>NC_141876.1:346286594-347536594 GCF_056163025.1 Triticum urartu | reverse complement strand
GAATAATATTTCCACAAATCTAATCTGCTGACGCGTTCTGACAGGACGACGTCATGTCATGGCTCGGTCATTATTCGAACCATTTTTCTCAACCAGCACCGCACATAACACGGGGTGGTTTTCTTGACACGTCTTGTCAAAGCAGTGATCGTGTCCCCCTTATTACGGGATTCTCATCAATACGGAGGTGGGTATCCCAACCGCGCCATCAATTACGGTGCCTGGGGAATAAGCAGTTTTACCAGGCAAGTGGGGAGACGCATCGCCTCTTTCGCCCTTATAAAGGGACAAGGATTTACCCCCTTTTACCCATGCCTTCCACCTCCTCGCTTATCCATTCTCACGCACTCGAGCTCTAGCGCCCAAGCTCGCGTTTTTCTTCTCAAACCACTCCAAGCATGTCCAGAGCAGGAGGGAAGTGGATGGTCTCCTCCGTCACGGGGAGAACATCGCAAAGTTGCGGGCAGCCAGATACCTAGCCGCGGATATCGCGCACCGGCTGCCAGACGCAGGGCAGATCGTCCCTATGCCCGAACCCCATGAGAGGGTAGTTTTTGTTACCCATTTCATCCGCGGGCTGGGATTTTCCCTCCACCCATTTGTCTGCGGGCTCATGTTTTACTACGGGCTGGATTTTCATGATCTGGCCCATAATTTCATCCTCAACATCTCGGCATTTATCGTCGTGTGCGAGGCCTTCCTCCGCATCAGGCCCCACTTCGGCCTATGGCTGAAAACCTTCAATGTTAAACCGGAGGTGGTGGGTGGCCAGCAAGCAGAGTGCGGAGGCGCCATGGTGGGCAAGATGCCTAACGTCACCTGGCTCGAGGGCACCTATGTGGGTACCATAAAGGGGTGGCAATCGGGGTGGTTCTACATCACCGAGCCGCGCGACTCCAACTGGGTGGCGGCCCCAAAATTTCGATCTGGAATCTCCACGCGGCTCACCTCCTGGAAAGAGAAGGGCCGGTCCTGGGGTTCTTCGGTAGAGTTGACCGGACTCCAGACCTGCATCAGGAACATGACGAGCAAGAAAATCAAGCTCGTCAACATGGTCCAGGCCATGCTCTTCCGCCAGATCCTCCCGTGTCAACGACGGGCATTCGATTTGTCAGAGTTCGAATCGGCCAAGCACCAGACGCTACGAGAGCTCTATGACATGACGCACGAGGATGTCTGGAGGGTGCTGTTCAAGGGCGCCGAGGTACCTCCTTCCCTCACCGAGGACCGCGGACTCAGCGCAAAGCGTCGCGCCAATCCGGTAAGTTTTTATATCTCTCAGGGTATTTATTTGCCCCGGTTTAGTCATATGCAGGATCAAGCTTCTATGTCATTAACGGGACTGGATAAATACAGCGGAGTGGCTTGATTGCCCAACCCCCCTGCCCGAAGAACCTGCAGACGCTCTCCTAACGGAGATGCTGACTCCGGCACCTTACGAGGTGCCGGTGAAGAAGACCAAGAAGAAGGCCACGGGGACCCGAAAGGGTCTCCGGCGCAAGGTTGTATAGGACTCATCGTCTGATGACTCCGACACGCACTCCTCCCATGAAGACGAGGAGGACGGAGAGGAAAGTTCTCCCCCCCAGCCGGGGGAGACAAGAAAAGGAAGGCCAACCCAACCGGGGAGGCCGAAGGGTCCAAGAAGGGAAGGACCCTCCATCCAGACTGCTCCACTACGGCCTCCCACAATGACGACGAGTGGTTCCCCAGGGAAAAGCTGATGTCGAAGTCGTAAGTATCCAGATACCATAGTAATTGGTATATTTTGTTGCACTTCTTCTACTTATGCCGAATATGATTATGCAGCCCGTCCCGAGCCCGTATCGACGTATCTTCGTCAGGCGGTTCTTTGGACTCGTTGGATATGAATAGCGATTCACTTCCAACCTCCTCCACCCCTTGCCCTGCGGACAACGTCGAAGTGTTGTCTCAACAGGCACCGGGCCAAGAGGATGTAGTCCTGGGGGTGCCTCGAGGCAACCTTCCGGACCCTGGGCGCAAAGGGAGCAAAATCCCCACGGGCTCCAAGTTCGGCCCCCAGCCGAACACTGTGCCGGAACCTTCGATGGTTCTGGACTCCGGCAGGTGACCCCTTGTTAAGAGGAGCAAGCCACCCGTGCCGGTGGCCTCTGTCCAGCCAGAGGCGCCGGACAACTTGCTGGAAGCGCTTCGTGGCACTTCCATCGATGAAGAGCACCGCACTATCATGAGTGTGGTGATCGAGAAAGTTCAGTCCGCCAAGAACGGACTGACCGAAGCTTGTGCCAGCCTCCTAACAGGCTTTTAGGTAAGCAATGAATATATAGGAAAATATGACCACATGGACACTAGCCCCTGATGCTATGTTCGGCGTTCAGAAAGAAAGGCTGAATAGAGGATCAAATGATAACTCAGGAGTCTAATCAGAAAAATGTCTATGTGTATGTGCAGGCTTCACTGCTGGCCACTACCGCACGTACTGCGGAGGTCTCTGCACTGAAGCAGGACCTAGAGCGGTCCGAGGACGAGCTCGGCCTTACCAAGAGGCAGCTCGAGGAGAGCAAAGGTAGGCAATACCCTTGTCTATATATTTAAAAAGAAGATCGAGTGTAAAGTAATAGGATCATCATGGATTTTCCAGGGGCCACGACCGAAGTGGCAACCCTGAGGAAGGCGCTGTCCGAGGCCGAAGCCAAAGCGGCCAAGGAGCGCATTGAGCGGGAGAAGCAAGAAGCCCGAGTAGGCGAGGTGCAGCAAGAGCTCGAGGCTCTCTCCAAAAAGCACGAGTCCTTGGAGCTTGACTCTAAGACGCGAGAGTCCGAGCTCGCGCAGGTGCCTGAAAGCTTCCGGAGCACCAAGGCTGAAGCCCACAAGGCCCTCCAGGAGATTGATGCGGTGAAGAAGATAGCAGTGGGTAAGGCATTCATTATGCAAAGCAAGCATGTGGAGGAAACTTTCCTTTTACTTACCCGAATTCGGAGCTCTCCAGGGGCGTTCGTAGATCTTCCCCGCAGTGTACTGGATGCCACGGAGTTTTACCGAGCTCAGGAGGGGAGCTCGACGGAAAAGTTGTTCTGGTCTCAGTATACTGGGACCGAACACCCCGTGCCCTTGAGCGACCAGCTGAAGCAATTGGTCGAGCTTCACAAGGCGGCCGAACAGGCCATGAGGGGCCTTATAGTCCGGATGTGGCCTGGCGAGCCCCTGCCCGGCAGCTACTTCAGTCTGGTGAGGCGGCTGGTGGATGCCTGCCCACGGCTTGAAGTTATAAAGCGGTCCGTCTGCATCGAGGGTGCGCGCAGGGCTTTTTCCCGGGCGAAGGTGCACTAGGCGAAGCTGGACGCCGTGAAGCTGGTGAAGGAGGGGCCGCCGGAGGGCAAGGAGCATCGCTGCCCCGAAATGTATTATGAGAGTGTCCTGAAGGCTTCCTGCCTTGTGGCGGATGAGTGTGCCAAGGATGTAATTTTTGAATGAACATGCTCATGTGATCCTGTAATATGAAACAAGTTCATCTGCGCTATGCAACGCTTTTTAAATTTAAAATATTACCTTCTGTGCGGCCGTTTACAAAATCTGAGAGTTGGCCAGTCGTCGGCTTTTGCCCCCATGTAACTAGTACTAGGGTGTTCGGGATAAATCTGAGCACTCTTTACCCCAATTTTGGGTCCTTCAAGGGAGGTGTTCAGCGCGACGAACCAGGCAATCGGACTATAAGGCTTTATCACTCTCACTTAGCCATAGAAGTCTACAATTTTAAATTTTGGTGAAGCCCCTAGTATTCGGAAGGCCGAATTTGGGGCGCTATACACGCCTAAGCCGGACAAGGCTGACTCCTCGCCCGAAGCGGAAAAAGTCTTTAAGGACTTGAGACCTCTCGAACAGCGACCAGTCTCTCGCCTTATCATGATAGTTAGTTTTCGGCTTTCTCTACTGAGGTGCTCGTCCGGAAGAACCAGGACACAATCGCAGTAGTTTTCCCACCTCTACCTTAGCCGATATAGCAAAACGTAAGGTACCAAAGAATGGGAGCCGGGCAAACCCAACTATTGACCCAAGACATGATTCGGAGCTGATGCATATAATGCTATAAGTTTGGGGTGTCGCGCTGTCGAAAGTGTTCGGACTTCTCGCGCCGTATTATGGGGTAAACGAAAGCCCCTGGCGTACTGACCGTGCCCGAATTTACAGGTGCGGATTGTCGTAAATGGACAAAAAGGAAAAAAAGAATGAATAATGCAATAATAGACTAATGATATGCATTGTTATTTAAATAATACGTCGAAGCATACTGGTACAGGTAGTGCAATGAGCAGAAAGTAGGACTATTCGAAATGTCCTATCCAAGGGCAAGCTGCGTATGGATAGTAGAAAGCGGGTATTATTATTAGAGACCGCCTGGGGGTTCCCGTGTACATCCTAGCTTCTTGCCGCCTTGGTTGTTCCTTCCCGTAATGTGTCTGGCAATCATACTGCCGAAAAGGGCTTCCAGAGAGTTAGGCCCTGAAAGAGAGAAGAAATGATAAAGACATACAACCCCTAGGGCGCTTAAGCCGCATGTGGGACGTGCCCTGATCGTGCCCCCGCCTATGCCCATGGTATTTTCAATGCGTAATTATGTGTGCGCGGCACGGATTTCATCGCTTGACTGGGACTGGACGGGGGCCGAATTGCTAGGCGAGCTTTGAACGTGCTAGGCGATCCTGTTGTAGTTTACTCCGGACACGCTTGAAGGTGTTCGGGGGCTGTATCGCCGAATTAGTGGTTTGCCTTGAAAGGCTTATTTGTGCTTCTGCTGCGAGGGCCGCAGTGTGCTCTTCCGTGCGGAGCAAGCGTTCTGTATTTCCATTCACTGTTATGACCCCCCGAGGTCCTGGCATCTTAAGCTTGAGGTATGCATAATGCGGTACTGCATTGAATTTTCCAAATGCAGTTCGTCCGAGTAGTGCATGATAGCCACTGTGAAACGGGACGATGTCGAAGCTTAACTCCTCGCTTCGGTAGTTGTCCGGTGATCTGAAGACCACTTCCAGTGTGATTGAGCCCGTGCAATGGGCCTCTACACCTGGGATGACGCCCTTAAAGTGGTTTTGGTGGGTTTGATCCTCAAGGGATCGATGCTCATTTTTCGCACTGTATCCTGATAGAGCAGGTTCAGGCTGCTGCCATCGTCCATAAGGACTCGAGTGAGGTGAAATCCATCGATGATGGGGTCTAGGACCAGTGTGGCGGATCCGCCCCGATGGATACTAGTGGGGTGGTTCCTGCGATCAAAGGTGACCGGGCAAGCAGACCATGGGTTGAACATTGGGGCGACGGGCTCCATCGCATAGACGTCCCTTAGTGCACGCTTCCGCTCCCTCTTGGGAATGTGGGTTGCGTATATCATGTTCACCGTCTTCACTTGTGGAGGGAACCCCTTCTGTCCTCCCGTGTTCGGCGGCTGGGTCTCCTCCTCATCATCACTATGCAGCCCCTTGTCCTTGTTTTCGGCATTTAACTTGCCGGCCTGCTTGAACACCCAGCATTCTCTGTTGGTGTGATTGGCTAGCTTGTCGGGGGTGTCGTGGATTTGACACGAGGGATCCAGTATACGATCCAAACTGGATGGAGCCGGAGTAAATGGCTTTTTCCGCTGACCGGATCTAGAGCCTCTGAATCTGGCATTGACTACCGTATCCTCAGTGTTATCACCGTTAGTGCGGCACTTTGGTCCCTTACGACGTTGTCTGCCTGTAACACCCATGATGCAGCTATATCTCCCACGTGTCGGAGCACGACTTAGAGGCATAGCCGCATAGTAGGCATGTCGCAAAAGGGGTAATCTTTACACATCCCATGTACTGAACAAGAAAGAGATAAAGAGTTGGCTTACAATCGCCACTTCACACAATACATAAATATAGCATTACATAATCCAGAATACAATCAAGGTCCGACTACGGAACCAAAATAAAGACAAAGCCAAATGCGATAGATCCCCGATCGCCCCAACTGGGCTCCACTACTGATCGTCTGGAAAGGAAACATAGTAACGTCCTGAATCCTCGTCGAACTCCCACTTGAGTTCGGTCGCATCCCCTGTACTGGCATCATCGGCACCTGCATCTGGTTTTGGAAGTAATTTGTGAGTCACGGGGACTCAACAATGTCACACCCTCGCGATCAAGACTATTTAAGCTTATATGTCGGAAAAGGTAGTGAGGTGGAGCTGCAGCAAGCACTAGCAGATATGGTGGCTAACTTACACAAATGAGAGCGAGAAGAGAAGCAAAGCACGGTTGAGAAGCTATAAAGATCAAGAAGTGATCTTGAAACTACTTACATTCAAGCATAACACGAGACCGTGTTCTCTTCCCGGACTCCACCGAAAAGAGACCATCACGGCTACACAGGCGGTTGATTCATTTTAATTAAGTTAAGTTTCAGGTTTTCTGCAACCGGATATTAACAAATTCCCATCTGCCCATAACCGCGGGCACGGCTTTAGAAAGTTCAAATCCCCACAGGGGTGTCCCAACTTAGCCCATCACAAGCTCTCACGGTCAATGAAGGATATTCCTTCTCCCAGGAAGACCCGATCAGACTCGGAAATCCCGGTTACAAGACATCTCGACAATGGTAAAACAAGACCAGCAAAGCCGCCCGATGTGCCGAAAAATCCCAATAGGAGTCGCACGTATCTCGTTCTCTGGGCACACCAGATGAGACATCCTATGAGTAAAACCAAACCTCAAGTTGCCCCGAGGTGGCCCCACAGTCTACTCGCTTTGGCCAACACTCAAAGGAGCACTGGCCCGGGAGGGTTTAAAATAAAGATGACCCTTGAGTCCGTGGAACCCAAGGGAAAAAAGGCTTAGTTGGCAAATGGTAAAACTAAGGTTGGGCCTTGCTGGAGGAGTTTTATTCAAGGCGAACTGTCAAGGGGTTCCCATTATAACCCAACCGCGTAAGGAACGCAAAATCAAGGAACATAACCCCAGTATGACGGAAACTAGGGCGGCAAGAGTGGAACAAAACACCAGGCATAAGGCCGAGCCTTCCACCCTTTACCAAGTATATAGATGCATTAAAGTAAACAAGATAAAATAATGATATCCCAACAATAAACATGTTCCAACAAGGAACAAACTCCATCTTCACCTGCAACTAGCAACGCTATAAGAGGGGCTGATCAAAGCGATAACATAGCCAAACAACGGTTTGCTAGGAAAGGTGGGTTAGAGGCCTGTCATGGCAATATGGGAGGCATGATATAGCAAGTGGTAGGTATCACGGCATAGCAAAAGAGGAAGCAACTAGCAAGCAAAGATAGAAGAGATTTCTAGGGTATCGTCATCTTGCCTGCAAAGTTCTCCGAGTTGACGTAAGCTTGATCCTCGTAAGCGTACTCAACGGGTTCCTCGATCACGAACTCGTCTCCCAGCTCTACCCAAGGCAAGAACACAAGCAAAGGAAACCACAATCAACCACGGTGCAATGCGCAAGCAATATGATGCAAAACATGGCATGATATGCGGGATGCGATATGCACTGCATATGCGTGCTCCGGAAGGAAAAGATTGATCAAGGCATCAACTAGGCAAACCAAGTGCGCCGCTGGAAAGATGAGTTGATTTCGGTCGAAATCAATATAAAGATCACCGGAATCGGATGCACGGTTTGCAAATGGCAAGCAAAACAAGAATGGCACAATTCTGCGATTAACAGCATGATGCCATAAAGAATGCAACAAGAAACTAAGCTACTGCACTCTAACATATCAACAAAGCACATGGCAGTGGTCTACTCAAGATGCTCGACAAAAGATGAACACTGAGATATGGCTAAATCACAAAATAGCAGGCTCAAACAAGCATGGTAAAAGTGCCAAAGATGACAGCATCACAGACTTAGTGAAAATAACATGTCAGGATTTAACATCAGGTAGCAATGTTTAGAGCAAGATAATAACATGCTACAGGAAAATATCATGGCAAAACAAGTCATGGCATGAATATACTCAAAGCATATAACAAAGTTCCCTTACTGACCATAAGCCAAAAGGGCACAGAAAATATGATGGCACCCATTGAAATGTAGCAAGTTTCGTTAACAGATTCAGACTTAGCAGAAAACTGGACATGGCAAAAACAGTATTATGAGGCACGTTCGTGAGCTTGATGCACTCAACACAAGGCATTGCATGACAAGCTAAGAATACTGCCAACAAGAAGACATGATCAAGAAGCCAAGCAAAGCAAGAACAAGCTCATAGCATGCATGGATCAACTACAACAACCTTGGCAAAATCGATTAACACGTAAACAATCTGCCAGGAACATTTTATAGCAAAAGTAGAGCAAGATTGAGTCATGCTAGGGGACTCCATAAATGCAAACAAGGACATGGATGGATAGAGCATAACCATATGCCCAAATCATCCTTACTGAACATACTCAAAAGAAGCATGGATCTCTCTAAAGCAACAAGAACACATGGAATAAAAATAACAGCAGAGCGAAGACTTAGTGAAATTCTAAGTCCCTGAAATCAGCAACATCACGAGAGCTACTTTGCATGCTTGTGCTAGTCACCACATTGATCACAAAAATACATGGCATACACCCCTGTAAAGATGGCATGGCATAGACCAAAACACATGTAGGGCTCATAGCCATATGCAGCACACAATAATCATGGCAAGAAATGACAAAAGCTCAAGATCTGTTAAGAAACAGGAACTAACATTTTATAGCACTCTTGCATCAGTCATTTGGGAATCAAGATGGACTCAAAAAAGCATGGTGAAATGGAACAAAATGAAGAGGAGATCCAGATAAACATTTTTATATAAGGCACGCACAAAACGGAGCTACGATGACAGAGTTATGGCATGATGAATAGTGCTCCAGGATGTAACAATAAAATACTTAGAGGAAAAGTTGAAGTCAACCCTAGGTCTTGACCCGATCCAGATCTGGCTCGGACGACAATGTATGCCGGAGTGAGCTTGCCGGACCTGTAGGGGACGGCTGCCGGAGTCGAGGGAGGCCGGAGCGAGCTCGCCAGCGACCGGAGCTGGAGAGGTGGCGTCGGATCTGGAGAGGACGGCGGGGCGGCGAGGCGCTGGTAGCCGGTGGCGGTGAGGTCGGTGGTGGGTGCCGGCGGAGCGGAGGCAGCCGGCGGGTGGTGGCGAAGACGCGTCGGTGACTCGGGCGGCGGAGGGAGGAAGGCGCGAGGCGGCGGGGTCCCGCGCAGGGCGGCGGCGCCCGATCCGGGCCGGGAGGGCCTCCCGCGGGCCCTGCGGGCTTCGGCGGCGGCAGCGGTGAAGTGGGGTGTGGCCCGGTGACGTGGCGCGCAATGATTGGGTGAGGGGACGGCGGCGGACGTGTTCGGCGCGCGGAGGAAGGGGGAGACTAGGGTTTAGACCGGGAATTTTGGAGAGGTGCACATATATATAGGTAGAGAGAGCTAGGAGAGTCCAAATGAGGAGCGGTTTTCGGCCACGCGATCGTGATCGAACGACCGAGAGGATGGATGGGGTTTGGGCCACTTTGGAGGGGTGTTGGGCTGCAACACACACGAGGCCTTTACGGTTCCTCGGTTAACCGTTGGAGTGTCAAACGGACTCCAAATGGCACGAAACTTGATAGGCGGTCTACCGGTGGTGTACCAAGGACACTTGGAAAATCTCGTTCCATTTCAAGAAAGTTTAACACCCGCACACGAAAAGAGACAAAAGGGGGCGCCGGAGGACATAGGAGTGCCGGATCGCAAAACGGACAACGGGGAAAATGCTCGGATGCATGAGACGAGCACGTATGCAAATGCGATGCACATGATGACATGATATGAGATGCATGACATGAACAAAATGCAAAATGAAGACAAAACCCAACCATGAGGGAATATCATAACTTAGAGCCGAGAATGGCAAGAGTTGGAATACAAATATGGTAAATTACATCCGGGGTGTTACAACACTCCACCACTACGAAAGGATCTCGTCCTGAGATCTAGGACTGAAACAACTCCGGATATTCGGAACGAAGGTGGTCCTCGCGTTCCCAGGTGGCTTCTCGGTCGGAATGATGTGACCACTTCACTTTCAGGATTTTGATTGACTTGTTGCGATTCTTAAGCTCAGTTTCTTCAAGAATAGCAACGGGATGCTCATGATAAGACAGGTCTTCTTGGAGATCAATCTCTTTGAAGTTGATGGTGCGGTCAGGAGTCTTGAAACACTTGGGAAGCTGAGACACGTGAAACACGTCGTGCACGTTTGCAAAGTTGGACGGAAGCTCAAGTTTATAGGTGAGGTCGCCTCTTTTGTCAATGATCTTGAAAGGACCCACGTATCTAGGGGCAAGCTTCCCTTTGATGCCGAAGTGACGAGTACCTTTCATTGGAGAGACGCGGAGGTAGACATGGTCTCCTATCTCGAAAGACAAGTCATGATGCTTGCTATCATAGTAACTCTTCTGGCGTGATTGCGCGGCTTTGATATTTTCATGGATGACTTTGCACATTGCTTCAGCCTCTGTGATTAAGTCATTTCCAAGAAGTTGGCGTTCACTAGTCTCTGACCAATTAAGAGGAGTACGACACTTTCTGCCATAGAGAATCTCGAATGGGGCCTTGCCCGAACTCGCTTGGAAGCTGTTGTTGTAGGAGAACTCGGCATATGGAAGACAATCTTCCCACTTCATACCGAAAGAAATGACACAAGCCCTGAGCATATCTTCAAGAATTTTATTTACTCGCTCGACTTGTCCACTAGTTTGAGGATGGAAGGCTGTGCTAAAGCGAATGCTGGTGCCCATGGCCTTCTGGAAGGAATCCCAGAACTTAGAAGTGAAAATGCTTCCACGATCTAAAGATACCAACTTCGGAATTGTAGGATCGAAAGTATGTCTAGAGGGGGGGGGGGTGATTAGACTACTTGACCAAATAAAAATCTATCCTTTTCCCAATTTTAGTCTTTGGCAGATTTTAGCTATCTTAGCACAAGTCAAGCAATCTTAACACAATTCAAGCAAGCATGCAAAGAGTCTATGAGCAGCGGAAAGTAAAGCATGCAACTTGCAAGAATGTAAAGGGAAGGGTTTGGAGAATTCAAACACAATTGGAGACACGGATGTTTTTGTCGTGGTTCCGATAGGTGGTGCTATCGTAGATCCATGTTGATGGAGACTTCAACCCACGGAGGGTAACGGTTGCGTGAGTCCATGGAGGGCTCCACCCACGAAGGGTCCACGAAGAAGCAACCTTGTCTATCCCATCATGGCCATCGCCCACGAAGGACTTGCCTCACTAGCGGCAGATCTTCACGAAGTAGGCGATCTCCTTGCCCTTACAAACTCCTTGGTTCAACTCCACAATCTTTGTCGGAGGCTCCCAAGTGACACCTAGCCAATCTAGGAGACACCACTCTCCAAGAAGTAACAAATGATGTGTTGATGATGAACTCCTTGCTCTTGTGCTTCAAATGATAGTCTCCCCAACACTCAACTCTCTCTCATAGGATATGGACTTTGTGGAAAGAAGATTTGAGTGGAAAGCAACTTGGGGAAGGCTAGAGATCAATATTCATATGGTAGGAATGGAATATCTTGGCCTCAACACATGAGTAGGTGGTTCTCTCTCAGAAAATGTGTGTTGGAAGTGTAGGTATATTCTGATGGCTCTCTCCACGATGTAGAGTGAGTGGAGGGGTATATATAGCCTCCACACAAAAACTAACCGTTACACACAATTTACCAAACTCGGTGAGACCGAAGTGAAAGACTCGGTCAGACCGATTCAGCAAACCTAGTGACCGTTAGGATTTTCGGTGGGACTGAGATGCAACTCGGTAGGACCGATATGGTTAGGGTTAGGGCATAACGTAATCTCGGTGTGACCGATTACACAAACTCGGTGGGACCAATTTTGGTAATAAGCTAACCAGAGAGTTGGTCAGGTAAACTCGGTGGGACCGATCGCTCATTTCGGTGGGACCGAAATGTTACGAAAGAGAAACAGAGAGTTTACATTGCAATCTCGGTGGGACCGATCGCTCATCTCGGTAGGACCGAAACGTTACGAATGGAAACAGAGAGATTACAACCCCATCTTGATGTGACCGAAATCCCTATTAGTGAGACCGATTTGCCTAGGGTTTGTGGCAGTGGCTATGACATTTCAAACTCGGTGGCGTCGGATAGAAAGAATCGGTAGGGCCGAGTTTGACTTTTGGTTTAGGTCATATGTGGATGTGGGAAGGTAGTTGAGGGTTTTGGAGCATATCACTAAGCACTATGAAGCAAGAACCTCATTAAACAACACCTCATCCCTCCTTGATAGTATTGGCTTTTCCTATAGACTCAATGTGATCTTGGATCACTAAAATATAAAATGTAGAGTCTTGAGCTTTGAGCTTGAGCCAATCTTTTTGTCCTTAATATTTTGAGGGGTCCACATTCCTCATCCATGCCATGCCATTCATTGAGCTTTTCCTGAAATATTAATCTTGGAATAGCATTAGCTCAATGAGCTATATGTTGTTAGGAATTACCAAAACCACCTAGGGATAGTTGCACTTTCAATCTCCCCCTTTTTCGTAATTGATGACAACATATAGATCAAAGCTTCGACAAATGATAATAAGAGTGAAAAACATTGTCGCTTTGAGAAGTACGTGAAAGGCAAGAGCTCCCCCTAAATTTGTGCATAGTTTATGGTTTTCTTTGGACTGCAAATGCACAAAGAGTTAGGCTCATGGGTTACTCTTCCATGTCACATACATCTTGGTGGAGCGCTCAAAATGATAATAATTACATGCATGCACTCATCACCAAGCATTATATAGGGATAAAAAGATAATGTCATCCAACTAGCATTAATGTAGCATATGATCAAACACATGATCATCCAAGTATCACATAGACAAAAGGTATCTCAAACAAGCAAAGCAAATAAAGTTCAACCACCAAAGCAAGAGAGAATAAAAAGCAACGCTCTCTCTCGAAGCCTATGATCTATACATTTTTCTCCCCCTTTGGCAACAAGTTACCAAAAAGTTCCTAGAAAATGCATAGCACTAAATCGTCTCTCAGGCTTGGTCTTCATGTGGTGGTGTCCAGATAACTCCAAGAACGAAGTCTTCAATCGAAGTAGATGGGGCTGATGGAGTGGGTGTTGGAGCTGGTGGGACTGAAGCTGTAGCTGGTGTAGATGACGTGGATCTGGTGTCTAGAATAGGCACTGCAACAGACCTCTGAGCTCTAGGCACTCTGGCAAATGCATCAGTGGTTGTCTTGCCCTTCCTCTCCTGCATATCATCTGGAAGTTGCTCCACAACAGACTGAATCTCAGTTACCTTCACATCCAAGTCATAGAACTTTTGCTCCAGGATTCTTTCCAAGCTCTCCTGGTTTTGAGTTAGGGTGGACAGTCCCTTCTCAATCCTCAGAGTGGATGCAATCAGGTAGACAATCTGATCTTGCTTGCTCTTCAGGAGATACTGAGATTCTTCAGTAATTGGCATCCTTGCAGCCTTTTCACCTTTTTGCCTTCTCCTTGTTGGCTTGTGCGTGCACAAAAGATGGTTCATCCTCATTCATAACCATAGTGTTGTCCTCGAAGTCTGGATAGATAGGCATGTGCTCCTTGTACCAGTGCCCACCTTGGAGTTGATTAGCTCCTGGATCTGTGGGGCATACCCACAACTCCTCTTCTGATCTGCAGCTGTCCTCTTGATAGTTTGAACTATTAGGCTCATGACTTTGAACTTCTGTGGGACATCAAAGATGTGAAGCAAGTTAATTGCATGGCCTCTGATCATCTTGTGATCACCTGACTTTGGCAAGAGAGTGTGCCTGAGGATCCAGTTGATGGTTGGCAAGCCTGACAGAAGGTAATGTACAGATCCAAACTTATGTGTCTCAAGAGCAGCATCTGGGATCTCCTTGTACATGTGTGCCATTGTGTTGTGATCCTTCTTCCTGTTGGCATAGACATCCAAGTCATATTCACTCTATTTTGGGGCATTGATCAACTTCGCCCATTCAGCAACCGTGGACTGGTACCTCGTACCTTCAGACATCCAGACAATCCTTCCATCTCGGTAGAAATGAGTTGTGGAGTTGAACTGCATAATTAGCTCATCATTCCATTTTGTGAGCTTCTGAGCCACAAACTCATCGACTCCACAAGCCTTGAAACTGTCATGTACACCTGGATAGTGATCCTCATTCTCCTTGATGTAGTCCCAGTCGACCCATCTCATGTCACACACTATGGGCTTCTTGTCAAGCAATAATGTCTCATAGAAGTCCTATTGTTCCTTTGTATGGAACCTGTAGTCCACAGCAGTCCTCCTCTTGGTGGCATATGGATCAGACTCTCTCCATAGCCTCAGACCTGAGTCATTCCTTATCTTCATGTTCTCAGCTACTGGATGAGCATCATTGGGATCTGGAATTTTTGGCTTCAGCTTCCTCAATACATGTGACTCATCATCTTCTTCTTCCATTTCAGCTTTAGGCACTTGGGCCTTGTACTTTTCCTCAGCAGGGATGTTCCTGGTGCTCCTCTTTGGTTTTGGCTTTGGAGCTGGAGCAACAGCCTTTGGAGCAGTCTTAGGCTTAGATGGAACAGCCCCTGCCCTGATGGCATCACCCATAAGCTTCTGAGATTTGGGTGCTGGTGCAGCATCTTCTTCCTCTTCCTCTTCAAAATCTCTCATGATTGAGGATCTCCCAAGCACTCTAGCAGTGGTCTTTTTGACCCTCTCCTTGCTCTTCTTCCCTTTTGCAGCATCCTCTTTGGTTCAGATTCCATAGTTTTGTGATAGAATAATTTGTAACGAGCAACAAGTAACAGAAGTAAATAAAGTGTAGCAAGGTGGCCCAATCCTTTTTTGTAGCAAAGGACAAGCTTGGACAAACTCTTATATAGATAAAAGCGCTCCCAAGGACAGATGGGAATATCGTCAAGCTAGTTTTCATCATGTTCATATGATTCGCATTCGGTACTTTGATAATTTGGTATGTGGGTGGACTGGTGCTTGGATACTGTCCTTACTTGGACAAGCATCCCACTTATGATTAACCTCTATTGCAAGCATCCACAACTGCAAAAAAAGTATTAAGGTAAACCTAACCATAGCATGAAACATATGGATCCAAATAAGCCCCTTACAAAGCAACGCATAAACTAGGGTTTAAGCTTCTGTCACTCTAGCAACCCATCATCTACTTATTACTTCCCAATGCCTTCCTCTAGGCCCAAATAATGGTGAAGTGTTATGTAGTCGATGTTGGACATAACACCACTAGAGGAGAGACAACATACATCTCATCAAAATATCGAACGAATACCAAATTCACATGACTACTAATAGCCAGACTTCTCCCATGTCCTCAGGAACAAATGTAACTACTCACAAAGCATAATCTTGTTCATAATCAGAGGGGTATTAATATGCATATAGGATCTGAATATATCATCTTCCTATATGCATCAACTACAAGGAGTAATTAACACTACTAGCAACCTACTAGTACCAATCCCGGACTTGGAGACAAGAATTGGATACAAGAGATGAACTAGGGTTTTGAGAGGAGATGGTGCTGGTGAAGATGTTGATGGAGATTGCCCTCTCCCGATGAGAGGAGCATTGGTGATGATGATGGCAATGATTTCCCCCACCCGGCGGGAAGTTTCCCCGGCAGAACAGCTCTGCCGGAGCCCTAGATTGGATCCGCCAAAGTTCCACCTCGTGGCGGTGGAGTTTCGTCCGAGGAGATGGCTTATGATTTTTTTCTCATTGAAAGACTCCATATAGCAGAAGATGGCCATCGGAGGGCCACCAGGGGGCCCACGAGGTAGAGGGACGCGCCCAGGGGGTAGGGCGCGCCCCCACCCTCGTGGGCAGGGTGTGGCCCCCCTGGTGAACTTCTTGCGCTCAGTATTTTTTATATATTCTGAAAACGTCTTCCATGAGGTTTCAGGACTTTTGGAGTTGTGCAGAATAGGTCTCTAATATTTGCTCCTTTTCCAGCCTAGAATCCCAGCTGCCGGCATTCTCCCTCTTTATGTAAACCTTGTAAAATAAGAGAGAATAGGCATAAGTATTGTGACATAATGTGTAATAACAGCCCATAATGCAATAAATATCAATATAAAAGCATGATGCAAAATGGACGTATCAACTCCCCCAAGCTTAGACCTCGCTTGTCCTCAAGCGAAAGCCAAAATCGAAAAATATGTCCACGTGTTTGGAGATAGAGGTGTCGATAAAAGTAAAATACGGACAGGAGGGCATCATGATCATTCTTAGAACAACGACTTACATAATTCTTGTCATATGATTTCTTATGCTAGAGTAATAATTCAATCACAATTTCAAGTATGAATCGTAAACTTCATTGAAAACTAACAAACTATAATCTCAGTCATTGGAGCAATTGCAATTTATCATAACATAGGAAATAATCAATATATAAGAGCTTTTTAGCAAGTCCACATACTCAACTATCATATAGACTTTCACAATTGCTGACACTCACGCAATACTTATGGGTATGGAGTTTTAATCGGACACAGAGAAAGATAGGGGCTTATAGTTTTGCCTCCCAATGTTTTACCTCAAGGGTAGTGTCAACAATAATAGTTCATGAAAACTTATATCAAATTAGCCATATATACCAGGATCTTTCCAACATATTGTGCTTGCCAAAGGATAAAACGTAAAAAGGAAGGGTGAAGATCACCATGACTCTTATGCAAGGTAAGAGATAAAAGTAAAAGATAGGCCCTTCGTAGAGGGAAGCAGAGGTTGTCATGCGCTTTTCTGGTTGGATGCACAAAATCTTAATGCGAAAGAACGTCACTTAACATTGCCACTTGTGATATGGACCTTTATTATGCAGTCTGTCGCTTTTATTTCTGCCATATAACACGATCGTATAAAGGTTATTTTCTCCTACACTAATAAGTCATACATCTTTAGAGAGCATTTGTTATTGCTTGCACCGATGACAACTTACTTGGAGGATCTTACTCAATCCATAGGTAGGTATGGTGGACTCTCATGGCAAAACTGGTTTAAGGGTATTTGGAAGCACAAGTAGTATCTCTACTTGGTGCGATGAATTTGGCTAGCATGAGGGGGAAAGGCAAGCTCAACCATGTTGGATGATCCATGACAATATAATTTATCTCAGATGTAAGAAAACATAACCCATTACGTTGTCTTCCTTGTCCAACGTCAACTCTTTAGCATGTCATATTTTAATGAGTGCTCACGATCATAAAAGATGTCCAAGATAGTATATTTATATGTGAAGACCTCTCTTTCTTTATTACTTCCTATTAATTGCAACAATGACCAAAACTATGTTTGTCAACTCTCAACAACTTTTATTCATCATACTTTTTCTATGTGAGCTCATTACTCTCCATAAGATCCATATGATCTCTTTGTTTCCTTTTTTATTTATTTCTCTTTTCTTTTATTCATTTAGGATCATCGCAAAATAATCAAGCCCTTGACTCAACACTAATCTTTATTATATATAGCTCACGGACTCGATTACATAGAGGGATCATAAAGAAAAACTCAAAACTAGATCATGCCATAAACTTTATTCTACTAGATCAAGATATGACCAAAAGGATCGAACTAAGAAAAATGGTAAAGATAAAAGTGATGGTGATACGATACTGGGGCACTTCCCCAAGCTTGGCAGTTTCCAAGGGGAGTGCCCATACTCGATGCTCAATTCTTCTTTGTTGGTGGAGAAGGTGATGGTTTTGTTGATGGCGTAGGTTTCTTCCTTAATTTACGCTTGAGGACAGAGTTTTGGTCCCTTAGGTCATCGATCTCCTGCTCCAGGCTCAGTATCTTTTTGCATAGTTCGTGCTTGTTTTCCTGCAAGAGGTGAAAAAGGATAAACTCGATCTTAGGATTGTTTACACTATCCGGGAGGCTTGACTTTTTGAACTCCACATGCATGTCCCCAGGTTGAGGTAACTGAACTTCATCTTCTTCTGAGTTTGTCTCCTCCCTTCCCTTGGGTTCATAGTCCTCTTCTTCTTCCGTAGTCCAACCACAATGCTCCACATCCCCATAGACTTTAGGATCTGCAAGGTAATCAGCCACATAGCTTTCTCATTCCGAATCCTGGGACGACATGTTGCTCTAATCTGCAGCAGGACAGCTCAAAACAAAAACAGAGAATATTTGCGTGATACAGGAGTCAAAACCCCGGGAGATTATATAATGAATTTTTACCGACCAAAATACGTGTCGTGTAAGAAAACGGAGTCCGAAAAGCGCACGAGGTGCCCACAAGGTAGGGGCGCGCCCAGTAGGGTAGGGCGCGCCCTCCACCCTCGTGTCCTTCCCGGACTGCTTCTTATTTTTCTATTTTTCTAAATATTCCAAAACGGAGAAATATTGCCTTAAAAACTGTTTTGGAGTCGGTTTACTTACCGTACCACATACCTATTCCTTTTTGGAGTCTGAAACGTTCCGGAAAGTGTCCCTTATGTATTCCTTCGGGGTTATAGTTTCAATAACATTGGTTTCAAAATTTATGGGATTACCTGCGATATAATGTTTGATTCTTTGACCGTTCACCACCTTCGGATTTGTGCCTTCGAAGTTGTTGATTTTTATGGCACCGGAACGATAGACCTCCTCGATAACATAAGGACCTTCCCATTTAGAGAGAAGTTTTCCTGCAAAAAATCTTAAATGAGAGTTGTATAGCAATACATAATCACCTACATTAAACTCACGCTTTTGTATCCTTTTATCATGCCATCTTTTAACTTTTTCTTTAAACAACTTGGCATCGTAGGCTTGGGTTCTCCATTCATCGAGTGAGCTAATATCAAATAACCTCTTCTCACCGGCAAGTTTAAAATCATAATTGAGCTCTTTAATAGCCCAATATGCCTTGTGTTCTAGTTCGAGAGGTAAGTGACATGCTTTTCCATAAACCATTTTATACGGAGACATACCCATAGGATTTTTATATGCAGTTCTATAGGCCCATAATGCATCATCAAGTTTCTTGGACCAATTCTTTCTAGACCTATTGACAGTCTTTTGCAAAATTAATTTGACCTCTCTATTACTCAATTCTACTTGACCACTAGACTGAAGGTGATAAGGGGATGCAATTCTATGATTAACATCATACTTAGCAAGCATTTTACGGAAAGCACCATGAATAAAATGTGAGCCACCATCAGTCATTAAATATCTAGGGACTCCAAATCTTGGAAAATAACTTCTTTAAGCATTTTAATAGAAGTGTTATGATCAACACTACTAGTTGGAATAGCTTCTACCCACTTAGTAACGTAATCAATAGCAACTAAAATATGTGTATAACCATTAGAGGCAGGAAAAGGTCCCATATAGTCAAAGCCCCAAACATCAAATGGTTCAATAACGAGTGAATAGTTCATAGGCATTTCTTGACATCTACCAATATTACCAATTCTTTGACATTCGTCACAAGATAAGAAAAACTTACGGGCATCCTTGAAGAGAGTAGGCCAATAAAAACTAGATTGCAATACCTTATGTGCAGTTCTATCTCCAGCATGGTGTCCTCCATAAGCTTCGGAGTGACACTTGCGTAGGATATGTTCCTGTTCATGCTCAGGTACACAACGTCTAATAACACCTTCTACTCCTTTGTAAAGATGTGGGTCATCCCAAAAGTAATGCCTCAAATCATAGAAGAACTTTTTCTTTTGCTGGTATGTGAAACTAGGTGGTATAAACTTAGCAACAATGTAATTAGCATAATTAGCATACCATGGAGCAGTATGAGAAGCATTTATGACATCTAATTGCTCATCAGGAAAGCTATCATCAATAGGTAGTGGGTCATCAAGCACATTTTCTAACCTATACAAGTAGTCTGCAACGGGGTTCTCAGCTCCGTCTCTATCAACAATATGTAAGTCAAATTCTTGTAGCAAGAGAACCAATCTAATAAGTCTAGGTTTAGCATCTTTCTTTTCCATAAGATATTTAATAGCAGCGTGATCAGTGTGAATAGTTACTTTAGAATCAACAGTATAAGGTATGAACTTATCACAAGCAAATACAACTGCTAAGAATTCTTTTTCAGTAGTATCATAATTTCTTTGAGCATTATCTAGGGTTTTACTAGCATATTGAATAACGTTTAATTTCTTATCAACTCTTTGCCCTAGAACAGCACCTACAACATAATCACTAGCATTTGACATAATTTCAAAGGGTAAATTCCAATCAGGTGGCTGAACAATAGGTGCAGAGATCAATGCTTTCTTAATTATTTCAAATGCTTCTACACAATCATCATCAAAGACAAAATGGTATATCTTTTTGTAATAAATTAGTCAGAGGCCGAGAAATTTTTGACAAGTCCTTAATGAACCTCCTATAAAATCCGGCGTGACCAAGGAAACTTCTAGTACCTTTGATGTCCTTGGGGCATGGCATCTTTTCAATAGCATCAACCTTGGCTTTATCAACTTCAGTACCTCTTTCAGAAACATTATGCCCCAAGACAATACCTTCATTAACCATAAAGTGGCACTTTTCCCGATTCAAGACAAGATTAGTTTCTTCACATCTCTGCAAACCTAGATCAAGGTTGCTCAAGCAATCATCGAAAGAAGATCCATAGACGGAGAAATCGTCCATGAAAACATCACAAATCTTTTCACAAAAGTCAGAGAATATAGCCATCATGCATCTTTGAAAGGTAGCAGGTGCATTACATAAACCAAAAGGCATACGTCTATAAGCAAAAGTACCAAAAGGGAAAGTAAAAGTAGTCTTTGATTGATCCTTGGCAGACACAGGTATTTGAGAGATACCAGAATAACCATCTAGAAACAAAAAATGTGAATGTTTAGATAATCTTTCTAGCATTTGATTGATAAAAGGTAAGGGGTAATGATCCTTTTTAGTGGCCTTATTTAATTCTTTGGGGAATCAATTCATCTTTATCATTAGGAACGACAGTAATACCTCCCTTCTTAGGGACACAATGGACATGACTTACCCACTGACTATCAGCAATGTGATAGATTATACCTGCCTCAAGGAGCTTTAGTATTTCCTTTCTTACCACTTCTTTCATTTTAGGATTCAGCCGTCGTTGATGATCACGAACTGGTTTAGCATCCTCTTCCAAATTTATTTTATGTTGACATAGAGTGGGACTAATGCCCTTAAGATCATCAAGAGTATACCCAATAGTAGCACGGTGCTTCTTGAGAGTTTTCAATAATCTCTCTTCCTCATGCTCTGAAAGGTTAGCACTAATAATAACAGGATATATCTTTTTCTCATCAAGATAAGCATATTTAAGAGTATCAGGCAACGGTTTAAGCTCAAACATGGGATCACCCTTGGGTGGAGGAGGACCCCCTAGGATTTCAGCAGGCAAATTGTGTTTCAGAATACGTTCCTCTTTAAAGAATACTTCATCTATTTCCCTTCTTTCATTCATAAACATGTCATTTTCATGGTCTAGCAAATATTGTTCTAAAAGATCACTAGGAGATATGACAATAGAAGCAAGACCAATAATTTCATCCTTACAAGGTAATTCTTCTTCACGGTGTTGTCTACTAAATTTAGATAAATTAAACTCATGAGACATATCACCTAAACCAATAGTAATAACATCATTGTTGCAGTCTATCTTAGCATTAACAGTGTTTAAGAAGGGTCTATCAAATATAATGGGACAACAGCTATCTTGTGGGGAACCAAGAACAAGAAAATCAGTAGGATATTTAGTTTTCCCACACAAGACTTCAACATCTCTAACAATTCCAATTGGTGAAATAGTATCTCTATTGGCAAGTTTAATTGTGACATCAATATCTTCTATCTCAGCAGGTGCAATATCATGCATAATTTCTTTGTATAAGTCATGAGGTATAGCACTAGCACTGGCACCCATATCACATAAGCCATGATAACAATGATCTCCTATTTTAACAGAAATAATAGGCATGCCTACCACAGGTCTAGGTTTATCTTTAGCACAAGGTTTAGCAATTCTAGAAGTTTCATCACAGAAATAAATAACATGCCCATCAATATTATCAGCCAAAAGATCTTTAACAATAGCAATATTAGGTTCAACTTTAACTTGCTCAGGAGGTGTATATGTTCTAATATTGCTTTTACGAACCACAGTTGAAGCTTTAGCACGATCCTTTATCCTAACAGGGAAAGGTGGTTTCTCAACATAAGATGTAGGAACAATAGGATCATTATAAGTGATAGTCTCTTCTTCAACTTTAATAGGTGCAGCTACTTTTACTTCTATGGGAGGATGATATTTAAACCACTTCTCCTTGGGGAGATCAACATAAGTAGCAAAAGATTCACAGAAAGAAGCTACTATCTCAGAGTCAAGTCCATATTTAGTGCTAAATTTATGGAAAACATCGGTATCCATAAAAGATTTAACACAATCAAACTTAGGTGTCATACCTGACTTCATACCTTTGTCGAGGTCCCAATCTTCAGAGTTGCGTTTAATTCTCTCCAATAAATCCCATTTGAATTCAATAGTCTTCGTCATAAAAGAGCCAACACAAGAAGTATCGAGCATGGTGCGACTGCTATCAGAAAGCCGAGCATAAATTTTTTGAATAATCATTTCTCTTGAGAGCTCATGATTGGGGCATGAATATAACATTGATTTAAGCCTCCCCCAAGATTGAGCGGTGCTTTCTCCTTCGCGAGGCCAAAAATTATATATATAATTGCGATCACGATGAACAAGATGCATAGGATAAAACTTCTGATGAAATTCCAATTTCAATCGTTTGTAGTTCCATGACCCCGTATCATCACATAGCCTATACAATGTCAGTGCATCTTCCTTCAAAGATAAAGGGAAGACCTTCTTCTTAATAACATCTCCGGGTACACCTGCAAGCTTAAATAATCAACAAACTTCATCCACATATATTTGGTGCTCATCAGGATGTAATGTTCCATCTCCTACAAAAGGTTTAGCTAGTAGTTTTTCTATCATACCTGAAGGAATTTCAAAGCATACATTTTCATTTTCATTTTCAGCAGGTGACGTATGTTGAGGAGCAACTCTTTGCTCTACCGGTCGGGGTGAAGATACCCCGAACAAGCCCCACAGAGGATTACTCTTCATAACAAAAAGTGACAGTAAATTTCAGCAAACTATATAAATTTTTCCTTACCAAATTCCACCTACCAAAGGCGCTTCACTCCCCGGCAACGGCGCCAGAAAAGAGTCTTGATGACCCACAAGTATAGGGGATCTATCGTAGTCCTTTCGATAAGTAAGAGTGTCGAACCCAACGAGGAGAAGAAGGAAATGATAAGCGGTTTCCAGAAAAGGTATTCTTTGCAAGTACTGAAATAAGTGGTAACAGATAGTTTTGTGATAGGATAATTTGTAACGAGCAACAAGTAACAAAAGTTAATAAAGTGCAGCAAGGTGGCCCAATCCTTTATTGTAGCAAAGGACAAGCCTGGACGAACTCTTATATAGATAAAAGCGCTCCTGAGGACACATGGGAATATCGTCAAGCTAGTTTTCATCACGTTCATATGATTCGCGTTCGGTACATTGATAATTTGGTATGTGGGTGGACCGGTGCTTGGGTACTGTCCTTACTTGGACAAGCATCCCACTTATGATTAACCTCTATTGCAAGCATCCGCAACTACAACAAAAGTATTAAGGCAAACCTAACCATAGCATGAAACATATGGATCCAAATCAACCCCTTACGAAGCAACGCATAAACTAGGGTTTAAGCTTCTGTCACTCTAGCAATCCATCATCTACTTATTACTTCCCAATGCCTTCCTCTAGGCCCAAATAATGGTGAAGTGTTATGTAGTCTATGTTCACATAACACCACTAGAGGAGAGACAACATACATCTCATCAAAATATCGAACGAATACCAAATTCACATGACTACTAATAGCAAGACTTCTCCCATGTCCTCAGGAACAAATGTAACTACTCACAAAGCATAATCATGTTCATAATCAGAGGCGTATTAATATGCATATAGGATCCGAACATATGATCTTCCACCAAATAAACCAACTAGCATCAACTACAAGGAGTAATTAACACTACTAGCAACCAACTAGTACCAATCCCGGACTTGGAGACAAGAATTGGATACAAGAGATGAACTAGAGTTTTGAGAGGAGATGGTTCTGGTGACGATGTTGATGGAGATTTCCGTCTCCCGACGAGAGGAGCGTTGGTGATGATGATGGTGATGATTTCCCCCTCCCGGAGGGAAGTTTCCCTGGCAGAACAGCTCCGCCGGAGCCCTAGATTGGATCCGCCAAGGTTCCGACTCGTGGCGGCGGAGTTTCGTCTGAGGAGATAGCTTATGATTTTTTTCTCATCGAAAGACTCCATATAGCAGAAGATGGCCATCGGAGGGCCACCAGGTGGCCCACGAGGTAGGGGGGCGCGCCCCCACCCTCATGGGCAGGGTGTGGTCCCCCTGGTGAACATCTTGCGCTCATTATTTTTTATATATTCTGAAGACGTCTTCCATGAAGTTTCAGGACTTTTGGAGCTGTGCAGAATAGGTCTCTAATATTTGCTCCTTTTCCACCCCAGAATCCCAGCTGCCGGCATTCTCCCTCTTTATGTAAACCTTGTAAAATAAGAGAGAATAGGCATAAGTATTATGACATAATGTGTAATAACAGCCCATAATGCAATAAATATCGATATAAAAGAATGATGCAAAATGGACGTATCAGGGAACCACTGATATGTCTCTAAGCTCAAGAACAATCTTGCTATTCAAGGCAAGACGATGTGATCAAGAGAGTGATGGATTGACACAATCCTATCTCATTGATCGAGTAGTGCACCAGGGAAAATGGACTAGGTCCCACGATAAATCTTAGGATGATGATTCAATAACCAACACACTAAGAATAAGAGTATTGTCCATTAACTACCAAGCAACACAGTTGCTAGGAGTATTGTTTTCACACATCACTATTCACTTGTCGGCATTCCAGTTGCGACAACACGGAACCGAGGAATGAATAATGATGGCGAGAAGTATCACTGCGTGCAGAATTCATAAGAGGTGGTGCAATTCTCATGACAATCCCAACATAAAGTGGGTAACACTCCCAAGGTGGAACAGAACAAAAGCTGGATTAGCATTTGATCTGCGGAGTATGATTTCTTTGACCCAATCCTTGATATGGATAAGGTACTCGAGTTCGTTTTCCTAGTCATTCCGGAATAAAATGGCTTGACGAACCACAACAATAATAAGCATCGATATCACGAATGCACAACTACTCCTGTCTATCAACTGATGGATGAGGGCTAGAGAACAACTAAAGAGGGACAACCCAAAGAACATATGATTTTCTGAGTTGTGGATGCATAGATTAATATGTCGAACCAAGTTCAACAGGTTTCTTCCAGATAACCCATGCAGAAAGGTAGAATTGGCAGAACCACAATTATGAATGGGGAACTCCTCAAGAGTACTCTGATTGTGATCTTTTGGTTCAGGGAACTTCTGCCTTAATGGTTCATGGTATTTGGAAGAAGGAAATACACGGACCTCGAGGACTGCCGCAAGGTTACTAATATCCTAAAGGAACTAGCAACACTATCAACATGAATTAAGTGTTGGAAATATGCCCTAGAGGCAATAATAAATTGATTATTATTATATTTCCTTGTTCATGATAATCGTTTATTATCCATGCTATAATTGTATTAATAGGAAACTCAGATACATGTGTGGATACATAGACAACACCATGTCCCTAGTAAGCCTCTAGTTGACTAGCTCGTTGATCAATAGATGGTTACGGTTTCCTGACCATGGACATTGGATGTCGTTGATAACGGGATCACATCATTAGGAGAATGATGTGATGGACAAGACCCAATCCTAAGCATAGCACTAGATCGTGTAGTTCGTATGCTAAAGCTTTTCTAATGTCAAGTATCATTTCCTTAGACCATGAGATTGTGCAACTCCCGGATACCGTAGGAATGCTTTGGGTGTGCCAAACGTCACAACGTAACTGGGTGACTATAAAGGTGCACTACGGGTATCTCCGAAAGTGTCTGTTGGGTTGGCACGAATCGAGACTGGGATTTGTCACTCCGTCTAAACGGAGAGGTATCTCTGGGCCCACTCGGTAGGACATCATCATAATGTGCACAATGTGATCAAGGAGTTGATCACGGGATGATGTGTTACGGAACGAGTAAAGAACTTGCCGGTAACGAGGTTGAACAAGGTATCGGGATACCGACGATCGAATCTCGGGCAAGTGTCGTACCGATAGACAAAGGGAATTGTATACGGGATTGATTAAGTCCTTGACATCGTGGTTCATCCGATGAGATCATCGTGGAACATGTGGGAGCCAACATGGGTATCTAGATCCCGCTATTGGTTATTGACCGGAGAGTCATCTCGGTCATGTCTACATGTCTCCCGAACCCGTAGGGTCTACACACTTAAGGTTCGGTGACACTAGGGTTATAAAGGAAGTTTGTATGTGGTTACCGAATGTTGTTCGGAGTCCCGTATGAGATCCCGGACGTCATGAGGAGTTCTGGAATGGTCCAGAGGTAAAGATTTATATATGGGAAGTCCTGTTTTGGTCACTGGAAAGGTTTCGGGGTTTATCGGTAATGTACCGGGACCACCGGAGGGGTCCGGGGGTCCACCGGGGGGTCATGGGCCCAGAGGCGTACATGGGCCAAGTGTGAGAAGGCACCAGCCCCTAGGTGGGCTAGGGCGCCTCCCACCATGGCCCATGCGCCTAGAAGGGGAGAGGGGGCTAACCCTAAGGGCAGATGGGCCCTAAGGCCCATGCTCCCTGCGCCTCCCTCTCCTCCCCCTCTTGGCCGCCACCCAAAACCCATCTAGGGCTGCCGCCCCCCTAGGGGTGGGAACCCTAGAGGGGGTGCACCCTCCTCCCCTTCCCCTATATATATGAGGCCTAGGGGCTGCCCAAAAGACACGATCTGATCCCTGCCTGCTGGTGCAGCCCTCCCCTTCTCCCAAGTACTTCTCCTCTCCTGTGGTGCTTGGCGAAGCCCTGCAGGATTGCCATGCTCCTCCACCACCACCACGCCGTTGTGCTGCTGCTGGATGGAGTCTTCCTCAACCTCTCCCTTTCTCCTTGCTGGATCAAGGCGTGGGAGACATCTTCGGGCTGTACGTGTGTTGAACGCGGAGGTGCCGTCCGTTCGGCACTAGGATCTCCGGTGATTTGGATCACGACGAGTATGACTCCATCAACCCCGTTCTCTTGAACGCTTCCGCTTAGCGATCTACAAGGGTATGTAGATGCACTCTCCTTCCCCTCGTTGCTGGTTTCTCCATAGATAGATCTTTGTGACATGTAGGAAAATTTTGAATTTATTCTATGTTCCCCAACATTAAGTAGGGTGAATCTCGGGTTCAAGAACCCAGGAATAGAATGCCTATTAACTAAATGGCATCACGGGATGCTTTCGAGAATGACGACCAGAATCATCACACTAGGAATTGGTAGATTACTGGGTGGCTCTCTAGGATGCCCAGGGTCATAATACTAGCTCCAACATATATGTCAAGGCAATGGAGTACCTCAATAGACCGTTTAGTGTGCTTAATCTGGCCCAAAAGGATATCGGGAACTGGGAGGAAGGATTTGCAAATGCATCAGATTCTTTAGAAACCTAGGATGACTCGGACAACATAACGTCTGTAAATGCTCAAAAATATTTGAGACATCCTGCAAAAATGGTGGCATAACCATGGGATCATCATAGTATCAAGGTTCCGGCATCAACTGTCAATAAACAGAGATAGTAGGAAATGAAGTGAGGCTTGAATTCACCAATCTTATAAGTCTACGGATTAGTAACACATGATCCTGATAGAAAGAAGAGAGATCCTAGTTCCTTAACCCCATATGAAAGATAGGATGACTCGGATTAGAAGGGCATAAGGTATAAGGAGTAAAAAGATCCTTACATTCCATCCCACAATCAATTCCCTTACATAACTAAAGAATTTCTAGACTCAACTTCGACCAGATTGGCTTAGTAATAGTACAGGATGTCAGGCTGTGATGCCAAAGCCATTAGGACCCCGATCCTAAGTCACACCGATCTAGCATGTAACACATCATATCACTTTGCGGTCACAAGCACGGTATTCCCATGGGTGAAACCTTACTTGGCCCAGGACCGTTTGTGCCTTTTGGCCCACGTATATGATAGTGTCGCTAGCATCCATATGACAAAGAACCCAGGCCAACATGACTAGTCATAAACCCAAAGTGGCACTAACTTACAGGGACAAGCATACATGACCCAACAACGAACGTGTCTGTCATCAGCGAGTGAATCCAGGCTGTAGCAGCTGGGCTAACAGGACTTCGTAGAATCCGGGCTGTAGCAGGCTAACAGGACTCCGGAGACGCCGTGTGACATTTCCCGAAGGGACATACATAGGAACGAAGAAGGACACATGCTGGCCAGCCTAAGTGTTCCGGAGCAGTAGCAAGCTACCATGGCTCACTAGAAGCACTAGGAGACATTTCCCGGTAAGCGAGGCTACCAAGGATAAACAACTAGGTTGTCGGATCCCACACATACCAAGCCTTTCAAATCATACACACAATATGCTCGATATGTGCAAATACAACATGGCATCACACCATAACTCTATGACTCAAAGTATGTATTCAATAGGCTCCAAGGAGCGAGATATTACAAACATGGGTCTCATGACCCAAGATTGAGAGCATACAAGTCAAAGCACATGTGGAAGCTTAACATCTCTGAGTACAGACATCTAAAAATGAAAAAGCCTGAGAAGCCTGACTATCTACCAGATCCTGCCGAGGGCATAAGATAGTAGCTAAGGTATCAAGCTAAACGTCGAAGTCCACACAGAACTACTAGCGAGACTGAAGTCTCTCTGCAAAAACATAAATTAAGCAAACGTGAGTACAAATGTACCCAGCAAGACTTACATCAGAACTAACTACATATGCATCATTATCAACAAAGGGATGGTGGGGTTTAACTGTAGCAAGCCAACTTTGACTCAGTGGCTAACCTGAACTACTACTGCAAGTAACTCTTTAGAGGTGGCGCACACGAGTCCACATATTCACCATTTCAATACACCACTATGGATCCACTCCCGTCTCCCTACGAGAACGCCATGCATAGCACTCACGCTTATCTTGCGCATTT
The DNA here is from genome assembly GCF_056163025.1 of Triticum urartu. NCBI lineage: Eukaryota > Viridiplantae > Streptophyta > Magnoliopsida > Poales > Poaceae > Triticum > Triticum urartu. The sequence goes on along the minus strand of NC_141876.1, from coordinate 347,507,340 downwards.
TAGGGTATCCACTTTCACTTGTCTATGAACGGTACAGGAAACCCAGAGGTCCTTTACCGCGGACCCGGCTATTCGAATAGATCATTTATAACCCTGCAGGCGTGTACTTCTTCACACACGCTCTCGCCACTTACCACCAGGTACACGTCATGTATCTCGACAACCTTCAAGTGGAAGCCTGGCGAGGGAGTCGGCCATGACCTGACTAACCCCACAAGTCTCTAGTCCAGGTTTATCGCCTATTTGGGTTCTATCCGCGAGGAGATCTAGACGGGGTTTCGCTCACAGTCCCAAACGATGTGTATAGGGTTCCGTGACACCAAACATGCACCTGGCATACCCGGCCACGATGTATCTACCGCATCATAGCGCACCCCTAGGGTCATCGCTACCCACGACCTCCAACACATATCCTACAAACACCAGAATCTAGTTGCAACTCCTAGACAGAGAGCAAGGGCAGTTAGTAAGTCGAGAGGGTCCATTGGGTTCGGGCCCAATGCATGGTAGTAGCTGTTCATGCATCACAAACACAGAACTCAGTTCCTAAGGGCGGCTTCAACGAAACAACCCACCAAGTACTCCAACATGGCCTCTCATCGATACCTTTACCAAATCCTATTCGCACACTTAGCTCCCAACAGTAGGACATGTTCACACACCTCCAATTCATCCCCGATGAATCAGACTTGACTCAACTCTAAGCAGTAGCAGGCATGACAAACAAGCATTAATGAGTAGGCACATCAGGGCTCAAACAACTCCTACTCATGCTAGTGGGTTTCATCTATTTACTGTGGCAATGACATGTCATGCAGAGGAAAGGGGGTTCAACTACCGCAACATGTAACAATTGAATCATTGTTGTCCTAATGCAGTGAAAGAGAGCAGAAGCGAGAGAGTGGGATTGTATCGGAATGAACAAGGGCGTTTTGCTTGCCTGGCACTTCTGAAGATAGTATATCTCTTCATCGGTGTCATCGAACTCATCGTCAGAACCACGTCTAATGAGAGGGGACAAATACAGGCAACAGAGAAGGAAAACACAATCAATGCAATGCACAATATGATGTATGATCATGACATGGAAAAATGAGTGTGTTGGGCTAATGCAACTACAACCAACTGGGTTTGAGTCATTTTAAACCAAAGGTTCAACCCCAAACTCAAACTATGAATTTAAATAGTGCTTTATCATGTTGGATATAAACAGCAGTGTTAAGTTGCTTTAACATGCATGAAACCAGTACAGATGGATAGATTGGATTTTTCTGGTCATTTTTCATACATAACTTATTTCATTCTGAGTTACGGTTGAATTTCTATGAATTTTAGAAGTTTTGGACATTTTCTGAAATTTATAAATCATTTCTGATTTATTTTAAATTCCAGAAAATGTTTACCATGTCAGCATTAAGTCATGCTGACCTCAGCAGTTCAACAGGCCGTCCAAGTCAAAGCTGACCAGTGGGCAGTGACTCAGTTAACTAACCGAGTTAGTTAGTGTTAATCTAACCCTAACTAGGCTGTTAGCATGGCGAGGCCGACATGTCAGTGGCTCGTCTGACTAACTAAATTAGCTAACACTAATTAAGTTAATACTAACTAAAGAGGGGCATGGGCCCACATGCCAGCGACCCAGGGGAGGAAAACCCCTGGTCAACAGGGCCTAACATGCCGGCGGCTCATCACCGGTGGCAACAGGCATGACGGAGGGCTCGGGTTCGCTCTCCCGGTGCCCAAACAAGCGGCGGAGGGCACCCGCGGGGAGCTGGAGCTCGCCTGCATCCAGCGCAGCAGGAAGCAACAGATAGGGCGGCCGGAGCTCATCGAAAACGAGCTCGGGGCAGTGGCTGGAGTTCGGGAGTTGGTGGTTTCGGCGCTATAGTGCACGACATGAGCAACAGGTGATGGTTTTGGGGTCCTGGCGTTGCACTAAGCATGATGGTGTGCTCGGTCGTGGCCCTAGGTGACAGTGGCCATGGCGTCGACATGAACGGCGGCGAAGAGCTCTCGGCTCCGACGGACATCGACGTTAGAGGAAGGAAACGAGCTAGGGGAGAGGGGGTTCAACGAAGTGGCTCACAGCGGATCCTAAGGCGTCACCAGAGAGCTCGGGGATGCGCTGTGGACGACGAATCGGCGATGATGATCTACGGCGCCCGACGATGAACACGCCGACACCGACAATGTTGCGGGGCTCCCTGGCTTGCATGAGTAGGCGTGGAGCTTCAGGACGACATGGCGGAGATGAGGGATATGTCGGGGAGGCTAGGCGGCAGCTCGGGGCGCGGCAACAGCGAGCGGAGGCAACGGGGTCGCTCGGTTGCTTGCTAGGGAGAGAGCAGAGAAGGGGGAAAGTGAGCATGGAGAGGTGGGGAGGAACCAGGGGACCGTGGGCGTCTCCAGGCGCTCGGTCGAGGACGTGGAAAGGAGCAGGAGGTGGAAGCAGGAGGTGGCTTCGCCTCTTGTGTGCGTGCCATGCCGTTGTCCTTCTGGCAAAGGAAGAAGGCGACTGGCACTGGGCCAACAGAGTGATGGGCCAGCCAGTGGGCTGTGAGGTAAGACTGGTGAGTCTCTCTCTCTCTCTCTTTTATTTTCTATTTTTCTATTTATCTGCAACTTTGGAGCTTTATTAAAAATACTAAAACTAACTCAAAAATCATGAAACTTCTCATGCACACTGTTTGGAATATTTCCAACAGTAAACATTTTAGTTTATGGTTATTTGGACATTTAAAATATTTTGTAGTATTAAATGCCCAAATGCAAATAGAGTATGATTTAATCCAGTGACCTTATGCTGTCCTAGAAAATTCTGCACCATTTCTGTGTGAGGTCCTAGACCAAGGCAAAGATGATGAACATTTTAGAAGGGCATTTCAAGTTCATTGAAAAGAATTTTAGTAAACCCTAGTTGGATTAAGGGGGTGCTGGGGGTTCTGTCATCCCCGTTTCAACTTTCTGAGAAAAGTAGACATGATGCAACACCAGATGCTAGCACTAGGCATTACCAGACCTAGGGATGTGACAGGCGGCGGCGTGCGAGGGGCGGAAGAGGAGCAGCAGCGGGCGGCTGGAAGCGAGGCGGAGGCGAGTGCGGCAGTAATGCTACAGCCGGAGGAACGCCGAGCGGAGGGCACGACCGATAGCGGCGCTGGGCGCGGGCGGAGCAGCGGGCAGGCAAGTGGGGCGGCCAGGAGGCAAGGCACACGGCGCGTGGCTGTGGGCATGGCCATCGGGGCAGCAGGGCGCCAAGCGTGGCGGCAGAGCGGGCGAGCCACATGCGGTGGCGGGCGGAGGTGGGCGCGAACCACGGGGAAGCAGCAGGCGCAGCGTACGGGTGAGATAGCGGGGAGCGCGGCATCAGGATGGTGTGCGCGGTGATGGGGAAAGGAAGAGAAGGAAGGGGAGCTCACAGCGGGCTGCAGGGTTCGGGGCAATGGGGTGTGAGGAGGAAGACGGGGATGACGTCAGTGGAGAGGACGGCGAGGAGGCAACATGGTCGTTCCGGGCAGCGGCAACGAGAAGCGACTAGGTGGGGGCACTGAGCGCTGGGCGACTGGTCAAGGAGGAGGTGAGGACGGGGCGGTGTCGGTGAAGGGTGACGGGCGTCGGGGGCGATAGGATCGAGCGAGCGGCGCGGGGCGCCAAGCACGATTGCCCTATCAAGATTGGATCAGGAAGGGGGGAAGAGCGACGTGGGAGAGTGGGGGAGGGAGTGGGGTTACTGGGTTACCGGGTTAGGTATTGGTGGAGAGTGGGGGGTTAAGGGGAGATGTGGGGATGGCCCGGCCTGGCTGGGTCGTGTGTTGGCCTAGTTGGGCCTGAATGGCCTAGCGAGAGGGGGGGTGCCCCCCGTTTTAACTTTTCTCTTTATTTATCTCCTCTTTTATTTTTTTCTGTTATATTTTTGTTTCCTAATATTTTAGTTTTTGTAAAATATATACTTCGCATCTAATTTAGCATTTCAATTTAGTCCACCACCTCAAAAGGTCTAGACCCCAATTAATTTGGTTTGATGTTTTATCAATTTGTAAAGGCATTTTAAATAATTAGGTTTGCTAATATTTAAATCTTTTTAGTGCATTCAAACAAATAATAAAAGTGTGATTCCTTCACCAATATTTAGAATGGATTATTCGCCACAAACCGAACATTTTGGTTTTAATGTTTCAAAACTTTTTTTGTTTTCCTTTGTTTCAAATTTGAATTTGGATCGGTTCTAAACTACTGCGAGATTAGCAACAGTGATCGTGGGGATGTGGCATCATTAGCAGGGTATTACTATAGCTTTAATATCCGGGCGTCACAATTCTCCTCCGCTACAAGAAATCTCGTCCCAAGATTTAAGAGGTGGAGTAAGGGCGAAAGGTCCGGTTATGAAATTCTAAAGAATCTTCTCGATCTTGGTTTCTCTTCTCGAAGAGATCGATCCATTACATTGATGTCTTCATTTCTATGCTTCGAGTTATCATGATGAAGTTGTCAACCTTCCTTCGGGATCTTCATCATACTTATATGGTAGATAATATTAGGGAAGGTGGCGGAAAGTAACTCTCAAGTTGAAACGTAAGAAACTATCGAGAGCAAAGTAAGAAGGTGCATCATAGAAGTTTCAAGTGCATAGGCAATCATTCGTTGCCTGATACGAAATGTGAAAGGGGTTCAGAGCAGTGGGAATAAGTATTGCGTCTAATACAAGAATAAATTACTAGGCAGGTTGCCCGTGAATTACATATGAAGTCAAGCTAAGGAATATCTTTGGCAATAGGGTCTAGAGGAGAGTCAGGTTTTGATCATGTGGAACTGTGGGTTATGGGCCCACTATGTGGGTTAGAAGTAGAAAGGGGGCTGACATCTTGCACGGTCACTATAGCAAGGCATATCAGAGGGTAGCCTCCCATTTATGTTGGCAACAACGTTGGTACCAAGGGCGAGGGAACGAAGAGAACCATTTTCCTGCTCGTTGAACGAGGCGGACCAATAGGCAAGGTTCTCGTCCATCGGTGGCTACCGGAATGCTATCAATAAATGCAACAGGGTCTTACCGACATGGTTGTACACCAAGGTGTTTACATAAGAAGAAGAATATTACTGCTTAGATCATATGGGTCACAAGGAAGTTTAACCAAATCAATGGAAAGGAAAATGTGATCATCAGATCAAACAGAGTAATTGAAAGGAAAATGTGTTTGACACATATTCCAGGGGTATACCCTTCCCAAGGACAAGCAAAGCATGATATCCATGACATCATAGAAAGTAGAGAAACCATTTAGAAAAGGGGGGAGGAATTTCATGACATTACCCATACAATGGTTTTTGGATAATTGATAAATAAAATTTAGGATTTTGAAGATCGGTGTACCACAGACATGCTTCGAGAAAGCACTGACATGGTCACTGGTTAAAGATCAGACTTTGAATTCACAAAGGATACATCGGGAACAAATTATAGAATAAGTCTTACAATTTCCTCATGGAAGAGTGGTTAACCTTGCTAAAAAGGAAGAACCATAACAATAGGTCCTCCAGCCTAGTGTGCTAGGTGTGACATCACCTTACCGGGATATATAAATACCAATGTTATGACTATTCGAATATGCTCCAACCACAATATCTGACCGAGATTCAGATCTGATTGGTGTTAGGATACCTTAGATTCAGGATGCGTGAGAAGAAAAGGTGCAACACAAATTGATGAGATGACATTGTAAGCTTCTCGGGAAATGAACTATGGAAGCAAGTTCCGAATCATGCGTTCATCATTAAACCAAGGAGAGGATGAGGAGGTGGCTGATGATCTCAGCGACAATTCATTGGGATTTAAAAAAACGATTTCAACAATTATGTGAACAAGGAGATAACATTTTGTCAGATCAAATGATATAATGAGTTATGCTCCAGAAAAACATACACAATTAAACATTGGTTAAAAGGTGCACCCGCAATATGGGCATAGGTAGCCTGATCAATTGTTAGAATGGTGATTCAATAACCGATAGGCTAAGAATGAACTGTCGATCATTAACTTCAAAGAAATAGGGTTTCTAGAAGTGCAGAATCCAAACAACACTATTCACTTTTGGTATCCCGGTTAGAAGTATCACTATACCAAGGAGTATTAAAAGGTGGAGAGTTCCTCACAACATTCTTGATATAGAAGACAATAGTACTATAAGGTAGAACATAACCTATGCTAGATAGCAAGGAAATCAGTGTACAACACAAAACATGAACAAGTTTGTGTTGGGGGAAGGCGAGAATGCTGCCGATGATAACACAAATCATCAAGGGGCAAGAATGGTATTTCCCATCATGAATTCGATTGATATCTTGGAAGAGCTCAGAATGTTGATGATGATGAAGACACAATTGTCGAGAGGTTTCAAGAAGGTGTAATCGATCGGTGATGATACCAAGTAAAAGGGATGATGAAGCAAAAGGTTATTGGAACCACGGGTACATCACAATCTCAGAATCAAGATTGTTGTTCAAGGCGAAATGTTATGACAATGAAAGTCGACGTAAACTTAGCTCATCGTCGAAAATTGTGGTCTACGAAGAAGGACCAGGTAGCACAGTTAAAAAGTTGCACGATAAGTATATAGCCGATCAGGGTAGGTATGACTTGAAAGATTATTAAACTCATTAGCTATGAAAATTACATAGAGTAGTTGAATCGGAGTGCGGAATTGATTCACTTATCCGTGTTCTCGAGTGACTAATAACTCAGAACCCGGGGGAAAATTGGAATCAATGAGAATAATAGTTAACGAAGAATTCATAAGAAGTTATGTAGTTCAGTGATATTCTCGAGATGCCAAAGGGTGTACTCAAAGGTAGAGCAGAATAGAGGTTGGATCGGTGTAATGATCTGCAGAAGACAAGTACTTCAACTTGTCCGAGAAAAGCAATCAAAGAATATCAATATGGCCGGAACCACGATTGCAAAAGACAATATCCCAGATATAAGATGAACTTATACCAAGGTAATAATTAATTTAAGAGTAGCTTCCATGATAAGATCTACATCGTGTCCATGGGCATGAACACAAAGTTCAAGGTCGACTCCCACTTCTCCAATGCATAACCTTTCATTCACTTCTCGCGTTCGATGAAGTTGTAGTGTTGAAATTTTATCTATCAAAATACCAGAAGAGTATGCCTCGTGAAAACTTTTGCATTCTCACATATTAAGGAAGACATAGGTTCAACCCATCGGGGCATCGTGGAAATATATACCACAAGCTTCAATAGTAAATATCACCAGCTCGAAAGTAGAGCATGGAGAATAGGATTTACCAATGGTATTATTATCCCGGAAAGAACTCCTCGAGGTTTTTGTATAGGAAGAACACTATCGGATGATAATTCAACAAAGGATTTGATGGTTAACAACGGAGCGGATTTGATGGTTAACAATGGAGAATAGGATTTACCAATGGTATTATTATCCCGGAAAGAACTCCTCGATGTTTCTGTATACGAAGAACACTGTCGGATGATTATTCAACAAAGGATTTGATGGTTAACAACGAAGCTGATGTGAGCATCGACACACGACTAGAGGAAGAAAGAATGCAAGGAGATCCGATTATAGAACAACTGAATAATTCAAGGCTCAATTGAAAATGAATTTATGATTTCCAAATCAAGGGATCAAAAACAAATGTTCTGATCGAAAATGAATAAGTTCAATAGACATTGAAGCACAACCGATGATGGCATTGATTGGTCAAGAACCAGCTCATATCCAAATGACGTCTAAGCCGGAAGAATGAATTCTAGGAACTGACTGGGGAATGCGAACATTCGCAGCGTATTGAATCAATGGGCCAAAATGATAGTGACAAAGGATGCCAATAAGATTACTATACTTATGGGATTAACCATAATGCAAGCAAGCAAGAATTTCAAGAACACCAGGCTATAGAGGATTTTCGAAATATCAAATTGTATATTGAAGACTTTGGTGAAACACATAAACAACTTGGGAGAAACAAATCCTCGGTGTGTGTGAGAATTAATTTGTAGACATATTCAGGTGACAAGGAACTACAAGGCAGTAGGCACAAGGATTCTCGGAACAACAATGAGTATTTTGGGGTATCTTGTAATAGCAAGAGCAACTGGGGACTAATGTAAGAATGGCCAGTGCATGTTGTTATCTATAGGGGTTGACGGTGGAAGGGAATTGCAAACGCAATGAGCACAAGTTCTCGGGATAACATCAGAAAGTATCTTCAGAATCTTCTGGTGCAACAAGCGATCACCTGGAGTGAGGGGCTCTCCGGAAGAAAGTATTTTCAAGAACCTAAATTTAGTTTTTTTTAGCAACATCATTTAACCCGAATAGAAGAGAGATCAGAGTCCTAGAGTATAGATGAGGAATAAAAGATCCTAATACCACACAATGGCGACGTGGTCCCATAAGCCACACAACCATGTTAGTAAAAGTTTTGCAATGTCTAGACTCGACTTCGGCCAAGGAGTGTGGAAGGGGGATTCCTACAGGTAGTCGACTCTGATACCAACTTGTGACTCCCCTGATTTGACCGTACACTAATCATACACACAGACGTGTATAATCAAGATCAGGAACTCATGGGAAGATATCACAACACAACTCTAAAAATAAAATAAGTCATACAAGCATCATATACAAGGTAGGGGTCCTGAGGGCTTGAATACAAGAGCTCGATCATAGACGAGTCAGCGGAAGCAACAACATCTGAGTACAGACATAAGTTAAACAAGTTGCCATAAGATGGCTAGCACAAACTGGTATACATATCGAAAGTGGCGTACGCCTCCTGTGTGGGATCCTCCTAACTACTCCTCAAAGTCGAACTCCACGTAGAATCATCCTCGGGATCCTGTCGCTCCTGGACTCCAGCATCTGGTTGCGACAACCAGGTATAGAAAGGGGGAAAAGGGGGAGCAAAGCAACCATGATTACTCATCCAAAGTACTCGCAAGCAAGGATCTACTCTACATATGCATTATTATCAAATGAAATGGGTAGTATATGTGGACTGGACTGCAGAATGCCAGAATAAGAGGGGGATAGTTAGTCCTATCAAAGACTATACTTCTGGCAGCCTCCATCTTGAAGCATATAGAAGAGAGTAGATGGTATGTTAACCAAGTAGCAACGTATAGCATAAACCTACTCGATGATCCTCTCCTTGTCGCCTTGTGAGAGAGTGATCACCGGTTTGTTTTTGGCACTCTGAAGGGTGTGTTTTATTAAGTATCCGGTTCTAGTTGTCATAAGGTCAAGGTACAACTTTGGGTCGTCCTTTTACCGAGGGACACGTCTATTCGAATAGATAAACTTCCCTACAGGGGTGCACCACATTTCCCAACACGCTTGATCCCCTTTGGCCGGACACACTTTCCTAGGTCATGCCCGGCCTCGGAAGATCAACATGTCGTAGCCCCACCTAGGCCTAACCAAGCCGTCAGCATGCCGGTCTAAATCCTATGTGTGCTGGGGTCTGGGCCCATCACCTATTGCACACCTGCACACGTTGCATATGCGGCCAGTGAGCAGACCTAGCAACCTCCATTACAAAGGAAGTTGCTTTACGTGGTCCAACCCAGCGCGCGTCGCTCAGTCGCTGACGTCAAGAAGGCTTCGGTTGATACCATGACATCGAATGCCCATAACTGTTAACGCGTAGTTGGTTAGTGCGTATAGGTGAATGGCTAGACTCAGATCAAATACCAAGATCTCGATAAGAACGTTAATTGATGTAACCGCGAACGTCGACCAGGGCCAGGCCCACCTCTCTCATAGATGGTCTCAACCTGCCCTGTCGCTCCGCCCTAAAGTAATAGTTGGGCGCCGTTGGGAACCCAGGCCCACCACTACAAGGCAGTAGGCACAAGGATTCTCGGAACAACAATGAGTATTTCGGGGTATCTTGTAATAGCAAGAGAAACCGGGGACTAATGTAAGAATGGCCAGTGCATGTAGTTATCTATAGGGGTTGATGGTGGAAGGGAATTGCAAATGCAATGAGCACAAGTTCTCGGGATAACATCGGAAAGTACCTTCAGAATCTTATGGTGCAACAAGCGATCACCTGGAGTGACGGGCTCTCCAGAAGAAAGTATTTTCAAGAACCTAAATTTAGTTTTTTTAGCAAAATCATTTAACCTGAATAGAAGAGAGATCAGAGTGCCAGAGTATAGATGAGGAATAAAAGATCCTAATACCAGACAATGCCGACGTGGTCCCATAAGCCACACAGCCATGTTAGTAAAAGTTTTGCAATGTCTAGACTCGACTTCGGCCAAGGAGTGTGGAAGGGGGATTCCTACAGGCAGTCGACTCTGATACCAACTTGTGACTCCCCTGATTGGACCGTACACTAATCATACACACAAACGTGTACGATCAATATCAGGAACTCATGGGAAGATATCACAACACAACTCTAAAAATAAAATAAGTCATACAAGGTAGGCGTCTCAAGGGCTTGAATACAAGAGCTCGATCATAGACGAGTCAGCGGAAGCAACAACATCTGAGTATAGACATAAGTTAAACAAGTTGCCATAAGATGGCTAGCACAAACTGGTATACATATCGAAAGTGGCGTAGGCCTCCTGCCTGGGATCCTCCTAACTACTCCTCAAAGTCGAACTCCACGTAGAATCATCCTCGGGATCCTGTCGCTCCTGGACTCCAGCATCTGGTTGCAACAACCAGGTATAGAAAGGGGGAAAAGGGGGAGCAAAGCAACCGTGATTACTCATCCAAAGTACTCGCAAGCAAGGATCTACTCTACATATGCGTTATTATCAAGTGAAATGGGTAGTATATGTGGACTGGACTGCAGAATGCCAGAATAAGAGGGGGATAGTTAGTCCTATCAAAGACTATACTTCTGGCAGCCTCCATCTTGAAGCATATAGAAGAGAGTAGATGGTATGTTAACCAAGCAGCAACGTATAGCATAAACCTACTCGATGATCCTCTCCTCGTCGCCTTGTGAGAGAGTGATCACCGGTTTGTTTTTGGCACTCTGAAGGGTGTGTTTTATTAAGTATCTGGTTCTAGTTGTCATAAGGTCAAGGTACAACTTTGGGTCGTCCTTTTACCGAGGGACACGTCTATTCGAATAGATAAACTTCCCTATAGGGGTGCACCACATTTCCCAACACGCTCGATCCCCTTTGGCCGGACACACTTTCCTAGGTCATGCCCGGCCTCGGAAGATCAACATGTCGTAGCCCCACCTAGGCCTAACCAAGCCGTCAGCATGCCGGTCTAAATCCTATGTGTGCTGGGGTCTGGGCCCATCACCTATTGCACACCTGCACACGTTGCATATGCGGCCAGTGAGCAGACCTAGCAACCTCCATTACAAAGGAAGTTGCTTTACGTGGTCCAACCCAGCGCGCGTCGCTCAGTCGCTGACGTCAAGAAGGCTTCGGTTGATACCATGACATCGAATGCCCATAACTGTTAACGCGTAGTTGGTTAGTGCATATAGGTGAATGGCTAGACTCAGATCAAATACCAAGATCTCGATAAGAACGTTAATTGATGTAACCGCGAACGTCGACCAGGGCCAGGCCCACCTCTCTCATAGATGGTCTCAACCTGCCCTGTCGCTCCGCCCTAAAGTAATAGTTGGGCGCCGTTGGGAACCCAGGCCCACCACTACAAGGCAGTAGGCACAAGGATTCTCGGAACAACAATGAGTATTTCGGGGTATCTTGTAATAGCAAGAGCAACCGGGGACTAATGTAAGAATGGCCAGTGCATGTAGTTATCTATAGGGGTTGATGGTGGAAGGGAATTGCAAATGCAATGAGCACAAGTTCTCGGGATAACATCGGAAAGTACCTTCAGAATCTTATGGTGCAACAAGCGATCACCTGGAGTGAGGGGCTCTCCGGAAGAAAGTATTTTCAAGAACCTAAATTTAGTTTTTTTAGCAAAATCATTTAACCCGAATAGAAGAGAGATCAGAGTGCCAGAGTATAGATGAGGAATAAAAGATCCTAATACCAGACAATGCCGACGTGGTCCCATAAGCCACACAGCCATGTTAGTAAAAGTTTTGCAATGTCTAGACTCGACTTCGGCCAAGGAGTGTGGAAGGGGGATTCCTCCAGGCAGTCGACTCTGATACCAACTTGTGACTCCCCTGATTGGACCGTACACTAATCATACACACAGACGTGTACGATCAAGATCAGGAACTCATGGGAAGATATCACAACACAACTCTAAAAATAAAATAAGTCATACAAGGTAGGCGTCTCGAGGGCTTGAATACAAGAGCTCGATCATAGACGAGTCAGCGGAAGCAACAACATCTGAGTACAGACATAAGTTAAACAAGTTGCCATAAGATGGCTAGCACAAACTGGTATACATATCGAAAGTGGCGTAGGCCTCCTGCCTGGGATCCTCCTAACTACTCCTCAAAGTCGAACTCCACGTAGAATCATCCTCGGGATCCTGTCGCTCCTGGACTCCAGCATCTGGTTGCGACAACCAGGTATAGAAAGGGGGAAAAGGGGGAGCAAAGCAACCGTGATTACTCATCCAAAGTACTCGCAAGCAAGGATCTACTATACATATGCATTGTTATCAAATTAAATGGGTAGTATATGTGGACTGAACTGCAGAATGCAAGAATAAGAGGGGGATAGTTAGTCCTATCAAAGACTACGCTTCTGGCAGCCTCCATCTTGAAGCATATAGAAGAGAGTAGATGGTACGTTAACGAAGTAGCAATGTATAGCATAAACCTACTCGATGATCCTCTCCTCGTCGCCTTGTGAGAGAGTGATCACCGAGTTGTTTTTGACACTTGGAAGGGTGTGTTTTATTAAGTATCCGGTTCTAGTTGTCATAAGGTCAAGGTACAACTTCGGGTTGTCCTTTAACGAGGGACACGTCTATTCAAATAGATAAACTTCCCTGCAGGGGTGCACCACATTTACCAACACGCTCGATCCCCTTTGGCCGGACACACTTTCCTAGGTCATGCCCGGCCTCGGAAGATCAACATGTCTTAGCCCCACCTAGGCCTAACCAAGACGTCAGCATGCCGGTCTAAATCCTATGTGTGTAGGGGTCTGGGCCCATCGCCTATTGCACACCTGCACACGTTGCGTATGCGGCCAGTGAGCAGACCTAGCAACCTCCATTACAAATGAAGTTGCTTTACGTGGTCCAACCCAGCGTGCGTCGCTCAGTCGCTGACGTCAAGAAGGCTTCGGCTGATACCATGACATCGAATGCCCATAACTGTTCCCGCGTAGTTGGTTAGTGCGTATAGGTGAGTGGCTAGACTCAGATCAAATACCAAGATCTCGATAAGAACGTTAATTGATGTAACCGCGAACGCCGACCAGGGCCAGGCCCACCTCTCTCATAGGTGGTCTCAACCTGCCCTGTCGCTCCACCCCAAAGTAATAGTTGGCGCCGTTGGGAACCCAGGCCCACCACTACCAGGATGGAACCACCTGTCCTTTCAGCGCCCACACCGGAATCACTCGCGGGTACTCTACGAGCCAACCCTTACTTTAGTCACAAAGTATCTCATATTATCTATATAAGTATATACCCATGATCACCTCCCGAGTGATCATGACCCGATAGTATAGCATGGTAGACGGACAAGAATGTATGGCTACTGATGGAATACTAGGATCCTATACTAAGGATTTAGGATTGCAGGTAAAGGTAACAATAGTAGTAGCAAGGACAGGCTATGCATCAGGATAGGATTAACGGAAAGCAGTAACATGCTACACTACTCTAATGCAAGCAGTAGAGAGAAGAATATGTGATATCTGGTGATCAAGGGGGGGGTTGCCTAGTTGCTCTGGCAAGAAGGAGGGGTCGTCAACACAGTAGTCGTACTAGGTAGCAGCGGCGTTGGTCTCGATGTCTAGCGAGAGAAGAGGGGGTAGAAACAATAAATAAAATGCAAACAGATGCATATCGATGCATGACATGACAAGTAATGGTCCCAGGTGTGCCATAACGTGGTAGTTGGTGATACCAGCGAAGGGGGGAAACATCCGGGAAAGTATCCCGCTGTTTCGCGCTTACGAATAGATGAGCCGATGGGGGAAAGTTGGTGTTTTCTATGCTATAGGTGTGTGGTGGATGAACGGGCTACACATCCGAATTCGTCTCATCGTTCTAAGCAACTTTCATTACAAAGTTTTTCCATCCGAGCTACGGTTTATTTTATATAAATTTAAAAAGATTTAATCAATTTTTAAATTATTATTATTAAATTAATTCAAAAATAGCATTATTACATCAGCACGACGTCAGCATGACGTCAGCAGTCAAGAGAGGTGTTGACTAGGTCGCTGACGTGAGGGTCCCGCATGTCACTGACTGTCTAGTTAATTAGGTTAATTAAACATAATTAATTAATTTAATAAATTTAATTAGTTAATTAACTAATATTTGTATTTATTTATTTATTTTTTATATATATTTTTAAACTTTTTTAAAACGTTCTTGGGCAGGGGCCCACTTGTCATTGGGCCAGGGGGCCAAAGCGGGTTCGGGTGTGTGGGCGCGCGCCCGAGTCCACTCGGGAGGGGGGCTACGGGTGCTTGGGAGGGTGCTCGCCCACAGGGAGCATGGTGGGGTGAGACTAATGGCCAATGCGACCGCCGTGGCCAGCCGGCATGGGGGGTAGCGGAATGCGGGGCTTGCGATGAGCAGGCGCGGTCGAAGCAGCCAACAAGGCGGCGGCGGGCGCGGGCTGCAGAGGAGCAGCAGTGGGTGGCTGGAAGCGAGGCGGAGGCAAGCGCGGTAGCAGTGCTGCAGCCGGAGCAGCTTCGAACGGACGACGCGGCCGACAGCGGCGCTGGCGCGGGCGGAGTAGCCGGCAGGTGAGCGAGGCGGCCAGGAGGCGAGGCACACGGCGCGTGGCTGTGGGCGCGGCCATCGGGGCAGCAGGGTGCCAAGCACGGCAGCAGAGCGGGCAAGCCATGTGCGGAGGCGGGCGCGCGGCGTCGAGACGGTGTGCGCGGCAACAGGGGAAGGAGGAGAAGGAAGGGGGGCTCACAACGGGTTGTAGGGTTCAGGGCAGCGGGGCGTGAGGAGGAAGACGGGGACGACGTCGGCAGTGAGGATGGCGAGGAGGCGACGCGTTGAACGACGAGGTGGCCGAGGCGGAGTCGTTCCGGGCGGCGGCACCGAGCAAGGATTGGGTGGGGGGCGCCGAGCGCTGGGCGACTGGTTGGGGAGGAGGTGAGGACGGGGCGACGTCGGTGAAGGGCGACAGGCGTCTGGGGCAACAGGGTCGGGCGAGCGGCACGGGGCGCCAAGCATGATTCCCCGATCCAGATTGGATCGGGAAGGGAGGAAGAGCGACGTGGGAGAGTGGGGGAGGGAGTGGGTGACCGGGTTAGGGTTTGGTTGAGAGTACGGGGTTAATGGGTGAGTGGGGATGGGCCGGCCTGGCTTGGTCGTGTGTTGGCCTAGTTGGGCCCGAATGGCCTAGCGAGAGGGGAGGGTGCCCCCATTTTAGCCTTTCTCTTTATTTATCTCCTCTTTTATTTTTTTATGTTCTATTTTTGTTTCCTATTATTTAGTTTTTGTAAAATATATACTTCGCATCTAATTTAGCATTTTAATTTAGTCCACCGCCTCAAAAGGTATAAACCCTCAATAATTTGGTTGGATGTTTTATCAATTTGTAAAGGCATTTTAAATAATCAGGTTTGCTAATATTGAAATCTTTTTAGTGCATTCAAACACATAATAAAAGTGTGGTTCCTTCACCAATATTTAGTAGGGATTATTTGCCACAAACAGAACATTTTGGTTTTAATGTTTCAAAACTTTTGTTGTCTGCCTTTCTTTCAAATTTGAATTTGGATCGGTTCTGAACTACCGCGAGATTAGCAACAGTGATCGTGGGACGTGGCATCATTAGAAGGGTATTATTGTAGCTTTAATATCCGGGAGTCACAAAAAGTTCCATTCTTGACCCCCTTTTGGGTGTTTGGCAGAGTACATGAAGGGTGCATGAGTACGCACTAGTAGGTTAACACAAATACACTAGGAGCATGCATGAAGAGCGGTGCTGAGAAGAGCATGCACGAAGAGGGAACAACTATATTGAGATGAGAATGCAACAAAACACACCCACACACTTTGTGCTACAGTGACTGATCTACACTGTCTGTGTTTGGTCCAACGGTCATGTTGCGCCGAGACATGTACATGTCCATGCAGAGGACGCCTAAACACCACCGAAGTCCCTCTACTTCTCGAGGTGCGCGACGTTGGTGATTCAAGGTGCCACCGCCCGCAGAAGCCGCTCCCGGTCGACGGGATCCATCTCGGTAAAGATGGCGTCTAATGGCACGAATGGATTCTGGTGACAGAGCCCTGAGACGATTCCCCCGACAATGGCAGCGGCAGCCCACAACCCCTCCTTGTCTAGCTCCGCCCCCACCATCACACGGAGACGGCTCAACTCCTTGGAGATATAGGTGAAGAAGGAGACCAGGTTAGGAAGCCACAACTCGTTGAAGTCGACGGGGTGGTCGAGTGGGTTTAGCCCGACGCTCGGCATGGTCGCGCTGGCACGACCGTAGGCATTGCGCAGCCACAAAACGTGCGTGGCAACATGGTCCACCAAGTGGTTGTGGCGATCCTATACCTCGTCACGATCGGCCCGCTCGCGCTCGAGCCGGCTCACCTGACCGCCTATCATATCTCCCAATTTTTACAGCAACGTTGCCGACACCTCGAGCATCTTTGTGGTGGACGCCTGCCGCTGATGAAGCTCCGTGAACTACCGCACATAAATGAGGAGCATGGCACTCCTCTCCTCCTTGAGATGACGGAACTCCACGTCCTTGGCCCTGAGCTCTGCATCCTTGGCGTGGAGCTCCTGTGTCAGGCACTTCACCTCAGACTCCATGATCTGGTGCACCGCCATGGAACCAGGTAGAAGCAATGGGGAGAGGAAGCAAAGGGGGAGAAACGACTGAAAGGCAATGCAATCTACGGGAAGGCGGAGAGAGCCAGCCGAGAAGTGGGGTGAATCTTTTGGTTTTCACCATGGGAAAACACCAGTCGATGACTTTTCACATCAGGGAGTGATACGTCTCCAACGTATCTATAATTTTTTATTGTCCATGCTATTATATTATCAACCTTGGATTATATGCATTTGAATGCTATTTTATATGATTTTTGTGACTAACCTATTAACCTAGAGCCCAGTGCCAGTTTCTGTTTTTTCCCTGTTTTTGAGTTTCATAGAAAAGGAAAACCAAACGGAGTCCAATTGACCTGAAACTTCACGGAACTTATTTTTGGACCAGAAGAAGGACATGGAGTAAAAGAGTTGGTCCAGAAGAGTCCCGGGTTGCCCATGAGGGTGGGGGGAGCGCTCACCCCCCTAAGCGCGCCTCCCTACCTCGTGAACAGCCCGAAGACCCCCTTGACTTGTTCTCAACGCCAAAACCTCTTATATATACTGAAACCTCCAGAACATAACCTAGATCGGGAGTTCCGCCGCCACAAGCCTCCGTAGCCATCGAAAACCAATCTAGACGCGTTCCGGCACCCTACCGGAGGGGAGATCCCTCTCCATTGGCCATCTTCATCATCCCGGTGCTCTCCATGACGAGGAGGGAGTAGTTCACCCTCGGGGCTGAGGGTATGTACCAGTAGCTATGTGTTTGATATCTCTCTCTCTCTCGTGTTCTTGATTTGGAACGATCTTGATGTATTGTGAGCGTTGCTATTATAGTTGGATCTTATGAAGTTTCTCCCCCTCTACTCTCGTGTAATGGATTGAGTTTTCCCTTTGAAGTTATCTTATCAGATTGAGTCTTTAAGGATTTGAGAACACTTGATGTATGTCATGCACGTGCTTATCTGTGGTGACAATGGGATATCACTTGATCCACTTGATGTATGTTTTGGTGATCAATTTGTGAGTTCCGTGACCTCGTGAACTTATTCATACGGGTTGGCACACGTTATCGTCTTGACTCTCCGGTAGAAACTTTGAGGCACTCTTTGAAGTTCTTTGTGTTTGTTGAATAGATGAATCTGAGATTGTGTGATGCATACCGTATAATCATACCCACGGATACTTGAGATGACATTGGAGTATCTAGGTGACATTAGGTTTTTGGTTGATTTGTGTCTTAAGGTGTTATTCTAGTACGAACTCTATGATAGATTGAACGAAAAGAATAGCTTCGTGTTATTTTACTACGGACTCTTGAATAGATCGATCAGAAAGAATAACTTTGAGGTGGTTTCGTACCCTACAATAATCTCTTCGTTTGTTCTCCGCTATTAGTGACTTTGGAGTGACTCTTTGTTGCATGTTGAGGGATAGTTATATGATCCAATTATGTTATTATTGTTGAGAGAACTTGCACTAGTGAAAGTATGAACCCTAGGCCTTGTTTCCTAGCATTGCAATACCATTTATGCTCACTTTTATCAATAGTTACGTTGCTGTTTTTATATTTTCAGATTACAAAAACCTATATCTACCATCCATATTGCACTTGCATCACCATCTCTTCGCCGAACTAGTGCACCTATACAATTTACCGTTGTATTGGGTGTGTTGGGGACACAAGAGACTCTTTGTTATTTGGTTGCAGGGTTGTTTGAGAGAGACCATCTTCATCGTACGCCTCCCACGGTTTGATAAACCTTTGGTCATCCACTTGTGGGAAATTTGCTGCTGTCCTACAAACCTCTGCACTTGGAGGCCCAACAACATCTACAAGAAGAAGGTTGTGTAGTAGACATCAAGGAGCAGTGGGTTTTACAGGCAGAGTCATCATGACTAATTGCTGCCACGCCTTCTCACATCAATCAAAAAAATAAAAAAACCTGTAGTGCCTGCTGCACCCAAAGACCAGAGCAACGCCGCAGTGGATATTTAAATTTACCTGCCGGCATGGAGATAAAAAAGGGGTGGAAAAACAAATGTGGTGGCTGCCTAGCTAATCGGTCGCACTAGCCCAACTAGCTAGCCACCGTGCTTCACTGATGTACTCGGTGGGAAAGGTGGACTTTTGTGATTTGACGAATCATTTACTTGCTTTGGCGCTATGACCGAGGAGGACCTAGAAAATGCGCGGTAGGGCGTACCACGTCTTGACAAGGAAGAACATATGCGTCCACCACCCAGGAGGACCCAGAAACCACGCGGTAGGGTGTGCCACATCTCGGTACGGAGGAAAAATATGCATGTAAGAATATATTGTATCAGACGTACTACATATGGTTCAACCTCCGGACCTAGCCAGTCAGTAGAAAACACCCAACTAGCCAAACAGCTTCATCATGCAAACGTGGCATGCAGGATAGGTGTGGTTAGCTCTATCTCGACCAGCCATAATGTCTCTTGTGTTAGGCGATTCTTCTATTTTCCAAGCTTTTTTAGTTCTAATAACACCACGGCAAGCTCGCGTCGCTCTTCGTGCATGCCCGTGCATCTAAAAGTTAGACGATAGAGAGGAAAGAGAGATCGCAGACATGGGACCACCAGTCAGTGAGTCAACGGTCATGCACATGTTGATGAGACACACCCTCTACTCTACTCAATGTAATACTGTATAAAATCAAGTTAAGGGACAAAAGCCAACAACCGTTGTTGTTTCAGGCCATCGACTTATGCTTTGTAGTACCGGTTGCCAGTTCGAATCTCGTCTTTCATATTTGTTAGTTTTAGGTCCAAATTTGATCAATGACATGTGGGACCCCCGTGTGTTGTTCTGATATTTCAGTGGAGGATGGTTTTTTTTGCACCAACACTTTGCATGGTTAGACAAGTAACGATACGAGTTACACCTATTTTGCAAGTTTAGGAACAAAAATGACAGCGGCATAGAATATCACATCCACCCCGTGATGGTAGCTGGAACTATGTCGGTATTTCCCTGGAGAGGGAGGGATGATGTAGCATAGCGACTGCAGGTATTTCCCTCAGTTATGAAAACCAAGGTTATCGAACCAGTAGGAGAAGCAAGCAACACAACATAAATAGCCCCTGCATACAAATAACAACACCTCGCAACCCGACGTGTTAAAGGGGTTGTCAATCCCTTCCGGGGTACGGAGCCTCAAGATAGGCAAGTGGACGTGAGGTAAATTGTAGTAGATTGATAGATCGAATGCCAAATAAAATAAATAAAGATAAAACGCAGCAAGCTATTTTTGGATTTTTTTAATAGATCTGAATAAAAATGCAAACGAAAAGTATATCACAAGGCAAATATATGAGAAAGAAGACCCGGGGGGCATAGGTTTCACTAGTGGCTTCTCTCAAGAAAAATAGAAAATGGTAGGTAAATGTAACGCCCCAAGTTCGATGCGCCAGGTGTCTTCCAGTTATTCTTTGTCGTTGTCATGTCATTCGCTTGCGTGTTGCATCTTTGCCATGTCATCATGTGCATTGTATTCTCATGTTTTCCCAAACATGCATGCAGTCACTTTCTCCGTTGTCCGTTTCGCAATCCGACACTCTGACATGCACCCGTTGCACCTTCCAGTTCTCATTTCGTGAGAGGGAGACAAACATTCTCCGAATGGGCCGAGATTTGTCTAGTGGTCTTGGTACATCACCGATAGACCGCCTATCAAATTTCGTTCCATTTGGAGGTCGTTTGATGCCCCAACGGTTAACCGCATTAACCGAAACTCGCCATCTCTTTGCAGCCCAGCACCCCTCCACAACATTCCACTAGCACATATAACGCCCTCCATGCTCTCCGTCGTTGGATCACGATCGTGTGGGCGAAAATCGAACCTCATTTGGACTCTCCTAGCTCCCTCTACCTATAAAAATGTCCCCTCCCCCTCCATTTCGGGTGAAACCCTAGATCCACCCTCCTCGCGCTGCCGGACTTGTCCGCCCGGTGGCCGGACACGTCCAGCCGACACCCTCGGCCAATCACATGGTGCCACATCACCGCCGTCGGCCCTCTCTCTCCTCCGCGCCGCCGGCGCGCGAAGCCCATCGCATGCCCGCACGGGCCCGAACCGTCGTCGCCGTAGCACGCGCCTCCCGCGCCCGCTCGACGCAGATCACCGCTGCCCGTCGCCAAGCTACTCCGCGTCGCCCATCACCGAGCTCCTGTGCCGCCACTCGCCGGACCCCGCCTCCTCGTCGCCGTGCGCCGCCACTGGCCAGAGCTCGTCCGGATCCACGGGCGCCGCCTCCTCCTCCGCCGCCCCTCTTCACTACCCCGGACCTGCCTCACCACCGGTGGCATCTGCCTCCACAGCCGCCCAGCGCCTCTTCGCCCGACGAGCTCGCCGGCCAAGCCATAGCCACCGTCGTCCGAAGCCCCTCCGCCGGCCGAATCCGGTTGCCTCGGTCCAAATCCGAGGTTCACCGCCCCGTGCCACACCATTCCCGTCGTCTGCGGCAGCTCCTCGCCGGCGTTCATGCCCCATTGCCAGAGTTCCAAGCCGTCGTGCCTCCCACTCCAACCGGCGCCCGTTGACCTCGCACCCCAGGTGGCCCTCGCCACCTACCTCACCGGTCTAGCAAGCCCGCAGGCCTGCCAGGCCCCCTCTTCACAGACCCGGGCCAGGCCCAGCTTGGTGAGAATCCCCCAGCCTGCCCCGTTGCTCTATCCGACACCCTGGGCGTAGGATAGTATCATGCGCTCACTCTTGCTACCTGTGATTTTGGCTAAGTCCCTGTTTCCTGATATCATATGTGCATGTTTGACCATCCATAACTATTTGCATGTTTCTCCATTTTGCGTGCATAATATATCGAATTGTTCATCTCTGAGTGCTCTACACGCTAGTGTCATTTTCATGCATGTTACTTTGCATATTGATGCCTTAATCATTGTTGCAATAGTGCTATATGATATAACCTCCTGAAGTTTTTCGTAACTTGCTGATTTGTCTATTTCATTGCATTTTGTGCGTGCATCTTTTGAGCATCATGTCTATATGTTTTAGGAGCATCTTAATGACATCCTTACAGTGGTGCCATCCTTGTATTTTTATGTGCCTTGTGGTGACTAGAACAAGCTTGTGAAGTGTGCTACTTGATGTTGTTCATTTCTGAGACTTAGTGATTTTTGCCAAGTCTGTAACTGTTATGTGATGTTGCCATGTTAATTTGACGCTACCATTTATTCCAGGCATAATCTGGATATGCCTAGTTGACTTGTTTTGATGTCCATATTATGCTCTATCATGCCATTCCTTTTGTTTCCTCATATATGTCCTGTAGCATATGTTTTCATTGCCATGAATATGCCTAAATGATGTTCCAGTTTTATGTTAACTTCATGATGCCATGTTGTGAGCTTGTTATTAGTTAACCTATGCATCTTTCAGAGTTGCCCCAATTACATGTTTTGAAGTATGCTATGATTATGTTGCCCACATGCCAAGTGTGTTAATTTTGGACTTCATATGATCTCTGTTCCAAGCTTGCAAACATGCTAAGTTGATGTTGTTGTTTTACACTTGCTTAAACTATTACAACATTCAATCTTGTCTTGATGGTTTCCACTAGTCCATGAGCCATATGTATATGATGCCTTGATGTTATTTGCTCCTTGTTATGTGTACTTTGATGCTATGCCCTTGGTTGCCATATATCTTGCTGTAGTTTGTCTCTTGCTCGCTCTCAAGTTGCCATCATGTTAACAACATGTTCCTTTTTGCATGAATCTTTGTGATTACTCCATGCCTCATATGAACTTGTGACCATGGATTAAGTTGAAGTATATCATGTCTACTACATTCCCAAGTCTTTTTCATAATTTTTAAAGTTGCTATGCTTGTTGTTATGTGCCTCCAAAGTCAGCGTCATAATGTTATTGTTTGCATTCCTAGATTTCCTCTAAGTCTAAGAATCATCTTATATCATGTTGCATCTTGTCTTGTTGAATGACATTGATATAGGGCTTATATGGAGATGCTTAGTAATCATATTTTGCCATGTTTAACCTGTACTTTAATGCCATGCTTTTGTTTGCCATGATCTTGCAGTATATCATCTTTGTTTCATGCCTCCAACATGTCAACATGTTATTTCTGCTCATGTATGCCCTGTTTTCCACTAAGTCATAATCTATGTTATTAAGTTGCCTTTAGCTTTGATCATCTTGGATTAATATTGATGCCTATGAACCTAAACCTTAATGATATTTGAAGCATGTTATCTGTACCTTAAGTGCATGTCAAGTTTGTGCTCATATGTTTCCTTTAGCATGTCGTTTCCTTGATTGCAAAGTGCTTAGTTGCTTTTTTGCGCAGATTGTGTTTGAAACTTGTATTGAGTGTATGTGTTGAACCCTTGCTCCGTTTTGAGCATGCTCTTTATGAAATTTCCTTGGTTTTGCATGTAGTTTCATGTTACCTTGTTGCATCCATGTTTCTAGTGTGTTTGCTTGATGTTTGTATGCATTTTGCATCAATGCCATATTTATATTGTTTTGCTCATATCTTCTACGTCGTAGCTCCAAGTTAAGCGAACTTTATATGTAACTTGACTAGAAAACCATGTAGATCATCTTGATGCATTTTAACTTGATGTTTAACAACTTTAACATAATGTTTTAATTAGATCTGGACCAGTTTCGAAACTTGCATCTGAGGACTTACCGGAATTGTTGTGTGTTGTTTCCGGACTAATTTAAACTTGCTTTGATGTGTTGTTCTTGTATGCATCTTCTCTTGCCATGAGTAGCCTCATGTATCATTGTCATGCATCATACTTGGTTGAGCATCATGTCTTGTTTATGTGTCGTGTGTTTACCATGTTGTTTGCTTCTTTCCGGTTATGCTCCTACTCGATAGTTCCTATTTTCGTTGCGATTGTGAGGATTAGTTCGACTGCGTGGCTTCATCTTCTTCATGGACTCGTTCTTCTTCCTAGCGGGATTTTGGGCAAGATGACCGTCACCTTGGATCTCATTACTATCTTTGCTATGCTAGTTGTCTCAATGTTATCGATATGTCGCGCTACCTACCACTTGTTCATCAAGCCTCCCAAATTGCCATGATAGCCTCTAACCTTTTCACCCTTCCTAGCAAACCGTTGTTTGGCCATGTTACCGCTTTGCTCGGCCCCTCTTATAGAGTTGCTAGTTGCAGGTGCGGTTGCAGGTTGTTCCATGTTGGAACATTGATATCATGGGATATCACAATATCTCTTATTTAATTAATGCATCTATATACTTGGTAAAGGGTGGATGGCTCGGACTTATGCCTAGTGTTTTGTTCCACTCTTGCCGCCCTAGTTTTCGTCATACTGGTGTTATGTTCCTTGATTTTGCGTCCCTAACATGATGAGGTTTTATGGGCCCCTCTGGACGTTTTGCTTGGAATAAAACTCTTCCAGCAGGGCCCAACATTCGTTTTAACATTTGCCATAATAATACTTGAACCTAATAATTAATTGGCATAGGGCGTCGCAAACCCGAGGATTTTCTACATACAGGGGGGCCAGTGCCGATGGTGTTGGTCCCAAACTAGAGCACTATGCGCGGCCGCCCCTTGGCAACTTGGGGTATTTTGGCACCTATATGCGTAGCTCATACGTCGCGACCTAAGACTAGATACGCACTGCTACTATCAGGGTGTCGGCACGTCAGGGGGCATTGCTGGACTTGTTTTACCATTGTCGAAATGTCTTGTGCACCGGGATTCTGAGTCTGATCGGACGGTCCCGCGATGGAGGATTGTCTCCGCGAATCGTGAGCTTGTCATGGGCTAAGTTGGGACACCCGTGTAGGGTTTAAACTTTCGACAGCCGTGCCCGCGGTTATTTGGCAGATGGGAATTTGTTAATATCCGGTTGTAGAGAACTCGAAGTAAACTCATTTAAAATACACCAACCGCGTTGTGTAACTATGTCCGTCTCTTTTCAAGCGAGTTCGAGAAGAGAACACGGTTGGGTTATGTTTGAATGTAAGTAGTTCAGCATCACTTATTTGATCGTTACTAGTTTTCGACCGTTTGCATAGTTTCTCATCTTACTCTTGTATTCGTAAGTTAGCCACCATACATTGCTTAGTCTCTGCTGTAACCTCACCACTTATCCCTTCCATACCCATTAAGCTTTACTAGACTTGATACCCAAGGTAATGGGATTGCTGATGAAGGAAATATGCCCTAGAGGCAATAATAAAGTTATTATTTATTTCCTTATATCATGATAAATGATTATTATTCATGCTAGAATTGTATTAACCAGAAACCCAGTACATGTGTGAATACATTGACAAATAGAGTGTCACTAGTTCGTTGAATCAATGATTAACGGGATCAATGATTGTTATGTTTCCTAACCATAGACATGAGTTGTCATTTGATTAACGGGATCACATCATTAGAGAATGATGTGATTGACTTGACCCATTATGTTAGCTTAGCATGATGATTGTTTAGTTTGTTGCTACTGCTTTCTTCATGACTTATACATGTTCCTCTGACTATGAGATTATGCAACTCCCGAATACCGGAGGAACACTTTGTGTGCAACTAAACATCACAACATAACTGGGTGATTATAAAGGTGCTCTATAGGTGTCTCTGATGGTACTTGTTGAGTTGGCATAGATCGAGATTAGGATTTGTCACTCCGATTGTCGGAGAGGTATCTCTGGGTCCTCTCGATAATGCACATCACTATAAGCCTTGCAAGCAATGTAACTAATGAGTTAGTTGCGGTATGCTGCATTATAGAACGAGTAAAGAGACTTGCCGGTAACGAGATTGAACTAGGTATTGAGATACCGACGATAGAATCTCGTAACGAGATTGAACTAGGTATTGAGATACCGACGATAGAATCTCGGGCAAGTAACATACCGATGATAAAGGGAACAACGGATGTTGTTATGCGGTTTGACCGATAAAGATCTTCGTAGAATATGTAGGAACCAATATGAGCATCCAGGATCGGCTATTGGTTATTGATCGAAGATGAGTCTTGGTCATGTCTACATAGTTCTCGAACCCGTAGGGTCCGCACGCTTAACGTTTGGTGACGATCGGTAATATGAGTTTATGTGTTTTGATGTAACAAAGGTAGTTCAGAGTCCCGTATATGATCACGGACATGACGAGGAGTCTTGAAATGGTCGAGACATAAACATCGATATATTGGATGACTATGTCCCGGGGCCTAGATACTGGTATGTTCCTTTTTTTCTCCCAAGTGGTTCGGCAAGGATATCTGTGTGTCCTGTGAACCAAAGAAGACAAAAAAAAGACAAAGAGACGCACACTCGACCTCTAAGCTAGGGGTTAGTCGCCGCTAAGCACTATCAACCCTAACCAAGGACGAGACTCGACCTAGCATGCATGCTATAACTTAGGGCGCCAGCGCTTCATTTATTTATGCTCAGGGTCTGCGCCTGGCTTTGTACAAAGGGCTACATGCGTCATTGGCAAGGCTCGTACAAAAGGTGGCTTGCCGGGGGGCCCGGTAAGCCGCGCCTCACGGGTAAAACTTGCGAAGATGCTCAATGTTCCAGGAATTACTCACCGGAACGGCATCTTCGGTCTCTAGGTGGACTGCGCCGGGCCTGGTGACTCGTATTACCCGATAAGGGCCTTCCCACTTTGGCGTCAACTTGTTGGAATTCTTGGCCGATTGAACGCGCCGAAGAACAAGGTTGCCTTCCTCAAAGCTTCTAGCATGAACCTTGCGGCTATGGTAGCAGCGCAAGGCTTGCTGGTAGTGCGCTGCTCTCACAGCCGCCCGAAGACGATCTTCCTCAAGGAGCGTTGCGTCATCTTGCCGCAATTGCTCTTGCTCAAGCTCGTTATAAGCAAGTACTCGAGGTGACCCGTATATGATTTCCATGGGGAGAACTGCTTCTGCCCCGTATACCAGGGCAAAGGGTGTCTGGCCGGTGGCTCGATTTGGTGTCGTTCTGATTGACCAAAGAACCGCCGGCAATTCATCAATCCAGCGTCTTCCACTCTTGTGCAGTCTGTCAAAGGTCTTTGTCCTCAGGCCTCGCAGTACTTTAGCATTTTCCCTCTCAGCTTGACCATTGCTTCGTGGGTGAGCAACGGAAGCGAAACAGACCTTGCTGCCGAGGTCTTGAATATATTGCATGAAGGTGTGGCTTGTGAACTGCGTGCCGTTGTCAGTGATGACCCTATTGGGTACACCAAAACGGCACACCAGTCCTTTGAAGAACTTGACGGCTGACTGTGCTATGACCTTCCTCACTGCTTCCACTTTTGGCCACTTTGTGAACTTGTCGATTGCAACGTACAAGTACTCAAAGCCCCCGACAGTGCGGGGGAAAGGGCCCAGTATGTCGAGCCCCAGACCGAGAAAGGCCAGGAGAGAGGAATGGTTTGAAGGGCTTGAGCTCGCTGATGAAGCTTCTTTGAATGGAACTAACACGCTTCACACCTGGTAACTAGTGTCGTTGCATCCTGGAGGGCAGTGTGCCAGAAGAAGCCTTGCCGAAACGCTTTGCCGGCAAGGGCCCTCGACCCTATGTGGGATCCACATATGCCTCCATGTATCTCCGCCAACAGCCCCAGTCCTTCCTCTCGAGGATACACTTCAATTTCACACCGTTCGGTCTCTTTCTGTACAGGACGTCATCGACGAACTGGTACATAGTAGAGCGATGGGCTACTTTTTCCCCTTCTTCCTGATCCTCAGGAAGTTCCCCTGTTTGGAGGAATCGGACGGTATGTTGTGCCCACGCTGGAGCCTGGGGCTCGACGGCGAGGACTAAAGGCATTTCCTCCACTATAGGAGCGGCTGTCTCCACGGCAAGAGCTTGATGCTTTGTCAGAGCTAGCGGTCCTATGGCGGGCTCAGTGTCTCTGGCAACATCCTTGCCGGTGGCTTCAGGGAGCTCGGCGGGAAAGTACTTGCCGGGCCCTGATTTTCTCCTCTTGTTCTGCTCTGTTGATGGATCAACGGATGGCTGAGTTAGCCGAAGCACAAAGGTACATGGTTCCATAGGTAGCTTGAGGGCACTGCATTTTGACAGGTAATCGGCGATGTCGTTCACCGCTCGGGGAACATATTCTGCCTGTATACTGTCAAAACGCTCCTCCAGCTTTCTCACTTCATCGATGTAGGCCTTCATCAACAGGCTCTGGTAATCCTTGTTGACTTGCTTGACGACAAGTTGCGAGTCGCCTCTCATGACGAGTTTCTTGATTCCGAGGTCCGCCGCGATCCTAAGACCGGCAAGCAGCCCTTCGTACTCAGCCGTATTGTTTGTTGACACCTCCCTGGGGAAGTGCATCTGGATCACGTACTTGAGGTGGTCTCCGGTGGGCGCGACAAGAAGTACGCCAGCCTTGGCGCCCTGTAAGGAGAAAGCTCCATCAAAGTACATGATCCAGTCGCAACTTGCCTCCTTGCCAGGGAGAGCAGTCTCTTGGGCTTCTTCATCAGGTGTTGCGGTCCATTCTGCAATGAACTCCGCCAGGACTCGGCTTTGAATCGTCGAGGTACTCTCAAACTTGAGGCTAAAGCTGGACAGTTCCAGTGCCCACTCTATGATTCTTCCTGTTGCGTCTGGATTGTGCAATATCCGTTGCAGAGGGAGGCGAGTGACGATAGTGATTTCGTGCGCCTGGAAGTAGTGACACAGCTTCCTCGAGGCCATAAGGAGGCCAAAGAGCAGTTTCTGCACACCAGAGTTCCTTGATCTAGCCCCCTGCAGGAGGGAACTAACAAAGTAGACCGGGTGCTGCATTATTTTCTTCTTCGGCGGCACTCCAACTGGCTGTGTTGTCTCTGCATCAGTGGCATCGGGCTCTGTCGCTGCCATTACCTCGTCATCAATTTCTCTCTGCGCCACTAGTGCGGCGCTGACCAGCTGGTTCATTGAAGCCAAGTATAGAAGCAACGGTTCCCGTGGCCTAGGCGCAACTAGTATTGGCGCGGAGGAGAGGTACCTCTTCAAATCTTGCAATGCTGCTTCGGCTTCTGGTGTCCACTCCATCGGGCCTGCCTTTTTTCAAAATCTTGAAAAAGGGAAGGGCGCGCTCGGCGGACTTGGAAATGAACCTGCTCATGGCGGCAACGCAACCAGCAAGCCGACGCACATCCTTGACTCGCTTGGGTGCTCCAATCTGCTCTATAGCTTTCATCTTGTCGGGATTGGCCTCTATCCCGCGCTGCGACACAAAGAACCCGAGAAGCTTGCTGGAACGGGACGCCGAAGACGCACTTCTCAGGGTACAACTTGAGATTGATCTTGCGTAGGTTTGCAAATGTTTCTTGTAAATCTGGTATGAGGGTTGCCCTGTTCTTGGTTTTGACCACTATATCATCCATATAAGCTTCCATATTTCTATGGATCTGGGGTTCAAAACCAATCTGGACCGCCCTTGCAAACGTTGAACCAGCACTCTTCAACCCAGAAGGCATCTGTATGAAACAATACGTACCACATGGGGTGATGAATGCCATTTTCTCTTCGTCTTCTCTTGTCATGAAGATCTGGTGGTAGCCGGAGTAGGCATCGAGGAATGACAACAGATCACACCCAGCCGTGGAGTCAACAATCTGGTCGATGCGCGGCAACGAGAAGGGGTCTTTCGGACAAGCCTTATTAATATCTGTGTAATCAATACACAGCCTCCACTTCCCATTTGCCTTGCGCACTACCACTGGATTGGCCAACCACGTTGGATGGAGCACTCCTCTTACCAAACCTGCTGCTTCCAGTTTCCGGATCTCCTCTGTGATGAACTCTTGTCGTTCCAAGGCTTGCTTTCCGACCTTCTTCTTGACGGGCCGCGCATGAGGATAGACAGCATGGTGGTGCTCAATCACCTCCCTGGGAACGCTGGGGATGTCGGATGCTTGCCATGCAAACACATCGACATTCGCCCGCAGGAAGGTGACGAGCGCGTCTTCCTATTTGTCGTTAAGGGCGGAGCTTATGGTAAAAGCCCCTCTCGTGCCGTCCTCCTTGACAGAAACCTTCTTGGTTCCCGGCGGTGTGGCCCTGGACTTCTTGTTTCTGTCGGTGGAGCTCTCTGGCACGTCCTCGACGGGAGCGCTACACTCCGAAGAGGTGTGCTTGCCGGAGTGGGTGCCTGAGGTCTCACCGGTCTTCTTCTTTTTCCTTCCTGGGGCTCCAGTGACAGGAGCAAGCCCCTTAGCAGTGGCGGCTGCTGCAACTGCTTGTTGGTAGAGTTGGTCATCGCAAATTAGCGCATCCTTCTTGTCCGATGGGACGGTGATGATTGTCACAGGCCCCGGCATCTTCAGTGTGTTGTAGGCGTAATGTGACGCCGCCATGAACTTGGCCAGCGCTGGGCGGCCAAGGATCCCGTTGTAAGGCAAGGGGATCTTGGCAACGTTGAACACAATCCTTTCTGTGCTGTAGTTCATATCACTCCCAAAAGCCACGGGCAACGTGACCTTTCCCTTCGGTTGACTTCTTCCTAGGTTGACCCCCTGAAACGTGCCCGTCTCTTCGAGGTCTTCATCAGGAATCTGCAGTTTCTCGATTACGGCCGGCGAGATTATGTTCAGACCGGCCCCGCCATCGACTAGAATATTTGTCACCTTGAGGTTGCGTATTGTTGGTGAAACCAACAATGGCAAGCACCCGACTGCAGTAGTGCGATCAGGGTGATCCTCAGTGTCAAAAATGATAGGTGGGCTGGACCACTTCAGCGGCCTTTGGGCATCAAACGACGGTTATGCCGCTGTAATCTCACGCACCCACTGTTTAAGCTGGCGGTGAGAGGTATGCAGCGAGGCGCTGCCATCGACGCACATGGCCTCCATAGCTTCCTAAAATTCTTGGTCACGAGACTCATCGTCTTCTTCGCGATCATCGTCTTCTGGCTTTTTGTCACGGCCCCGGGTGGGCCTCTCCTGCTATTTATCTTTGCCGCGACGGCCCGCCTGGCCGTCACGCTTCTTGCCGGACCCCTCAGCACCGTCCTGGCCTTTCTCCTTGTCCCACCTCTCATATTCAGCCCTCTGCTTCTCAGCAAGGAGCTCAACCTGTCGGCAGTTCTGGAGATCATGGCCTTTGGTCCGATGGATCTTGCAGTATTGCTTGTCGGAGTTTCCTGGCTTCTCGACAGCCGCCAAGGCCCGGCAGGAGACACATCCGGCAATTTCCTTGCCGGGGTCATCTGCCTTGGTTTTCTTGGCGGATCCGGCGTCGTCAGATCCCTCGACGGCAAGCACGGCTTTACCTTTGCGCTTCCTGTTGCGGCGCCGACCTTTCTTCGCCGGGGCGGCAGTATCCTCATCTGAGGAGTCGGTTTCCACGCCGGCATCTTTGCTGGGGTACTTCCTTCCCTCTTCAGCTCGGGCACATCTGTCAGCAAGAACATAGAGTTCCGCCACATCTTTCACCTTGTTCATTGCCAGCTCTTCGCGCATCTTGAGGTTACGCACGTTCTGATGGAACGCGCTAATGATGGCGGCAAGGTGAACATCAGGGATATTGTACTGTACCCGGCTGAACCTCTGTATATACTTGCACAGACTCGCGCCTCCCTTCTGGAGAATGACGTGCATGTCGCTTGCTTGGCCATGGGCTTGGTGACCTCTAGTAAAGGCGCCCACAAACTCATGGCACAAATCCGACCAGGAGGAAATAGAGTCTACCGGCAAGTTCATCAACCACGACATGGCGTTGGGTTTAAGAGCCAATGGAAAGTAATTCGCAAGCACCTTATCATCGCGGGCTCCGGCAGCTTGCATCGCTATGGTGTAGATGCTGAGAAACTCAGACGGGTGGGTCTTGCCATTGTACTTCTCGCCAACGTCAGGTTTGAAGGTGCGGCGACTGGGCCACTGGAACTGCCGCAACTCATGGGTAAAAGGCGGACAGCCTACCTCGTAAGGTAGGCCTCCAGGGCTCTCCGGGGCTGGGTGGTTCGCAGCAGGCCCTGCTCGCCTGTCTGACTGGTGGCGCGCTCCGCGCCGGCGCTCGATAGTGGTTCGAGCGTCTTCATGGGCTCGTTCCCGAAGAACTTGGCGTTGGTCACAGTGGGTCCGTGGGTCAGACGACGCTATGGAGATGTTGTCGCCCGTGACGTCGCAACGAGCTGGCGTCCGCGGTACCGGATGGGGAAGAAGTGAATGCACCGTGGTCGCGGCGCCGCCGGCTTTTCCGCCACTTGTGCACGGGACTCCATCGGAGCATCGACCCGGGGGCCCCACCGGAATTGGTTCGTCTTTGTTGGCCACCGCAACAAGGCTTCGGATAGTGGCTCTCCATTCGTCAAGTTTCCCCGTAGTGGGAGGAAAGTCGAGGAGCAACTGCGCACGCGCCAGGGCCTCTGCTGGTGTCGGTGGCAGCGGAACCTGCACGGATCGCGACGTGCTTCGACTTCTGACCATGTCAGAAGGAGCTCTATCACAACCCCGCGGTCGCATGCCGTTTTCACCAGCGCTTCGGCGAGCAGGCAGGTCTTCTACGTCCTGGGAGTGGCGCTCGGGGCTCTTCCCGCGGCGACACCCGGGATCTTCGGCGTGATTACGCCATTCGTCCCGCGCTGCCTGGGAGGAGCGCGCTGTTGGTGCCGGCGTGGGAGTCTTGGAGGCCCTTCCGTCACCTTCGGGTGGGCGGCGATGACCTTGGAAGGCCCCGCTCCACCCGCGGAGGGCCTGGCTTCGCCTTTGGAATTGGTGATGTGTGGCCCGTTACCAGACGCACAAACATCGCCGCCTCCCAAACTTCGGGTGCTGGGATGGTGTTGGTGTTCGCGAGCACCGCCCCGGGTCCTTTCTGCGACCGGTCCGCTGCTCGCTCGCGTCGGGACGGGCTGTCCGGCTTCCTACTCGCCAACCGCCACCGTCGTCTTCTTCTTGGGCGCCATGATGATGAAGAAGCGTCGAACTAACTGCTAAAGCTGATTCTCACAACTGCGCCCCCTACCTGGCGTGCCAAAGATGTTGGTGGGAACGACACCTATGGGATCACAAGAATCCCTACTGCGGTTAGCGGGGCGCGGGGTCGTGAGAAGAGCGGATCAAACAGATAGTACACAGTTTGTTTATCCAGGTTCGGGCCGCGAGGATGCGTAAAACCCTACTCCTGCTTTGGTGGATGTATATTCCTGTTCTTGAGCTAGCTCTGGGGCATTAGGAGCTCCAAAAAGCCGAATCCCTCTCCTAGTCGCCTCGGCCTCCTTTTATAGAAAAAGGGGTCGCCACAGTGGCACACAAGAGATGCAAAGGGTACAGTGATGCGAGGTTATCCCTCGCACTACATGACAAGGCGCATTTAATGCGTCTTGCTTAGGTGTCCTTGCTTTATCGGGGACGGGGGAGAAACCTGTCTCGTCCATCGCAGCTCCTTCTTGTGTCGACACGCGCCCTGGCCAGCGATGCCTGTGATGCCATGTAGGTAGGCAGGCAGCTGAGGTGGCGCAGTGGTGGGTCTTCACGAAGATCTGCATGCCGCCACACAGGTGCCTGCCCAGCTGGTTGGGTCGGCAGCTGCATGCGTACGGTGGTGGAGGTTTAGTCGGCGTGGGCCTGATGGTGGCCCTGCGGATGTCCTTGGCAAGGGCCTTGCCGGGGGCCCGGCAAGGGTCTTGCCGAGGCGCCTGCTGTCATCCCCGGCAACGCGCTTGCCGGGGGTCTCGTGGTCTTCCCTGGCTAGTATCTCACTAAAGGTCGTCGTCTTCTTAGTGCGTATCTGATCTTGAATGTCTTAACAAAGATCTGCATGCCACCATGGGGATGTCTCCCGAATCCTTGCCCCTTGGGGGCAGTGGACTCAAGGGTAATTTGCTCCGTAGGCGTGGGGCGAGTCACCGTGGCAAGGTTCTTGCCAGGGTTGCGAAAGCTGTCTCCCGGCAAGGATCTTGCCGGGGGAGTCCGCTTCGTCCCTTTTGCTCTTCGTGGTCTTGGCCTTGGCGTCGTCCTAGTTCCCTTGAGCTTCGGTCTTACCCTGGATCACCTCCCTTTCCTTGCTTGGTGTGGTGGTGCCTGTGGCTCAGACTGTCCGTGCACAGTTATAGGGGTACAAAAAAATGTACCCCTCTTTTTGTACACCGACAGAAGGGTTGGAGTCCTACTCCCGATGGGAGTAGGACTCCCCTTGGGGCGCACCTAGGAGGGCCTACCTCTCCCCCTCCTCCACTCCTTTATATATGGGGGAAGGGGGCACCCCATAGACACACAAGTTGATCATTGATCTTTAGCCGTGTGCGGTGCCCCCCTCCACCATAGCCCACCTCGGTTATATTGTAGCAGTGCTTAGGCGAAGCCCTGTTCTGGTAGCATCATCATCACCGTCATCACGCCATCGTGCTGACGAAACTCTCCCACGAAGCTCTACGGGATCGTGAGTTCACGGGACGTCACCGAGCTAAACTTGTGCGGATCACGGAGGTGCCGTGTCTTCGGTACTAGATCGGTCGATCGTGAAGACGTATGACTACATCAACCGCGTTGTCATAACGCTTCCGCTTACGATCTACAAGGGTATGTAGACGATACTCTCCCCTCTCGTTGCTATGCATCACCATGATCTTGCGTGTGCGTAGGAATTTTTTTGAAATTACTGCGTTCCCCAACAGTGGCATCCAAGCCAGGTCTATGCGTAGATGTTATATGCACGAGTATAACACAAAGGAGTTGTGGGTGTGGGTATATACATATTGCTTGCCGTCACTAGTTGATTCTTGATTCAGCGGTATTGTTGGATGAAGCGGCTCAGACCGACATTACACGTACGCTTACGCGAGACTAGTTCTACCGATGTGCTTCGCACACAGGTGGCTAGTGGGTGTCTGTTTCTCCGACTTTAGTTGAATCGGATTCAATGAATAGGGTTCTTTTTGGAGATCAAAAAGCAACCACTATACCGCGTTGTGGTTTTTGATGCGTAGGTAAGAACCGTTCTTGCTCAGCCCGTAGCAGCCACGTAAAACTTGCAATAACAAAGTAGAGGACGTCTAACTTGTTTTTGTAGGGCATGTTGTGATGTGATATGGTCAAGACATGATGCTAAATTTTATTGTATGAGATGATCATGTTTTGTAACAAGTTATCGGCAACTAGCAGGAGCCATATGGTTGTCGCTTTATTGTATGAAATGCAATCACCATGTAATTGCTTTACTTTATCACTAAGCAGTAGAGATAATCGTAGAGGCAATAGTTGGCGAGACGACAACGATGCTTCGATGGAGATCAAGATGTCAAGCCGGTGACGATGGTGATCATGACGGTGCTTTGGAGATGGAGATCAAAGGCACAAGGTGATGATGGCCATATCATATCACTTATATTGATTGCATGTGATGTTTATCCTTTATGCATCTTATTTTGCTTAGTACGGCGGTAGCATTATAAGATGATCTCTCACTAAATTTCTAGGTATAAGTGTTCTCCCTCAGTATGCACCGTTGCGACAGTTCGTCGTGCCGAGACACCACGTGATGATCGGGTGTGATAAGCTCTACGTTCACATACAACGGGTGCAAGTCAGTTTTGCACACGTGGAATACTCGGGTTAAACTTGAAGAGCCTAGCATATGCAGATATGGCCTCGGAACACTGGATACCGAAAGGTCGAGCGTGAATCATATAGTAGATATGATCAACATAGTGATGTTTACCATTGAAAACTACTCCATCTCACGTGATGATCGGACATGGTTTAGTTGATTTGGATGACGTGATCATTTAGATGACTAGAGGGAGGTCTATCTAACTGGTAGTTCTTAAGTAATATGATTAATTGAACTTTAATTTATCATGAACTTAGTCTTGATAGTATTTGCATATCTATGTTGTAGATCAATAGCTTATGATGTAGCTCCGCGTTTATTTTTTGATATGTTCCTAGAGAAAAATAAGTTGAAACATGATAGTAGCAATGATGCGGACTGGGTCCGTGATCTAAGGATTATCCTCATTGCTGCACAGAAGAATTATGTCCTTGATGCACCACTTGGTGACAGACCTATTGCAGGAGCAGATGCACACGTTATGAATGTTTAACAAAGCTCGGTATGATGACTACTTAATAGTTTAGTGAACCATGCTTTACGACTTAGAACCGGGACTTCAAAACCATTTTGAACGCCACGGAACATGTAAGATTTTCTAAGAGTTGAAATTGGTATTTCATACTCATGCCCGTGTCGAGAGGTATGAGACCTCTAACAGTACTTTGCCTACAAGGTGGAGGAGAATAGCTCAACCAGTGAGCATGTGCTCAGATTGTCTGGGTACTACAATTGCTTGAATCAAGTGGGAGTTAATCTTCCAGATAAGATAGTAATTGAAAAAGTTCTCTAGTCACTATCACCAAGTTACTAGAACTTAGTGATGAACTATAATATGCAATGCGTGACAAAAGTAATTCCAAGCTCTTCGGGATGCTGAAATCGGTGAAGGTAGAAATCAAGAAATAGCATAAAGTGTTGATGGTTAACAAGACCACTAGTTTCAAGAATAGGGCAAAGGGAAAGAAATAGGAACTTCAAAGAAGAAAGTCAAGCAAGTTTCCACTCCCATGAAGAAGCTCAATGCTGGACCCAAGCCTAGAACTGAGTGCTTCTACTACAAAGGAAATGGTCACTGGAAGTGGAACTGCCCTACATACTTGGCAGATAAGAAGGATGGAAAAGTGAAAAAAGAATATATTTTATATACATGTTATTGATGTGTACTTTACTAGTGTTTATAACAACACCTCAGTATTTGATACTGGTTCAGTTACTAAGAGTAGTAACTCGAACGGGAGTTGCAACATAAACAGAGATTAGTTAAGGGTGAGGTGATGATGTGAGTTGGAAGTGATTCCAAGGTTGATAAGATCACCATCGCACACTCACTTTACCTTCGGGATTAGTGCTGAACCTAAAATAAATGTTATTTGGTGTTTGCGTAACGCATAATATGATTGGATCATGTTTATTGCAATACGGTTATTCATTTAAGTCGAGGATAATATTTATTCTGTTTACATGAATAAAACCTTTGTAGCGACCCAACCCGAATGGATCAAGTCTCTGTGCATAAGTGTCATCCCTGTATCAGTAATGCTGGCACACACAATACTTGAAGGATTTATAACAGAGTAGCAATCACACACTTATTAGATAGAATGTCTCAAAAGAGAACTTATTACGACAAATATGGCTTAAGGCCATCTAAGTAAGATAACAGCGGAAGGCTTGGAAGATAAAGTGAGTCCATCAACTCCAATGGCATAGCTGAGTGCACGACAAACGACCTAGCGCACCTTACTGTTCGTGTGAAAAGTCTCCAACATGATATGTTGCAGCCCGAAACGGGTCAGCACATGGAATATGCTCGCAAGATAACACAGTAGAGCAATGAACAACTAAATGCTATCACTACATGCATATATATGGCTGGTGGAGGCTCTATGGTTATAATGTTTTTGCGAAAAGCCAATTTTTTCTTACAACAAAGGAATATATTTTATTTAACTACAAAGTTGGTTCAAAAACATTGAGAATGATAACCCCATCTCAATCCCAATTAAAAGTAATTAACATCTCAGCAAATTAATTTAGAGTGATGAGATCCACATGATAATCCAAGAACCAAATACTCAAGATGTCCATAACCGGGGACACGGCTAACCATGATTAGTTTGTACACTGCAGAGGTTTGTGCACTTTTCCCCACAAGACTCGATCTCCTCCATTGTATTTCTCACACTACATGGTGTTTTGAGAAATGGATGACCGAGACACAGTCTTTCCGAAGAGGTCCCCTTAACCGATAGATAGGCCGGTACACCTACAATCCCCTACATCTGCTAGCCCATAATGGAAAGGTTTCCCACAACTTACTCAACTATGATAGATCCCATAATAGCTAGTGGCTGCACACGGAAGTTTCCAGCATGAATAATCTTATGATCCCTTTGAGCCTAGGTGGCGAACCAAAAAGGACAGCACTGGTATATCCCCAGGTGCTCGCAACCAATCCAGCCAGATGTGTGTTTAAGTAGCCACCTTAAGTAAACCATTAAGTATTGATCTCACATCTGTCATGGATACTATCAAACCCAATCCACGTCTACGAGCATAGCATGGCAATAAGTAGCATAATGCAGAATAACTCCCAAGGTTTGATAATAAAAAGGGTAACTGGTTCTACCTCATCATCTACATCCCAAACCCACAAGTTAAGAGATCCTACTCATGCAATGTTTGAGGGGTTGAAACTAATGCATAAAAACTAGGTAAAATGGATATGATCAAAGTGTTACTTGCCTTGCTAATGATCCGCAAAACCTAGTGACTCGTAGTAGCACGTTGCGCACTCCGGGAATTCTATCGCAAACAAACAATAGCATACATAAGCACTCAAGTAAAGATGCACGGGTAAACATCAAATAAGAAGATCAATTCTGAAAACTCAATTGAAGAGATTCGATCTGGAAAAAAATAAATCGAATCGGAGCTACGGAACTGAAACTACGGTAAAAAAAACTTCGAAAACAAATCTGCTTGAAACCAAATTTTAAAATTTTCAAAACCTTGTTCAAGTTGATTAAACAGAAAGAGGGTTTCGAGATGAAGATTTTGGCGTTGGTTTCACTGGATTTGGAAAAACGGTTAAGAAACGACAAGCATTTGAAGATCAGGGGCTAGTCTGCGATAAAAATAATAGCGGATAGGTCCCTAGCCGAAAATAAAATAAAATAAAAAGACTAACGAACGAACGTTCACTGTCTGAACCTAACCGACAAACAACGTTCGTTAAAACGAACGTACGGACGAACGTCCGCTAAATAAATAAACCGACGAAAAACCGATCTAATAAAAAAATAAACCGGGGAAACTAAAAAAACCAGATCTAAATCTAGATCTATGGTTTGCCTAAAATAACCGAAAAAACAACGGCAACTCCGGCGACGGCAGCGGCGAAGTGGCGACGCGGCGCGGCGACGACGACAGCTGGCGGCGGCACGGGCGGGCGGCTAGGGTTAGGGTTCGGGCGGGGCGGCGGCTGGTGGGCTGAGGCCTCGGGGTGGCTGGTTTATAAAGCCTGCCCGCGGCGGGAGTCCGGGTCGGTTACAGCCCATTAGGTCGGTTTGACTTTTTTTAAACAGATTTCACCGGAAAAATCCAAGAAAATAAAATGAAAATCTAAAAATACCAAAACAAATTTTCACCGTCTAAATAGAATATTTGGAACAAAGTGAACATTTTCTTGGCCTAAAAATGCAATTTTGAAAAATGCATTTTTTCTGATTCAAATAAAATAGCGATAAAATCCAAATAAAATAATTTATTTGATTTTATTAATTTTCCTCCAATATTTCATTTATTTTGGAGAAGTCCTATTATCTCCTCTCATATATTTTAATATGAAATATTTTTGAAAAGAAAAAATAATTAAAACCAAAATGATCCCCGTTTCATTATTTGAGAAAATTCAAATATGAAAATCGTGAAATCCCCAACTCTCTCCGTGAGTCCTTGAGTGGCTTAGGATTTTTAGGATCGCAAAACAAAATGCAATAAAATATGATATGCAATTATGATGTCTTATGTATAACAATCCAAATTGAAAATTTGGGATGTTACAAACCTCCCCCCTTAAGATGAATCTCGCCCTCGAGATTCGGGTTGGCTAGAGAATAGGTGTGGGTGGTCTTTCCGTAGATCATCCTCTCATTCCCAGGTGGCTTCATCCTCGGTATGGTGGCTCCACTGAACTTTACAAAACTTGATAACCTTACTGCGTGTAACTCGGCTGGCAAACTTGAGAATCTTGACAGGTTTCTCCTCATAGGTCAGATCACTATCCAACTAAATTGCTTCCAGGGGCACTGTATCTCTCAGAGGAATATCGGCCATCTCTGTATGACACTTCTTCAACTAGGAAATGTGAAACACATCATGAACTCCTGATAGTCCTTTGGGTAACTCCAACTTGTAGGCAACTTCTCCCATACGTTCCAAAACTTGGTATGGTCCTACGAATATTGGGGATAGCTTTCCCTTACCTCCAAAATGTTTAACTCCTCGCAGGGGTGACACACGAAGATATGCTCTGTCTCCGATTTCGTACACTACCTCCTTGCATTTTGAGTCTGCATAACTTTTCTGCCTGGACTGAGCTACCTTCAGTCTGTCTTAGATCAACTTAACCGTCTCTTCTGAATCCATGATCAAATCTGGTCCAAACAACTGACGGTCTCCAACTTCATCCCACATCAACAGCGTCCTGCACCTTCTTCCATACTCTCCACGATGGGTGGCTTGCTTGTCAATGATCATTTGGCTTGGAGACATGGGTCGAAGCACATACTCCT
Organism: Triticum urartu; assembly: GCF_056163025.1. Taxonomy (NCBI): domain Eukaryota; kingdom Viridiplantae; phylum Streptophyta; class Magnoliopsida; order Poales; family Poaceae; genus Triticum; species Triticum urartu. Next base: position 347,467,063 of record NC_141876.1, on the reverse strand, counting down.
TTCCTTTCATCTTGAAGAAATAGTGGTTGGTTCAGCCATTGTGGATGACACCTCTATAAAATTTCCATGGGCGTCCAAGAAGAAGATGACAAACGGTCATTGGAATGACATCACACTACAAAGTGTCTTCGTAGGAGCCGATTTTGAAGGAGACTTGTACTCGATGCTCGACTTGGATAGTGCCGGAGTCGCTAAGCCATTGAACTTTGTACGGATGTGGGTGCTTCGTCTTGGGCAATTGGAGCTTGGTGCAAAGTTCTTCAGTTGCTAAGTTATGACAACTCCCTCCAACGATGATGACCTTGACGGGCCTTCTGTTGATGCCGGCCTTGGTATGGAAGATGTGGCATCATTGGTCTTCTTCTTGTTGATGTTGAAGACTCAAGACCTTGGAGATAACGAGAGCTGGACTTGAATCTTCATCGCAAAAGACTTGTTCCGTGTCTTCTTCATTCACTTGCCGGTGTATGGCCACTTGCTCGAGGGCTTCCATTTCTCCTTCACTCAAGGAGTCATAAGTGCCGTCGTCGTTGAGGATCATGGTCCGCTTGTTGGTGCACTCATAGGACTTGTGGCCTCGGCCTCCACATGTGAAGCATTTGAAGGAACTCGTCTTGACGGTCTCATCGGTTGGGGTAGATGATGATGAAGCTCTCGTCTTGAATTTTCTCGGTGTAGAAGGATGACTTGGGGTTGACGAATCTTTCTTGTAACTCGACTTGTCGATGTTTATTGTAGAAGGCTTGGTAGACGGTGTTGGAGTCATTGAAGCTAGGGTGTTGGAAAAGTCGTATGACTTGGATGAGAACTTGGCATACTTGTAATCGTCTTGCACTTGACGTTCCGCTTTGGTAGCTTGATGCACTAGCTCGATGAGGTTCGAGTATGGTTGGAAGTCAGCGATCTTCTTGATAGGATGGTTGAGTCCATTTAAGAAGCGTGCCATAGTTTGCTTACCATCTTCCGTGACGTTGGCTCTTATCATGGAAATCTCCATTTCCTTGTACTACTCTTCAATGCTCTTGGATCCTTGCTTGAGTAGTTGGAGTTTCTTGAAGAGGTCGCGGTTGTAGTAGGTAGGCACGAAGCCAGCTCTCATGACATCCTTCATTTGCGCCCAAGTAGTGATGGGTGGTTCACCTCTTGCCGGCGATCGATGACTTGTTCCCACCAAATGAGGACATAGTCTTGGAACTCAAGAGATGCCATCGCGATCTTCTTCTCTTCATCATAGTTGTGCAAATGGAAGATTTTGTCAACTTTCAATGCCCATGATAGGTACTCTTCGGGATCATTGCTTCCAGAAAACTTGGGCATGGTGAACTTTAGCTTGCCGCATCGTTGCTCTTCATTGTGTTCGAGTCGTGGATGATGACGTCCTTGGCGAGGAGGATCGTCTCTCTCAACTTGCTCTTGCCGTGGAGGATTTCCAATGTCGTCTTGTTCTTGTTGACCTTGATTTTCTTGGCGAGCTTGTGGAGGAACTTGTCGAGCTTGACGTTGCACGCGAGCTTGATATCTTCGTTCGTGAACTTATTCGCAAAGTGCTTCTTCATGTTCACGAGCTTGTCATCCTCGCTTGGCTACGGCTCGACTTGAATATCGAAGGGCTTGTTGCGCCTCAAGTGCTTGAGCATCATGCAATTGTTGCTCTTGACATTGTGCCTCGGCATCTTGTGATTCTTGGTGTAGACGCGCTCGCTCTTCCTCTTCGTGTTGGCTTTGTCGTTTTTGGTTTCGTACTTGCGCAAAGGTAGCTTGGTTTTGATGGTGTCGGTGCTCTTGAGAGCCATTGTCGCGTAGAGGATTGAGGCTTGCTTGATGATTGTTGCACGCACCACGACGAAGAGTGTTCAATGTCGGTGTACTTGAGCCGGAGAGGGTGATGTTGGAGTGTCGACTTGAGCGGCTCCTTCTTTAAGAGGATGAAGTGCAAGAAGAGCGGTTGAGCAACAAAGCACGAATCTCGTCCATTCTTGCGTCGTTCTCTTGCTTTTGGTCGTCGAGCTTGTGGTCGAAGTAATATTGTGTACGTTCACTCATTGCTTGTCGATGGCGAGATTGTCGATGTGTTCACTCATTGCTTGTTGCTCTAGATGCAAAGCATGTTGTGCACCAAAGAGGTGGCTCTTTGTGACATAGGAGTTCATGTTGTCGTCTTGCCCGATGAAGAGTGGGTTGGTAGAAGTACTTGGCCTATCCATCATTCCAAGGAAAATATGTGAGTGGTAGAAAGAGAAGAATGAATACCAAATGTACCTTGACCAAAGTTGAAGGTGGATCAATGATCACTCGGATGTGGAACAAGGGAATAGCACAATTGGTACCAATTCTTGTCGGTTTCTCACACCTACACAAGTAAAAGCTTATGGTGGAGCTTGGTTAGGATGGTGGAACAAAATTTGATGTGAAAGTAAGCAAGACTCAATAATGTTGGAAAATATTCGCAAATGCAACAAGTAGACCAATAGCAATATGTGTCACACGGGAACACAACACACGAAGAGATAAATGGGGTCGTGCAACCAAGGAATGAGCCAAAATGCGGAATGCACGAAGATGCACTTGTTGCACAATTATAGAGAGATGCTAGCACGATTGCACAATAGGCGAATACGAACTTGTGCACAACCTACTAACAAAAAATGCAACTACTTCTATCCCAAGTATGATCTATGTATGATGTGCCGATGATATGATCCAAGATGATCGAGTATGACAATCTTAATGTTGTATAATGCGATGGTTCTTGCTTATAATCTCTTTTCTTATCTCATCCTTTTTCTTAAAAGCTTGTTTGGCTCTTTCTCTTTTGAGGTCTTTTCTCATGCAATGCGTCATGAACCAAGATAGCAATTGAGTATATGCGATGACAACTTTGTGACACAAGAGATGATACCAAGATGTGCACCACGATGATATGGTATGTATGCTATGGGAAGTATGACCACTAATGTGCACTAGTCACGTTGCCGGCAATACTCAAAGTCTAGTCTCGATGGGTAAGCTACGCAAAATGGGCTATGGGTTATCAATGCAATTGCAAGAAAGTATGACGATATCATGATACCAAGATGAGGCTGATACCAACATGATGTAGCCGATCGTTGTAGTCCGCGGTGAAGATGAGCGGTGGTGATGTTGATGTCGAACCGTCCCTAAGTAGCTGAAACACATTAGGAAACGATGAAACACGACTTAAATTCTCAAAACAAAAGTCAAGTTGACGTAACGAACGTGGAAATGCGGAATTGGTGGAAGTAAAATGGGTGATATAGTGTTAGGATGCGGAAAGCTATGGTGGTATGCGGATGATATGGTGGATGGTCTAGGCAAAGATGCCAATCAGTTTTGACTGAAACTGGGCGGGGCGGTAGTACTTCTTGGGTGGGCGGCAGTACCGCTTGTGGTACTTAAGCGGTAGTGCCGCTCGGTGGGGCGGTAGTACCGCTGGTGTCAGAAAAATCGCAAAATCTGGATCGGGGTAGGTTTTGGGGCGGAAAAGGATGATTTCGTGGTCAAAATTCGAGCGATTTCGTGGATGGAAATTGGAGAAAATTGGGGAGATGCTAGATCCACAAGTAACAAGGCAAAAATTTGGGGCTATTTTTGTGGGGAATTTTCGAAATTGGGGAAGAACAGAACAAAATTAGGCTAGAAAACAAAGAGGGGAGGCTCCGAAATCGTGATCAACGTGGCTCTGATACCAAGATGATGTAGGGTAGAACCCTAGATGGCTGATCTTTCACGAAAGGAGCGGATCCCAACGAGGAACACGAAGAACACGAGGGTAAACACAAAAGAAACACTCAAACGAACGAGATTAGGTCACACATATGCTAGATCCTCGAGTACATAAGAGATCACACGATCCATAGTCAACTAAGGATGATACAAAAGGTAACAGGTCTTCTCCGTGAGGAGGTCTTGATGGTCTTCTCTGCAAGGAGGTCTTGAATCCAAAGGGATCTTCTCCGAAGAGGGGCCGCGATCTCTCTCGTGGAGTAGATCCCATGTGGATGAGCAAAGCTCTATCTCAAGTATGAGCTAAACCAATGCTCCCCTAGATCGGATGAGGTGGGGGGGTTTATATAGTCTAAGTCACAAAGGGGTAAGTGAAAGGGGGATACATGGGCCCTAGGCCCGTTCTCTACGCACAGGCAGGGCGGTAGTACCGGACATCGGGCGGTAGTACCGCTTAAGCGGTAGTGCCGCTTGTACAGGAGGTAGTACCGGGGCCGGGTCGTGCGAACACAGGAATTTGTCGGGTTGAGTGGCAGTGGAGCGGGCGTTCGTCGGTAGTACTGCTTGGAGGGTCCTAGCAGTAGTACCGCTCGTCCAGGAGTGTGCGGATCCTCTTCATGCTCTTGATGTCCATCTCGCTCCGTAGCTTGTTCTAGGCTGGTTCCTTGCTACCTAAGCACATAAAGCATTTCGTTTAAGGTAGTAGCCATGTATCATGTGGGTCATACATGATATCACTAAGGAAGGAAGTCACCTCGTTCTCGAGAACTCTAGCTCGTGCTCGTGTCATGGGTCCTCTTGGCTCTTAGTGATACGATGGTAGGTCCATGGGGATGACCATAGGATGCTCCGCATCAGCATAGTTATGAGAATATATAGGCAATGATCTTGAATATAGGCATCATGTCCGTGTCAAGTAGATCGAAATGATTCTACATCTACTGCGATAACTCCACACATTGACCGCTATCTAGCATGCATCCAGAGTATTAAGTTCATAAGAACAGAGTAACGCTTTAAGCAAGATGACATGGTGTAGAGAGATAAACTCAAAAAATATGATATAAACCCCATCTTTTTATCCTCGATGGCAACAATACAATACGTGCCTTGCTGCCCCTACTGTCACTAGGAAAGGACACTACAAGATTGAACCCAAAGCTAAGCACTTCTCCTATTGCAAGAAAGATCAATCTAGTAGGCCAAACTAAACCGATAATTCGAAGAGACTTGCAAAGATATAAAATCATGCATATAAAAATTCAGAGAAGAACCAAATAATATTCATAGATAATCTTGTTCATAAACCCACAACTCATCGGATCTCAGCAAATACACCGCAAAAGAGTATTACATCGAATAGATCTCCAAGAACATCAAGGAGAACATTGTATTGAGAATCAAAGAGAGAGAAGAATCCATCTAGCTAATAACTATGGACTCGAAGGTCTGTGGTAAACTACTCACGCTTCATCGGAGAGGCTATGGTGGTGATGTAGAGGCCCCCCGTGATCAATTCCCCCTCTGGCAGATCGTCGGAAAAGGCGCCAAGATGGGATCTCAGGGTACAGAAGATTGCGGTGGTGGAAAAGTGGTTTCATGGCTCTCTGCGACCGATCTAGGGTATAAGAGTATATATAGGTGGAATATGTAGGTCGGTGGAGCTACGAGGGGCCCATGAGGGTGGGGCGCGTGCTTACCCCCCTGGGCGTGTCCTCCTGCCTCGTGGCGTTCCATACTTCAACTCCAAGTCTTATGGTTTGCTTTCGGTCCAAGAAAGATCATCGCGAAGGTTTCATTCCGTTTGGATTCTGTTTGGTATTCCTTTTCTGCAAAACTCTAAAATAGGCACAAAAAAACTAGCACTGGGCCTCCGGTTAATAGGTTAGTCCCAAAAATAATATAAAAGAGCATATTAAAGCCCATTAAACATCCAAAATAGATAATATAATAGCATGGAACAATCAGAAATTATAGATACGTTGGAGACGTATCAGGCATCCCCAAGCATAATTCCTGCTTGTCCTCGAATAGGTAAATGATAAAAATACAATTTTTGATGTGGAATGGTACCTAACATAATTATTGTGGCATGAATGTTAAGATCCGAAAGATTCAAAACAAAAGTTTAATATTTCCATAAAAACAATAATACTTCAAGAATACTAACAAAGTAATCATGTCTTCTCAAAATACTACACGCATGCTCCTAGGGGGATAGATTGGTATGAAAATACCATCGCTTATCCCGGACCGCCACTCATAAGGAAGACAATCAAAAAATAAATCATACTCCGACTTCATCACATAATGGTTCACCATACGTGCATGCTATGGGAATCACAAACTTTAACACAAGTATCTCTTAAATTCACAACTACTCAACTAGCATGAGTCTAATATCGCCATCTTCATATCTAAAAACAATAATAAGGAATCAAACTTCTCATAGTATTCAATGCACTTTATATGAAAGTTTTCATTATACCCATCTTGGACGCCCATCATATTAGGACTAATTTTATAGCCAAAGCAAATTACCATGCTGTTCTAAAAGACTCTCAAAATAATATAACTGAAGCATGAGAGAGAAATAATTTCTATAAAATAAAACCACCACCATGCTCTAAAAAGATATAAGTGAAGCACTAGAGCAAAATTATCTAGATCAAAAGATATAAGTGAAGCACATAGAGTACTCTAATAAATTCCGATTCATGTGTGTCTCTCCCAAAAGGTGTGTACAGCAAGGATGATTGTGGTAAAATAAAAAGCAAAGACTCAAATCATACAAGACGCTCCAAGCAAAACACATATCATGTGGTGAATAAAAATATAGCCTCAAGTAAAGTTACCGATAGACGTAGACGAAAGATGCCTTCCGGGGCATCCCCAGGCTTAGGCTTTTGGTTGTCCTTGAATTTTACCTTGGGGTGCCTTGGGCATCGCCAAGATTAGGCTCTTGCCACTCCTTATTCCGAAATCCATCAAATCTTTACCCAAAAACATGAAAACTTCACAACACAAAACATAAAAAGAAAACTCTTCTGAGCTCCGTTAGTATAAGAAAATAAACCAGCACTTTATGGTACTATAATGAACTCATTCTTTATTTATATTGGTGTTAAACCTACTGTATTCCAACTTCTCTATGGTTCATACCCCCGATAATAGCCATAGATTCATCAAAATAAGGAAATAGCACGCGAAAAACAGAATATGTCAAAACAGAATAGTGTGTAGCAATCTAGAGGTTTCGAATACTTATGTAATTTCAAAATTTCTGAAAAATTAGGAAGACCAGGATAATTTGTATATTGATCTACTGTAGTGGCAATTGGTATTTTATCGCTCTCTGGCAAAAAATGAAAATTATTTTCGTGAGTGCATACTTTCTGTTTTTATCAGCAAGATGAAACAACAATTACCCAAGAAGATCCTAAAGGCTTTACTTGGCACAAACTGTCGGCGTTCTAGGAACGGGGGTCCCCAGACTTGCCTGCCTGCAGCTTGCGGCGTGGCTCAAAGGGGGCCCCAGCGCGGCCCATCTTCACCAACACAAACCCAAGACCCTCGCGAGGGGCCAAGCCTCGTGGGGAGGATGACGCGGAGCTTCCTCAGGCGCGGCCTCGTCAGGCTGGCTCACGAAGAGGTAGAGAGATCAAGGAGGGGTACCTCATGAGGTGCCCGTGACGCAAGCCATGACGACCGGGGGCCCCAGGCGAGTGCCAGCCCGCGCAGTGTCCTCCCTTCCTCTTTGGTGCGAAGGGGGCAAGCGCAGCCGTGGAGTACCGAGGCATCAGGCAAAGGTTGCCATTTCGGTGCAACGAGACCAAGACCAGGAGGACTACGAGACGGAGGTCACCGTGGAGCCCAAGACGGCGTCATCACCAGAGCTTTTCACAGGCGAAGACTACTTTTGTCAGGATAGTTGATACTAGCTGTCCCCCTTCAAATTAGCCCGCCATTGTTGGCTCCCTTCCCGCTCGATATTTGGGAAGAGGACCAGGGCCTCTATAAATAGGACCATCCACCCACAGAGCAAGGGGGCAGGCAGAGAGAGAGACGGGGCTGAGAGGGGAGCCGAGTCGGAGGGTTGGAAGGATAGAGAAGATCAGAAAGAGAGAGAGAGAGAGAGAGAGAGAGAGAAAGGTGACTGAGCTCCCCCCAGCAGTTCATTGCCCCAGCTAAGAACAGACCCTCGCGAGACTATTCTTCCTTGTATTGTTCATCATCATCAGCCCAAGAGGCAATCCACCACACAACACACTAGAGTAGGGTATTACACCACAACGGTGGTCCGAATCAGTATAAACCCTGCGTCTCTTGTGTTGTTCTTTCCATAGTTCAGATCCTAGCAAGGCGGAGGGGTCAGGTAGGTAGGAGGCGAAATCTCCGCGCGCACCCCAGTGCTCAAACCTCAAGGGTCTGCCGGAACCCGAAATCCGACATTTGGCGCACCAGGTAGGGGTGCGCCGGAATCCACCTTCTACCGCTTCGCGCCCCGTCGCGTCGTCATCACCATGTCCGGCGACCAGGCGGGCAACCCAGATCCGTGGGCGGCGTGGCCCGCCCGCGCAGAGCCGCTTGCCTCGGGCGACCCCGTGCCATAGGCAGCTCGCGGTCCGCAGGGCTCTGCGGGCCGCGGGCGACGCGGACATGCTCCGACAGCTCTCACACCGCGGCAGGCGTGGTCGGCAGCAAGGGCCTCCAATCACGCCGCGACCACGACACCGTACACCCGCAGGGAGCAGGCGGACTCGAGGGCCGCGCTCACAGTGGCCCGAGAGCTGCTGCAGTGCAGGCTGCTGGAGGGCGGCCACGACGTGCTGCTGGAGCGAGTGGCAGAGCTCCTGGGCTTCGCTGCCTCGGGGGCTCACCCCTTCTCCACCCAGCCCCCATCTCAGGCCTAGGGCGGCCCGCACGGGGGCTCTGCGCGCGCTCGCGGGCTCCAAGGCTACTCCAATGCCAGCGAAGCTGTCAGCGCCGGACCGGCGGCGGCGCCGCCCCCGCTCCCGATCCGCGAAGAAGAAGGACTCGACGCGACCCGCGACCCCAGTGGACAGCCATGCTACCACCCCACGGTGGGCGCGTCAGGCAGGACCGCGTGGCATGCGGGGCATTACGGCGTGGCATTCGGGACGACGGCGCCGGAGGAATACGTGCCCCTCATGATGGACCGAGGACACCCACACGAGAGCGAACAAGGCTCGCTCCTCAGCCCAAGCTGGGGGGACGAGGCGCCAGAAGCTGAGCCTTTCCAGGAGCCCCGGGACGGTCCCATTGGCCACGATGGCGCCAACGATTATCGGGTACCGCTAATTTTTTAGGAGCAGGCATACACTAACCATGGATCGCAGCAGGTGCAGGTCGCCACAGCGAGCAGCTGCCCCGCTCCCACAGTCTCCTGCCCCTCGGGAGGAGGGCGCAGGGGGCTGCAGGAGAGGGGCCAGGATCCGACATCACCACCGCGGCGTTCGGAGCAAGGTGCTCTCAGGAGGTAGGCCCTCCGCCAGGGAGGTGCCTCAGGGCATGCCCCCGGCGGAGGACCCGTGGTCGTCGGGGGAACCGCTGGCGACCGCTCTACGCCATCGGCGGCGTCCTGGTTTCCGGTCGTCATCGATGGCACTAGAGTGTGGCGCAAGGCGGGGCCCTCATCTGGCGATATGAAGCAAGGCCAGTACCTGTGAAGAAGGCCCAGTGCCTGTGAAGCTCGCCGCCCCGTGACACTCTGACGTAATAATGAGTGGGGCTGTACACGCCCCGGAGTCTCAGGGGTGCCAGCCTCAGGCCCTGGGGCTCCCTCCCACGCCCAGTGGCAGCACTTAGCTCCGCGCTGGTGAGAAGACATCCAAGACTAGACTAGATGCCGAACGCGGCCTTTTGTTTGCTTTCGTCGCTTTTCCCTTTGGTTGCCGCTTTCTGCCGCTGGATTCAAGTTGGATTCGAATTTGAGATTTTCGTGTGTTCGAGGAAGGGGTGCTTAGTCTCGTTCGAGCAATTTCTCGCGTTTTGGTTACCGCATCGCCTCAGCTTCCTCCCCTCGCGAGCCGGGTTAGGCCTAGCTGGCGCGCAGCCCAGACTGCCGCCGACGTGACCTCTCAGGAGGATGTTTTACTGCAGATCCTACGAACCCAATCAGGGAACACTCGAAACACCACAACCCGTCGCGGGCTGCCTCAAGGCCAGCACGGGACAAAGGTAAACTAGCCGACCAGCGCGTCTCTTGGGCCAACCACTTGGCGCGGGCGCATGGGCAATGTAGCCTCTACTAATACGATGAACAGAAGTTTTACATAAGGGGCTCCCCCTCCAAAATGCTCTCACTACAATCAGGCCAAAATCTGAGTCCTATTCATGCAGGGTAAGGAAGTAGGAGCGATGCACAATCAGTTGGATGAATCCCCCAATGCGTTCTCAAAAGCACCACCCGAGGCGTTGCTGGCGTCGCTGAACTCGCCATCGCTGTCTGCGTCACCGCCAGCGGCGTCAGGGCCGTTCACCACGCTGCCCTCGTTGGCCGCCACGATCGCGTCGTCGTTGTCTGAAGCGAAGGCCCTGATAAGAGCGTCCACGTTGTCCTCCACCCAGTGCGCCAGGTCACCTCGGACGGCCTGGGGGACTGGGGCAATGGCGGCGTCAAAATCAAAGTGGGGATCCATGTTCTGTAGGTAGCTGAAGACGCGAGAAAAGGCACGCCCAAGCAGGCTGCGGCTCCTCTCCTCCACCAACCTGTCGGCCCTGACCGACCGCGTCTCCAGCTGCGTCACCACGTCAGTGAAGAATTGAAGATTGCCGGCATAGTTGACTGCATGCGGCTCGCCAACAGCCGCCTCGCAGATGCTGCCCAAGGCTGCGTTGGCTCTCTCCCGGAGCGTGGCAAGCATGGGGCCGTGCTCATGCTCCAGGATCCGCCGCTGACGGATCTCGTCCGCGTTCTAGCCCGCGACGACATCAGCCTCCTCCACCCGCAGGCGGAGAAGGAGCACCTCGGCCTGGGAAGTGGTTAACTCGCCTTGCGCCACCTCCAGAGCGGCCCGGAAAGCGTCGGCCCGCCGCGTCGCCTCCTCCATCTTGGCCCTCAAGGCAGCAGTCCTGCCTTCAGCTTCGGCCCGGATCAACCCCAGCTTCTCGTCGAACTCGTGCTCGAGGTTCAAATGCACCATCGCCACTCGACGTCTGACCTCCTCCAGGACGCGGGCTTCCCGTGCGGCAACATCATCCTCCACCTGCGTCACCAAGCGCTCCCTCGTCTCCAGATGCTCGTACTCACGGGTGCGTTCGGCGGCTTCCAGCGTCAGTGCCTCCTCGCGCTTCTGGGGCTCTACTGAGTCGCCGGAGGCCACCTTCATCGACGCGAGAGCTGCCTCGCGCAGCTCCACCTGCTCCTCCAGTGAGTGGCACCAGGCCAGGAGCTCCTGAGCCCGCTCCTCCGCCGCCGTTCGCCGCCGGTCAGCTTCCCGAGCCTCCTCAGCGGCCCAAGATTGGGCCTCCCGAGAGGCCACCAGCGACGCCTTGGCCTCTGCATCGTCAAGATCGGGCTGATGGCGCACAAGGGCGATGGCGCCCTCCAGCTCGTGCCTCTCTGCAGCCAGGCGCAGGCCCTCGGCCTCAAGGCGCGCGTCTTCATCGGCAAGCTCCTCTCCAAGCAGGCTTACCGCGTCAGCCGCCCTTCGAAGGAATCCTTGGCGGAGAGCGCGACGCTCCCGAGCACGCTCGAGCACGTCCTCCACACCATCATCTGCCCCAAGCAAGCGCCGGGGGCCGCCAGCCAGCACTCCCCTCCGGGCTGGGGGCTCGAGGCTGGCACCCTCGCGACGGCCGGGCACGCCGCGTCAGAAGCCCGGCCGTGGGCCAGCCCGTCCCCAGGTGAAGAGCGCAGGAAGCGCCTCAGCCAATCGCAGTCCACGACCAGGGGAGAAGCCCACGGCATGCCAGCTATGCCACGAGATGGCCCATGAAGGATCGCGAGGTGCGCGGGGCCGCGATACGCCTCGGGATGGTTCACCTCGTCATTCGCCCTCACCACAAGGGCTCCACTACTTGGAGCGCTTGAGGACGGTGGAGGGGGCGAAGCCAAGGGGGACGGCTCCTCAGCCGTCTCCGCAAGCTCAGCTGGAAGGGGCCTGCGGAGCAAGAGTCAGTAAGAGCAACAGAAGGATCGGGAGCTAGGAAAGGAGAAGGCTTACTCATCAGTGGCGAAGTACTTCCTACGCTTCAGCAGGCGACAAAGTTAATCGTCGCCCAGACCCTCCCTTCTCTTCCGGAGGGCCTGAAAGTCCACGCGGAAGCGGCCTAAGAATCGGGCGCGGGGATCAACCTGCGGCGAAGATGGAGCGTCAAGGCGATCTGCGTCAGGGGCGCCTGCCTGGCGTGCGCCGCCAATAGCCTCGCCAAGAGAAGTCGCCGGAGCCTCGGTGGCCTCAGTCGAAGGCGCAGAGGGCAGCTGCTTGTCACCCTCAGCCTCGGCGGCACGGGCCCCAATAACTGCTTCCTCACGAGCCTCGCCCGGCGCTGTCACCCCGCCGGGAGCCCCCTCGGCCTCTGGCGCCTCGAGCCTCCCTGCTCTGCCACTTGAGGAAGAGTCGCCTGGGCGGACTAGAAGGGCAGTCACCACCACTGGGTTCTCACGAGGCCCCTGAAGGCCGGCGGGGCGCGGCCCCCACTCATCGAAGATACGCATCTGCCTCACAAGATCGCCCCTGCTCTGGCAGAGGTACAACAAGGCCCCTCCCTGCTGGATACTGCCAGGGTTGGGGTCCCCCGTCAGGGTCAAGAGCGCCGTACTCAGCACTTCAGGTGTCAGGTCCTCTTCCTGGAGCCTCATACGATCATCGCGCCCGCTAAAGGCCCACATCCGGCGGGAGTGGCGCTGGAGAGGAGCAACGCGGCGTAGAAGGAACTCCCTCACCACCTTGGGCGCTGTCGCGCCAAGCGACCTCAAGAACGCGAAGCGATGCCAGACGAAGACGAGCCGGGGGCTCTCAAGCGCCTCCTGGCCCCAGCCCAAATTGGGGACAGCAGGCGAAGTTTGCTCCGACAGCAGGGGGCTGGGCACCCCAGCATCCACATACAGCCACCGCTCGCGGAACCCGGCCGCGGGCGGAGGGAGCTTGAAGTCAATCCCAAAGGCCGTCATCTCAGGTGCGGCAACGAAGCTCACACACGCCTAGCGTTGGGTAGGGCCAACAAGGCGCAGCGAGAAGAAGTGGCGCAGCAAGGCAACCGAAGGAAGGATGCCCATCATAGCCTCGCAAACAAAGGCGAAGACCGAAAGGAGAGCGATGGATTCAGGACCCAGATGCATCATGTGGATCTGATAATGGGAGAGCACGGCATTGAAGAAATCAGAGAAGGGAGGAACCAGACCCGCCCACAGGGCGTCGGCAAAATACGGGACCTCGCTGGCTATCCTGCCGATGGAGAAGTGGGACGCAGGCCAAGCTGTCGTCCTCCCGCATTCATTGAAGATGGTGGCCAGAGCCAAGCTGACCTTGCACAAGACCTCGGCGGGGGCCTCCAACGGCGGCGGGCAAGGCGGAGACACGGGTTTCTCCCCTCTTCCCTTCTTCGTCGGAGCCATGGCGATGGGAAGGGGGGGGGAAGGTTCAAGATTGAGTTGGAAACAAAAACCAGAGTTCGAGCGGAGGAAGGACAGAGGGTGCTCGAGCAACCAAACAGGGGAACGGCTGTGTATGACTACAGGCGCAAAATAAGGAGGGCGTGGGGGAACAACGCCGCCCACGTCCAATCAACCGCCATGCGGCGCCCAAGGCTGCAGGTTGTTAGGGCCCACGACGCTTCGCTCTTGCCCTTCCGCCTCCCTGCACGGCCAAGTCCGGGCGCGCCTTGGGCCCGGGGGCTACTGTCGGCGTTCTTCGAACAGGGGTCCCTAGACTTGCCTGCCTGCGGCTTGCTGCATGGCTCAAAGGGGGGCCCAGCGCGGCCCATCTTCACCAACACAAACCCAAGACCCTCGAGAGGGGGCCAAGCCTCGCGGGGCGGATGACGCGGAGCTTCCTCAGGCACGGCCTCGTCAGGCTGGCTCATGAGGAGGCGGAGAGATCAAGGCGGGGTACCTCACGAGGTGCCCGTGACGCAAGCCATGACGACCGGGGGCGCCAGGCGGGTGCCAGCCCGCGCAGTGTCCTCCCTTCCTCTTTGGTGCAAAGGGGGCAAGCGCAGCCGCGGAGTACCGAGGCATTAGGCAAAGGTTGCCATTTCGGTGCAACGAGACCAAGACCAGGAGGACTACGAGATGAAGGTCACCGTGGAGCCCAAGACGGCATCATCACCAGAGCTTTTCGCAGGCGAAGACTACTTTTGTTAGGATAGTTGATACTAGTTGTCCCCCTTCAAATTAGCCCTCCATTGTTGGTTCCCTTCCCTCTCGATATTTGGGAAGAGGACCAGGGCCTCTATAAATAGGACCAGCCACCCACATAGCAAGGGGGCAGGCAGAGAGAGAGACGGGGCTGAGAGGAGAGCCGAGTCGGAGGGTTGGAAGGATAGAGAAGATCAGAAAGAGAGAGAGAGAGAGAGAGAGAGAGAGAGAGAGAGAGAGAGAGAGAGAGAAAGGTGACGGAGATCCCCCCAGCAGTTCATCGCCCCAGCTAAGAACAGACCCTCGCGAGACTGTTCTTCCTTGTATTGTTCATCATCATCAGCCCAAGAGGAAATCCACCACACCACACACTGGAGTAGGGTATTACACCACAACGGTGGCCCGAACCAGTATAAACACTGCGTCTCTTGTGTTGTTCTTTCCATAGTTCAGATCCTAGCAAGGCGGAGGGGTGCAGGTAGGTAGGAGGCGAAATGTCCATGCGCACCCCAGTGTTTGAACCTCAAGGGTCTGCCGGAACCCGAAATCCGACACAAACACTAATTAAAACATAAAAAACACAATAATAACAGAGTATAGATGAATTATTTATTACTAAACAGGAACAAAAGCAAAGAACAAAAATAAAATTGGGTTGCCTCCCAACAAGCTCTATCGTTTAACGCCCCTAGCTAGGCATAAAAACAAGAATAGATCTAGGTATCGCCATCTTCTCCCTTTTTGTGATAAAGAGATAATTTCTTATCTAAAGCACTTATCTTTCTATTTTGTGAGAGTACGTGGCCATTAATGGTAGAAGAAAGATTAAGCACACTAGGAAAATTTGCATCTATGCTAGCCTTCATCTCTTTGATAATTTCATTCCGATAAAAACACAAAAGAGAGGTGGATTCAACCTTTTCAATCATGGGGTGCCCAAATATAACTTTCATCTTTTCATAGGTATCAATGGCATACCCCTCAAGAAAAGCTTCTTCAAAAATAGAATCCAAAACTTGCTTGAAATAAGAAGGTAGGCCAACATAAAAAAAATTTAAGTAGATCTCAATTTGATATTGGGGTACATAGCTGACTCGGATCCTTAATAGTCTATCCCGAGCATCTTTCAAAGATTCATCAAGCAAATAACGAAAAATTCCAGGATCATCTTCATCAAAATTATTCAAACTCTCATCGAGAATCCTGGTAGGTCTTTCCATAGCATCATTATTTATGAGCTTAGATGGACAGAGGGACTATCCAAAGTATTAAAACCCAGGAGAAAACCCATAGCCCCTTTTGGTTTGGCCATGGCGATAGAAAGGCAAAGGTTTTCGAAAATCGTTTTAGAAGTGGGGGAGAGGAAAATGAGAGGCGAATGGAAAATAATGTAATGCGAGGGAGAAGAGTTTATGATGGGTACTTCGCATGTCTTGACTTGGCGTAGATCTCCCCGGCAACGGCGCCAGAAATCCTTCTTGCTACCTCTTGAGCATGTGTTGGTTTTCCCTTGAAGAGCAAAGGGTGATGCAGCAAAGTAGCGTAAGTATTTCCCTCAATTTTTGATAACCAAGGTATCAATCCAGTAGGAGACAACGAACAAGTCACCTAGTACCTGCACAAACAATCAAGAACCTTGCAACCAACATGATAAAGGGGTTGTCAATCCCTTCACGGTCACTCGCAAAAGTGAGATCTAATAAAGATAGTAAGGTAAATATTTTTGGTATTTTTGTTGTATAAATTGTAAAGTAAAGATTGCAAAATAGTAAGTGAGATGTGATGTAAATAAAAGAGATGCAATATAATAAGAAGGAGACCCGGGGGCCATAGGTTTCACTAGTGGCTTCTCTCAAGATAGCATGTATTACGGTGGGTGAACAAATTACTACCGAGAAACTGATACAAAAGTGCATAGTTATGAGAATATCTAGGCAATGATCATGAATATAGGCATCACGTCCATGTCAAGTAGATCGAAATGATTATACATCTACTACTATTACTCCACACATCGACCGCTATCCAGCATGCATCTAGAGTATTAAGTTCATAAGAACAGAGTAACGCTTTAAGCAAGATGACATGATGTAGAGGGATAAACTCAAACAATATGATATAAACCCCATCTTCTTATCATTGATGGAAACAATACAATACGTGCCTTGCTGCCCCTACTGTCACCGGGAAAGGACACAGCAAGATTGAACCCAAAGCTAAGCACTTCTCCCATTGCAAGAAAGATCAATCTAGTAGGCCAAACTAAACTGATAATTCAAAGAGACTTGCAAAGATATAAAATCATGCATATAAGAATTCAGAGAAGAACCAAATAATATTCATAGATAATCTTGTTCATAAACCCACAATTCATCAGATCTCGGCAAACACACCGCAAAAGAGTATTACATCGAATAGATCTCCAAGAATATCGAGGAGAACTTTGTATCAAGAATCAAAGAGAGAGAAGAAGCCATCTATCTAATAACTATGGACCCGTAGGTATGTGGTGAACTAATCACGCTTCATCGGAGAGGCTATGGTGTTGATGTAGAAGCCCTCCGTGATCAATTCCCCCTCCGACAGATCACCGGAAAAGGCCCCAAGATGGGATCTCACGAGTACAGAAGGTTGCGGCGGTGGAAAAGTGGTTTCATGGATCTCTGCGATCGATCTAGGGTATAAGAGTATATATAGGTGGAAGAAATATGTCGGTGGAGCTACGAGGGGTCCACGAGGGTGGGGGGCGCGCCTACCCCCTGGGCGCCCTCCTACCTCGTGGCCGCCTTGTGGCGTTCCAGACTTCAACTCCAAGTCTTCTAGTTTGCTTTCGATCCAAGAAAGATCATCGCCAAGGTTTCATTCCGTTTGGTATTCCTTTTCTGTGAAACTCTGAAATAGGCAAAAGAACAGAAACTGGCACTGGGCCTCCGACTAATAGGTTAGTCACAAAAATAATATAAAAGAGGATATTATGGCCCATTAAACATCCAAAACAGATAATATAATAGCATGGAACAATAAAAAATTATAGATACGTTGGAGATGTATCAACATCTCTTAGCCGTGTGTGGTGCACCCTCCATAGTTTACCACCTCGGTCATATCATCGTATTGCATAGGCAAAGCCCTGCGCCGGTAGCTTCATCATCACCGTTGCCACACCATCGTGCTGACAGAACCCTCCCTCGTCCTCAACTGGATCAAGAGCTCGAGGGATGTCATCATACTGAACATGTGCTGAACACGGATGTGCTGTACGTTCGGTGCTAGGATCGGTTGGATCGTGAAGATGTTTGACTACATCAACCGTGTTACTAAACGCTTCCGGTTTCGGTCTACGAGGGTACGTAGACACACTCTTCCCTATCGTTGATATGCATCTCCTAGATAGATCTTGCGTGGTCGTAGGAATTTTTTTGAAATACTGCGTTCCCCAACAAAGAACTCCCCGATAGCTTTGGTGCCGGGCATGGCACCGGGGGCTCCGGGGAGACGGGCTCTGACAGGAGCTCGCGTCAGAGTGGGAGTCAGAATGCACTTCCACATCCGTCGATTGCTTGGCGGAGGAAGACTTGGTCCGGGCAAGGCGGGGAGATTGACGACATGCCACCTCAACCGCAGTGGCCTTGGTGGTGGTCTTCTTCACCCTCTTGGCGGCTGACGCTGGGTTTGAGGTCACCGTCCCTCGGGTGCCGGCTCGCTTGTGGGTGCGCTGGTCCATGACCGGCTCGGGAGGTTGAGGCCCAGCCACAAGCCACTCCTCATTGAGCTCCTCCAGCCTGCCAACTACCTCCTCCTCCTGAAGCTCCATTGTTACCGTGGCTAGGGCCTCTACCCCGACAGGCTTATCCCCGACAAGTTCTTCCTTGGCAGCCCCTTCTATTGCCCGCACCTCGCTGCCACCGTGGGAAGAACTTTCTTCCTCAGCATTCCCTTTGCCCTTCCCGGCCTTTGCGCCCTTCACTATCTTCGCGAGATGAGCGGCCTTGGGCTCCTCGACCCTCCTCAAAATGTATGCCACCTCCACATAAGAGGTGTGTTTGTACATTCAAGTCTTGACCCAGGTGGCCTTCTCCACCAGGGTGTTCGACCACTGGAGCTCTTCATCCAGAGTGGGTAGCTGCTAGGTGCCCGCTACCCCTTCTGCGTTATAGTCCGGCATCCACTTTAGTATCTGGTCCCAAGCACAATTAATGTTTAGGGGGATGACGGTTGCCGGGAGCTTGAATAATTTGAAGCGACTGAACAGTTGGTCGCACAACCAGCCATCGCCATAAACTGACAAGTTGTTGGCCAACCCTGGGAGCAACCTCATCGTGTCAGCAGCATCCCCGTACAGGCAGGCAGGTCTGTCCCGCTCCTATAGCGGCGAGATGCGGCGGAGAAGGAAATCTGCCCCCACATGCTCGATGGTTAGCCCGACAGCTTTT
Source organism: Triticum urartu (assembly GCF_056163025.1). NCBI lineage: Eukaryota > Viridiplantae > Streptophyta > Magnoliopsida > Poales > Poaceae > Triticum > Triticum urartu. The sequence goes on along the minus strand of NC_141876.1, from coordinate 347,448,562 downwards.
CAATGGGTAATCTTGTTGATTTCTAGGTGCAGCCTATCTTCAGTGAGGCCTTTAGCGCTCCATTCTTTGCCGCGCTCAATACATTCCTTCAGTGCTTCACAAAACTCGGGGGCTTCCTCATCTTGAATCCAGCACTAATTCCCTCTCCATTCATCCTACCTCTCGTGCTGGTTCCCAGGGATGTAATCCCAAAGCTTCCTCATCACCCGCGGCATCCAGCTAATGTTTCCGGAGTGGTGGCCCTTGTTCTCCACCCGCGGAATGAAATAATGCCGAAACAGATCCACATTGGGCTTGACTCCGACAAAATTCTCGCACAAATGCCGAAAATAGCCATGGTCGCCATGGCATTTGGCGTGAAGTCGTGAAGGTGGAATCCATAGATGTTCATGATCGCCTCAAAGAATTCGGAAAAGGGGGAACAGAGGCCACAGATGAATCGATATGAGTTCGGTGGACCTTCCTTCCCCGCTGCAAAGAATTTGGGAGCCTCATGGCCTTTCAGGACAGGCCTCCCCCACAGATACCAGTAACTCTCCTGGAGGACCGGACTGCTCAAGGTCGATGGGATGAAGATGCCGTCTTCTCTCTGCTTCTTGTTCAGCTCTGTCGCCCTGTTGCTTCCCTCGACGGCGGCTTCCTTCGCCGCGGCCGTCTGCTTTCCCTTCTCTGCGGGTTTATTCCCCATTCCCGCGGCGGTGATACGGAAGGGGAAGGGATTCGGTGGGAAGGGCGACGACGAACAGAAGGACGAGAGGAGGAACTGTCATTTGGCTTGCGGAGGAAGAAGATGGGAGAATGGGGCATGAGATAGATGAACCGCGTCGCCCCGCTTTTCCCTTCTCATAAAGGGGGGAGTGCGGAACAGGGGCGCGGCACTTCAGAAAGTTACCCTTTTACCTTAACTGCAACAGTCCCACAACCCCATGACACGCAGTAATTGCGTAAAGTGGACGTTGGGTTGACTAGTCGCCTTGGCAAACTGCCATGCGTAGCCCTCTCCTGCCATGTGTCCGTGCACTTTTTGGGGCCTAACCCAACGTGCCACGCGACATGTGTGGCTCAGGCTCGGGGGCTTATGTCGGGGAAAACAGACAAGGGTATGTATTTTCCCCGGACTCGTGCACGGACAAACCAAGGCCTTGCCTAGGTACAAGGAACCAAGAGCTTTGAAGGACCAACATGCAGACCAAAGGGAACAAGATCAAGCGAGAGAAGCAAGATAGCATCAAGAGAAGGGCCTCCTTTGTCGTGTAGGCGAGCTCGGCAAGGGGCGAGGCCACCCCCTGAAGAAGACTTCCAAGACATCCTGGCAGGGCCTGTTGGGAAACAGGGAAGCAAAAACACCTCACCAAGTACTCCACTATGACCCACGATGTCAATCAGTGCGGTGTCAAGCTGCAAAGTGACTAAGTGGCATTCGCCAAATGGCAGGCTCTCCCTACAAGAAATACCTACATATGACACCCGTCCTGCAGCATGTGAAGCGAGCAGGCATGAAGCTGGTGAGATAGCCCGGCAAGCCTTGCCAGGCAACCAAAGATGTGACGTTGAGCGGTGCATTTAATGCACCTTGTCAGCCTGTAGAGTTAGGTATGATAGCATTGTTTGCTATCTTATCAGTGCATAATGACTACTTTTCCATTGTGGTAACCCCTAGATCTATAAAAGGAGGCCCATGGCAACCGTAGGAAGCATTAGAAGGTTGGATTACTCACACCCCATACTTGCATAGCCACTGCCGCCCTGAGGCAACCTCTGCCGGGCAAGTGTACTATGCTCCCCCACCACCTTTCCACCATCAATCCACCAAAGCAGGAGTAGGGTTTTACACCTCGCGACATCCCGAACCTGAGTAAAAATGCCTGCGTGATCTCTGCCATGTTGCCCCATGTTTGTCTGCTCTTAGTGCAATGCGACGCCCATCTACCGAACTAGCAAGGGGCCTTCTGGTCCGATAGGTGGCCCTGGTTTCCCGCGACAAACTAGCCGAATCTTGGTAGTCCATTTAGACTTCCACAACCAATTGAAAGCCGCATGGGCAATTATGTTTCTGAAGTAGTAGTTGTAATATGCCTTGGTCTTGAAAGTATGTGCACCCCAGCAGCTATTCCAGGTGTCTTTAGATCCCGAGATGTCCATGTCGGTTACCTCATTTTGGATGTGTCTAAGCTCTACATGAGCCTGTATCGAGTGTGATAGGTGAAAGGTCATGGACAGGTCAGGAGTGGCAAGGAAATCTCGGACCGATATGCCTTTAGATTTGGAGTATGAATACGCTCTCGGATACTTCTTCGCATAGATTGCATAACTCCAGTCATCCTTCCAGAATAGAGTTGATGAACCAGAATGCACCTGGACCATAGTGATCCCATGGTAGATGGGCGTAGTTGTGTAAGATCATGCCAGCAAAACGAACCACATGGTTCTACCACATGAGGCACGAAATTGGTATAGTATGTGTCCTGAATGAGGGTTACCCAGGGTATGTCATAGTGGTTTTAGAACTTGTGAAGGAATTTGAGCAGAAGGGCATCATTTTGGACTTGTAGATTGAGAACACCAAGACCCCCACTTTTCTTTGCGCGGCATACCATATCACACGCAGCTAAGGAGTTGCATTTTTCTCCATTCTCGGTCTTCTTATTCCAAAGACAGTGTCGTTGAGTTTTATCTAGTTGGGCAATGATTTGGGGGGGTGTAGTCCTAGAGTACCCATCGGGTAGATAGCCAGAGACGTGATGAGATAATTCAACAGTGCAAGTCTACCCACATGAGACATAAGGGAGATGGCTGCTGTGTTTTTTCGTTCTGCCTTATAGACAAATGGTGTTATGTCGAGAATAGAGGGTCTAGTGGTGCCAAGCGGAAGCCCTAGGTACGTGAAGGGCATGCTAGCTTGGGTGCACCCGAACAGTGTGACAAGAGCATCACATATCTCCTGTGGTGTGTTAATATCCACCAGATTTGACTTATGAAAGATGACCTTGAGCCCAATAGAGGTGGCATAATCTTCCAGAATTTTCTTTATCTTTGCGGCTTGGGCATAGCAAGCGTGTAAAATGATGATGGTGTCGTCCGCGTATTGTATGACCGGGTAATTTCCATCACCCTTCGGTGGGATAGGGTGTTTGATAAGATCAAGGTCTAGGGCCTCATTAATGGCAGACCGTAGAAGATCGGCTGCCAACATGAAAAGTGGTGGTGATAATGGATCACCTTGTCGTACTCCACATTTACAGTGGAATTGCCTGCCGGGTACCCCATCGAGCAGCATGGAGGACTTGCCTGAGGAGAAGATGGTTTCCATCCAGGTGAGCGACTTCTTGGGAAACCTCATTTTTTTCATGATCAAAAGCATGGCAGAATGCTCAACAATGTCGAGTGCTTTGGCAAAGTCTAGCTTAAGTAGTACAATCTCCTTTTTGGATGTCTGGCACTGATGTATATATTCAAATGCCCAGGTAAGACAATCATGTATTGCTCGCCCATGTTGGAATCCATAATGATTACAGTGCACAATTTGTAGAATTATTTTTTGTAAACGATTGGCGAGGATCTTTGTAACAAGTTTAAGATAGCAGTTCAGGAGAGTTATAGGACAAAAGTCATTGGCCATTTCTGGTGCATTGCTTTTTGGTATAAGGGTGATGTAGCCAGAGTTTAGACTTTCCAAGTTAAGATCACCTCGATGAAATTCCTCACACAGAGGTAGAAATCTTGCTTGACGATCAGTCAACAAGGTTTCAAAAATGATCCATTGAAGCGATTAGGGCCAGGTGCTCGATCAGGGGGCATTTCCAGCACCACAGCACCGGTTTCCTCATGTGTGAATGGAGTGGCCAGACTGTCAAAGTGTACCTCTTCTCTTAGCATTTTAGAAAGATTGATTTTTGATGTCTTGAGCATTGTTTTTGTCTTTGAAAGCTTTGAAGAGGATTGATTCCTTACCAGCATGATCTTCCACATTTACCCCATAATCGGTCTTTAGGGTTTTTAGGCAGTTTTTCTGGTACCGTTCCGTTGTAATCACTTGAAAGTATTTTGAGTTCTTGTCTTGAAACTAGATCTAGCATTTTTCCAGTGCTCTTTTTGGTATTGCAACAATCTGATCAAGTGCTTCTTGGGTATGTCTCTAAAGTCACCTTCAGGAATTGTGAGGGCGCGACGATCTTCAATGTTGTCGATTTCTAGCACCGCTTTGTTTGTGTACTCAATGGCAATCTTCAGGAGGGAAATGTGCTTACTCCATTATTTGAGAGCACGACGGACTACCTTAAGTTTTTCGCCTAATCTTGATGCTGCATTGGAGTTTTTTCCAGATCTAATTGGCTTGTTCCAGGCTTGATTTACCACATCCATAAAACCTGGGTGGGCTATCCAGTATGGTACAAATCTGAAGAGTTTACTTCTTGGGATCGAGGTTTGAATGACAATTGAACATGGCGTGTCATCAGATACTGGTTTGCCAAGTGGAGTCACGATGGTATTAGGAAAAGAAGTCATCCAATTTATCGTTGTCAAGAACCAACTGAGTTGCTCCAGGAGAGGATTCTATTACATATTAGACCAAGTGTACGCTCCGCATTTTATTGGGATCTCTGTGAGGTATTGTTCACGGATGAAGTCATTAAAGTAAACATATCATGCACATCGCCACCTGGTTTATTCTGATTATCAGGGGAACGATAGTAATTAAAATCACATAGGAGTAGCTAGTCTTTAGAGGGCGGGATGTCAAGTCAAAAAGCTATAGAGTAAAAATTGCACGTTGTTCTCCCTGGCAGGGCCCGTAAATATTGACTAGCTTCCAATGATGATTGGATTTTGTCGGATTTCGGGTTCCGGCAAAACCCTTGAGGTTCGAACACTGGGGTGCGCACGAAGATCTCTCCTCCCCCAAGCTCTCACCCTCACCGAAATCTCAAGCCTAAGTGCGTCAAACTCGCAGAACAAAGGACCACAAGATTTATACTGGTTCAGGCCACCGATGTGGTGTAATATCCTAATCCAGTGTGGTGTGGTGGATTGCCTCTTGGGCTGGGGATGAACATTTACAAGGGAAGAACAACCTCCTGAGGGGAGGTGCTCTTGTGCTTGGTGAGCTTGATGTGGTCGAGGATCCTTCTTCCCCCCTTTCTCCCTTCTAAGATGGTGGCTAGCCCTCTTTATTGAGGCCCGGGTCCTCTTCCCAAATATTAGGCGGGAAGGGATCCCACAACGGCGAGTTTGAAGGGGGACAACTAGTACAGGATATCCTGAGAAAAGATGGTCTTCGCCCGCCAAAGGCTCTGGTGATGACGCCGTCTTGGGCTCCACGGTGACCTCCGTCCGGCCATCCTACTGGTCTTGGTCTTGTTGCACCAATATGGAAACCTTTGCTTGATGCCTCGGGACTCCGTGCCTGCGCTTGCTTCTTTAGCTCCAAAGAGGAAACAAGGACACGGCGCGTGCCGGTGCCCGCCTGTTGCCTGCCTGGCCTTGGTCGTCATGGGTTGCGTCACAGGGACCTCGCGAGGTGCCCCTTGCCTTGATCTCTCTGCCCCTCGCGATCCAGCTTGGTGAGGCCGCCCCCGAGGAGGTCTTGCATCGTCCGCCTCGCGAGGCTTGGCCCCTCGCGAGGGTCTTGAGTGTTTGCTGGTGAAGATGGGCCGTACATGGCCGCTGGTGGAGCCACGCCGCGGGCCGTAGGCAGGCAAGTCTGGGGACCCCCGTTCGCAGGATGCCGACAGTAGCCCCCAGACCAAAGGCACGCTCGGGCATGGTTTCGAGGCAAAGACAAGGGGCAAGTGCGGAGCACTGTAGGCCCCAGCAGCCTGCGACCTCGTTTGACGTGTGGTGGTTGATTGGACGTGGGCGTCTTCGCTTCCCCATGCTGCCTCGGCAACTGCCCGACTTGACGAGTCCTTGTTGCATACAAAAAAATATCATTATTACCTTAGATCATGCAGGCTGGCGGTTGGCCTCCCCTTGGCTATAAATGGGAAGAGGGGAGTGGAGCCCCCGTCGCCCATCTCTTCCTTCGCTCCTCTTGGTCCTTCTTCTTACTTGCTTCATCACTTGCTGCATCGACCATGGCGCCGATACGGAGGTTCTCAGCTGCCGAGAAAGGAAAGACCCCCCTCGACGAGCCTGAACTACTTCTGCCGACGAAGAGGCTGTCCCTTCACCGTGTCGTAGTTGTGAGGCCGGAGGTGTCGAGGCCCTGGTGCGAACGGCCACCTCCGGGGTATCCGCTGCGTCTGTACGCCTGACCCGGGGGCTCTGGAGGGAGAAGCAGCGAGCGGCACCACCCATGCCGTGGCCGTGGTCAACGCGCCGTGGTGACGCACGCCATCGCCCCAGGAGCCCACGCCACTGACTCCTCGCGTGAACTCGTGATGTGGGAGGCGATGCCTCCGCACACTTGGATAAATTTCCCACAGTTCTTCTCCACCAAGATGCCGCAGAGGGGCCCCCTCGAGCTTTGGCTGCAGCACGCGGACTGCGACACCTCGGCAACTGGAGCGGAGATCGAAGCCGTCTCCTTAGGCAAGATCTTCATGACCCGCGGCTAGGGCGAGGTCACTTGAGTCTACCATGCGGAAGGCGCCCTCGCCATCCACTTCGAATACCATGGTGCCTCCACGATGTTCTTCAAAGTCTTCGACGAAGAAGGCCGCTGGTTGGAGTGCTGCCCTGAAGGGGGTCGCCAGGACGGCGCAGCGGCCAACACTGAGCCTACCGCTGGCCTCGCTAGCAACTCCTCCAGCAGCAGCGGTGACTCCTAGTGGTCCAGGGATTCTCCCGAGCTCGAGGAGACTCCGGAGACAAGCAACAACAGCTACGTGCCCCCGAGCTCTTGCCGCACCCGGAGCAAGGCCGCAGCGTCCGGCCGCCGCCGTCGCTGATCTGGATGGGGTTGGTGTCGGCCTCCCGTGGCCCACTGTTTATGATGGCGTCGGCTGCACTTGGCGCATGTAGATAGGCCCCTTAAAAACTCGCTTCTTTCGTTCCCTGTGAGGAATCAAAACGGGCCCCGTGGGGGCGTCTAAAGGGTCTGTAATGCCTTTTGTTGATATTATCCTTATTACGAAAATTTGCAAACGCATGTCCTCCTTCGGCTCGGTCTGCCCTTTCCAACCACGCGGCGGCTTGGTGCTCTACGCCGACAGGTCCCGGTCCATAGGCAGGCTGCAGCCATCGCTGGTATGCCTGGTTGCGATGCCGTGGTCAAGGCCAGGAGGTGAGCGGCCCGAGGTCCAATAAGAGCTCCTAAGGCGCGATGACCAAGAGGCCCCCTTTAGCGGGAAAGCAGCTACCTAAAGGTGGGAAAGGGAGGCGACGCCGCCGCAGCAGGGCTACGAGAGATGGAATCGTATGCCATTGCGCTTGGCCGACCCGGGTGCGAAACTTATCTTGGTAGTCCGTAATTGTTTCCTTGTGCTGCGCCTGACTTGTGTGCCGATAGCCGATGTGCAGCCAGGTTAGGCCCGTGCGGGCCTCCCCCTCTTCTCCATACTCTTCTATGTGCTCTATGTCCTTAGGTCCCAGCCCTCGAGCGAGCTCAGCCGCCGCTGGTATGCCAGGTCGCGGTGCCGTGGTCAAGGCCAGGGGGTGAGGGCTGGAGAGCCAGTAAGAGCTCCTGAGTCGCGATGCTCAGGAGCCCCCCTTTTAACGTGCAAGCGAATTGCGTGGGAGAAGAGGGAGCCCGCAGTACCGCCCGCTGTTGTGCTCAGGAGGTTCCTGCAGGTTAGCGTAAGGAGGGACACAAATTGCCACTGCGATTGCTGGTCTGCCGATGGTCGCTTCGCAATAAGGTGAAGGCACAGATGGCCTGACGAGGTGACGTGCGCAGGCGCGCCGCGAGCCAGAGCTCGACCGCTCAGGTTTGTCAACATTGCAGGGACGGACCCGAGCACAAGCGCCGTGCCAGCATGGGTGGCTTCCATGGTGGGTGATAATCAAGGAGGTAATGACCATAAACAACTCATGCATGGAAAGCACACTAGCTTAGGTAAATGCGAGAACGATACATGCCACTGGGTTGGACCCGAGTGGCCTAGGGACGATGCAGCCCGAGAGGCACCACCAGCAGGGTAAGCTAAAGATGCAAGAGGATACATGCCGCAGGGACATGCCCGTGCGACCTGGGAATAATGCAGCCCGAGGGGCGCTCCCAGCTGAATGAACTTGCAAAATGTCAACTGGTTTGGTTATCAAAGGAGCGTTGGGGTAGCTGAAGGCGCGCGCTGAAGAAGTCGCTCCTCACGAGCATCGAGACCTTGAGCCTCGGGAGGTTCTAGGGGCTAGGCGATCTCCTGAGGACGGTCTCCATCTCCGCCAGGACCGCGTGATGCCTGGCTTCCTGGGTCGCCATGATGCTCAGCAGATTGCGCTAGAAAGCGGATGCTATGCTCGGCAGGCCAAACGGCATGCGAATGTAGCTGTGAGGCGGACCCTCACACCGGCCAGCGCGCGAAGGCTAGAAGCGTTCCTGAGATGCGGTCCTATTGAGTCCTGGATGTCGATGCAGACGCGCAGCTCGCCACCCTTTCTCGGTTGGGGAGCTACACCAGGTGGGCGGCGGTCGCCGCGTATCGCCCTTGCTTCCTGAAGCTCCTGAGTGGCCGTGATGATGAACTCCTGAGCGCCGGGCGCTCCTCGCCCGGTGCCCTCTTGAGGGAAACGTGCCACGAAGCACGCCTCCACGTGGTGCTCGAGCGCCTCCCTCGTGATGTTGGCCAGGTCTGAGGCCCTCCAGAAGAGAGCCCCCGAGCCCTGCCCGAGGAGGCTGCCGGGCACACCTTCCTATGCAAGGGAGTGAGGCGCCACTGGTGCGGGCGCCGATCCTGTGGTGGCGCCACTGGAGGTGCCGCTCCCCTGAGGCCCTGTGCGGAGTAGCTGCTTCTTCTTCTTGGGATGGCCTCAGGAGGGCACTGCGCACCTGCGCTTTCAGGGAGCACACTGTATCTCTTTCTTCGCAGGGGACTGTGATGAATCTGCCGCTTCCCGGCATCTTGAGGACATTGTAGCCATGGTGGGTCACTGCCATGAATTTGGCTAACGCTGGGTACCCGAGGATGGCATTGTACGGCAGATGGATGTGGGCGACGTCAAAGTCGACGAGCTCGGGGTGGTAGTTGTTGCGCTGACTGAAAGTAACCGGGAGACGAACTTGCCCTATCGGGGTGGTGGAGCCGTCGGTTACTCCTGAGAAAGGATTCGTGGGCTGAAGCTGATTGTATGGCACTTGGAGGCAGTCGAATGTCTCGATGGACAGGACACTGAGCCCTGCGCCGCCATCGATGATGGTCTTGGTGACTTGGACATTGCTAATGACAGGTGAACAGAGCATCGGGAGGACGCCGGCGGTCGCCGCGCATTTGAGCTGGTCCGCCGAGCTGAAGGTGATGGCGTACTTGGAACATCTGAGCGGGCGCGTGGCCTCGAACTCGGGGAGGGCTGCATTCACCTCGCGAGAGAACTGCGTGAAGATGCGCTGGGAAGCCGGGGCCTGAGCACCACCCAAGATGCAAGCGATGGCGCACGGCTCCTGGAAGACCCCAGCCCCCTTGTTATGATGGTGGTCATCATTCCTCCTTAGTGGTGGCGGCAGCGGAGGGAGACCGGGATTGCCCTAAGATGGTCCTCGCGAGGCTGGTCCCTCCAGGCACCCTCACGAGGCAGGTCCTGCCAGCGGTCCTCGCGAGGCTGGTCGCGCCACTCCTGGTGGTCGTCCCAACATCCTCCGCCTCGTCCTCCTCCTCGGCCGTAGCCCCGCTCATTGCGCTCGGGGAGTCGACTAACGATGCCGTGTACCTAGTGTAGGGAAATAGACCTGATGTAAGCACCCCCTCCCAAGGACACTGCCATACAGTCAAAGAAAATCAAAGGACAGCAAATTGTACTGACTGGAATCACCTGAGTGCATGTCCACTCGACCAACATCTCGACCCGGATATCCCTATTCCATTCGACCAATATATCATCACTCGACCGTACAAGAACCACTCGGAGTATAGAAGGTCTAAAGTCACTCCAGATAGAAACAGTCAGGCATTCACTCTGTAGCATTAATGATCAGTTATATGACTTTATTACTGGCGTTGCCAGTAACGCCTCATCTTTATGTACATTGAAGTCTTTGTAACGTGGGCTGGCTAGGGTCCTGTCGTAATCTATATAAGCCACCCCCTCCACTGGTACAGGGGGTTCCAACCCCTGTAACTCCACGCATAATCCAATCGACCGAGACTCCGAGCACCGAGACGTAGGGCTATTACTTCCTCCGCGAGGGCCTGAAATCGTCCATCTTGCGTGCACAATCTCACCATACCTAGGATCTTGCCTCTACATCCCTACCCCTTGATTCTACTGTCAGACTTAGAACCACGACAGTTGGCGCCCACCGTGGGTCAGGTGTCTTAGCGACATTCCGGTGATGCTGCGATTTCTCCAAGTCCTTTCATCATGATCTCCGATGGAGGTTTGGCTGAGGGCCGAGAGATCCGTCTCAGCGCGCTTGTATTCATCGCCGATGACTCTGCTTGGCTTCAGGAAGCTCCTCTCGACATCGAGGCGCTCCCCATTCACGGGGCGATGCACTTACATGCGTGAGTTCGTGGCGTCCTTCTGCGGCAGCCGTCGACTCAGTATCGGTCAGCTCCCGCAGTATCTTCGCTCCCCGCTGTTCACCGTCGCAAGCGATCCGGTCGGTCGTGGCTCCATGGGTGGGTGAAGCATGTGGTGGTGCGTCAGTCCGCCACCCCTCAAGTCGCGGCAATCGAGCCCGACGAATCTCTCTATGGCCTGTTCAACTGGCTCCGTCGAGACCCTATCCAAGTGCGACAGCAGCGACGCCGCGGCGGAGGTCCTTATGGTCGACATGCCAAGCAGCCCGTCTGGCATGTGTCACAACGGCATCGACGACGGCGGTGGCGATCAGTCGCTTGTTCTTGAAGATTATCACGCCGAAACTCTCTCTTCTCAGCAGAGGGAGGAACTTCACCGCCGCAATATAGAGACCCTCCACACAACCGTTGTCGGAGAGACTTCTGAGGCTCGGGCCTTGGAGGCAGCGCGATTGGCCACTTTGGCTAAGCGCACTCGACTGGAGAACCTTCAGCGTGCACTCGACGATTGCGCTCGGTTGCAGATCCCCGAATCCAATCGATGGCAGCGGCAGTTGTTCCCGCCTGAACCGCAGGTATAGCGCACTCTGATTCAAAACCGTACGGTCGCGGAACGCATAGAAGAATCCATTCAGCCGTCCCAGTCGGAAGCTGGTAGAGGTTTGACGCAGATCAGAGCGCTGCTCCGAGCAGCAGGAGAGCAGAACACTGTTGTATCTCAGTCGCGTAACAGAATTCATAGCAGATCTGGGGTGGCTAATACAGTTCAGTCAGCTCATAGCCCAAGATCGCCTCCGCGGCGTGAGGGACAAGGACATCACCAAGGTCAATACTTGGGTCGGAACCATGAGCAACATGATCATCGGCTCGACCGTGATGACCGTCGTCGAGTGCCTACGCCTCCTCCGAGACGCGGATCATATGTGCCTCGGCATTATGACGATAGGTGCCCGTACAGCGAGGAGCGGAGGATGCTGGATGACACAAGAGAGCCAGGGTTTGATGCAAGGTCAATTATGGTGCAAGGCTTGGTGGACATGAATCGAGCACACAGAGAAGGGCAAGACAGAGATCGCCCGACTGGATGCAGAGTGCATGTTTCTCGCGCCGAGTATTTTAGCAAAGCCATCAGGGTGACAGAAATCCTCCCCAACTTCAAGTTAGCGACTGGGGTTAGTAAGTTCACTGGTGAACCAAAGCCTGACACCTGGCTTGAGGACTACCGAGTGGCTGTGCATATCGGTGGAGGAAATGATGAAATTGCCATGAAGCACCTTCCCTTGATGCTTGAAGGGCCAGGTAAAGCTTGGTTGAATCAGTTGGCTCCAGGCAGTATATTCAGCTGGGAAGAGTTGGCCCGAGGGTTTGTCAGAACATTTGAGGGCACGTGTAAACGGCCAGCAGGATTAACAGAGTTGCAACATTGCGTGCAAAAACCGAATGAAACTTTGAGTGATTAAATCCAGAGGTGGACCACTTTACATCACACTGTGGAGAATGTGTCTCATCATCAAGTAGTTTGCACCTTCAAGGAGGGCATTCGGTATCGGGAGCTCAACCTGAAATTTGCTCGGACAGGAGACATGTCTCTGACTCGAATGATGGAGATAGCCACTCGATACGCAAATGGCAAAGAAGAAGACCGACTCCGCAGCGGCAAGAGCAAAGCAATCGGCCAGGACACTTGAGGAGGTAATTCCAATCGGAAGCAGAAGCGCAAAGCAGAACCTGCAAGTCCCAGAGAGGTTGCAGTCGCAACCCAAGAAAAATCTAAAGGGCCCTGGACCCCCAAGAAGGTGAAATATTCAGCTGGGAATGACGTGTTGGATTTGCCATGTCACATTCACATCAAGAAGGATGAAGAGGGTAATCTTATTTATCCCAAACATACCACTCGATAGTGCCGAGTCCTTATACAGCAGTTTAGAGAAAAGCAACCCAATGAGAAAGAGAAGGAATCTGATAAGGATGAGGACAAGGAAGAGGGTGATGAAGGATTTCCCAATAGCAGTTCCAATTTGGTGATTTTTGCTGATGCTGATGAGGAAAAGTCGACTGAAAGTCATCAACAAGGATGTAATCATGGTTGCTCCAGCAACGAGAACGTATCTGAAATGGTCAAAGAATCTTGTCATATTCAACCAGTCAGACCACCCGCTGCATGTTGCCACACCTGGGAGGTAAGCGTTGGTGGTCGACCCGGTCGTTGAGCGCACCCGATTGACCAAAGTCTTGATGGATGGTGGCAGCAGATTGAACATTTTGTATGCTGAGACACTCCGAGGGATGGGCATTCCGATGTCCAAAGTCAGCAAGAGCAACATGCGGTTCCACGGAGTTATACCGGGAAGGAAAGCCGATTCACTCGGCCAGATCACTCTTGACGTGGCTTTCGGTGATACAAAGAATTACCGTAAGGAAAAGTTGACATTTGAAGTCATGGATTTTCATAGTGCCTATCATGCTATCCTGGGCAGAAATGCGTATGCTCGTTTCATGGCTCGACCATGTTATGTGTATCTCAAAGTCAAGATGCCTGGCCCTAGCACTGCAAAAAAAGACACATCCGTGACATTTTGGGCCGAACAAATTTTTTTCTGTCATACATATGACACTTCTATGACGATAATTGCGACAAAACCCGGTATCATCATATATGTGGTGGGCTCCTACTTCTATCACAAAAAATCATGACAGAAAATGGGCTTTTCTTCCTGGGCGGCCCGGAGACGCAGCTGCATGACATTCTTTCGGCCGTCCATGATGGAAAAACCATGCTAGAAGCGAGAGCGAGGAAAATTTCAGGGAGTTCCCGGTTACGGTGGAAGGTCGGGGGCTGAGCGATGCGCGTTTCTCTCGTACACGTACGCGCGTGTGTGCGAGGCGTTGGCTCTAACTGAACCCGAGCGAGGCGTTGGGCTCTAACTGAACCCGAGCGATTGCACTGCAGGCTACGCATTACTGAACCCGAGCGATCGATCGATGGCTGTTAACTGAACCCGATCGAGCGATTCCTTCGCTACTGCTGCTAACTGAAGCCGATCGATTGGATGAATAGTGAGTGTTGGGGGGGGTTGGATGAACAGTGAGCGGTGGCGTTGCCTCTGGATGAACAGGACCCCGTGGTGTGGTGGAGGGATGGATGAACAGTAGATGGTGGAGGGGTGCCTGTGGGGGGGTGGTTGAACAGGACCCCGTAGTGTGGAGGGCTAGATGAACAGTAGATAGTGGAGGGGTGGTTGAACAGTAGCCGATGGAGTAGCGCGCGGTGGAGGCTGGATGCACAGGAGCCCGTGGAGGCTGGAGGAGGTCGACGGTAGCCCGTGGAGGCTGGAGGAGGTCGACGGTAGCCTGTGGAGGCTGGAGGAGGTCGACGGTGGAGATGAACAGTATCCCGTGGAGTCCCGTTTTGCGGTACGCCACACCCCTCCCGATGAACAGGACCCCCGTTTCGACAGTAGGAGGTCCGTTTCGTCCGTTTTGCGGTACGCCACACCCCTCTCGATCAACAGGACCCCCATTTCGACCGTAGGAGGTCCGTTTCCTCCGTTTTGTGGTATGCCACACCCCTCCCGATCAACAGGACCCCCGTTTCGACCGTAGGAGGTCTGTTTCCTCTTTTCTGCGGTATGCCAGGCCTCGTTTCCATCGCCTGTTCCGTCCAAGCCCTCCTGATGAACACGACCATGCATTCCATTCCGACCCAGCCGGTTGCCTCCCATGTGTTTCGTTGCCTCCTGATGAACACGACACATTTCGTTGCCTCCGCATGAACACGACGCATTCCGTTGCCTCCCCATGAACACGACGCATTCTGTTGCCTCCCCATGACACAAGGACGATGTTGTTTCTCCGTTCTGACCCAGCCATGTAAACGAGCCCTGGCCGTACGTATGCGCGAGTAGGCATTCGAGACCCTGCCCGTATGTACACATATGTGGCCGTATTTTCTTTCTTGCACCCTGGTCGCTGTACATACATGTACATGCTACGTGCGCGCATCTACTACGACACATGCGCACCTCTACTACGACACGTGCACGCCTCTACATCGACCAGTATGTACGTACACGTTCGCGACCAGAATGACAACGCTACATATGCTTCGACCAGGTGGGTCCCGATTGTCAGGCACTTCCTTGCGTGCGAAGATGTAGCTGGTGGGTCCCAGCAGTCAGGGGGGCGAATCGTTTTGTTTTTTTGCCAGGACGCACTTCCTTGCGTGCGAATGTGTAGCTTGTGGGTCCCAGCAGCCAGGGGGAAATGTTTTTTTCGCGAAATAAAGTGGCCCGTCCGGTGGGTCCCCGCTGTCAGGTGGAGGAATAATTATTTTGCACGTAATAAGGAGGCACTTCCTTGATGCGACCGTGGACCCAGTTGTTAGCCTCTCCACTTACAGTCCACGTCCGATGGAAGCCGTTCCTTGACCACGTTGACCACGCCGCACCGAGAGCACCAGGGCGGTGGACAACGGCGAGGCCGAGGGAGGGGACGACGCGGAGACGGGGGAGATGCGGCAGTGGATGCCCACGCGTAGAGGAGTACGAGGGTTCACTGGTTCGCTGGGGTGTGAGGCTGCCGTCACCACAGAATAACTGGGGGTGTGGGTTAGTAGAGGGATGGCCTGGCCAGCGGTGGGAGTAGTAGTGGGCGGTGAGGCCTCCGCCGCATCGCGGCCGGCCACGGGAGGCAGGAGCACGAGGCACGACCGGCACTGGTTTGGTCGGTTGGAGCAAGAAGATCAGAGGTTGAAGAAGCACTACGGCCGTTGGATGGACATCGTACGGTCACTGGAGCTAGAATCATGCATATTGACTAAGTTGACAAAGCCCTCCATCCCCGTCAACTTAGTAGGCCCACAAGTCAGCCTGCCACTATACTGGGTCCTAGCTAACAGGGGGAGTATTCATTTTTTGTGCGTAATAAGGAGGCACTTCCTTGCGTGCGAAGATATAGCTGGTGGGTCCGAGCTGTCAGCGGCGGTAACGTTTTTTTCGCGAAATATAGAGGCCCTTTCGGTGGGTCCCTAATGTCAGGTGGAGGAATCATTATTTTGCACGTAATAAGGATGCATTTCCTTGCGTGCGGCCGTGGACCCAGCTGTGAGCCTCTCCACGTACAGTCCACTTCAAATGCATGTCGGTCCTTAACCATGTTGACCAGGCCGCGCCGAGAGCACCAGGGCGGTGGACGACGGTGAGGCCTAGGAAGGGAACGATACGGAGGTAGGGAAGACTCGGCAGTTGTTTCCCACGTGGAGGGGAGTACGACTGTACGAGGGTTTACTAGTTCGTCTGCCGTCGCCGGAGAATAACAACAGGTGTGGGTGAGGCGGTGAGGCCTGCGCGGCAGCAGAGCCAGCTGCGGGGAGGAGGGAGCAGGTAGTCACGCCGGTGCTTGTTTGAGCGGCTGGAGCAGGAAGAGCAGAGATTGAAGAAGCACGACGGCCGTTGGATGGCCATCCAATAGTCACTGCTTGTGCGTCAACCTTTTTTTAGGAAAGCCTCAAATCCGTGGAAAACAGCATACAACCCATCTGCCATTATTTCTAATAATTTACAGCCCATTTTCTAATTATTAAGGTTTTTTTGGAGCCCATATTCTTTTTGTTAGCATTACAGCCCATATTGTGGCCACGGTTAAAAAATTATACGAAATTTTGCATATTTCGATGCGGTACGAACTGTTTTTAATCCCGAAATTTCGACTCACATTCAAACTGATTTTAAAAATAAATGTATATCAATATAAAATCCAACAAATTCTCCATGCATAAAAATTAATGTAATTTAAAATCTCAAAATGAAAAAAAAGATATTTGAAACTAATTTCCGATTTGATGTGCTTTAAAAATGTACAGCCCATTTCTCATTATTGATGGGCCATTTTCTCGGCAAGCCGAATGAAAGCTCTCCTCGTCTTGAAAGATTTGCAACCCAATAGGCCTGACAAAGCGACTTACTTGTCAAATCACAAAAAAACTGGGTTGTGGCCGTCGACCCAGCTGTCAGCCTCTCCATGTACAGTACTCTTCCGATGGAATGTCGTTGACCACGTTGACCACGCCGCGCCGAGAGCACCAAGGCGGTGGACGACGGCAAGGCCTAGGAAGGGGACGACGCGGAGCCGGGGAAGACACACAAGTGGATGCCCATGCGGGGAGGAGTATGGGGGTTCACTGGTTCGGCTACGGTGTGAGGCTGCCGTCGCCGCAGGGCTTGGCTAGCGGTGGGAGTAGTAGGGGCGATGAAGCCTCAATGGGAGCACAGCCAGCCACTAGAGGCAGGAGCAGGAGGTCTCCCCGGCGCTGGTTTGGGCAGCTGGTGCAAGAAGAGCAGCAATTGAAGAAGCAGCGGGACCGTTCAATTCAAATCCAACGGTTACTGCTGCTAGAATCATTTGTTGACTAAGTTGACAAGCCCTGCGTACGCGTCAACTTAGTAGGCCCACAGGTCAGCCTCCCAACTGGTGCGCCCCAGATGTCAGTGGGAGGAATCATTTTTTCCGCGTAATAAGGAGGTAGTTGATTGCGTGCGGCCAGGCCAGCGGAGGGAGTAGGGGTGGCCGGGGAAGCCTGCGTGGCATCATAGAGGGCCACAAGAGGAGGGAGCAGGCAGTCCCGCTGGCGCTAGTTTAGGCGACTGGAGCAGGAAGATCAGAGATTGAAGAAGCACGTCGGCCGTTGGATGGACATCCAATAGTCACTGCTGCTAGAATCGTGTGTTCACTGACAAAGACTTGCATAAACAAGTCAGCCTCAACATCTGTGGCGTGTACAACCCATTTGCTATTATTTTTATAATTTTTACTCATTTTCTAATTCATTTGGAATTTATTGTAGCTCGTTTTCCATTTTTAGAATTGCTGGCCATTTTCTGGTCAGTACCAGGGTCAAAAAATTAACTAAATATGTGGGAAATTTTGAAAATTTGCAAATTTTTGCTGGGGGATGAAATATTCTTAATCCAAAAATTAATAGCCATACTAAAACAATCTTAAAAATAAATTAGTACTATGTCATTTTAAATCCAATGAAATATGTATAAGATATCAGTGAAGAACAAAGACAACAAAGAGAAACTTATATCCCATTTGCTATAAATTTTTTTGGAATTTTCAACCCCTATTGATATTACTTTTAACAGACATTGACCATACTCTTAAGCGAGGCCGGAATGCATCCCTCCTCATCTTGAAAGATTTGCAGCCCAGTAATTCGGAGAAAACAAATAGGCCTAGCTTGGGTATTCTTCAAAAAGAAATTCTGGGATACCTATTTTCCCAAAGATCTGGTGCATGATCATTTATCTTTATTTATTTATTTATTTATTTACTTATTTATGTTTAGGGGACCATGAGCATGTACCTGGGCCGGATTCATGTGAGAGCGTCCCTTCCAGTTAATTATGGGCTTCTCTATTGGGCCTTCATCGGTGGGCTGCATGTTATCAACAAGTGGAAAATGTGTTCCGTATGAAAAATAGTATGCGCTACGTACGGTACGGGGCACTAAAGGATCTAACTGTGCAACGACTTCCAAAACATTGTGTTTGTCGTTCTAACAACACATTTATTCAACCAACAGACGAAATATACTATTGATTGTACATTGAAAACAGCAGTAGCAGCAACCAGGGCTGGGGGTGCAACAAAAGCAGTAAGCAGGGCAGAAGAGTGAAGACGCAGCTCTCTCTTCCAAACCAAACATCAGCCATCATTACAAAAGGGCTACCAAGAAAGAACAAGTGTATGCATCAAACTAAATAAAGATCCTACTACACCAAGTGTACACATCTAACTAACTGGCTCAGTTAGACGTTACTGTTTATTAAGCTGTGGTGATTGGCTAACGGCATGAACCAGATGGGTGCCTGACGGGGGAAACTCTAGCCAGCAGGTCGAAGTCTGATACTTGCGACCCTCTCTCCTACTTTGGGCTGCAGAGCGTGGCGGCACATATCAGGGTATGGTGCATGCAGAGACGCATGGTACGCTGTGTACACACAGTTTTGCCTGATGAACGAAACCGCCCTGCCATCATGATCCTTGCCATCGGTTATCTCCTGGTTAATCAGATAATTCAGTCCAACAAACAGAGAGCGTGTACCAAGGCTACTTACCAGCCTCTAGTCAAAAATTCCTGAAGGCCCAGAGAAGCTGGGATCCTGGTCAAAGACCTTGAAGTGACTGTGATTGTATTCCGCGAAACAACACGTCCGGTACGTGTGAACGGTCATCAATATTTTGCCGTCGTCTAATCGAGCCAAGAACCACCTGCAACTGCCTTGCCGCTTTTCTTTGAATGGTTTTGGGATTAGGAAGGGTAGGGACACCAGGCGGCCTACAACATCATATCAAGTTGGAGTCAAATAAAAAAGGGCTCTTGATTTAGTCAATCTTAAGAACAACATGTTATGATCATGAATATTTTTTCAGCAAATGTTGACAGTAATATAAGCAAGCCATCATGATATCATAGGAAAGTAACATACTGCTGTAAGAGCCATTTGTAGCGATGACTGGAGTAGGCCAACAATACGTCCAGCCATAGAAGGAGTCGACGGCGTAAATGAAGCCCTTGTGTTCAATGGCATCAGAGAACCATGGAGGATGTATGATCCTGCGATGGACGTCCAGATTTATCCACTTACCGCAGTGACCTGTCAGATAGGCGAGACCGCGGTTGAAGAAAGCAATTAGCCTGAAGTCTTTATAATTCACAGATCTTGTGGACACTTGGCAGATTACAACCTTGAGCAAATCCAACTTTGTATCATGTTGGCTACTGTAAGATTCCGAGTATTCTAGGCCGCAGTGCCAAAGCAGTGCAGTGTAAATCGAAGGAAGGGGGATCAATCGTCGGGTGTAGACCTCCACAAGCATCCAGCTGCCGCGATCGTTGATGAGCACCATCCAAGACGTGTTCATGCCGACCCAGTACATACCGTTAATGTAGTTGAGGCTGACGGGGATCGGATCGCAGTCAAGGGGGTTGATGCTCGCCACCCTACGATCTTATGCTGCGTGACATGTCGTTTCTGAAGATCAGGCGGCATCAGCAAGCAAGGAGCTAGCTTAAAAAGCTCCAGCCTGAGAGCTTTGAGTAAACGGTACAGCCCCGACTTGCACACGGCGAGCGGCGTGGTACTAAGATTGTCCACACCCGAAACAATGAGCTTGATTACCTCTCTGGGGAGAGAAATCCAGCCACTCTTTCGGCGGACGCTGCTCGGTTCTGCCATTGTTAGTGCTTGGGTTTCGGACGAGGGGGGAGGCGCCTTAGCGGGGATGGAAGATTGGACGAGATTATGTGTGGACAAAGATGGAGAAGCGAACATGTGCTGCGGGAAGTGGACAGGTGATGATGACTACAGCACGCCGCTTGACTTACGAGACACATACCAGCAGCGTAGGGTCATGTCGATGCCAGACAACTTGCTTGAGTGATCACAGTACTGGTACTCCCTAGAGTGCTATGCCCTAACTTGCTTGAGTAGAGTAGTAGAGTAGGACTCTGCTCTACTCTAGCACCAGAGGAGTAGTATATTCTAATCTAAAATAGTTACAAACTTCAATGCCCGAGCGTGGAATGACTATGAACCGTGCTCAAAGACCGTGTCTACATGATGTTTGGACATGGGCGACAACCTCAACGCCAACGGTGCTGCTCCCGTTGCACCGTATGTGTTTCTGTCCTTCCTGTTCGAAATCATGGTAGAATTCATGATTTATTTTGTGCTTATTCAGATTAAATCTCGTAGTAACTTTCTCATATATTCAACTGCCGCAACATCCCCTACAGCCACTCCCGTTTCATGGACGGCCTGGTCGATGCCTCCAAGGAGCCCTTCATCCACTTCTATGAGTGCCTGATGCCATTTTGTGGCTCGCCGGCGGACATGGTGCATCACCTCACGGATGCATGCAGCGGTCACTGCTGGCCCTTGGAGGAGAACATCAAGTATGAGACGTGCCACCCATTCACCATGCCGGAGTCGCTGGAGGATCGACGTGAGAGGGATGGGGAGGAGATAGCGATGAACGTGAACGTGAGGGGGAGGAGATAGAGATGTCGTGGGAGGCGCAATATTTATAGCAAGCAATGGCACACCTACATAAGATATGGACTAAGCTGCACTGACTTAACTGCAGGTCCAGTTGCGTCACTGACATGTGGGCCAGACCCCTGTTGGTCCCATATGTCAGTGACCCAATGCACCAGTAGTTAAGTAACAACTACATGGGCATATTGTTGGAATAAATTACGGGGGAGCGAAGGGGTGGAAATATTGCTGGTCACCACATATTGGACGAGCGTGGGGGGAGGAGAGTCATGCATGCAGATTTTTTCACACGGGGTGGAGTGGTGGGACCGCCGGAGGGAGAAGGAGAGTTTGGCAGGCTTATTGTTTCCACACATGGAGAGGAAAAGATTTGGAGACGAATGGGCTTCCTACAGGTATGGGGAACAGTGCATAATAAGTCATCTTGCATGCCGGGCTAGGTATAGTCTCAAGTCATTAAAAACATACACGCCCCACACATGTTCATATTTCAAGGTGCACTAAATTATTGCATGCGATGATTAAGGCTAGCCATAATGGTGGTATCTTAGCTGGTATCATGCACACGGGAATAGCAAACATGCCGATGTGGCAAAGAATTAAAGAAGAGAGGGGGGTTAGAGTAACTAGTGTTCATGCATGCATTGGTAAACACATTTTTTTGTGCAGAACGACAACACTAGTTGAGTACTTTTGTAGACTTCAAAAACTATTCCACTGCCTCTACTATCTTGCTAAGAGTAGGTGAAAATTGTGAATCGAGCCCTTTCAACTAGAAGGGAGGTAGTGGTACTCTAATAGCTAACCTTGTTGTGATGACAAATTAGGACATGGCACGCACCTGGACGGAGGAACTAGTCTGCATTGTGCACTTAAGTTTTGTCTGAAGTCAATGTACCTCTACTTTCACCAGACTTATAGAAAAATGTGTCAACATTCACAATGTCAAATCAATATTTTTACACTCATTATAAAACGTAGTTCTTATACCCATTATAATCAGTATTGTAGATATTGATATTTTTAGTATAAATTTGGTCATGGGATTTCATTGATGCTTGTCAAAGCGTGGAGGAAGCGGAGCTTAGGGCTTGCATTGCCGGTCTCTACATAGGTATTTCTCCTCATAATCCTGTAATTTTAGAGACTGATTGCGCTTTTGTGGTAGCGTCTCTTGCATCGGGGGACTATGACAGGTCTGCTATGCGTGACCTGAAGATGAAAGCGTTGAGCATCTCGAAGTTGATCAACAATCTTCAATTGTCAAAGATTAGCCATTCGGCCAATAAGGTGGCACACTTAATCGCTAAGTATAGCTTTGACAATAGATTAGATGGTATTCTTGTAAATAACGTACCGCCCTGTGTGGTGAATATTGTATCGAATGAGTGTACTAGTGTGGCTGGTTAATTAATATAAGGTTGTGTTCAAAAAAAGTATAAATTTTGTCAAACACTTTTGCAAACGGTTGACAGGAGTAAAAAGGACCAGAGGGAGTATCATCCATGCGGAGTAGGTAAAACAAATTGCTTGTCTAAAAAAGGCAAAAAAATTGCTCATTAATAGCCGGTCGAAGTCTCAAAGGGCGCGACCGCGCAAGGGAGGCGAAGGTCATGGGAGGCGCGACGTTTGACGAAATTAAGTGAAGTTACATCCACGCGCTGGCATGGCATGCGAACAGGTAGAAGCTATACCGTCAGGCCTACGATATGGGTCTAGTAGACATGACATCTAGTGGGTGCCGCATAGTTCTCGAGAACTCTTTGGGGGCTTGCAGCCGTTTATCCACCGGGCAAGCCAGCAACCCCACACCGTTCGCACGCCCTACTCGTCCCCGTCTTCTACCTTACAACAGTTCACTCCCAGTTGTCCCGTCCTTTCACATTAGTTCGCTCCCAGTTTTTTTTGCGGGGCACAACAGTTCAACTTCTCCTAACCCTCCTCCAAAATCCATGGCCTCCCAAATCTCCATGGTCGCCGCTGAGTACCAGGTTAGAGCCATCATCAGCAATTAGTTCATCATCATCTACACACGTGGATCTGAGACGGTGAAAGCATGGCTTGCTCGCTTCCTACGCATGTTCAACAGTTCAACGGATGAGTGGGTCGCTGGGCTAGATGTTGAGTACACCATAGTCCTGGGACGAGAGAAGGATCTAAAGGACGAAGAGAGGAAGAAGCCCGCCGTGATCCAGGTTTGCATACATAACGTTTGCTTGGTCTACCACATATGCCATGCCGATGTTGAGTGCCAGGATTTTAAGAACTTCCTCAAGGACAAAAGAGTGAAATTCGTTACTGTAGGCTTTAAGAACGACAGGGATGTCCTACGTCGGATAGGTCTCATTGTAGGCCAGCCCTTCGATCTCCAGAAGGCAAGCCTAGTGTCCTCCTCTCAACCTTCAATGCTGACCCTAGCAGCAGCCATGATTGATCCTTCATATGCTAAACTGAAGAAACCTCCTCATGAGTTTCATCATGCATGGGAGTCGAAGATATTAGATGAACATCACATCCTGTATGCAGCAACGGATGCCTACCTTTGTTTAAATATCTACAAGGGTTGGATGAAGAAGCGGAGCCCAGTGTCCAGTTCAAGCAAAGAAGCGTCGGCGAAGAGGAAGAGGAAGAGGGACGAGGACGAAGTCGAGGACGTGGACTCGGACTCTGAGTAGGTGGCAGTGCCGTCGCTCATGCTGGTTCTACTGCAGTGTCAAGCAGACTAGTTGCTTAGTTTATTTTCAAGGGTGTGTTGTGCTGAGGCCCCAACAGAACTATGTTTATGTTCTTTCTCGTTATTTGAACTCTTTAGTACGTACAGTAGTACTAGTACTATGTCTTACTACTGTTCTTCTTGTAGTTGGTACTACTTCTCCTATCTTCGTGTTCCTACTATACATAATACGTTCGTACTAGTAGTATAATTTGGGTCAATCGATTTCTGAAAGAAGTTCGACGGAGCGAAGGAAGAAGACGACAGAAGAGGTGGAAGAAGCCCTTCTAGCCATCCATGTTGCATCAAACGGCTCGCGTGAGTCGACTGACCCAAATTGCTCCTTCAGAATGCAGGATCCACGTGGCATTCAAGGCCTCGAAGGTAGATTCCGCGTCCGCACCCGGTTTGCGGGCTCGACGCGCGCGCGACCGGCTTCCGCCGTGACAGCCACCATGCGTGCCTCCTCCGCGCGGCCGGAGACGACAATGACAGGGTAGTTCCTCCTCGCCGGCGTGCTGGAGCACGCGCTCGTCCTCCTCTTCGTACGCTGCGTGCATAAACGTGGCTCCACCAGCTTCTCGCGTGCTTGGCAGCGCGGCGGCATCGCGAGGAGGGACTGCAGACGACGTGAGCGGGCCAGCCTTCAGCTTCATGGCACATGGATGGCGGCGACACGGCGGTGATGGGCGAGAAATTGTTGGCCGGAGCAGGCGGGCGCCGGCATGCGCAATGGCGGCGGCGACATATTGATGAGTGCGCGTGTGGGAGCTCACTTTAGTTTTATATATAAGGTTGGTCAAACTTAAAAGAAAACCGTACCAGTACACGTAAACATTAGACTTAGGCAGTGCTTTTATTAGTTAGTACCACAACCACGATACGGAATCCTGTGCAAGCGCGTGAACCGCGGCCGCGCGGTCGATCGAACGGTGCATCACTGTGTCGCGCTCGAAGGACATCCACAAAACCTTTTTGTGTGCGTGAAAACAATCCTCGAATAGTACTCAAAATTTTTTCCTGTGAAAGTTCTTGACGC
The DNA here is from genome assembly GCF_056163025.1 of Triticum urartu. Taxonomy (NCBI): domain Eukaryota; kingdom Viridiplantae; phylum Streptophyta; class Magnoliopsida; order Poales; family Poaceae; genus Triticum; species Triticum urartu. The sequence continues at coordinate 347,424,133 of NC_141876.1, read as the reverse complement.
TGCAATATTTCCATATATTTGAATTTAGCTCCAGTTCGTGTTTATTTGGATTTGGACGTTTTAGGTGCTCCCTAGTTTTTTAATACTGATTTTGTGTGTGTGACTGAGAGAGAACGTGTGTATGTGTCCATATGTGTGTTGTGGGGGAAGGGCAATGTGGAGACGGTGTGCGTGTGATACAGACATATAGAGGTGTGAATGTGCAAATGATCATGCATGAGTGAGACATAGACAGATGCCGATACGTTGTGTATACATGAGAGAACGGTCTTCTAGTTTAGGGCCTGTTTGGTTCCAATAAGTCACCCGACTTATAAATCAGGTGACTTAAAATCAGTGACTTATAAGTCACGTCTGTTTGGTTGTCATCTGACTTATAAGTCACCTAACCACACCTTCCCACCTTGTTTTTTAATGTAAAGGTGATGGGACCGACGTAAAAAGGGGTGACTTCTAAGTTTTAAGTTGGGGTGGAGCAACTTATGACTTATAAGTTGGGGTGACTTATAAGTTGGGTCCGTTTGGCAAAATAAGTCACTTTTTGCACTTTTGGACTTATAAGTTGGTGACTTATTTGGAACCAAACAGGGCCTTACTTGTGTGTGTGTGTGTGTGAGAGAGAGAGAGAGAGAGGGAGAGAGAGAGACAGAGAGAGGAGCATCCGTAACACAACAAGCATCTCTCACGATTCGTCCGGCCCTCGCACGGTCGCATGCAACACATGCATCAACGCGCACATTTTGACACCCTCACCCGACCCCTGCCCACGTCAAGGCCCACAAAATCTCTTTGTGAATACCCATTTCTCTCCTTAGGTTTGTTTTCTCTCAATATCTGACACACACACGCACACAGAGAGAGACACACGCAGCACAACACACACACACACTCCCCTGAGCACACAATTCATCCCCATCCAAGGTTATACGGAGACCACTCTCTCTTGTGCTTCTTTGTACCCCAACATGCACAACACCTCAATCTTCAAAGAGGGCATCGAGCAGATCGAAGACGGCAACCACACCACGCTAGAGAATGCGGGGTCATTTGGAAGCAGGCTGATGTGACAACGGCTGACTGACTCCTCCCCCGCCCTCTCTCTCTCTCTTGCACAAAATTACCAATCCCTCTCTCCCCCGCACAAAATTGTCAATCCCTCAACCAACGAGATCCTTCCCCTCTCGTCCATGTTTTTCCAGCTCTCTCATCAAACATGTTGTCTCTTCTCCTTCAACGTATACAGAATCCAGATGCACACGCATCTCATGTATATTACATGTATCCATCTTTCTCATAGACCTAACTTCTTCCTCTCTCTTTCTCTCTTTATCTCTCTCTTTGTCTCGTTAGGTTTGTCTCCTACTCTCTTGTCCACATACATACAATCTTTCCCGCCCTATCTGCTCCATCTTCAAAAGCTCTCTCTGCATGTTTCATTCACATTGGGATATGTCAAAATGTTGCTTCTATAATGCCTGATGTAGAGTTATGGTTGTTTGGGTGCATCCTACAAAGTAATAACTATGAAACGCATTTAGATTCTCATTTGACTAGGATTATGTGAGTTTGAGCATGTTGTGAAGTACTATAGACCTTGTATACATCTTGGGATTCGACAATGATTGTAACTATTGAATTGTATAGACCATTACATTCGAAGTCAATAGCCTAATATATTTATTTCACAATTTCAACAAATGATTATTTCACTACAAACTAAGAAAACAAATGTGTACTCCCTCCGTTTTTATTTAAGTCCGCGTATTAGCATTGGTCAAAGTCAAGTTTGGTAAACTCTCAGAAAGCTTATAACAAAAAATATTACCATATAAAATAACAAATAAATACCATTAGATTCATTATTGAATGTACTTTCATATCATACAAATTTTTTATGGTAAATGTTTATATTTTTCTATAAACTTCGTCAAACTTTAGGAAGTTTGACTTCGGTCAAACCTAATATGCAGAGTTTACTACTACTACTCGCTAGTTGCTTAGCCGAATCACTCAACACACCACACGGGGAGTCCAGTGTCACAAAATTTTGAGGTCGGCGGGAAAATCTCCCGCGACCCTAATTCGAGCAGTGGGAAGTTACCATCATAGCCTTCGGAACAGGCCTACGGATGACGCTTGGTAGGGGGCTGTTTTCGTAACTACAGGTTCACCCTACCCAGCCAACCCCACCCCGGCACCCAGAGTAGTACACCTGAATACTCCCCATTTTCTATCCCCACCGCAAAATAGACTTCTCCACGGCACCGCAGCCTTCGTGCTCCTCCCCTTTACATCGGCGCACTCGTCCACTTCAGTGCATCTGCCTCATCGACGACCTCATACGCCGCACTGGAGCCGGTCCACCGTCGTCGTACACGGAGCCTCTTCCCCGGCATCGTCTTCCACGGTCTCGGATCTGCTTCCCGGAAGCCGACGCCAAGCGCAGAAGTACCACCGTCGTGGACAATGAACTGACTCCCGTTGCCGACCATGACTCACAGAGGCCGCCACGACCATCGTTCTCATCCTCGATTGGTAATGTGTGTATTGAATCACTTAGTAGTACATGTTCAGTTCCAATTTTGTTCATACCTACCCTTCAAATTTCATGGGTGCTATTGTTCCCGTAAAAGTAATTGGTTATAGCCTCCATTGTCCAAAAGAATATCTGCTTGTAATTGTGTGTCGCTCCTGTATCACGTTGTGCTTGGGTAGGTTTTTCATCTGCAACCAGTAGTGTGGCAAATGATGGAAAGGTTTTTAGAACTAGAAAGATGCCCATTCATTGCACGCATCAAGATGCATTTGTATCAGTAGTTTATCTTGTGGGAGAAAAGGATGAACGAGGGAAGGCCTTATTTGCAAATCTGGAGAGGGGTATGGGTATCTTTTTGCAAAATTCCCATTTGTTTCCTTCCTATCTGTCAGATATAAATCGGACGGCCTATATTGCAAGAAAAAAAGTATAGAGAAAAAAAAGTAGACAGTAAAGGAAGTAGAGATAAATATTAAATATAAAATATAAAATAAATATAACAGTAGAGAAGAGAGTAGAGGTAGCATATTGAGATTTTTAAAGTGCCACGCGTTGCGATTCTGTTGGAGATGCTCTAACATGGCAGACGAGTGCTTTAATGTTGCCCACAAGATGCGCGAGTATTACTAGTAGTACATTTTTCCTGCCATGTTGAGATTTTAAAACCATGAGTGCGAACATGTAGAGGAGCAATGAAGACCAAACACGGGATATTCGGTACATCTTCAAGGAGCGTGGCAAGTTAAAGAGGAGCTGCACTGAACCTGTAAAACGATCTTTGGTAAGTAACACCCTTTCAATTACTTTCGTGTAGCCTCGTGTTCTTCGATGTGTATATGTTGTAGTTTCTGTTTCTTTGAAGCGTGGTATTCTTCGATGTGTAATAAGAAGAGTCTTAATCGTCCTAATGCTTTCGTTTTTAGCTTGATGTAGGAAGTGGGTGTTGTCACCTTGTAGTCTGTTTTTATTTTTTTCCTTTTGAATTCACTTCTCCGAGTTCTGTTTATCTGGCTTCTACTAAATGGATCTGGGTTGCTCTGAGTATTGATCTAAAAAAGAAGTAACTTCATATCAGGATGCAGTTCCTGCGAGGAGGGAAGTATGGTCCACCTCGAGATCATGTTTCCAAAATGAGGTTGGATTACACACAAGGTGCCAGTTCCCTAATGATGCTGGATTAGACACAAGGTGCAAATTCCCAGATGATGCTGGATTACACACAAGCCAGGTGGAGTCGTCAGCTATCCGTGTCCTCGTGGCATTAGTAAAGGCTGAAAGAAAGCGTGCAACAGCCCTTGAGAATGTAGCTGAGTTCCTGAAGAAGCGAAAAGAGCAATCAGATGCTCTCTTCACCCAAGCCAAAGAAGAGATGGAAGAAGCCAGAAATAAGCTAGCAGAGGCAGAGCAGGCTAGGCGTCTCCTACTATCTAAAACTGTTGTCAATACAAAATTTCCTACATAATAGCTAGGTTCAAATGTTTATGTAGTCAGCATGCCTGTTGTGATGTCCGTGCATCTACTGATGTGGCACAAAATTTATTTTTTCGGGTCATGTAATAACAACAATTACTTTCCAAACAATAACAGACGAAGCATTGGAGATGGTATAGTTCACGCGCAAGCCCGACATTCCAAGTTCAACTTCCACATCAAAATCATGTTCACAGATATCTGCACATTCATACATAATGTCCACAACCATGATTCACTTCAAAGCCAAAAAAAGTGTGGAGAGTTATAAATAAAGAAAATACTCTACTAGTTTCCTACTACTAGTGCGAGCACAACAAGTCAAGACCATGCGTAAATTAATTATATTTTAGTCATTTTTTGTGTTCTAAAATGCCTGCCGGCTCGCGGAAGGACGTGTTGCCGGCACATGCGCAGATTCAATGAAGGCAGGCGGGGCAGTCTTAAGCTGGTTGCACGCGGCAAGGAGGCATGCTCAGCCGGGCCTGCAGCTAGTGCGGCCCTCTTGGCCGACGCACCGGTTCAATGCCTGCTCTATGAGAGGTCGCGTCCGTGTCAGAGCAATTACGCGGCGAGGAGGCGTGCTCAGCTGACTATTCCTACAAAGGTGCTCCACCACATAACCGGTACCCACGAATGCAGCAATCGTGCACCTAGCGTTTTAGGGTTTATTTGTTAACGTCACCTTTACGTAACACTCATGTGTGCGAGACAGCGAGAGGCCGACTGCGTGCGTGCGCCTCTTCTCTTCTTATATGTACTCCACCGTTTGTCTGGTGTCCAAAAAATTATAATAACTACTAGCAATGTGCCAATGTGTTCCCACACGATCAAAATAGATTAATACATATTCACCGATTTGATAGAAAAAAAGTCTAGTTTTGAAATACGTATATCACTAAAAATATGTTATGTTTCACTCAAAATATATTCCTTTGGCGGTTTTGATGAGATAAGGGAGGAATGTTGTTGGTTTCAAGATTCGAGAAGTGGTATATGTCTAATTTCTACTCTTACAAGCAAGATGCCAGTGCGTTGCACGGAACATCAAGATCTTGTGGGAGAAAAGGATGAATGAGGGAAGGCCTTATCTGCAAATGTGGTGAAGAGTGCGGGTAAATTGCCATATTTTCCTTCCTATCCATCAGATATAAATCGGACGACCTACATTGCAGGATGGCAGGCCCACCATCATCACCAACTCTATTTTTTATCCCTACTCTTATAAAAAGCATTGTCGGTGATGATCGTGTGCCTGCCATCCTGCAATATAGGCCGTCCGACCTATATCTGACGGATAGAAAGGAAACTATGGCAATTTTGCAAAAAGATAACCACACCCCTCTCCACATTTGCAAATAAGGCCTTCCCTCGTTCATCCTTTTCCCCCACAAGATAAACTACTCATACAAATGCATCTTGATGTTCCGTGCAACGCATGGGCATCTTGCTAGTTGTTGCAAAAAGCCCATGTGTGTGACAGAGGGAGAGTGGAGGAGGACGGAGTGCGTGTGTGGCAAAGACACAAGGAGTGTGTGTGCGATAGGTATCAGCTTAAAATGAGGCGATAGTGTGTGTGTGCACGATCGAGAGGGCGTGTCTCAACAAGGGAAGAAAAATCTACATAGATACAAGGAGCGGGGGAGAGACATGTATGCGATGGTGGAAGCACGAGTGTGCGGGTGTATAAACCTATCTAGAGGCTAGCTAGTCAATAAATGTTTGTGAGAGAAATACGAGTCGGGGTGCTAAAGCCAGAGTTTTGTGTGTGTGTGAGAGAGAGACGGTAGTTGGGAAGGGGAGTGGAAGCAGGAGTTGTGTGTGTGTCTGTGAGAGAGAGAGAGGAGACGGTAGTCGGTGTTGTCTGATCGGTAAACAAATGAATAATGTCAGTCTGGGATGGAGACGAAAAGGAGACCGCAACAAATGTTGTGTCTACAGGAGAGAGAGAGAGAGAGTAATTTTAGTGGTATGAGTCATATGTAGAGACATATAGGGTGTGTGAGAGAATCCCATAGAGAGAAAGACAAAGTTAAAGACGAGTGGAGACTGTGTGTGTGTGGCGGTGAAAGAGAAAGCTTAGGTACCGAGTGATACCAGAGAACAGTAGAGACGTGAGAGATAATGAAAACCGTGTAATGTATAATGATAGGGAGAGTGTGACACTTCTCAAGGGAGACGTCAAGAGACCATGTTTGCGAGGATAGGAGAAACATGAAGTGATCGTGCGGGTGAGCTGGAGAAAAGAGAGTGATAGCTACCTAAAGGACCATGCATGCGAGAGAGATGGGCGTGAAAGGAGTGAACAAAAAAGGGATTCAAATATTTGAATTCGAGATGATGATACATGTAATCCATACTCGAACCAAAATTGATCTATCAAACATGCATACTCATATGAATTCACACACATCTATGTTATTTAATATGTAGATATTACTGATCCATACATTTTAGTAGAACATAATTTGGTTAATTTTTTGAATTCAACCTTAACATTTCGAGATTGTTGTATTTGTAAATCATATTATACATATAAAGGAGCAGAATTCTTTGTTGTGCTTTTGAAAGTATAGATAAAAAATGATGTATATAGAATGTAATTCCAATTGAAAATCGATCCCGCCCAAAAAATAGAATACAAACGGGATTCAAATTGAGTTGGCACGGTAAAGTGCACTCTGCAAAATTTGAACGAAGCGGGGAAAGTCGCAGTAACCGCCCGAAACCAAAATCTGCGAGATGGAAATCACTACTGCCTATCCCTGCCACGCAAAGCCTATCTACTGGATTTCTATAGGTTTCGATAGGGGTAGGTTTGTAATCTCACCCAAACATGACGTAACCGCCTCTCACCCAGATTCATACACGGTGGGCGCCAAAACATAGTGTGTCCTCTGCCGAAATCGACTCCCTCCCCAATTGATATTCATACACGGTGGGTGCCAAAAACAAACTCTCGTCGGCAAATATTCGGTGTATGCGAGATTACCGTCGATCCCCAACCGACTAATGTTGCTGTGATGTAGTAGAAATTTGAAACGAGGGCTAAGTTTGTAAATTTCCTCGCATTTGAGACAAGCGCACCCTGAATACATGGTTCCCCCCTTACTCTCTACCTCCCTTTTCCCCATTTGTACTCCATGGGCGCCAAAACACCCTCTCCACCCCACCCTCCTCCGTCCGCCGCTGTCCGCCACCCCATCCACCGCCGTCCTCCTCCACCATGCCGGAGCTGATACCCCGACGCCGTCGTCCATTACAAGAGATAGACCTCTCTCATCCACAGCTTCAGACCGGGATCCTTGCATCCCGTCCTCTCGCTTCATCCCCGCCGTCGTCCACCTTGCCAGCTCCGCTCCTATGACCATCTCGTCCACCGCGCCCCGCCACCACCATCTACCCTCCTAGATCTGCTTCCACGCCGCTAACAGCCATCGCTACCACAACACCGTCAAATTCTCAGCAGATGTGTACATGGCGCCGCACCAGAGGCGGTACTCTTTTGTATCTGCTCAACTTATTTATCGCAACAAGAAAATAGATCGCCACTGCTTTACTCTGATTTCTTGTCTTGGTTGCGAAGTTGCCTTTGTCCGGTTTGCACCTTCAGATCCGCCATGGAACGCTCAACACTATACTCCCAATGCTTATGGTTTTCCCCTTTTATATTCCACACTAGTTAAATCATAGTAGACTAAATTTCAAAACTGGGTCAGTCGATTTTTTAGAGCTCGTCGGAGTTCGCCGGTGCGATCGAAGGGGTTCGGGTGGTTGTGGGGCCTCACCAAACGAAGAAAACTCAACGCGGGTGGGGGTTGGGGCGGGGGTGGGGGTGTCTGAGGAACACAGGAGGTGGGGGCCGGTGGTCCGGCTGGCGGCCCATGTGGTGTTCTGTATGGGAAGAATCAGATACGAGGAAGAAGAAGGGTTAGGAGACGTAGGATCTTCATCCAACCGGCTGAAATGGTTGAGAGACAACTTGGAGTTGCATTCTTAATGCGCTCTGGTTCATCATGTGTGGGCACTGCGCAACCAACATTTTATTATCCAAAATCTGCTTGCTCTTCTTTACCATGTTCCACTTCCGTTCTTCTTTAATATGTACTCTCTCCATTCCTAAATACAAGTCTTTGTATAGATTCCACCATGGACTACATATGGAGCCAAATGAGTGAATCTACACTCTAAAATGTATCTGGATACATCTGTATGTGATCCATAGTGGAAATCTCTACCAAGACTTATATTTTGGAACGGAGGGAGTATGATAGTAGTGCAGTATGTTCCTTATACTAAAGATGAGTAGGGAAATTTGTAGTGTAGAGGTCTATATGGTCGGTTGTGATGTAAACTTTGAGCCTCTTTGATTCATAGGATCTTGTAAACATAGGAATAGGATTTGTAGTGGCCTGCCCACTTGAATCCTATAAGAATAGCAAGGAAATGCGGGGAGCTGTGTCGCCTTTGAGAGTTACACTGATATTAATAGTACCGCACCTTAACTTGAAGATAGTTGGTATCCAAAGCCTTTCTAGCCATACCGGCAATACTAGCACATATATTCCAGCAAGTTCCACTTTGTTGAATTTACTCTGATGCTTAAGGTTTTCCCGTTATATCTACACTTCGATCTGTGTAGCTACTTTGTGTCGCACTAGCAGTAGTCCACTCTTGAAGCTAAACACTGCAATGACTTACAAAATTGGAACCAAGGCATTGAGTGCCATTCTGGATGCAATGAAACTCATACGCTACCCACCCACTACTAGGGAAAAGCCTGTACACAGAATCTTATCAGCAGCGCGCTTTAAAATAAGGCGTTGCTGCTAAAGAATCTTATCAGTAGCGAGCTCAAGAATAACTCACTGCTGAAATAAATATAGAAGTAGCGCGCCATCTCAAAGACGCGCAACTGCTATAATTCCCACGAGGCCGCCGCGAGGCTAGCTATAGCAGCAACGCGTTATAACGACGGGTGCTACTGCTACGTAGCATAGTAGCAGCGCATTTTGCCAATAAGCGCCACTGCTAAGTTTACTACAAAAATTTAGTCCCACCTCGCTCCGTGAAGAGAGTTTCTACCACCTTAAATATGTTACTTCTCAAACTTTGACAAGCACTTGGTCTTCATTGAACTCTATGTGTAGAATTTGTGGCTGCAATATGAGTCTTCACTTGTTCCTAAACCGGTGAGGACTCATATTGACAAATCAGATTGTACACAAAAAGATCGTTGATGATCAATGTATTTTTGATACATTGAACTGTAAGCCTATTTTTACATGCTGACACATAGCAGTAGTGCTTCTTTGTGAAAGGCGCTGCTGCTATGTAGTTTAGCAGTAGCGTCTTTCTCTATAGCGCGCTACTGTTAAGCCATTCCATCTCCCACCCTATCTCCTCTATCTGATCCACTCACAATCACACACTCACTGGATCCCTCTCAATCCCCCGCGCCGGTCCTCCCCCGTTGCCCCTCCTCCCTCTGCGTCGCCGTCACCTCCTCCTCCTTGCTGGACTCGGTACCGGCCTCCTCCTAGGTCCTCCCTCTCCACTCGTCACTGGCCGGCCCCTCCTCGCTCCGCCTTCCTCCTCCGTCCTCCCTCCACTGGCCGCCGGCCGGCCCCTCCTCGCTCCGCCTTCCTGCTCCGTCCTCCCTCCACTGGCCGCCTGCCGGCCCCTCCTCCTCCTTTCTGGACTCGGTACCGGCCTCCTCCTCCGTCCTCCCTACATTTTGATTTAGTTGATTTAGTAGGCTAGTTGATTTAGTTGATTTAGAACATTTTGATTTAGTTGATTTAGTAGGCTAGTTGATTTAGTTGATTTAGAACATTTTGATTTAATTGATTTAGTACGCTAGTTCATTTAGTTGATTTAGAACATTTTGATTTAGTTGATTTAGTAGGCTAATTCATTTAGTTGATTTAGTATGCACCATTTTCATTTAGTTGATTTAGAACATTTTCATTTAGTTGATTTAGTTACTTTTTGGCAAAATGTAGGTGGTACCTTGTCATCTAATATGTTACTGGATCTTAGGATTATAATTGTCCATCAAATTGCTTGTCGCAGAAGAACCAAAAATATCTCATGCTACTGTTTTTCTTTCCTATGAAGTGGATCGTTAATCCTTTGCTCATATTGCTTTAGGAGAAATGGCACCACCACCACCACCACTATGTCGACTGTGCAAGTCAAGGTGCGCCAACAACCTTGCAACTGGCAAGCTCTTCGACATCTACTTCCAGCCGGGTTTTCATCATGCGGCGGTAAGAAATTAGATGAAATGTAATAACTATTTTATTTTTAGTGTTGGCATTACTGCATCATGTCATTTTGCTTATTTTACACAGATCGTCCCATGCAATGTGAGGTTGAATTTCAACAAGCTGATAGGAGACACTCTGACATTTGAGGCTCCTGGGGGCCGTACACTATGGAGGTCGAGAAAGGACACAATATATCGCAGATTGGAGGAGATGGATGGGCCCGTTTGGTCGCTCGCATGCGTCTTACTGGTGGTGAGTTGATCAGCTTCTCCTTCAGAGCAGAAAGACCTAAGCTGGCTGTCATTTATCTCAACCTGTTGGAAGATGATGAAGATGACGAAGATGATGAAGATGAAGAAGATAATGAGGACCCACTCGATGAAGATGATGAGGACCCACTTCATGAAGCCATCGTAGCTCAAAGAACAAGGCTGAGCGAGGAGGAGGTGTCCAACCTGTGGGACATAATTCCGCCACGTGCTAACTTTGTCGGGGTGCCCTTCGTGACCCGCCTGACAAATACCATGGTTGATCGACATGATATGGTATGTTATACTTACAAATGCAAATTATCCGATGAAATACTTAGTGTACAGTCCAATGATATGGTATGTTGTGTGGAATCTAGTTGATGATATGTTTTAGTTTAGAGTTCGATCACATTGCTTATTAGTGTAGAATCTAAGGAAACTATTAATAGTGTAGATAATCCATATGTACTTATTTGCGAGGCTATTTATTAATTGAAATGTTTTTCTTATTCAGAAATTGGCAAAGAGCATATCTGTGAGTTATGGTATCGATCCTGATGAAGAAGGCTCAGCTGGACTACGCCTTACTGCAAGGGGCTCCGTCACAACCTGTACTTACCGCGTGGACACGGACGGTCGCACGCACTTAAACTCGGTTGGGTGGATGAAATTCCTCGATGGCAAGAATCTTCGTGTTGGACAGGCCATCCTAATTACTATCAGGAACACCAACCTCCCAGGCTTGAGGATGATGATTGTCTTCGATATCATCTAGAACTACATATGTGTGTGTGGCTATATCATCTAGAACTACATATGATGATCGTCGTCGATATCATCTAGAACTACATATGATGATCGCCGTTGATATGACCTTGTACTGCTTGAGGATGCATGTTGACTATGCATTAAATTGTTATCTAGTACTCCCTTCGTTCCAAATTACTCGTCGTGGTTTGAACTAAAACCACGACGAGTAATTTGGAACGAAGGGAGTACTACCCAGTAATGGTTTATGAATTTGATATCTACTAGCAGTACCTAGTATCTAGTATCTGAAAGGGAAACTAAAAGGGAAAGGGGTACGGGGGGGGGGGGGAATGATGAAAGATATAGCAGTAGCGAGGGACTGCGAAATCGCTACAGCTAAGTAATAGTAGCACGTTCATAAAAAGTGCTGCTGATATCGTCAACTGTAGTAGCGCGGGTACGGACCGCACTACTACTATAAGTTAGCTGTAGCGCCTTATTAGTAGCGCGGCCACCCGCGCTGCTGCTAGCCTCAAAACCCGCGCTACTACTAGGGTTTTCTCTAGTAGTGACCTATTGATTCTTGTTCAGAATATGATCCTAATGACTATTCTAACCTCGAGGAGTCAAAGGCAGATGGCCTATCCTGTTCACCCATCAATGTGCCTGTTCTAATTTGGCAATGTTTTATTGATTGCGGATATCTTGCATATTGTTGGTGTCAAAACCGGCGGATCTCGGGTAGGGGGTCCCGAACTGTGCGTCCAGACCGGATGGTAACAGGAGACAAGGGACACAATGTTTTGCCCAGGTTTGGGCCCTCTTGATGGAGGTAAAACCCTACGTCCTGCTTGATTAATATTGATGATATGGGTAGTACAAGAGTAGATCTACCACGAGATCAAGGAGGCTAAACCCTAGAAGCTAGCCTATGGTATGATTGTTGTATGATGAAGTGGTCCTACGGACTAAAACCCTCCGGTTTATATAGACACCGGAGAGGGTTAGGGTTACACAAATTCGGTTACAATGGTAGGAGATCTTGAATATCCGCATCGCGAAGCTTGCCTTCCACGCCAAGGAAAGTCCCATCCGGACACGGGACGGAGTCTTCAATCTTGTATCTTCATAGTCCTGGAGTTCGGCTGAAGGTATAGTCCGGCTACCCGAACACCCCCTAATCCAGGACTCCCTCAGTAGCCCCTGAACCAGGCTTCAATGACGACGAGTCCGGCGCGCAAATTGTCTTCGGCATTGCAAGGCGGGTTCCTCCTCCAAATTCTTCATAAAAGTTTGTAAACACCAAGAGTAGTGTCCGGCTCTGCAAAATAAGTTTCCACGTATTGCCACAGAGAGAATAATATTAACACAAATCTAATCTGCTGACGTATTCCGTAGCGTGACATCACACTACGGCCAAGCCTTTGTTCGAATCGGTTTTGCTTTTCCACCTCAGCGTGTTTTGCGAGGCGGTTTCCTTGGCACGTCTTGTCAAAGCAGAGATCGTGTCCCCTTTATTTATGGGATTCTCATCAATACGGACGTGGGTAACCCAATCGTGCCCGTTAGCATGTTTTCTCGACTAAAGGCGAGTCCCAAACAGTTACGGGGAGGGCTCGTGGTATTCAACCTCTTATAAAGAGACCAAGGCCTTGCTCCTTTTCTCCAATCTCAAAACAAGTTCGCCTGTCGCCTCGAGTTCCAACACCCTAGGCTCCAGATTCCAGGCGCTTCGGACCTTCGACAATGTCCGGTTCCGACCTTCAAGGCCGGTGGATGCCCTCCTCCGTCACGGAGGAGGACGTGCTAAGGTTGAGAGAGGCTAAGTTTTTGACCGCTGAAATTTCGCATAGGTTGCCTGCTCAAAGGCAGGCTATTCCTAGTCCCCAGCCTGGTGAGAGCGTAGTGTTCATGTCTCACTTCCTTCGGGGTTTAGGATTCCCGATGGATCCCTTCGTGAGGGGGCTGATGTTCTATTATGGGCTGGAATTTCATGACCTAGCTCCGGAGTCCATCCTCCACATTTCGTCATTCATCGTTGTGTGCGAAGCATTCCTCCATGTTACTCCTCACTTCGGATTATGGTCAAGACTTTTGGAGTGGAGCCGAAGATGATCGAGGGATGGCACGCAGAGTGCGAAGGTGCTGTCATAAGTAAGAATGCTGATGCTCCATGGCCCGAGGGCTCCTTTCAAGAGGAGCTCGGCTTGTGGCAATGAGAGTGGTTCTATATCACCGCTCCCAGGAGCGCCAAGTGGGTGGCGCCTCCTGCCTTTCGCTCGGGTCCCCCACCACGGCTAGCGTCATGGGTCAACAAAGGATTAGATTGGGGGTTATCCAAAGATGTGCCCCTGTTGCAGGGCCGCATTAGGGATCTCTTAGAAAGAGACCTCAACCTGGTCAAGGTGACGCAGGTCATGCTGATTCGCCGAACATTGCCCGGCAAACGTCGCTCCCTTCGTCTGTGGGAGTTTAATCCGGAGGGACCACGACCTCTCCAGCATTTTATGGGCGCGACGCCCGTGGAGATGTATAAAATGTTCTTCAGATCATAAGCAATGTGTCCGGATTTGACCGAGGACGCAGGTTTAAGCTGCAATCGCCCGAATACTCAAGTGAGTAACCTTGTGCCCGGACTCGCTATCCGTAAAATTGTTATAAACTCACCCCTAAAAGAGCTGTCCTTTTAAACAGGAGTGGGTAGCGAAGGCGAAGCTGATCAGGTGTCCGGCTCCCCTTCCTAAGACCAGGCCGGATCCTGTGCTAGTCAGGTTGTTGAAGATCGTGCCTTTGGAGGGAAGTGAGGGGGAGGACAAGGAAACTATGGCCTCCTCGAAGGAGGCTGCTCCAAAGGGAGGAAATGACAATTCCTGTCCTAGGGGGAAGAAGAGGGCCGCCTCTGATGACCCGGAGACCATGGCCTCAAAGCGGGGGAAGAAGTCCTCGTCAAAGGGTCCGGCGCCGGGGAGATCCTCGTCCGAACTACGCCCCCAAAGGGATCAGCCCTCAGCGAGCCGTAAGTAGAGAAAGATTTTCCTTTAGAGGGATGAGAGAAATCCTTACTTTTTATCTAAGAAGATTAACCGAAATTTTACCTTGTAGCTCGGACCTCAGCCCTTCTCAGCAGAGCTCGTCTTCGGGGGATCTTCTTCCGGAGATGATGGAGAGAGGAACGCCTCCCCCTGCCGTACCGCCTAGCGAGGCGGGCGACCCTGAGGTGTCGTCGCGGAGGGTTTCTCCGAATCCGGCAGGGGTGGAAGGTAGCCATATGGCCCCCCAAGGTTCTCCGTATCCTGCCTTCGATGGAGGTCATAGGACGAGTCCGGCACCATCTGGTGCGCGGTCGGAGGAGCTGATGATTCTGCTGGGACGAGCTTCTATCTCAGAGGAGCACCGTGCATTGATGGGTACGGTGATTGGAAGGATTTCGTCTGCGGAAAGCGGATTGCACGAGGCCGTCAGAAGTTTGCTGACGGGTTTTGAGGTACGTTTGATAATGTACTTCTTTGTCAGTTGCGCATAAACAAGATGTGCCCTGTGTAGATAGTAGCCCCTGAGACTCTGTGTGTTGTCAAAATTGACGGCGCGCAGAGGATCATAATCCCAGGTCTAATTTTCGCCTTTGTATATAGGTGGCGAAGTGTCCGGAATCGAGCCGAACTGATGATTTTGCCGAACTAAAGTGGCAACTTGACGAGGCAGATGCCGACATCGCGCTCGTCAATGAGCGACTTGATGATGCTCAAGGTATGCAATTCCTCGGGCGGCATCTGGTAAGAGGAGCTTTTATGCCAGTATCTTACAATGTGTGTGCTTGACGCAGATGGTGCGGCCGCCATGGAGAGTCTCCGGGCGGAACTTGCCCGAGCTAAGGAACAAGCCAGGAAAAGTGATGCGGCTGCCGAGAAGGCACTTGAAGAGCTGAGAGCCGAACAGGCTGCTCACTGCCGAAGCAAAGAAGGAGATGGCCGAGATGGCCGTGAATTTAAAAAGCGCTGCTGACCGTTGCAAGTCTCTTGAGAAAGAAGAGCGGGCGAGACAAACGGACTTAGAGAAGGCCGTTGTTGATGCCAAGGACGCTCGCTCTGCGATGAGAGCGGCGAAGGAGGAGCTGCGTCAGCCCGGACAGATTGCGGTTGGAAAGCCCTTTATGCTGCGGAGGAAGTTTGGCAATCCGAAGTTTGCTCCGTTGGACCGGATGTGGAGTGCGAAGGACACCTATCTGGATTTGGCAGCGAGTGCTGCTGATGCGACCAAACACTTTCGAGATCAAGAAGATCGCGAAGTGGAAAGGCTTTTCTGGTCGCAGTTCCACAATCCAGAGCGTCCACTGGCAGTGGATGATCGTCTGGCTCAATGGGCCGAACTGAATAGATTGTCCGAACTCGCCACGAAGTACGTCATTGGTCATCTATGGCCGGGGAGATCGGAGTCGAAGAGTTATTTTGGCTTGGTGCAGCAATTCCTTGGCGCGGTGCCACGTATCGATGCGATGAAGAGGTCAGCATGCATAGAGGGCGCACGGATGTCTCTTGCCCGTGTCAAGACATACTGGGAAGAGATGGAGACCACCGTTGTTGCATCCCGAGATTCGGACCAAAGCCGAGTACCCTTCGAGCACTATTTTCAGGAAGTCCTTGAAGGCGCTCGTGTAATAGAGACGCAGTGCTCGAAGTATGCTACATTCTGATAACATATGTAATTATGAAGCAATATTTTGATGAATTGTAGTAGCCTTTTATACTTGTGCATGCAAGTATGTGGAACACCTCCTGTGCGGCCGTTTTAAGATATACATACAAAATCTGAAAGATGGCAGTCGTTGGCTTCAGCCCCCACGCACATAGTGCGGGGGTGCTCGCAAAAGGCGCATTTTCACACTTAATCCAACGTCTTGGTCTTACAAAGGAGGTGATAGCGCAGCGAGCTAGGCAACCGGACTATAATGCTTTAACACTTTCACTTAGCCATAGGAGCTTGACAATGGGACTATTTAGGTAGCCCCTGGTGGCGACTGCGCTCGCCCGAATTCAGGGCGTGTATGTGCCTGGCCGGGAAACGGCCCTTCGTTAATGCAGGGGAATCCTATTGATTCCGGAGAGTCGTCGAGTGGTTGACCAGTCTCACGCCATATCATGACAGTCGGTTTTCGGCTTTCTCTACTGAGGTGCTCGCCTGGCCGAACCAGGGCACAATCGCAGTAGTTCTCCTGGTGCCGCCTTAGCCGATTGAGCGGAACATAAGGCGGACGAACACAGGAGCCGGGCAACCCAACATTTGACCGAAATTATGACTCGGAGCTGATGCATATAAGGCCAAACTCGCGACGCCGAACACTCCCTAAGGTATTCGGTCTTTATGAGAGCGGGCTAAGTAACGCTCTAAGGTATAAGACCCTAGTGTCCAGGTACGCGCAAGAATTCTGACGTGGCCACATGCCAAGACGCCAGCCTCCTCCTTGGTCATAGAACCAGGGGATGTGTATCAACAAGAGACAGTAAAAAAGGTTTACGCAGGGTCTTAATCTAAAAAGAATCCTTGGAACGGGTCCCTACAGCACGTCTGCGCCTGTGTCTCCGTTGTGCTGTATCCTGGACGGGCACAACACGATGTTCATCTGTAAAAAAGAGAGCAACTAAGTTGAAAAAGGGACGTGCTGAACAAAAGTTATATGAAATAAACGAAGTGTAAAGTAAAATATGGAAAATTGAGCTTTATTGTCTCTTATTTTATACGTGTGAAGCCCCTAGTGCAGGGGTATATGGCCACTAAGCCTTTACCAACGATACTTTTGTGCCGGACTCGTCTATCCGTGTTCGTGGTCTTAATGACCTGTTCCGATGTTCTGGCTGGTGAAGCCATTGTATTGTGGGGCTATTAAAGCGGCCGCACAATCCTCTGCTTGGGGGAGGCTCCCTTACTGCTTCCCCGTTAAGGAGATGATGTCGCGTGGACCGGGCATCTTAAGCGTAAGAGATGCATAATGCAGTATTGCGTTAAAGCGGGCGAAAGCTTCGCGTCCCAGCTGTGCTTGATAGCGAATTGAGAATGGGACAATGTGGAAAGTAAGCTTTTCGCGACGGAAGTTATCGGCAGAGCCGAAAATAACCTCGAGCTGGAGAAAACCCATGCAATGGGTGTCCGGACCTGGTGTTACTCCTTGAAAGGAGGTTTTGCTGTGGCGAATTCTTTTTGGGTCGATCCCCATGTGGCGGATTGAGTCCTGATATATCAGGTTGAGTCCGCTGCCATTGTCCATAAGGACATTTGAAAACTGGAGTCCGCCAATTATTGGATCAAGTACCAGGGCAGTCTAGCCTGGGTTCCTGATACTTCTAGAATAATCCAGATGATCGAAGATGATTGGTTTTGACAACCAGTGGCGGGATTCCTTTGGGATAGACCGTGGGGCGCGTACCTTTATGGGCGCCGCACATTTTGTTATGTGGAGTAAGTTTACTGTTTTTACTTCTTGTGGGAAATTCTTTTGTTTCCCGGTGCTCTACTTTTGGGGTTCGTCCTCGTCTTCGCTTGGTGTATCGAGCCCCTTGTGTTCGGCGTTGAGTCTGCCGGATTGTTTGAAAACCCAACAATCTCTATGGGTATGGTTAGCAAGCTTTCCGGGAGTACTGTGTATTTGACATATCCTATCCAAGATTTTGTTTAGGTTGGATAGGTCGTCCCTGTTATCTTGGAGGGGCGGCTTTTTCTAATTCGGTCGTGAGCTTTTGAATCCGGCATTGACTGCCTTGCTCTTCAGACTTTTTTCCTTAGTCCGGCAATGGTCCTTATTGCGTCGCGGTTTTCCGTTTCCATCCCTAGTTTTGGATGTACTTGGGTCGCTGGTGCTGCATCTTCCCAACCAGCTATCCTCTCCTACGCAAAAGCGGGTCATGATGTTTGTTAGTGCGGCCATTGTTCTTGGCTTTTCTTGGCCGAGGTGTCTGGCGAGCCATTCGTCTCGGACATTATGCCTGAAAGCTGCTAAGGCTTCAGCGTCCGGACAGTCGACTATCTGATTCTTTTTAGTAAGAAATCTATTCCAGAATTGCCGAGATGACTCTCCGGGCTGTTGAGTTATGTGACTAAGATATACTGCATCCGGAGGGCGGACATAGGTCCCTTGAAAATTTGCTTAGAAAGGGTCTCGAGCTCTTCCCAACTTCCGATTGTGTTTTCAGGAAGGCTTTTAAGCCAATGCCGGGCTGGCCCTTTAAGCTTAAGGGGTAAGTATTTTATGGCGTGGAGGTCATCTCCTCTACCCATATGTATGTGGAGGATATAATCCTCGATCCAGACTCCAGGGTCTGTTGTTCCATCATATGCCTCTATGTTTACGGGTTTGAATCCCGCTGGAAATTCATAATCCAGGACCTCATCGGTGAAACATAGGGGGTGTGCGGTACCCCTGTATTTGGGGGTGCCGTATTCTAATAATGGCTTTATTGCATTGCTTACGAGAGCTTGCTTTCTTGGCCCGTAAATGGACCTGGCTGGGCCATGATGCGAATCCTTAAGTGGGTCGCATACCATCTTAAGTGCGGCGCTGCTTGCCGCTTTAAGCTGGCCCTGGGGTCGTCTATCCGACCGTGTGGCTTCCTTACTTTTTGAATGCGAGGGATCTAAGGCCTCCTCGTCGAATTCAAGCAGTAGTTTTCTCCTCGGATAGCTTTTAGTGCGGCGACTGCCGCCGTATTTGTCTGCGTTATTGATTACTTTACTCCATCTGATCCTGAGTGCATCTTCCGCAGTCTTTAGCTTCCGCTTCTGCTTTTTCAGGCTGCGTGCAGTTGCAATGAGCCGTTTGTGGAGGTTCTTCTGCTTCGTGGGCTTGTCCGGCGTAGGGTCGTCCGGAATGCCATTTTCACCGGGGGAGGAATGTTCGGTTTCTCTATCCGGGTTGTCTTGTTGGGACGGTTGCTCTGAGGCATGCTCGTCGTCTACCGGCTCATCCTGCTCTATGGCTGGATCTTTATCGAGGCGGGGCTTAGGTCGGCATTTACGCCGATGCTTTGATTGTTTTTCGAGAGATCGATTCCCCTCCCCGTTTTCCTCGTTGTTGCTTCCTTTAGGGGTATCCACCATATACACATTGTGAGATGAGGTGGCTGTCCAATGCCCTATAGGTGTTGGTTCTTGGTTGTCTCCTGCATCGTCGTCCATACCGTCGATGTCTTCGGAGTCGAAGTCGAGCATGTCGGTTAAGTCATCGTCCGTATCCCAACCTTGCTGACCGTAGTACGGCCAGGGCTCTCCTGATAAAGAGAGAGACTTCAGAGAATTCAGGATGTCGCCGAAGGGCGAGTGCTGAAAGATGTCCGCGGCGGTGAACTCCATTATCGGCGCCCAATCGGATTCGATCGGCGGGGGCGCGGGGGGCACGTAGTTCGGAGAGGAATCCGGCTCTTCGGAGTCACGGGCAATGCGGAGTGCGGGGTTGGAGTTCGGCTCGATCGCCTCTGAGATCGCAGCCCCTGAGGCAGCGTCTAACTGCTGATCCTCGATCGGTGCAGTAGGCTCCAAATCAATGGTCGGAACCGGTGCGTGTGCGGCCTCCAAAGCGCTGCTCGGCGGTAGAGCTATATCATGCCCATCGAGACAGTGCGGCGCGCTTGGCTGTGGCTCGAATCCGTCAAAGATCAAGTCCCCGTGGATGTCAGCCGTGTAGTTTAGTCTTCTAAGCCTGACCTGATGGCCAGGGGCATAGCTTTCGATCTGCTCAAGGTGGCCAAGCAAGTTGGCCCGTAGTGCGAAGCCGCCGAAGGCGAAGATCTTTCTGGGGAGAAAAGTCTCACCCTGGACTGCATCGTTGTTGGTGATCGAAGGAGCCATCGGGCCTAAAAGCGACGACGCAGAGGAACTCTCAATGAAAGCACCAATGTCGGTGTCAAAACCGGCGGATCTCGGGTAGGGGGTCCCGAACTGTGCGTCTAGGCCGGATGGTAACAGGAGACAAGGGACACAATGTTTTACCCGGGTTAGGGCCCTCTTGATGGAGGTAAAACCCTACGTCCTGCTCGATTAATATTGATGATATGGGTAGTACAAGAGTAGATCTACCACGAGATCAAGGAGGCTAAACCCTAGAAGCTAGCCTATGGTATGATTGTTGCATGATGAAGTTGTCCTACGGACTAAAACCCTCCGGTTTATATAGACACCAGAGAGGGTTAGGGTCACACAAAGTCGGTTACAATGGTAGGAGATCTTGAATATCCGCATCGCCAAGCTTGCCTTCCACGCCAAGGAAAGTCCCATCCGGACACGGGACGGAGTCTTCAATATTGTATCTTCATAGTACTGGAGTTCGGCTGAAGGTATAGTCCGGCTACCCGAACACCCCCTAATCCAGGACTCCCTCACATATGTTGTCTTGCATTTCTTCTACTTTGTTGCACCGCCATCTTCTTAGTTTACTCATCATATATGTCGAGATGCCATGCCCATCCATTATCAATACATATTCCATATGTCATCATACCATGTTTTTCCACTCAAATGTTGTTCTTGTGCATCAGACATCAAAAAGGAACAGGGTGATTGCCAAACCTGAAGGAGCACCAGCAAAGTCCTTGAAAAACATGGTGGTGCCGGAGAAATCAGACAGTACCCCACTTATATTGGTTGTACAACCAGTGACACAAAACATGGGACCGACTCCAGCAGACTGTACCCATACTTCACTGGCCACACCACTAGCCCCACCACACAGGACCTGCACTCCAGCATAAGGTATACCGATTTCATTTGCCATAGCACCAGCTGTACCACAGAAAAATCCCACTCCAGCAAAAAGTACAGCAAGTCCACCGCCCGAAGACCTATCCCAACTACAGAGACGGCCAATTCCTGCAGATTGGAACCCCATTCCATTTATTCCCAGTTTAAAAGACAATGATTTCAATGTTGTTAGAGACGTGCATATATTCCCATCATGGGAAGATTATTGTGAAGACAAACACCATTTTCACATCTTCGTGTCCAACTTACGTGTAAGTACTATTATTCATGGTTATTATTTTCTTGTTTTCTGCTGATTGAACACATCAATGATCTACATTACATTGTTTTAACTAGGCGAGGGTCAATTTGGATAGTCATGACGAGCAAAGCTTGCTTGTGCTTTTCAAGGAAGCACTGCAGCAGTATCGGTGTTACCTGAGGAAATCACACTTTGATGTCAAGTCTATAAACGAATTTCCGGTGAAGTCTCCTGTGCTAAATTTAGAAGACATTGAATGGAAAAACCTTGTTATGCACTGGTCTCATTCCTAGGATGAGGTACTGTCTATGAAATCACATGACAATTTGAACTTCTACTTTTCTGCATGTGCCTTACAGATCTTTTTTGCTGGAAATCTGCTCGAAGAAGAATTCCGGTTTGACAAGAACAACATGATATCGCAAATATGCTGCCCGCTGCTTTGCTCTTGTTAGTACCTGTTGTCCTGTATCACTGTACTTGCATACATACCTAGTTCGTTATGTGACAACAGTATGCATGATAGCTTGCTTATCAATTGTTCACTCCAAATTATCTGATCTGTATGAATGGTTACATTAGTGTAGAATATATCCAATGCCAATGTTTTTTTAGCTCTGCATTGTTCTTGTAAGTACATGTTGTCCTTTATCAGTGTACTTATAATGACAGGTAGTTGTTCATGTACCATCACTCTGCAGCTTATTTTCCTTTGCCCTCCATTTTCTACACATCAGATCTATATTTACTCTTACCATAAGGTTGGTACTGAAGAAATTTAGCTGTGCATTACTCTTGGCTGTACCTTTTGCCTATATCGCTGCACTTACATTTATAGCTACTTGGTTATGTAGCATCACTCTTCATCTTATCTTAAATATTCTCCATTTTTTCGTATATTATCACATCTATATTTACTCTTAACAAAATGTAGAATAAAGGCAATGCTTTTGAAAAAGATTCTGTGGTAAACTTCTTGAATCCCCCCCCCCATCAGCATGGACAAGGCCTTTATAGAGCCTGTCTTCACCAATAATGTAAGTTTGTCCATCTCAAGCCTTCAAACTTTGTTGTATATACTTGGTTAGGCATGACTGCAACAGCTGTTTATTTTTTGTGTTTGCATCAAATTGCTTGTTTAAAGTTTATTATGTAGTTCATAATCAAAAGTTTGTCCTTCCTCAATTTAAGTTTTCAATTGTACAACCAAGTTCCTTCTTCATACCATGTAAATTAAACTATACAGAGCAACTGATCTTCTTTTGCACTGCATGTATGCTTCTGTTCTTCATCCGTAATCCAGTGGTGTGGTGCACCTACCCACTACAGCACAATGTCATATTCTGCAATGTCTTAACTATGAACAATGTCATATCATTCTACTATTATTTAAATCGTCTCTTTATTTGCCAATCTAAAATGGTATAAATTGACAGCACACTAACCATTGATACTTATGAGTTCTTGATCTGTAATCCAGTGGTGTCGTCAAGCTGCCAACTCCTTCACAATGTCATTTCCTGTCATGTCTTGACCTTAACAATACCATATTGTGTTAATGCAATTTTCAACTGTGTCACTTTATTCGTCAGTAAGAAATGTGATGAATTGTCAGCACTGATACTTTTATGTGCAAAACCTGTCATCTATCTGCTTGTTTATCTTTCAGAGTGAGGAAGATATAAGTGTTGAACAAGCGCAATCTCATCATCTTGCTCAGCAGCTTGCGCTGCAGCTCCCCAGCAGGGCTAACCTTTCTTGAACTATATTGAAGTGTTGTCGGTTTTGTATATTATTTTGTCGGCGTGTTTATTTGCACTAGTGGCGATCTTTGATGCCCCGTGTATGTAATCTGCTATCTGCTTGTGCTTTATTATCATAGTGGCAAACTTTGATGCCCAGTGGATGTAATATGCTGTAATTTCTTTATTGTATAGTCTAGGTTTTTTCTTATTCATGATGATGTAGTTATTTTACTGTATATATATCCCGTCTTCGCAGTAAACCGGCCAAACCGTAATATTATGGTACATAATCGGGTCGTCATGCAATCATGATGTAGGTTGGGCCTGAAACGTGCCGAACAGCTCATGGGCCGGCAGCAGCCCGAAATGAACCCTGGCCCATGATTGTGCGAATCAAATCACGGTCTTTTAACAAGCCAAAATTGTCTCGGTCCTTGTTTGACCCAATCAGATATCGACTGCGAGCAGGACAGATGCAAACTGGGCCGTAGTTAGGCCCAACTATATGACGAGCTTTTAACAGGCCGAAATTAATATAGGGCTGAAATGTTAAACGGGCCCTTAACAGGACAAAACTAATATCAGGCCGAATTACTAAGTGGGCCTTTAGCAAGTGGGCCCAAAAGCATAGTGTCCAGTTGACGGGCCGAATCTTATATGGGCCATAATTGAGCCCAAAGCCTCTTAAAGGACCGGACCTGATCTGGGCCGTAATTTGGCCCAGAACGTGGTAGGCTTTTAACGGGCCGGATCTCATATGGGCCACTATTAGGCCCGTAGTGTGGCAGGCCATTAATGGACCAGATCAAATATGGGCCGGCATTTGGCCCAAAACATGGCAGCCAGTTAATGGGCCAAAGTACTAGGGTCCTCAAAATCTTGTGGGCCTATAGCTGGGTGGCCCATTAATGTCGGTGAAATCTCGTGGGCCTTTAGCTGGGCCGACCCATTATGATCCGCAAGAATCTTGTGGGCCTTTACCTGGGCCGGCCCATTATGGCACACAAAAATCTTGTGGGCCTTTACCTGGGCCGGCCCATTATGGCCCGCAAAATCTTGTGGGCCTTTAGATGGGCCAGCCTATTATGGTCCGCAAAATCTCATGGGCCATTAGCTGGGCCGGCCCATTATGGTCCGCAAA
This sequence comes from Triticum urartu, assembly GCF_056163025.1. NCBI lineage: Eukaryota > Viridiplantae > Streptophyta > Magnoliopsida > Poales > Poaceae > Triticum > Triticum urartu. Next base: position 347,399,986 of record NC_141876.1, on the reverse strand, counting down.
ATCTTGTGGGCCTTCAGTTGGACCGGCCCATTTAAACTTGATGGGCCGGTCCACGTGTTAACATATCATAGGCGCGTCTCGCCCATTGGATGAGTGACACATGTGCCAACGCGGACCTGACATGTGTCTCCTCCACCCAATGATGATTTTACACGTGGAAAATCCCATTGGTCAGGGCTGTTAATGGGTTATCGGATCCAAAACCTGACCCGATAGCTTAACGGCGTTCCGTTACGGTGGATGCCACATGCCGATCACCCTTGACGAAAGCACTTCTATGACGCGCGATTTATCATCATGGAAGTGGACACTTCCGTGATGATAATTATGGTAATGTCATGGAACACTTTTACGACAGCACATGTATGACTATCTTGATTCTGTCATAAATTTGTCATGGATGTACATGCATGACAAAAAACGCGACCTACTGTGACAAACACGTATCATCACAAAAGTGTATTTTTTTTGTAGTGTAGGGGCGTGATTGCAGTCACTGGTAATCGGCAGCAAGCAGAAGAGTGCTTCCAAAATGGCTCGAAGATTGTCGATTAACAGATGGCAGCAATAGAAATGGAAGAATACAAGAAGATGGCAGATCCGAGTGATTTTTTGAGAGCTAAGAAGCCTGCTTCAGAGTCTGCATTTAAGTCGTGTGGTGAAACAAAGTCAGTTCATATTCACCCGACTGATCCCAATGCTGCTCCGACTTATATATCAACAACACTCGACAGTAAATAGGAAGAAGCGCTCATCCAGTTCCTCCGTGAGAACCAGGACATCTTTGCATGGAAACCTTCTGACATGCTAGGTGTACCCGGAGAACTGGCTAAGCAGCATTTGCGATTCGACCCAAAAGCAAGACCTATCAAAGAGCACCTCCGACGGTCCGCCATGAAGAAAAGAAAGGCAATTGGCGAGGAAGTGGCTCGGCTTCTGGCAGCTGAGTTCATCCGAGAAATTTACCACTCTGAGTTGCTCGCCAATGTCGTCATGGTTCCCAAGAAGGATGATTCACTCCGTATGTGTATTGACTTCAAGCATATCAATCGGGCCTGCCTTAAAGATCATTCCACCCCCCCCCCCCGCATCGATCAAATAGTCGACTCGACTGCGGGATGTGAGCGATTGTCCTTTCTGGACGCGTACTCCGGGTATCATCAGATCCGACTGTATGGACACAATGAAATAAAAACAGCTTTTATCAACCCTTTCGGGTGATTTAGCTATGTTGCCATGCCCTTTGGTCTCAAGAATGTTGGCGGCACATACAGAAGTGCCTGCTCACTCAAATCAGTTGGAATGTGGAAGTGTACATGGATGACATCGTGGTTAGGTTACGTAAAGGTTCCGACCTGCTGACTGACCTTGCTGAAACCTTTGCCAACCTGAGAAGATATGATATCAAGCTTGACCCGCCAAACTGTACATTCAGAGTTCCAGGCGGAAAATTACTTGGTTTCCTCATTATCGAACGTGGGATCGATGCTAACCCAGAGAAAGTTGGCGCAATACTCCGAATGAAAATCACTGTGCGCATACACGATGTTCAGAAGCTTACTGGTTGTTTATCCGCCTTGAGTCGATTCATCTCTCGTCTCGTTGAAAAGGCATTGCCTCTTTACTGATTGATGAAGAAATCTGATAAGTTCAAGTGGACTCCTGAAGCTGACGCAACATTTGCAGAGCTCAAAACCTTGCTTTCCACCCAGCCGGTGCTCGCTGCTCCAATCAACAAAGAGCCTTTACTGCTTTATATTGCAGCCACTGGACAAGTTGTCAGTATAGTACTCACGGCCGAGCGGCAAGAAGAAGGTAAAGCATATAAGGTCCAGCGTCCAGTCTACTATATTTCCAAAGTCTTAACTTCGTCCAAGCAGAGATATCCGCATTATCAGAAGCTTGTCTATGGAATTTACTTGACTTCGAAGAAGGTGGCACATTATTTCTCATATCACTCCATCGCAGTCGTCAGTGATGCTCCATTGTCAGAAATTTTGAACAACAGAGATGCAACTGGTCGAGTGGCAAAGTGGGTGATTGAACTCCTTCCGTTGGATATCAAGTTTCAGGCAAAGAAAGCAATCAAGTACCAGGCAATAGCAGATTTCCTTGTCGAGTGGGTTGGACAACAACAACCGACTCAAGTCCACTTGGGACATTGGACTATGTTTTTTGATGGATCCAAGATGTTGAATGGCTCTGGCACTGGAGTAGTTTTGGTATCCCCGCGAGGTGACAAACTCAGTTATGTCCTCCAGATTCACTTTGATTCCTCCAACAATGAAGCCAACAATGAAGCTGAATACGAAGCACTTATGTACGGGTTGCGAATGGCCATGTCACTCGGCGTCCGTCGCCTAATGGTCTACGGTGACTCAGATTTGGTGGTCAATCAAGTGATGAAGGAGTGGGATGTCAGAAGTCCAGCTATGACTAGTTATTGCAATGCAGTAAGAAAGCTGGAAAAGAAGATTCAAGGGCTAGAGCTCCACCACATTCCCCGACTGAAGAACCAGGCCGCAGATGACCTGGCAAAAATAGGTTCCAAGCGGGAGCCAATTTCTTCACAGAAGAGCCCCCACAATCATCAGTTCAAGAGGATCCCTTCACAGAAGAGCCCCCTCAACCTAAGAGTTCTACTGATCCGACTGAAGTTGAAATCCCAGCCGTGGTCGACCTAGTCATGGAAGTTTTGGTTGCCATTCCTGACTGGACAGTGTCGTATATCGCACATATTCTCAGGAAAGAACTGCCAGAAGAAGAAGATAAAGCGCGACAGATTGTCCGTCGATCTAAAGCCTTCACCGTGATAAGTGGTTGACTGTATAGGGAAAGTGTGACTGGAGTTGCCCAGCGATGCATTAACCCAGAGGAAGGTCAAATGATTCTTAATGATATCCACTCGGGGGCCTGTGGTCACCATGTGTCCTCTCGGACAATCATGGCCAAAGCATACCGGGCAGGTTTTTACTGGCCGCGAGCAAATGAAATGGAAAAGGAAATAGTTGACAAGTGTGAGGGCTGCCAATTCTACTCCAACATTTCTCACAAGCCCGCTTCAGCCTTGAAAACCATTCCGCTCTTCTGGCCATTTGCTGTTTGGGGGTTGGATATGGTTGGGACCTTGAGAATTGGCAAAAGTGGTTTCACTCACTTGCTTGTTGCGGTCGACAAGTGCACTAAATGGATTGAAGCCAAACCCATCAAGAATCTTGATTCAAGAACTGCCGTCAGCCTCATCATAGAGTTAACATTCAGATATGGAGTCCTGCATAGCATCATCACGGACAACAGTTCAAATTTTGATTCAGATGAGTTCAGAGCTTTCTGCACTTCCTAGGGCACCCATGTCGACTACGCTTCAGTCGCTCACCCTGAATTGAATGGACAAGAAGAAAGAGAAAATGGTTTGATGTTACAAGGGTTGAACCCCAGATTGATGCGAGACCTCAAACATGCAGCTGGTGCCTGGGTAGATGAGTTACCATCAGTACTGTGCGGTTTGAGGACAATGCCAAATCGGTCGACTGGCCGGACTCCCTTCTTCCTGGTTTATGGAGCCGAGGCCGTGCTGCCAACTGATTTACTCCATAATGGCCTGTGAGTGGAGCTCTTCTCAGAGGCGGAAGCAGAACAAGCCTGTCAAGACGCTATTGATAATTTAGAAGAAGAGACAGAAATGGCCCTGAGCAGGTCGACCATCTATCAGCAAGACCTTCATCGATTCCATGTTAGGAATGTAAGAGGTCGAGCATTTCAGGAGGGGGGCCTGGTTCTCCGAGTGGATCAGCACCGTCCACACAAGCTTGCTCTTGCCTGGGAGGGCCCCTTCATCATCACCAAAGTGCTCCACAACGGTGCATATCACCTATATGACGTGGAACACAAGAAAGACGAGCCGCGCGGCTGGAATGCGGAGCTTCTCTGCCATTTTAACACTTAAGCATTCAGACTGTCGAGTTGTAATAAGAAGTACCTTCAGTTTGTTTATCAAAGACATGGTTTTGCAGTCTCCTAAATGATTATTATTACTTATACATGTGTCGAAAATCCCCAAGTGGGTAGCTTAGCCGCGCATCCGATTCGCCTAAGTTTCAAAAACAAATTCCTTCCGAGTGAAGAGCAAGCTTCTCACTCGGGGGCTTATCAGCGAATCTGATTCGCCTAAGTTTCAAAAATCCTACCAAGTGGAGAGCAATCCTCCCATTCAGGGGCTTAGCTTCAGTTCCGTAGTCCCCTAAGATTCCAAAATCCTACCGAGTGGAGAGCAATCCTCCCACTCGGGGGCTTAGCTGCAGTCCCTTACTCGCCTTAGTTTCAAAATCCCTCCGAGTGGAGAGCAATCTTCCCACTCGGGGGCTTAGCTGCAGTCCCATACTCGCCTAAGTTTCAAAAATCCTACCTAGTGGAGAGCAATCCTCCCACTCAGGGGCTTAGCTGTAGTCCAGTACTCGCCTAAGTTTCAAAAATCCTACCGAGTGGAGAGTAATCCTCCCACTCGGGGGCTTAGCTGCATTCTAGTACTCACCTAAGTTTCAAAAATCCTACCGAGTGGAGAGCAATCCTCCCACTTGGAGGCTTAGCTACAGTCCCGTACTCGCCTAAGTTTTAAAAATCCTATCGAGTGGAGAGCAATCCTCTCACTCGGAGGCTTAGCTGCTGTCCAGTACTCGCCTAAGTTTCAGAAAATCCTACCGGGTGGAGAGAAATCCTCCCACTTGGAGGCTTAGATGCAGTCCAGTACTCGCCTAAGTTTCTAAAATCCTACCGAGTGGAGAGCAATCCTCCCACTCGGGGGCTTAGCTACAGTCCAATACTCGCCAACGTTTCAAAAATCCTACCAAGTGGAGAGCAATCCTCCCACTCGGAGGCTTAGCTGCAGTCCAGTACTTGCCTAAGTTTCAAAAATCCTACCGAGTGGAGAGCAATCCTCCCACTCGGAGGCTTAGCTGCAGTTTAGTACTCGCCTCAGTTTCAAAAATCCTACCGAGTGGAGATCAGTCCTCCCACTCTGAGGCTTAGCTGCAGTGCAATACTCGCCTAAGTTTTTTTTAAATCCTACTGAGTGGAGAACAATCCTCCCACTCGGAGGCCTAGCTGTAGTCCAATACTCGCCTAAGTTTTAAAAATCCTACCGAGTGGAGAGCAATCCTCCCACTCGGAGCCTTAGTTGAAGTCCAGTACTTTCCTAACTTTCAAAAATCCTACTGAGTGGAACCCTCCCACTCGGAGGCTTAGCTGCAGTCCAGTACTCGCCTAAGTTTCAGAAAGTCTGACCGAGTGGAGAGTAATCCTCCCACTCGGAAGCTTAGCTGTCGTCCAGTACTCACCTAAGTTTCGAAAATCCTACCGAGTGTAGAGCAATCCTCCCACTCGGGGGCTTAGTTGCAGTCGAGTACTCGCCTAAGTTTCAAAAATCCTACTGAGTGGAGAGCAATCCTCCCACTCGGAGCTTTAGCTGCAGTCTAGTCCTTTGCTAAATTTAAAAAAATCCCGAGTGGAGAGCAATCCTCCCACTAGGGGGCTTAGCTGCAGTCCAGTAATTGCCTAAGTTTCAAAAATCATACCGAGTGGAGCTCTTCTCGGAGGAAGAAGCAGAAAAAGCCCGTAAAGACGCTGTTGATCTTTTAGAAGAAGAGAGAGAGATGGCCCTGATCAGGTCGACCATCTATCAGCAAGACCTTCCTTGATTCCATGCTAGGAATGTAAGAGGTCGAGCATTTCAGGAGGGGGACCTGGTTCTACGAGTGGATCAGCGACGTCCACACAAGCTAGCTCCCGCCTGGGAGGGTCCCTTCATCATCACCAAAGATCTCCACAATGGTGCATATCACCTATATGATGTGGAACACAAGAAAGATGAGCCACGTGCCTGGAATGCGGAGCTTCTCCGCCATTCTAACACTTAAGCATTCAGACTGTCGAGATGTAATAAGAAGTACCTTTCAGTTTGTTTATCAAAGACATGGTTTTGCAGTCTCCTAAATGATTGTTATTACTTATACATGTGTCCAAAATCCCCAGTGGGTAGCTTAGCTGCGAATCCGATTCGCCTAAGTTTCAATAATAAATTCCTTCCGAGTGAAGTGTGTCGGTGTCAAAATCGGCGGATCTCAGGTAGGGGGTCCCGAACTGTGCGTCTAAGGTCGATGGTAACAGGAGATAGGGGACACGATGTTTACCCAGGTTCGAGCCCTCTCTATGGAGGTAATACCCTACTTCCTGTTTGATTGATCTTGATGATATGAGTATTACAAGAGTTGATCTAGCACGAGATCGTAGAGGCTAAGCCCTAGAAGCTAGCATATGATTATGATTGTTGTGTATCTATCGACTAGCCTGGCCCTGGTTTATATAATGCACCGGAGGCCTAGGATAACAAGAGTCCTAGCCGAATACGCCGGTGGGGGAGGAGTCCTTCTCTTGACCACCAAGTCTTGTGCAATGTTCCTTGTATGCGGCAGCTGTCCGAACTGGCCCATGAGTATACGGCCATGGGGGTCCTCGGTCCAGTCTAACTGACCGAGAGACGGCGTGGTGAGTACCCCCTAGTCCAGGACACTATTAGTAGCCCCCTGAACCGGTCTTCAAGTTGGGGACGCTCATTGGTTCTTCCGAACTGTTCTTTGCCTTCGGTCGTCGGTCTTGAAAACAGGTTCAACAAATCTTCCCATCTTCTATCTTGAGGATTGCCGAGCTAAATCTGAAGATCTCACACGTCGGGTATCCGAGGAGCCATTTAAGTCTTCGGCTTTTATCAATGCCTTGTTATTATTATGCCACACCTCGGGTTTGAAGTTGTTCCTAGGCAGCAGCGTCCTCTTGCGTCCGAGCTCCAACGCTGGACTGCATTCGAGGTATCTTTTGCAGCCGAACACCAATGCCGGACCGCTTTCCGAGCTCCAACGCTAGAATGTACCCGAGGTCCAACGCTGGACTATGTCCAAACTCCAACACCGGACTGTATCCGGGATCCAACGCCGGACTATATCCGAGGTGTCATATCACCTTGGTTCAAAAAAGTCGAAGGAGTTTAGCCGAGCTTAATGCCAGAAATGCCCTCTATGGAGCCAGCCACTCGCGCCTGAGCTTTATGCCGGACTGCTTCCGAGGTGGTGCACCACCCCGACTGTGGGTCGATTTTTTGTCATTATTTTCTATTGGTGCAATTTATTCTCTACCGAGATATATAGCCAGTAGCCTTCAAGGTGTGTATCGGTCTAAAACCCGAGATGCACCTGAAGGATGACGTAAGACTACTGATCCCAGTAGCCGCTGAGACTCAGGTCGATGCGCGAAATCGGCCTAAGGATCAACTCCTAGCTCGGCAGCATACATAGGAATAAAAACGCATTGTAATATATTAGAAATAATGATGATCTGCGTACGGGCCCCTGAGAGAGGGTCGTGAGAAGTCGCCGTGATATATTAGCTTGATGCTAGATAGGTCCAGATGGTACTTATTGTTGTCCGAAGATGCGCTTTCCCATAGTTCGATCAAGCCGAACACTGAGCCCTTTGAATTTTCTGCATTGAATAGGCAATGCAGTAGCCCCCGAGACACTGGTCGGGGGCAACACCAGATCAGGGGATCGATGTGCCCCTTTAATATTTGTAAATAATGAGCGCAAATCCCAGTAGCCCCCGAGCCTTAATGTGGGCATGGGTGGCCAAATTAAGGATCGATATCCAGAGTAAAATCATAGATTATGTGTAGTGATTCTATGTATCCGAGTACTTTACATAAATATTTTGACTCCATTGTGACCGTTTATGAGTTGAAGGTGTCCCATTGTCGACCTCTACCCCTTGGTAGATACTACACAGGGTGTTTTTGCAATAACAAAACAACCCTTAGCTGACGTCTCGGTGCCCGAAGGCAGTTGTGTTAGCGGAAACGAGGCAATCAGATATGCGGGGTTTATAACTTTCGCTTAGACACAGGAGCTTTTAACTGGGGAAGCTAGCAATGAGCCCCCGGTTAGTGTTCGGCAACATCCGAGGTCAAGCCGTAAACACTTCGGCCAATGAATGAACGGCCCGTCATTTAACATAGTCATCGGATCGCTGACCAGTTTACGCCTGTTGTGACAATCAGTTTTCGGCTTTCTCCACTAAGGTGCTTAACCATGCGAGCTGGAAGGACAATCGCAGTGGTTCTCCCTAGCCGAACAAAGCAGAACATAGGAGGCAAGCACAGGAGCCGGGCAACCTAACTATTGACCAAAGACAAAATTCGAAACCGATGCATATATGGCAATATCCGAGAGTGTTTTTGCCGAATCTCTAAAGGTGTCCGGTGTTACGCTACGAGACTAATGCTGGAAACACACAAATAGTTTAAAAGTACCATAGGCTTGGAAAACCAAAAAAGTCAGTGAATACCTGACGTCCGAATAAGATCAAGTGTTCAGTGCCAATATGAAAATTGGACTGTAGAAAAAAAGTGCTTCTGTCGTGCTTTAACATGACACATCCTTTGTCAAGACTTCAAGCGGGTCAGCCTACGGCTTCAACCTCCTATCCCGAAGGCGGAGTACTTCTCATTAGACCAGTTTAGCATACTAAACTCTAGCGGCTTTGATAGAGAAATTAGGCTCCCCGGCTAGTGACCACACACTCGTGTCGAAAAAAGGAGAGATAAATAATAATAAAAAAACTTTGCAATGACTAAGAAGAAGAACTTTAAATGCGTCTTAACCAACCGTTGGGTTCTCCCTCTTCGGCCAAGGGTCGAAAAGTGTCATGTACTCCACCTGTCGAGAGTATCGATGGTGTTTCCGATGACAACGCAATCAGGCCATAAGGCTGTAACAGCCAAAGCGCGCTCAGGGAACTTATGCTATATTACTGACGAAGTGTAAGAAGCATCTTCGAAGAAAATAGTACCCCAACCGATACCTTTCTTCTGTGCTCATTATTACTATGAGACTTGTGCAATAGATTTTTTGTACTCATGAGTTCTGTTGTGTGCCGACCATAATTGAAAACAATAAGAGCACTAGCTTTCGGCCTCACGCAGTTTGAGGTCCGGCTCGGATGACCCAATCGTGATAATCGCAGAGGTGCTCCGTTTACTCCCTAACCGAACAACAGGAACGTAGGGGTAAACACAGGAGCGAGGCAACCCAGCTTGCAAATTGCTTAAGTCAACATGGTGCATATTGTGGTGTAATACACGAGCAAGGAACGAAGCCGTACAAGTGTAATCATTTGCAAGAGGAAAGGCTTCATAAAGGAAGCCCGCAAGTAAACGGACTATTTGAATTTGTGTGTCATAAACAAAGTTTTGACAAAGAAATTTTTTACAAGCAACTTTTTTCCAAAAAAAGTATAATGCTTGGTCTAATCGAACATAAGTTAAAAATTTGAAACTTTGAGCATCAAGGAAACTTAGCTGGTTAATGTGTTTGGTATTGATGACGCGGTCCGAGCTTGATGCGGGAGAAGGTTCCATCCCCCAAGCCGGTCCCGAGGTGGCAGAGTAAAGAGCTCGGCACTCCGAAGTGGTGACATAGCATGACCAATGCAGGCCGGCAGAGTGATGCCGAAGTCCCCGGCATGGGGTAATGATGTGTTGACGAAGCCCCCCGTCCAGCCGAGGTGACGTGGTATGTAAGTATGCCGAGTTGACGATACTGCCCAACCCGGATCATTTTCCTATGCACAAAAAATAGTGCAAACCGGAGATAATAGTAATAGTAATAATTTTAAAAAATCGTTGCATAATGAATAATTTATGCAAAGTGAGTAATAAAAGAAATATGGCATGGCGCCGAAGTCAATGTCGGTGCAGGGCGTCGGCGTGATGCGGTAAAGGCTGAATTCACAAGTCAGTCCGAGTTCCGGATGCGGCGTTCACCGGACCATGTACGAAAACTGACCGAACCACCATGCGACCTCGTTAATGCGTCCACCATTTGATATACCTGTGTTCATATGATGGACAAACCAGAGTAATAATTCCTTGGGAAAAATGAACCCAAACAAGCAAAAAATACTAGGATTAATAGCACCTGGTTTATTTGTTGTAGCAATCCGAAGAAAGGTGATTCCCAAAATTGGGACTCGATCCGCACACCCATTGCCTGATGGGCGATAAAGCGACGCCATGGCGATGCTGGCAAAGGTTGGCTCGCTGAGGCAAAGCCCTCGGTCCAGCTAATCGTGACGGAGCTAGTCGGCTAGTGACGCCAAAGTCTCCGGAGTAGGTTGATGAAGAGATGGTGAAGCCCCCGGTCCAGCCAAGATGTCGAAGCCTCGATGTCATCCTATGAGTCAAAGTAGGTCGGCGTGATGGATGCTGGTTTGAAGAAGCAACAGTGCGGCCCTACCGATGTAGGTCGTGACGTGGTCAATGTCGGCTTGATGAAGTGACCATGCGGCGATGCCGGTGTGGCCGCTCCGTGTAATCCATGGGGCGGCGATGTTGGTGATGATTTATCCTTCGCGATGCCGAACTCCTGTTCGGCTTGCTGAGATGATGATTCGAAGAAGTTGAGCTCGGTTCAACAAAGTGACGACGTGTCTAGCACAGATCGGCAGCCTTGGAGCAATATTGCCGGACTGGTTTGACACCAGCATGATGATGAAGATGACCTCAGGGGAGGCTTAAAATTTGATGGGCACGTGTTTAAAAACGATGCATAATACCCTAGAAGTGAATTCCTCTAAAAAGGTCGTCCAATATCACGTTCATAAAGAAACATGAATTCGGGTCGGATCCGTATTCGCGCAGAAAACAGATCCGAAAATTGGTCCACTCATCGGAAGGTTCCCGGAGTTTGAACTGTCGGATCGAGATGACATTTGGAGGGGTGGTAGATATTGGAATTCCGCAGTAGATGAACGGTTGGATCTTCCAAAGGACCTCCGAGCTGGGCTCTGGAGACCACGCCCTAAACTCGTCCAGATTCCCGTCCAGATTTGACAGGGCTCCGGTATATTGTAGATTGTCGGAGATTCCTCCATGGGAAGTCGACGAAATTTTGCATGGCCACTGCAGACGTAATTCCGCACTATTCCACCGAAACAATCGTCAAACCGACACTCGAGGAGGCGGTGATGGCGGATACAAGTTCTTTGTCCATAAAAACAGCACGGCCGCCCGAGGGCAATGTTGACATTGAGCCCTCGAGGTCCATGGATGATTCCTCTATGATCATGATAGAGATCGGAGTTGATGTTGAAGATGGACCCGTCCGAACATGATGATCAGAGACGGAGCATGGTCCTCGATCGAGCCAAGGTGACCAGTCGAGCCGGCGACGAAGATTTCGGCGTCGCAGTTGACCTGCGGGTGAGCCATTGATCCTTTTGCCGATCACACAGTGGAACTCTCAATGAAACCACCAATGTCGGTGTCAAAACCGTCGGATCTCGGGTAGGGGGTCCCGAACTATGCTTCTAAGGTCAATGGTAACAGGAGACAGGGGACACGATGTTTACCCAGGTCCGGGCCCTCTCAATGGAGGTAATACCCAACTTCCTGCTTGATTGATCTTGATGATATGAGTATTACAAGAGTTGATCTACCACGAGATCGTAGAGGCTAAACCCTAGAAGCTAGCCTATGATTATGATTGTTGTGTATCTATCGACTAGCCTGGCCCTGGTTTATATAATGCACGAGAGGCCTAGGATAACAAGAGTCCTAGCCGAATACGCCGGTGGGGGAGGAGTCCTTGTCTTAGCCACCAAGTCTTATGAAATCTACTTTGTGTGCGGCAACTGTCCTAACTGGCCCATGAGTATACGGCCATGGGGGTCCTTGGCCCAGTCTAACTGACTAGGAGACGACGTGGTGTGTACCCCCTAGTCCAGGACACCGTCAAAGAGCAATCTTCTCACTCGGGGGCTTAGCAGCGAATCTGATTCGCCTAAGTTTTAAAAATCCTACTGAGTGGAGAGCAATCCTCCTACTCGGGGGCTTAGCTGCAGTCCCGTACTCGCCTAAGTTTCAAAAATCCTACTGAGTGAAGAGCAATCCTCCCACTAGGGGGCTTAGCTGCGATCTCGTACTTGCCTAAGTTTCAAAAATCCTACCTAGTGGAGAGCAATCCTCCCACTCGGGGGCTTAGCTGCAGTACTGTACTTGCCTAAGTTTCAAAAATCCTACCGAATGCAGAGCAATCCTCCCACTTGGGGGCTTTGTTGCAGTCCAGTACTTGCCTAAGTTTCAAAAATCCTACCGAGTGGACATCAATCCTCCCACTCGGGGGCTTAGTTGCAGTCCAGTACTCGCCTAAGTTTTTTTTAAATCCTACCGAGTGGAGAGCAATCCTCTCACTCGGAGGCCTAGCTGCAATCCAGTACTCGCCTAAGTTTCGAAAATCCTATCGAGTGGAGAGCAATCCTCCCACTCGGAGGCTTAGCTCCAGTCCAATACTCGCCTAAGTTTCAGAAATCCTACCGTGTGTACAGCAATCCTCCAACTCGGAGGCTTAGCTACAGTCCAGTACTCGCCTAACTATCCGAAATTCCTACCAAGTGGAGAGCAATCCTCCCACTCGGAGGCTTAGCTGCCGTCCAGTACTCACCTAAGTTTCTAAAATCCTACCGAGTGTAGAGAAATCCTCCCACTAGGGGGTTAGCTACTGTCCAGTACTCGCCTAAGTTTCAAAAATCCTACCGACTGGAGAGCAATCCTCCCACTCGGAGGCTTAGCTGCAGTCCAGTACTCGCCTAAGTTTCAAAAATCCTACCGAGTGGAGAGCAATCCTACCACTCGAAGGCTTAGCTGCAATCCAGTTCTCGCCTAAGTTTCTGAAATCCTACCGATTGGAAAGAAATCCTCCCACTAGGGGGCTTAGCTGTGGTCCAGTACTCGCGTAAGTTTCAAAATCCCACCGAGTGGAGAGCAACCCTCCCACTCGGGGGCTTAGCTGCAGTCCAGTACTCGCCTAAGTTTCAAACATGCTCAGAGCTGCGGTGCAAATACAAAGTCCGCTCCATCCTGATCCGCATGGACGACGAGGTGAAGTTCAACTATGATCTTATCCTTAGAGCTGTGGCACAAATACAATGTCCGCTCCATCCTGACCGGCAAGGACGACGAGGTCCAGGTCGACTGTGACCCTATCCTCAGAGCTGCGGCACAAATACAACGTCCGCTCCATCCTGATCTACAAGGACGACGAGGTGCAGGTCGACTGCGACCTTATCATCTGAGCTGCATCATAGAGTCAGTAACAATTCAGACTGAAGAAACAAGTTACACTCAAGTGTCAAGAGATTTAAAAACAACCAAATTCAGATAAGTCCTACAAGGTTCGAGACCATAGTATAAGGTACTCGGGCATCAGGCCCGAAGGAGATTAACGGTTACAAAACCACTCGACATACCGAGGCAAATTTAATCAGATCATAAAAGATTGTTCATTTTGTGGGAGGAGGACTAGCAGGCTAACGAACTCATCTAGGTCGATTCCATATGCAATTCAAGTAGCGGCAGCAATAAAGGTCTCCATGAAAGACTAGAAGTCGAGTCTCCTGGTGTTGGCAACCTTGATCGCTGCTAGCTTTTCCTCCTTGGCCTCCTTGCAATGGACTCGAACAAGTGACAGAGCTATGTCAGCACCGCATCGAGCAGACGACTTCTTCCATTCCTGCACTCGACGAGGGATCTCATTGAGTCGAGTCATCAAAGACTCGAGGTCATTTTGGAGCGTCTCCTTCGGCCATAGCGCCATGTCGATCCGCGACACCGCAACCTTCAGGCGAGCAAAGTAGTCTGTGAAGCTGGCAAGATGGGATTCCTGTCGGAGCACGTTCATAGCAGCTTCATCGTTGACAGGGGAATTGATGGGGTCCAAGCTCGTCTCGATTCGCCTAGTTTCTTCCTCAAAGTTTTGACAGAGTTCCGCAACCACAAAGAGCTAATGAGTCGACCAATTATGGTGACTCGACGACAGCAAAATAGTCGGACAAGGAAAGATACCTTTAAGCATAAGGAATAGCTTATTGGCGAGTGCGCCCAGATAGGCCTCCAGGTCATTTCTCTTACGAGAAATGCATTCAATCTTGTCTTTCAAAGCTACCTTGTCTTTCTTCAGACGGGTCACTTCTCGATTGGCCTCGGCAAGAGGTGTCTTTAACTTGGCATTGTCTTCCTCGAGCGCCCCGAGTGAAGCTAGTTTCTTATCAACAAGTGTTGTTTTCTCTTGATCCTCCTTCCGCGCTGCGGCAAGATCAAAGATCCTTCTGCGCCAGAGCTTGTCTCATTTTCTCTATATATATACTACAAACAAGCACTTGGTTCAAAGAGAAGAATGAAGGGGCAACTAGAGGAACAGTCCAATTACACAGTCGACAAGTTATTACCTTCCATACCAGTTGCTTCGTCTTTGGCCTTCTGCAAGTTCTGCTTGGACAAATCCAGGTCGAGGTTGAGCAGTCTCTGCTTCTCTTCAAATTCAGCAAACTTGGAGATGAGCTCACAAGATTCCCTAGACCTTTCCATTTTCATCCTAGCCCAAATCCCAATAGTCTTTTTATTGGGGATATTCCTTTCCTATTAAAGGAATAACTCAATTTGCCCTAGGTTGTGAAGACCTATATTTCCATCACTCCTAAAATTCCCAAATAATTCTCATAAATTGTTTGGGTCATATCTTTCTCAAATATGGCAAAATATTTCATTGGCCATGTTTCCCATCATCCTCAAATAATCCTTTTCCTATTCTGTCCTAAATGTAAGATTGTGAAGCAAGTGCCATTTATCTTTGCCCAATTCACCCCAAACCTTTTGGACACCTTTTCATGTCCAAATAATTGTGTCATGACAAATTTCAACTTAATTTTCGTAGTAAATATTCCTGAGCAATTTTTCAAAGTTCCTGTCTAAGGGAATTGGTTGTGAAGGAAGTACTAGCTAGGTTAATCCAATTGAGTTGAATTTTTGCATGGCCTTTCATATCATCAAATAAAAGCTCTCCAAAAGATTTGAGCTCATGCAATGCATCCATGTGAGCTGAGCATAAATTCTTTGTTTCTGCCAAAATTTTCAGTTAGTGAAGCTAGTATATTTTATATTGCTCCATTCCATGTAACCTATCTCCACCCAATTTGGGCATATTCCATCTAGCCAATTTTCCTCTAGATGTTTTGCAAGTTTCTGGTCAGTGGAAATGCTTGTGAAGCAAGTACCATTTTGGATTATCCAATTGGTATGAAACCTTTTGTAGCATCTTCATATGACCATTTAACTATGCCTTGCCCAATTTGAGCTCAAGTTGACACTCCTAGTGAGTGCTTCTTCATCATTTCTAAATCTGGTCAGTATGGCACTTTCTACAGCAAGTGCTACCTAAACCCCTCTTCTTGATCGGAAACCTTGACAGCTTATTCACCTTAGTGAGTGATTCAACTCAGTCAAAGCTCATACTTCCTCTCCAAGTATCTGCTCCACAGCAAACTCCAAACACATTGCTGTTCCTTAGTATTCTTGCTACCCGTGATCACATCAGGAATCACTATGCTTGTTTCTCTCCTCCTTGGCATCACCCTCTACACACCTTGTCTCCCAGACGTGGTTTGGCCGACTAAAGCAAGGGTTCTCATCGCGTGCACGTGGTGACTACCGCCCCAGGCAAGCATTAAACGCGCTCTAGATCCATCTTGGCCTTGTGCTCGTCCGTTCTCTCCTCGTCTCGACCCGCAGCCATGTCCAGTAGCCTCCCCATGATCGACTGCGTCTCCCTGAGCCCTTGCCCCTTCGTCTTCTTCCCCCGTGAGCCGTCCCCATCGCCAAACAGCGAGCACCCACACAAGCGCTGTAGCCGACCGGCTCTATTTGTGCCTCGGCCACTTCCTCCCCGTGCTCCCTTGGCCGCCTCTGCCCCGTGCGCTCTCCCCTGTGCCTTTCCCTTCGTCTACCTTCAAGCTCATGCGCGTGCACACGCGTCGGCGGCGCCGGAGACGCGTCCGCAGCACCGAACATGCATCCGCGGCGACACATGCTCGGCCTCCTCCCCCTCTGCCTATATAAGGCCACCCCGAGCGTGTTTCTCACGCATTCCTAGCTGCCTCTCCGACCTCCCAAGCGAGCTCGAAGAGCTCTTTGGTTCCTTCCATGGCCGCCGTTTCCGCATCGGCCTCGGCCTAAATTCACTCGAAGCCGAGCCCCTCCTTCCCTCATTCCTTCACCACAGGAGTCCCCTCGACCCTCTGATCCTCACCACCTACTTGCCCCTCGCCGGAGTACCCCGCATCCCTGTAGCCCAACTCCACCCGAGCCACTGCCTGCTGGCATCGAAGTCCCCCTAGTATCAGCCCTCCCTGAGCTCCGTGACCTAGCGGAATGGATGCGCCTCGTCTCCCCAAGCTCGCCGGTGGTTGAAGCGTGGCAAATGATGGCCTGTAGCACCATCAGTCATCGCTGCAGCGCTCGGCCTCGTCCCGGCCTCTGTTCACCATCGAGAAGAAGCAGAGGAGGAGTGGGGGAAGAGAGAGGGCAAGGCAGGACCCACCTGTCATCGAGCGCGACCTCCTGTCCAGCTGGATAAGTGGAAGCGCAATTCCAGGAATACGCCTATGTCTCTGGAAAGCGTATTATGGTTCTGTTTTGGGTAGGATTACGTTTTCTTCTATGGAAAATGTATTCTCCGAAAAGTGCTTTTTGTTTTTTCAGCTCAGGGGCCTGTTTGTAGAAGTTATTTTATAGATTGGTCCCTGAACATCGTCGGGCTAGAACTTTTTACCCGTAACTCCGAATGACGTGAATCCAACGCCCATGTCTTAGTCTCGTCAAGCCCTAACTTTTCGTACCGTTTCCAGAATGGTTTGACACACTGGAAATGACCATTTTTCCCTTGCCCCTAATCAGCCCCCTCCGAGAGAGAACCCTTTCCGGCGATTCTTTCCGCGGTCGTTCCGCACTTCTCCCTGGAGCCTTCTTCATCCCCAGGCAAGCCACAACCACCATTTGCATGATAGCCATGCATAAGAATTGGTTCTCAACTTGAATCTTGAATAACTGTCTATTTATTTTTCTACTTCGGTCGGCATTTTGGTTATGCTTATGGATTGGTGTTTACCGTCATGCTAGGTTTTCATGCACTCTATTATTATGTTCTTCATGCTAGTATTACTTTAATATTGGCAACGTTTGGTAGTAGTACATGTTGGTGATGGTCTTCGGTGCATGACTACCGTCTGTTCCAAGTACCGTTGTTATGCATGTTCCTTTGCATCTAGTTGATGAAATACTTAGATGGTAGTTTTATTGTTATGTTATTGCATGGTATTTATTAGTGATGCTAGTGGTCATGTTATGCTATATGTAGTGTTCTAGTTGTGATATCCATGCTCGTCAGTATGCCATGCTCATCTGGATAAATAGTTAAATGTTGTTGTTATGCTCGTTGATTGGGATGCACCCCCATGCTTATGTTAATATCATGTTCATGCATTGTAGTTACATCAGGTTATTTTTATCATGGCTCAACATATTGCATTCAAGTTTAACTGGATTAAATTGAACTTGAACAACTGTTGGCTGAGTCATGGTGCCACCATATCGAGCTGACCAGTGCAACCACGCTTACCTCATGGGGGGGGTCCTCACTGGGTCTATGTCATGCCTCTCGCCGGTGCCTCCCACGAGGGAAGGTTATGCGTGGGTGCTACCTTGGCCATGTAGGACGGCATAAGCCTTGTGTGCCTTTTGTTTTTATAAGGATCCTTGTCCCCGTTTGGGGCTGTTTTGCGACGATGGTGGCCGTTGGTTCCTTTGGTAGGCACGGGGCCACCTAGGACTTAGCCCAAATGGGGAGTGGCCAGGAGAGTGTCATGGTAGTAGGACGGTTTTGTCGGAACGCCATTGGTCCACCCGAATGGGAGTGCGAGGCCATGGGTTCCATGGTGTGGGTATAGTGTGCTAAGCTCTGCAGAGTGTGTGTGTTAAATATATCGATAGCCGCACCCGCGGATAAGGGCCCAGTTTGTGTCGGTCACACTATGGATCGACAGTAATAATAATGATGTGCTTAATAACAACCCTGGTTTGATGAGGAAAGAAGTTGGTTGATATTTATGTGATCGTGACAGAATCACTGTGGTATCGTGATTACCAACTTGTTTGATATTTGGGGTGTTATGCGAAAGTCAAGGGTAACGGTCAAGCTCCTTGTGGTCATAAATAATTACTATGATATTGTTAATACCAAGCTTGACTGGATCCTGAGATGATCGTGTGATGTCCGTGGTGGTAAGCGATGCATGTGATGGTTACGTTGTAACCCGAGTAGAGTACGTTGGTGCATGATAGTTTCATGATGTTGCATGCTAGTCTCCTCATGTTCATATGTTTATGCCATGCTTGTATTGTTCTAACTGTATCATGTTGTACATGCCATGTTGTTCTGATAGTATCGTGTTCATCAATTGCTTAATAATCTGTAATTGCCATGCTATTTTTTGTCCTGATTTGTTTGGTTGATGTGAGCTTGCAAGTACATTCAATGTACTGACCCAGCGTGTCATGCCAGTTTGCAGGTCATGCCGGATATGATTTCTTGTTTCCTGTGGATTCCTTGTTTGCGAGCTAGGATAAGCGTTCCAGCCAGAGTCCCTGCGGAGTGGAGTACACCACCGCTGTCGTTGTTCCGCTAACAGTAGTTATTCCGCTGCATCGTGTTGTTCTGCTGCTTGCACGGAGCAATCGTGGCAGGCGTAGTGTCGCCATGCCGATGTAATCCCCTTGTACCCATATAGATTGCAATAAAGAGCTGGTTTTTTCTATGCTAAGCAGCGCCATATTCCAAAAGACTTCTCCTCGATCTCTGGGCTGGAATACGGGGCGTTTCGGTTTCTCTGAGCCGGGGTGCCACATAAAAGATGCATCAGTGGATAGAATTAAAGATTATTTGCTTCCGAGTGAAAAGAACTCTAAGACTACTATAGAATCAAACATTCAACAGTAGTCTCGGGGACTACACCCGGTGGGTGCACTTAGCGTGCCCCCACTTGTCCATGTTCCACTCGACATGGTCTGCCCAAACCGAGTGGAAAGAAAAAATAACAAAATGGCGACAGTTATTCTCAGACCCCAACCGACTGGCTACAGTCGACTACTGTCTCGGGGACTACACCCAGTGGGTGCACTCAGCGTGCCCCCACTGGTTCAGATTCCACTCGACATGGTCCGCCCAGACCAAGTGGAAGAACTCAATAATAAGATATTTTCAACAAGTCCCCCGCCGAATCACCCGTTCGATGGCGGCCTCGGGGACTACACCTAGTGGGTGCACTCTGCGTGCCCCTATTAGTCCAAAACTACAATTGTCATAACCTAGTCGAATCATCTAGAAGAACTACTCAGCATAAATTGAAAACCTAGTGGGTGTACAGAAGCGAAGAACAGACCAACAAACGAAAGCGCAATGAAAAGTTTTCAGGTAGCATATCCTAACAGAGCAAGCATCAAGATAGGAGTTCAGTCAGAAACCAGCTTACCTGGACATTGGATCGGAGGGCTGCACTGGCATCATAAGCAGCTTGGTTGTTCTCGTGCACTGTCTTCACCCGCTCCATCATCAGGCCCGCTTGG
Source organism: Triticum urartu (assembly GCF_056163025.1). NCBI lineage: Eukaryota > Viridiplantae > Streptophyta > Magnoliopsida > Poales > Poaceae > Triticum > Triticum urartu. Next base: position 347,380,434 of record NC_141876.1, on the reverse strand, counting down.
CGTATGGCTTCTGCAACAGCACTTGCCTGGTGCTCCGAAACATGAAGGATGGTGAAAAACAAAGACGGCGGTTCAGTTGCGGCAGCCTGAGAATCCGAGGCGTGATGTTGGACAGATGAAGCAGGGACTGGCACAGTCAATGATGAAGGGCGTTCACTCGACACTGGAACAACAAAGGTAACAGAAGCCCGGTTCACGTCTCCAGGCTATTAAATCACTGGCTCCGTCACCGACACCAATTGGGACGTCTAGCCAGCGGATGCCTTCTTGCTCGAAGTCCTGCTCCTCCTTCCCATGGGTCTCTGTGTCACATCTTCCTCATCATCCAGGAGTTTGATAACACTAGGTGGAGCTGCAAAATAGTCGCTCACAAGCGGAGTCGAACCCAGGTTGCGTTGGAAAGAGCACATAGCCACTAGCCAACTCTGCTAGTTGATGTTTGACGGGAGGGGAGTCGACCTCTTCACCACTGCTCAAGTCCTCGCTCTCCTTGTCTCCCCTTTCATCAGAATGCCACTCGCCACTCTCGCGTCCACTCGCCTCTCCCTCATCCTCCTGCTCTCCGTTGGGAATCGAGTACATCTCAATGTAGATCTGCAAGGCACAGGGTCGAGTGAATATCAATCAGTTTCAAGAGAAAACACATATCATAGCAAGATACACTCGGAAGAAAAGAGTCAGGCCTTGTTTGGTTCGGTGGTGTTGTCGAGTGGAGGCACCCTACTAGGCCCCATGGGGTTGTCTTTGTTGCCAGTAATGCCTTGCAGCCACAGCACCACCATCTCCTTGTCGACTTCTTCCGGATGGATTGGAGTGTTGTATTCAACATCCGAATACATCCACATTGGATGGTGACGGGCTTGGAGTGGCTGGATGCGTCGACTGAGAAATGCTTCTAACAGATCCATGCAAGTCACACCGTCGCGGACGAGCTGGACCACTCACTCAACCAACACATTAACCTCCAATTTCTCAGCTGGAGCCACTCTCAAAGGAGAAGGCTTCTCGACTTGATTTGTGGAAAATGGGGGAAGACCAGTCGACTGACCTGGAGTCGGTTGGTCCTTACAATAGAACCAGGTCGACTGCCACCCTCTGACCGAATCAGGAAGAATCATGGCAGGGAAAGTGCTTTTGTTTCTCATCTGGATCCATAAACCTCCACACATCTGGATCACGTGTGTCCTCTCATCACTCGGATTGGCCTTTTTTACAGACTGAGATCGACAGGTGAAAATGTTCTTGACGAGACCACAGTGCGGTCGACAACCCAGAAAATTCTCACACATGGACACGTAGGCAGCTAGGTATGTGATAGTATTGGGAGAAAAGTGATGGAGTTGGGCTCCAAAGAATATTAGGAAACCCCAGAAGAAAGGATGTGGAGGCAGAGAGAAACCGCGGTCGACATGGGTCGCAAGAAGGACACACTTACTTTCTTGCGGTTGCGGCTCGGTCTCGTCCTCCAGAAGCCGCCAAGATTCATGGGCAATTAACCCCTCATCAACCAGATCCTCCATATCTTCTTTCTAGATCGTCGACCGGATCCAGTCGCCCTGAATCCAGCCGGGCGGCAGAGCAGTTCTCGACGATGACCCGCCCTAGCTCATATTCTTCCCCTTCGCTTTCGCCGTCACCTTCTTCGCGCACTCCAAAGCAGCGGTCTTGTCCTTCCCCATTGCGGCTGCTCGAGCTCAGACTGGGCGGCGGCGCCGAGAGCAGAGGCGGAAGTAAAGAGGAGTAGAGGAAGAAGGGGGAGAATTGGGCGCACAGTGCGAAAGCATCGGCTCCAATGCCTTATATGGCCCCACTCCCCGAGTGAATGATTGGTGGACCCAAACTACCCTGTCAAATCCCGCAACAGGTGCGCGTGCAGTACGTGGCGAAGAAGGTGGCGCGGGGATCGAGGCGCCCCTGCCTAATCCACTCCGATTACCACGGCCCTCTCCGCCTCGCACGCTTCCCCAAATTTCGAATCCCGTGACATCCGGAAATGGCAAAGTAGTCAATCATGCCAAAGATTTATACAACACCAGCAGTCGAAGCTTATCAGCAAAAAATCACTCGACAACCTCTAAATGGATCAAGGCAACTGGAAATTAAGTCGAAGCTGTTGCATGTTTCACCAATCCAGTAAAATGCTTCCGCGGCATAAAGATTGGTTCGGAACCATCTTCAACTCCATTTCCACTCGAACCTAGAACCATTCGGGGGCTAATGACGATGCCGTGAACCTAGGGTAGGGCAATAGACATGATCTAAGCACCCCTCCCAAGGACACTGCCCTACAGTCAAAGACAATCAAAGGACAGCAAATTCTACCAACTGGAATCACCTGAGTGCATGTCCACTCGACCAACATCTCCACTCGGATATCCCAATTCCATTCGACCAGTATATCATCACTCGACCGTACAAGAACCACTCGGAGTATAGAAGGTCTAAAGTCACTCCAGATAGCAACGGTCAGGCATTCACTCCGTAGCATTAATGATTAGTTAGATGACTTTATTACATGCGTTACAGTAAGGCCTCATCTTTATGTACATTGAACTCTTTGTAACATGGGTTGGCTGGGGTCCTGGCGTAAGCCACCCCCCTCCACTGTGACAAGGGGTCCACACCCCTTGAAACTTCACGCATAATCCAATCGACTGAGCCTCCGGGCACCGAGACGTAGGACTGTTACTTCCTCTGCGAAGGGCCTGGACTCGTACATCTTGCGTGCACAATCTCACCATACACTACTAGGGAAAAGCCTAGCAGCAGCGCGGGTTTTGGGCCTCTCAGTAGCACGGGGACCGGCGCTACTAATAAGGCGCTACAGCTAACGTATAGCAGTAGCGCCTGTTGACCCACGCTACTGCTATAAATGAATAGTTGTAGCGCTCTTTAGAAAAGGGCGCTGCTGATATTATCTGCAGCGCTGTTTACTAGGAAGCGCTACTAGTAAGGCGGCGCTACTACTAAATTTCCCCCCCTCACTACTACTAGTTTTATTAGTTTTTCCCTGCATATTTGTTTTGTATTTGTTTTGTATTTGAATAGGCTTTATACAATAATCTTTAGCATATCATACACATACAAATGTAATCATAGCATATACATATAATTAGTCTCATCAAATCATGTCATCATCATAATCATCATCGAACACAAAGTGGTCTCTCGTCATCATCTCGAAAATAGCGATACAAGTCTCGATTACTTGCAAATGCATCGTCATCCATCTAAACAATGATATACGCGAGAAGAGCTATCACTTTGAGTACATGAGTCCGTATCCCTCTCTCGCATTAGCGTGAACCTAAACTAACTACTGCCTGTAGCTCGGAAACCGGAAACCGGTACACCTAGGCCTCACACTCCGGCCACTTGTCGTATATATACTCCTGGCGTAGCACTTCTTCACCATCTATGATCTATGCACCTGCATCGTCACATGAGTCGATATGCAACATATATAGTTGAGCAACAGAAAGAGACAAACTTGGCAAAAATAGAAACAACATATCATAAGCATAAATAACAAGGTTCATCATACCCCAAAATGCCCTAACTAGAGTGATTTTCACTAGTCGGGGAGGAGGATGGTTTAATTACATCACAAATAAAGTTTCACCGTGCATAACTCAAAGTTTTTTCATACAAAATGTATGGACTAAACAGACACATTGTCATATATCGACAATCACTTCAACATGTCGTTCCATCCATCCAAGTCAGGGAGATAGTCCTTGAGCTTAGTGAAAGGCTTCATGTCGAGACGCTGAGAGGCTATCCATGTTCGGACGTCTTCCTGTGACATTTGTCCTTCTCCGTAGAACATCCCTGTTTTTCCGACGACCTCCTTCATGATGATTTGGGCAAGTTCGCGCTGGATGTTATAGAACTCAGCTCGAAGTCCATGATCCTCGATATCTCCTATGTCCTTTGCCCATTGCAGAATATGGGCATCGCTGGATCTAGGTGACATGCGAAGGTTCTGGTGATCCCGTCTGTACTCCAGCATGTCGTGTAGGACATAGAATCCATCATTAAGAGAATCGTTTGGTTGCTGGATGCGGCAGAAGTCGGTCTTATGGCCGAAGGCGGCCCTGCCGCCCCTTCTCTTCTTGTCCCTGACCTCTCCACCCCTTTCTTGGTAGTAAAACATAGCACTGTCGAGAACATCCTTAATGTGGGTGTAATCCTTTTTGTGGATGTTCTTCGACGAGTCCATGTAAAGAGCGTGGGAGAATCGGGGGTAGAGGATGATGAGGACGGCGCGCCCGCCGCTGCGCAAAATAAGTACACCTCAAATTAATTAGCCTCCACCGTGCAAATGAATGATTGAAATCGAAGGAAGGATAGCAGCGCGAATGACTTACAAGGGATGATAAGGCACGAGAATCGCCTCCTGGTCCTTATTGGCGAGCATGAAATTGACGATGTAATCCCCCGCGTATTCACGGTGCTTTGTGCAGACTCCCAAGAAGCCCTCGTGCATGTAGTACGGGTCAGCGAAACAGATATGAGATATCTACTCAACCCCGATGATGTAGTTCATGTGCAAGGCATAAAGGCGGACAAACTTAAAATCTAGCTTCTTCACGTGAAACATGTCGAATATGTAACTGAATCGGAGGAAGAACTTATTCGCGGGGAAGCTGTCGACGTACGACATTTTCCGCAGAATGTTAACCACATAGAGTGGGTATCCTGGATCTTTCGAGGTGATGAGGCCTTTCTCTACCCGCAGCACATCGTCATAGAATCAGCTTTTTTGCCTTTCCTCGCTCTCTTCCTAGACTTCTTTACTACCGAAAGGTCGTCCATAATACGTTGAGACGGCAATTCAGGCACCGACTCATGACACTCAAACCCTGAGGAGGCGCCAGTATAGACATACTGTTAAGCGCCATCGTCGTCCTCATCCTCATCCATGGCGACATCATCAGTGACTAATGGAGCCTCCTCCTTACCCCATCCGCTATCACCCAACCCGACACCCAACGGTAAATTGGGTAGGTGGGGTGTTGATGTTCATACCTTGCTGAGGCTGCATGCTCGTGGGTGTGCTCCCGGCCGCCTCCAGACGAAGCAGACTCTTTGGCCACAACAGGACCCACCCATTGCAACAATCACCAAGCCGCGGCGGTGTCTCGTCGTCATCCCCCACTAGTATTGGAGGAGGCAAATTCTCGTGGCCCAGTTTGACATTGGCCATGGAAACCTTGAAGACGTTCGGGGGGATCGACCGGCTGTGGAACAATGGTTCCTTCGGCTCCATTATCGTCGCCTTCCCCATGTCCACCTTCTAGTCGCCGATGGTGTACAATATGGTGCACGGGGTTTCATCGGCCTGCAAAGAAAAGTCCGCGACGTGAGACATCCGAAAGGCAACAAAAACGGGAGATTATACATTTAAATTGAAGGGGGCCGGTGTGACAGATAACGTGATACCTTGACAGATACGGGAGCCGGTGCGGGATCTGGTGCGGGAGCAGGTGCTGGTGCAATGCTAGTCGAACTGCTCCCCAAGAAGTCAGCAAGGGGAAAGTCCTCTTCATTTTTTCTGGATTTTGCCTTGTCCAAGTGAAAACCCCCGTCACCAAGGAAGTAGACAAATCTGCAACCACCTGTTTTGCGGCAGCTACCGCTGTTGCGACTGTCTAAGATAATTTCTTCTCAACCGCAATCTCAACCTTCTTGTCGATGTTTTCTTCAGTTAACCTCCTTCTTTCCTTTCTCTCCTCCGTGGTCTCATGGTAGTACTTCTTCCATGTGGCACCGTCTCCGACACCGTGCACGCGTCCATACGATGGTCGAGTATCCACTGGTTGTCGTTTCAATATGTTCAACGCCTAGTTGAATGGAGTGTCCCACTTGGGCCTCGCCAATGCCTCAGACGGCGAGTCGCTTTCGGCTGCAATCCGGTGCTGCTCTCTCTGCAAAATGCACAAGGATCGTTTACAAATATGACTAACGTGTGAAGTCGAATTGATCAGAATCTAAAATTACCAGCAGTCTCATGAACTCCGTAATGACCGGTTTTCTCTCGTAAACCTTCTTCATTGGGTCCCAACGGTGCCGGGCCCTGAGGATGTCACGCTCCTGCGGGACAGTGAAATCCGCCAAGGGGTCTGGGATGCCCAGACTCGCGGCTTCTGCGTCCTCCTTGGCCCATTTGGACCTTTTTCCGCCGTAACCACGACTTCCGAGGTGGTGGCTCCCAATGTTCCTCTCTTGAAGCCCCTTCATGTAGTGAGACTTTTTTTTGGCAGCTTCGGCCTCGCAAGCCTCCTTGAATATTTGAAACTGCTCTTCCATGATTGTCGGATTATCCTTTACAATCTCGGAGTAGGGTTCTTTCTTGTCGATGATCTTTGCTTTCACTCGATTTTTCCAGGCGGCCAACGCGTCGCTAAACTTGGTCATGGCGTGTTTGTTTATCTTCTTCATTGCCGAGTCCTCATCTGGATCTTCATAATCCTTCTCATTCCGGCCCGGGAACAAGAATATCTGGTGAAACTTCTTTAGGAGGGAGCTCCTCATATTTTCTATCTTCTATAGTTTCTCATCGTTGATGGTGGCGGTTGTCCGTACGATGCAGCCTATTTGAATTCCATAGCATCGACGCGCTTCCTCGGGTGCCTTTGGCTCAAAATTGCCGTCGTCCACCTCCGTGACCACTAGTCTAGTAGTCCTGAGTTTGTTAGGAGGCCGTTGCCTGTTTGCTCTCGGTTCGACACCGGCTCCGCTCCCCGAGGCAGCGCCGGTTTCAGTCTCAGCGCCAGTCTCGATGCCGGTCTGAGTCTAAGCGCCGGTCTCAGTCTCAGCACCGGTCTGCGTGTCGGCAAGGCTAAAAAATTCGTCTGCCGACCGATAGACATCGTCGGAATCACCAGAACCCTGTCCTTCATCGTTGCTAGCCATGTTTCCTACGATTAAATCTAGTCAATTAATTCTAGACCTAATAAAATGAATAATGACTTAAAAAGGCCTATTGTTTTGCAGGAATGTTGACTCCTTCCCGGTGCCGCAAATCCCGGGCACTCGATATGTCCTAGTTTGTAGCACAAGTCATGCCCAAATTCATGGAAAATTTTGGCACGACCTTTGCTAAAAAGTGGACAAATTGAGAACCTGAATTTTGCCGAAGCAGAAATGAATCAACATTCCGGCAAAACATAGGCCACTCGGCTTCATTCCCTGGAAACAACAAAAGGCCACTTGGGCACAATCGAACCACTTCAATGTCGATTATGATCAATGAGCAAACACAGCTGAGGATTTTTCATATATCATGACCACTTCAAATTTGCATCTCCTACTGTTTGACACTTCAAGAAAATCTAGACAAATCTCATGCTCTCTGAAAATCAATTCAAAAACAAATATAGATGGATGAACCCTAGAAGTCAAATTATGAACCTAGAACTCAAATTATGTCCTAAATTGTTGTCCTAATAAAAATTCACTAAAAATTAAGAACCTACTAGACTGGTAACACTAATAGAAATTTATATTTTTATATTGATTTTTCTCTAAACTAAATCCTACCACCCTAGTTAACATCTAGTTAAACCTTAGTTTCCTAACATTTGTAATTAAACACTACAACCCTAACCCTACTGCCCTAGTTAAGCATATTCATTTTTTTCCTATGGCGAGGGAGGCAGGGGCTTCTCTGTCAAAGCCCTATCTAAATTCTTTTCCTAACTAAATTAACCTAACTAATTTACAGAGAGAGAGGAGGGGTGGGGGCTTATAGAGGATGGCTCCGGCGGTGGCGAGGGAGGCAGGGGCGTCTCCGGTGACGGCAAGGGAGGCAATTGTGGCGAGGAAGGATCCGGTGGCGTCGATTGCGGCTCCGGTGGCGTTGATGTGGCCGCGCGGCTCCGGTGGCGTTGGGGGCGGCTCCGGTGGCGTCGACGACGCACGGCTCTGGTGGCTTCGGGGGCGTCGACGTCGGTAGGAGACGGCGGCGAAGTGGGGCGACGGCGAATTGGGCAGACGGCGGCGGGGTGGGTCGAGGGATTTGGGGGAGAAGTGGTGGCCGGGGCAAAACGGTTTTTTGGTTAAGTCAAACTTAGTGGTAGCGCTTTTCGCGAAACGCGCTATAGCTAAGTTAGCTATAGCGATTTTCACAAAACGCGCTACTGCTATCGCTATGTAATTCCCTTCATATTTCTTATTTCTTTTTCTGTTTCTACATCGGGGGTCTAGGAAACGCGCTGCAGCTACTTAGCTATAACGCCTCTTACGAACAAACGCTACTGCTACGCCTTTCTCCTTTTTTCGCTTTTTCATTTATTTTGCTCTACATTTTATTTTTTCCTTTCTCCTTTTTCTATTTCTTTCTTTTTCATTTACTTTTCCATTTGTTTTTCATTTCATTTTATTTCCATTAGCAATAGCGCTCTCCGCGCGAAACGCGCTGCTACTTATGCCCTAGCGGTAGCGCGCTTCTCTCAAGACCGCTACTTCTATGTGTAGCCTATTGTTTTGGCAATGGGAATATTAGTCATAGCGCTTTTTCATGTGCACGCGCTACTGCTACTATTGTATCTGTAGCGCGGTTTTCACACGCGCGCTACTGCTACTATTGTATCTGTAGCGTAGTTTTCGCACGCGCGCTACTTCTACTTAGCACTAGCGCCCGTTTTTGCCACGCGCTACTGCTAAATTTCTGTGTATAAGGTTTTCCCTAGTAGTGGTAGCTAGGATCTTGCCTCTACATCCCTACCCCCTATTCTACTATCAGACTTAGAACCACGACATCGACCGAAGCATCCATCTTGAATGGCCTTGAGGTCTTTACAATCGTTGGTGTTGTGGCTGCGCACTTTGTGGAAGGCGCACAACAGACGACCGCCCTTGGACGACTCGAGGAGGTCTCGGACGCGCTTTGTGTCTGGCTCTACCGCGAGTACGACCACTCCCTTGCGCTTCACGTCCTTGACCTGTGCCTTCTTTTCCTCTGGATCGGTAGCAGGGAGCTCGAGGAGGGAGAGACGCCCCTCCTCAGCACTCGCGCACTTGGTCGTTATGTTGAAAAGCTCCTGGGTCGTGCATAGCTCCTCATGGATGGCGAGCTCCTCCTTCATCTTGATGTCGCGGACACCATCGGAAAACGCTGAGATAATGGCCTCGACCGTCACCTTGGGGATCTTGAGACGCATGTTGTTGAAGCGTTGGATGTACTTCTGCAAGGTCTCTCCCGGCTGTTGCTTGATGCAATGCAGGTCACCCGTGGCCGGAGGGCGGTCGCGAGTGCCCAGGAGGAGATCGAGCCTGAGGCAGGTTCAGGAGCCATGAGCGAGCGCCATCCTTGAGAGCCATGGGAAACCAGTTCGCCATGACTTTTTCGTCGCTGCTGGCCGCCTTGATGCTCAGTTCGTAGAGCTTCAGGAACTCCGTAGGGTCGGGGGCACTGTCGTAGCGAGGAGGCAGATTCGGCTTGAACTTGCCTGGCCAAAGAACGCTGCGCAGCTCGGGAGTGAAGGTGCGGCAGCCTGCCGTGGCCACCGGGACCCTTTGCTGATGAGGGGCCTGGCCTGGATGTCTGCGCGACGCCGCAGGCGGCATGCGGTCTTGTCGTGGTGGTGCTGGGAGTGCTAGAGCGTTTTCCTACGGCCGGGGAACCTCTTGGTAGCTTCCTCCTTCATGCGCGGGCATGCGGCACGGGGGATCACGCTGCGGGGCTGCGCGTCTTGGGGCGAGGCCACCTTCTTGACGCAGAGGGGGTGATGGCGCTCCATGAGCCGCGCGTCTCGGTGCAAGGGTGCTGTCTTGATGCGGAGGCAGTGGAGCCACTCCGTGAGCTACATCACCCGCGGTTGGAGGTGGGCGAGGAAGCGAGAGGGATGGTGCAGGAGAGCCTCCAGTGGCGCTGACTGATACATCTCGAACATATCTATAATTTTTGATTGTTCCATGCTATTATATTATCTGTTTTGGATGTTTATGGGCTTTGTTAGACACTTCTATATTATTTTTTGGACTAACCTATTAACCCAGAGCCCAGTGCCAGTTTCTGTTTTTTTCTTGTTTTAGAGTATCGCAGAAAAGGAAAATCAAACGGAGTCCAATTGACCTGAAATTTCACGAAACTTATTTTTGGACCAGAAGAAGCCCACGGAGTATCGGAGTTGGACCAGGAGAGTCCCGGGCTGCCCACGAGGGTGGGGGCGCACCCACCCCCCTAGGCGCGCCCCCTGCCTCGTGGATAGCCCGGAGAACCACCAACGTACTTCTTCCTCCCATATATACCCATATACCCTAAAAACATCGGGGAGCAGAATAGATCGGGAGTTCCGCCGCCAGAAGCCTCCGTAGCCACCGAAAACCAATCTAGACCCGTTCCGGCACCCTGCCAGTGGGGGGAATCCCTCTCTGGTGGCCATCTTCATCATCCCGGCGCTCTCCATGACGAGGAGGGAGTAGTCCACCCTCGGGGCTGCGGGTATGTACAAGTAGCTATGTGTTTGATCTCTCTCTCTCGTGTTCTTGAGGTGATATGATCTTGATGTATCGCGAGCTTTGCTATTATAGTTGGATCTTATGATGTTTCTCCCCCTCTACTCTATTGTAATGGATTGAGTTTTCCCTTTGAAGTTATCTTATCGGATTGAGTCTTGAAGGATTTGAGAACACTTGATGTATGTCTTGCGTGGGATACCCGTGGCGACAATGGGGTATTCTATTGATCCACTTGATGTATGTTTTGGTGATCAACTTGCGGGTTCCGTGACCTTGGGAATCTATGCATAGGGGTTGGCACACGTATTCGTCTTGACTCTCCGGTAGAAACTTTGGGGCACTCTTTGAAGTACTTTTGTGTTGGTTGAATAGATGAATCTGAGATTGTGTGATGCATATCATATAATCATACCCACGGATACTTGAGATGACAATGGAGTATCTAGGTGACATTAGGGTTTTGGTGGATTTTTGTCTTAAGGTGTTATTATAGTACGAACTCTAGGGCTGTTTGTGTCACTTATAGGAATAGCCCAACGGATTGATTGGAAAGAATAACTTTGAGGTGGTTTGGTACCCTACCATAATTTCTTTGTTTGTTCTCCGACATTAGTGACTTTCGAGTGACTCTTTGTTGCATATTGAGGGATAGTTATATGTTATCCTTGTTGAGAGAACTTGTACTAGTGAAAGTATGAACCCTAGGCCTTGTTTCGAAGCATTGCAATACCGTTTGTGCTCACTTTTATCATTAGTTACCTTGCTGTTTTTATATTTTCAGATTACAAAAACCTATATCTACCATCCATATTGCACTTGTATCACCATCTCTTCGCCGAACTAGTGCACCTATACAATTTACCATTGTATTGGGTGTGTTGGGGACACAAGAGACTCTCTGCTATTTGGTTGCAGAGTTGTTTGAGAGAGACCATCTTCATCCTACGCCTCCCACGGATTGATAAACCTTAGGTCATCCACTTGAGGGAAATTTTCTACTGTCCTACAAACCTCTACACTTGGAGGCCCAACAACGTCTACAAGAAGCAGGTTGTGTAGCAGACATCAAGCTCTTTTCTGGCACCGTTGCCGGGGAGGTGAGTGCTTGAAGGTATATCTTTAGATCTTGCAATCGAATCCTTTTGTTTCTTGTTTTATCACTAGTTTAGTTTACAAAAGAAAACTATAAAAAATTGAACTGAGTTTACCTCACACGCTTCATCTTTTTAATATCTTTCGTGAGTATGATGGGAAGGAAAATTGTGCCGAAGTGTTAGAAGAAGAAAGCATTAAAATGTTTGGCACTAAATATTTGAATGACGAGCATGATTGCAATGTTGTTAGTATGAATTACTTGAATATCCATGATGCTAATGATATGCAAAGCCACAAGCTTGGGGAAGCTATGTTTGATGGAGATGATATTTTTTCCCCCAAGTTTTGATGAGCAAATTTATTATGATGAAAGCATGCCTCCTATTTAAGATGATTATATTGATGAAAGTGGATTTGGAGAGGTCATGACTTTATTTTGTGATGAATCCACTATTCCGGAAGAGGTTCCAATTGATTATGAGAACAAAGTTGCTATCTACGATGATTATTATGATGACTTGTATGCTATAAAGAATAATGATATCCATGAAACTTGTCATCATGATTTTAGTTTTCAATTGGATTATGCCTCACATGATAATTATTTTGTTGAGTTTGCTCCCACTATTATTCATGAGAAGAATTTTGCTTGTGTGGAGAGTAATAAAATTTCTATGCTTGTAGATCATGAAAAGAATGCTTTAGGTGCGGGTTATATTGTTGAATTCATTCATGATGCTACTGAAAATTATTATGAGGGAGGAACATATGCTTGTAGGAATTGCAATAATATCAAGTTTCCTCTCTATGTGCTTAAAGTTTTGAAGTTATGCTTGTTTTGCCTCCCTATGTTAGTTGATTATTGTTCCCATAAGTTGTTTTCCCACAAAATCCCTATGCATAGGAAGAGGGTTAGACTTAAATGTGCTAGTCATATTCTTCACAATGCTCTCTTTATGTTTCAATTCTTATCTTTTATGTGAGCATCATTGAAACCATCATGCCTAGCTTGGGGCGTTAAACGATAGCGCTTGTTGGGAGGCAACCCAATTTTATTTTTGTTCCTTGCTTTTTGCTCCTGTTTAGCAATAAATAATTTATCTAGCCTCTGTTATGATTGATTTTTTATGTTTTAATTAGTGTTTTTGCCAAGTAAAACCGTTGGGAAGACTTGGGGAAACTCTTTTTGATCTTGCTGTAAAAAACAGAAACTTTAGCGCTCACGAGTGCTGCCATTTTTATTTGGAGAGTGATATTTAGTTAATTATTTTTGCAGATGATTAATAGATAAATTCCTCACGTCCAGCAATTTATTTGAGAATTTTATGAGTTCCATAAGTATATGTTTGATCCAGATTACTACAGACTGTTCTGTTTTTGACAGATTCTATTTTCTATGTGTTGTTTGCTTATTTTGATGAATATATGAGTAGTATCAGAGGGAATGAATCATAGATAAGTTGGAATACAGTATATATTCCAGCAATATTAATTTAGAATAATTTAACAACAGTACCTAAGTCGTTATTTATTTTCTTATACTACCAGAGCTTACGAGTTTTCTGTTTAGTTTTGTGTTGTGAAGTTTTCAAGTTTTGGGTAAAGATTCGATGGATTATGGAATAAGGACTGGCAAGAGCCTAATCTTGGGGATTCCCAATGCACCCAAGGAAATATTCAAGGAAAACCAAGAGCCTAAGCTTGGGGATGCCCCGGAAGGCATTCCCTCTTTCGTCTTCGTTCATCGGTAACTTTACTTGGAGCTATATTTTTATTCGCCACATGATATGTATTTTGCTTGGAGCGTCATTTTATTTTGTTTTGTTTTGCCTGCTGTTTGAATAAAGTATCAATATCTGAAATTATTAAATGGGAGAGTCTTCACATAGTTGCATAATTATTCAACTACTCATTGATCTTCACTTATATGTTTTGGAGTAGTTTGTCTTTTGCTCTAGTGCTTCACTTATATCTTGTTAGGGCATGGTGGTGGTTTTATTTTATAGAAATATATGAACTATCGTGCTTCACTTATATTATTTTGAGAGTCTTTAGAACAGCATGGTAGTTTGCTTTGGTTACCAAACTAGTCCTAATATGGTGGGCATCCAAGAGGGATATAATAAAAACTTTCATATAGAGTGCATTGAATACCAAGAGAAGTTTGATACTTGATGATTGTTTTCAGATATGGAGATGGTGATATTAGAGTGGTGCTAGTTGAGTAGTTGTGAATTTGAGAAATGCTTGTGTTCAAGTTTGTGATTCCCGTAGCATGCACGTATGGTGAACCGTTATGTTAAGAAGTCGGAGCATGATGTATTTATTGATTGTCCTCCTTATGAGTGGCGGTCGGGGACAAGCGATGGTCTTTTCCTACCAATCTATCCCCCTAGGAGCATGCGCGTAGTACTTTGCTTCGATAATTAATAGATTTTTGCAATAAGTATGTGAGTTCTTTATGACTAATGTTGAGTCCATGGATTATACGCACTCTCACCCTTCCACCATTGCTAGCCTCTCTAATACCGCGCACCTTTCACCGGTATCATACACCCACCATATACCTTCCTCAACACAGCCACCATACCTACCTATCATGGCATTTCCATAGCCATTCCGAGATATATTGCCATGCAACTTTCCACCGTTCCGTTTACTATGACACACTCCATCATTACCATATTGCTTTGCATGATCATGTAGTTGTCATTGTATTTGTGGTAAAGCCACCGTTCATAATTCTTCCATACATGTCACTCTTGATTGATTGCCCATCTCGGTACATCGCCGGAGGCATTCATATAGAGTCATACTTTGTTCTAGTATCGAGTTGTAATCTTTGAGTTGTAAATAAATATAAGTGTGATGATCATCATTAATAGAGCATTGTTCCAAAAAATAGAAGAGAAAGGCCAGAAAAAAAGAAAAATAGAAAGGCCAAATAAGAAAATAAAAAATAAAAGGGACAATGCTACTATCCTTCTTTCCACACTTGTGCTTCAAAGTAGCACCATGATCTTCATGATAGAGAGTCTCTTGTTTTGTCACTTTCATATACTACTGGGAAATTTTCATTATAGAACTTGGTTTGTATATTCCAACAATGGGCCTCCTCAAGTTCCCTAGGTCTTCGTGAGCAAGCAAGTTGGATGCACACCCACTTAGTTTCTTTTTGAGCTTTCATACACTTATAGCTCTAGTGCATCCATTGCATGGCAATCCCTACTCACTCACATTGATATCTATTAATGGGCATCTCCATAGCCCGTTGATACGCCTAGTTGATGTGAGACTGTCTTCTCTCTTTTTATCTTCCCCACAACCACCATTCTATTCCACCTATAGTGCTATGTCCATGGCTCACGCTCATGTATTGCGTGAAGATTGAAAAAGTTTGAGAACATCAAAAATATGAAACAATTTCTTGGCTTGTCATCGGGGTTGTGCATGATTTAAATACGTTGTGTGGTGAAGATGGAGCATAGTCAGACTATATGATTTTGTAGGGATAGCTTTCTTTGGCCATGTTATTTTGAGAAGACATGATTACTTTGTTAGTATGCTTGAAGTATTATTATTTTTATGCCAATACTAAACTTTTGTCTTGAATCTTATGGATCTAAATATCCTTGCTACAATAAAGAGAAATACATGATGAATATGTTAGGTAGCATTCCACATCAAAAATTATGTTTTTATCATTTACATACTCGAGGACGAGCAGGAATTAAGCTTGGGGATGCTGATATGTCACCAACGTATATGTAATTTTGTGATTATTCCATGCTATTATATTATCTGTTTTGGATGTTTATGGGCTTTATTAGACACTTTTATATTATTTTTGGGACTAACCTATTATCCTAGAGCCCAGTGCCAATTTATGTCTTTTTCTTGTTTTAGAGTATCGCGGAAAAGGAAAATCAAACGGAGTCCAATTGACCTGAAACTTCACGGAACTTATTTTTGGACCAGAAGAAGCCCACAGAGTATCGGAGTTGGACCAGGAGAGTCCCGGGCTGCCCATGAGGGTGGGGGCGCACCCACCCCCCTGGGCGTGCCCCCTGCCTCATGGACAGCCCAGAGATCCACCGACGTACTTCTTCCTCCCATATATACCCATATACCCTAAAAACATTGGGGAGTAGAATAGATCGGGAGTTCCGCCGCCAGAAGCGTCCATAGCCACCGAAAACCAATGTAGACCCGTTCTGGCACCCTGCTGGAGGGGGGAATCCCTCTCTAGTGGCCATCTTCATCATCCAGACGCTCTCCATGACGAGGAGGGAGTAGTCCACCCTCGGGGCTGAGGGTATGTACCAGTAGCTATGTGTTTGATCTCTCTCTCTCTCGTGTTCTTGAGGTGATACCATCTTGATGTATCGCGAGCTTTGCTATTATAGTTGGATCTTATGATGTTTCTCCCCCTCTACTCTCTTGTGATGGATTGAGTTTTCCCTTTGAAGTTATCTTATCGGATTGAGTCTTTAAGGATTTGAGAACACTTGATGTATGTCTTGCGTGGGATACCCTGTGGCGACAATGGGGTATTCTATTGATCCACTTGATGTATGTTTTGGTGATCAACTTGCGGGTTCCGTGACCTTGGGAATCTATGCATAGGGGTTGGCACACGTTTTCGTCTTGACTCTCCAGTAGAAACTTTGGGGCACTCTTTGAAGTACTTTTGTGTTGGTTGAATATATGAATCTGAGATTGTGTGATGCATATCGTATAATCATACCCATGGATACCTGAGGTGACATTGGAGTATCTATGTGACATTAGGGTTTTGGTTGATTTGTGCCTTAAGCTGTTATTCTAGTACGAACTCTAGGGCTGTTCGTGACACTTATAGGAATAGCCCAACGGATTGATTGGAAAGAATAACTTTGAGGTGGTTTCGTACCCTACCATAATCTCTTCGTTCGTTCTCCACTATTAGTGACTTTGGAGTGACTCTTTGTTGCATGTTGATAGATAGTTATATGATCCAATTATGTTATTATTGTTGAGGTAACTTGCACTAGTGAATGTATGAACCCTAGGCCTTGTTTGAACGCATTGCAATATCGTTTATGCTCACTTTTATCATTAGTTACCTTGCTTTTTTTATATTTTCATATTGCAAAAACCTTTATCTATCATCCATATTGCACTTGTATCACCATCTGTTTGCAGAACTAGTGCACCTATACAATTTACCATTGTATTGGGTGTGTTGGGGACACAAGAGACTCTTTGTTATATGGTTGCAAGGTTGCTTGAGAGAGACCATCTTCATCCTACGCCTCCTACAGATTGATAAACCTTAGGTCATCCACTTAAGGGAAATTTGCTATTGTCCTACAAACCTCTGCACTTGGAGGCCCAACAATGTCTACAAGAAGAAGGTTGTGTAGTAGACATCACTGACGAGCTCGGCAATGTGGTCCAGCCAGTCCTCATAGAGGTCGTCGAGCGGGCGGTAACGCAGGAGCTCGCGTGGATTGAGCAACCCAGCCTGCATGTCCGTGATTGCGCGGCGAGCATGAGATGATGAGCCAGCCGGATTAAGTGATGGGTGGCGGTGCGACCGTCCCGCCGCATGGAGGGGTGCAGTGACGATGCTTGCTGCTTGTTTGCCACTGGGCCGGTAGCGGTGTTGGTAACAGGGGATGGAGAACGACGGGGAGGCCCGCCGACAGGGACGGTTTGAGCGACACGGGCGGCGATGGCGGACCGGCGTTTGGCGCGGGCTCGGCGCGCGTCCGACATGGATGCGATGGAGCGGTGGAACATGGATCAATGGAAGGAAAGCTTCAGTGCACCCCTACCTGGTGCACCAAATGTCAGATTTCAGGTTCCGGCAAAACCCTTGAGGTTCGGACACTGGAGTGTGCACGAAGATCTCTCCTCCTCCAAGCTCTCACCCTCACCGCAATCTCAACCCTTAATGCGTCGAACTCGCAGAACAACGGAACACAAGATTTATACTGGTTCGGGCCACCGATCTGGTGTAATACCCTACTCCAGTGTGGTGTGGTGGATTGCCTCTTGGGTTGGGGATGAATAGTTACAAGGGAAGAACAGCCTCCTGAGGGGAGGTGCTCTTGTGCTTGGTGAGCTTGATGTGGTCGAGGATCCTTCTTCCCCCCTTTCTCCCTTCTAAGATGGCGGCTAGCCCTATTTATAGAGGCCCAGGTCCTCTTCCCAAATATTAGGCGGGAAGGGATCCCACAACGGCCAGTTTGAAGGGGGACAGCTAGTACACGCTATCCTGACAAAAGATGGTCTTTGCCTGCCAAAGGCTCTAGTGATGACGCCGTCTTGGGCTCCACCATGACCTCCGTCCTGCCATCCTACTGGTCTTGGTCTCGTTGCACCAATATGGAAACCTTTGCTTGATGCCTCGGGACTCCGCGCCTGCGCTTGCTTCTTTAGCACCAAAGAGGAAACGAGGACACTGCGCGTGCTGGCACCCGCCTGGTGCCTGCCTGGCCTTGCTCGTCATGGCTTGCATCACAGGGACCTCGAGAGGTGCCCCTTGCCTTGATCTCTCTGCCCCTCGTGAGCCAGCCTGGTGAGGCCGCCCCCAAGGAGGTCTTGCATCGTCCGCCTCGCGAGGCTTGGCCCTTCGTGAGGGTCTTGAGTGTTTGCTGGTGAAGATGGGCCTTACATGGCCACTGGTGGAACCATGCCGCGGGCCGCAGGCAGGCAAGTCTGGGGACCCCCGTTCCCAGGACGCCGACAGTAGCCCCCGGGCCCAAGGCGCGCTCGGGCTTGGCTTCGAGGCGAAGCCAAGGGGCAAGTGCGGAGCGCCACGGACCCCAACAGCCTGCGGCCTCGTTTGACGCGTGGCAGTTGATTGGACGTGGGCGTCTCTGCTTCCCCATGCTGCCTCGGCAACTGCTCGACTTGACGAGTCATTGCTGCATGTAAATAGATAACTGTGCAAACACTAGTGTTGATCGCATTAGATAAAGCTAGATGTTTATCCGACGAATTAAGACCACATATATTCCAACATAGTATGTTCTAGTTTTGTAAAAGTTCCATGAAAGTATAGATAACACAGAGGACTAGTATGAGGATGTCGACCCTTCCTTCATCTTGGTGAGAGCTTGGACAGTCAGCTCCTCTGGAATCGCACACAGTTGTGTGCCTATAGCCTACATAGGGGAGTTGGAAGTGGGCGGTGGAGCAACCGTCTCTTGTTCTTCAGAACTGGGATCTTCAGTAGCAACTTGAGCTAATGGTATAGTGCATGGCTTCACCTTGGACTTGGATGGGCGAGAACCAGTCGGCTGAGGATCCTGGAAACCATCATACTTGGTTGACATGTTGCTGTGTTGAAGCATCGAGGTGTCCACAGGGGCTGGCAGTTTGCCTTTTCTCTGTTTCTCTATCGAGCTGACCAAGTTAAGGGAGTTCAGACTAGTAGTGCAAGGCTATCCCTCAATCTGTACTTCATGGTCAGATTCAGACTGAGCACTATTATCAAAAAGTGGCTCCTCAGCATCAACCTGAATTAGGGGCTGAGTGTCTATTCTCTCTACTGTCTGAGAGTTATCTGGAGGTGGTATATGGAGACCAGTGGCTAGTACCCCATCAGAGATCCCGTCAAAATCAACAAGTGCGAGGAGACTGCTTACCTCAGGCTCTGTAACCTCAGTGATTTGGATTGTTGTCCTTGCCAGGCTGGATCACAAAGACATAATTTGATTGAACTGCAGCCCTTCAATGCGAAATGTAACCTGAATCTCCAATTGGAGATTGTCCTGCCTCAGATCATACTGATTATTCCAAGGACCCATAGTTGCCAGGAGTGGACGAAGAGCGAAGAAAATGGCACTATTAAGCTATTGATGAGGTAGAGGATCGACAAGCAGGACTGTCATGAGCTGATCACCTTGAGCAGAAGGGCCAAAGCAGATCCCTTGGGCATGCATTTCAACTAACACCATAAGCAGTTCTGCAGGGCTCGTTGCGCCAGTCAGGGTTGTGTCTGGTTTAATGATCATGGCCAGAGCAGATTGGTCCAAGCTTGAGTCATCGGACAGAGTGATGGAATCATTCCATGCCTGTGCAGCACTGTCTGCTATGATATCTTCAGGAACCAAACCATCCTGTACATTCATACCTTGTTCGGTGAGCCAAGCTTCGTAGTTCATCAGAAAGGGTGGCATAGGAGGGGCTGGAGGTTCAGGCCAAGCACCCCAGCCCTGGTTAGCTAGTCCACGAGTTGCAGCTTGCCTAGCGGGAGCGCCATTGTGAGGAGCCATATTTTGCATGAGCCAGTCATGTACCTGTTGTTGATATAACTATTCTGCTATGAGATCAGGACCAAACCGAGGGTGCGGGGTATCATCAGGAGGGGGGTTCTTCACCACCAGAGGAACCTCAGAGAGTAGCACATTCCAATCATTGCTTCGAAGGATGGTGATCTGCACAGTCCAGCAGTCACATGCGCCACCCAGCTACCAAACCACAAAGCTCTTGGGAATCAGGCGCAAACTTATCACGTGGGCTTTGATCAACTTGAACCTACGATCTTGCCTCGGGTTGTACCAAGAAATGAGAGAACCAAAACTTCCAAGTGACTTGTTGATGTAGTAATAAGTCTGATAGTCATACGGGAAACCAAAGTACATGATCCATATTTCAGGCCCAAAAGTGGTGGTGTGGCGGTTGAGAGCTTCATGGTGTGGAACAAAAGTAATAAGAAGATCCTCTTCTTCTAGCTCATTGTATGTGTTCTTGTTGTTGTCGTTGTTGTTGTTGTTGTTGTTGTTGTTGTTGTTGTTGTTGTTGGAGGAGGAGGTGCATCTGCATGAGGGCATTTTGGTTTTGGATCAACTGGGTAATTTCCGGTAAAAGTTGGATCCGGGGTCACGTCTCGGAGGCATTAGTTCTGGGGGAGCATCTGCATGAGGGCATTCTGGTTTTGGATCAACTGGGTAAGTTCCGGCAGAAAGTTGGATCCGGGGTCACGTCTCGGTGGCATCTGATGGGTTTAGAGTGGGTGCGAAAAATAGAATAGAATTGGGGCCTAATGGGGCATTTAAATTCCAAATCACACCATTTAATGTCTAACAATGTTCACACAATCTAGCCTAAGATAACTATTACACTGGGTCTCACAAATGACATATAACTGGTCAAAAAAGTCTGATCTAGAAGTCAAAATACTAATATATAAAATGGTGGTCGTCTAAAAGTTCTCATCGGTGGAAGACACCATCATGTTATCATCATCATCGTCTTCATAATCCTTGTCTTGCTGATGAAACACCCATCAAAATCATCCTCCTGAATGTTTTCTCCCTGATCCAGCTTCTCCTCGGCTTTCTCCAGCTTCTTTAGTTTTTCATACCTTTGCTGCAGTACACTAATTTTCTCCTCATATCCAATGTGGGATGACTTGAGGTCATCTTCCAGCTCCTTATTCCAGGTGATCAGCTTCCTGGTGTTCTTCAAGCTATCATACATCTGGTTTTTCAATCAGTGGATGTGCTGCTCCAGATCTTGTATGTATGATGCGATCGACTCATCTTTTTCTGGTGCGGGCTACTTGTCCGTGGTAATCCTGACGTCCGCTTATACTGTAGGTGGTATTTTCGAGATCCTTGTGATATTCCTCACAAATGCATCCAAAAGTGAAGTGTGCGACAATACTTCTGCCTAGGATCCAGGTTGTCGCATCAAAGAAGAAGTCAATAGCATTGGTGGTATATCCAAAAGTATGTCCAGGAATGTGGACGTCAATTCTCCAGTGTTTCTCCTCCATAGTCATGGTGAAACTTCCGGTAAAGGTGGGAGGGGCGATGTTCACATACTCCATGATGTTCTTTAGGTCTTGTCCAAAGGGCATGGTGTCGTCAAGCTGAGCAAACGAGAGTATAAGACCAACGAATAAACGAGAGTATAAGACCAACGAATATATAGGGAAATTGTAAAAATAAGTTTTTCCATCATAAGTCTTTTCCATTGCTAGTGGTTGTGGCCTACAGTCAGCATGTGCTCTGAATACCATGTTGTAGCGACCCGATCCCAATGGGTAGGAGTATCTGTTCTTAAGTGTCAATCCCTGGATCGGTATGCTGACAAACATTACTCGAGGATTTATAATAGAGTTCAATCACATACTTTATTACATCGAGGTCCTTAAAATAGTATTTATAACATAAATATGGTTGAAGGCCATCTAAATAAAATAACTACGAAAGCTTCGTCGGTAAATGAGTCGATCCAACTACATGGCAAAACTAAGTGCAGAACAATGACCTATCACACCTTAATCCACGTCGGAAAACTCTGCAATGTGACACGTTGCAGCTGTGTAAGTCAGCACATGGAATATGCTGGCAATTTTCATGCCATAGAATAATAATTAAAATGTCTATCACTAAATGCTTTTTTGGCTGGTGGAGGCTCTAAGTTTACTTTTTTTGCATAATGCTAATTTTTTATTACAACAAAGCAATTAATTTATGTACTACCAAGTTTATTCCATTATTGAGATAGTTCCTCTAACTCAAATCCAAATTATTAATGACCCAATTAATTAATTAAAGTGATGAGATCAATCAATAATTCACTTCTAGATACCTAACATGTCCATTACTGGGCACACAATTAATCATAACTAGTTTATAGACTCTGCAGAGGTTTGTGCACTTTTTTCCCACAAGACTAGACCACCTCCATGATCGAAAGATCGAGACATAGTCTTTCTGAATGTGTTCCCTTAACCCTGGATAGGCTGGTACACCTACATTCCCCTACATTTGCTAGCCTACCCGGAAAGGCTCACACAAACTTATTCAACTACTCTAGAGCCCATAATGGATTGTGGCTGTACATGGAAGTGTCTAGGCATGAAGTACCGTATGATCCCTTTCAGCCTAGGTTGCATTCCGTAGGGTGATCTCACGGGTCCTCTGGGATCCCCTAGGGCAAGCACTGGTTTCTCCAGGTGCCCCAACCATTCAGCCCAAAGTTGTGTTATTGTTGCCACCTAAATGTTAACCCATAATAATAATTATTCTCTCACAACTTGCATGAATAACATGTACCACCCCATCTACAAAAGCATGGCTAAGAAAACTAACTTAACAATAACCGATTATTCTCGAGGTGTTTCAAGGATCATGCCTACCTCAATGCACTACAACCATAACCACAACCTCAATACCTACTCATGCAAATTTTAGGTGGAACTAATGCATAGTAAAACATAGGTAGGAAAAGTAGGATCAAAATGTGAACTTGCCTTGCTGACGATCGTTAAACTCTAGGATTTGTAGTATTCAGCCTTGCACTCCAGACAATCTAGCGTAATCAAACAATATCATACATAAGCAACCAAAAAAATCCAAAAAGAAAACAAAGAAAACACTTGTACAAAAATCCGAATGAATGAAACAAACTTCTGGATAGTAGCACATTTTAACAGTAGCAAAATTTTGGGATTTTCATCTTAATAGAAGGTACATGTCACGAGCTTCGATTTGCAAAAAGAATCAACTAATTCGGAGTTACGAAAGTAAAGTTATGGCTTAACGAAGTTCAAATTCAAATCTATTCAGATTCAAAGATAAAACTTCCAAAAATATTTTTAGTTTGGGCCAATGGATAGATGTGATTTCTATGAACCATTAGGAAAAAGAATAAACTGAATTGGAGTTGTAGATTTAAAGATACACTAAAAGAAAAACTAGAAGAAAATCTGAATATGAAAACATTAGATAGTGGTCAAGTGTGGATTGGGTGCCAGGTGGTGCGGTGTGGGGGGCTGGGGCTACTCGCTGCGGGCAGACAACTGATCTGTAACAAAAAAGATTCAGAGGAACAAATTAAAAAAACAAATCTAACGACGATGACCAGATATCGATCGGACGGTTGACAAGGGTCCGCCGCAGCGCTAAACTATAGCATGCCCGCTAATTAACAGAAATCATTTCAGATTGAAATAAAAAAACTAATCTAATCTGGGCCGTTAGTGGAGGATTAGACGGCTGAGGTCATACCGCCACAGTGAAACGAAGACTACAACAAGGGGCGGCTCGGGTCCAGTGGTGTTGGCTGTTCCAGCGGTCATTCTGAAGTAGCGGTGGGGTCGAGGCGATGCGGTAGAGTGCCTCGGGACGTTGGACGACGGCAGGATGAAGTGGAAGAACTCTAGGTGTGCTGCGCGCTTCGGCGATGGCTTTCGGGGTCGATGCGGTTGTTTCGGCGAGGCCTAGGCATGGAAAAGATGTCAATGAGATGCACAATGACTATGAATGAAGTAATACCAAAGAAGAAAAGCTTGGGGTTGCTTACCGGAGTGCGCAAATGATGACTAATGGCTACAGCTCCAGCGAGATAGGGGTGGCACGGGCGCGCACTATGGGTGGACGTGGCTGGGTTTTTGGAGGGGATCGAGAGAGGAGGGGCCTTGGTATATATAGGACAAAAATCTTGGGGCAGGGGGGCGAGTGCTCAGGACAAATCCCCAGGTTGAACGGCAAGGTGGCACGCTCCCGTGCGCAAGCCGGAGTCGCGCACGTGGCCTGCGGAGGAGGAAGATGGTATGGGCCCGGTGGTCAATGAGCGCGGGGAGGGATGCAGTGATGAAAGTGTTCTTTTCTTCATCCTCTTTTGACATGAAAATTTGGTGATACCCGGAGTAGGCATCAAGAAACGACAACAAATCACATCCAGCAGTGGAGTCAACAATTTGGTCGATGCACGGCAAGGGAAATGGGTCCTTCAGGAAGGCTTTATTTATATCTGTATATTCAATGCAAAGCCTCCACTTGTCGTTCGCCTTGCCCACAACAACTGGATTGGCCAACCACTTAAGATGGAGTACACTTCAATCTAAACCTGCTAATTTCCACTTCTTTATCTCTTCGGCAATGAATTTTTGCTATTCCAAAGCACGCTTTCGCACCTTATGCTTGACGGGCCGTGCGTGAGGGCAGTCAGCATGGTGGTTGATGACCCACAAGTATAGGGGATCAATCATAGTCATTTCGATAAGTAAGAGTGTCGAACCCAATGAGGAGCAAAAGGATATGACACGTGGTTTTCAGCAAGGTATTCTCTACAAGCACTGAAATTATAAGTAACGACTAGTTTGCTAGCAACATAATTTGTAACGAGCAAGTAATGGTAATGGCAAATAATATGCAGCAAGGTAGCCCAATCTTTTTCTGGTAAACGATTGGCCAAAATGATCTCTTATGATAAGCAAAGCGTTCCTGAGGGTACACGGGAATTTCATCTAGTCACTTTCATCTTGTTGGTCTGATTCATGTTCGCTACTTTGATAATTTGATATGTGGGTGCACCGGTGCTTAGGTGCGTTCTTACTTGTAGAAACCTCCTACTTATGATTAACCCCCTCACAAGCATCCGCAACTATGAGAAAAGTATTAAAATAAAATCTTACCATACCATTAAAATTTTGGATCCAAATTAGTCCCTTACAAAATAGCACATAAACTAAGGTTTAAGCTTCTGTCACTCTCGCAACCCATCATCTAATAACTAATACACAACGCATTCCCTTAGGCCCTAATAAGGTGAAGTGCCATGTAGTCGACGTTCACATGACACCACTAAGGGAATGACAACATACATACTATCAAAATATCTAGAACATATCAAATTCACATGATTACTTGCAACAAGATTTCTCCCGTGACCTTAAGAACAAAAGTAACTACTCACAAATGATAATCATGCTCAAGATCATAGGGGTATGAAATAGCATAATGGATCTGAACATATAATCTTCCACAAAATAAACCATATAGTAATCAACTACAAGATGTAATCAACACTACTAGTCACCCGCAAGCACTGATCTAAGGTTCTGGTACAAAGATTGAACACAAGAGATGAACTAGGGTTTGAGAGGAGATGGTGTTGTTAAAGATGTTAATGGATATTACACTCCCCAAGATGGGAGAGATGTTGCTGATGATGATGACGATGATTTCCCCCTCCGGGAGGGAAGTTCCCCCGGCGGAATCGCTCCGCCGGAGGGCAAAAGTGCTCTTGCCCAAGTTTCACCTCGAGATGGCGACGCTTCGTCCCGAATGTCCTCTCATTATTTTTTCTAGGTAAAAATCATTTATATAGCAGAAGAGGGGCACCAAAGGTGGGAGGAGGACGGCACAACCCACCAGGGCGCGCCTGGGGGCCTTGCCACGCCTAGGTGGGTTGTGCCCACCTGGTGGGCCCCCTCTAGTAGTTATTTGCTCCAATAATTCCTATATATTCCATAAAAAATCCACGTGAAGTTTCATCTCATTTGGAGTTGTGCATAATAGGTGGCCCGACGTAGCTTTTTTAGGTCCAAAATTCCAGCTACCGGTATTCTCCCTCTTTTTGTGAACCTTGCATACTATGAGAGAAAAGCCATTAGAATTACTCCATAAAGCATTATTATGCATAAAAACATCATAAATAACAGTAGGAAAACATGATGCAAAATGGACGTATCAACTCCCCTAAGCTTGGACCTTGCTTGTCCTCAAGCTAAAGCTGAAATCGAGAAACATGTCCACATGCTTAGAGAGAGAGGTGTCGATAAAAACAAAATACGTACATAGAAGCATCATGTATATTATTATAACAGCAACAAACTTTATTATAAAACTTCTATCACATAACTTTTATCATAAACTTCACATGAACAAGTAACAATTCATCACAACATAGAAGTATAATGCATAAACTTTATTGAAAACCAACAAATTATGTTCTCACTCAACTCTGCAACTACAATTCATCATATTTTCAGGAAGGGTCACGTATGGGAGCCTTTTGGCAAGTCCACATACTCAACCATCACATAGTCTTCTATAATTGCTAACACTCACCGCATACACATCAGAAAAAAGTTTTAACCGGACACATCGGAAGATAGGGGCTTGTAGCTTTGCCTCCCAACGTGTTCACCTCAAGGGTGATGTAAACAATAATAGCTCATGCCCACCCATATCCAACTGGATAAATGTGCCTAGATCTTTCTTCACCACATGGTGCTTGCCAAAAGAGAAAAATAAAAAGGAATAAAGAGAAGTACTTTGACTCGTGCTTAAAAGTAAATACATGAAAGTAAGAGATAGGCCCTTCGCAGATGGAAGCAGAGGTTGCCATGCGCTTTTTGGTTGTATTCTCAATCTCTTAATGCAAAAGACGTCATATTATATTGCCCCTTATGATAGCAACCTTTATTATGCAGCCTGTTCCTTTCATTCTTTGCCATCACAAGTTCGTACAATGCTCAATTTTGTCTTAAACTAAATGATTCACTTTTAGAGGCAATTTTTATTGCCTTATTGCACCGATGACAACTTACTTGAAGGATCTTAGTCACATGACAACAAGATTTGGGTTTAAGGGTATTGGATGCACAAGTAGTATCTCTACTTAGTGAGGAATTTTTGGCTAGCAAAGATGGGGCGCAAACACCACATGTTAAAGGATCAATGGTAATATAACTTCTACGTGAATATGAACAAACATAAATCATTATGTTGTCTTCCTTGTCCAACGTCAACAATTTTAGCATATAATATTTTGATGGGGGCTCACAATCATAAAAGATGTCCAAGGTAGCCTATTTGCATGTGAATCTTCTCTTCCCTTATTAATTCTTTCATGAATTGCATCATTGACCAATGCTATGTTTGTTAATCTCCAATAAATTTTACTACTTATACTATTCCTTATGTAATGTCATTACTTACCATAAGATTAACATATGATCTTTTCCATTTATTTCCTTTCCTTTCATTGTACACGAAAATAAAGAAAGCAAAACTCAAACTAAACTTTATTATATATCTTGCACACCATTACAAGGATAGAAAGATCACTAAGAAAACACTCGAAAATAAAGGATTGAACTAAACTTTTACTCAGCTAAATCAAAAGGTAACTAAGGATTGAACTAAAATATATAGATGCAAAAGATAGTGGTGGTGATACGATACCGGGGCACCTCCCCCAAGCTTGGCAGAAGCCAAGGGGAGTGCCCATACCTGATACTCAAGTCTCCTTCGGTGATGAAGAAGGCGGTGGTGGTGATGTAGTCGTGGTTCCCAAAATAATCATGAGTAGCTCCCTCAAGCCTTGAATCTCTCCACTTCAGCCATAATGTGTTTATTTTCTGGGCCCCAAGAGTTTGTTCCTGCATCACTTTCCCTTGGATGAGGTATGTCCCAATTGGACGGTTGGTGCACACGAGGAGTATTCTCGAACCCATAATTGTGAATCAAATTCTAAAAATTGTTTTGATGTAACCTGTGTAAAGGCCTACTTGGAGAGAGTTCTTCTTGCCCTTCGGGGCTTTCTTGGCTTTTTGTTAGTCTCATGACCTGATGGGGATTAGGACAAGTGGAGATGCCAGTTAGTGTGCCCCTCTCAGAGGCTGGTGGGTTACCTCCAAGTAGGTTCCCCTCATCTTCCTCCACAGCAACATCCTCAATTACCTCTCCCTCAAGCTCCTCCTGGAGAAACCAAGCATCGTCTTCCACATTGTTGGAAGAGGGGGAAGACATGATGATAGCTCAATGGACCTATCAAAAGAATAGCAAGAAAGAGGAACAGAAGATTTCTCCGCGATACTGTAGTCAATAGGTTCGGGGGGTATATAAAGATTTTTTTTATCTTGGGAAAGAAGCAAACGGAACAAAAAACAGACTCTATAAGGTACCCGAGGTGGGCACAACCCACCTGGGCACGCCTAGGTGTTGTGTCCACCAGGGTTGCCTTCCTGGTGGTCTCTTATTTTCCTAATTTTTTAAATATTCCAAAACTAACAGAAAATATTTTTGCGGATTTTTTGGAGTCCATTTACTTATCGTATCACATACCTCCTCTTTTTGGTTATTCTGGGGTGATTCGGAAGGTTTCTTTTATGTGTTCTTCCGATGTCATATTTTGTATAATATTGCTTTCAATATTAATGGGCGTACCTGTGATATAATGTTTTATTCTTTGCCCATTGACATCCTTCGGGTTAGTACCTTCAGAGTTATTTATTTTGATGGCTCTAGAACGGTAAACCTCCTTGATGATGTACGGTCCTTCTCATTTGGAGAGAAGTTTTCATTCAAAGAATCTGAAACCAGAGTTGTACAAAAGAACATATTCTCCGACTTTGAATTCTTGCTTTTGGATTCTTTTGTCATGCAATCTTTTAACTTTTTCTTTAAATAACTTGGCATTTTCATAAGCTTGGTTTCTCCATTCATCTAGTGAGCTAAATCAAATAAGCTCTTTTCATCAGCAAGTTTGAAATCATAGTTGAGTTCTTTAATTGCCCAATATGCTTTATGTTCTAACTCAAGAGGCAAATGATAAGCTTTTCTATAAACCATTTTATAAGGCGACATAACCATGGGACTTTTATATGTTATTCTATAAGCCTAAATTGCATCATCTAATTTCTTAGACCAATTCTTTTGGGACCTATTGACAATTTTTTGTAAAATTAATTTTATTTCTCTATTCCTAAGTTGAACTTGACCACTAGGCTTAGGATGATAGGGTGATGCAATTCTGTGGTTAACACCATATTTAGCAAGCATTTTACGGAAAACACCATGAATAAAGTGTGGACCACCATCGGTCATTAAATATCCGGGGACTCCAAACCTTAGGAAAATAACTTCTTTAAGCATTTTAATAGAGGTGTTCTGATCAACACTAGTTGGAATAGCTTCTACCCACTTAGTAACATAATCAACATCAACCAAAATATGTGTATGCCCATTAGAGGAAGGAAAAGGTCCCATATAATCAAAACCCAAACATCAAGGATAAAACAAACTTACGGGCATCCTTGAAGAGAGTACGCCAATAGAAATCAGATTGCAATACCTTATCAGCAGTCCTATCTCCCACATGATGCCCTCCGTATGCTTTGGAGTGACATTTCTATAGGACTTTTCCCTATTCATGCTCAGGTACACAATGTCTAATAATACGATCAACTCCTTTATAAAGATGTGGGTCATCCCAAAAGTAATGTCTTAAATATTTAGCAACAATATAATTAGCATAATCAACATACTAATGGGTGTTATGCGAAACATTTATTGCGCCTAATTGATCATTAGGAAAACTATCATTAATAGGTTCTGGGTCATCAAGAATATTTTCTAACCTAGAGAAGTTATCAGCTATGGGATTCTCAGCTTCCTTTCTATTAGTTATTTGTAAATCAAATTCTTGTAGCAAGAGAACCCAACTAATTAGTATAGGTATAGCATCTTTCTTTTCCATAAGATATTTAATAGCGGCCTAATCAGTCTGAACAATCACTTTAGAATCAACAATGTAAGATCTGAATTTATCACAGGCAAACACCACTGCTAAAAATTCTTTTTCAGTAGGAGCATAATTTCATTGGGCACTGTTAGAGTTTTACTTGCATAATGAATAAAATTTAATTTCGTCTCAACTCGTTGTCCTAGAATAGCACCAACAACATAACCACTAGCATCATACATAATTTCAAAAGGCAAGTTCCAATCAGGTGGTTGAACAATAGGTGCAGAAATTAAGGCTTTCTTAAGTGTTTCAAAGGCTTCTAGAGTGTCACAGCCATGCATCATGTTTAAATTCAAATGAATTTGAATTGGGGAGGTTATAACCCTCGCACCAAATGAATTCAATTAGGTTCAAGTTAAAAATATTTCAATGAACCCAAAATGCCTTCAGAAAAGTCCACATTTTTGAAATGGGTGAAATCCTCTGACAAGAATGGTGCACATTCTTCCTAGGTCATTTATGGATTTTTGGATTAAATCATAAGTATTTGAATTGGGGCTATGAATTCCTATAAATAATTATAAAGCTCAAATAATTCTAGACTTTATATGGGGCTCTGAAATAATTCAGTTTGCATCCACACTTTTTTTCAGAAGCATCAAAAATTATTTGGTTAGGAAATCAAATTCAAACATACTGCAGAAAATAGAAAACAAAAAGAAATTCATAAAAGGACTTACCTGGCTTACCTAGACGGCCCAATAGGCAGCCCACCTGGCCGGCCTAGCCTACCAAGGGCAGAGCCATCTTCTTCCACCTGCCTGTAGGCAGAGGGGAAGCGAGGCGCGCGCACGTGCGTCCCAGGCCACCTCCTGCCTAACTGCCTCCCTCCCCGATCCTCTCGACGACGCCACGCACATCCACCGACCCCGTCATCCACTCCCATCTCCCTCTGGTCGCCCCTCCCCTCCTATGCTCTCTTCCCGAGCGCACCGAAGATCGGAGCACCGCCGCAACCGTAGCCACCGCCCCCTCGTCCCCTCGACGTGCCCTAGAGCTCCGCCATGACCTCTTCTTCGTTTCCATGAAGCTACACGTCACCAACCCCCTGCCTCGCCGTCACTATCGTTGTCGTCAACCTCGGATGCCCGAGATCTCCAGCGCCCGTTCATCATCTCCGACTCCTCCTGTCGGTGCAACAAACCCTGGGTCTATTGACCAACTATGCACAGGCACAACATCAAGATTGAAGCACCAGCTCAAGGCAGTGATTGAAGGACCAAGGGGTTTGGAGAACCAACATGCTGCTCAAGAGAACCAAAGCTGAGCCGAGGGAGCAGGATATCGACAAGAGAAGGGCCTCCCTCACTGGGCAGGTGAGCCCGGCAAGGGGCGTGGCCACCACCAGAAGCGAAGCAACCAAAGCTCCTTAACAGAGCCTGCCATGGCTCGCAGGGGCAAAACCGCCCCACCACCACTCAAGAAAGACCCAAGTCGTCAATCAGTGTGGCATCAAGCCGCAAGATGATTAAGTGGCAGACATTCGCCACATGGCAGCCATTTCCTACAGAGAAGCCTACGGATGACACCCGTCCTACGACGTGTCAAGAGAATAGGAGCTAAGCTGGCAAGATAGCCCGGCTGGCCTTGCCAGGTGCCCAGTGATGTGACACTAAGCGGTGCATTTAATGCACCCTGTCAGCCTGTAGAGTTAGGTATGATAGCACTGTTTGCTATCATATCAGTGGATAATGACCACTTTGCCACTGTGGTGACCCCTTAATCTATAAAAGGAGGGCGATGGCACTGGTAGGAGGGGTTAGAAGGTTGGAAAGTTAAAGAACCCCAAGCCACCACATATACGTAGTAGCCGCAGGAAAACCTTGCCGGGAAAGTGTACTACGCACCACCACATCCATTCTTCCATCAATCCAGTAAAGCAGAAGTAGGGTCTTACGCCTTGCGGCAGCCCGAACCTGGGTAAATCGATTGTGTGCTCTCTGTCACGCAGTCGTACGCTGGTCTGCTCTTTGTGCAACGTGCCGTCCCCCCACCGAACCAGCAATGGGCCACCCGCGCCAGGTAGGGGGAGCGCTTGCGCGAACCTAAAAGTGCACGCTGCGCGTCATCTTCATCTTCGATAGTGGCATCGACCATGGCGCCCAAGAAGAAATCTGGCCCCTCCGCCCATCCTTCCACCTCAAAGGCTTCCCAACCCATGGCCTCCAACGTTGCGGGAAACACGGGAGCTCGCGAGGACATGGACGCCACTGGGGCCACGGTTGGAGGGGTGGCACCTTTACCGTTGCCCGCGCGGCCGACACGAAAGCCATAGCTATCGGCGGAGAACAACATCAGCAGCGTCTAAGCAGTCAAGCACCGCATGGTGCAGGCGAGGGGGTCACTCCGTCTGCGCCCCCTGCTCTCGCCGACGAGAACATCCATAGCAACGGTGCTCAGTCCGGGGCGAACCATCGCCCTCCGGTCGCCCCCATCACAGGAGCGGCCGCGGTGCATGTGCCTCCTCCCGGATGAGCCAACCAGGTTGCTGCGCTCAATGGAGCTGCTGACCTTCGAGCACCACTACCATGCGACCCCACTGCCTCGGTGGTCCCCCCACTTCAGCGTGGGCGCGCCACCGTCACCGTCACCGCTGGCACCACCCGGAGCTAGGCGACGGTGCGGTCGACGTCGTCGACATCCATGCCGGGCACGGCCACAGAGGCCATGGCGCAAGCTCAATTATTACCGAGGTTCCCGCCAGCAGCCGAGAAGATGCATGAGTGGCGCGCCACCATCCAAAGCCTTATCGGTTTTTCCGAAGTTGGGGGCTCACAATGAGCTAGCCCACTGCAATCTCCTCGAGCAACAGCCACCGCCCGCGCCGTTAACCGTACGAAGGGCTGTCACCACGGTTCAGTCCCCGCCACGTCTCAATGGCCTGTTCTGACCCTCGAGAACGTCCAGCCCAATGTCAAACCCAGAAAGACAGGCACCGGGGGGACGCGCACGTCGTCGCTGAACGGCGCCACAACGATCCCTACCAGGCCAATGGGTGCGATGGCCTCAACATTGACGAGCCTGCGCTCAGTGTTGGCGGGTGCCTACCCTTCAAGGTTGATTGCCCTAACTTTACACAGGAGCTGCGCCAAGTCTGTTGGCCATCCGTTCGCATGTTCAAGCCAAAGATACCTGAGAAGTACCACGGGAGGCTGAACCCGGTAGAGTTCATGAGCATCCACCCCATCGCTGTTCAGGCTGCCGGGGAAGAGATGAGAAGGTGTTCACCAACTACTTCCCTTTGGCCCTCATGTCCAATGTGAGGTCTTGGCTAATGCACCTACCAGATAACTCCATTTCGTCATGGGCAAACCTGTGCCATGAGTTCATCGCTGCCGTCACTGGTGGCCACCAAGAGCCCGACAGGCCTAGCGACCTGAAGTTTCTCCAGCAGAAGGAAGGAGAAAACCTTCGTGAATATTTGCAGATATTCAGTAGAGTTCATAGAAATATTCCAAATATCCATCTGGAAGCTGTTATAGCAGCTTTCCAGTCTAATGTGCGCAACCGCCACATTCGTTCCAAAATGAATGTGTGGTTGCCCAAGACTATGAAAGAGCTATATACACTAGTGGATAAATGTGCCCCGATGGAAGAAGGAAGGAAGCTGCCCGAAGAGGAAGATTGCATTAATGTTGATTCAGAGGATGACGATGAATCAACCAGTCAGAGGAAGGGCAAGAAGCATAGCAAGAAGCCAATAGATAAGGCAGTGATGACTGTGGAAGGTTCGGGCACACCTAGTACGGGCAAGAAGGCCAAGCCTGAGGCCCCCGGCAAGGAAGTTTCCACGTGCACTGCCAGCCGGGAGACCGCTGCCATGAAAAAAGTTCGGAAAGGTGATGGGCCGCACAGCAAGATCCATCGGACCAAGGGCCACGACCTTCAGAAGTGTTATCAGGTTCAGCAGCTTGTCAAGAGACAGAGGGAAGAATATGATAAGCCTGACAAGGAGAAAGGTCAGAATGCTGATGGCGGTAAGGGCCGAGGCGGTGAAGAAAATCGCCCCGGCATGCCCTTTCGGAGCCAAGAAATCCCTCCAGGGGCCAAGAGAAGGAGAACTGTGATGATGTCAGTGATGGAGGGGTGAAGAGGAAACTAGTGAGCACGAGTTTCAGAAGGCTACTGACGCCCTATGCGTTGATGGAGGTGCATCTTTGCACACGTCTCATCGCAAACTCAAGCGATGGACATGAGAGGTCAATGCTGTGGAACCAGCCCCATAGGCCCGGAAGCCGTTCAAGTTGTCCCACTCGCCCATCATCTTTGATGAAGAGGATCACCCCTGCCGCACCATGGCAGTGGGGTGCTTGTCGTTGTTGGTCTCCCCAACAATTCGCAACTTTAGGGTCACAAAGATGTTAGTAGATGGCGGGGCCCTATTGAATTTGATTTCCCCAGCAGTTATCAGCAAGGGTCTGGTAGGAGAAGAGGAGCTAGAGGCCACCGACACGTTTCAGGGAGTTAACCCCGGCAGGAGTCATCCTAACGGGAAGATCACGCTCCCAGTGACGTTTGGGGGAGAGTTGAACTTTCGGACTGAGAAGATTGTGTTTGATGTGGTAGGTCTCCCCTTGCCATACAATGGGATTCTTGGACGGCCAGCCCTGGCCAAGTTCATGGCAGCATCCCACTATGCTTACAACACCCTGAAAATTCCTAGGCCATTGGGAGTCCTCACTATCACGTAAGATGAGAAGGATCCAATTATCTGTGTGGACAAAATGTATCGGGATGGAGTCACGGCAAAGCTACGGCTGCAGCAGTTCCCGCCAAGGAAAGCAGAGGAAAGAAGAGGGACTGTAGGACCTCCGGCAAAGAGTGCAGGAAGTGTGCCCCCTACGAGTGCACGTCACCCGTTGACGACGTGCCAGAGTGTTCCAACATCAAGAGATCCAAGGTTGTTGCACCACAAGTGAAGAAGGTCCAGGCAGGGCTGGCTGGCGTTGGTAGTAATTTCACTATCAGCGCCACCCTCGATGAAAAATAGGAAAGCGCGCTTGTAGCCTTCCTGCGAGCGAATATCGATGTGTTTGCTTGACAACCATATGATATCGCTGTTGTTCTGAGGGAGGTAATTGAGCACCACCTTGTTGTCTACCCACATGCCCGACCTGTCAAGAAGAAAGTGCGGAAGCAGGCCTTGGAGAGGTAGCAGTTCATTGCCGAAGAGATCAAGAAGTTGGAAGCAGCTGGTTTGGTCACAGGAGTAATGCATCCTACATGGTTGGCAAATCCAGCAGTGGTCTGGAAAGCTAATGGGAAGTGGAGGCTTTGCATTGACTTCATAGACCTCAACAAAGCTTGTCCGAAGGACCCATTTCCCTTGCCGCGCATCGAACAGATCGTGGACTCAACTTCAGGATATGATTTGCTCTCCTTTTTGGATGCATATTCAGGATATCATTAGACCTTCATGTCCAAGGAAGATGAAGAGAAGACATCATTCATCACTCCATGTGGTACGTACTGCTTTGTCTGCATGCCGTTTGGATTAAAGAGTGTCGGGTCCACTTTCCCAAGAGCAGTCCAGATTGGTTTTGAGCCACAATTACACAGAAATATAGAAGCCTATTTGGATGATATTGTGGTTAAAACCAAGGATGACGCCACCCTTATCTAGTATTTGGAAGAGACATTTGCCAATCTGCGCAAGATCAATTTGAAGCTTAATCTGGAGAAGTGTGTGTTTGGTGTTCCATCCCGAAAACTACTTTGGTTCTTTGTGTCCCATCGGGGGATCAAAGCCAACCCTGACAAGATCAAGGCCATTGAGCTGATCCAAGCGCCAAGGACAGTTAACGATGTGAGGCGCTTGACGGGATGTGTTGCCGCACTGAGAAGATTCATCTCCAGGTCTGCCGAGTGTGCCCTGCCGTTCTTCAAGGTTTTGAAGACGACAGGACCTATGAAGTGGACCCCGGCAGCAGATGTAGCTTTGCAAGAGTTGAAAGCCTACCTATCGTCTATGCCAATGTTGGTTGCACCCAGACCCCAAGAACCATTGTTGCTATACTTGGAGGCAACCAATCAAGTGGTCAGTGCAGCTTTGGTGGCGCAGCGAGAGGTGGATGAAGCAAAAAGTGGCCAGAACATGACAGAGTCAGAAAAGGATCAGGACAGCAGTGAGCGCGGCAACGAGAGAAACCCCAAGGACGCGGCAAGGAAGAAAGTGGTGCAGCGCCCAGTGTACTTCTTGAGCTCCCTATTATAGGGGGCTAGATCGAGGTACTCTGGCATGCAAAAATTGGTCTTTGTTCTCATTATGCCCTCAAGGAAATTGTGCCACTACTTCCAAGCCCATGAGATCATGGTTGTAACTTGTTTCTCGTTGCAAAGGATACTCCGAAACCCTGAGGCAACTGCAAGAATAGTGGAATGCGCTTTGGAGTTATCCAGCTTTGGTTTGAAGTTTGAGAGCACTTCAACCATTCAAAGCAGGGCATTGGCAGAGTTTATTACAGAATGGACACCAACCCCTGATGAGGAAAGGATAGAGACAGCTCTCCCCGGCAAGGAATCCCCCAAGAATGGATTATGTATTTTGATGGTGCTTTTTCCCTACAAGGGGCAGGGGCTGGCGTGCTTCTTGTTTCCACTCTGGGGAGCACTTGAAGTACGTCGTCCAGATGCACTTTTCCTCAGAAGAAGCCACCAACAATAGGGCATTGTATAAAGGGCTCCTTGTCGGGCTCAGGATTGCAACAGAATTGGGAATTAAGAAGATGATCATTCGAGGAGATTCACAGCTTGTGGTGAGACAAGACAACAAGGATTACCAAAGCCCATTGATGGAAGCATACATTGAGGATGTAAGGAGATTGGAGGAGCACTTTGACTAGCTGCAAATAGAGCACATACCTAGTGCGGAAATCAGCATAGTTGATAACCTATCAAAGTGTGTTGTGGAGAAGCTTCCTGTGGATCCAGGAACTTTTCTTCTCCATCTCTCTCAACCGTCCGTATCACCAGCCTCAGTGGCCCGGAAAAGGAGAAATA
This sequence comes from Triticum urartu, assembly GCF_056163025.1. Taxonomy (NCBI): domain Eukaryota; kingdom Viridiplantae; phylum Streptophyta; class Magnoliopsida; order Poales; family Poaceae; genus Triticum; species Triticum urartu. The sequence continues at coordinate 347,343,549 of NC_141876.1, read as the reverse complement.
GGGACTATGATAAGCCTCACCCAGCAAAGCCAAGAGCTCCTGGTAGAGACCCTGCCGAAAACAACTCCTCACAGCCTGCCGGACTGTCACACCCTGCATTTTTTAACTTGTCATTTGCATTAATAAAGCATGAAAATTTGGACCAGCAAAAACTTTTGCATTATTTGGCTTTTATTTTGGAGTTGGTTTTCTCTGTGTGACTTTTTTTCAAGTGTTCTTTAAAGTCAACAACTCCACCTTCTGTACTTCATCTCCTTGCCCCAAACTTCTGCCCAATGATCATGCCATGTGTATAGTGTAGTATAGTATTTTATTACAACAAAATTTGGCCAAATAGTATTTTCAAAAATTAGTTTTCCAAAAACCCCTGAATTGAGGTTTGCACTACAAGTACTTGATTTGGGGTATGAAAAATATTTCAAAGAGTTTATTTGAAACCTATTAGATATAGGATTCCCATAAACCACAAAAAGATAATTTTAAAAGCTATTTTCCTATTTTATTTAGAATCTTTTCTTAAGGCCAGAAATGGTCTTCAATAGGGAAAAATTATTTTATTGTTTTAAAAATATTTTACAAAAATTAGGGAAACTCAGTGGGCATGTATTTCCCATATATAAGAGTTTCAACACATGGTCATGTTCAAAATATTGGACAAAACCTCCCAAAACTATTTCTGCCCATTTCAAGGATTTGAAATATTTCTACAGGCAATATTTTCATAAAAATCCAAGGAAAATCCAGCAAGTCACAAATGCATATTATGATCACCTTGCAAAGCCTCATGTCAATCAAGGTCATTTTGGTTCACCAAAATGCCCTAAAACCCTCTCTGACCAGAATCAAATCTGAACAAGTTTGTACTACCAACTTTCTCTACTTGACCCCAACTTTTGTGAGCATGTTCACATGACCAAATGAGGCCACTACACCAAGTGGTGCATCAAGGAGAAGTTATTTTCTCAACTAGATCTACACAAGTCCATTTCTGCTAATTTCTAGGGTTTACAAAAGTTGCATTGGAAACTTTGCCCAAATAAGCTCCAAATTGGTGGAAGGCCCTAATTATATGTGTCATTTCACCCTATGGAGTCTCATGGCAATTGGAAATCTTTTGCTTACCAAAACCATTATCAAACACCTTATGCCACTTTTCAAAAATCACCATTTTGACCACTAAAACTATTCTCCTTGAGCTCAACTTTTTACCACAGCTCCTCCTAGTCCTCTCCTACCTCCAGTAACTCTTCCCTGGCCTCAGCTCAATGACTGAGGGGTAAAATGCCCCCATTTACCTCCCTGGACATCCCCTCTCTTCCTCTTCTTCTACCTCTCTCCTCTCCTACTAGCCACCCAGGGCATCCAGGGCCATCTCCTACTTCTTTACTCCTCCCTAGAGCTACCAGACATGCTTGGATGTGCCCACTTTACCAAAAAAATGGCATGCCGGCCATTTGCATGCTCTGGAGCACACTACAGTGCGATCCCGCACTGTAGCCGCCCCCTTCCAACCGCCTCCGGCCACCTCGGGCCTCCCTAGTGCGCCCGACGATGCGCCTCGACGTCTGCGACACGCCACGCCTCTGTCCCCCTCCTCCTTCTCCCTCCTCTCGCCCCAGCCCGCACGCGTGACGGCCGCCTAAGCGCACCAGTGAGCGCGCTCACACGCGTGGTGCCCTGCCCCCCCTGCTTTCCCTCTCTTCTCTCCTCTCACCCTAGACCAACCCCACAAACGCCTCAGACACGCCCCGACGAGCCCCCGTGACCCGCTTCGACCGCAGCAGGCTCGCCGGTGCATGGGTCCTTGGTGGACCGTCGCCCGCCTATTTAAGGGCCTCCCCGAGCCCTCCTCTCCTCACCACTCGCTCTGTCACTCCCCTAATCATCCCCTGTACCCCAGTTCCTTTCCAGAGCCTCTCGAGCTCGAGATCAAGCTCGAGCTCCGCCGCTTTGGCTCGCCGGAGTTCGCGAGGTACAGGCCGTCCCCGGCCCCCTTTCCTCTCGATCTGGAACCCCTGCAGCTCTCTGATCCTTTCAGCCCTTGTTTCCCCTCTCTGTAGCTGCCGGGAATGGCCAGAACCGCCACCGCCGAAGCCCCTCCGCCGCGTGACCTCGTCGCCGGCGAACCAGGCCACCCCGGCGACCGGTTCCACCTCCACCCGAACGGCGACGCCACGCTGAATCCGTCCCTGCCCTTGTCCAAGCTCCTCGTGCCCTGCATCGTCGCCGGTAAGCCTCATCGCCATCGGACGAGAGTTGACGACGACCCTGACAAGGGGCCCCGCCCGTCAGCCTCTCAGTCCTCTCCCTCTCCCGCGCCCTCTCTCACTGACGCCGGGCCCCGCCCGTCAGGTTTAAAAATCTGGCGCGCACGCGCGCGTCGGCTCGGCTGGGCCGCGTCGCTGGCTGGGCCGCTGCCCTGCGGCTGTTCTGGCCCAGCAGGCATAGTGCCCCTTCCCCTTTTTCTTTTCTGCCAAACCTATAAAAAATTCCATAGGATTAAATATTCACCCAAATGCAATAATTCCAACTCCTAAATCCTTGTAATAATCCCACCTAATTATTGGCGCAGTTTTCACTCTTATCAAACCAACTTTTCTTCACTGTTCAAATTCAAATTTGAATTTGAGCATTTATGTCTGTCATTTAAAATTCCTAGCACTGTTTCCATGACTCCAAATCCAAAACTAGGAATTTTCCCCTTCTTAGTTTTCACCCTAGTATTTAACAAAAATGAGTTGACATTTTTCTGAGCACTTTGGTTTTCTGTTTTATTATTGCCTTATTTTCTCGTTATTATTTTGCGACGATAGATTGCGTTGCTGACGAAGGAGTTGGACCAGAAGACTTTGAAGACCCAGAAAACTTTGTTGAGCCAGGCGATCAGCCCTTTGACCATGTCTATGAAACCCTTTTTATGCATTTCATATAGCACTTTATTATTGTTGCATCGGAATCATGATGAGATGGTAGCCACTTTGGTGGGTTGCCTTCATTTCCTCCTTGTTGATAGTTGCATTGTGCATGACCCTACCTTCTTATGAGGGTTATGTCGGTGGGAGTAGATAGGATGCTAAAGTAGATGCTACGCGAATGGGGCGGGTATATGCATGGTGATGGATACAAAGTATTTTCAAAAGACTTTTCGAAAACCCCGTCGGGTGCCACTTATGCCCGAGGGAGATAATGAGATGGGTAACCACTTGATGACGAAGTGGTGTACCGAGGCAAGTGCGTGTGTTGTTTTCGAAAACGGATTAGATTTAAGATTTGTCGACTGTCCCAACCTTACATGTGCAACCACTCTACCCTTATATGGGAAAGGGCATTATTGATTACCTAGGCCGATACTAGCTTGGATCCCACATTACTAGTGGCGGGGGAGAGTTGGTGCTCTCTCTCGGGACGGGGTCATGCCAGGTAGGGCGGCCATGACTGTTTTCACAGGGCACCAGATACACCGTTGTGTCCCCTCTCGGATGTTACGATCTCGAGTGAGTCTCGTATGATGTACATCGTGAGGATATGGAACAACGAGTGGACTCCTTGTTAGTGTCGTCTAGGGAAAGATAGTGATCGGGTGCTTACCCCGAGTACTTGAGGTACCGCGGGTCGTGGATGACACGGAAGTTCCCCGGATCTTGTGGGTAAAGTGTGCAACCTCTGTAGAGTGTAAAACTATTCGAATAGCGGTGTCCATGGTCAAGGACAATTGGGCGGTGCTGCTTAAACTACGTCCAAAATTTTACAAACCACGTGTGTGTGTGTGTGTGGGTGTGCTGATGAAGCTAAATGGGTTAAGTCAGATGACTTGACACGATGATCAAGCTGGATTGGTATCCAACTCTGATAACTGTTACTTGTTCATACGGATGTCTGTACTCTCATGATGCATACTTTACATGTTGATAGATCATGTCATTGCACTCAAAACTAGCTTTCTGCAAACTACCTACTTAGTGTTATATCATTGCATCATTGTGCCCTGTTCCAATTGCTGGTTGCTTGCGAGTAGATTCAAAGTACTCATTGGCTTGCCACTGGTTATTTAATTGGCCAGGCATGGAAGAACATGAGTTCGAAGAAGAGTTCTTTGGAGACGAACATGCGAACTAGGACGTTTCCCAGTCAGAATGCCTGTAGGGTTAGCAGATGGCATGGGTTCTACTTATCAACGAAGATTTCCGCTGCTTAAGTTTATTTGGTATTCAGCCCTTGTGGCTTTATCTATGTAAGACTTGACCATAATGGTCATAATTTTCGTAAGACGATGTGTATGGATGTAAGACTCTTGTTATTCATCTTCTGTGTGTTTAGTGAGCATTGATCTCTAGGATCACTGTACACGTGCATTCGGTGATCTCGACTTAAGAGTCGGGGTCCCCACAGAGCTGGTATCAGACCCATCCTAACTATAGGAAGCCTTAGTTAGCATGGGCGTTAGTTAGGATAAAACCCGTTTTGCAAAACTCTCTATACTCCTCTTATTTTCCAAGCTTACCAAACCCAAGATATATTTCCATATTGACCTCTCCCATTCAACCTTCGTAGATGGCTGCCATACCCGAATACTGCCTGACCACCGGATTTCCTGTGCTTCTCGAGGATAGCCTCAAGAAGTGCCGGTTTTACCGAGCCCCCATTTTCACCTACCATGAGCATTGGATCAATGACACCGAGACGAAGTATCATGTGGAAGTCATCGTGAAGGCTAATGACTCTCCAAAAAGCTGGTTCTTCGAGGGACCCCAGATGGCAACACTGGTTCTTGCTGTCGAGACAGCAACCCTCAAGGCACTCACCCGCCTCCGAGACCTTCTTCCAGAGATGGCAGACGAGTTGGCAACCCGCTTCTTGCCTTATCGGAAGGAAGGTGAGGATGAGAGCAATGCGCTAGCTCCACCATTAGAAGAAGGACTTCCACTCCGATTCGAGACCTACTTCAGGCTTTGTGCCGATAGTTTGGCACAACACTTGGCCTCAGAATCAATGGAGCTCCGAAAGGAACTTCATGAGACCAAGGCACTTCTTCGCCAAGCACAAGGGAAGACGGATAGGATCAATAAGAAAGGTGCCCCCCCTGGACAGCCCGTAATCGCATACCGAGGCGGAAGACCCCCAAAGGATGGGGAGCCACCACATCAGCACCGTATGAGCGCAAGGTATTACCACAAGCTCTTCACACCACCGGCAAAGCAACGCCGTGTTGAGCTCCTCCACTCCCCCACCCCTTCGAGCAATGAAGGAAGTCAGGCCATCGATGACGAGGAGGAAGACCCAGAAGAGCCAGACTACGCGACCGAGCATTCCACCACTTAGGCATCATTCGCAACCCGGATATGCTCGTTAGTAACCCCTACGGTAGGATAGGTCGTGTACCCCTATGCAAAGTCGAGTCCTTGTAATGGTTCATATGAAACCATGTAGTGTTGTGTTTGCTTTTGATGTGTTTGATGGTCGTCGTGCTTTCCTACGGGAACTTGTAAGCGACTCACCCGTTTGGATTTTAATGAATGTGTTTGGCCTTTTGGCCCTTGCATGAAAACAATTAGTGTCATACCAACCCCCTTACTAGGCATCCCATCTATATTGCTTTCCCCATCTTTCCCAATCATGAGACCTTGACCGCTCCAACAGGATGCTTATTGTAACTCATACTAGTACCTCTACCCAGCAGCAAGAAGCCGGAGGTTCAGCCGGAGCAGAAGCTAGTCAGGACCAAACCCAAGGACAAGATCCACCACCGCCACCACCTCCAAACATGGACATGGCTCAACTTCTCCAAGCCTTCCGAGACGAACGCCAAGCCAACACTGCAGCCCTCCAGATGATTGCTCAAGCTGTCAATCGCCAACCAGTGGGAAATGGCAATGGACGTTCCACGTTGGTGGAGTTCAAGAAGCATGCACCACCCACCTTCATTGAGACTGCTGAACCCCTGGATGCAGACGCCTGGGTCCGCACCATTGAGGATCTGCTGGGACTAGTCTGATGCACTGAGGACCGTGAGAAGGTGGCATATGCTGCTCACTGTCTCGGGGGGACTGCCAGAGCTTGGTGGGATGGATTCAAGGCCATGCATGCTGAGCAAAACATCACATGGAATGACTTCAAGGCAGAATTCCGCAAGGCCCACATTCCTTCTGGAATCATGGACATCAGGAAGCGTGAGTTCCGAGCCCTGAAGCAAGGAAGTAGCACTGTCAAGGAGTACATGCAGAAGTTTAGTGTTCTCTCAAGGTGTGCTCCTGAGGATGTCAGCACTGATGCTGCCAAAAGGGAGCGCTTCATGGACGGCCTTAACCAGACTCTGCAATACTCGCTTGTTGTGTGTGACTGCCCGACCTTTCCTGATCTGGTGAACAAGGCACTCATGCTTGAAGACAAGAGACGTGCTTTGGATGATACCCGTAAGCGCAAGATGATCAGCAAGGGTAGCTCCAGCAACCAGAAGCCTCGCCCGTGGCAGCCAGCCCCGGTCAAGCCAACCTATCAGCAGCCAAGAGCCCCTGCACCTCGCACCCACTATCAGCCTCAGCAGTATGCCAACCCCAGGCCAGCTTTCAACAACCCCAGTAACAATGCCGGCAAGAGCAGTAACCCCAATCAAGTCACTTGCTTCGGATGTGGTCAACCAGGACACTACTCCAAGAATTTCCCCAACAAGAAGCCCGACGCCCCACGCCCCAATGCGCAGAACCTAGGGCAAGGTCGTGGAATGCCACCAAGGAACCAAGCTCCCCGCAACCCGACCAACAATGGAAAGGGTCGTGTGAATCATGTCACTGCAGAAGAACCCCAGGAAGACCCGGACGTCGTGCTGGGTATGTTCCTTGTTAACTCAGCTCCTGCAACTGTCTTGTTTGATTCTGGAGCCACGCATTCATTTGTCACCCAAGAGTTTGCATTAAAAAGTGGCATGACCCCTACACCCCTGAATAACCCTATGGTGGTGCAAACCCCCGGAGCAGAGATGAGAGCCAAGATAGGATGTAAAGGAGTTGGGATTGTCATTAATGGGGTAGACTTCCAAGCAAACCATATCATCTTAAGATCGCAAGGCTTGGATGTGATCTTAGGAATGGATTGGCTCATCAAGCACCAAGGCTTGTTAGATTGTGCCAACCGGACCGCCACTGTGACCAATGACCAAGGGGTCGAAGTTAAGTTTGCTCCCAACCCCTCCTCTACTCAAGGCGCCCAAGTCAACTGTCTGTCAGAAGTTGGATTGGAGCAAGTGCCGGTAGTATGCGAATACCCCAATGTCTTTCCCGATGAGCTACCGGGAATGCCTCCTGGCCGAGACATTTAGTTCATCATCGAGCTCATGCCCAGAGCAGGACCCATCTATAGGAAGCCCTATAGAATGGGATCGGAAGAGTTAGCAGAGTTGAAGAAGCAACTGGAAGAGCAGCCGAGGAAGGGATTTATCCGCCCTAGTGCCTCCCCTTGGGGATCACCTGTTCTGTTTGTGGCAAAGAAGGACGGTACCATCCGCTTATGCATTGACTACCGCTGCCTCAATGAAGTTACAATCAAGAACAAGTATCAACTTCCCAAGATTGAAGATCTGTTTGATCAACTCAATGGGGCCAAGGTGTTCTCCAAGATTGACCTCAGATCTGGGTACTACCAGCTGAAAATCAGACCCCAAGATATTTCAAAGATGGCATTTGTAACCAGATATGGCATGTATGAGTGCACGGTCATGTCCTTTGGATTGACCAATGCCCCAGCTTACTTCATGTATCTCATGAATAAGGTCTTCATGGAATATTTGGACAAGTTCGTCGTTGTCTTCATTGATGACATTCTTGTCTTCTCGAAGACAGAAGAAGAGCACGAGCAACACTTGAGGATGGTCCTAGACAAGCTTCGAGAGCACCAACTATATGCCAAGTTCAGCAAGTGCGAATTTTGGCTGCATGAGGTTGGATTCTTGGGTCATGTTTTGACCGAAGAAGGATTGTCGGTCCATCCCGCTAAGATTGAAGCCGTAACTGAATGCCAATCCCCAAGCAATGTGAAGGAAGTCAGAAGCTTCCTCGGACTCGCAGGATATTACCGAAAGTTCGTTGAAGGATTCTCAAGCATTGCACGACCCATGACTCAGCTCTTGAAGAAGGACAAGAAGTTTGAATGGACGCCGAAGTGTGAAGAGAGATTCCAGGAGCTGAAGAAGAGACTGACCACCACCCCAGTTCTGGCCACACCAGATATACACAAGGAGTTTGTGATATATTGTGATGCGTCAAGAACCGGACTGGGAGGTGTTCTGATGCAAGAAGGCACAGCCGTAGCTTACCTTTCAAGGCAACTACGGCCTCATGAAGAGAACTATGCTACTCATGACCTCGAGTTGGCAGCTGTAGTTCATGCCCTGAAAACATGCCAACATTACCTCCTAGGGAAGCGGTGTGAGATATACACGGATCACAAAAGTCTGAAGTATATTTTCACTCAGAAGGAATTGAACATGAGGCAGAGAAGGTGGCTAGAGTTGATCAAGGATTATGACCTCACTGTTCAATACCACCCTGGGAAGGCTAATGTGGTAGCAGATGCATTAAGTAGGAAGGCTTGCTCCTTGAATGCTATGCTTAAGGAAAGGCTACCCGCCTTGTATGAAGAACTTGAAAGCTTCAGGATGGAACTGGTTGCACCAGGATTCTTGGCCAACCTCGAAGTTAGGCCTACCCTGATGGATGATGTTAAGGAAGCCCAGAAGGGACACGAGAGCATTGAAGGCATCAAGAGGAAGATCAAGGCAGGCAAGGCCCCAGGATTCTCAGAGGATGAGCAAGGAATTGTGTGGTTTGGGAATCGGATTTGCGTACGCAATAAGATTGAGCTCAAGAATCTGATCTTGCAAGAAGCTCATGACACCCCGTATTCCATCCATCCTGGAGGGACCAAGATGTATCAAGACCTGAAGGAAAGATTTTGGTGGCACGGGATGAAAAGGGAGATTGCCACCTATGTTGCAAAGTGTGATGTATGCCAAAGAGTCAAGGCTGAATATCAGCAACCTGCTGGATTGCTCCAACCACTCAAGGTTCCCGAGTCGAAATGGGATAAAGTCGGAATGGATTTCATCACTGGACTACCTAGGTCAAACAAGGGACATGACTCCATCTGGGTCATAGTCGATCATTTGACTAAAGTAGCCCATTTCCTTCCTGTTAAGACTACCTATGATGGCAACCATCTAGCAACTTTATACATCAACAGAATCGTAAGTCTTCATGGTGTTCCCAAGGAGATTGTGTCAGATCGAGGAACCCAGTTTACCTCAAGGTTCTGGAAGAAGTTCCAAGAGGCCATGGGGACCAAGTTGTCCTTCAGCACTGCTTTCCACCCACAGACTGGAGGTCAGACAGAGCGAGTGAATCAGATACTCGAAGGCATGCTCCGAGCCTGTGTCTTAGCATATGGAGCTAGGTGGGAAGATTGCCTCCCTTTTGCCGAGTTCTCCTACATCAACAGTTATCAGTCAAGCCTCCAGATGGCACCATTTGAGGTGTTGTACGGACGCAAGTGTCGCACACCCCTCAATTGGTCAGAAACCGGAGAAGGACTAGTGTTTGGGCCTGATATCCTCCGTGAAGCAGAAGAGCAAGTTCAGCTAGTCAGAGAGCAACTGAAGACTGCCAAGTCGAGACAGAAGAGCTATGCCGACACTCGTCGCCGACGAGTAGACTTCCAAGTCGGAGACCATGTATACCTACGAGTAACTCCCCTTAAGGGAACTAGGCGTTTCCACGTTAAGGGAAAGCTCGCCCCAAGATATATCGGCCCCTTCGAGATCACCGCACGACACGGAGAAGTGGCTTACCAGTTGGAACTTCCACCTGGACTATCCGATGTGCACAACGTATTACACGTGTCACAACTCCAGAAGTGTCTCCAAGTTCCAGACAAACCTGATCTTTACAAGGATGTCGATCACCAAGCCATTGACCTCCAGCCCGATTTGACTTATCGTGAGAGGCCCATCTGCATTTTGGATGAGGCTGAGCGACGCACTCGAAGCCGCACGATCAAGTACTTCAAAGTCCAATGGAGCAACCACACTGAAGCAGAAGCAACCTGGGAACGTGAAGACTACCTTAGATCCGAGCTTCCGTATCTCTTTAAAGCCTAGTTTAGGAATCTCGGGGACGAGATTCTTGTAAGGGGTAGGTCTGTCACACCCTGCATTTTGTAACTTGTCATTTGCATTAATAAAGCATGAAAATTTGGACCAACAAAAACTTTTGCATTATCTGGCTTTTATTTTGGAGATGGTTTTCTCTGTGTGATTTGTTTTCAAGTGTTCTTTAAAGTCAACTACTCCACCTTCTGTACTTCATCTCCTTGCCCCAAACTTCTGCCCAATGATCATGCCATGTGTATAGTGCAGTATAGTATTTTCTTACAAAAATAATTTGGCCAAATAGTATTTTCAAAAATTAGTTTTCCAAAAACCCCTGAATTGAGGTTTGCACTACAAGTACTTGATTTGGGGTATGAAAAATATTTCAAAGAGTTTATTTGAAACCTATTAGATATAGGATTCCCATAAACAAAAAAAAGATAATTTAAAAAGCTATTTTCCTATTTTATTTAGAAGCTTTTTTAAGGCCAGAAATGGTCTTTAATAGGGAAAAATATTTTATTGTTTTAAAAATATTTTACAAAAATCAGGGAAACTCACTGGGCATGTATTTCCCATATATAAGAGTTTCAACACATGGTCATGTTCAAAATATTGGACAAAACCTCCCAAAACTATTTCTGCCCATTTCAAGGATTTAAAATATTTCTACAGGCAATATTTTCATAAAAATCCAAGGAAAATCCAGCAAGTCACAAATCCATATTATGATCACCTTGCAAAGCCTCATGTCAATCAAGGTCATTTTGGTTCACCAAAATGCCCCAAAACCCTCTCTGACCAGAATCAAATCTGAACAAGTTTGTACCACCAACTTTCTCTCTTTGACCCCAACTTTTGTGAGCGTGTTCACATGACGAAATGAGGCCACTACACCAAGTGGTGCATCAAGGAAAAGTTATTTGCTCAACTAGATCCACACAAGTCCATTTCTGCTAATTTCTAGGGTTTACAAAAGTTGCATTGGCAACTTTGCCCAAATAAGCTCAAAATTGGTGGAAGGACCTAACTATATGTGTCATTTCACCCTGTGGAGTCTCATGGCAATTGGAAATCTTTTGCTTACCAAAACCATTATCAAACACCTTCTGCCACTTTTCAAAAATCACCATTTTGACCACTAAAACTATTCTCCTTGAGCTCAACTTTTTACCACAGCTCCTCCTAGTCCTCTCCTACCTCCAGTAACTCTTCCCTGGCCTCAGCTCAATGATTGAGGGGTAAAATGCCCCCATTTACCTCCCTGGACAGCCCCTCTCTTCCTCTTCTTCTACCTCTCTCCTCTCCTACTGGCCACCCAGGGCATCCAAGGCCATCTCCTACTTGTTTACTCCTCCCTAGAGCTACCAGACATGCTTGGCCGTGCCCACTTTACCAAAAAAATGGCATGCCGGCCATTTGCATGCTCTGGAGCGCGCTACAGTGCGCTCCCGCACTATAGCCGCCCCCTTCCAACCGCCTCCGGCCACCTCGAGCCTCCCCGGCGCGCCCGACGATGCGCCTCAACGTCTGCGACACGCCACGCCTCTGTCCCCCTCCTCCTTCTCCCTCCTCTCGCCCCAGCCCGCACGCGCGCCGGCCACCCGAGTGCACCAGTGAGCGCGCTCACACGCGCAGTGCCCTGGCCCCCTGCTTTCCCTCTCTTCTCTCCTCTCACCCTAGACCAACCCCACAAACGCCTCAGACACGCCCCAACGAGCCCCCGTGACCCGCTTCGACCGCAGCAAGCTCGCCGGCGCACGGGTCCTCGGTGGACCGTCGCCCGCCTATTTAAGGGCCTCCCCGAGCCCTCCTCTCCTCACCACTCTCTCTCTCACTCCCCTAATCATCCCCCTGCACCCCAGTTCCTTTCCAGAGCCTCCCGAGCTTGAGATCGAGCTCGAGCTCCGCCGCTTTGGCTCGCCGGAGTTCGCGAGCTACAGGCCGTCCCCGGCCCCCTTTCCTCTCGATCTGGAACCCCTGCAGCTCTCTGATCCTTTCCCCCTTGTTTCCCCTCTCTGTAGCTGCCGGAAACGGCCGGAACCGCCCCCGCCGAAGCCACTCCGCCGCGTGACATCGTCGCCGGTGAACCAGGCCACCCCGGCGACCGGTTCCACCTCCACCCGAACGGCGACACCACGCTGAGTCCGTCCATGCCCTTGTCCAAGCTCGCCGTGCCTTGCATCGTCGCCGGTAAGCCTCGCCACCGTCAGACGAGGGTTTACGACGACCCTGACAAGGGCCCCGCCCGTCAGCCTCTCATTCCTCTCCCTCTCCCGCGCCCTCTCTCACTGATGCCGGGCCCCGCCCGTCAGGTTTAAAAATCTGGCATGCGCGCGCGTCGGCTAGGCTGGGCCGCGTCGCTGGCTGGGCCGCTGCCCTGCGGCTGTTCTGGCCCAGCAGGCATAGTGCCCCTTCCCCTTTTTCTTTTCTGTCAAACCTGTAAAAAATTCCACAGGATTAAATATTCACCCAAATGCAATAATTCCAACTCCTAAATCCTTGTAAAAATCCCACCTAATTATTGGTGCAGTTTTCACTCTTATCAAACCAACTTTTCTTCACTATTCAAATTCAAATTTGAATTTGAGCATTTATGCCTGTCATTTAAAATTCCTAGCACTGTTTCCATGGCTCCAAATCCAAAACTAGGAATTTTCCCCTTCTTAGTTTTCACCCTAGTATTTAACAAAAATGAGTTGACATTTTTCTGAGCACTTTGGTTTTTCTGTTTTATTATTGCCTTATTTTCTCGTTATTATTTTGCGACGATAGATTGCGTTGCTGACGAAGGAGTTGGACCAGAAGACTTTGAAGACCCAGAAGACTTTGTTGAGCCAGGCAAGCAGCCCTTTGACCATGTCTATGAAACCCTTTTTATTCATTTCATATAGCACTTTATTATTGTTGCATCGGAATCATGATGAGATGGTAGCCACTTTGGTGGGTTGCCTTCATTTCCTCCTTGTTGATAGTTGCATCGTGCATGACCCTACCTTCTTATGAGGGTTATGCTGGTGGGAGTAGATAGGATGCTAAAGTAGATACTACGCGAATGGGGCGGGTATATGCATGGTGATGGAGACAAAGTATTTTCAAAAGACTTTTCGAAAACCTCGTCGGGTGCCACTTATGCCCAGGGGAGATAATGAGATGGGTAACCACTTGATGACGAAGTGGTGTACCGAGGCAAGTGTGTGTGTTGTTTTCGAAAACGGATTAGATTTAAGATTTGTCAACTGTCCCAACCTTACATGCGCAACCACTCTACCCTTATATGGGAAAGGGCATTATTGATTACCTAGGCCGATACTAGCTTGGAGCCTGCATTACTAGTGACGGGGGAGAGTTGGTGCCAGGTAGGGCGGCCATGACTGTTTTCACAGGGCACCAGATACACCATTGTGTCCCCTCTCGGATGTTACGATCTCGAGTGAGTATCGTATGATGTACATCGTGAGGATCTGGAACAATGAGTGGACTCCTTGTTAGTGTCGTCTAGGGAAAGATAGTGATCGGGTGCTTACCCCGGGTACTTGAGGTACCGCGGGTCGTGGATGACACGGAAGTTCCCCGGATCTTGTAGGTAAAGTGTGCAACCTCTGCAGAGTGTAAAACTATTCGAATAGCCGTGTCCACGGTCAAGGACAGTTGGGCGGTGCTGCTTAAACTACATCCAGAATTTTACAAACCACGTGTGTGTGTGTGGGTGTGTTGATGAAGCTAAATGGGTTAAGTCAGATGACTTGACACGATGATCAGGCTGGATTGGTGTCCAACTCTGATAATTGTTTCTTGTTCATACGGATGTCTGTACTCTCATGATGCATACTTTACATGTTGATAGATCATGTCATTGCACTCAAAACTAGCTTTCTGCAAACTACCTACTTAGTGTTATATCATTGCATCATTGTGCCCTGTTCCAATCGTGGGTTGCTTGCGAGTACATTAAAACTACTCATTGGCTTGCCACTGGTTATTTAATTGGCCAGGCATGGAAGAACAGGAGTTCGAAGAAGAGTTCTTTGGAGACGAACAAGCGAACTAGGATGTTTCCCAGTCAGAAAGCATGTAGGGTTAAGGCAGATGGCATGGGTTCTACTTATCAATGAAGATTTCCGCTGCTTAAGTTTATTTGGTATTCAGCCCTTGTGGCTTTATCTATGTAAGACTTGACCATAATGGTCATAATTTGTGTAAGACAATGTTTATGGATGTAAGACTCTTGTTATTCAGCTTCTATGTGTTCAGTGAGCATTGATCTCTGGGATCACTGTACACGTGCATTCGGTGATCTTGACTTAAGAGTTGGGGTCCCCACATGGACCACCCCCTCCAGCCGGGCCTATGGACCCAACAAACGAGGCTGGTGCTCTCACAGCCGAGGAGGTGCCCCTAGTCGTTGCTGAGCCTCAGGCCCCCACTTGGGCAAGGCACTTTGTCTGCTTCCTCCATACCGAGAACTCCCTGGCAATCATGATGAAGCTGAAAGAGTAGCCCGGAGGGACAGTATGTATCAGTTTGTCGATGACACTCTGTATAGAAGGATGCCCAACGGTGTAAAATTGAAGTGTGTTTGCCGGGAGGATGGAAAGGAACTGCTGGCTAAGATTCACAAAGGAATGTGTGGCTCACACATTGGATCAAGGGCATTAGTTGGGAAAGCATTCCGGCAAGGATTCTATTGGCCCACAGCCCTCCAAGATGAAGTTGAGCTCGTCACGAAATGTGAAGCCTATCAGTTCCATTCCAAGAGACCACACCTGCCTGCCCAAGCCCTTCAGACAATCCCTTTATCATGGCCATTTTAGGTATGGGGGCTCGATATCCTTGGCCCCTTCCCCCGAGCAATTGGGGCTTTGAATTCTTGTCCGTTGCCATCGACAAGTTTACAAAGTGGCCGGAAGTGACTGCCGTGATAAAGGTGACTTTTCAGTCAGCTACAAAGTTCTTGAAAGAATTGGTGTGTTGTTTCGGGGTTCAAGCACGGATCATCATAGACAATGTCACCAAGTTCAGGAGCCATGCCTTCATGCAATATGTTTGCACCCTCGGATGCAAAATCTCATTCGCTTCTGTGGCACATCCCCGGAGCAATGGACAAGCTGAGAGGGCAAATGCTAAAGTGCTTCATGGACTCAAGACATGAACTTTCGATGCGCTGCAGAAGCATGGCAGGCGGTGGATCGAGGAGCTATCGGTAGTTCTCTGGTCCCTCAGAATGACAAGTAGCCGAGCTACCGGCAGACTCCCTTCTCGCTGGTCTACGGGGCAGAAGCAATTATCCCCACAGAAATCATTTACGGGTCTCCTCGAGTGCTTGCCTATGATGAAGTAGCACAATATCAGCACTAGCGTGACAACGTTGTGCTACATGATGAGAACTATCTCTGGGCTGCTACTCATGCTGCACGCTACTAGCAAGCCCTGCGTTGCTATCATAGTCGCAGGGTTCACGCCCGGTGTTTTGAGCAAGGTGACCTTGTCCTTAGGCGCGTTCAGTACGCAAAGGGTACAAACAAGTTATCAACGAAGTGGGAAGGCCCTTACCGGGTGGTACGAGTCACCAGACCTGGTGCAGTATGTCTGGAGACCGGAGATGGTGCACACTTGCAAAACTCATGGAATATTGAGCATCTCCGGAAGATCTACCTGTAAGGCGCATAGGCTGCCGGGCCCTGCCCGACAGCCACCCATTGTACATGGCCTTGCCGAAGTTGCATGTAACCCCGTGTACAAGCCGGGGCGATGACCCCGTGCGAGATAAAATAAAGAATCGCTGTAGGGGGGCCCAACTAAGGTTGCATGCATGCGCAAGCACATCCAGATCATTACATACACATATCATGAGCATTTGCATATGCATATAGATAGGACTGCATCCTGCATTCATTCTCATCTACATGGAGTTGCAGGTTCGTGCCGTGAACCTAACTCCGACAAGGGACGAGAAGATTGCACGGCACCGTGGTCCCCGGCAAGCCAAATAGATAAGTTTACCTCTTGTCGGATAGTGTTCTCTCAGCTATAACTTGTGCATAGAGAAACCTCGCTGCTCTCTTGAAATGAGGGTGCTCCCGTCCTTGGCTCGAACGTTGCTTCAGCCTAGATGGTCGCAGTGTCCCTTGATGAAAAGGGAGTGCGCGGGGAGCTGGCGTCTCAGTCTGTTCCCCGGCAGATATGGTTCTCCGGTAGACGAAAAGGGTGCCGGCAGGATATCCTGCCGGGAAAACTTGTTTAACTACAAGAAAGAGGCACTCCACTCCTGCATGGACGTATACATTCACGAGTTCTCGGCAAGGTTTATCTCTTTCATTGATATGTGGATACAAGTACAAGCATTACAGAACACAAAGATGGACTCAAGAGATTACATTATTTGAATTAAAATTAGGCAATTGCCTACAAGATTAAGATTGAAAAAAAACATAAGTGCTCCATAAACTCGTTTCCCTGTCCCTCTTATCCGAGGTATTGCGGTGGGAAGAGAAGAGGATGGGCGCCGCACCAAGATCGCGCCACCCCAATCCTTGTCAAGAGCTGGCAACCCCAGCCTGACAAGGTCGGGAGTGGCAATGCTACGAAGGAGGAAGACGTGCAGGGCACTACGACGCCCCTAGGTCACCACCCCCTAGAACCAGGAAGGGGGTTCCAGCACATGCACCGGCAAAATAAGATGCCAGAGCCCGGTCAGAGGACCCCAAAAGGAAGCCTTTTCCTGGCAGCCGGAAGAAACGGTGATGACGGTGCCAGGAAAAGGGGGGAAGAGCCAGGCCGACGGGTAGCAGGTCCCCAGTACGACATGAACGCGTCGGTGTAGTCGTGCTTCAACTGGGCGGTCTACCTCCTGTCTTCTCCTTCTCCCCAGGCTTCATCTCCATTAACACCGCTCTGGGAGGAGGTCGAGGCCCCAGTCCAGCGCCCTCGGCGGAGAAACAGCAAGCAGCCAGGATGGCCCGGGGGATCGAGGCGTGTCGCGCCCCACCTTGGTGGGCAGGAAGGCGCGCCTTCTATCAACATCAACTTCAAGACCTCCAGGAGGGGCGATGCTGGCATTACCAATATTCTCCAGCTCCTCCTCCTGGACGAGCCTTGGACAGACCAAAGGATTCTCCACGCCAAGGACAAGGCTCACTCCCAAAGCATTAGCACCAGCGTGAGGATGCCTTGAATCGGGGCCCAGGGGCTGTGGCCCGAGGCTTCCTTCTCAAGCATGACTAGCAGAGACAGAAGATGAGGAGAGGAGGACCATGGAAATGGATGACTCCCTTTTTATAGGCCAGGTGAGGAGGGCAGCGGCTCCATCCATGGGAGATCACCGCCCTCCTCCGCCAATTCAAGGAAGGAGGGCCCTTCCCAAGATACTCGCTCGTGACACGCGCCTGCATTACCTACCCCGCGCGATGCATGCTTGTGATAACCTGGGTTTTGCCCCTTCTTATTTGCTTGATTTTTCATTTGAAATTTTTTGAAACTTGGGGTTTCTGAATCTTTTCTTATGGACTTCAACACTTGGGCATCCTTGGATTTCACCCAAGTGCTTCAATTCCCTCCTAAATCATTATTTCACTTCTGACACACCCCAAAAAGAATCTTTGGAATATTTTCTTAAAAGAAAAATATTCAGTTTCTCTCTAAAACACTAAGCCAGATCTGTTTGCTTCAAAGCAACCCCAATTTTTATGGCTCAGCAAAATCTGAGATAATTCACAAATATTCTGTGAACCCTAGTGCCCCTTCCTGAGCAAAAATATTTCATCACTTTTTGGAATATTTTTTCTACAGAAAATCTTTTCTATTCTGGACAGAAATGGTGGTTTCTACAGCAACTACCATTTTACTTGCTCCATTTGACCTGAAATTTCTTGTGCATCTTTACCTTAGTAACTTATCACTAGCCTACAAAGCACAACTTCAAACTCCAAGCCATTTGACCATAGTAACATCACAAAGTTACTAACCAGAAACTTACTTAGTGTGTGAAAACTTCTCTACTGCACCTGGATCCAAACCAAATCGTGGTAACACTCAACACTAGCACGAACCACACGCTAGACATTGAGTTTATTCTTAGATCGACCTGATGTCATAGTTCACGCGGTGACCGCGTTTGTCCAGGCATGCTGGCATGCAGCCGACACGCTCTGCGACGCGCCCGAGCCTCTGTTGCTCGCGTGCTCGCTTCCCCGCCTGCCCAACCACGCCAAACCTCGCCACCATCATCGTCTCAATGCTCTTAACTCCTCCCTGGCGCTCGTCGACGCCGGAGCTTGCCGCAGCGAGCACGGGCAAGGTTCGGCCAGCCCAACAGTGCGGAGCGCACTGTGCTCGTCGCCACCCTCTTGATCCTGCACTTGTCTCTGCCTACCCAATCTGGCCGCATGACCTCCGTCGCCTTCTCCCCCATTCACTGACACCGCTCGTTGCCGGGCGCCATGGACAGGTCTCCATCGGCAGAGCCCGAAGCACCCTCGCCGCTCGCCTATATATAGAGCCCTCCCCAGCCTCCTCGAGCACTAGCCAACACTCACACACACCCCACGATCGAGTAGGAAGCCGGAGCCCGGCCGGGAAGGCCTCGGGCTGCCGTCCCCGAGCTTGAGCTCGCCGACGATCCCCTCTGGTTGCCGCGGTAGCTCTACCCCCTCCCAGGCCTGGGCGACCCCTCTAGGGCCTCCGCCTCACTCCGGTGAGGCCGTCTCGCCCGCTTGGAGCCCCGGGAGTGGCCTCGGCTCGCCGTCTTCCTCAACTCCGGTGACCTCCACGTTCTCCTCCGCTTGCGAGGTTGATTCCGACACCGTCCGACCGCCCCTAGCTACGCTACGGGTACGGGCAGGTGCGCTTCAACCCACTCTTGCCATCCCTCCCTCTTGTTTGGGCCAAGGAGCCCTCGTCACTGGCGAGAGCTCCGGCGAAGCCGCGGCCCCCTCTGTTTCCCTCTCCCTTTTCCCCCATCTAACTAGCAGGGCCCGCTAGTGAGCCACTCAGTACGCGCATGAAGTGGTATGAGTGGTGGCGCCCCTGGGCTTTACGCCTTCGACGTCACCCCCCAGTCTATTTCAAATTCATTTGAATTTACAGAACACTTCAAACAGTCATAACTCTTGAACCATAAGTCCAAATGAATTGATTCTTTTTGCATTGTGTTCTTTGATAAGAAATCTAGCAGCTCACCAAAGATGAGATTTTTCTGAACTTTCTAGAATTTCTGGTGATTTTCAGAAGTGTTCTTGATATTTTCTTTTTGTGTTTAAAACTATTTTCATAACGTGAAGCTTGTCTTGAGGATCACCAGGAGGCTTGTGAACCTCATCTGCACTAAGGCAGGCCACAGCAACATTTTCATGGTGCCATTTCAATATTTGTGATTTTCTTACTTGAATGAAAGGATTAATCCATGCATTTAAATGATTATGGAGTTATTTATATTCTTTTAAATATTGGTTAGTTCTTATGCTTGAGTTACATAATGGTTGAAACTAGTTTAGTGGATAAAGCAAGTTAAGATTTATTTGAGGCGATGTTAGAAATAATTTTGTTATGTATATTAGCAATTATTTAAAGCTATGTTTTTCCCTCTTAGATTGATAAAAAGTTGTTAGAAAATGTTCTGTTAAATACTTGTTTAATCATATTATTTGTCTTACAGAATGTTTGAACCCAACTTAGTGATAAAGAAAGTAAGAGTTGTTCATAATGAAATCTTTTTGACAAGCATATGAGAAATTTATCAAAGTTACTTTCTTGCACAATAAGTTAATAAAACTTGTCACAAAATATTATGGTTAAGTTGTGAGTCATTTGGGCAAGTAGAGTAAATTGAGTTGTTGACGATATGCTTGGTGTCTATAAGGATGACATCAGTCATTTTTATCATTATATGATGCATGTGTTATTCTTCATTTCATGGCATGCTATGACGCCGGTCATTTTTTTAAAGTTAAACCTGAATATAACTCAACTTGAATATACCGTTGACTGGGTCATGGTGCCGCTGAATCGAGTTTCTTTCCAGTGCAATCACATTTTCCTTTATGGGAAGGCCTTGATTTGTTTTTGAGAACTGACAGTAGGGGGTAAACCCCTACTGTTTTTTCATATATCTATATAAATGGGGTGTTTACATAGACATATCATCCAGCCATGTTACAAGGTGCAACTTTGTACCTAGTGTGCAGCTAGGGAGGTCTAAGATAGTGTGAGTTATTGGCTATACAATAGAATTACAAAAAGTGACAAAGACAGCTCTACGGGCTGCTTTAACTCTATGTTGAAGGAGCAGGATGTCCTCTTTAAATCGTGTCAGCCAGGTCTCCACCGTAGGGGCCACTCCTCTGAAGTGTTTGTTGTTCCTCTCTTTCGAAATGCTCTAAGCCGAGGTGAGGAATGTTTCAAAGAAGAAATGGTTTCGCCAAGAATCTCTTGTATTGTGAAGAAGGTCGAGACGGTTGTTAAAAGGTGGCCAAACAATGTTGAGTTTTTCCCAACAGTCTTGACTGAACGGGCAAGTAAAGATCATATGGTCAACGGTTTCCTCGACGTGTTGCCCACATAGAATGCAGTCATAGTTATCACCAATGTTATAATGCCTCCTTTTGAGCATATTGCGAGTGTTGAGCCTGTCAATGAAGAGTAATCAGCCAAACACCTTGATTTTCATAATGCACTGCGATTTCCAAAGATGTTGGAATGCATGGTCGGCCTCCCCGTCCCTGAAGTAGTTGTTATAGTAATCCTTTGACCGGTAGAATGCCGAACCCCACGAGTAGTGCCATACATCATGTAATGAGGTTGAGGGGGATATCCAATGGGGGCGTGTGCAAATCTTGTATTTCTTCAAGCGCTTGTGGCGAGACCGGTAGGTGAAAGGTTTCATGCAGATCCGTACTATTCATAGCCTCAGCCACATAGAGGTCTTCATGGATGGCAAATGAAAAAGCACGAGGGTGGGCTGTTTGCAGAATCTCCTCTTTCCACAGATCTTTACAAAAAAGCATCGTCTTACCGTCAACCACCTGAACACACGTGATTCCGTGGAAAATGGGAGTGAGTTTTAAGACATCCTTCCACCAGAACGAGCCAACTGCTTCGACCGCATGTGGTATTTTGCCTACGTAAAGATTGTCCCAGAAGAGATTCACCCAAGGAATATCCAGTTTGTTGAAAAATTTGTGCTGGAATTTTAGCAGTAGAGCCTCATTATGGATCTTTAAGTTGATCACCCCAAGCCCTCCCTTTTTCTTGGGACGGCAGACCAAATCCCAAGGAGCCAGAGAATTACATTTGTGCCCTTGCTCTGTTTTCTTAGTCCATAGGCATCTACATCTGATTTTGTCAAGGATCTCAATAAGTTTATGAGGGAACCTTAGCGTGCACATGGCAAACACAAGGAGCGACGTGACAGATGCATTTAACCAAGCAAGTTTGCCTCCATAGGACATCATAGCAATTATGGACGTGAGTTGTCTCTCTAATCTGCAGACTAGAGGCATGAGCTCTTGTACGGAGGGTTTTGTCGTGCGTAACGGGAGGCCAAGGTAAGTGAAGGGTATAGATCCAATTGCACATCCAAAAACTCTTGCCAGATTGTTAGCAGCTTCCAAGTCCAAGTTAATTGGTATTAAAGTGGATTTCTGAAAGTTTATCTTGAGCCCAATACAGGAGCCATAGTCAGAGAGGAGCTGCTTGATCAATGTGGCTTGTTGAATGCATGCAGGGGGGACTATGAGTGTATCGTTCGCATATTGAAGGATAGGATAATCGGTTTTTCCTCTACAAGGGAAGGGGAGATGGGTGCTGCCTTGTCTGAATTTTTCATTAACTGTAGCCTGGAGTAACTCAGCCGCGAGGACAAAGATGAGTGGGGATAACGGGTCACCCTGCCGAACCCCACATTTATAGAGGAATTGACGACCCGGTACGCCATTTAGAACAACTGACGATCGACCGGAAGAGAAGATGCAATTGATCCAAGTAATCCAACGCTCGTTAAACCCCATATGTCGCATTATGTTGATCATGGGCTCGTGAGCAATCGTATCAAACGCTTTGGCGAAGTCTAGCTTAACCAGGATGATCTCCTTGCCCGAAGTGTGACATTGGTGAATATACTGATAGGCCCACCCCAGACAATCTTGTATGGTCCGCCCTTTGAGAAATCCGTAATGATTACGGGGAACCAGTTGAAGGATAACCCGTTGGAGATGGTTAGCTAGAAATTTCGTGATCAACTTTAGACAGCAGTTTAGGAGAGTAATTGGTCTGTAATCATTGACTGACTCAGGTGAGTTGACCTTGGCTATTAGTGTAATGAAACCATCGTTGATGCTAGTGATATCCAGAGTGCCTTCATAGAATTGAGAGAAAAGCGCATAGAAGTCATGTTTAATAATGGGCCAGCAAGCTTTGAGAAAAGCTCCACTAAATCCATCAGGTCCAGGGGTGTGATCAGGGGGCATTTCTTTAACGATTTCATCGATTTCTTCCTCGGTGAATGGATCAGTAAGATGATCAAGATTACAAGCCCGTGAAATGATTGCTGCCAGGTCAAATTTCATATCACATGGGGCTATGGTCCCTGATCTGGATTTGTAAGTGGAGTGAAGGAGGGCTTCTTTTCCAGGGTGATCTTCAATCAAACTACCATCTTCAGCTTGAAACGAAGCAATGTTATTTTTATGAAACCTTTCAGTGGCAATGGCCTGGAAAAATTTGGTATTCTCATCCCCAAACTTGATCCAACGGATGGTGCAACGTTTTTTCCAATATAGCTTCTGGTATTTCAACAACTTGAGCAGATGAGCTTTAGGGATGTTTCTAAAATTAGATTCAGGTGTTGAGAGGCATCGTTTGTTTTCTAATTCATCTAAATCAGCCAGGACCTCATTACAGTTGCTGATCGCAGTGGATAGCTTCAAGATGTGCTTACTCCAAACTTTTAGTGCGTGTCTTAGGGCCTTGAACTAATGGGCAAGTGTAGCTGCATCATTTTTGTTAAAAACAGGCTTATCCCAAACCTCTTGAACAGTATCCATGAACCCAGGGTGCAAAATCCAGTAAGATTCAAAGCAAAAGAGTTTGCTGCGAGCGATTTTAGTTTCAATAGTTACCACGCAAGGGATATGGTCTGAAATAGGTCTGCCAAGGGGTTTAACCAGGGTTTTAGGATACGTGGTGGTCCAGTGCAGTGATTTAAAAAACCAATCAATTTGTTCGAGCAGGGGGTCCTGTTGCATATTGATCCATGTGTACATTCTTCCTTGAACCGGAATTTCAATTAGTTGCTGCTTGCGGATGATATCGTTGGATGTAATCATATCATTTAAGTTTCCACCCGGCTTGTTACGGTTATCAGGGGCCCGCATATAATTGAAATCGCCTAGAAGAAGCCAGTCCTGTCCATTAGGGATTTGGACATCATATAACCAGGAAGTAAACTCCTCACGATCATCCCCGGTACAAGGACCATAAACATTGACAAGAGACCACGATTGTGAAGACTGTGTGCTGACGAAACTGATAGTAAGCGCAAAAACGTCAGCAAATACTATGTTACCGGTGAATAAAGCGCTTTTCCACACAGTAAGAAGGCCTCCAGAGGCCCCACGCGAGGGGACAAAAGCATATTGATCGAATTGTTTAGGAAACAGGTTTTAATAAACGCAAAAGAGACATCAGGCATTTTGGTCTCCTGCAGATGAACAACCGCACAACCACTAGAGATAAGCGCATTATTAAGCGCTAACTGTTTCTTCTTGGAGTTTAAGCCTCTGACGTTCCAGCAGAGGACATTCCAAAAGCATAGATGAGGCATACAGGTCAAATGGATTACTCAGAAGTTGAAGGAGCCAACTCCCCTGGCATATCGTCAAGCGCTGATGCAGCTGAGGGTGCAGCAAGTAAAGCTTCAGATGAGAGCTCACTCTCCGGGATCTCAAAATAGTTGACACCAATTGCTTGCATAGTGGCGACAGATGTATGCGGAGGGATATCACCAACAGAGCTAGAGGATCCAATAGAGGGCACAAAACGGGGTTGTACCTTGGAAGTGCTGGTGCGTATCTCCTTGACAGCTTGAGACTTGAAGCCATCATATTTGTTGGAGCGTTGACTATGCCGGACTACACTGGTGGATATCGGAGCCGTTGCCTTGTGACGTCTAGCCCAAGAATGGGGGAGAGGTGGTGCAGGAAGCAAAGCAGCGGACGAATGCTGAAGCTCATCGGTAGCAGGCACCATAGTGTCAGTACTGTTTTCCTCAATGAGCACAGACGAAACAACTGAAGACTGAAACTGATGCCCAGGATTATCAGTACTTAGCACCGCGCTGTCAGTAGGGAGTTCCTCAATAACCACAGACGAAGCAGCTGCAGGGGTCGGAGTGACAGACTGAGCCAGAGAGAAGTTGAGCCCCTCGGATTCAATTGATACTCTGACAGAAATAGATGTAGCAGCATTCCTCATGCCATAACCCTGCTGCCAAGGCCCAATAGTAGCAATCATTGGTCGCAAAGCCTGAAAATGAAAGAGTTGAGTTGCTGTCGAGGTATTGGCTCATTCATAAGGACAGACAACATCTCCTCCCCTTGAGCAGACACACCAAATCGGATACCCTAAGCATGTAAGTCCACAGTGACAGTCAGAGATTCAGGAGGTGCTTCCCTGGTAACCACATCCACAGTTGGATCAGACGACACCACCAGAGCCACATTCAGATCAGGCAGAAGTGCATCCTCATCCTGGGAGGAACTAGAGTTGTCATACACCATAATGGAATCATTCCAAGCCTGGAAAGCTTTGTTAGTGATGTTATTGTCAGACACTATGCCGTGCTGGACTGTCAGGCCCTGAGCAGCAAGCCAAGCTTGATAGTTGACAAGGTGGGGTGGCATTAGAGGGAGTTGCACAGGCTGTGGAGGAGGCCAAGCACCCCAACCATCTTGATTTTGAGCTTCCTGGACAGCATCTTGACCTGCACCCGGACCAGCATTGTTGGCCGCAGGTGGTGCACCGTTCTGAACAAATCAGTTGTGTACCTGCTGCTGGTACAACTGCTCTGCAGGAAGATCGGGCCCAAAAAGAGGATGAGGATTGCCATTAGGTGGCGGCGGCTCCTCCCCAGGTGGCAGCACTTCTGGTACGAGACCATTCCAGTCATTACTGCGCAAGATGGTCACCTGAACTGTCCAACAATCACGAGCTCCCCCCTAGTTGCCAGACCACAACGCTTTTGGGGATTAACTTCAGACGGATCACCCTAGCTTTAAGCAGAACAAAGTGGCGGTCCTGCCTTGGGTTATACCAGGACACGAGTGAACCATACCCTCCTAGAGCCTTGGTGATGTAATAGTCAGTTTGATAATCATAAGGAAATCCAAAAAACATCAACCAAACTTCTGGCCCAAACGATGTGGTACGCCTATTGAGTGCTTCATTGTGAGGAACAAAAGTAACCAGTAGATCCTCTTCCTCTAACTCGATAGGTGTGTTAACCGCAGTATCTCTCAAGAAGGAATCGGCAAAACCAAAGATCCCAATCCCAAACGGGTGATCACTGACCTCTGTGGTGAACAGCTGAGACTCATGCAGCAATGTCGTGATCTGGTCACGGATGGCCGAGCGGCGATGAAGAGGAACATAGTGGTTGGTCTCTGCAATCGCCAGGAACACATGGCTGAGCGGCGCAATAGGACCGACCACCATGCCACTACGCACCAAGCGATCCGCCGGGCCGGGCTCGACGGTGAACCCCAGTGGGAGGAAGGGGACTGGATTCAGAGGGTAGTTAGCCATGGTCAAGCTGCGCGAGAGATGGAGTGATTGCAGGTGCTATGGGACAGGGCAGAGCGGGGGCTTTTGTATTTTCGAGGTGGAAGATGGAGCGTGAGGGGGTGAGCGGGTCGGGTGGGTTTTTACGACCCACCTCCGTTTGTTCTGAAATTGCAACCTTCGACAAGATTGCTCCACGTGTCCATAGAATCCACACACAGCACAACGGATGGACGTTTTAGATCTCAGAATGGGCTGCGGAGCAAGAGTGGATAGTTCCAAAGATTTGGCCGAATTGATCGCAGTGTTACCAATTAAAGGAACTTGCCCATTATATTGTGATGTGATGGCACGCTTGGGGCAGTCAATGGAACGATGATCAGGACCGGAGCAGTGAATGCAAATGAGCCTACCTTGGTAGTTAATCCGGCTGTGCCCCCATTGCAGGCATTTAGAGCATAACGCAGCCCATCTCGCCGCCAAATCCTCAATTTCCTTCTGTGTGTATTGGGCCTGTGTCAGTGCGGAACGACACCTATGGGATCACAAGAATGCCTACTATGGTTAGCGGGGCGCGGGGTCATGGGAAGAGCGGATCTAACAGGTAGCCCACGGTTCGTTTATCCAGGTTCGGGCCGCAAGGATGCGTAAAACCCTACTCCTCCTTTGGTGGATTGTATATCTGTGTTCTTGAGCTAGCTATGGGGCGTGAGGAGCTCCAAAAAGCCGAATCCCCCTCCTGGTCGCCTCGGGCCTCCTTTTATAGGAAAAAGGGGATGCCACAGTGGCACACAGGAGGTGGAAATGGTACAGTGATGCGAGGTTATCCCTCGCATTACATGACAAGGCGCTTTAATGCGTCTTGCTTAGGTGTCCTTGCTTTATCGGGGACGGGGGAGAAATTGTCTCGTCCGTCGCCGCTCCTTCTTGTGTCGACACGCGCCCTGGCCAGCGATGCCTGAGATTCCATGTAGGTAGGCAGGCAGCTGAGGTGGCCCAGTGGCGGGTCTTCACGAAGATCTGCATGCCGCCACGCAGGTGCCTGCCCAGTTGGTTGGGTCGGCAGCTGCATGCATGCGGTGGTGGAGGGTTAGTCGGCGTGGGCCTGATGGTGGCCCTGTGGGTGTCCTCGGTAAGGGCCTTGCCGGGGCCCCGGCAAGGGTCTTGTCCAGGCGCCTGCTGTCATCCCTGGCAAGGCACTTGCCGGGGGCCTTGTGGTCTTCCTCGGCTGGGATCCGGCCAAGGGTTGTCGTCTCCTTAGTGCGTATCTGATCTTAAATGTCTTCACGAAGATCTGCATGCCGCCACGGGGATGTCTCCCGAATCCTTGCCCTTTGTGGGTAGTGGACTCAAGGGGGACTTGCTCCGTAGGCGCGGGACGAGTCGCCGCGACAAGGGTCTTGCCGGGGTTGCTAGAACCGTCTCCCGGCAAGGATCTTGCCGGGGTAGTTCGCTTCGTCCCCTTTGCTCTTCGTGGTCTTGGCCTTGGCGTCGTTCTAGTTCTCTTGAGCTTCGGTCTTACCCTGGCTCACCTCCCTCGCCTTGCTTGGTGTGGTGGTGCCCATGGCTCAGACTACCCATGCACAGTTATAGCAGTACAAAAAGTGTACCCTTCTTTTTGTGCACCGACAGGAGCCCCCGGGCATGGTCCACACATAAGCACAACGCGTTGTTTGGGCTAGGCCCAAAAACGGTGCGCGGGCAGGCGGGACGGTTTTTACCGCGGTAAGATTCTTCGCGTGCTGCGCTTCCCACGACTCCCGCGCGTGGCGCGGCGTGGGGAGGTGCGTGTGACATGGGCGGCATGCGTGGGGTTGGTTCCCGCAGGCATGCGTCACGTCGTAGTAAAGGGGGCGGTTCATGCCTTCCCCATAAACGGAGGGAGGCGTGGAGGCGCGACCCATTTACTGAATGGGGCTGAGGCGCGGTCCTCGAGGCGTCCAGTCCCCACGATCACAGGGTGGGGAGAGGTCGCCTCACCCGTCCCCTCGGTTCTGAACGGTGGAGGCGGCAAACCGGGCCGTCGCTGGTTGGGGCAGCGGGTCGGCCCTGGCTCCCTGCGCCTCTCGTGTCTTGATTGGCTGAGCGGGGTGGCCAAGCCCCAACCCCGATCCTTTATAAAGAGCGGGAGGGGGGATGGCATCCCGCATTCCTTCATCTTCTTCTTCCTTCAGCTTATGCTCCTCCCTTCCATCCGTCATGGAGAGAGGGAATCCCGGTCCTTCAACACTGGCGGCGAGGGTCGCCGCTCGACAACGCGCCCCTCCTTCTCCTGCGCCTGCAGTGGCAGAGCCAGCCACGAGGGGAAGGGGGAGGGGGCGAGGCCGTGGGCGAGGCCGGGGCACTCGGGGAAGAGGAGGACATGGTGGCGCGCCGGCCTCGCCTCCGCCACCAGCTCCTCCTCCAATGGAGGGCCACGTTGGGGACGACCCTTGTGAGTTCTTCGTCAGGCTGCGCCGGCCGCCGCGCCGTCGCCTTCGTCTCCCAACTCCATTTGCGCGGGAGATGGAGCTGGATCCGCCGGAGTCGTTGTGGCTACACATGAGGGGCTGCGGGATCAGTGGCACGCGGGTCCGTGTCGACTTCCCCGCCCCTCACGTGATGTATCTTTGTCGAGGATGGAAGACGTTTGCGCATATCCACCGCTTGACGGAGGGGCTCAGTCTCCATTTTAAGCTGATGGAGGGTGGCCTTCTCTCCATCAAGGTCTTTAGGTGCTTTGGGACCCGTGCAAGGTGCTGCGTGGAGAGCTCTTCTAATAGCGAAGACTCCTCCTCGGGCCGGAGTGATGAGGAGGACAGCGGAAGCGACGACGAGGGTAGAAGGCGGCAGGATGACGGGTTCGATTAGGTGTCGGGTGCCGCTCCGTGCGGCACCGACGACCCCATCATCCGCGTCGCCGGCTCCTTGAACTTCTCGGGGTCGACTCCTTCGGCGGCTGGTGTTGGGAGGCTGCGGAAGAGGAAGAGGGCGGGCGGCAAGGCCGTCAAGTCGGAGTACGCGGGCATCGATGCCTTCGACGCGTGCTGACGTCCTGCCGCCTCGTCTTCGAGCTCTGCTTCCGGCGCCGCCATCACCATCCAGCCTTTGGACAGCCACCAAGACGTTCTCTTGGTGTCTTCTGCCACCCATAGCTCGCCTAGGCGCTCCTTTTGTCCCTTTTGCCTCCTTGACCTGCCTCTTGAGGAGGGGGGCAAGAAAGGGATTACGGGCACCTTATCTCTTTTTAGTTTGGAAGCCTTCGGGCCTTTGTTGAATTTAAAACTTGTAATCCCATCATTCATGTTTTTCATTCCCTATGGACTGTACCTGAGTGGAATGTTTTTAATGAAAAAGGGATGCTTGCTGGGTCATTTGTTTGTGAGTGAAACCCACGGCAAGGAATAAATCCTTGATATCTTTAAGATAAACATTTCCTTGCCCGACAGCAGGCCTTGCCGTCTCCCCGCTTCGCTCGACCTCTCTCACGCCTTTGGCGGAGGCAGGGATGAGGCGGGTTTAGGCTCCTTGTTTCATCCTTTCGCTGCCGCGACTATGACCAAACTTGGCCCCAGGAACAAGCCCTAGGGCCTAGAGTTATGGGAGCAGGGTAGCTTAGGGGAAAACGAGGTTTCACATACCTCAGTCCATAATGGAATGCATGATGAGGGATGAAGAACTTATCTGAAGCTGCAGTCCCCGGCAACCCTGGTTCGCCGTGGGTGAATCTTTGCTCTTGCAGCCCCCGGCAATACTGGCTTGCCGGGGGCTAGATGCTGGTCTGTTCCTCTTCTTTTCCTCCCCAAGCAGTTCGGCATGGATACCCGTGTGTCCTGTGAACCAAGGAAGACAAAAGAAAGACAAAGAGACGCACACTCGACCTCTAAGCTAGGGGTTAGTCGCTGCTAAGCACTATCAACCCTAACCAAGGACGAGACTCGACCTAGCATGCATGCTATAACTCAGGGCGCCAACGCTTCATTTACTTATGCTCAGGGTCTGCGCCTGGCTTTGTACAAAGGGTTACATGCGTCATCGGCAATGCTTGTACAAAAGGTGGCTTGCCGGGGGGCCCGCCAAGCCGCGCCTCACGGGTAAAACTTGCGAAGATGCTCAATGTTCCAGGAGTTACTCACCGGAATGGCATCTTCGGTCTCCAGGCGGACTGCGCCGGGCCTGGTGACTCGTATTACCCGATAAGGGCCTTCCCACTTTGGCGTCAACTTGTTGGAATTCTTGGCCGATTGAACGCGCCGAAGAACAAGGTCGCCTTCCTCAAAGCTTCGGCCATGAACCTTGCGGCTATGGTAGTGGCACAAGGCTTGCTGGTAGCGCGCTGCTCTCACAGCCGCCCGAAGACGATCTTCCTCAAGGAGCGTTGCGTCATCTTGGCGCAGTTGCTCTTGCTCAAGCTCATCATAAGCGAGTACTCGAGGTGACCCATATATGAGTTCAGTAGGGAGAACTGCTTCTGCCCCGTATACCAGGGCAAAGGGTGTCTGGCCGGTGGCTCGATTTGGTGTCGTTCTGATTGACCAAAGAACCACTGGCAATTCATCAATCTAGCGCCTTCCACTCTTGTGCAACCTGTCAAAGGTCTTTGTCCTTAAGCCTCGCAGTACTTCAGCGTTTGCTCTCTCAGCTTGACCATTGCTTCGTGGGTGAGCAATGGAAGCGAAACAGACTTTGCTGTCGAGGTCTTGGGTATATTGCATGAAGGTGCGGCTTGTGAACTGTGTACCATTGTCGGTGATGACCCTGTTGGGTACACCAAAACAGCACACTAGTCCCTCACTGCTTCCACCTCTGGGCACTTTGTGAACTTGTCGATCGCGACGTACAAGTACTCAAAGCCCCCGACAGCGCGGGGGAAAGGGCCCAGTATGTCGAGCCCCCAGACCGAGAAGGGCCAGGAGAGGGGAATGGTTTGAAGGGCTTGAGCTGGCTGATGAAGCTTCTTTGAATGGAACTGACACGCTTCACACCTGGTGACTAGTGTCTTCGCATCCTGGAGGGCGGTGGGTCAGAAGAAGCCCTGCCGAAACGCTTTGCCGGCAAGGGCCCTTGACCCGATGTGGGATCCACATATGCCTCCATGTATCTCCGCCAAAAACCCCAGTCCTTCCTCTCGAGGGATACACTTCAATTTCACGCCATTCGGCCTCTTTCTGTACAGGACGTCATCGATGAACTGGTACATAGTAGAGCGACGGGCTGCTTTTTCCGCTTCTTCCTACTCCTCATGAAGTTCCCTTGTTTGGAGGAATCAGATGGTATGCTGTGCCCATGCTGGAGCCTGGGGCTCGACGGCGAGGACTAAAGGCGTTTCCTCCGCTACAGGAGCGGTTGTCTCGATGCCAAGAGCTTGATGCTCCGCTGGATCTAGCCGTCCCGTGGCGGGCTCAGTATCTCCGGCAACATCCTTGCCGGCGGCTCCGGGGAGCTCGGCAGGAAAGTACTTGCCGGGCCCTGATTTCCTCCTCTTGTTTTGCTCTCTTGATGGATCAACGGATGGCTGAGTTAGCTGAAGCACAAAGGTACCTGGTTCCACAGGTAGCTTGAGGGCAGCGCGTTTTGACAGGTAATCGGCAATATCATTCTCCGCTCGGGGAACGTATTCTGCCTGTATACCATCAAAACGCTCTTCCAGCTTTCTCACTTCATCGACGTAGGCCTTCATCAATAGGCTCTGGTAATCCTTGTTGCCTTGCTTGACGACAAGTTGCGAGTCGTCTCTGACGACGAGTTTCTTGATTCTGAGGTCCGCCGCGATCCTGAGACCGGCAAGCAGCCCTTCGTACTCAGCCGTATTGTTTGTTGACACCTCCCTGGGGAAGTGCATCTGGATCACGTACTTGAGGTCCTCTCCGGTGGGCGCGACAAGCAGTACGCCAGCCCCGGCACCCTGTAAGGAGAAGGCTCCATCAAAGTACATGATCCAGTCGCAACTTGCCTCCTTGCCGGGGAGAGCAGTCTCTTGGGTTTCTTTGTCAGGCGTCACGGTCCATTCTTCAACGAACTCCGCCAAGACACGGCTTTGAATCGTCGAGGTACTCTCAAACTTGAGGCCAAAGCTGGACAGTTCCAGTGCCCACTCTATGATCCTTCCCGTTGCATCTGGATTGTGCAATATCCTTTGCAGACGGAGGCGAGTGACGATAGTGATTTCATGCACCTGGAAGTAGTGACGCAGCTTCCTCGAGGCCATAAGAAGGCTGAAGAGCTGTTTCTGCACACCAGAGTACCTTGATCTAGCCCCCTGCAGAAGGGAGCTAACAAAGTAGACCGGGTGCTGCATCATCTTCTTCCTTGGCGGCACTCCAACCGGCTGCGTCGTCTCGGCATCGGTGGCATCGGGCTCCGTCGCTGCTATTACCTCATTATGAACTTCTCTCTGTGCCACTAGTGCGGCGCTGACCACCTGGTTCGTTGCCGCCAGGTATAGCAGCAATGGTTCCTGTGGCCTAGGCGCAACTAGTATTGGCACGGAGGAGAGGTACCTCTTCAAATCTTGCAATGCTACTTTGGCTCCTGGCGTCCACTCCATCGGGCCCGCCTTTTTCAAAATCTTGAAAAAGGGAAGGGCGCACTCGGCGGACTTGGAAATGAACTTGCTCATGGCGGCAACGCAACCAGCAAGCCGACACACATCCTTGACTCGCTTGGGCGCTTCAATCTGCTCTATAGCTTTGATCTTGTCCGGATTGGCCTCTATCCCACGCTGTGACACAAAGAACCCGAGAATCTTGCCAGACGGGATGCCGAAGCCGCACTTCTCAGGGTTCAGCTTGAGATTGATCTTGCGTAGGTTTGCAAATGTTTGTTGTAAATCTCATATGAGGGTTGCCCTGTTCTTGGTTTTGACCACTATATCATCCATATAAGCTTCCATATTTCTATGGAGCTGGGGTTCAAAACCAATCTGGACCGCCCTTGCAAACGTTGAACCAGCACTCTTCAACCCGAAAGGCATCCGTATAAAAGCAATACGTACCACATGGGGTGATGAATGCCGTTTTCTCTTCATCTTCCCTTGTCATGAAGATCTGGTGGTAGCCAGAGTAGGCATCGAGTTACGACAATAGATCACACCCAGCTGTGGAGTCAACAATCTGGTCGATGCGCGGCAACAGGAAGGAGTCTTTGGGACAAGCCTTATTAATATCTATGTAACCAATACACAGCCTTCACTTCCCATTTGCCTTGCGCACCACCACCGGATTGGCCAACCATGTTGGATGGAGCACCCCTCTTACCAAACCCGCTGCTTCCAGTTTCCGGATCTCCTCTGTGATGAACTCTTGTCGTTCCAAAGCTTGCTTTCTGACCTTCTGCTTGACGGGCCGCACATGAGGACAGACAACAAGGTGGTGCTCAATCACCTTCCTGGGAACGCCGGGGATGTCGGATGCTTGCCAAGCAAACACATCGACATTCAACCACAGGAAGGTGACGAGCGCGTCTTCCTATTTGTCGTCAAGGGTGGAGCTTATGGTAAAAGCTCCTCCCGTGCCATCCTCCTTGACAGAAACCTTCTTGGTTCCCGGCAGTGTGGCCCTGGACTTCTTGTTTCTGTCAGCGGAGCTCTCTGGCACGTCCTCGACGGTTGCGCTATACTCCGAAGAGGTGCGCTTGCCGGAGTGGGTGCCTGAGGTCTCACCGGTCTTCTTCTTTTGCCTTCCCGGGGCTCCAGTGGCAGGAGCAAGCACCATAGCAGCGGCGGCCGCTACAACTGCTTGTTGGTAGAGTTGGTCAGCGCAAATTAGCGCATCCTTCTTGTCGGAGGGGATGGTGATGATCGTCACAGGTCCTGGCATGTTCAGGGTGTTGTAGGCGTAATGTGACGCCGCCATGAACTTGGCCAGCGCTGGGCGGCCAAGGATCCCGTTGTAGGGCAAGGGGATCTTGGCAACATCAAACACA
Source organism: Triticum urartu (assembly GCF_056163025.1). NCBI lineage: Eukaryota > Viridiplantae > Streptophyta > Magnoliopsida > Poales > Poaceae > Triticum > Triticum urartu. The sequence goes on along the minus strand of NC_141876.1, from coordinate 347,309,741 downwards.
ATCCTTTCTGTCCTGTAGTTTAGATCACTTCCAAAGGTCACGGGCAGCATGACCTTCCCCTTTGGTTGACTTCTTCCTGGGTTGACCCCCTGAAACGTGCCCGTCTCTTCGAGGTATCCGTCAGGAATCTGCAATTTCTTGATCACGGCAGGCGAGATTAAGTTCAGACCGGCCCCGCCATCGACTAGGATCTTTGTCACCTTGAGGTTGCGTATTGTTGGTGAAACCAACAATGGCAAGTACCTGACCGTAGTAGTTCGATCAAGGTGATCCTCAGTGTCAAAAATGATAGGTGTGATGGACCACTTCAGCGGCCTTCGGGCATCAAACGACGGTTCCGCCGCTGTAATCTCACGTGCCCACTGTTTAAGCTGGCGGTGAGAGGTATGCAACGAGGCACCGCCATCGACGCACATGGCCTCTATAGCTTTCTGAAATCCTTGGTCACCAGACTCATCGTCCTCTTCGTGATCATTGTCTTCTGGCTTTTTGTCACGGCCCCGGGCGGGCCTCTCACGCTGTTTATCCTTGTCGCGACGACCCGCCTGGCCGTCACGCTTCTTTCCGGACCCCTCAGCACCATCCTGGCCTTTCTCCTTGTCCCGCCTCTCATATTCAGCCCTCTGCTTCTCAGCAAGGAGCTCAACCTGTCAGCAGTTCTGGAGATCATGGCCTTTGGTGCGATGGATCTTGCAGTATTGCTTGTAGGAGTTTCCTGGCTTCTCGGCAGCCGCCAAGGCCCGGCAGGCGACACATCCGGCAATTTCCTTGCCGGGGTCATCTGCCTTGGTTTTCTTGGCGGAGCCGGAGTCGCCAGATCCCTCGACGGCAAGCACAGCTTTACCTTTGCGCTTCCTGTTGCGGCGCCGGCCTTTCCTCGCCGGGGCGGTAGTATCCTCATCTGAGGAGTCAGTTTCCACGCCGGCATCTTCGATGGGGTACTTCCGTCCCTCTTCAGCTCGGGCACATTTGTCAGCAAGAACATAGAGTTCTGCCAGATCTTTCACCTTGTACATTGCCAGTTCTTCGCGCATCTTGCGGTTACGCACGTTCTGATGGAACGCGCTGATGATGGCGGCAGGGTGAACATAAGGGATATTGTACTGTACCCGGCTGAACAGACAGGTGAGTCTTGCCGCTGTACTTTTCGCCAACGTCAGGTTTGAAGGTGCGGTGAGTGGGCCACTGGAACTGCCGCAGCTCACGGGTAAAAGCCGGACAACCTATCTCGTAAGGTAGGCCTCCAGGGCTCTCCGGGGCCGGGTGGTTCACAGCAGGCCCTGCTCGCCTGTCTGACTGGTGGCGCGCTCCGCGCTGGCGCTCGATAGTGGTTCGAGCATCTTCATGGGCTCGTTCCCGAAGAACTTGGCGCTGGTCATAGTGGGTCCGCGGGTCAGACGATGCTATGGAGATGGTGTCGCCCACGACGTCGCGACGAGCCGGCGTCCGCGGTACCGGATGGGGAAGAGGTGAATGCATCGTGGTCGCGGCGCCGCCGGGTTTTCCGCCACTGGTCCGCGGGACTCCATCGGAGCGTCGACCCGGGGGCCCCACCGGACTTGGTTCGTCTTTATTGGCCATCGCAACAAGGCTTCGGATAGTGGCTCTCCATTCGTCGAGTTTCCCCATGGTGGGAGGAAAGTCAAGGAGCAACTGCGCGCGCGCCAGGGCCTCTGCTGGCGTCGGTGGCAGCGAAACCTGCACGGATCACGACGCGCTTCGACTTCTGACCATGTCAGAAGGAGCTCTATCATGACCCCGCGGTCGCAAGCCGTTTTCACCAGCGCCTCGGCGAGTGGGCAGGTCTTCTACGTCCCAGGAGTGGCGCTCGGTGCTCTTCCCGCGGCGATGCCCGGGATCTTCGGTGTGATTACACCGTTCGTCGCGCTCTGCCCGGGAGGAGCGCGCTGTTGACGCCGGCGTGGGAGTCTTAGAGGCCCTCGCGTCGCCTTTGGGCGGGGCGGCGATGACCTTGGAAGGCCCCGCCCCACCCGCGAGGGACTTGGCTCCGCATTTGGATTTGGCGACGTGTGGCCCGTTACCAGGCGCACAAACATCGCCACCTCCCAAACTCAGGCTGCCGGGATGGTGTTGGTGTTCGCGAGCAGCGCCCCGAGTCCTCTCTGCGACCGGCCCGCTGCTCGCCCGCGTCGGGACGGGCTGTCCGGCTTTCGACTGGCCAACCACCACCGTCGTCTTCTTCTTGGGCGACATGATGATGAAGAAGCACCGAACTAACTGCTAAAGCCGATTCTCACAACTGCGCTGACCCCCCTACCTGGCGCGCCAAAGATGTCGGTGCGGAACGACACCTATGGGATCACAAGAATCCCTACTACGGTTAGCGGGGCGCGGGGTCGTGGGAAGAGCGGATCTAACAGGTAGCCCATGGTTCGTTTATCTAGGTTCGGGCCGCAAGGATGCGTAAAACCCTACTCCTGCTTTGGTGGATTGTATATCTGTGTTCTTGAGCTAGCTATGGGGCATGAGGAGCTCCAAAAGGCCGAATCCCCCTCCTGGTCGCCTCGGGCCTCCTTTTATAGGAAAAAGGGGATGCCACAATGGCACACAGGAGGTGGAAAGGGTACAATGATGCGAGGTTATCCCTCGCATTACATGACAAGGCGCATTTAATGCGTCTTGCTTAGGTGTCCTTGCTTTATCGGGGACGGGGGAGAAACTGTCTCGTCCGTCGCCGCTCCTTCTTGTGTCCACACGCGCCCTGACCAGCGATGCCTGAGATGCCACGTAGGTAGGCAAGCAGCTGAGGTGGCGCAGTGGCGGGTCTTCACGAAGATCTGCATGCCACCACGCAGGTGCCTGCCCAGCTGGTTGGGTCGGCAGTTGCATGCATGCGGTGGTGGAGGTTTAGTCGGCGTCGGCCTGATGGTGGCCCTGCGGGTGTCCTCGGTAAGGGCCTTGCCAAGGCCTCAACAAGGGTCTTGTCGAGGCGCCTGCTGTCATCCCCGGCAAGGCGCTTGTTGGGGGCCTTGTGGTCTTCCTCGACTGGGATCCTGCCAAGGGTTGTCGTCTCCTTAGTGTGTATCTGATCTTGTATGTCTTCACGAAGATTTGCATGCCGCCACAGGGATGTCTCCCGAATCCTTGCCCTTTGGGGGCAGTGGACTCAAGGGGGACTTGCTCCGTAGGCGCGGGACGAGTCGCCGCGGCAAGGGTCTTGCCGGGGTTGCTAGAACCGTCTCCCAGCAAGGATCTTGCCGGGAGAGTTCGCTTCATCCCCTTTGCTCTTCGTGGTCTTGGCCTTGGCGTCGTTCTAGTTCTCTTGAGCTTCGGTCTTACCCTGGCTCACCTCCCTCGCCTTGCTTGGTGTGGTGGTGCCCGTGGCTCAGACTGCCCGTGCATAGTTATAGGGGTACAAAAAGTGTACCCTTTGTTTTTGTGCACCGACAGCCTGGGCAAGATCCACTTTGTGTTGGGCTTTAAGCGTAGGAGGACAGGCCACATGAGGAGGTGCATATCTGAAGGCCGATTTCAAAAAACAGAGGGGCAGCGGGGCATATGGCACGGTCAGGGGACAATTAAAGTACCTAATAAAACGTAGTTAGTGTCTTGATTCTCCTCAGACTTCGCTTGGGACAAATAATGATTCATTAAGGCAATATGATTAGAGCCCTGAGCAGAGAATGTCGCGTGAAGGAATTGAAGCAATTTGATTTGGAGTTTGAATTTGCATTGATGGTCCCGAGGAAGAGGAAGCTTCATGGGTGTCCTTGATTCGGTCCATTGACACGGCCTCTGGTCGGTGCCTCCATCTAGGGAAGGTTATGTCGTGCTTGCCTTGGCCCGGTGAGCAGACATAATCTTGTGTGCTCGTTGATGAGATTATGGTACCGAGTCCCCGAGTGGGAGTGTCCCCGAGTGGGAGTGTTTTGACCACGACGGTGGTCGGGGTGTCTTTGGTAGACACGAGGCCACCCAGGACCAGCCCGTTGGGGGATTTGGGTCGGAGTGGCCGGGAGAGTGTTGTGGCAATGGAGGGGGTTTGTCGAAATGCCGTTGGTCCACCCAAATGGGAGTGCAAGGCCATGGGTTCCATGGTGTGGGTACAGTGTGCTACCTCTACAGAGTGTGTAATCTATCGATAGCCGAGTCCACGGTTACGGACACCTCATAGTAGCTCCCACCATGAGTCAACGTTTAATAAAAGTTGCACACTAAGCGATGAACTTTGCATTGTTGATGGATGGCAGAAAGGCCATTGAGGCATTTGGGACCAAATGATGGTCCTGGTTGTGATCGCCGTAAGGATCACGAGTTGTTCTTGAGAAAGACCACTTTGGTGGCGTATTCTGACCACTTTGGTGGTGTGTTTGTGATCTGACCACTTTGGTGGTGTGTTTGTTATCCAGAGATGATCACGGTTGGTAATCTGTCCCGAGGGACGTTCGAGCATGATCACAGCATGTTGGCATATAGTGTTGCATTTTTAATAATTGGTTAAATATCATGATATTGTTTGTCATTATGATGATGCCTGTTGTGAGCTTGCAAGTACATTCAATGTACTGACCTGGCGTGTCATGCCAGATTTCAGGAAAGTATCATTGGAGGAGAGCGCTGTCCGAGTCTACATCGTGTCCACATCGGTGTCCCTGTGATATGGAGCTTCCGCCACAACGTTATTCCGCTGCCACGTAGTTGTTCGGATCAAGGCCCATTTATGTTCACTAAATAAGGTACATATTATTCAGCCGCACCGAGTGTGCCGCTTGGCCTCAACATCTGTTGTAATGTAACTCTGTTCCGCTAGCATCAATAAAGCGGTTGTTATTCTGTACCAAGATGTTGTGTGTTGCCAGAAGACATGGTCTTTGGGCTGGCAATGTATGGTAAATCGGTCGCTCTGAGCCAGGGTGCCACAACGCTTGGTATCAGAGCCGCGCTAACTGTAGGCCACGCTAGGCTACGACACGCTAGATACGAGTTGTAAGTGCCCACATCGTGAGGTTAGGGTGACGCAAGCCATGATGACCAAGGCCAGGCGGGCACCAACGGGCACAGTACAATAGGTTTCCTCTTTGGTGCGAAAGAGGCAAGCGTAGGCGCGGATTCACAAGGAATCAGCCAAAGGTTTCCATTACCATGTTACAAGACCAACACTGCCAGGATGACAGGACGGAGGTCATCACCGAGCCCACCATGATGTCACGACCAGAGGCTTTGCAGGCGAAGGCTAACTTTCGTCAGGATAGGATGTACTATTTGTCTCCCTTCAAACTTGGCCATTGTGGGATCCCTTCCCGCCTTCGTTTTGGGGGAAGAGGACCAAGGACACTATAAGTATAGGTTAGCCACCACCATAGAGGGGGACGAAGAGAATCCACACCCTCACCAGCACACCCCAACACAAGAATAGACCTCCAGAGGTAGTTCTTCCTCTATACTAGTTTATCCACAGCCTACCTCGAGGCTAATCCAACACAAAGCAGGAGTAGGGTTTTACACCGCAGGGTGGCCCGAACCTGGATAAACTGTCGTGTCTCTTTCCTTTCCCGTTCATCGAGCTAGGCTATGAGAGAAACGAGTCGGTAGGCTGGGGAGATTGAGTTGTTCACACGCACCCCATAGTTCAAATCTTTCTTGGATCTGCGGAGCCCCAAATCCGATAGCAAGCATCCGCAACTACGTAAAAGTATTAAGAATAAATTCTAACCATAGAATTAAACTTTTGGAACCCAAATCGGCCCCTTGCAGAATAGCGCATAAACATGGGTTTAAGCTTCCGTCACTCTCGCAACCCATCATCTAATACCTACTCCATAATGCATTCCTTTAGGCCCAAATATGGTTAAGTGTCATGTAGTCGACATTCACATGACACCACTAAGGGAATCAGAACATACATACCATCAAAATATCGAACACATATAAAATTCACATGATTACTTGCAACAAGATATATCTCGTGACCTCAAGAACAAAAGTAACTACTCAGAAATAATAATCATGCTCAAGATCAGAGGGGTATTAAATAGCATAATGGATATGAACATACAATCTTCCACTAAATAAACCATATAGTAATCAACTACAAGATATAATCAACACTACGAGTTACCCACAAGTACCAATCTATAGTTCCAGTACAAAGATTGAACACAAGAGGTGAACTAGGATTTGAGAGGAGATGGTGCTATTGAAGATGTTGATGGAGATTGCCCTCCCCAAGATGGGAGAGTTATTGGTGATGATGTTCACCATGATTTCCCTCTCCGGGAGGGAAGTTCCCCTTGCGGAATCGCTCCGCTAGAGGGCAAAAGTGCTCCTGCCGAAGTTCCGCCTCGAGACGGCAGCACTTCATCCCAAAAGTCCCCCTTGATTTTTTTCTAGGTCAAAATGACTTATATACGATAAGTTGGGCACCGGAGGTGGGCTGGGCTGAGCAAAACCCACCAGGGTGCGCCTGCGGCCTGGCACACCCTGTTTTCTTGTGCTCACCAGGCGGCCCCCCTCCGGTAGTTATTTTCTCCAGTATTTCTTATATATTCCATAAAAATTCCTCGTGAAGTTTCAGATCATTTGGAGTTGTGAAGAATAGGTAGCCTGACGTAGCTTTTTCTGGTCCATATTTCCAGTTGCCGGAATTCTCCCTCTTTGTGTGAACATTGCATATTATGAGAGAAAATGCATTAGAATTTCTCCAGAAAGCATTATTATGCACAAAAACATTATAAATAACAATAGGTAAACATGATGCAAAATGGACGTATCAACTCCCCAAGCTTAGACCTCGCTTGTCCTCAAGCGAAAACCGAAATCGAAAAACATGTCCACATGCTTAGACAGAGAGGTGTCGATAAAAAGAAAATACAGACATAGAAGCATCATGTAAATCTCTCCCTAATAATAAAGCATGGATTGAGTCTCCGGGTTCACCGTCACGCACGTTTTTCAAAAAGCCCCATATGGTATTAAGTAATTAACCCGCAGTCCAGTAAATAAGTGAAAAAAATGTTTCGTAATTTTGCCCCACCCGTGGACGCATTTGACAAGAAAAACACCCCCAAGTAGAGCGCATGTGCGTCCCAGCCCCACCTGGATCCGTCGCTTCCACACCGCCGGCCCGCATCCGCCGCCGCGCCGTCCTCCCCGCATCCGCCGCCGCGCCGTCCTCCCCGCACACCCACCTGCCTCCTCTCCTCCGCGCCCTCCTTCTCGCGCCGACCGAGCCCTCCGCGCGCTGTGCGCCAACGGCTAGGCCCAGGTCGCCGCACTCCGGGCCTGCCCCGGCCGGCTCGAGCGCGCGCCGTCGACCACGATGGGTTGTTCAACATGCTCCTAGCCGCCACGGGCAACATCCCAGGAGGAGGACGCGCGGGATGTAGGGCAGCGTTAGAATCAACGTGCATCGAATCCGGCCAGTGTTACGGCCACACGAACGCGAAGGCTCTGACCACGGCCGCCGTGCTCTATGCCCCGCCCCTGCTCGCTGATTATCAAGTTGAATCCACACCATTCCCACATATAAAGTCCCTCGATCTGGTAAGGGCGTGCTCCGGGCGTCAATCTCGGCGCAGGCCGGCCGAGGCTTGGGCTGGGCCGGCTGGGGGTCGGGATGGTGTGCCTCAATCTGGTTGCGGCATGCTTGGGACCTCGATCTCGATGCAAGAGGGGGCTCATGCCTACCTAGATTCCCTGCCACCTGATAGCAATGCTGCTCCTCTGTGTAGAAGCTGAGCTTCTCCGTTCACTGACCCAATTCCTCTTTGCAACCCGAGTGCTCCGCAACTGCCCCAACATGTGCTCCTGGGCCACATATTCTATCTACCTGGGCAGGCTGCTTACTCTCTCACGGACGTAGCGCCGCGACCATGGATGCGTGCTGATTGACTCTGTTTTTACTGTTGAGTTGTTGCTGTAAGTGCATCTAGTGCCACCCCTAGTTGGTTTTGGAGTATTGACGACAAACCTAGTTGAGGGACTAATGTGTTTGTGAGAATTGCGGGAAAACACAGGTAGAAGTCCCTCATTGATTCGGTTTAACTACCAGAGATGACCCCTAAAAATGTACGAAGACATTGAAGACAATGGTGGTTTATGAAGATATTCATATTGAAGACAATGACATGAGAAGACTCCCTATGAAGCTTATGGAACTCGAAGACTTAGATCCTTCGTAGTTTTATTTCATTCATGTTGTGTCATAGGAACCACCGTACTGTTAAGTGGGGTCCAGAAGAACCAGTCAGAATGACTGAAGTGATGCCTAATTCAAATCCTATGTCTTCGAGCGAAGACTATGAGAGAAAATCTTGTCCAGAGTCAGACAAGTCAGCTTTACTTGTAGCCCAAGTAAAGTTGCCGTGTGAGTTCAAAATTCGACCGTTGGTACACGTGTCAGTTCCTTAGTGACCCAGGGTCATTTCGGACAAATCAGGTCGGGTTGCCAAGTGGCTATAAATAGTCCACCCCCACAACCATAAACGGTTGGCTGCTCAGATTTCAGTGCACGGCTTTTGTCGTTTGAGAGCAACCCACCTCGAAGCCTTTGAGAGAAAATTCCTAGCGAGGAGAAAAGCCCTAACCACCCAGAGCCAGAGTAAATTGGGCATCACTTAAGTCTTCGTGTCTGTGTGATCTGAAGACTTATTACACTTGAGGACTGTGCATCCTCCAGACGGTTAGGCGTCGCGTTCAAAGCATCCAAGAGAAATTGTGGATTGCCAGTGAACGAAGTCTGTGAAGGTTTGGGAGTCTACCTTGAAGACTTACCAGAGTGATTGGGCGAGGTCTGTGTGACCTTAGCTCAAGGAGAAAACGGTGAGGACTGGGTGTCTTGGACTAAGTGTCCTTGACTGGGTGTCCGGGACTGTGTGTCCTTTGGTTTAAATACCTAGCCGCTCCAACCAGACGTACAGTTGTCACAGCAACTGGAACTGGTCCAACAAATCATTGTCTTCAATGTGTCACTGGTTTCATCTTCACTTCCTTTTACTTACAGTTATTCATTGTGAAGTCATTGCATGCTTGCTTTATCTTTTGTCTTCACAACATGAATGTATGATCTGTTTGGCTTCATAACTTCTTCCTACCTGATCCTTATTACACTGAAGCTGTTTGTCATTGCACTTTCACTCTATTGAATACATGACCATGGCTGGCCTAGTGTAATCTAACTTCCGCTGCATAGTAATAGGCATAATCTTCACTGTTTGTCTTCATAACTCTCACGTTTTGAAGACTTTCATAAAAATCGCCTATTCACCCCCCTCCTCTAGTCGATATAACGCACTTTCAATTGGTATCAGAGCAAGGTGCTCCCTTGTTCTGTGTGATTCGGTTTAACCACCTGGAGTTTTAGCTATGTCGACTGCAGGGATAATCAAAGTCTCCGCTGCTTGCCCCGTCTTCGATGGAACTGAATATCCCTACTGGAAGAATAAGATGCGCATGCATCTTGAAGCCATTGATGTTGACCTATGGTATGTCGTCGAGAACGGCGTTCCCAAGGCTGGAGAAGGTGTCACTGCTGCTGATGTCAAGAAATTCGTTCAACTGGACTCTACTGCCAAGAATATCATCTGTGGTCATCTGACCAAAGGACAGTATGGCCGTGTGAGTGCCTTGAAGACATCCAAGCTAGTCTGGGACTGGCTCTCCAAGGTCAATGAAGGCATCTCAACCCAAAGAGATCAAAGAATCAGTGTTCTTCGCAACCTCTTCAACCGCTTCAAGCGAAATGACAATGAGAATGTTCAGCACACCTTTGATCGGCTCACTGACATCACAAATGAGCTTCAAGCCCTCGGCGCCACTGAGATCACCAAACATGAAATCGTCAAGACGCTGCTGAGGTCACTTGATAGTTCGTTTGACATCCTGGCCCTGATGATTCAAGAACGTCCTAATTTCAAGACACTCGATCCGTCTGACATACTTGAGAGGCTCAACACACATGAGTTTCAGCTTTCTGAGAAAAGAGATATCTACGGTCCAAACTATGGGCGAACTCGAGCCTTGAAGGCAAAAGCTGTCTCCTCATCTGAAGAAGAATCTGAGTGCAGTTCTGATGATCCTGAAGACATTGGAAGAGAACTTGCAATGCTAGTGAAGAAGTTCCAAAAATTCACCAAGAAGAAAGGCTTCAGAAAATCTTCACGATCAAGCTCAAGGAATGATGAAGCTTCTGCTCATGACTACAAGAAGAAAACATGTCACAAGTGCAAGAAAACTGGGCACTTCATCTCTGAGTGTCCACAGTGGGACAATGAGAACAAAAGGAAGAAGAAGAGCAAGGAATATGATTCTGACGACAAGAAGAAGAAGAAACACTCAAAGTCTTCTTCCAAGTCTTCATCAAAGTCTTCATCACACAAGAAGAGCTCATCTGGCAAGGCACGTGCGTTTGTTGGAAAGGAGATGGATTCAGAGGAGGAGTCCGCATCTGAGGAGGCAGAGGTGGAGTCTGAGGAGGAGTCTGATTCTGGCATTGCGAGTCTGGCTACAGCATACGTCACCAAGTCCATCTTCAACACTGAAGACAATGACTGCATCACCGACACCGACGCAAATGACAAGAACGACTCCACTCCTACCTACTGCTTCATGGCACGCGGTGCCAAGGTAAACACACGCACTACTCACTATGAAACATCTAGTGACGATGACTCTGAATGTGATTCAAAACCTAGCTACAGAACACTTGCTAAAATTGCAACTGAACAACAGAAAGCTATGGAACATATTCAAAAACTGTTAGTCAGAAGCGATGATCTGTTGGGTGCCGAAATGACTCGTTCTGAATCCTTAATTGAAGACATAAAAAACCTTCACGTTAAGTATCAGGAACTTGAAGATCGTCTTGAGACTCTCTCAACTACTCATGAAAAGCTCTCCTATGATTATCTTCAAAAGAAGCAAGATCTTGAGAAGTTGAGAGCGGATCATGAAGATCTTCAAAAGGAAAATGAGTCACTTCGCTCCGAACAGATCAGTCCCGCTCAGGAAGGATTTGAACCACCATGTCTTAAATGCATTGAGCGTGATAATGCTAATTCTGTTGCTGAATGTTCCACTGCTACTACTGTTGCAATATCTTCAACTGTTGACGTGGTAACTAACCCCTCTCCTGAGGATACCACTGCTATTGCTGATGAGAATGCTAGGTTGAAGACATTGCTTGAAACAGGGATGTACAAAAGTCTGAAAGGGCATCAGACACTATGTGATGTTCTTAAGAAGCAGATTCTGAACCGAAACCCTAGGAAAGAGGGTGTTGGGTTCGTGAGGAAAATTAATGCAGATGGCTCTTACTGGAAACCTGAGCAGTACCCCAAAACCACATGGGTTGCTGCAAAGGAATCCTCAGCAGATCCATCCAATCTGTCTGGCTTCACTTGTGCTAACCCCATTATCATTGATGAATCCTTTGATGCAAACTATAAACTGTTTAAGAATCAGAATGGTGAAGTGTTTGCCAGGTACATTGGTACTAACTGCAGGAATGGACCGCCTATGAAGAAGATCTGGGTTCCGAAAAAGTGTCTGGAAAATCTTCCTGTGGATGTCTTCATAACACCTCACTTGAAGAAGACAAACCTAAGACCAAAGGCTTCATATGGTCCAAAGGCTTCATACAGACAGAGGACTCACCTGAGTCACACTAATGCAAATGTTCTGCAGGGAAACTATACTCAGGCATATGAATATGAGAGCAGTTCATCAAATCGTGTTCATATGAACAAAAATTATTCTGCTTATTCCTATGAGTATTATTGTCCACCTGCTAGACTGTTTGCTAAGGCTTCAAAGCCAAAATTCTCAGATGCTGCACTTAGACTTATAGCTTCTAAGCCACCCTTGAAGATGTGGGTGGTTAAGAAAGCTTAACTCTCTTTTGCAGGGAAAGGTCTCCAGCAGAAAAACAAAATCTTCTGATGCTATTGCTGGGGACCTTAAAAATCTTGTGGGGCGCAAGATAAAATGCCCGAATGGCATCATTATGTACTTTGCTCCTGAATCGCATGCTACTCTCCCTATTAGCCCTAATCTGGATCTAAGTTCTCATAACCCACTGGTTCGTTAAATGTTTATGCTTCACAACTCTCTTCGTGAAGCCTATCGCCCTAACTGCACTATAGGGTACGACACCAGCGACTTCAAAGTCTTCAGAATGGATTATTGACAGTGGGTGTACAAATCACATGACTGGCAGAAGAAGCCTTCTTATGGACTCAACTTTACGTCCATCCGACAAGAGCCACATTACATTTGCTGACACTGGTAAAAGTAAGGTATTGGGTCTAGGTAGAGTTGCAATCTCAAAGGATCAACACATGGATAAAGTCATGCTTGTTGAATCCATTGGCTTCAACTTAATGCCTGTCTCAATGCTTTGCGATTTGAATATGATTGTAACGTTGGGAAAATATCGTTGCCTGGTGCTAATGGAATCTGACAAATCTCTAGTGTTTGAAGGGTATCGGAAAGGTGATTTGTATGTGGTAGATTTCTCAGCAGGACCACAACTTGCAGTATGTCTTCTTGCAAAAGCATCAGAATGCTGGCTTTGGCATCGAAGGCTTGGGCATGCTGGCATGAGGAACCTCCACACCCTTGCAAAGAAGAAGCATGTCATAGGCATCGAGGGCGTCAAGTTCAAGAAAGATCACTTATGCGGTGCCTGTGAAGCAGGGAAGATGACAAGGGCAAAACATCCTTCGAAGACAATCATGACTACTACACAACCCTTCAAACTGCTCCACATGGATCTTTTCGGTCCCACTCACTACTCAACTTTTACTACTTCTGCTTGCCTCTATGTCTTTGTAATTGTTGATGATTATTCTAGATATACTTGGGTGCACATAATCCTTTACAAGACTGAAGTGCAGGATGTCTTCAGACGCTTCGCAAATCGAGCTATGAACAATTTTGGCGCCAAGATAAAGCACATCAGAAGTGACAATGGCACTGAATTCAAGAACACTGGCCTTGATACATATCTGGATACCTTGGGCATCACACATGAATTCTCAGCTCCATACACGCCACAGCAGAATGGCGTCGTCGAACGCAAGAACAGAACACTCATTGAGATGGCCAGAACAATGCTTAGATGAATACAAGAGTCCAAGAAAATTCTGGACTGAAGCCATTGATACTGCATGCCATACAATCAATCGTGTTTATCTTCACAAGCTTCTGAAAAAGACATCTTATGAACTTCTAACTGGCAAGAAGCCAAATGTCAGTTACTTCAGAGTATTTGGCGCAAAATGCTGGATCAAGGACCCACACTACACCTCAAAGTTTGCACCAAAAGCACATGAGGGCTTCATGCTTGGATATGGAAAGGATTCACACTCCTACAGAGTCTTCAATCTCTTCCATTACAAAGTGGTCGAAACAGTGGATGTACGGTTTGATGAAACCAATGGATCACAAAGAGAGCAATTGCCAAATGTGCTAGATGAAGTTCCAGCTAGTGAATCAATCAAGCTTATGGGAACTGGAGAGATTGTACCTTCTGAAGCTCATCCTGAAGAAGAACTTATCATCACAGCACCTGATTCACATGAAGACAATGCTCAGCCTGAAGATATACCTCCAAATGACAACACAGATCAGCAAGAGCAAAGTCTTCGCCCTATACAAAATTCTTGACAGCATCAATGCACCTGGTCCACTCACTCATTCAAGGGCAACTCAGCTAACAAACTTCTGTGGGCATTTCGCATTCGTCTCAATATCAGAACCCAAGAAAGTTGAAGAAGCCTTCATGGAACCTGAATGGATTCAAGCTATGCAAGAAGAGCTTCAACAGTTTGAGCTGAATAATGTATGGGAACTGGTTAAGTGTCCTGATCCACGGAAGCACAACATAATAGGCACCAAATGGATATACCGCAACAAGCAAGATGAGCATGGTCAAGTTGTCAGAAACAAAGCTCGTCTCGTTGCTCAAGGATATACTCAAGTGGAGGGAATTGACTTCGATGAAACATTTGCTCCTGTGGCTAGGCTTGAAGCCATACGCATACTGCTGGCCTATGCAAATCATCATAACATACTTCTATATCAGATGGATGTGAAAAGTGCCGTTCTCAATGGCAAGATTGAAGAAGAAGTGTATGTTGCACAACCACCTGGCTTTGAAAATTCAAAACATCCTGATATGGTATACAAGCTCAACAAGGCACTGTATGGCCTCAAACAAGCCCCTAGGGCTTGGTATGATACACTCAAGTACTTTCTGAAGAGCAAAGGCTTCATACCTGGTTCCCTGGATCCCACTCTTTTCACGAAGACATATGATGGTGAACTGTTTGTGTGCCAAATATATGTGGATGACATTATCTTCGGCTGCACCAATCAGAAGTACAGTGAAGAGTTTGGATATATGATGCAAGAGCAATATCAGATGTCCATGATGGGGGGGATGAAGTTCTTCCTCGGTCTTCAAATACGGCAACAACGCAACGGCATCTTCATATCTCAAGAGAAATATCTTAAGGAGTGCCTGAAGAAGTTCGGTATGCAAGACTGCAAAGGCTTCACAACACCAATGCCAGCCAAACATCATCTGGGTCCTGACGACAATGGTAAAGAGTTCGATCAAAAGGTATACCGCTCCATGATTGGGTCTTTGCTTTATTTATGTGCATCTAGGCCAGATATCATGCTTAGTGTTTGCATGTGTGCTCGATTTCAAGCGGCACCAAAGTAATCGCATCACTTAGCTGTGAAGCGAATTCTTCGATATTTGGCTCACACCCCAACTCTAGGATTATGGTATCCAAAGGGCTCAGAGTTTGATTTGGTTGGATTTTCGGATGCTGATTATGCTGGTGACAAAGTTGATCGCAAATCTACATCAGGCACATGTCATTTTCTGGGACGATCACTTGTATGTTGGTCTTCAAAGAAGCAGAACTGTGTATCTCTCTCCACTGCTGAATCTGAATACATTGCTGCTGGATCTTGCTGCGCTCAGCTTCTGTGGATGAAGCAAACACTCAAGGATTATGGCATTCATCTGAAGCAAGTGCCACTTTACTGCGACAACGAAAGCGCCATCAAGATTGCCAACAACCCAGTTCAGCACTCGAAGACAAAGCACATTGAAATTCGTCATCACTTTCTCAGAGATCATGTTGTGAAGGAAGACATTGATATCATACACGTCAACACTGAAGAGCAATTGGCAGATATCTTCACCAAGCCCTTGGATGAGAAGAGATTTTGCAAGTTACGATGTGAGCTAAATATCTTGGAATCCTCAAATGTCCTATGATCAGGCACACATCCTAACACTTATGCATATTGATGACTTAGATGTGCAACACACGAAGTAACGTATATCTTCAATCAATGAAGACATACATTCTAAGTGTGAATACATTAATGTGGAATTTGACTACGGAGCACCACGATAATTGTGCGCCGTGTCTGGGTCTAATACTTCCTATACGGTGGGTAACGCCACCACCAAACGTTTTAGTTTGAAGTGTTTCACTCATAGCGTTACCTCTCAATGTCTTCACATTTGGTTTGGCTTCAATCTTAATATGTCTTCATGATTATCTTCACTGCGTTGATTATATAGATATATATATATATGTACTGATGTTCTGTCCTCTACAGCATTCACTTATAGCTATGTCTTCTTGGTTGAATCGTTTGAACTAAGTGAATGTGATCAGAACCTAACCTCTCTATGCTTTCTATCTCAAACTCTATCTCTCCAAGTCATATGCATTCTGTTGAAACTGTCAAATGTCTTCACTGTGTCCTTGTCAGCTGAAGACATTGAGACAACCATAAAAGTCCATTTTCAATGCTCATTCCTCCACATAAGATCCGGAGAAGTAGGAATGACCGCCCGACAATTTAGGCGTGCGTGGGACGTGGAACAAACCCCAATCTTCCTCTAACTGGCCATGCGTGCCTCAAATGCGAACCGCCAGGGGCACCTGCGTAATAGCACAGTGCCGCCTCTATCCCTATAAATACACGATTCACTGCGGTCATTATCTCTTCCTCCACCCTCGCACGAACCCTAGCGCCACCGCTAGCTCTCGACGATGCCGGCGATGAAGCGCTTCACTGCCGCAACCTCTCCGACGCCGTTTTCACGCCGACAGCGGACATCGCTCTCTCCGCCATCGCCGTAGGTGTCTTCCGTCGCCAAGTTAGGGCACGGAGGATCGAACTGCTCGGCCTCAACTCCCACTTCGTCTAGCAGTTCCAGTGGGGTAAATAAAACCTCTTTTTACAGCCTCTTTTGGTCTCTTGGTTCTGTCACTTTCAACCATTAGAAGTTTCTCTTCACACCAGTTAGATCTCTCGCTGCATCTCATAACATGCCTAGTATATTCACTTGTGCTTCATAAAGCAGTTAGATTCCTCACTTGTACTAATCTATGGGTTCATACAAATCTGGAACCAACTTCTTATCTATAAGTGAATGTCTTCGCACGATGAGGTCAATGTCTTCTAAACCGATTTTTCTTCAAAATCTTCTGAGAATGCATATGACCTCTTCCCCTTCCCTCGCACCTTAATGCTGTCATAGGTACATGTCCGTGGGAGAATCCTTTGGTTCTCATAGTCTGCATTCATTTGCAGAATACTTGCAGCATCACATCAACTCTCCTGAAGCCAGTTCTTGTTGGTCAAGCAAAAGGAAGCCTTTGAAGACTTTGAACATCTTGAAGCCTTCCAAGTTAAGATTCATGGCTTCAGAAATAGAAGCAAGGAAGGGAGGCAGACAGAGACGTGGTGAAACGTCCAAAGATCTGCCTGATGAATTGGCAGAGATGTATAAAACTGATCCTGAAGAAAGCTATGGTCAGCACAAGACACGAATCCAATGGATTCGAAGATATTGGGCAGAGCAATGGTTTCAATACCACTTCGTCACTCAGGAATATGCGGAGAAGTGCGCCATCAAGAGACCGTGGGGAGACGTATTATACAAAAATCTCGTACCCAGGTCCAGAGTCGAAGCCATTGCTCAAGGCTTCTATCCATGCATGGTGAGAGGACCACAGCCAGCTGAAGCTCATCTGTCATCACTTCTCTGGTGCCGCGATGATAATCTCTTCAAGCGCAACTTTCAGTTTGCACAACAGTCAGCGAAGATAAATAAGAAGAAATTTGGGCTTGACTTCAACCCTGGTCCCTCCTCACCAAGGGCAGATGGCACACGCGACGCCGACCCCAATATCATCGGGCCGTATGCCAATCTAGCAGGCCTCATCACTCGCATCCTAGTCCAAGGGACTGCTGTGAATGACCCTCTAGCAGATACTGAGTCAGATGACGCCCCTGCTGCGCTGAAGCCAAAGCAGAAGAAGCCAAAAGCTTCAAAGCCAGCCGCTTCTCCCAAAATCTCAAGAGTGAAGCCATTGGCAACTGCACCTCCTGAAGCCAGTGTGCAGTCTGAAGGCTTATCACGAGTGTCCAAGCCCCAAGAAGCCAAGAAGCCTCAGCCACACACAGGCAAAGAGCTCACAGCTGCTGACATTCTGCGCTGCGAAACCATTGATCTGTCAAGCGATGAAGATCTTGGAGATGACGCTCTTGAGCATCTCATCAAGAGCAAGGAGGAGGCTGAAATCTTCAACAATCTGCCTCTGTTTGATGTAGCCATCATCCACAACTTCATCGATGAATGGTTTGCCTCACCGGAGATCAGCTTCAACGATCTGCAGCTGCCCATAGGCCTCAGCGTTGCTTTTCAAGGAGCAATTGCTTCAGACCTTGCAATAGCCCAGCGCATTGTTGAACTGAAGCAGAAAATTGATTTTGAAAAAGCTCAGTTCAAGAAGCACGTGGCCAAGCTCAGCGTGCAAGAAGTGAAAAACTTCAGGATCATGTTGCACGATCTAAAAGAGAACTTTCTGAAGACGCGTGCCGAAGCTCAAGGCTCGCGAGAGCGCATGAAGACTCTGGATGATCGCTGCGTGCAGGCCTACAATGAGGCCGAGAAGCGCAAGGCACTGGGACGTCCAGGCATTGACCCCAGGATGGCCTCGAAGAAGAAAAAGAAGCCTGCAGTGCCTGAACCAGAAGCGCCAAGGTCAGAAACTGCTCCGATTGTCTTCCCCGCTGCAACGACTGGCTCGAAGCCAAAGAGTCGATCAACCGCCTCATAGCTCAAGAAGACACGGACTGCAGAGGCTGAAGCTAAGAAGAGAAAACATTCTGAAGCCTCTCCTTCTGACCCCACCATCAAGAAGCGCAAGACCAAGAAATCTCGGGCTGCTCCCACAGAGTCCTTGATAGTTGAACCCCTCTCCGTCCGCTATCCTGACGCAGATCGTCAGTTGACTGTGCATGAGCCTGCTTTCATAGAGTCTCCGCACGCTGAAGACATTCCAGCAGACGAACCCAACGCTGCTGAAGACATTGGTCTCCAAGACAATGTGCAAGGTGATGCAGCCCTTCCTCAGCTTGAGACAAGCGAACTGATCAGTATTGGTCGTCCATTGACGCCAATCACACAAGATGCATCGTGGGCAGATCGCCCATAGGAGGAAGATGAGCCCCAACCCACTTCAACTCCACCGGCGCCTACATTTCGTAGGCTTCGCAAAGGGCCAAGGGCTCAGGCTGCTGACGACATTCCGGCTGCATCAGCCGAAGAGCATGTAGAAAAACCACAAGCTCAAACTCCCCCGCACCAACAAGAAGCAGTTCTTCAGGAGAACGTGCATGAGTTCGTCCCTCCCACTACACGTGTGGAGGCTGCAAATGTTGAGGCTGCCACAAACAACGAATCAAATGTGGAGCCCTCCCAAACAACAGCTTCAGAAGACAATGAAGCTACTGCTCCTGAACATTCTGTGCCTGAGTCTGCTGCCGGACCGCAATTCAACTATCATATTGCGCACAGGCCCCAGGTCCAGAAGCCGATCCCACGACTGCCAAGGTTCCTAGGTCCTGCATCAGGTCCTGGTTCCTTCAACATCAACGGCTTCAGGGCAGATAACAGTTTTTCGACCGCTCCAAGAACCCTTATTCAAGGGAACGGATTGTATCAGATAGGTTCTGGAGCCATCAACAGCGCAACTATTATTCATGCATCCTATACAACCAAGGCCGCATCTTTCCTCACAAGCGCCTTGAGGTTGAAGCTGTTGCTGGTCTGCCTGGTCTGGAAGAAGCACTGGATTGCTTCAAACAAGTGGGTCTGCTGCCGTTTATCACCGATGAAGAGCACTAGAACGAAGAGCTTCTGCTCCAGTTCTATGCCACCTTGCATATCAAAGGCTATAACAGAGATCCGAAGACATGGATCCTGGAGTGGATGACCGGCAATGTCCATCATGAAGCCAATGCTTTCGACATAATTGAGCTTACCGGCCTTCCCACACCTGGCGAATTCTTTGAAGAAGGGTGCCAACTCCATGCTGAAGCAATTGAGAGCATATTTCAGCGTCCTGAGCCAGATATGAGTCAGATGCTCTCAATGATGAAGCCATTGCCTCCTAATGCACCCTATCCAACTCGGTTCTTCGTTGAAGACTTAGAGTACCTGCCCAGAACAATATATCACATCATAAGGCAGACTCTCTGGCCCGTTAAGGGACACTCTCGATATGCAACGATTAATGGTGCAATGAAGACTCTCATCTTCTGCATTCTTCATGGCAAATGCTTCAACGCACAGGATCTCTTCATCCGTCAATTTGCAGCGTCTGCCTCAGAACTGTTTGGATTGAAATTCTATGCTCCGTGGCTTATGAGGTTGATCAAGCTTCACTCTGCAATCTCCTATCAACCCTCAGCACGCAACCATAGGATATTTCTGCCAGATGTGGACACATCTGCTGAAGCAATATATCCAGAGCCTGCCAAGCAACCATTAAGTCTTCAAAATGCAGAACACCAGAGCTTCACTCAAAATATTGAAGGTGTTGAAGCTCTCTCCCGAGTGTATCCAATGGCTGGCACCACACGTGCCCCTGCATCAACTGAAGCCACTAACAGCGCAGCTGCAAAGAGACCCAAAAAGCGTGCTCGTTCACTCAATGACCGAGAGCTTCTTGTGGCTCTTCACCAAAAGCAAGACAAGCATCACGAGTGGCTCAAAAGGCAGATGAGAAGCATCAAGCAAGACGTCAATCGCATCAGAAATCTGGCAACCAAGAATGCGTTTGTCGCACACGAGACCTGTCGCCGCACTTGGAAAGGCCTCACCATGATGAGCAATGAAGCTGACCTGCAAGAGGATGGCTTCAGAGAGAGATTCAAATTTGACTCCACGCCTCCAAGAAGGGCTGTGATGCGAAGCACACCATCACTTGAAGAGTCAGAGTTCTCTTCTTCTGCTGCCACCGTGTCTGCCCGGATTATTGAAGAAGAAGACAACGCGACATCATCTCCACCTGCTTCAACACGCGTCGAATCTGCACCAAGCTCGTCTGCACCGCCGCCAAACAACTCCACCGACCCTGCTGCGCCTGGGAACGCGTAGAAAACTCTATGTCTTCAAACCTTTTTGGTCATTCCTGACAAAAGGGGGAGAAGCATATGATGTTTTAGTCTTCAAGCGGGTCACTATGGGCGGGTGCCTTCATATTTTTTGCTACATTTTGCTTCGTGCTTACAACTCTCATTTTTGCTACATTTGCTTCTTTGAGTTGTAACACTTAGCCTTGATGGCCGTCTGCTACCTGTTTGTCACTCCGTTATGCAAAGATAAATTCCGCATGTGCGACGATAAATTCCGCACTCATCTCATACTGCAGACGTCCATCTTCCATTATGCATGTCATTATCTTCTTATACTTTCACATGCATAGTGGATTGTCATCATAAGTTGGAATGGATCTCCACAAGTACAACCTGCCATGTGCATTTGCATTCAAGAAGCAAAATTACTTATATGCACATCTTCAGGGGGAGCCCTTGCAACTTATGAAGACAATTCCTTTACAATTTCACAAATTATGTTCCCCGTTGAAAACTTCAACTAGTTTGTCATCAATCACCAAAAAGGGGGAGATTGTAAGTGCATCTAGTGCCACCCCTAGTTGGTTTTGGAGTATTGACGACAAACCTAGTTAAGGGACTAATGTGTTTGTGAGAATTGCAGGAAAACACAGGTAGAAGTCCCTCATTGATTCGGTTTAACTACCAGAGATGACCCCTAAAAATGTACGAAGACATTGAAGACAATGGTGGTTTATGAAGATATTCATATTGAAGACAATGACATGAGAAGACTCCCTATGAAGCTTATGGAACTCGAAGACTTAGATCCTTCGTGGTTTTATTTCATTCATGTTGTGTCATAGGAACCACCGTACTGTTAAGTGGGGTCCAGGAGAACCAGTCAGAATGACTGAAGTGATGCCTAATTCAAATCCTATGTCTTCGAGCGAAGACTATGAGAGAAAATCTTGTCCAGAGTCAGACAAGTCAGCTTTACTTGTAGCCCAAGTAAAGTTGCCGTGTGAGTTCAAAATTCGACCGTTGGTACACGTGTCAGTTCCTTAGTGACCCAGGGTCATTTCGGACAAATCAGGTCGGGTTGCCAAGTGGCTATAAATAGTCCACCCCCACAACCATAAACGGTTGGCTGCTCAGATTTCAGTGCACGGCTTTTGTCGTTTGAGAGCAACCCACCTCGAAGCCTTTGAGAGAAAATTCCTAGCGAGGAGAAAAGCCCTAACCACCCAGAGCCAGAGTAAATTGGGCATCACATAAGTCTTCGTGTCTGTGTGATCTGAAGACTTATTACACTTGAGGACTGTGCATCCTCCAGACGGTTAGGCGTCGCGTTCAGAGCATCCAAGAGAAATTGTGGATTGCCAGTGAACGAAGTCTGTGAAGGTTTGGGAGTCTACCTTGAAGACTTACCAGAGTGATTGGGTGAGGTCTGTGTGACCTTAGCTCAAGGAGAAAACGGTGAGGACTGGGTGTCTTGGACTAAGTGTCCTTGACTGGGTGTCCGGGACTGTGTGTCCTTTGGTTTAAATACCTAGCCGCTCCAACCAGACGTACAGTTGTCACAGCAACTGGAACTGGTCCAACAAATCATTGTCTTCAATGTGTCACTGGTTTCATCTCCACTTCCGTTTACTTACAGTTATTCATTGTGAAGTCATTGCATGCTTGCTTTATCTTTTGTCTTCACAACATGAATGTATGATCTGTTTGGCTTCATAACTTCTTCCTACCTGATCCTTATTACACTAAAGCTGTTTGTCATTGCACTTTCACTCTATTGAATACATGACCATGGCTGGCCTAGTGTAATCTAACTTCCGCTGCATAGTAATAGGCATAATCTTCACTGTTTGTCTTCATAACTCTCACGTTTTGAAGACTTTCATAAAAATCGCCTATTCACCCCCCCTCTAGTCGATATAACGCACTTTCAGTTGCCACTTCCACCCAGTGTTCAGAGCTGCAAAATTGTTCTATTTAGGCATCGCTTCAGTCTTTGCTCCCCGTGGATTATCCTTGTCTCTTGTTTAGGCGTAATGTTCAGTCGGATCTTATGGCTGATGTATGCAGTTGTGGTGGCTTAGTTTCTTGGATGGATGGAAGTATCGTGTTATGCCAGATTCAACAAATGTCAAGATCCAGGAGCCATGGACCAGGGCCGTGTCGTCACGCTCCAATTCGATGAAGCTGTGGAGCTCATGCGGTGGTGGTCATGAAATCGGCGTACGTGTTGCGCATCTGAAGAACACAGGGGGAGCATACTGCGCCTATATGGATCCATCACTTCTGAGTCGAGGTTCTCTGTCCCCATCCTTGTGGCTCTAGAATTCGGTAGCCTGCTGCTCAGTTTGCGTGTTCTAGATGTTTTTCCAACATAAGTCGAGACATTACATAGTGCTAATGCTTCCATCTGGAGCCAAACTATGTACTTTTTCTTTGAGGTAACCTGAAGTTCTTACTGATTTAACCAATCTGTAGCCAAACGTGACTTATGAGCACACTGGAAATCTCAACAAGTTCTGGCATGATATCAGTAACATGGATGTTTGCAGTTACACATTAACCTGATGATCTTCTATGGCTTTCAAGGGGTGTCCAAAACTTCTTCCTGGAGAGTGTGCTGTGTGCAAGAATTCTGACAAAGCTGGTGACTATATTTAGCATGGGAAGTATCACTTCAGTCACCGAGTTGAACTCCAAGTTGAAAGTGGGCCTGGATTGCAAACTGCTAAGAATGGTTCCCTTCTGTATTAGACGATTAATTAGTGATTCTGATTTAGTATAAATAATAATATAATTTAATTGGTCACTTTTCAACTTTTTTGTCCTAGATTAAACAAAAAGTTGAAGCTTGACAGGTTTATGTCAATTTTTAGGATGATGGCTGCGGACGTCTGGTCGGTAGTAGCCACGTTGGCTACCCACACCGATTGTAGCCATGTAGGAGGTGCTGGTCGATAGTTACCATGGGAGTTAAGGACATCATAGTCAAATAAGAAAGTTCAACCCATAGCAACGCACGGGCATTTGTGCTAGTTATTATAACAGCAATAAACTTTAACATAAAACTTTTATCATGGAACTTTTATCATAGACTTCTCATGAATAAGTAACAATTCACCACAACATCGAAGTATACAGCATAAACTCTATTGGAAACCAACAAACTATTTCTCAGTCAATTTTGCAACTACAATTCATCATCTTTTCAGGAAGGGTCACGTATCGGAGCATTTAGGCAAGTCCACATACTCAACCATCATATAGTCTTCTATGATTGCTAACACTCACCGCATACACATGAGCAAAATGTTTCAACCAGACACATAGAAAGATAGGGGCTTATAGTTTCACCTCCCAACATACTCACCTCAAGGGTAATGTCAACAATAATAACTCATGCTACCCATATCCAACTGGATATATGTGCCTAGATCTTTCCTCAGCACATGATGCTTGCCAAAAGAGAAAAATAAAAATGAATAGATAGAAAAACTTTGACTCTTGCATGAAAGTAAATACATAAAAGTAAAAGATAGTCCCTTCGGAGAGGGAAGCAGAGGTTGCCATGCGCTTTTGTTTGTATGCTCAATCCCTTAGTGCAAAAGAGTGTCACATTATATTGCCCCTTAGGATAGCAACCTTTATTATGTAGTCTGTCACTTTTATTCTTCGCCATCACAAGTTCATACAACGCTCAATTTTCTCTTACACTAAATGATCTAACACTTTAAGAAGAGATTTTTATTGCCTTATTACACCGATGACAACTTACTTGAAGGATCTTACTCAATCCTTAGGTAGTTCTGGTGGACTCTCGAAAACAAGATTTGGGTTTAAGGGTTTTTGGATGCACAAGTATTATCTCTACATGGTGTGGAATTTTTGGCTAGCAAGGATGGGGGGCAAGCACCACATGTTGAAGGATCTATGGCAATATAAATTCTATGTGAATATGAACAAACATAAATCATTAGATTTTCTTCCTTGTCCAACGTCAACAATTTTGGCATGTAATATTTTGATGGGGGCTCACAATAACAAAAGATTTCCAGGATAGTGTATTTGCATGTGAATCGTCTCTTCCCTTATTAATTCTTCCATGAATTGCATCATTGATCAATGCTATGATTGTCAATCTGCAATAAAATTTTCAACTTATACTTTTCCTTATGTGGTGTCATTACTTATCATAAGATTAGCATATGATCTTTTTCATGTATTTCCTTTCCCTTTTTATTAGACATGAAAGTAAAGAAAACAAAACTTTAAACTAAACTTTATTATATATTTAGCACAAGATTACAAGGATTGATCACTAACCAAACTCTCGAAAAGAAAGGATCGAACTAAACTTTTGTTCATCTAAAGCAAAAGATAACTATGGATCGAACTAAGGTAAATAAAGGCAAAAAAGATAGTGGAGGTGATACGATACCGGGGCACCTCCCCAAAGCTTGGCACAAGCCAAGGGGAGTGCCCATACTAGATACTCAATTTTCTTTTGGTGATGAAGAAGGAGGTGGTGGTGATGAAGTGGTAGCGATCTTGTCCAGGGGTTTCCATGGCAGTGGCTCACCATCATAAGAGGAGGTGTGAGTCTCTCGCGTCCTGCAACTGGCATGCAAAGTCATACCTTTAAACCTTTCCTCATATTCAAAGACCTGGTTTTGGATATCTTAGATCTGGATTTGGAGGAAGTTGATTTGCTCGTTGAAGGTGAAGACGATGTCCTTCATGGACATGCCATCCACCTTAAGATCACGGGTATAGTCCGCGATCAAGAGGTGATTGGCATTGAGTCCATGCTCCACTAGCCCCTTGCACCAGAAGACCTCTTGCTCCATAGCTTCAAGCCTGGCCTCCACAGATCCAGTCCCCTTGGGGCCTTGCACGTCGCGAATGTCAAGCACCCCCTCACGCATCTGGATAGCTTGAGGGTGCTGCATCACCTCCCACAAATATGGGTTGATGACGTTCTTAAAGAATATGTCCTTGGAGGAGTTTGAATCGGCCATGGTTGATTAGATCTATCAGAAAACAACAAGGAAAAGAAAACCTGATATTTCTCCGCGATATCGAGGTCAATAGGTTTGGGGGGGGTACATAAAGATTTTTTTTATCTTGGGAAACAAGCAAACGGAAGAAAAACGTAGTCCGGAAGGTACCTGAGGTGGGCACAACACCTCTTGGCGCGCCTGCCAGGCGCGCCCTGGTGTCTTGTGCCCACCATGGTCACCTTCTTGGTAGTTTCATATTTTCCTGATTTTTGTTATATTCAAAAACTGACAAAAAATATTTTTGCGGATTTTTCGGAGTCCGTTTACTTACCATATCACGTACCTCCTCTTCTAGAGTGTCCCGGCAGGTTTCCTTTATGCGTTCTTCCGGTGTCATAGATTTGATAATATTGCTGTCCATATTTAGTGCTAAACTTTTAAAAAGCATCGGTATTCATAAAATATTTAACACAATCAAACTTAATCTTAATAGCTGACTCTTTACCTTCCTCAAGTTCCCAATCTTCCGTAACACCCACGATGCGGCTATATCTCCCATGTGTCGAGGCACGACTTAGAGGCATAACCGCATTGTGGTTTTGTCGCAAGAGGGGTAATATTCACACAATCCCATGTACTAAATAAGAAAGGGATAAAGAGTTGGCTTACAATTGCCACTTCACACAATACATAAATAATTCATACATCATCCAAAAACACTCAAAGACCGACTACGGTCAAATCCGAATAAAAAGGAATACACCCCAAATGCTAGATCCCCGATCATCCCAACTGGGCTCCACTACTGATCAACAGGAAATGAAACAAAACAATGATCAAGATCTTCGTCGAGCTCCCACTTGAGCTCGGTTGCGTCACCTGCACTGGTATCATCGGCACCTGCAACTGTTTGGAAGTATCTGTGAGTCACGAGGACTCAGCAATCTCACACCCGCGAGATCAATACTATTTAAGTTTATGGGCAAGAAAAGGTAATGAGGTGGAGCTGCAGCAAGCGCTAAGCAAAAATGGTGGCTAACTTATGGAAATAAGAGCGAGAAGAGAAGCAACGCAACGGTCGAGAAGCTAGAAGTGATCAAGAAGTGATCCTGAAAACTACTTACATTCAAGCATAACACGAGACCGTGTTCACTTCCCTGACTCCGCCAAGAAGAGACCATCACGGGTACACACGCGTTTGATGTATTTTAATTAAGTCAAGTGTTAAGTACTCTACAACCGGACATTAACAAATTCCCATCTGCCACATAACCGCAGGCACGACTCTCGAAAGTTTATACCCCGTAGGGGTGTCCCAACTTAGCCCATCACGAGCTCTCACGGTCAATGAAGGATATTCCTTCTCCCAGGAAGACCCGATCAGTCTCGGAATCCCGGTTACAAGACATTTCGACAACTATAAAACATGACTAACAAAGCCAGCCGATGTGTCGACAATCCCGATAGGAGCTGCACATATCTCGTTCTCTGGCCAACACCGGATGAGCACTCCGTACAACTAAAACCAGCCCTCAAGTTTCCCCGAGGTGGCGCTGCAAAGGACTCTAGTTCGGACCAACAATTAGAGAAGCACTGGCCCGGGGGGGTTAAAGTAAAGATGACCCTTGGATTGGCCGACCCAAGGGAAGGGTAGTAGGTTGTTAGGAAATTGTAAAACCAAGGTTGGGCCTTGCTGGAGGAGTTTTATTCAAAGCAAACTGTCAAGGGGTTCCCCTAACACCCAACCGCATAAGGAACACAAAATCGAGGAACATAACACCAATATGACGAAAACTAGGGCGGCAAGAGTGGAACAAAACACCAGGCATAAGGTCGATCCTTCCACCCTTTACCAAGTACATAGATGCATTAATTAAATAAGAGATATTGTGATATCCCAAACATATCCATGTCCCAACATGGAACCAACTTCAACTTGACTTGCAACTAGCAACGCTATAAGAGGGGCTGAGCAAAAGCGGTAACATAGCAAAACAACAGTTTGCTAGGAAGGAGGGTTAGAGGCTTGACATGGAAATATGGGAGGCATGATATAACAAGTGGTAGGTAGCGCGACAAAGCGATAGAACGAACAACTAGCAAGCAAAGATAGAAGTGATTTCGAGGGTATGGTCATCTTGCCTAAGATCCCGGAAGGAAGAAGAACGAGTCCACGAAGTAGACAAACAGACATAGTCGAACGGATCCTCACAACTCCGGAACGAAACAGAAGCTAACGAGAGAAGCAACCCAGAAAGAAGCAAGCAATATAGTAAACAACCATCACATAAACATGGCATGATGCACAACCAACTATGATGCATGTCCAGTTTAAAAGGCATGGCATGGCAAAGTGCAACAAACAATACTACAAATTAAGTGAAGCTCAATATGCAACAAAGTTGCATATTGAAGAAAAAACCACATTCAAACATTTAGTTCACTCTCGTTTATGTACCCCAACAATATTAAATGTTATTAAACATGGCAAGAGGTGAAGCATAATAAAACTACCTATCTAGGCAAGTTTAAATGAGGTCGGAACAACAAACAACAATTCTGGTAAATCCCCATATGCATATTTCAAAGTTGGTACTATTCTTCCCTAAACATAATATTAGAGTTGTTAAACATGCAAAGTAATGTCACTATGTTAAACTAGGAATTTTTCTACCACAATTACATATAAAGTTTATTTAAAATGGAGCTACGGTTATTTAGTTATGAAGTAAATCATTTTAGCATGACATTTGAGCAAATTAAACAAATAGAAAGTTTAAACATTTTAAACATGGATGAAAGATGCATATTATTAATCTACACATAATTCTAAGCAACTTACATATAAAGTTTGTTTAATTCCGATGCACAGTTGTGAAGTTATTAAATGCATGATCTAGAGGGACTTTTCTCTAAAACAGGAAATCCCTGGAAAATTTGGAAATTCGATGGACTCGAAAAAATACATCGACGGGCGGAATCTGCACTTGGGAAAACAGTGGAAGGGGGGCGCAGCGGTGGCTCACAATGGGCTGAGGCCCAATTGGTGGAAGAGGCAGGCCAGCGGGGCGCTAACT
The DNA here is from genome assembly GCF_056163025.1 of Triticum urartu. Classification (NCBI taxonomy): domain Eukaryota; kingdom Viridiplantae; phylum Streptophyta; class Magnoliopsida; order Poales; family Poaceae; genus Triticum; species Triticum urartu. The sequence goes on along the minus strand of NC_141876.1, from coordinate 347,281,240 downwards.
GGGCCTGACAAAGTGGCAGCTTGGGTCTTGACTGGATCGAACGAGGAGGGGCGCGATCAACGCTAGAGGACGATCGTTCGCTCGATGCAGGATGAGGCTCGAAGTAGACGAGGACGCAGGCGATGATGCAGCAGAGGGAACTTGATGGGGCACCCCGGCGAGGGTGATGGCCGGCGCGAGCTCTTCGACATGGGGAGGAGACACAGAACGACGAGGAGGCGCGCTGTTGCGTTCGACGCGAGGAGCTCGGGAGGAGCGGTTGGTGCGGGAAGCGATGATGGCGACAGCAGAAACTCTGGCATGAAGACGGGGAGGACTGCAGGAGGTGGTGCGGCGGCGGGGTTGGCCTGCGGGTGGCCGAAGGCTGGCCGGGGTGGCCTGGTTCGGCGAGGTCGCCGGCAGCAGCGGTGGCGGTGAGGATCTCTTGGCACGAATCCATGGCGGTGCTGGACGCGGGTGACAGGGTGTAGGGGTTCAGGAACCAAAGTGAGGAGGCAAGGGGAGGCCATGGCGTTCCTATGGGCAAGGAAGAGAGAGAGAGAGAGCAGAGAGATTAGAGAGAGGGAGACAGTGAGATGGAGAGAGGAAAAAGAGAGAGGAGGGCAGGGGCGCGAGACAGGCGACCTGGCAATGCGCTCCGGCGAGGCAGGCCTGACAAGCCAGGGGCGTGAGGAGGTTTAGGAGGAGCTCGGGGCTGCGCTGCTGCTGCGGCGAGGGAGGAGCACGGCGCAGGGGCACCTCGGGCTCATAGCTTGGTGGTTCGGCGACGGAGATCCAATGATGAGGTGGAGCAGGGGCGTGGGAGAAGGTGCTCGAGCTCCTGGCGCTTGGCGAAGACAGCGTGGGGGAGCTCCGCTCCTTTGGATCGAACAGGGAGGATGTGGGAGGCTAGAAGGTAGGGGAAGACTAGGCTGCCAGATTTGGAAGGGGAGATGTATAAATAGGGTAGGTGCTAGGGTTAGGGGGTTTTCATCTGTTTTCGGACCGTTCGATCATCGTCGGACGGTCTGGAGTGGTGGGCGTAGGTAGGTGGGCTAGATGGACTATGTAGAGGGGCTTGGGCTAAGAGGAGAGGAAAGAAGGCAGCCCGGTAACCATTTCGGGAGACCGAAAACGTCCGACGTTTGACCGACTATAATGCCGCTATAGTTATCCATTGGGGCATCAAACAGACTCTGAATGCGATGAAACTTGGTAGGCAGCCTACCTACAACATAACAACACTGCGTGCCAACTTTCAACCCATTCCGAGAACATTTTCCGGCCACTTATAAAATAATATTTAAGAGGTGCCGCAGGCGCGTGCAAGTGTGTCTGGGCTCAGAATGGACAACAGAAAGAACTGGGAGACCCGGACGAACGCAAGTTTCAAAAACATGCAGATGCAATGCGGATGATGACATGGCAAGATGCAACACCAAAGTGAAATACAAGGGAACAACACCGAATAAATGGAAGACACCTGGCGCATCGGTCTTGGGGCGTTACAACACTGCACCACTACAAGAGTATCTCGTCCCGAGATCTAGGATGGCACCGGAGGGAAATGGAAGAGGAAGAGAATAAGTAAAACTAAGTTGCTTCTTTGACAAACGAGTGATACCAAAGAACCTTGAGAGGTTAAAGCATTGAAAGAAGAATACAATAGAGATGAGCGAGAATGTGAACACTCCATTAGATGAGAGAAACATGGGAGACGACGAGAACCAAGAATTTGAGTGACAGATAAATATTGAAACCACTCCGGTTAAAACAAGATACAGAAGGAATACGATTTATATAATTTGGGCAACACTCCGACTGAAAATGGAAGGAATTGAACATGATTTTGACAAGATGAGAGGATACTTGACGAAATCAACAACACACTGCCTCCGGAACTAATGAAAGAATGGCACAAGGGGTAAGAATGATTTCAGACAGCACTCCGATTGAGAAGGGAGGTAAAACTTGACAGAATGGGAAGAACTTGAAAAGAGGGCACGACACTCCGGTTGATTGCATAAGCAAAGGGAAGAACATGATCCTCACCATTCGAGATGATGAGAGAGAAAAGAGCAACATCACAATGCCTCCGGAAGAAAGAATAGAAGGTAGATCGTCGGAAAAAAAGAACGGAGTAGAAAATGACAACTTCTGCCACAAATGAACATGGAAAGCATCCTTGCAAAGAAGGTTATAACAGCGCTGTTGGAAAACCAACAACAAAAAGAACAAGCTTGTAGTGAGCTTATGGAGAACATCTCAAAACTATGAGGTGAAATTCTGCTACTAAAGGAAACAATAGATTGGATTGATATCAACAAGGAGACGAGAAACTTATTTCACCGGGAGGATAAGGAATACTTGGATCATTGATAGACACCACAATTAGCAACATTCCTTAGGGAAAGGCTTTAGGTGAAATATACCCAAGATAACTCCAATGAAGAGATTGATGGATTTAAAATACCTCATTCTTGATAACATGTGAATCATGAAACATGAAGGGAAATTATCAAGAATGACATAACACCACCTCAAAAGATAAGGGAGAAAAAATTGCATTTTGGATGCAAGATGGAGAATGCTTGAACTCCTCAAAAGAAAACATGTGTTGAACACTATGTTTATTTTAGAGTATAGCTTGGCGGGTCTTAGCTTCAAGAGAAACCTTGAAGAACAATTCAAGAACGAAAAGAATCCTTGACGAAACACCATGTAGAGCCTCCATGAAGAACTACGGTAAAAAAAAGATGATAGAAAGAAAGAGAAGTTGAAAACACAAGGTGAATCCTTGCAATGATTTAGATGAATTTTTGTGGTGATATAATTGAGAGATCCTGGAACTCCGGGAAAAATATGGAGCACTTGAACCAAGAATTTATTCATGATGAACAAACTCCGAAGGAAGGAATTAATCAGTTGGGTGAAAGAAGAATAAGAATTAAGTTATGCATATCCTTCACCAGTTTAAATTGATGGCATGCAACGGATTTGGCATACTACTTATTCTCATAGAAAGGATAAGGAGAGATATAGCGCAAACTTGAGAAGGACTTCAATGAACCATCGGTAGGATTGAAACAATGAATGAATTGATATGATAATGAAGGAAGAGAATTCTTGAATGAACCACCATAAGAATTGAAAATGAACGAAGAAAAGATAAAGAAACACTGGGAAGAATTAGAAACGAATGAAAATACTTGAGAGAATTTGATACAAGAGAACGAAGAGATCACGAGCTGATTAGAGAATACTTGAATGATGCACCGGTAAGATTTGGAGAACGAGAGCTGAAAGCTGGAATGAATAATTCTAAGATGATGGGCTCCGAAGAATAAACTGAAAATACTCCTGAATTGCTCCGGATGGGTGAAAAGAATTCTCAGAATCAAAAATAATGATGAGAGGATGGCATAACGCTAGAACCATGAATCTTCGAGAGAACGGACCAAGATTTAGAGGAAACACTTCTTCGGTCTTCAAATGCAGAGAATGACGACGAGAAACACCACCATGAATTGTTGAGATACTCTGGGATGAAAATTAGAAAGGATGAACCGACGATGAAAAGAATTTGAAAGATCTTGGAGAAAGACATTTGACTGATGACAATTCATTCTTACGTCAAACTTTGCAATGAATTTGAGAATAACTACGGAACGAATTAGAAGTGTCAAGTAAGATCCTAGAAAAAAGACCTGTGGGTTAGGGCCCACTAAAAGATACACCGTTGAACGATTCCTTGAAAAGAGAGATTGCACTGGTTGAATTAAATGGCTTGAATGAGATAACAACTTCGAAATAGCTTGAACGGAATTAGGAATGAAAACACGAATCTCCTGAGATATCTTTAGTACTCCACAACAAATAAATGGCGAGAAGTGGATGATTAAGAGGTGCACCGGAATGAGACAACATTCAAAAGAAAGAAAAGGGTATGATCAACAAATCTTGACTTGAATCCACCAGAGAAGATAAGACAACACAGAATGATGAACTTGAAGCTCCGTTAGTATCTTCATGAGAATCACCAGGTAAGAACTTTGAAGGAAAATGAATGAAGAAACTTCACTTTGATAAGATGGATACTTGGTTAAGAAATCTGAGTCCTTGAAGAAGAAGGGTGGGAGGGCGGGAAAACAAAGGCAATTTGGGACAGATGAAATGAACACCGTTGAGAGAACTTAGAATTGATCTTGCGAATGTTGAAAATGATCGGATCCACTTGAAAAAGGATTAGTATTCACATAGAAATATGAGAACACCACTTGAAAAGGTATGGAATCAACATTTGACTTCAAAGCAACTCGAATACCACAACTCAAAACAAAATAAAGGATTGTCTTAGAAAATAAGCCGGAACAAACATATGATAGAGATTTCATCCGAAGTTTTCATGGTGGGGCCCACATGGGCTCGATCGTACAGCACCATCATGTACAAGGTAGTGCACTTGACATACGAAGCGTCCCCCGAGTCAGCATAGCCAAGGACTCTTTAAGCCACAACGAGACCACTGTAAAACCAACCGTGGATAGGCGAACCACTAGACATCGAACCCCAATCTCCTATCACACATCTGTCGGAAATATATTCTAGGAGCTACTTGAATTCCCACTTATAAACTCCCGAAACTTTCTAGTTATACAATCAGGTGATGAGGATACAGGGGAAGCATAATATCTCACCCAAACTAACAATTCCTACATCCAGCTGTATCCAACCTTCAACACATAACCAAGAAACCTTCGGAAATCGTGTACCTCAACCTTCGAAAAGCATCTGTTATACGAGTTATTGGCAATACTCCCAAACTCCCACCCCAATACTGGGTGGCATAGAGGTTATCTCACCAAGAACTGCATAAAAGAGATTTTCGATGTCGGTGAACTAAAGTATTCCAGAACTGCAACGATAAAATTGTGATGACAACACCTCGGAGGTCAACTCCCCGGGACACTGCCACAACCCCTAAATGTCAGGAGGCACCAAGAATAATGTTCTTGTCACAAAACTACCGAAACGATTCCAAGATACCCGCGTGATCCTAATTTTTTTTGTGAAATTTGAGGAGAGAAAAGTTCAAACTTCTACGCCAGGAAGCCTCACCAAAGTGGCGAAGAGACTGAGGAGTAAAAGAATCATACTCTCCGATATATATAATCCTAAGACTCAAAACATTTTGTTCTAGACTCAACAACGTCAGCGATTCGATCAAGCAGGGGGCTCCTAAGTCGGGGATGGCTCAGATTACCAACTTGTAACACCCATGATCCGGCTATATCTCCCATGTGTCGAGGCACGACTTAGAGGTATAACCGCATTGTGGTTTTGTCGCAAGAGGGGTAATCTTCACACAATCCCATGTACTGAATATGAAAGGGATAAAGAGTTGGCTCACAATCGCCACTTCACACAATACATAAATAATTCATCCCTCATCCAAAAACACTCCAAATGCAAGATCCCCAGACGTCCCAACTGGGCTCCACTACTGATCAACAGGAAATGAAACAAAACAACGGTCAAGATCTTCATCGAGCACCCACTTGAGCTCTATTGCATCACCTGCACTAGTATCATCGGCACCTGCAACTGTTTGGAAGTATCTGTGAGTCACGAGTACTCAGGAATCTCACACCCGCGAGATCAAGACTATTTAAGCTTATGGGCAGGATAAGGTAATGAGGTGGAGCTGCAGCAAGCGCTAAGCAAAAATGCTGGCTAACATACGCAAATAAGAGCCAGAAGAGAAGCAATGCAACGATCGAGAAGCTAGAAGTGATCGAGAAGTGATCCTGAAAACTACTTACGTTCAAGCATAACACCAGATCGTGTTCACTTCCCGCACTCCACCGAGAAGAGACCATCACGGTTACACACGCGGTTGATGTATTTTAATTAAGTCAAGTGTCAAGTACTCTACAACCGGACATTAACAAATTCCCATCTGCCACATAACCGCGGGCACGGCTCTCAAAAGTTTATACCCTGCAGGGGTGTCCCAACTTAGCCCATCACAAGCTCTCATGGTCAACGAAGGATATTCCTTCTCCCCGGAAGACCCGATCAGTCTCAGAATCCCGGTTACAAGATATTTCGACAATGATAAAACAAGACCAGCAAAGCCACCCGATGTGCCGACAATCCTGATAGGAGCTGCACATATCTCGTTCTTAGGGCAACACTAGATGAGCACTCCATACAACTAAAACCAGCCCTCAAGTTTCCCCAAGGTGGCGCTGCAAAGGACTCTAGTTCGGACCAACACTTAGAGAAGCACTGGCCCGAGGGAGTTAAAATAAAGATGACCCTTGGGTTGGCTGACCCAAGGGAAGGGTAGTAGGTTGTTAGGAAAATGTAAAACCAAGGTTGGGCCTTGCTAGAGGATTTTTATTCAAAGCGAACTGTCAAGGGGTTCCCATAAGACCCAACCACGCAAGGAACGCAAAATCAAGGAACATAACACTGATATGACGGAAACTAGGGCTGCAAGAGTGGAACAAAACACCAGGCATAAGGCCGAGCCTTCCACCCTTTACCAAGTATATAGATGCGTTAATTAAATAAGAGATATTGTGATATCCCAAACATATCCATGTCCCAACATGGAACCAACTTCAACTTCACCTGCAACTAGCAACACTATAAGAGGGGCTGAACAAAAGCAGTAACATAGCCAAACAACAGTTTGCAATGAAGGTGGGTTAGAGGCTTGACATGGAAATATGGGAGGCATGATATAACAAGTGGTAGGTAGTGCAACAAAGTGATAGAATGAACAACTATCAAGCAAAGATAGAATTGATTTCGAGGGTATGGTCATCTTGCCTGAGATCCCGCAAGGAAGAAGAACAAGTACACGAAGTAGACAAACGGACATAGTCGAACAGATCCTCACAACTCCTGAATGAAACCGAAGCTAACGAGAGAAGAAACCCGGAAAGAAGCAAGCAAAATAGTAAACAACCATCACATAAACATGGCATGATGCACAACCAAGTATGATGCATGTCCGGTTTAAGAGGCATGGCATAGCAAAGTGCAACAAACAATAATACAATTAAGTGGAGCTCAATATGCAACGGAGTTGCATATTGAAGAAACCACCACATTCAAACATTTAGTTCACTCTCGTTTATGTACCCCAACAATATTAAATGTTATTAAACATGGGAAGAGGTGAAGCATAATAAAACTACCTATCTAGGCAAGTTTAAATGAGGCCGGAACAACAAACAATAATTCCGGTAAATCCCCATATGCATATTTCAAAGTTGGTACTGTTCTGCCCTAAACATAATTTTAGAGTTGTTAAACATGCAAAGTAATGTCACCACGTTAAACTAGGCATTTTTCTACTGCAATTACATATAAAGTTTATTTAAAATGGAGCTACAGTTATTTAGTTATGAATTAAGTCATTTCAGCTTGGCATTTGAGAAAATTAAACAAACAACAAGTTTAAACATTTTAAACATCGATGAAAGTTGCATATTATTAATCTACACATAATTCTAAGCATCTTACATATAAAGTTTGTTTAATTCCGATGCACGGTTGTTAAGTTATTAAATGCATGATCTAGAGGGACTTTTTTGTAAAACAAGAAATCCCTGGAAAATTTGGAAATTCACTGGAGTGGAAAAAAATACATCTACGGGGCGAATCTGCACTTGGGCCAACAGTGGAAGGGGGCGCAGCGGTGGCTCATCATGGGCTGAGGCCTAGTTGGTGGAAGATGAAGGCCGGCGGGGCGCTGACTGGGCCTAACGAAGTGGCGGCTCGGGTCTTGACTGGATCGAACGAGGAGGAGGGGGCGAGGTCAACGCTCGAGGACTAGCATTCGCTCGATGCAGGATGCGGCTCGAAGCAGAGGAGGACGCAGGCGGCGACGCAGCAGAGGGAACTTGGCGGGGCACCCCGGCGAGGAAGATGGCCGACGCGAGCTCTCCGGCATGGGGAGGCGACGCAGAATAACGAGGAGGCACGCTGTTGCGTTCGACGCGAGTTGCTCGGGAGGAGAGGTTGGTGCGGGAAGCGACGATGGCGGTAGCAGAAACTCCGGCATGAAGACAGGGAGGATTACAGGAGGTGGTGCGGTGGTGGGGTTGGCCTGCAGGTGGCCGAAGGCTGGTCGGGGTGGCCTGGTTCAGCGAGGTCGCCGACAGCATCGGTGGCGGTGAGGAGATCTTGGCGTGAATCCATGGTGGTGCTGGAGCTCGGGGTGCGCTGCTGCTGCGGCGAGGGAGGAGCATGGTGCAGGGGCTCCACGGGCTCATGGCTTGGTGGTTCGGCGACGGAGATCCGACGATGAGGTGGAGCAGGGGCGCGGGAGATGGGGCTCGAGCTCCTGGCGCTTGGCGAAGACAGCGTGGAGCCCTCGAGCGGGAGAGCCTATGGGCGCAGAGGAGCTCCACTCCTCTGGATCGAATAGGGAGGAGGTGGCAGGCTAGAAGTTAGGGGAAGACTAGGCTGCCAGATTTGGAAGGGGAGATGTATAAATAGGGTAGGTGCTAGGGTTAGAGGGTTTTCATCTGTTTTCGGAGCGTTCAATCATCATCGGATGGTCCGGAGCGGAGGGGGTAGGTACGTGGGCTAGATGGATTGTGTAGAGGGCTTGGGCTGAGAGGAGAGGAAAGAAGGCAGCCCGACAACCGTTTCTGGAGACCGAGAACGTCCGACATTTGACCGACTATACTGCCACTGTAGTTATCCGTTGGGGCGTCAAACGGACTCTGAATGCAATGAAACTTGGCAGCCAGCCTACCTACAACATGACAACACAGCATGCCAACTTTCAACCCATTCCGAGAACATTTTCTGGCCACTTATAAAATAATATTTCTAAGGTGCTGCGGGCGCATGCAAGTGTGTCTGGGATCAGAACAGACAACGGAAAGAACTGGGAGACCCGGATTAATGCAAGCTTCAAAAACATGCAGATGCAATGCGGATGATGACATGGCAAGATGCAACACGCAAGCAAAAGACAAGGCAACAATAGCGAATAACTAGAGGACACCCGGTGCATCGGTCTCGGGGCGTTACATCTTCAGAGTTACATTTAATTCTTTCAAAAAGATCCCACTGGAAATCAATAGTCTTCTTCATAAAGGAACCAATACAAGAAGTATCAAGCATGGATCGATCATCATGAGAAAACCAAGCATAAAAATTCTGAATGATAATTTCTCTTGAGAGCTCAAGATTGGGGCATGAATATAACATTGACTTAAGGATCCCCCAAGCTAGAGCGATACTTTCTCCTTGACGAGGCCACAAATAGTATATATAATTCCGATCACAATGAACTAGATGCATAGGATAATTTTTTTTGGTGAAACTCCAATTTCAATCGATTCCAATTCCAAGATCCAATATCATCGCATAGCCTATGCCATGCCAATGATTTTCCCTTCAAATATAAAGGGAAAACCTTCTTCTTAGCTTCATCTCTGGGTAAACCTGCAAGCTTAAACAATCCTGAAATTTCATCCACATATATCAAATGCATATTAGGATGTTCTGTTCCATCTCCTGCATAAGGATTAGCTAGCAGTTGTTCTATCATACCCGAACAAATTTCATAACTAATATTTTCAGTAGGTGCCATAGGTTGAGGTGTGGCTAAATGTGGTTCCGCTCAAGGTGAAGATACCCCGAACAAACCCCTCAAAGGATTGTTTTCCTTAGTAACAAGTGATAGTAAATTCAGCATGTAGTAATAATTTTTCCGTACCAATTTCCACTTGCCAAGAGCGCTTCAGTCCCCGGCAACAGCGCCAAAAAAGAGCCCTGATGCCCCATAAGTATAGGGGATCAATCGTAGTCCTCTCAATAAGTAAGAGTGTCAAACCCAATGAGGAGCAGAAGGAAATGACAAGTGGTTTTCAGCAAGGTATTCTCTGCAACCACTGAAATTATAAGTAACGAGTAGTTTGATAACAAGATAATTTGAAATGAGCAAGTAACGATAGTAGTAACAAATTTGCAGCAAGTTAGCCCAATACTTTTGAGGAAAAGGACAAGCCAAAATGGTCCCTTATAATAAGCAAAGCGTTCTTGAGGATACACGTGAATTTCATCCAGTCACTTTCATCTTGTTGGTTTAATTTGTGTTTGCTACTTTGATAGTTTGATATGTGGGTGGACCGGTGCTTTGGTGCTGTTCTTACTTGAACAAACCTCCTACTTATGATTAACCCCCTCGCAAGCATCCGCAACTACAAGAAAAGTATTAACAATAAATTCTAACCATAGCATTAAACTTTTGTATCCAAATCAGCCGCTTATGGAATAGGGCATAAACTAGGGTTTAAGCTTCTGCCACTCTCGCAACCCATCATCTAATAACTAATCCATAATGCATTCCCTTAGGCCCAAATACGGTGAAGTTCCATTTAGTTGACGTTCACATGACACCATGTCAGTGCAACAAACCCTGGGTTTATTGCCCAGACTATGCACACGCGCGGGAATGAGGTTGAAGCACAAGCCCAAGTCAGAATACAAGAAGCCAGGAGATTCAGAGGGACCAAGAACGAGCCAAGGAAGTAGGATATAGTCAAGAGAAAAGCCTCCCTTTCCGGGCAGGCGAGCCCGGCAAGGGGCGAGGCCACCCCCAAATGCAGACAATTAGAGGCGCCCCGGTAGGGCCTATCGGGGCTCACGGAGGCAAAATCGCCTCACCAAGCACTAAAACACGACCCATGTCATCAATCAATGCAGTGTCAGGCCGCAAAGTGATTAAGTGGAGCCATTCGCCACATGGCAGCCATTTCCTACAGAAGGAACCCACAGATGACACCCTTCTTGCGACATGTCAAGAGAACAGGCGCGGAGCTGGGAAGATAGCCCGGCAGGCCTTGCCGGGAAACCAATGATGTCACGTTAAGTGGTGCATTTAATGCGCCCCGTCAGCCCGCAGAGTTAGGTATGATAGCATTGTTTTCTATCTTAACAGTGCATAATGACTACTTTTCCACTGTTGTTACCCCTTGATCTATAAACGGCGGCCCATGGCAATCGTAGAAAGGGTTAGAAGGTTGGATAACTCACACCCCCATACGCGCATAGTCACTGCTGCCTGAGGCAACCCCTTCTGGGCAAGTGTACTGCGCACCACCACCACCTTTTCCACCGTCAATCCACCAAAGCAGGAGTAGGGTTTGACGCCTTGCGGCGGACCGAACCTAGGTAAATTGCCCGTGCGATCTCTGCCGCGCTGCCCCCACACTAGTCTGCTCTTTGTGCAACGCGTCTCCCCCCTGCCGAACCAGCAAGGGACCTCCTGGTCCCATAGGTGGTCGTGGTTTCCCATGACATCTTTGGCGCGACAGGTAGGGGGCTCGCTTGTGTGAACCTGAAGGCGTGAACAATGCGTCAGCTTCGGCACCATTTTCATCTTCGGCGACTCCATCGACCATGGCGCCTAAGAAGAAGCCCAGTCCTCCAGCTCATCCATCCACCTCGAAGGCTCCGCCGCCCGTGGCCTCTAACACTACGGGGGGTGCGGAGGCGTACGAGGGTGCAGATGCTGCTAGGGAAGTGGTCGGAGCAGGCGGCGCCACCACCACTTCCCCCACGGCCGACGCAGGAGAAGGAGTTGTCGGAGGAGAGCCACATCAGTAGCGCCCCGACGGGCATGCTCCCTGAGGTATAGATGAGGGAACCACTCCATCTGTGCCCCTCTCCCCCGCCGACAGGCACAACCGCAGCAACGACGCTCGGACCAGGGTGAACCGCCGCCCTCTGGCCGCCCCCACCATGGGTGCGGTCCCAACGCGTACACCTCCCCCAGGACGGGCCGACCAAGCTGCTGCGCCTGACAGAGCCACTCGCCCTCAAGCGCTTTCGCCGCACCACATCCAAGTAGTAGACCCACACCTGGCTCATCCAGGGGGCTTGTGCCCACCTCGGGTACCTTTCGGACTATGTTCTTCTCCCATTTGCCTGTTTCCCAAGATAAAAAAATTTATATACCCCCCAAACCTATTGACCACCGTATTCCAGAGAAATCTTCTGTTTTCTTTTCTTATTGTTTCCGTTCAGATCAGTTCAGCCAGACATCATGTCTTCTTCTTCCTCGAACAACTTGCAAGAGGATGCTTGGTTGATGAAGACCGAGCTGAAGAGAGAAGAGCCCATAGAAGCCTCAAAGGGGACAAGAGCAAGGAGGCTACCGGAGATCAAGCATCGGTGGTTAGCAGGTCTAGCCTGCCGAGGAAGAAGAAGAAGATATCCTTAAATCTTACTATGTTCATCTCACCCGGGCCACCACCAAGATCGAAGCTTTTCAGGTCATCGAAACGGTTCATATGCAAAATAAATATCTCACCCATGAAAATATTCTGTTGCAATAGCACATCATCGTCCTTTGGAGCGCCATCCATAGATTAGAGAATCTCTTGATCATGAAGGACAAGATCGCTACCACTTCATCACCACCACCTCCTTCTTAATCACCCAAAGAAAATTGAGTATCTAGTATGGTCACTCCCCTTGGCTTGCGCCAAGCTTGGGGAAGGTGCCCCGGTATCGTATCACCCCCACCATCATTTTCCTTTCATCTTAGTTCGATCCATAGTTAGCTTTTGCTTTAGATGAATAAAAGTTTAGTTCTATCCTTTCTCTTCGACAGTTTTCTTAGTGATATATCTTTGTAATCGTGTGCGAGATATATAATAATGTTCAGTTTGAGTTTTGCTTTCTTTACTTTCATGTTCCAATAAAAAATAAAGGAAATAAATGAAAAAGATCATATGCGAACCTTACGGTAAGTACTGACACCACATAAGGAAAAGTCTAAGTAGAAAATTTTATTGAAGATTGACAAACATAGCATTGGTCAATGATGCAATTGATGAAAGAATTAATAAGAGAAGAGAAGATTCACATGCAAATACACCATCTTGGAAATCTTTTGTGATTGTGAGCCCCCATCAAAATATTATATGCCAAAATTGTTGCTGTTGGACAAGAAAGACAACGTAATGATTTATGTTTGTTCATATTCACATAGATGTTATATTGTCGTAGATCCTTTAACATGTGATGCATGCCCCCCATCTTTGCTAGCCAAAAATTCCGCACCAAGTAGAGATACTACTGGTGCATCCAAAACCCTTAAACCCAAATCTTGTTTTCAAGAGTCCTTCAAGAAAGTTGTCATCGGTGCAATAAGGCAATAAAAATTGATTCTAAAAATGTTAGATCAATTAGTGTAAGAGAAATTTGAGCGTTGTACGAACTTGTGAAGGCAAAGAATAAAATCGACAGACTGCATAATAAAGGTTGCTATTACAAGGGGCAACATAACGTGATGTTCTTTTGCACTAAGGGATTGATCATACAAACAAAAAGCACATGGTAACCTCTGCCTCCCTCTATGAAGGGCCTATCTTTTACTTTTATGTATTTACTTTCATGCAAGAGTCAAAGTTTTTCACTCTATTCCTTTTTATTTTTCACTTTTGGCAAGCATCATGTGGTGAGGACAGAGCTAGGCACATATATCCAGTTGGATATGGGTAGCATGAGTTATTATTGTTGACATCACCCTTGAGGTGAATACGTTGGGAGGCGAATCTATAAGCCCCTATGTTTCTATGTGTCCAGTTGAAATGTTTTGCTCATGTGTATGCGGTGAGTGTTAGCAATCATAGAAGACTATATGATGGTTGAGTATGTGGACTTGCCTAAAGGCTCTGATACGTGACCCTTCCTGAAAAGGTGATGAATTGTAGTTGCAAAGTTGACTGAGAACATAGTTTGTTGGTTTGCAATAGATTTTATGCTTCATACTTCGATGTTGTGATGAATTGTTACTAATTCATGAGAAGTCCATGATAAAAGTTCTATGAAAAAGTTTTATGTTAAAGTTTGTTGTTGTTATAAAAACTTACATGATGCTTCTACGCCCGTATTTTGTTTTTATCGACACCTCTCTCTCTCTATGCATGTGGACATGTTTTTCGATTTCAGTTTTCGGTTGAGGACAAGCGAGGAAGCTTGGGGGAGTTGATACGTCCATTTTGCATCATGTTTACCTCATGTTATTTATGATGTTTTCGTGCATAATAATGCTTTTTGGAGTAATTCTAATGCCTTTTCTCTCATAATATGCAAGGTTGAAACAAAGAGGGAGAATTCCGGCAGCTGGAAACCTGGACCTGAAAATGCTACGTCAGGCTATCTATTCTGCACAACTCCAAATGAGCTGAAACTTCACGAGGAATTTTTGTGGAATAAATAAGAAAAACTGGAGTAAATAACTACAGGAGGGGGGCACATGCTGAGCATAAGACACCAGGGCGCACATGGCCCCCCAGGCGCACCCTGGTGGGTTGTGCTCAGCCCAGCCCACCTCCGGTACCCATATTATGGTATATAAGTCATTTTGACCTAGAAAAAAAGGGGAGGACTTTCGGGACGAAGCGCCACCATCTCGAGGCGGAACTTGGGCAGGAGCACTTTTTCCCTCCAGCGGAGCATTTTGCTGGGGAACTTCCCTCCCGGAGGGGAAATCATCGTCATCATCATCATCACCAACAACTCTCCCATCTTGGGAAGGGCAATCTCCATCAACATCTTCAACAACAGCATCTCCCCTCAAACCCTAGTTCATCTCTTGTGTTCAATCTTCGTACCGGAACTATAGATTGGTACTTGTGGGTGACTAGTAGTGTTGATTACATCTAGTAGTTGATTACTATATGGTTTATTTGGTGGAATATTATATGTTAAGATCCAATATGCTATTTAATACCCCTCTGATCTTGAGCATTATTACCATTTATGAGTAATTACTTTTGTTCTTGAGGTCACAGGAGAAATCTTGTTGCAAGTAATCATGTGAATTTTGTATGTGTTTGATATTTTGATGGTATGTATGTTGTGATTTCCTTATTGGTCTCATGTGAACGTTGACTACATGACACTTCACCATATTTGGACCTAAGGGAATGCATTGTGGAGTAGTTATAAGATGATGGGCTGTGAGAGTGACAGAAACTTAAACCCTAGTTTATGCGCTATTCCGTAAGGGACCGACTGGATCCAAAAGTTTAATGTTATGGTTAGAATTTATTCTTAATACTTTTCTCATAGTTCCGGATGCTTGCGAGGGGGTTAATCATAATTGGAGGTGTGTTCAAGTAAGAACAACACCTAAGCACCAATCCACCCACATATCAAATTATCAAAGTAGCGAACACAAATCAAACCAACATGATGAAAGTGACTAGAGGAAATTCCAATGTACCCTCGAGAACGCTTTGCTTATCATAAGAGACTGTTTTGTCCTGACCTTTGCCTCAAAAGGATTGGGCTACCTTGCTGCATTTTGTTACTATTATTGTTACTTGCTCGTTACAAATTATCTTGCTATCAAACTACTCATTACTTGTAATTTCAATGCTTGCAATGAATACCTTGCTGAAAACCACTTGTCATTTCCTTCTGCTCCTTGTTGGGTTTGATACTCTTACTTATCGAAAGGACTATCATTGATCCCCTACACTTGTGGGTTATCACCAACTTGAGGACCCCATAGTTCGGGACTCCCTCACATCCCCCTGGTTGTTTTGAGTGCAAGAAATCCTTAAATATTCTATAAAAAATCATGTTAAAATTTCAGATCATTCTGAGCACTCTTATTTTTGGGCTATTTTTTGTTGGACGGATAATTCAAATAATAGGACAATCATGGCATTTTATTGCATTTAACTAAAAATAATAGAAAAAGGTGAGTACAGAAGGCTGTGCTTACTAAATCCATCGACCACATGCCCCTCAAAGAGCAGATATTAATAAGGTTGATCAAGCACTACTAGGAAAGGGCTTATAGGTGAAATCAAATTAGGTGCGGGTGGGGCGGGGCACCAGCCGCAGCTAATTTGAAAATCTAGCAGTGGGGGGTGAAAAAGCATACCTGCCAGTGCTAGTGGCGTAGCAGTAGCGGGTGTGCCCCAGCGACCGGCACAGCTAGCCTCGCAAAAATTGCAATCCTAGTGAAACCTCGCACTAGCGGGCCTTGAGGAGCACCCGCCACTTCTACATCGTATTATAGTGGCGGTCGTGGAGTGCACCCTCCCCCGACATGGTGGGGTGACCCTTCTAAAGTTTTATATTTTCGATATCCAGATGTTTGAAGTGACGGGCAACGGAGGTACTCGCCACTGCTCCAATGCAGTCGGAAGTACGAAAAAAAGTATAGAGTGGCGTGTGCTCTGTAGTTCCCGCCATAGGTGTTTATTGTCTTTTTATGCTTACCTGAAATTTAGTTAATGCCGCAAAAATTGCAAACTAACTCCAAAAGTTGTCAAATTGTAGCACGGGGCTTCTGATGGCATATATTACAGATGGAAAATATTTCAAGTCCAAAATCTGTTTAAAATTTGAGTTCTATGTGTCAGCTGGTCCTTTCGAAACCCTTTACACTTGGTGGGAGCGTGTCCTGTTTCCACATGATGTGCATTAGGTTTTGGTCGCAACGATATCTAATTTTTATCAGACCATACAGGTGTTCAATGGACACAGCATGGAAAGTTTCAAACATTTCCAACATCGTTAGAACGGCCAATGTTTTTCTGCGTTTTTTACTAGCTGAAAATTTAGTTAATGCCGCGAAAATTGCAAACCAACTCCAAAAGTTGTCAAATTGTAGAACTGGGTTTCTGGTGGCATATATTACACATGAAAAAAAAATTCAAGTCCAAAATATGTTAAAAATTGAGTTCTATGTGTCGGGTGGTCCTTTCGAAACCCTATATACACTTGGCGGGAGAGTGTCCTATTTGCACATGATGTGCATCACGTTTTGGTCTTGACGATCTCTAATTCTTATCCCATGATATAGGCATTCAATGGAGATGGCATGGAAATTTTCAATTTCAACATTGTAAGCACGACCAAAGTTTGTTTTGCATTTTTTACTTGCCAAAAATTCAGTTAATGCCGCAAAAATTGCAAACTAACTCCAAAAGTTGTAAAATTGTAGCACGGGGCTTCGGATGGCGTATATTACACATGGAAAATTTTCAGGTCCAAAATATGTTTAAATTTGAGTTCTATGTGTCAGGTGGTCCTTTCGAAACCTTACACACACTTGGCGGGATAGTGTCCTATTTCCACACGATGTGCATCAGGTTCTGGTCATAACGACCTATAGTTCTGATCACACCATATGGGTGTTCAAATCAGACAGCATGGAAAGTTTCAAACATTTTCAACATTGTTAGCACAACCAATGTTTTTTTTGCATTTTTTAGGTGCCGGAAATTTAGTTAATGCCATGAAGATTGAAAACCAACTCCAAAATTTGTCAAATTGTAGCACGGGGCGTATATTACACATGGAAAAAATTTCAAGTCTAAAAATGTCAAAGTGCGTTGTCATTTTTGTACCCAATGAATATTTGTAAAAGCAGATTTTACGTATGTTGGCTCTTGGCTGGAGGGTCGCCCTGGCAGCCCACCATATCTAATGTTATCAGTGGTGGGTGCCGCATAATACCCTCCGTGTTAACCTAAAACACGCACCACCCATGCATTATTTCGAAACTTACCTAATTCGTTCCCCTATTCTCCCGCCTCTTGCGTGCTCGTCCACCGCAACCGCCACCGGCCGCCATGCACCTCTTTGTACATTCGCGCCCTCTCGTCTTCCGCCACAAAAAAAGTTGTAGTTTTTCCCCGCGAGATCCCATGGGCCGGCACCTTGATAACATCGCGGCGGTCACAATGAACCCCACCGTCTTGTCAACACCATCGTCAGGGTCAGAAATTTCTGATTCACATCTGTGTCATGGTATAATTTCACTGCATTTCACGTATATATGTTCCCTTATTATAGATGATTTGTAACGTGTTTGATGAAATGCCACACAAAGGATTTAGATCTTCGATGATCTTAGATATATTTATATAAACACATGGATGGTGTGGTGTCATTCGATGTAGAATCAGATGGCTGTGTTTTATTGTAGGACTTAATATAAGTACCAATATTTTGACGAAATGTTCATTCATTTCCGTTTCGTCAAATTTCTAGTACTCAATATGCCCTATTTTTAGCAAAGGTCATGCCGAATTCAGTCGCAATTGTCTTTCTATGTTCAACCATAACTTTTGGTTACTACATTGCAGTTAGACAAATGGATCATGACGCGGGAATGTCATGTCAGAAGGAACCTCAATACACCAATCCTGACACCGAGATGAACGCCCTAGACATGGATGATTCGGCCATCCCTGACGTCTAGATGGGTAACGACCAATAGGTAGGACGGACCACCGGGGCAGGGGACACGAGCCACACTGATGGTACTTCATCTAGCATGGCCACCACAAAAAACAACAACCGAAAGGCAAGGGATCCAAACAAGCTTCACGAAGGTAAAATTGCAATCACCACAGTTGGCCCAAGTGGCGAGCCCGTCACCCCAGAGGATGCAACAAAAAGGTATAGAAAAATGATAGGTTGCAACTTGTGAAACCATGCCGATTAGTAGCAAGGATTTGGTCGAACATAAGGAGAATCTACTACTGGAGTTAAATTGTAGTTATAAATTTCCACCTGATGTCAAGAAGTTAGCCCAAAATTATGCTATGTCAAATGGCTAAAGATATTAAGGGACTGGAAGAGCAGTGCCCGTTCAAATCTAGTTGGTAAGGACTTCGAGAGCGTTAAGTGCCTCAATCCAACTATGGATCACAAAGGTTGGACGAAGTTTTGTGAATCCTCTGATAGCGAGTCAAGCAAGGAGATAAGCGATCATTTTCGTAAATTGCAGAAAAATATGCTAGGTAACCACCATTTAGGCCCTGGTGGTGACAAAGCTGCAGAACCCAAGTGGGAGAAGGAGGTTGCAGACTGTATAGCTTCGGGTAAACAACCTCCGTTCTGGAACATCAAGATCGTGCTCGGGGCTTCAGTTTTCTCAGGGCCCGTGCAGTGCAAGACCCAGACAGTAAGGAGTTGGTCCTCCCGACGCAGGAACTTCACTGCATGGAGGAGAACTTGGTAACATCGATCATCACTAATAATTTAGTCCCCATAACTTATTTATTACGTACCATACTAATATATGTATTTTTTGTAAAGACAAATAAAATAGGAATTTGGACTGGGTCCTCAGCAATCTCCCCACGGCTGTAGGTATGATGACTCTCTTACCCGTGAAGTGAACACGGGTTTTGGGGTTAACAGGAAGCCCCAGACTAGGCATGCGTTGGGAGGGGGTAAGATGTTGTGGGACGATGCCTACCCCGAAACCAAAGAACTCAAAAAATACAGAAGGAAGTACATAAGAAAAACCAATTTAGATGTCGTAGTACATGCTGCAGCCAACAAAAGGTTAGCAGAAATGTTTCCGCAGGGCGCACCAAGTCCTACCTAGGAGCAAACACCTATCATCAGCCATCATCCACGTGCATCCCACTTTCTTCCATGCTGGCTGCAAGCCAACGTGGAGGGGGTGAAGACAAGGGTTGCCAAGGGTCAAGTCATCCTGTTTACTGATGGTAGTAGAATGGTGCACAACGTTGTCCTGCTACATGGCATCACGAGGGTCTAGGTGTAGGAGGTAGTGACGAGCGTCGAATCTTTGTCATTGCCTCACCCCCTGAAGACGGCGTTTATATGTTATGGAAATTGACCCAGAGCCACCTACTTAAGTGGCCAATGAAGGATATAAAGGAGATTCCCAAAGAATTTGCTGGCACCGGAGATGTATTGCCAGATAGTCCACATTCAGGTAAGAAGAATGCATGTGACAGTTGCGGACTATCCATGGACATACCTTCTATGCCTATTGTCGTCCCCGAAGGGCAGAAAATGAACTTGTATAATCCCGGGGAGCCGCTTCTATTGGACTCTATGTTGGAGACCCACTCGATTGATATTCAAATTCTACACGCCCATGTGATAGAGCAATAAAAAAAGGTTAACACGGACACACGACCAAGGTGATAGAAACTAATAGTTTTGTCCAGGAGTCTCCAACAAACAGACTCGATCTAGCCTTTAATGAGGTCATCCATGCAAATATCTTCTCTATCAGTGTAGTCTCCCCAAAGTTGATGAGGCTCTAGGTACTTCATCAAGCTACATATCCTCCAGTCCTGCATGGCAAAGTTTCCTTACCTGATCCTTTTTACATGCACTGCCACAACCTAGAAACCACATAAGGCCAGGAGGTCATCTCAAACTACCTGTTCCCGTTCTTTATTGTCAATCATCCACATGCGGACATATTTCTAGTGCCATATTACAACTATTAAGTGATTAACGTTCATTTATTTATTTCGAAACATATAAATAGCTTTGTGGTTTGATCTCACCGATGCTAATTTCTTCATTGTTTTGCGCAATGACTGACATTGTATCATAATCACATTATTAGTGACACAGGGCTTGGCTTACTTCTTCAATTCGAAGAGACACCCTCAAAAGCAATGGACCAGATTGAACAAGGTTCTGAATGATGCTCTCTCCAAGTATAAGATCGTCAGAGAGACTATAACAGAACATTCAGAATTCAAGTTCTTCTCTAGTACTTGTTGCTATCACGACCAAAATGTGGAAACCTCTCATTGGTGTGGATACTGTGCCATGGCAATGATGGACAACTCTTTGAACAAAAGCAACTATCTGCATAATGATAACTAGATCATCAAGTGGTCCAAAGAGATGGAGAGGGACATGGACATAGGGGAACTATTAACAGAGCATGATCTCCTCCAAAAGATGTTGGCCAGAATCATCAACGAAGAGGTCATAAATGAGGATGGGAAGTTTCACTTCCAGCTACAGAGAGGTGAAGAATGACTTCACCAAGTTTAAGACATATTGCGGTAATCAATTGCGAGCAATACGGTGCTTCAAAACATCTTGATTCGTTGTTCATTTTATGAGTTCACAATTTTACCTGTTTATACTGCATGTTTGCTTCATTAATAATCTTAATTATTGCAACACCGTTGTAATATGATTGTTTGAATTCAATGGGATGATTGAGTGCAAAATACTGCTTCAGCACCAAAATAATGTTGCTGCGGTAGCAAAACAACACTGCCGTGGCAGCAATTTCTCTGTATTCCGACTTTGGTACCGGTGGCAGGTGGCAAAGGTGCATGCCACGCCTAGTACATGCAACAGTGGCGGGCAGTGATTTTACTTGTGGCGCGCGATAACTTTGGCCCGCAACTACAGTGTTGTCATGAGTGGCGGGTGGCGGCAGGAGGTCAGTGGCCGGTGGCCCTGAGAGCTTGGCCCACCACCACTAGGCTTTTTGCACCCGCCACTACTGGGCATTCCTCCAGTAGTGATGTCTTATTAATAAACTATTTCCGAGTAACATGAAACCGAAGAATCTTCATATAACACTTGGTTACCTCGACGGGGATATGCATCTCCCTAATGGTAAGTGTTTCATATCTATTGTTGACAGTTGAAAGAGGGATTTGAAAAGTACCAATAGTAAATGTCAGAGTCTTTTAAATAACATGAATACCATTCACTTGAAATTGTTTCTTCGCAAAGCACATCATATGTTCATTACCATTGATATGAAAGTGACCTTGCTTTTCTTGCAATAAATAATAGCCCCTATTGTTTTAAAAAGGGTCTACCAAGGATAATTGACATGTGGCCGTCCTCAGGCATATCAAGTATAACAAAGTCTGTGAAGCTAGTAACATTTCCAACTACAACACGCATATCCTAACAAATGTCGATAGGTATGGCAGTTGGTTTGTCAGCCATTTTGCAATGATATCTCAGTAGGTGTGAGTTTATTCATATTGAGTTTTCTATATAAAGATAAAGGCATAACACTAACACCGGCTCCCCAATCACATAAAGTAGTTTTAACACAATTTCTTTTAATGGAGCATGGTATAGTTGGTATTCATGGATCTCCTAGTTTCTTAGGTACTCCATCCTTAAAAGAATAGTTTGCAAGCATGGTGGAGATTTCAGCTTCAGGTATTTTTCTTTTATTAGTGACAATATCTTTCATGTATTTAACATATGGGACCATCTTCAAAATGCCAGTCAAACAGGTACACAAAAAGACTGTCCCAAGCATTTCAGCGAACCATTCAAATTCTTTGTCATGCTTATTCTTACGTGGCTTAGGAGGAAAGTACATGGGCTTCTGAACCCATGGATCTCTCTCTTTACCATGTTTTCTAGCAATGAAATCTCTTTTATCATAACTTTTATTTTTAGGAGGTGGGTTATCAAGATCAATAGAAGGTTCCATTTGAACATCAATATCAGGTTCTTTATCATTGTCTAGTTGAGCATCTACATGAACATCATCATAATCGTTATCATTATCATTATCACTGGGTGAGAGTTCATTACCAGATTGTGTCTCAGCATCAGGAATAGAAGCATCATTAATATCCTCAGAAGGTTTTTCTACCTCAGGTTCACAACAAGTATGCAAAGTCCTACCATTTTTCTTTTAGGGTGACCTCTAGGATAAACTAGCTCCCGAGTAATTCTACCCCTCCCATCATTACTCTAACAGCATGATCATTCACATTATTATTCATCTCATTAAGCAAATCATTTTGAGATTTAGCAACGTGTTCCAACTGGGTTTGAACCATGGAAGCATGTTTACCTACACCTTTGACATCATTCGCAATTCTAAACAACAAGTCACTGAAGAGATCAATCATGTAGGCATTATGTTTCATAACATTCACATTAAAATGATCTTGTTTAATAATGTAATTGTCAAATTCATACAAGCATTGACTAGCAGATTTATTATAAGGAATATCGCCTTCATCAAATCTTATAAAATAATTTACCTCTATTACCTGCGTGGGTGTGTCAAGACCATGTATTTCCTCAATAGGTAGTAAATTCTTAACATCTTCAGCTTCAATACATTTTTCTTTCATAGACTTCTTTGCCTCTTGCATATCTTTAGGACTGAGAAATAGAATACCTCCATTCTTCGAGTTGGTTTAGGTGGTGGTTTCAGAAGACTCCAACCATTATCATTCTTCAATATATTATTCAATAGTTCTTCATCTTTTTCAATAGTTAATTCCCTAAAAACACAACCAGCACAACTATCTAGGTATCCCCTAGAAACATTGGTTAGTCTATTATAAAATATATCAAGTATTTCATTTTTCTTATGAGGATAATCAGGAAAATCATTAATTAATTGGAGAAGCTTCCCCCAAGCTTGAGGGGGATTCTTTTCTTCAATTTGCACAAAGTTAAATATTTCCTGTAAGGCAGCTTGTTTCTTATGAGCAGGAAAATATTTTTCAGAGAAGTAATATATCATATCCTCGTGACTATGCACACAACCAAGAGCAAGAGTATTAAACCATTTCTTAGCATCACCCTTTAACGGGAAGTAAACAACCTAAGAATATAATAGTAGCAAATTTTTTGCTCATGAGAAAATAGGGTAGCTCTATCATTCAATTTAGTAAGGTGTGCCACAACAGTTTCAGTTTCATAACCATGGAAAGGATCAGATTCAACCAAAGTAATTAAATCAGGATTGACAGAGAATTCATAATCCTTATTAGTAATAAAGATAGCTGATGTAGAAAACTTTGGATCATGTTTCATTATAGAATTCAAAGATTCTTCTTTAAGCTTACATAGGAGTTTCTTAAGATCATCTCTATCATTACAAGCAAGAAATCCCTAGATATCTCTCCATCCATAACATAACCCTCAAGTATCTTAGGCATTTCATGTCTAGGATAGCTAGGCCAAATAGGTGAATCATTTTCAATTTCAATAATTTCATTAATTTCAGTAATTTTATCACTTTCAACATTCCCAAATTCTTTAGCTTTAGCAAGTTGCTCATCATAAAAATTCACCTAGCAGCACAATTTTATCAAGCAAAGTACAAGCATCATCAATAGCATCATTCATAGCAGAAGTAGCATCATCAGTTACTTGCGACATATCAGAATTAATAGTAGGTGGTGGTGTCGCAAGCTTACTCAGAACAGAAGGTGAATCAAGTGCAAAGCTAGATAACAGTTCCTTACCTCCCCTCGTCCTAGAGGGAATGATCTTGGTTCTATCATCCTTAAGATTGTTCATAGTGATCAATAGATATAAATCCTAAGTGACTTAGCAAATAGAGCTATGCTCCCTGGCAATGGTGCCAGAAAAAGGTCTTGATAACCCACAAGTGTAGGGGATCGCAACAGTTTACGAGGGTAGCGTATTTAACCCAAATTTATTGATTAGATACAAGGGGAACCAAGGAATATTTGAAAGTGTTAGTAGTTGAGTTGTCAATTCAACCACATATGGGGAACTAAATATCTACAACAGAGTTATTAGTAGCACAATAATATGATAGTTTGATAGCGGTAGTAACGATAGAAATAGTAACGGTAACAACAGTAGCAGTAGTTTCGTAGAAATTCTGACCGTAGCAGCAAAGTAGTAAGTTAGCAAAGGTGAATATGTGAAAAGCTCATAGGCATTGGATTGGTGATGGATAATTATGTTGGATGAGATTAATCATGTAATAGTTATAACCTAGTGCGACACAGAACTACCTCCAATTCATCAATGTAATGTAGGCATGTATTCCATATATAGTCCTACGTACTTGCGATAAGAACTTGCATGAAATCTTTTGTCCTACCCTCTAGTGGCAGTGGGGTCCGTAAGGAAACTAAGGGATATTAAGGTCTCCTTTTAATAGAGAATCAAAACAAAGCATTAACACATTGTGAATACATGAACTCCTCAAACTACGGTAATCACCAGAAAGAATCCCAGTTATTGTCACCGTGGGGTATGTGAATAGGTGCGTATAACTTGCAAGATAGGATCAAGAACACAAATACATTCATGAAAACATAAATGGTTCAGATCTAAAATCATGGCACTCAGGCCCTCGTGACAAGCATTAGGCATAGCAAAGTCATAGCAACATCAATCTTAGAACATAGTGGATAGTAGGGATCAAGCCCTAACGGAAGTAACTCGATTACATGATAAATCTCATCGAACCCATCACAGTCCAGCAAGCCTATGAAGAGATTACTCACTCTCGACAGTGAGCATCATGAAATTGGTGATTAGGAAGGGTTAGTGATGATGATATGAGGAATCCCCCTCTCCGGAGCACCGAACGGACTCCAAATATAGCCTACTGATGAAGAACAGGAGGTGGCAGTAGCTCCGTATCGTAAAATGCAATGAAACTTCCTCTCTTGTTTTTTCTCGGGAAAATGGAATTTATAGGCATGAAATTAGGGTCAGCGGAGCCTCATGGGCCCCACGAGCAACTAGGGCGCACCCAAAAAAGAGAAAGGCAAGGCTCGCATAGAACAAAGGCTCAACCATCATATCCAACACCTGGTGCCTCATGGGCAATAGGTTTTCCCCTCGAGTGGGTCTTTGCTTAAGTATTTTTATTTATTCTATAAAA
Source organism: Triticum urartu (assembly GCF_056163025.1). Lineage (NCBI taxonomy): Eukaryota > Viridiplantae > Streptophyta > Magnoliopsida > Poales > Poaceae > Triticum > Triticum urartu. The sequence continues at coordinate 347,255,799 of NC_141876.1, read as the reverse complement.
AATCTCCAAAAAGTTTCATCCAATTTCGAGAACTTTTATTTCTACACAACAACAACACCATGGTAGTTCTGCGGAAACATCATCAGTCCAGGTTGGTTTCATTCAAATCAAGCAAATTAGACTCCAAAACAAGAGCAGAAGTGTTTGGAAAAGTAGATATGATGGGGACATATCAATAACTAAAACTAGTTCCAACACACCCCCTTGTACAACACGGCATGTTGAAAAATCTACTATTGAACTCTTATCATATATTAGTCATTCCTCTTGAGAAGTCCTTGTATAGTCTTTAAAGTCTCCTCCAAAAAACAGTGGAAAAATATGAGGATAGTAGGGTAGATATGTTGCTAAAACTCCTGTAAACCCAGTGGGAAAATAATAAGGAGAAAATGATGCAACATATAATGATTGTTGTCTCTTGATAGCTCATATGAGAAAACCTTTGAAGAAGCAGAACACTCATTGGTGAATTTAGAGAACAATTAATATGTCTTTAGTATTTCGATTAAAAAACCCAATAGGTAAAATAGGAAGTATGACATATGATATTTGAGAAGATATTGCCTCATTAAAAACATTTATGAGAAACTTTGAGAGAAAAGACACACAGGAAAAGAGTATGATCTGAGATACCATTGAAAACTCCTTTAAAACCCAGTGGGAAAAACATAAGGAGAAAAATTACATGGTATATATGAACACTTGTGTTTATATTGTCTCATTAAAAACCTTTTATGAGAAATAATTAGGGAAAAACTCATCAAGGGAAAAAGAGTACAATATATGTAATCTGATGATTGTTAACAGGTTATAGTTTGGGAGATTACTCCCCCTGAACTTTGAAAATCTGGAGGATATCACTCACTTTCCTATAATTTGTGACAATAAGAAATTCGATTAATTTGCTTGATGATATGCTCTTCACATAACATGTAGGTATTGAGTAACACAAGTGGTAGTATCTTGACAAATCAAGTTATGCTATTCCGATGAATCTCGACCACATGACTTTGAGTGTGATTAATCATTCTGTTGAGCCGCGCATGTTTTGTAATGTTGTTAGATAAAGCAATTATGTCATAATAATAAGGGGAAGTAGCCATTAAAGTATATTTAGATGACTTCCATAAGAATGTTATTCTGGTAAATTCCATCATTGATATGGCATTGTTGGGATCAAATAAGTAGCCAATATCATTATATCATATCATCGTCACATCTTGATTTTCCTAATGAAATTATCAAAGACTTATTATGATCTTGAGACATAAGTTGATATTCCTTATATCAACCATGTAACTTTTGTTGGGGTTGCTCTCCGAAAAAACATAGCAAATATAGTGGCAGGCCTGACATAGTTTGCAATTATATGAGTGTTTCGGTATTAGTGAGAGAAAGAACTTAAGGTCCTCATATCTCTTCATTATCACCCCTAGGTATAAATAGATGTGTACCCTATCAAGGTAGTATGACCAGACATGTACTTTTATTAGTATGATATATCCACATTAAACTTCTCACATATGTTTGATTATATGTAGACTGATATGTATTTTGGAGAGAATGCTCAAGTTGTAAACTTAAGCTAAATTTGGTGGAATCCAATTTTTTCGTCTGGAGATGATTTTGTGCATGTTGAGGTCTTGCATGGACATTGATGATATGGTCATCGATATACAAAAAGTGATATAAGGAAATCAAACTAGGGATTCTGTTATTAACCACATAAAAAATCATCATTATCTGAGTAGTCCTTTTCAAGAAGGACTCATTTAGTTGGTAGTACTGTATGATTTCTGACCATTTCAAGGCGGGGAGTGACTTTTGATGTTTTACACAAAACATGTTGCGGCTGGATTCGGAATTATAAGCCTTCAGGGACTTCAATATAGATATCTGAAATGAGTGACTCATATGAGTGTGTAGTCATTGCATCCATTAACTGCATGGATAATATTATTTGCATTGCTAATGATATTTAGTATCGAAACATAATTCCACTCATACCAAGAGGGTATGCTACATCATATTGATGTTGGGTCTCTGCATGAACCCTTTATTCTACAAGCCTCACTTTCTCACCAACTCGTTTACTTTGTTTATGAATGAGAAGTTATTTGTATTCCATATAGCAGATACTTATGAGGAGTATATATTATTATGGTAAATACAATTCCCTTGTTGAGCAAATGTTATTCTTCTTGAACATGCTTCCTGTTATGTTAACCAATATGGGCGCAAGAGGCACTCTACCATGGATTTTGGTTCAGATCCCAAAAGGTTTTAGCAATTTTGAGAAGAAATATATGTCGAGAAATGTTGTCTTTTGTTATATGATTCTGGTGGATTCAACGCAATTTGTCGAAATGTATTTATACCCTTTTAACTCATAGTGATTTCCTACAACTATGGAGTCAAGGTGTTCCGATGTCCCGGCACTAAAAATAGTGTGCACATTTACCTCAGGCTTTGGATGATGAGCATCCTATGAGGTGTCTTTCAACTTGATGTTGAATTGCATTTACTGACTGAGGGTCTAATTTCCCCTGTTTCCGCTGAAGCATGTGAGCAATTATATCTCATGTAGTCAAATTTCTCCCCCTCTTGCTCTCATTGGGGAGAACAAATGGTTTATTTGGTACCTCCACTTTTTGTGACATTTTACCGCCGGAATATAAAATTTAGTGACACGTTTGTCATCAGTAAATGTGTGTGGCAGATTTGCAATGTGTTGCAAATATATGATTATTTGAAATTCTACTTCAGATTCTTAAGTACGTGGTCATAAGGACTGAATCATAATGACTTATTTCATTCTTTGTGGTATTAATCTCCCCCTAATGCCATAAAATGTCCTTATTACTGATGCATCAACATACAGACTGATCATAACTCCCCATATTGGGGGCTCAGTTTATTTATGGTTGACTCATAAATAGTTATTCTCGCATAGATCCCTAATTTTTGTGAGGGCCCATTGATGTACGCTGGAGTGGTGATTTCGATCAGTATGTAACCAAATTATTGCAGAAGGGAAATACTTTATTGAGTTGCACATACTTATCTACAAGGGGAAAGTAGTATGATATACAGCTGATATGATTTAGATCATACTTGCGGTGTGTAAGGACATATGTGTCTAGCAAGAGGCTGGTAAATTACAATTCTGTAAGAGTGGTCATCTAATTAATTAGTATCTTTGATAAGATGCCTAACTAAACATTTCTGGGTACACTACAAAAAAAGACACTTCCGTGGTGATACGTGTTTGTCACAGTAGGTCACGTTTTCTGTCATGCATGTACATCCATGACAATTTTATGACAGAATCAAGATAGTCATACCTGTGCTGTCGTAGAAGTGTTCCATGACATTACCAAAATTATCATCATGGAAGTGTCAACTTCCATGACGATAAATCACGCGTCATAGAAGTGCTTTCGTCAAGGGTGACCGACATGTGGCATCCACCGTAACGGGTCGCTATTACGCTATCGGGTTGGGTTTTGGATCCGATAACCTGTTAACAGCCCGGACCAATTAGGATTCTCCACGTGTAAAATTGTCATTGGCCGGAGGAAACACGTGTTGGCTCACCATTGGCACTGACGTCATCCATTCATTGGACAGGAGGCACCTATGATACATCGACACATGGCACGGCCCAACAGAGGCCCATTCCGGTGAAAAGGCCAACCTGTTTGACTTGGTCAAAAGGTAACGGGCCGGCCCAATGAAATCCCGTTAATGAACTGTTCGTATATCGCCCATTTATGGCCCGCTAACACCCGACCCGTTAGAGCCTATCAGAATTAAGCCCGGTAGCTTCATATGGGCCGTCCAATATGATTCCAGCCCATTGTTACTTTCGACCCATGTATGGCCCATGATGTCTTTCGGCCCATATGAGGCCCTTCAAAACTCTGGGCCTAATAAAGGCCTGAGATGAAACTGGCCCATAATGAACATTGTATCACTTTATACCCATTAACGACCCATTATTCTGTCGTATGTTTCCAGCCCGTGTTAACTTTCGGCCTTCTAAGGGCCCATTTATTGTTGGGCTCATTTCTAGAATTCAGTTAGTTACACTCCGTAACTGGCCTGTTCCATTTGTGGGCCAAATTCAGCCCGTGTTTACATTGGGCACGTTTGTGCCCGTTAACTCGTTGGGCTGTTTTCATAGTGTTATCAAATACGGCCTATTAACGGCCCGTTATGGTCCACAAATAGTACGACCCATGTTTGGCGAAATGATTATACGCCCCGTAGAAGGCCCACGGATCCGACGGCCCGTAGAAGACCAATGGGCCCTACGGCCCGTAGAAGGCCCATGGATCATAAGCCCGTAGAAAGTCCATGGATCCTACGACCATAGAAGGCCCATGGATCCTACGGCCCGCACGAGGCCCATGGTGACAACAGTCCGTGTGTTGCCATGATTATTGTGGCCTAGTTACCAAAATAGGTTATTGTGGCCACTAGAAAAACAAAGAAAAAGAACTGTAGTAACTACAAGCAAACAATTAAACAAGACAATAAGGAAATAAATAAGAAAGCAACTAACGCTAACCTATTACAGCTATTACACATATTACATCCACTAGGCATCTAAGTTCGCCACCAGTGCAAATATAGGGAACAAAGCAGCATATTACATACACTGGCCGTCAAAATTGGCCACCAGTGCAAATAAACGTGGAAGAAAAACAAGTCCATAACTGAAACAACTTCAGAAGAGCTCAAGAAATGTTATGCTGGGTATCCACCATGCTGGCAAGAAGCTTAGCAAGCTTATTAGCTTTGTCCCGTTTGGCGCTAAAATCCTCCAACGCTTGCTATTGCACCAGAAAGTATGCATCTGAATGCTCGAGGGACTTCTATAGTCCCTCCGCTTCTTGTCGCAGCAGAGTTGATCGATGTCTTTCAGCTTGTAGTTGAGACTCAAGAAATCAAACTGATTCAGACAGTGAGTTTGAATAGCTTGTGCAAGCGGTAGTGGCCAGTAACTCAAATAGTATACCAAGACAGGACTTTGGGTTTGCCTCACTGTCTTCAAGATAGTTTTCCTTAGCTGTTTTATCAGCTTTGTTGGAGACCAACAAGGATGTCTCATGATCGTGAACCTTATCTGCATTACTTCCGTTATCATTGCTTAATAAGGCACTCTTCCCCAATATTCTGTCAGCATCTAAAAGAAGACACAAGCAGACACATAACAGGTTTAGCATGTACTTATATACGAAACTCCTTTCGGTGAACCAGTTCATTAGCAAGGTGGACAAGATTAAACTACCAAGTCTTATATTGCCAAGTAGTACATTATAAAAGCATCAAACAAACATATATCTATGTCCTATGGTCACTTCATTGTCTTGCCAAATCAAAATAGAGGCACGGTTCAAATCGTATCAGTTTAAGAGAAAGCAGCACTAAAAGAATACAAAGCGTGGAAATCTAAATGGCACAACAAGATTTCAAATGGGTACCACGGGTCTATATGTACAACAACACTATTGGCCCTGTTAAGATGCTAGTAATGTGCATGATATGAGAAGTCAATTGTATACACAATTGAAATTGAAATCAACAGAGCTATTTATAAGAGCAAACCTGTTAAAGAAACATGCGTAAACATACCTGTTGTGCCATTGGAGTTTCCATTGGATAGTTCAATTTAAAAATAAGTTTGTATGAGTAAATACAATGATACAAGAGCAAAGCAGTATGCACGATAGCAATGGAATATTAAATGAGAACAATTGTTCTTTAGGTTTAAGCACTTGTTCTACATGAACAGAGTACTGTAAGACGCAAGCATATAGGACTTAAAATGAAATGAGCTCCTAGACCTTACCACATTCTTGGTTCGGGACCAGTAAAGAACAAGGCATTCCCAGTCATTGTCCAGCAAATGTGTCTCAGGAGAACATAAGGAAATTTGATGAGTTTCTTTGCCAGTGAAGTACATTTTCTTCAGGTAATTCCGATACTGCCACCAAGCATTCTTGAAGATAGCGGAGGTATTAGCATAGGTTACCTCATCCTGAGTTTCCAAATCGGTACTTCTATATAGAGAAAAATGGGAAAATTTTCTGTATTATAACCATCATGGAGGTAGAATATATGGGACAAAGCAAAGTAATTGCCATGAATAACATTACTTAGACATAACTCCTGGAGAAACACCTGCAACTGGGATTTTCCTTCATCTTCGGTATAATAATTCCATGATGGGTAAATACGCAAATAGGATTTAACAACATCAAATGCGATAGATGCTAAACTATGAATGGCTAGTTGTGCTACCTCCACAGGAATAGGTGTACTAACTGGTGGAGTTGGGGTTCATCGTGGTAGTACTGGCGCTTTCGGCACTGGAGCTTCCATACTAACTGCTCTTGTTTGGGAGCTCTGTGGCGGAGATGGTGCTGTGTCAACAAGAACTAGGTTACTATCTGCTGGGGTTGGGGTTAGATTGGGTGAAGCTGGTTCTCTGTCCATCATAGTAGGGGTAAAATCTGCGAGAGTCTGGGTTATGTGTGGTTGGGTTGGTTCCCGTGCATGTACAACAGGGGTGCTATCTCCACCAAGAGGTAGCACTATTTTATTTGAAGACCGTGTTTTTACTCCACTAGATACTGCCATCACCTGCTCCAATTCAAATGACCGATAAACAGGAAACATAGTTGAATGTACAGACATTGTATGAGAGACAAATGCAATAGATAGTGTGAAAAAAGAGGGCATTAAATAATTGACATGTATATTGTTTGACTAAAATGAATAGCATGACATAATTTCACATATATGATCTCTATCTAAACTGGTTAGCATAGCATAACATAATTCAAAGATACGGTGACTAACTAAATAGGTCGCATGACATAATTCACATACATGTTCTCTAAGTAACCAGGATCATATGATTTAATTCACATATGTGATTTATATGCTAAGCGGAGGGCATTCGCATATATGATTTCTAAACTAAGAACATGGTGTTGAATATTGTGTATATGATGTCTAAACTATGCAATGCAAGACACCATATGCATGATATGAGCAGTAGAACCGTGCCAAGTTAGAGCATACACCTCGGCGGGGGAATAGGACTGGTCATCTGTCTCTGAATCCATCTCTAAGGAGCTATCAGGACCCATCAAGAGATCTGCTTCGACAGGTAGCACTTTCTGCTCTAAAGGCCTTGTTTTCACTCCAGATTTTTCCATCACCCACTCAAATGGCTGATTCACAGGAAGAGTAGTTTAATGTACAAACATTGTCGACAAATGGAAATTTAATGAAAAAAGGACGGGCTAGATATCATTCAAAATTACGATGCCTAGTTAAACAGGATGGCATTGCACATTTCACATATATTATGCCTGGCTAAGAGACATGAGACTGCATAATTCCCATATATGATATTGAAACTAAACAGGAGGCATTACAGAACATGTCTAAACTAAGCAGATGAGATATATGGTGTCGAAAGTAGGCACTTCAAGGAAACATATGCATGATATGACTAACATCATCATGCCAAGTTATAGAAAACACCTTGGGGGTTAAATAGGAGTGGTCAGCTGCGTCTGAATCCGCCTCAAAACAGTTATCTTCCTCTGGATTACAATCTAGAGAGGGGGGGGGGAGGGTTTGCCATTGAACCCACCATGAAGCGATGTATGCATGACATTGTATTGTCGTGCAAAACTCTTCTATTTTTCTCTACATGTTCAGCATGACTGTGTACAATATCTGACATGCATACAAAAAATATAGTGAGATTATGTAAGCAGAGCATGCAGAAATCTAGAGTAGCGGTAACAACGAGTGGATGGATCCAAAAATAATGATAGCAGACTGATGATTGCTTTTATTTAATAAAAAACAGATGTTGATTGCTTTACTATTTGTTTCCCACCCAAGATGAACAACATATGCATACCCTAGGTGAACCAGATATTAGACAGAGATACTATTCGTTGCTACCTCGATATGTGCCCCACAACTAATTTAGAACTCAAGTTTGAACATCAATTTGGAGCTGACTTGGAGTCTAAGAGGTGAACATGACAATAAAGTAGCAGGTAATATTAAGCAATGCATAATATAAGTAGAAACAAAAGAGTGCAACCTCTCTTGTGGACCCGTGTACTCCTCAGGTTCATCTGCTGAGTCGATGATGGTGATGCCATTGCGGTGGGTGCCAGCAGCAGGGAAGGAGATCTGAGGCGGCGAAAGACGGTCAGGAGTCATGGTGTCTGGTTTGGTGGATGCTTCTGTCGATGGAGCAGCTCAGGTGAGGTGGACGACGTCGCGGCAGGACAAGGACAAACCACACAAAGTTTTCTTCGACACCTACCTGTAACTGAAGTAATTCTGTAAGGGCTCATTTGGCTTGCATGATTCTAAAAATGTAGGTATAGGAGGAAAAACACCGGAATAGGATAAGAATGCACATGGGAAACAGAGCATTTGTGAACACATGATTTCTATCAACTTGGGTGTTTGGTTCATAGGAATTGGAGGAGTAGAGGAATGCAAAGAAACACGGCCAAAATAAAGTGAAACCATATGAAAGCGTGTACAGTTAGAATGTTATTCTGTCATTAATGCACTTGGTCTTGTTTTCATGCATAGGATTGGTCACTGAAGAAGTTGAGGCAGAGGTGGCTCTGAACATGACATGAATGTAGAGTAGTAAGTGATGCGACAAGTGTACAACCTCTTTGCCGTAGCCGTGTCGACTTCAGCATCATTGGGTTGGTCGCTGAAGAAGTTGAGGTAGAAGTGGCTGTCGGAGGTGTGGAGGAAGATCTGAGGAATCTGTAGACGGCGTCCAGGGCACCGCTCTGTTGTGATGGATCGTTCCGTTGTTGGAGCAGCTCTGGTGAACCGTAAGACTTCAAAGCTGAAGCAGCACAAGACAGACATCGTTAATCTCAAGTGGGATTCTAATAGCATCTCCAATAGATGATGTAAAATGCATTACCAAAAAGTGATAGATGTAAAATTTACATCACCAAAAATCAGCTGACTACAACAGATGAGGTAAAGACTGTTGACTCTGAACTTAACTGTCGAAACTGAAATTTACTATGGAATCTGAATGTTACTTTCGAAACTGAACGAAATAGTAGTACAGAGGCACTTCACATGGGATAGTTTACGGAGGGCCTATAGTTCATCTTCAACCTGCAACCCCCTGAGCCACCAGCCACCACCGGCCGAACCCCGCGCCGCCTCGCCGCCCCGGGACAACTCCCCACCGCTGGTCCACCGCCGCCCCGGTCAGCCCTCTAGCCCCCCTACCAAGCTTTTTCTCCGGCGATCCCCACGCCACCGCCCCACCACCGTGCCCCCACCGCCGGCGAGCAGCACCCCACCCAGAACCCTAAGATGGATCATGGGGTACCTCTCCGACGAGCCCCCCTCCCTGCTGCGGGTGGTTCTTCCTTAACTCCGGCGAGACCCCCCACCCCCTGAAAATCGACTGACCCAAAAGTTGATTCAGTCGACTGAAGTGTAGCTTAATCGGAGTAGATCAGCAGCACGAGCGAGGGGGAGAGTAGCAGGAGCAGCGCGAGCGAGCGAGCGAGAGCCGGAGCAGCAGCAGCAGCGCGAGCGACCGAGCGACAGCCGGAGCAGCAGCAGCAGCAGATCTGGATGGTATGGACGCCGTCGTTGAAGGGGCCTCGCACTAGGGAGATCCGCCGTGGAGATGTCACCCGCAGCGCTGGCTTCGAGGTAGCCGCTCCATCGGGGCGCGAGATGGAGCACGGTCTGCGCCGGTAGGTTGAGTTAAGGAGAAGGTTCGATGTGATGAGTGTACAGCCTCTTTGGTGGCGCCGAGTAGGTCTCGGCTTCGTCCGAGGAGTCAGTGTGGATGATGCGATTCTGGTGGAGCAGGTTAAGGCGGCCTTGTGGGGATGGAGCAGCCGCAATAGACAAGGCGATCGTCAGAGCAACTCCTTGGAGGTGGAGGACGGGGCGGCTGAACCGGCGGGACGATAGGATGGACGATAGATCCTCATACGGTGAGGCGGATGAGGGACATCGACCTATTGCGGTGGACAACATCGTCAGGAAAGAGGCTCCGGCTGGGCAGCGGTGAGGTCGCGGACAAAGGAGGGTGGGGTTTCGTGGCTGGAGCGGAGAGGTTATGGCGGCTAGATTTCGAGTGCCGAAAAGGAGGCGATGGGAGGGGGAACGATGACTTAGTGACGCGCTTGTCCAAAATGTAGGGTGTGTTACAAAAGTATCCCCACCGATTTGAAGGGGGATTAGAAGGGGGATTTCGCGTGTTGGGATTTGGCAGCTGGAGGGAGTTTTCGCGCATGTTGTAATGTTGGGATAGCAAGCTGCGGGTTGTGAAGGCGCCAGTTTTGGGAGCACGATATCTGAATTTTCGGGATATAACCAGGCGCGGGTTGAATTTTAGGGACAAGCCTAACATGTAATATTGTACTTGTGGTACGTACCAAATCAATTCGCACTTCCCTCAACGAAAAAAACGAAAAAATAAAACTATTCACACCACATAAAGAGAGAGTCTTGTCCCGTTTTACTATACAAATTCTATTCAAAGCTATTCCCTCCTTCCATCTATATAGGGCCTAATGCGTTTTTCGGGGCTAAATTTGACCAACCAAATATTAGAGGAATAATATATGACATGCAACTTACACAAAGCACGCCGTTAAATTCGTGTGTGAAAGGAGCTTTCAATGATATAATTTTCACATTGTGCCTATCATGTACTATTAATCTTGTCAATAGTCAAAGGCGGTCTTTAAAAACACATGAGGCCCTATAGAGATGGAAGGAGGGACTATGGATCCATGTTATGTCCAATTAATTTTTTTCGCTGGCTGTATAATGCATGTAACCTACTCATGACAACATTTTGGTGCATTCCAAATGTCTATACTACCGCTACAATTTGAACTGAATTTGAATTCGTTTCTCTATTTCAATAAGAATCTATAATCAACATTGTTGCCAACTTCAACCATCATTCGTGTATTACCTTAACAACACACCACATGATATCTATAGATATAGATATGAACTATGTGTACTATATGAAATCAAATTCATTTTTTGAATACACTTGATGTTGATTCCATATAATAGTACTTTTGATGTACTAACTAGATATTCATAATCTAAACCATGTTCCATACATACATCATGTTTATCACACAAAGTATAGTGCCCCGCCCCCTACATTATGACAAGTATTTAGGCATCACATCTGAAAGTGCTAGTGATCGACTAGAGGGGGGGTGAATAGGCGATTTTTATGAAAGTCTTCAAAACATGTAAGTTTCGAAGACAAACGATAGAAATAAACCTATTACCATGCAGCGGAAGGTAGACTACAGCAGACAAACCATATTGAAGTATTCAATGAAGTGAAAGCACAATGACTAATAGCAGCTAGGCAGTAAGGATCAGGTAGGAAGATATTGTGAAGCCAACCAGAACAGGTAATCACTCAGTGAAGCCAAATGGTGTTGCAATCGAACAATGACTTCACAAGGACCAACAATAAGTAAAGGGAAGGGAAGGATGAAACCAGTGACTCGCTGAAGGCAATGATTTGTTGGAACAGTTCCAGTTGTTGTGACAACTGTACGTCTGGTTAGGGAGGCTGAGATTCAACTCAAAAGACCTCGTCTTCACCTTATTCCCCTTGAGCTAAGGACACCTAGTCCTCGCCCAATCACTCTAGTAAGTCTTCAAGGTAGACTTCCAAACCTTCACAGACTTCGTTCACCGGCGATCCACAATGACTCTTGGATGCTCAGAACGCGACACCTAACCGGCTGGAGGATTCATAGTCCTCAAGTGTAATAAGTCTTCAGATCACACAGACAAGAAGACTTAAGTGATGCCTAACACTCTTTGGCTCTGGGTGTTTAGGGCTTTATCCTCGCAAGGAATTCTCTCTCAAAGGCTTCGAGGCGGGTTGCTCTCAAATGACAAAAGCCGTACTCTAACTCTGAGTAGCCAACCATCTATGGTTGTAGGGGGTGGGCAATTTATAGCCACTAGGCAACCCGACCTGATTTGTCTGAAATGACCCTGGGTCAGTAAGGAACTGACACGTGTTCCAACGGTCAGATTTTAAACACACACGGCAACTTTACTTGGGCTACAAGCAAAGCTGACTTATCCAACTCTGGACAAGATTTGCTCTCATAGTCCTCACTCGAAGAAATAGGATTTTCGTTAAGCATCACTTCAGTCATTCTGACTGGTTCTCTTGGACCCCACTTAACAGTATGGTGGTTCCTATGACTCAACAAAGAAAAACACAGAACGACGAAACTGCTAAGTCTTCGCGCTCCATAGTCTTCATGCAATGTCTTCTCATGTCATAGTCTTCAATGTGAATGTCTTCACATACCACCTTTGACTTCAATGTCTTCATACATTTTTAGGGGTCATCTCTGGTAGGAAAACCGAATCAATGAGGGACTTCTACCTGTGTTATCCTGCAATTCTCACAAACACATTAGTCCCTCAACTAGGTTTGTCGTCAATACTCCAAAACCAACTAGGGGTGGCACTAGATGCACTTACAATCTCCCCCTTTTTGGTGATTGATGAAAAACTAGTTGAAGTTTTCAACGGGGATTATAATATGTGAAATGTAAAGGATAGGGAATTGTCTTCATAAGTTGCAAGGGCTCCCCCTGAAGATGTGCATATACGTAATTTGCTTTTGGAATGCAAATGCACATGGCAGGTTGTACTCGTGGAGATCCTCTTCAACTTATGATGACAATTCATCATGCATGAAAAGTATGTGAAGATAATGACATGCATAATGAAAAATGGACGTCTGCAAAATGATATAAGTGCGGAATTTATCGTCGCACATGCGGAATTTATCATCGCATCACAGAATAGCAAATAAGTAGCAGACGACCATCGAGTTTAAGTGTCACAACTCAAAGAACCAAATGTATCAAAACGAGAGTTGTAAACACCAGGAAAAACATAAAGCAACCGCCCATATGGACCCGCTTGAAGACTATCAAACTCATATGCTTCTCCCCCTTTTGTCAGTAAGGACCAAAAAGGATTGACGACATAGAGCATCTACTCGTTCCCATGAGGAGTAGGTGAAGCAGCAAGGTCGTCGGTGTTGTTCGGCGGTGCAGACGAACTTGGGGCAGTGTCGATGCGTGCAGAAGTAGGGGGCGGTGAAGTAGCATCATCTTCATCATCGATCACTCTGGCATTCATAGTTGTTGCAGAGGAAGAGAACTCAGAGTCTTCAAGATACAGAGTTCGTCGCAGCACAGTCCTTCTTGGAGGTGTGGTGTCAAACTTGAAATGTTCAAAGAAGCCATCCTCTTGAAGATCATCTTCAGAGCACATAAGCGTCAGCCCTTTCCATGTACGCCGACAGGTTTCATGGGCAACAAAGGCATTCTTGGTGGCAAGATTGCGAATGCGGTTGACATCCACCAAGAGGCTTTGCATTTGGCGCTTCAGCCAGTCATGGTGCCTATCCTGTTTCTGATGAAGGGCAACCAGAAGCTCTCGGTCGTTGAGAACACGAGATCACTTCTTGGGCCGTTGGGTAATAGTGCTTTTCAGTGGCTTCAGTGAGGGCACGATGAGGTGCATGTGTAGTACCAGCCAGAGGATAAACACGAGTGACTACTTCAACTCCTTCAATGTTTTGAGAGAAACTTTGATGCTCAGCATTCTGAAGACTAAGAGGCTCCTTGGCAGGCTCTGGATAGATGGCTTCAACGGACATATCAACGTCAGGCAGAAAGATCCGATGATTGCGAGCAGAGGGCTGATATGAGACAGCTGAGTGTAGTTTGATCAGCCGCATTATCCATGGAGCGTAAAACTTCAAGCCAAAAAGATCAGATCATGATGCAGCAAGTTGGCGGATGAAGAAGTCTTGTGCATTGAAGCATTTGCCGTGAAGAATATAAAAGACCAAAGTCTTCATTGCACCTTCTAGCTTTGCATGTGGAGAATGTCCTTTGATGGGCCAGAGAGTTCATCTTATAATGTGATAGATAGTGCGTGGCAGATACTCAAGGTCTTCAACAAAGAACTCCTTAGGATATGCAGCATCTGGAGGCAAAGGCTTCATCATGCTAAGCATCTGACTCATGTTTGGTTCAGGTTTCTGAAAGATGCTCTCCATAGCTGCACTGTGAAGCTGACAACCAGGTTCATATAGATCTCCAGGAGTGGGCAGACTAGTGAGCTCAATGATGTCAAAGGCTTTGGCTTCGTGATGAACATTGCCGGTCATCCACTCAAGGACCCAAGTCTTCGGATCTCTGTTGTAGCCACGAATGTGAAGAGTGGCATAGAATTGGAGCAACAACTCTTCATTCCAGTGCTCTTGGTCGGTGACAAAAGGCAACAGTATAGACTCTTTGAAGCAATCCAAAGCTTCTTCCAAGCATGGCAGACCAGTTATGGCTTTAGTATCAAGACGCATATGAGGGAAAATGCGACCTTGATTGTACAGAATGCATGAGTAATAACTTCGCTGCGGATAGCTCCAGAACCGATCAGAAGATATTCTTTCCCGTGAGTAGGGGTTCTTGGCGCTATTGAAGAAGGTGTTGTCTGCTTTGAACCCGTTGACATTAAAGGATCTGGGTGCTGATGCAGGACCTGGAAACTTGGGCAACCTTGGCATTGGCTTCTATTCCTGAGGTCTATGCTCAACATGATAATCAAACTGAGGATCAGCAACAAGTCCAGGAACAGGAGCACTGCCAGAGGCGTTGGGCTGCACAGCAGAGGCTTCAGGAGCAGTTGCATCATTGGCTTCATTGACTTCTGGCATTGGTGCAGGCTCCACATTTGCTTCAGCCATGACTACGTCATTGGCTTCATTTGTTTTGGGGGTGGCAGCCTCAAGATTCTTAACCTCCACTTGATGAGCTGGAGGGTCGGGCACAGACACGTTCTCCTCGAGAACAGCTTCGTCGGTAGTGGGGGGAGTAGGGACACGTTCTTCTTCTTGTGTGTCGCCGGCTGATGCAGCCGGAATGTCTTCTGCAGTTTTAGCCTCAGACTCGGAGACATTCACAGTAAGAGTGGCATCTGGAAACACTTGACGTGCAACAGATTGGTGGGGCACTTCTCCTTCTGGAACGCTCGAAAGAGGGACTTGAGACCTTGGTCCTTTGCGAAGCCTGCGTAACGCTGGCGACGCTTCTGGAGACGGAGTTGGCTGGGCCTCAGGGTCATCTTCTTCTTGTTGCTGGGGTGGTGTGACTTGTTGTTGTGGGTGATCAGCCCATGATACATCCTGAGCAATTGGTGTCAGAGGATGACCAATGCTGATGAGTTCGTTGTGCGTAAGCACAGGCAATGATACCTGTTGGTGCTCGATCAGAGGAAGAACTACATCATCTTCAACATTGTCATGGTGACCAATGTCTTCAGCAGCGGTGGGATCAGCTGCTGGAATGTCTTCAGCTTCATGAGCCTCTATGGAAGCAGGCTCATGGACAGTTGGTTGGCGCTCTTGATGTTCAACGGCAGGGCGAACCATGGAGATAGGTTCAACAACTAAGGGCTCTGTGGGAGCAGCCCGATCCTTCTTGTACTTGCGCTTCTTCTTGGAGGGAGCAGCAGCAGAGGCTTCAGGATGTTTCCTCTTTCTCGCTTCAGCCTTAGCAGTCCTCGTCTTCTTCAGTTCTGAAGCAGTTGACCTGACCTTTGGCTTCGAGCCAGTCATACTGGCTGGGAAGACAATGGGATGTGCTTCCTGCCTTGGTGCTTCAGGTTCGGCCACAGCTGACTTCTTCTTCTTCTTTGCAGCCATCCCGGGATCGATGCCAGGACGACCAAGGGCCTTGCGCTTCTCAGCCTCATTGTAGGCTTGCACACACTTGTTAGCCAGGCTCTTCATGCGCTCACAAGAGCCTTGAGCTTCTTCACGCTTCTTGAGAAAACCTTCTTTGAGCTCATGCAACATGATCTTGAAATTTTTGACCTCTTGCATGCTGAGCTTGGCCATGTGCTTCTTGAACTGTGCTTTCTCAAAGTCAATCTTTTTCTTCAGTTCGACGATGCGTTGAGCTAGAGCTAGCTCTGAAGCAACGGCGCCATGGAAGGCGACACTGAGGCCAATTGGAAGTTGTACATCTTCGAAGCTGAGGTTGGGCGTGTCAAACCACTCATCAATGAAGTTGTGGATGATTGCCACATCAAAGAGAGGCAAATCATTGAAGATTTCTGCTTCTTCTTTGCTCTTGATCAGTTGCTCAAGAGCGTCATCTGCAAGATCTTCATCGCTGGACAGATCAATAGCGTCGTTGCGCAGAATAGCAGCAGCAGTCAGTTCTTGGCTGGTGTGTTGCAAAGGCATCTTGACTTTCGAGGGCTTGGAGATGCGTGACAAATCTTCAAACTGCATACTGTCTTCAGGAGGTGCAGTAGCCAGTGGCTTCGCTCATGAGATTTTTGGTGCTGAGGCAGGCTTTAAAGCTTTAGGCTGCTTCAGTTTCTTTGGCTTCGGCGGTGCAGGCGCTTCATCAGATTCAGCGTCATCTGCAGGCTCATCCACGGCAGTCCCTTGAACCATGATATGAGTGATGAGACCTTCCAGGTTGTAGAAGGGCCCAACAAGATTGGGTTCAGCTTCGCGGGTGCCATCGGCACGGGGAGCAGAGGGACCAGGGTTGAAGTCTAGTCCCAATGACTTCTTGTTCTGCTTCGCCGAATTCTGGGCAAACTGGAAGTTGCGCTTGAACAGATTGTCGTCACGACACCATAGCAATGACGATGGGTCAGCATCCGCAGGCTGTGGTCCACGGACCATGCAGGGATAGAAGCCTTGTTCAATGGGTTCATCTCTGGACCTGGGTTGAAGATTTCTGTATAGGATGTCTCCCCATGGTCGCTTGATGGCATTCTTCTCAGCATATTCCTTGGTCACAAACCGGTACTTGAACCATTGTTCTGCCCAATATCTTCGAATCCATTGGATTCGGGTCTTGCACTGATTGTAATCCTCTTCTGGATCTATCTTGTACAGCTCTGAGAGGTCATCGGGCAGATCTCTTGATGTTTCACCTCGACGCTTTCTGCCACCCTTCCTTACTGATTTCTTTGCAGCCATGAACTTTAAACTGAATGGCTTCAACACGTTCAAAGGCTTCAAAGGCTTTCGCTTGCTGGACAAATAGGAACTGGCTTCGGGAGAATTTATATGATGCTGTAAGAATTCTGCAAATGAATGCAGACTATGAGAACCAAGGGATTGTCCCACGTACATGTACCTGTGACAGCATTAAGTTGCGAGGGAAGGGGAAGAGGTCATATGCATTCTCAGAAGATTTTGAAGATAAATCAGTTTAGAAGACATTGAACTCATCGTGCGAAGACATTCACTCATAGATAAGGAGTTGGTTCCAGATTTGTACGAATCCATGGATCAGTACAAGTGAGGAATCTAACTACTTTGTGAAGCATAAGTGAACATACTAGGCATATTATGAGATGCAGTATGAAATAGATCCAACTTGTGTGAACAGAAACTGCTTGTGGTAGAAAGTGACGAATCTATAGGATCAAAGGGGCCATAAAAAGGAAGTTTTATTTACCACACGAAGAACTGCTAGACGGAGTGGAAGAGGAGGCCGAGTAGTTCGATCGTCCGTGCCCTAACTTGGCGACGGAGGACACCTACGACGACGGCGGAGAAGACGATGTCCTCGGCCGGCGTGAAGACGGTGTCGGAGAGGTCGCGGCAGCTAAGCGCTTCGTCGCTAGCATCGTCGAGGGCTAGCGGTGGCGCTAGGGTTCGTGCGAGAGTGGAAGAAAGGATAATGACTGTTGTGAAGCGTGTATTTATTGGGACAGGGACGGCACAGTGTTAATACACAGGTGCCCCTGGTGATTCACATCTGAAGGACACGTGGCCATCATGCAACATATCGGAGGTTGTTCCACGTTCCCACGCACGCCTGGATTGTCGGGTGGTCATTCCCACTTCTCCGGGTTTCAGGTGGAGGAATTAGCGTTGAAAGCGGACTTAATGTTTGTCTCTGTATCTTCTGCTGACAAGGACGCAGAGAAGACATTCGACAGTTTCAAGAGAATGCATATGATTTGGAGAGATAGAGTTTGAGATAGAAAGCATAGAGAGGTTAGGGTCCGATCACATTCACTTAGTTCAAAATATTCAACAAGAATGCATAGCTATAAGTGAATGCTGTAGAGGACAGAACACTAGTATATGTATATATATATATATATATATGTGAGAAAGACAATCAAACCAGCATAGTGAAGATAATCATGAAGACAAGTTGGGAATGAAGACAAACAAAATGTGAAGACATAGCAAATGTAACGCCATGGGTAAAACACTTCAAACAGAAGAATTTGGTGGTGACGTTACCCACCGTATAGGAAGTATTAGACCCAGACAAGGCGCACAATTATCGGGCGCTCCGAAGTCAAATTCCACATTAATGTATTCACACTTAGAACGTATGTCCTCATTGATTGAAGATATACTTTACTTCGTGTGTTGCACATCTAAGTCATCAATATGCATAAGTGTTAGGATGTGTGCCTGATCACAGGACATTTGAGGATTCCAAGATATTTAGCTCACACTGTAACTTGCAAAATCTCTTCTCATCCAAGGGCTTGGTGAAGATATCTGCCAATTGCTCTTCAGTGTTGACGTGTATGATATCGATATCTTCCTTCACAACATGATCTTTGAGAAAGTGATGACGAATTTCAATGTGCTTTGTCTTTGAGTGCTGAACTGGGTTGTTGGCGATCTTGATGGCGCTTTCATTGTCACAGTAGAGTGGCACTTGCTTCAGATGAATGCCATAGTCTTTGAGTGTTTGCTTCATCCACAGAAGTTGAGCGCAGCAAGATCCAGCAGCAATGTATTCAGATTCAGTAGTGGAGAGAGATACACAGTTTTGCTTCTTTGAAGACCAACATACAAGTGATCGGCCCAGAAATGACATGTGCCTAATGTAGACTTGCGATCCACCTTGTCACCAGCATAATCAGCATTCGAGAATCCAACCAGATCAAACTCTGAGCCCTTTGGATACCATAATCCTAGTGTTGGGGTGTAAGCCAAATATCCAAGAATTCGCTTCACAGCTAAGTGATGCGATTCCTTTGGTGCCGCTTGGAATCGAGCACACATGCAAACACTAAGCATAATATCTGGCCTAGATGCACATAGATAAAGTCAAGAACCAATCATGGAGTGGTATACCTTTTGATCGAACTCTTTACCATTGTTGTCGGGACCCATATGATGTTTGGCTGGCATTGGAGTTGTGAAGCCTTTGCAGTCTTGCATACCAAATTTCTTCAGGCAATCTTTGAGGTACTTCTCTTGAGTTATGAAGATGTCGTTGCGTTGCTGACGTATTTGAAGGCCAAGGAAGAACTTTAGCTCACCCATCATGGACATCTGATATTGCTCTTGCATCATATATCCAAACTCTTCACTATATTTCTGATTGGTGCACCCGAAGATAATGTCATCCACATATATTTGGCACACAAACAGTTCACCATCATATGTCTTCATGAAGAGAGTGGGGTCGAGGGAACCACGTTTGAAGCCTTTGCTCTTCAAGAAGTATTTGAGTGTGTCATACCAAGCCCGAGGGGCTTGTTTGAGGCCATACAGTGCCTTGTTGAGCTTGTACACCATGTCAGGATGTTTTGGATCTTCAAAGCCAGGCAGTTGTGCAACATACACTTCTTCTTCAATCTTGCCATTGAGAAAAATGCTCTTCACATCCATTTCATACAGAAGAATATTATGATGATTTGCATAGGCCAGCAGTATGTGTATGGCTTCAAGTCTAGCCACAGGGGCAAATGTTTCATCGAAGTCAATTCCTTCAACTTGAGTGTATCCTTGAGCAACGAGACGAGCTTTGTTTCTGACAACTTGACCATGCTCATCCTGCTTGTTGCGATATATCCATTTGGTGCCTATTATATTGTGCGTGCGAGGATCAGGACGCTTAACCAGTTCCCATACATTATTCAGCTCAAACTGTTGAAGCTCTTCTTTCATAGCTTGAATCCATTCAGGTTCCATGAAGGCTTCTTCAACTTTCTTGGGTTCAGATATTGAGACAAATGCGAAGTACCCGCAGAAATTTGCTAGCTGTGTTGCCCTTGAATGAGTGAGTGGACCTGGTGCATTGATGCTATCAATTATTCTCTCAATCTGTACTTCATTTGCAACACGAGGATGTGCAGGACGAAGACTTTGCTCTTGCTGATCATTGTCATTGTTAGAGGGATTGTCTTCAGGCTGATCAGGTGCGGAGATGATAAGTTCCTCTTCAGGCTGAGCTTCAAACGGTATGATTTCTCCAGTTCCCATAAGTTTGATTGATTCACTGGACGGAACTTCATCTAGCACATTTCGCAGGTGCTCTCTTTGTGAGCCGTTCATCTCATCAAATCGCACATCCACTGTTTCAACCACTTTATAGTGAAAAAGGTTGAAGACTCTGTAGGAGTGTGAATCCTTTCCATATCCAAGCATGAAGTGTGATGTGGATCCTTGATCCAGCACCTGGCGCCAAATACTCTGAAGTAACTGACGTTTGGCTTCTTGCCAGTAAGGAGCTCATAGGATGTCGTGTTCAGAAGCTTGTGAAGATAAACACGGTTGATGATATGGCATGCAGTACCGATGGCTTCAGGCCAGAACTTTCTAGGTGTTTTGTATTCATCAAGCATCGTCTGGGCCATCTCAATAAGTGTTCTGTTCTTGCGTTCGACGACGCCGTTCTGCTGTGGCATGTATGGAGCTGAGAATTCATGTGTGATGCCTAAGGTATCAAGATATGTATCCAGGCCAGTGTTCTTGAATTCAGTGCCATTGTCACTTCGGATGTGCTTTATCTTGGCGCCATAGTTGTTCATTGCTCGATTGGCGAAGCGTCTAAAGACATCCTGCACTTCATTCTTGTAGAGGATTATATGCACCCAGGTATATCTTGAATAATCATCAACAATAAAAAAGCCATAGAGACAAGCAGTAGTAGTAAGAGTTGAGTAATGAGTGGGACCGAAAAGATCCATGTGGAGCAGTTCGAAGGGTTGAGTCGTTGTCATGATTGTCTTCGAGGGATGCTTGGCCCTCGTCATCTTTCCTGCTTCACAGGCACCGCATAAGTGATCCTTCTTGAACTTGACGCCCTCGATGCCTATGACATGCTTCTTCCTTGCAAGGGTGTGGAGTTTCCTCATGCCAGCATGCCCTAGCCTTCGATGCCAGAGCCAGCATTCAGAAGCTTTTGCTAGAAGACATACTGCAAGTTGTGGTCCTGCTGAGAAATCTACCATGTACAAATCATCTTTCCGATACCCTTCAAACACTAGAGACTTGTCAGATTCCATTAGTACAAGGCAACGATATTTTCCAAACATCACAATCATGTTTAAATCGCAAAGCATTGAGACAGACATTAAGTTGAAACCAAGGGATTCAACAAGCATGACTTTATCCATGTGTTGATCCTTTGAGATTGCAACTCTACCTAGACCCAATACCTCGCTTTTACCAGTGTCAGCAAATGTGATGTGACTTTTGTTAGATGGACGTAAGGTTGAGTCCATGAGAAGGCTTCGCTTGCTAGTCATGTGATTGGTACACCCACTATCAATAATCCATTCTGAAGCTGCCGGTGTCGTACCCTACAGTGTAGTTAGGGGGATAGGCTTCACGAAGAGAATTGTGAAGAAAAAACATTTGACGAACCAGTGGATTATTAAAGCTTAGATCGATATTAGGACTGATAGGGCAAGTAGCAAGCGATTCAGGAACAAAGTACATAATAAGACCATTTGGGCATTTGATATTGCGCCCTGTAAGATGTTTAAGGTCCCCAGCAATAGTGTCAGACGATTTTGGTTTTCGGCTGGAGACCTTTCCCTGCAAAAGAGAGTTAAGCTTTCTTAGCCACCCACATCTTCAAGGGTGGCTTCGAAGCAATGAGTCTAAGTGCAGCATCTGAGAACTTTGGCTTTGGAGCCCTAGCAAAAAGTCTTGCAGGTGGACAATAGTACTCATAAGAATAAGCATAATAGTTCTTGGTCTTATGAACATGGCGGTTTGTTGAACCACGCTCATATTCATAGGCCTGAGTATGGCTTCCCTGCAAAACATTTGCGTTAGTGCGACTCAGGTGAGTCCTCTGTCTGTATGAAGCCTTTAGACCGTATGAAGCCTGTGGTCTGGGTTTGTCTTCTTCACCTGTGGTGTCATGATGACATTCACAGGAAGATTCTCCAAACACCTTTTCGGCACCCAGATCTTCTTCATAGGCGGCCCATTCCTGCAGTTAGTACCAATATACCTGGCAAACACTTCACCATTCTGATTCTTAAACAGTTTATAGTTTGCATCAAAGGATTCATCAATAACAATGGGATTAGCCCAAGTGAAGCCAGATAGGGTGGATGGATCCGCTGAAGGTTCCTTTGCAGCAACCCATGCGGTTTTGGGGTACTGCTCAGGTTTCCAGTAAGAGCCGTCAGCATTCATTTTCCTTTCGAACCCAACACCCTCTTTCCTAGGGTTTCGGTTCAGGATTTTCCTTTTGAGGACATCACATAGTGTCTGATGCCCTTTGAGACTTTTGTACATCCCTGTTTCAAGCAGTGTCTTCAACCTGACATTCTCATCATCAATAGCAGTGGTATCCTCTGCAGAGGGGTTAGTTACCACATCAACAGTTGAAGATATTGCAACAGTAGCAGCAGTAGAACATTCAGCAACAGAAGTAGCATTATCACGCTCAATGCATTTAAGACATGGTGGTTCAAATCCTTCCTAAGCTGAACTGATCTATTTGGCGCGAAGTGACTCGTTTTCTTTTTGAAGATCTTCATGAGCCGCTCTCAATTTCTCAAGATCTTGCTTCCTTTGAAGATAATCATAGGAAAGCCTTTCATGAATTGTTGAGAGCGTTTCATGCCGACTTTCAAGTTCCTCATACTTAACGTGAAGATTTTTATGTCTTCAATTAAGGACTGAGATCGAGTCATTTCAGCATCTAACAGATCATCGCTTTTGTCTAATAGTTTTTGAATGTGTTGCATAGCTTTCTGTTGTTCAGTCGCAATTTTAGCAAGTGTTTTGTAGCTGGGTTTGGAACCACAATCAGAGTCATCGTCACTAGATGTTTGATAGTGAGTAGTGCGTGTGTTTACCTTGGCACCGCGTGCCATTAAGCAGTAGGAAGGAGCGGAGTAGTCCTTGTCATTTGCATCGGTGTCGGTGATGAAGTCATTGTCTTCAGTGTTGAAGATGGACTTGGCAACGTATGTTGTAGCCAGACTCGCAATGCCAGAATCGTACTCCTCCTCAGACTCCACCTCCGCCTCCTCAGAAGCAGACTCCTCCTCAGAATCCATTTCTTGCCAACAAACGCATGTGCCTTGCCAGATGAGCTCTTCTTGTGTGATGAAGACCTTGAGGAAGACTTGGAAGAAGACTTTGAGTATTTCTTCTTCTTTTTGTCGTCAGAGTCATACTCCTTGCTCTTCTTCTTCTTGTTCTCATTGTCCCACTGTGGACAGTCAGAGATGTTGTGGCCAGGTTTCTTGCACTTGTGACATGTTCTCTTCTTGTAGTCATGAGCAGAAGCTTCATCATTCCTTGAGCTTGATCGTGAACACTTTCTGAAGCCTTTCTTCTTGGTGAATTTTTGGAACTTCTTCACAAGCATAGCAAGCTCCTTTCCAATGTCTTCAGGATCATCAGAACTGCTGTCAGATTCTTCTTCAGATGAGGAGACAGCTTTTGCCTTCAAGGCACGAGTTCGCCCATAGTTGGGACCGTAGATGTCTCTTTTCTCAGAAAGCTAAAATTCGTGTGTGTTGAGCCTCTCAAGTATGTCAGACGGATCGAGTGTCTTGAAATCAGGACGTTCTTGAATCATCAGGGCTAGGGTGTCAAACGAACTGTCAAGTGATCTCAGGAGTGTCTTGACGACTTCATGCTTGGTGATCTCAGTGGCGCCGAGGGCTTGAAGCTCATTTGTGATGTCAGTGAGTCGATCAAACGTGAGCTGGACATTCTCATTGTCATTTCTCTTGAAGCGGTTGAAGAGGTTGCGAAGGACACTAATTCTCTGATATCTCTGGGTTGAGACGCCTTCGTTGACCTTGGAGAGCCAGTCCCAGACTAGCTTAGATGTTTCCAAAGCACTCACGCGGCCATACTGTCCTTTGGTCAGATGACCACAGATGATATTCTTGGCAGTAGAGTCCAGTTGAACGAACATCTTGACATCAGCAGCAGTGACACCTTCTCCAGCCTTGGGAACACCGTTATTGACGACATACCATAGGTCAACATCAATGGCTTCAAAATGCATGCGCATGTTATTCTTCCAGTAGGGATATTCAGTTCCATCGAAGACGGGGCACGCAGCGGAGACTTTAATTATCCATGCAGTCGACATAGCTAAAACTCCAGGTGGTTAAACCGAATCACACAGAACAAGGGAGTACCTTGCTCTGATACCAATTGAAAGTGCTAGTGATCGACTAGAGGGGGGGGTGAATAGGCGATTTTTATGAAAGTCTTCAAAACATGTAAGTTACGAAGACAAATGATAGAAATACACCTATTACCATGCAGCGGAAGGTAGACTACACCAGACAAACCATAGTCAAGTATTTAATGAAGTGAAAGCACAATGACTAATAGCAGCTAGGTAGTAAGGATCAGGTAAGAAGATATTGTGAAGTCAATCAGAACATGTAATCACTCAGTGAAGCCAAATGGTGTTGCAATCGAACAATGACTTCACAAGGACCAACAGTAAGTAAAGGGAAGGGAAGGATGAAACCAGTGACTCGTTGAAGACAATGATTTGTTGGACCAGTGCCAGTTGCTGTGAGAACTGTACATCTGGTTAGGTAGGCTGAGATTCAACTCAGAAGACCTCGTCTTCAACTTATTCCCCTTGAGCTAAGGACACCCAGTCCTCGCCCAGTCACTCTGGTAAGTCTTCAAGGTAGACTTCCAAACCTTCACAGACTTCGTTCACCGGCGATCCACAATGACACTTGGATGCTCAGAACGCGACGGCTAACCGGCTGGAGGATTCATAGTCCTCAAGTGTAATAAGTCTTCAGATCACACAGACAAGAAGACTTAAGTGATGCCTAACACTCTTTGGCTCTGGGTGTTTAGGGCTTTATCCTCGCAAGGAATTCTCTCTCAAAGGCATCGAGGTGGGTTGCTCTCAAACGACAAAAGCCGCACTCTAACTCTGAGCAACCAACCATTTATGGTTGTAGGGGGTGGGCTATTTATAGCCACTAGGCAACCCGACTTGATTTGTCTGAAATGACCCTGGGTCACTAAGGAACTGACACGTGTTCCAAAGGTCAGATTTCAAACACACACGGCAACTTTACTTGGGCTACAAGAAAAGCTGACTTATCCAACTCTGGACAAGATTTTCTCTCATAGTCTTCACTCAAAGATATAGGATTTTGGTTAAGCATCACTTCAGTCATTCTGACTGGTTCTCTTGGACCCCACTTAACAGTACAGTGGTTCCTATGACTCAACAAAGAAAAACACAGAACGACGAAACTGCTAAGTCTTCGCGCTCCATAGTCTTCATGCGATATCTTCTCATGTCATAGTCTTCAATGTGAATGTCTTCACATACCACCTTTAACTTCAATGTCTTCATACATTTTTAGGGGTCATCTCTGGTAGGAAACCCGAATCAATGAGGGACTTCTACTTGTGTTATCCTGCAATTCTCACAAACACATTAGTCCCTCAACTGGGTTTGTCGTCAATACTCCAAAATGAACTAGGGGTGGCACTAGATGCACTTACAACATCTGTGACAACTAGACCGAAACGATTCTGCATCTACTACTATTACTCCACACATCGACCGCTATCCAGCATGCATCTAGAGTATTAAGTTCATAAGAACAAAGTAATGCTTTAAGTAAGATGACATGATGTAGAGGGATAAACTCATGCAATATGATATAAACTCCATCTTTTTATCCTCGATGGCAACAATACAATAAGTGTCATTTCACTTTCTGTCACTGCGATCGAGCACCGCAAGATTGAACACAAAGCTAAGCACTTCTCCCATTGTAAGAAAGATCAATCTAGTAGGCCAAACCAAACTGATAATTCGAAGAGACTTGCAAAGATAAACCAATCATACATAAAAGAATTCATAGGAGATTCAAATATTGTTCATAGATAAACTTGATCATAAACCCACAATTCATCGGATCTCGACAAACACACGGCAAAAGAAGATTACATCAGATAGATCTCCAAGAAGATCGAGGAGAACTTTGTATTGAGATTCAAAGAGAGAGAAGAAGCCATCTAGCTAATAACTATGGACCCGATGGTCTGAAGTAAACTACTCAGACATCACTGGAGAGGCCATGGAGTTGAGGTAGAGGCCCTCAGTGATCAATGCCCCTCCGGCGGAGCTCCGGAGGTGGCCCCAAGATGGGATCTCTCGGGTATAGAAGGTTGCGGTGGTGGAATTATATTTTCGTGGTGCTCCTGGATGTTTGGGGGGTACGTGGATATATATATAGGAGGAAGAAGTACGTCGGTGGAGCAATGAGGGGCCCACGAGGGTGGAGGGCGCGCCTAGGGGGGTAGGCGCGCCCCCCTGCCTTGTGGCCTCCTTGATTTTTCTTGACACCGACTCCAAGTCTCCTGGATCACGTTCGTTGAGAAAATCACATTCCCGAAGGTTTCATTCCGTTTGGACTCCGTTTGATATTCCTTTTCTGCGAAACTCTAAAATAGGCAAAAAAAACAGCAATTTGGGTTAGGCCTCCGGTTAGTAGGTTAGTCCCAAAAATGATATAGAAGTGTAAAATAAAGCCCATTAACATCAAAAATAGATAATATAATAGCATGGAGCAATCAAAAATTATAGATACATTGGAGACGTATCAATACCTCTCTATCCAAGTGTGCCTACCGCAAACACATACTTCCCCTCTTCTCTTCTCACCGTCCATGCCCCCTATGTCCAATACGGTTCCACGTAGGTGCACACTCCCACCCCTCTTTTCATCGATCTCATACTTGCACAATCCTCCCCCCTCGACATAGTAGGCCTCTCGCACCACCTCCTAGCCGCACCCCTCTCTCCCTGTCTGTCTCTCCAGACCTTATTTTCTTCTAACACAAGCATGCATGTATACATACTGATCTCCCTATATATAGCTAGGTCGACTATAATTCTTTTTCCCCACGCACCGATAGACTTACCTCACTAGTTATCTCTCTCCCTTTCTCGGACACACGACGGTTGATCTTCCTATGTAGTTACGTATGCTTACCACAACCATATCGTCTCCCTTATAATCCTTGCATACCTCCCGACACGTCTCTAACACGCACGTGCATAGATAGACAGACATCCCCGCCCTGTCTTATTGATATTGCACTCATACCCTCCGTTTGTCTAGCAGGCCTCTCCTACCATTTGTGAGACGCCACTCCACCACCAACCCTCCGACACTCTACCTTTGTATTTCTCCCAACCTTATTCCTTTGCTACACATATCCATGGATGCCGATCGATCTCCCTCTATACATAGCTAGGTCTCTCTCCTTCTCCACAAATATACTAGTCGATCTACCTCTCTATAGTTAGGTCTCAGCTCCCTCCCCCCCCCCCCCCCCCCGCACCAATAGATGAACGTTGTAGGTAGGTATCCATGCCACAGAGAAAAACTACACCTCTGCCCTCTCAAATTACAGTAGGCCAGCCACCCTGTATCTTTGACGTGGGAAAACACAAATTCTATGGCACTCTTTATCGATCACGCAGCCACACACTTCATCCCAGTTTTCGATTCTATCGATATCTCATGCCGATGATCTATCCACTCTCTTCTCGTGGATCGCTCCATCTGTGTATGATATATCCATGACTCTGTTTCACACACATTACATATGTTACGTTTTTTGTTTGAGATATCATCGACACATTCCCTCGGTCTCGCACAAACCATCTCTCTCACAAACCATCTCTCCTGCACCAAAAGAAGAGGTGCACACAGGACGCACGTAGTCATGTCTCGTTCCCGGCCACACCCACGCGGGTACATGGTGGAGTTTGTTTCTGTATGAAAAGGCAGCCCACGTGATAATTTGACGCGTGTAGCGGTTGTTTACTCGAAGGAGGGTCGGGTACCACTCCTAGACGAAACAAAGTTCGACTTGACGCATTAGTATTAAATAAAGTTATATATTCCTCCTCAATGGCGCGTAGTACAGAATATAAAACGATTGCCGTGGGGAAAATGGAAAAATCCGCTCCACTATATACGACGGAGCCTGCCTGCCGGGGTTTGTCTCTCGTCACATCATCTAACACAAGGCGGCGGTGGCCTCTCTCTCTCACCGTTGGTCAGTGATCCGGCTGCATCCCCTTCGCCGGCGGAAAGGGAGGATGTGCATCATTTCTCTGTTCGACAGCGTTGAGGCAGCACGTCTCGATCTGCGGTACTCGCCGTTCTCACTGACCAAGCTCTGGCGCCGTAGGGCCTTCGCCACTGGCTCGCTGCCGCAGTATGGGCAGATCCCAGCCACCGGCGCCCTCCTAGTAACATCCCAACGACCCTCAGGTACAGCTTCCTCCGGCCTAGCTCCACTTCCCATCTTCCCACGTTGCTACATGTGGATCTTCTTTAGTTGTTTTCTTAAAACGTTTCTCAGCCGGAATACTTTCCATCTTGCAATCTCGTCCTCAAACCATTTTTGATAAACCACCATGCTGCTATCTTTCCCTTATTACATGGAATATGCTTCTTTTTTGTCGGCGTATGTGTCTTCAACTCGTGTTATTCGCCAATAATGGTTTCCTTTCTACCTCTTTTTTGCAAACAGGGATGTCCATTTCACCTCGTTGCTATTGCGACCTTTTGGTGAACTGCACATATCACTTTCTTTCTTAAGAGTGTTTTGTGCAGTTCCGCCAAAATGTCACACGGGCAACGTTTTTACATTTCTGTGGGACTGTAGAAAGGAAGATTGGTTTTGCTATCCTCCTCATCCAACTCCGTGCCAAATCTTCTCCAACAAGTAGTTAGTCCTAAAGAGAGATCGCAGAGGTGATCGGCTTCTATTTATGTGTGTTATGTTTCATCATCTAGTTCCACTATTATTGTAATCACACTGACAGGATATCTTTGCAAACAGGGATGGTCAGCTCGATTTTAGTGGAGCTGCACAAAATGATCGGATTGTGGTGTCCTCCGTACACCCCCTTTTTGGCTACAGCGCTGGGTGAAACTAGCTGCCAAGCAATGAACACTGTGCCCAGGAAGGACCCACACCTATGAACAACATCGATCAATTATATATTCTTCTTTATTTGCACACCTTCTCACAACTTTATCTTCAGTTGTGATGTGAATATTGGCGCTGATCTGCGAACCATTGAGATGCATTAGCAGCCATGGTAGTTTCATTTGTATTTGATGGAATGTTGTAGCGAGATAATCTTGAGGCAAGAGGACACATGAATCGTAAGTTGAAACCTTTTTTTCCTGCGGGAACAAAAGTTGAAACCTTCATATCATCATAGTACAATTTCATTAAAATTATGCGTACATATAAAAAAATCCTGAAGGATTGATAGCAATGCCAAAAACAATTCAACTTTGTTTCGCCAAAATGTGGGACTTCCTTCATCCAGCTCCACCTGTCGGGCAGCAATATTGAGTGCACAACTGCAGGGAAAGTTTCACCCTGGTCGTTCTGCTGCATTAGTAATGACTAGTGAGTAGTCAAATAATAGAGCCCCACCTTCGCCACAGTAAGTTGCTCGGATGAAGCAACCATCATTTCTCTGTTCCTTGAATCCGCCGGTACTCCCATATTCCTAGAGTAATAAGTTGCTCGAGCGAAGCAACCATCACTTCACCTTTCCCACAGTAAGTACCTCCTTGGGCCCACGAAAAAATCACTTTTCTCTCTCCATCAAGTGCATTTATTGTCAATCTAACCATGTCACCGAAACACCTCTTTGGCTACAGTTAGTTCAGGGTTGGTCATGAGTTAGTCTAACCTCTAGCTAAGTTAGAGTATCCAAACAGGAGCTGTATAGGACATGCAAGTTGCGCAAAGCATACAGTCAAATTCGTACACGAAAGGATCATTTTTATTTTTGAAAACGGAACGTGAAAGGATCTTCGAATGATACAATTTTGAAATTATATAAAATCTTAACAATAGTCAAAGGCATCCTCGAAGAATACATTAGGCCCTACTCCCTCTGTCTAGGTGTATAAGTCACCTTATGAAAACCAAATAATCCCAAAATACTTAAGCGCGGGGCATTAACTCTCACCTCGTTTCTTTTTTCTTGACATATCCACCAATAAGAGATGTGGGTCGTGCATGTTTTCAATGACATAGACTACCAAACACGACATGCAATGGTTATTTCATTGCATGCAATACTATTAATTAGCAAATAAATATTAATTTCTCTCGTTTTCCCCTCTTCTTGGGCACGGTGCACAATCTAAGATGACTTATTCACTAGACGGAGGGAGTATATAAAATCTTACCAATAGTCAAAACCAAGTGTTACTACTACACCAAACAAGTTCAAAACA
Organism: Triticum urartu; assembly: GCF_056163025.1. Lineage (NCBI taxonomy): Eukaryota > Viridiplantae > Streptophyta > Magnoliopsida > Poales > Poaceae > Triticum > Triticum urartu. The sequence goes on along the minus strand of NC_141876.1, from coordinate 347,225,106 downwards.
AGAAACTGGACCCACTCACGGCACGGCACGCCTGTCTCATTTCATCCGTCGGTCAAAGCGCTTCCTCTTCTTGGCATAAAAATTGAGTATAGTATTTTTTCTAGAATGCTCTTGGCATGTTGCTAACATGTGATAAGTTAACTGACCTCAATAGATGGCAAAAATGCCAGCCGGCCGCACTTTGAGAGAGACAAGGAGCGAGAAGTGATACGGGCTGCTGGATTACTAGAGATAGGTGTCGCACAGAGGCCAGGAAATATGGTGATAGCGTGGGTTGGCCACGTACAGTATGATGTAACTACACTTGGCTGATGTTTCTTACTCTTCCGGTCTATTGTGGAGATGATTGGTTGATTTTATATCGCTAAATAATATAAAATATTATGAGTGCAGACGCTCCACCACGAGGTTCCTTGCTCCTTCTCGGTCGTCAGGAATCTATGTTCTTCCACTCTTTTTTTGACATGAGCTTAGTTCAACCTTTTGCCAACATGTGGGACATCTAGCATCAAGGTGCACGTTGAGGGAGTCCTAGACTAAGGGGTCCACGGGCGTCCGGCCTGTTAGCCATGAGCCAAACATATGGGCTGTAAAGATACTAAGATCGAATACTACACCCGTGTCCGGATGGGACTCTCCTTGGCGTGGAAGGAAAGCTTGGCGGCTAAATATGTAGATTCATTTCTTTGTAACTGACCTTGTGTAACCCTAGATCCCCTAGGTGTCTATATAAACCGGAGGACTTAGTCCGGAGGAGATACATCATCATAGCCATACAAGCTAGACCTCTAGGGTTTAGCCGTTACGATATCGTGGTAGATCAACTCTGGTAATACTCATATTCATCAAGATCAATCAAGCAGGACATATGGTATTACGTCCGTAGAGAGGGCATGAACCTGGGTAAAACATTGTGTCCCTTGTTTCCTGTTACCATCGACCTTAGACGCATAGTTCGGGACCCCCTACCCGAGATCCGCTGGTTTTGACACCGACATTGGTGCTTTCATTGAGAGTTCCACTATGCCGTCATCAAGAGGTTCGATGGCTCCTTCAACCATCTACAACGATGCCGCCCAAGGGGGAGTTTTCCTCCCCGGAAAAATCTTCATGTTCGGCGGTTTCGCTCTGCGGGCCAACTCGCTTGGCCATCTGGAGCAGATCGAAAGGTACGCCCCTAGCCATCGGGTCAGATTTCGGAGCTTGAACTACATCGCGGACATCCGTGGGGACTTGATCTTCGCCGGATTCGAGACCGCGGCTACCACTCTTGGCCACCCCAAGGGACATGACCAAAATCTGTCATCGGACTACATCCAGGAGACAGGTCCCATAACCGCTCTGGCCTTAGATCCAGAGCAGGCTGCGCCATCCAAGGACGGGAAGCTCAACCCCACCACGAAGGCCACAGATTCCCCGGCATTGGAGCCACACATAGACTTGATCTCACACGATACCTGTGCCACCGGAACTCCAGACTCGTTTCCGATCGTAAGTTCCGAATCATGTGAGCTCGTCAACGCCGAACTTGATCGTTTATCGATCTTCGAATTCAGCACCGCAAACATCTTCCAGCACTCGCCTTTGGGCGACATGCTTAACTCGTTAAAGAATATGTCCTTGGCGGAGGACTCACAGCTGAACTATATCCGGTTCGATCTAGGGGTTGACGATGGAGAATTTTCTCCCCACCCTCCACCCACTTTATAGCCACGGTCGAAGATTTAACCGACACACTTGATTACGACTCTGAGGACATCGACGGTATGCACGACGATACCGGAGAAGAAGATGCCTAGAACCCATCGTTCACTGGACGCTGGACTACCACTTCGTCGTATGATGTATACATGGTGGGTGCACCATAGGAGAACAGTGGCGATGACAAGGAAGATCCAGGTGAGTATAAACCTTCCGAAATACAATCCAAGCACCGGCGTCAGTGGAACCGCTCTAAGTCACGCTGCAGTAAAGACAGCAACACCGGCACAGGAGAAGATAACACTCTAGAAGGTGTCGAAGACAACGAAGACCCCGTTGAAACAGCTAATGAAAAAGATGAACGGGAAGATGCGCAGGTTAGCCTTGGTAAAAAGGCCACGCAAGAAGACTCAAATGACGGAAGTTACCTTCCGCTCTCCAAGGATGAGGTGAGCCTCGGCACCGACAATTTCATCGTGCCTGAGGAACCTCTTGAGCAGGAGCGCTTCAAGCGCCAGCTCATAGCCACTTCAAGGAGCCTGAAAAAGAAGAAGCAGCAGCGTCAAGCTGATCAAGATCTGCTCAATGATAAATGGACCGATGTCCTAGCAGCCGAAGAATACGGCCTCAAGCGCCCAACCAAAAGTTACACAAAGCGCAAATTGCTACCTCAGTTTGACGAGGAGGCGCCGGAATACATACCACCATCGTATAACGCGGCTGACCGACCACCACATGGTCGGGACAAAACGGCAACTCATGCCGAACACCAGCCCGCCCCGCCTCATCGCACAGGTAGGGGTAAATTAGCCCACGGCCATACATATGACCTTCGGCAAAACCTGAACAACAAAGCAGGACATACCAGATTAATCTACGGAGCTCGAGGACGTGCCTCGACACGTGACGATGGCCACCTATTCGGACGTGACAAACTTAGTCATGCGTGGGCTGAAAACCACAAACGGACTCCATCAGAGCTACGTCACGATAGGGCCCGATATAGAGGCGCCGCACACCCTCATTGCTTCACTGATGAGGTCATGGATCATGAATTCCCAGAAGGGTTCAAACCCATGAATATAGAATCATATGATGGAACCACTGACCCTGCGATGTGGATCGAAGACTTCATTCGCCACATTCATATGGCTCGCAGCGATGACCTCCACGCCATCAAATACCTCCCTTTAAAACTCAAGGGGCCAGCTCGGCACTGGTTAAATAGCCTGCCTGAAAATTCTATGGCAGTTGAGAGGACTTGGAAGAAGCCTTCCTCGACAACTTCCAAGGTACATATGTCTGGCCTCCAGACGCTAATGACTTAAGCCACATAGTTCAACAACCTGGAGAGTCCGCCAGGAAATTCTGGACTAGGTTCTTAACTAAAAAGAACGAAATCGTCGATTCTCCGGATGTTGAAGCCTTGGCAACCCTCAAACACGGCATCCAGCAATAATGGCTCGCTCGCCACCTCGGCCAAGAATAGCCAAAATCCATGGCAGCCCTCACGGCACTCATGACCCACTTTTGTGCGGGCGAGGACAGTTGGTTGGCCCGTAGCAAAAAAATGCAAGCGACGCCAGCACCCCCAAAGTTAAAAATAACAAAGACAAGTCTCGACGCAACAGATACAAGCATCGAAACAACAGTGATAACACCGAGGATACGACGGTCAATGCCGGATTCAGTGGCTCTAAGTCCTGTTAGCGGAAGAAGCCGTTCCAAACGAACAATTCGGGCCCATCCAGCTTGGACCGCATACTTGATCGTTCGTGGCAGATTCATGGCACTCTGGACAAACCACCCAATCATACAAATAGAAATTGCTGGGTTTTTTAAATAGGCTGGCAAATTAAACGCCGAGAATAGGGAAAAGGGATCACAAAGCAAGGACGATGACGAAGAGCCCCGGCAACCGAACACAGGGGGACAAAAGAAGTTTCCCCCTTAGGTCAAAACGGTGAACATGATATATGCTACCCACATCGCCAAGAGGGAGCGCAAGCACGGGCTCAGGGACTGTTGGGGAACGTTGCACAAAACAAAAAATTTCCTACGGTTTCACCAAGATCCTTCTATGAGTTCATCTAGCAACGAGTGATTGGATTGCATCTACATACCTTTGTAGATCATGCGCGGAAGCGTTCAAAGAACAGTGATGAGGAAGTCGTACTTGACGTGATCCAAATCACCGGAGATCCTAGCGTCGAACGGACGGCACCTCCGTGTTCAACACACGTACGGTCAGCGTGACGTCTCCTCCTTCTTGATCCACCAAGGGGAAGAGGAGAGGTTGATGAAGATCCAGCAGCACGACGGCATGGTGGTGGATGCAGGGCGTCACCGCAGCAGGGCTTCGCCGGTATACTGCGAGAGGGAGAGGTGTAGCAGGGGAGAGGGCGGCGCCAAGGCTCAAGGTTGTGGCTGCCCCTCCCTCCCCCCCTTTATATAGGCTCCCCTAGGAGGGGCGCCGGCCCTAGGAGATGGGATCTCCTAGGGGGGGGCGGCGGCCAAGGGTGGAGTATCCCCGAAGGCAAGTGGGGTGCCCCCCACCCTAGGGTTTCCAACCCTAGGCGCAGGGGGTGGGCCAAGGGGGGCGCACCAGCCCACTATTGGCTGGTTCCCCTCCCCACTTTGGCCCATGGGGCCCTCCGGGATGGGTGGCCCCACCCGGTGGACCCCTGGGACCCTTCTGGTGGTCCCGGTACAATACCGGTGACCCCGAAACTCTCCCGATGGCCGAAACTGCACTTCCTATATATAATTCTTCACCTCCGGACCATTCCAGAACTCCTCGTGACATCTAGGATCTCATCCGGGACTCTGAACAACTTTCGGGTTACTGCATATTCATATCTCTACAACCCTAGCGTCACTGAACCTTAAGTGTGTAGACCCTACGGGTTCGGGAGACATGCAGACATGACCGAGACGACTCTTCGGTCAATAACCAACAGCGGGATCTAGATACCCATGTTGGCGCCCACATGCTCCTCGATGATCTCATCGGATGAACCACGATGTCAAGGATTCAAGCAACCCCGTATACAATTCCCTTTGTCAATCGGTACGTTACTTGCCCGAGATTCGATCGTCGGTATCCCAATACCTCGTTCAATCTCGTTACCGGCAAGTCACTTTACTTGTTACTGTAATGCATGATCCCGTGACTAGACACTTGGTCACTTTGAGCTCATTGTGATGATGCATTACCGAGTGGGCCCAGATATACCTCTCCGTCATACGGAGTGACAAATCCCAGTCTTGATCCGTGTCAACCTAACAGACACTTTCGGAGATACCCGTAGTACACCTTTATAGTCACCCAGTTACGTTGTGACGTTTGGTATACCCAGAGCAATCCTACGGTATCGGGGAGTTACACGATCTCATGGTCTAAGGAAAAGATACTTGACATTGGAAAAACTCTAGCAAACGAACTATACGATCTTGTGCTATGTTTAGAATTGGGTCTTGTCCATCACATCATTCTCCTAATGATGTGATCCCGTTATCAATGACATCCCCATGTCCATAGCCAGGAAACCATGACTATCTGTTGATCAACGAGCTAGTCAACTAGAGGCTCACTAGGGACATATTGTGGTCTATGTATTCACACATGTATTACGATTTCTGGATAATACAATTAAAGCATGAATAATAGACAATTATCATGAACAAGGAAATATAATAATCATTTTATTATTGCCTCTAGGGCATATTTCCAACAGTCTCCCACTTGCACTAGAGTCAATCATCTAGTTACATTGTGATGAATCGAACACCCATGGAATTCTGGTGTTGATCATGTTTTGCTCTAGGGAGAGGTTTAGTCAACGGATCTGCTACATTCAGGTCCGTATGTACTTTACAAATCTCTATGTCTCCATTTTGAACACTTTCACGAATGGAGATGAAGTGACGCTTGATATGCCTGGTCTTCCTGTGAAACCTGGGCTCCTTGGCAAGGGCAATAGCTCCAGTGTTGTCACAGAAGAGAGTCATCGGGCCCGACGCATTGGGTATGACTCCTAGGTCGGTAATGAACTCCTTCACCCAGACTGCTTCGTGTGCTGCCTTCGAGGCTGCCATGTACTCCACTTCACATGTAGATCCCGCCACAACGCTTTGCTTGCAACTGCACCAGCTTACTGCCCCACCATTCAAAATATACACGTATCCGGTTTGTGACTTAGAGTCATCCAGATCTGTGTCGAAGCTAGCATCGACGTAACCCTTTACGACGAGCTCTTCGTCACCTCCATAAACGAGAAACATTTCCTTAGTCCTTTTCAGGTACTTCAGGATATTCTTGACCGCTGTCCAGTGTTTCTTGCCGGGATTACTTTGCTACCTACCTACCAAACTTACGGCAAGGTTTACATAAGGTCTGGTACACAGCATGGCATACATAATAGAACCTATGGCTGAGGCATAGGGGATGACACTCATCTCTTCTATATCTTCTGCCGTGGTCGGACATTGAGCTGAGCTCAATTTCACACCTTGCAACACAGGCAAGAACCCCTTCTTAGAATGATCCATATTGAACTTCTTCAATATCTTATCAAGGTATGTGCTTTGTGAAAGACCTATGAGGCGTCTTGATCTATCTCTATAGATCTTGATGCCCAATATATAAGCAGCTTCTCCAAGGTCCTTCATTGAAAAACGCTTATTCAAGTAGGCCTTAATGCTGTCCAAAAGCTCTATATTATTTCCCATCAAAAGTATGTCATCTACATATAATATGAGAAATGCTACAGAGCTCCCACTCAGTTTCTTGTAAACGCAGGCTTCTCCATAAGTCTGCATAAACCCAAACGCTTTGATCATCTCATCAAAGCGAATGTTCCAACTCCGAGACGCTTGCACCAGCCCATAAATCGAGCATTGGAGCTTGCACACCTTGTCAGCATTCTTAGGATCAACAAAACCTTCCGGCTGCATCATATACAGCTCTTCCTTAAGATAACCGTTAAGGAATGCCGTTTTGACGTCCATTTGCCATATCTCATAATCATAGTATGCGGCAATTGCTAACATGATTCGGACGGACTTTAGCTTTGCTACGGGAGAGAATGTCTCATCGTAGTCAACCCCTTGAACTTGTCGATAACCCTTAGCGACAAGCCTAGCTTTATAGATGGTCACATTACCATCCGCGTCTGTCTTCTTCTTAAAGATCCATTTATTTTCTATGGCTCGCCGATCATCGGGCAAGTCAGTCAAAGTCCATACTTTGTTTTCATACATGGATCCTATCTCGGATTTCATGGCTTCCAGCCATTTGTCGGAATCCGGGCCCGCCATCGCTTCTTCATAGTTCGAAGGTTCACCATTGTCTAACAACATGATTTCCAAGACAGGGTTGCCATACCACTCTGGTGCGGAACGTGTCCTTGTGGACCTTCGAAGTTCAGTAGGAGCTTGATCAGAAGTATCTTGGTCATCATGATCAACTTCCTCTCTAATTGGTGCAGGCACCACAAGAACATTTTCCTGAGTTGCGCCACTTTCCGGTTCAAGAGGTAATACTTCATCAAGTTCTATTTTCCTCCCACTTACTTCTTTCGAGAGAAACTCCTTCTCTAGAAAGCATCCATTCTTGGCAACAAAGATCTTGCCTTCGGATCTGAGGTAGAAGGTATACCCAATAGTTTCTTTAGGGTATCCTATGAAGACGCATTTTTCCGACTTGGGTTCGAGCTTTTCAGGTTGAAGTTTCTTGACATAAGCATCGCATCCCCAAACTTTTAGAAACGACAGCTTAGGTTTCTTCCCAAACCATAGTTCATACGGTGTCGTCTCAACGGATTTTGACGGAGCCCTATTTAAAGTGAATGCGGCAGTCTCTAAAGCATAGCCCCAAATGACAGCGGTAAATCGGTAAGAGACATCATAGATCGTACCATATCCAATAGAGTGCGATTATGACGTTCGGACACACCATTACGCTGAGGTGTTCCAGGCGGCGTGAGTTGTGAAACTATTCCACATTTTCTTAAGTGTGTACCAAATTCGTGACTCAAGTATTCTCCTCCACGATCTGATCGCAAAAACTTGATTTTTCTGTCACGTTGATTCTCAACCTCACTCTGAAATTCCTTAAACTTTTCAAAGGTTTCAGACTTGTGTTTCATTAAGTAGATATACCCATATCTACTCAAGTCATCAGTGAGGGTGAGAACATAACGATAGCCACCATGAGCCTCAACACTCATTGGACCGCACACATCAGTATGTATGATTTCCAATAGCTTGGTTGCTCGCTCCATTGTTCCTGAGAACGGAGTCTTGGTCATCTTACCCATGAGGCATGGTTCGCACGTGTCAAATGATTCGTAATCAAGAGACTGTAAAAGTCCATCTGCATGGAGCTTCTTCATGCGTTTGACACCTATGTGACCAAGGCGGTAGTGCCACAAGTATGTGGGACTATCATTATCAACCTTACATCTTTTGGTATTCACACTACGAATATGTGTAGCATTACGCTCGAGATTCATTAAGAATAAACCATTCACCATAGGAGCATGACCATAAAACATATCTCTCATATAAATAGAACAACCATTATTCTCGGATTTAAATGAGCAGCCATCTCGAATTAAACGAGATCCTGATACAATGTTCATGCTCAAAGCTGGTACTAAATAACAATTATTGAGGTTTAAAACTAATCCCGTGGGTAAATGTAGAGGTAGCGTGCCGACGGCGATCACATCGACCTTGGAACCATTCCTGACGCGCATCGTCACCTCGTCCTTCGCCAGTCTCCGTTTATTCCGCAGCTCCTACTTTGAGTTACAAATGTGAGCAACTGCACCGGTATCAAATACCCAGGAGCTACTACGAGTACTAGTAAGGTACACATCAATTACATGTATATCACATATACCTTTCGTTTTGCTGGCCTTCTTGTCCGCTAAGTATTTGGGGTAGTTCCGCTTCTAGTGACCACTTCCCTTGCAATAAAAACGCTCAGTCTCGGGCTTGGGTCCATTCTTTGTCTTCTTCCCGGCAGCTTGCTTACCGGGCGCGGCAACTCCCTTGCCGTCCTTCTTGAAGTTCTTCTTACCCTTGCCTTTCTTGAACTTAGTGGTTTTATTCACCATCAACACTTGATGGTCCTTTTTGACTTCTACCTCTGCTGATTTCAGCATTGCAAATACTTCAGGAATGGTCTTTTCCATCCCCTGCATATTAAAGTTCATCACAAAGCTCTTGTAGCTTGGTGGAAGCGACTGGAGGATTCTGTCAATGACCGCGTCATCCGGGAGATTAACTCCCAGCTGAGTCAAGCGGTTATGTAACCCAGACATTGTGAGTATGTGCTCACTGATAGAACTATTTTCCTCCATCTTACAGCTGAAGAACTTGTCGGAGACTTCATATCTCTCGACCCGGGCATGAGCCTGGAAAACCATTTTCAGCTCTTCGAACATCTCATATGCTCCGTGTCACTCAAAACGCTTTTGGAGCCCCGGTTCTAAGCTGTAAAGCATGCCGCACTGAACGAGGGAGTAATCATCAGCACGTGTCTGCCAAGCATTCATAACGTCTTGGTTCTGTGGGACGGGTGCGTCACCTAGCGGTGCTAGTAGGACATAATCTTTCTGGGCAGCTATGAGGATGATCCTCAGGTTCCGGACCCAGTCCGTATAGTTGCTGCCATCGTTTTTCAGCTTGGTTTTCTCTAGCAACACGTTGAAGTTGAGGACAACGTTGGCCATTTGATCTACAAGACATATTGTAAAGATTTTAGACTAAGTTCATGATAATTAAGTTCATCTAATCAAATTATATAATGAACTCCCACTTAGATAGACATCCCTCCAGTCATCTAAGTATAACATGATCCGAGTTAACTAGGCCGTGTCCGATCATCACGTGAGACGGACTAGTCAACATCGGTGAACATCTTCATGTTGCTCGTATCTTCTATACGACTCATGCTCGACCTTTCGGTCTTCTGTGTTCCAAGGCCATGTCTGTAGATGCTAGGCTCGTCAAGTCAACCTAAGTGTTTGCATGTGTAAATCTGTCTTACACCCGTTGTATGTGAACGTTGGAATCTATCACACCCGATCATCACGTGGTGCTTCGAAACAACAAACTGTCGCAACGGTGCACAGTTAGGGGGAACACTTTCTTGAAATTATTATGAGGGATCATCTTATTTACTAACGCCGTTCTAAGTAAACAAGATGCAAAAACATGATAAACATCACATGCAATCAAATAATAATAGTGACATGATATGGCCAATATCACATAGCTCCTTTGATCTCCATCTTGGGGCTCCATGATCATCTTGTCACCGGCATGACACCATGATCTCCATCATCGTGTCTCCATGAAGTTGCTCACCAACTATTACTTCTACTACTATGTCTAACACGTTTAGCAATAAAGTAAAGTAATTTACATGGCGTTTCTCAATGACACGCAGGTCATACAAAAAATAAAGACAACTCCTATGGCTCCTGCCGGTTGTCATACTCATAGACATGCAAGTCGTGATTCCTATTACAAGAACATGATCTCATACATCACATATATATCATTCATCATTCATCACAACTTTGGCCATATCACATCACAAAGCACTTGCTGCAAAAACAAGTTAGACGTCCTCTAATTGTTGTTGCAAGTTTTACGTGGCTGCAAAAGGGTTCTAGCAAGAACGTTTTTCTTACCTACGTAATAGCCACAACGTGATTTGTCAACTTCTATTTACCCTTCATAAGGACCCTTTTCATCGAATCCGCTCCAACTAAAGCGGGAGAGACAGACACCCGCTAGCCACCTTATGTAACTAGTGCATGTCAGTCGGTGGAACCAGTCTCACGTAAGCGTAATTGTAAGGTCGGTCCGGGCCACTTCATCCCACAATACCGCTGAAGCAAGATAAGACTAGTAGCGGCAAGAAAGTTGACAACATCTACGCCCACAACAAATTGTGTTCTACTCGTGCAAAGAGAACTACGCATAGACCTAGCTCATGATGCCACTGTTGGGGAACGTTGCAGAAAACAAAAATTTTCCTACGGTTTCACCAAGATCCATCTATGAGTTCATCTAGCAACGAGTGATTGAATTGCATCTACATACCTTTGTAGATCACGCGCCGAAGCGTTCAAAGAACGGTGATGAGGAAGTCGTACTCGACGTGATCCAAATCACCGGACATCCTAGCGCCGAACGGATGGCACCTCCGTGTTCAACACACGTACTGTCAGCGTGACGTCTCCTCCTTCTTGATCTAGCAAGGGGAAGAGGAGAGGTTGATGAAGATCCAGCAGCACGACGGCGTGGTGGTGGATGCAGGGCGTCACCGCAGCAGGGCTTTGCCGGTATACTGCGAGAGGGAGAGGTGTAGCAGGGGAGAGGGAGGCACCAAGGCTCAAGGGTGTGGCTGCCCCTCCCTCCCCCCCTTTATATAGGCTCCCCTAGGGGGGGGCGCCGGCCCTAGGAGATGGGATCTCCTAGGGGGGGCGGCGGCCAAGGGTGGAGTAGCCCCCAAGGCAAGTGGGGCGCCCCCCCCACCCTAGGGTTTCCAACCCTAGGTGCAGGGGGTGGGCCAAGGGGAGAGCACCAACCCACTATGGGCTAGTTCCCCTCCCCACTTTGGCCCATGGGGCCCTCCGGGATGGGTGGCCCCACCCGGTGGACCCCCGAGACCCTTCCGGTGGTCCCGGTACAATACCGGTGACCCCGAAACTCTCCCGATGGCCGAAACTGCACTTCCTATATATAATTCTTCACCTTCGGACCATTCCGGAACTCCTCGTGACGTCCAGGATCTCATCCAGGACTCCTAACAACTTTTGGGGTACTGCATATTCATATCTCTACAACCCTAGCGTCACCGAACCTTAAGTGTGTAGACCCTTCGGGTTCGGGAGACATGCAGACATGACTGAGACGGCTGTCCGGTCAATAACCAACAGCGGGCTCCCACATGTTGGCTCCCACATGATCCTCGATGATCTCATCGGATGAACCACGATGTCGAGGATTCAAGCAACCCCGTATACAATTCCCTTTGTCAATCGGTACGTTACTTGCCCGAGATTCGATCGTCGGTATCCCAATACCTCGTTCAATCTCGTTACCGGCAAGTCACTTTACTCGTTACCGTAATGCATGATCCCGTGACCAGACACTTGGTCACTTTGAGCTCATTGTGATGATGCATTACCGAGTGGGCCCAGAGATACCTCTTCGTCATACGGAGTGACAAATCCCAGTCTTGATCCGTGTCAACCCAACAGACACTTTCGGAGATACCCGTAGTACACCTTTATAGTCACCCAGTTATATTGTGACGTTTGGTATACCCAGAGCACTCCTGCGGTATCCGGGAGTTACACGATCTCATGGTCTAAGGAAAAGATACTTGACATTGGAAAAACTCTAGCAAACGAACTATACGATCTTGTGCTATGTTTAGGATTGGGTCTTGTCCATCACATCATTCTCCTAATGATGTGATCCCGTTATCAATGACATCCCCATGTCCATAGCCAAGAAACCATGACTATCTGTTGATCAACGAGCTTGTCAACTAGAGGCTCACTAGGGACATATTGTGGTCTATGTATTCACACATGTATTACGATTTTCGGATAATACAATTAAAGCATGAATAATAGACAATTATCATGAACAAGGAAATATAATAATCATTTTATTATTGCCTCTAGGGCATATTTCCAACAGGGACGTCTACGCGATAGAGCCAGTCGTCCCAAAATTTAATCCATGGTCGTCATGCCCGATCACTTTTGATCATCGGGATCATCCGACCAATATCCGTCACAGTGGTTCAGCCGCACTGGTCCTAGACCCAATAATTGATGCGTTCCACCTGAATCGCATCCTTATGAACGGAGGCAGCAGCCTCAATCTGCTCTATCTGGATACAATGCGAAAAATGGGCATTAACCCTTCACGGATCAAGCACACCAGGACTACCTTCAAAGGAGTTAGACCAGGTGTAGAAGCCCGCTGTACGAGCTCAATCACACTAGAAGTTGTCTTCGGATCTCCGGAAAACTTCCGAAGCGAGGAGTTAATCTTCGATATCGTCCCCTTCCGCAGCGGCTATCACGCACTGCTCGGACGAACAGCGTTCGCTCGATTCAACGCAGTACCACACTATGCTTACCTCATGCTCAAGATGCCCGGTCCACGCGGCGTTATAACGGTCAACGGAAATACGGAACGCTCCCTCCGTATAGAAGAGCACATAGCTGCCTTAGCAGGAGAAGTACAGAGCGGCCTTCTCAAGCAGAACCTTAATTCGGCTGCCAAGACCACGAACACCGTTAAGAGCGTCCGAACTACTCTGCAGCACGAGAGCTCAGCTCGTCAGGAGCTCGACTAGCAATCGGGCCTCCGTCTCAGTCCTGATAAGGTGGCGGCATTTGTGTCACGTGTACATAACTACGCACTAAAAATCCCATGGGAATCGACAGAGGCATAGCTAGCTTGTGGTCCATAGTACGGCTCAACCGACATCGGATACACACATACTTTCACTTTTACTTGTTTCCTTTGCAGGTCTTAATCCCGTAGGCCCCATCTGGTGGGCTGGTCATCGGTCCTCTTGAAGGATGAACAAACCAAGACGGCGAGAAATGCAGACATATGGGGACTTTTAGGTGATTCCATTAACGATAACTCTACATGTTTCTCAGGACCCACATGCAGCTCCCCCTTGGTTTCGGCATGTCAAATAGCCTGTTGCTTATCAAACTACCTGTATCAATGCGCCTTGACGTACTAATTAAATAATAATGAGAACAGTTTGCGGCTGGAGCTTTAGGACCCCAGCTTTTTACCTTTGTACCTTTTCTGTTTTCTTTTTCGGCTCCCCTGTGGATAACCCTATCAGGTAGCACCCGTACACTTTGGTATGTTTGATGTTTGCCAGAGGCTTCATAGCACCCCACATTATGGCAAAAAAGTCCGAACAGTTTTTATAAGTATAGTTGGGCACCCCGAATTTAGAATTATATACATTGGCTCCGAATCATGTCTTTGGTCAATAGTTGAGTCGCCCTGCTCCTGTGCTTGCTACCTTACGTTCCTCTATATCGGCTAAGGTAGTAAAGGGAGAACTACTGCGATTGTGCCTTGGTTTATCCAAAGGAGCACCTTAGTAGAGAAAGCCGAAAACTAACTGTCATGATGCGGCGAGAGCCGGTCAGCTGTTCGGAGGTTACAAATCGTTGGAGATTTCTTCCGCATTACGCGAAGGATCGGTACTTCCCGATCATATGCTTATAGCCCTCTAGTTCGGATACTAGGGGCCACGCCCATGTTTTTATTGTAAAACTCCTATGGCTAAGGGAGGGCGTTCTAGCCGCATAGTCTGGTTGCCTGGTTCGTTGCGATAAACCACTCCTTCAAGGACCATATAACTAGATCAAGATTGTTTAGATTCCATCCCGAACACGCCCGTACTAACTACGTGGGGGCAAAAGCTGACGACCGGCAAATCCTCAGATTTCATACAACACGGCCGCATAGGAGGAAAAAAATAAAACATAAACAAGCATAATATTACACAACATTGTTGATTCATGTTATAGGACAGGATAATACGAATATTTTCATGGGAATATAACATCCTGCACACATTGCTCCGCCAAAAGGCGGGACCCCTACAGGACACCATCAAAATATAACTCGGGACGGCAGTGCTCCTTGCCCTCAGGCGGCCCCTCGGTCATCAGCTTCTTGGCATCCATCTTCGCCTAGTGCATCTGGACACGGGCAAAGGCCATCCGGGCACCTTCAATACAGACTGATCGCTTTATGACCTCAAGCCAAGGGCAGGCACTAACAAGCCGCTTCACAAGTCCGAAGTAGCTACTAGGTATTGGCGCGGCTGGCCATAGTCGGACTATCAGGTCCTTCATGGCTAGCTTGGCCGCTTTGTGTAGCTCGGCCAGCTGTTTTAGCTGGTCGCTGAAGGGCACCGGATGTTCTGGTACAAGATATTGAGACCAGAACAGCTTCTCCGTAGAACTCCCTTCTTCGGCTCGGTAGAACACAGCAGTATCTGATATGCTGCGGGGAAAATCCGTAAACGCCCCTTGAGAGCTCCAAATTCGGGTAAGTAAAAGGAACGTTTCCTTCACAGACTTGCTTTGCATAATGAAAGCCTTACCCTCCGTGATCTTCTTGGCCGCCTGTATTTCTTAAAGGGCGCTCTAGGCCTCGGCTCGAGCCTCTTGTGCGCTCTGGCGGGCCTTCACAAGTTTGTATGGTTGCCTCTTAGAATAATGCTCCAAGGACTCATACTTTTTTACGGCATCCTGGAGCTCTTGCTGGACCTCGCTGACCCGGGCCTCGTGTTTCTTGCATGCGGCGCGCTCCTTGGCCTCTTTGTCCTCGGCCTCGGCTAACGCCTCCTTGAGGGCTGCCACCTCGGTCGTGGCCCCCAATAAAACTCATGACACTTTAGTCAGCACGAAACATTCATCCTTCCTCAATTCACGCCCAGGTCACTGCATACCTTGGCTGTCCTCCAGCTACTTGTAACGCCCGAGACTGATGTGCCAGGTGTCTTCCAGTTATTTGATGTTGTTGCCTTGTCATTGCTTGCGTGTCATGCATTCCATATCTTGTCATCATGTGCATTTCATTTGCATACATGTTCGTCCCATGCATCTGAGCTTTTTCCCCATTGTCCGTTTTGCAATCCGGCGCTCCTATGTCCTCCGGTGTCCCTTTCTACCTCTTTTCGTGTGCGGGTGTTAAACATTTTCAGATTGGACCGAGACTTTTCATGCGGCCTTGGTTTTCTATCGATAGACCGCCTGCCAAGTTTCGTGCCATTTGGACTTCGTTTGATACTCCAACGGTTAACCGAGGGACCGAAAAGGCCTCGTGTGTGTTGCAGCCCAACACCCCTCCAAAGTGGCCCAAAACCCACCTAAACCCCCTCCATCATCTCGGTCTTTCGATCACGATCGTGTGGCCTCAAACCGCACCTCATTTGGACTCTCCTAGCTCCCTCTATCTATAAATATGTGGCCTTCCCCGAAATATCCCGCAGTCCAAACCCGATATCCAACTCCCGCACACCGCCAGACATGTCCGTCCTGCCGCTGGACGTGTCCACCGCCGCCATCTCACTCCGTCCAATCAGGACTCGACACCTCAGCATCGCCGCCGCCGCAACCAACCAGCATCCGCCACCTCAGCGTCGCGCCGCCCCACTCAGCCCGGCCTGAACCGCCACCGCCCCGCGCCTGTTCATCCCCGCCGCCATGCCCGAGCTACCGCCTCCGCGCCAGAGTGCCACGCCGCCATGCGCCTCCCACCGGTGACCAGCCGCCACCTCGTCGCCGGGCTTCGTCGACCCCGCTGCCTGGAACTATGACGCCACCGGGAAGGAGCCTCCCGCGCCCGGATCCGCGTTCCCCGCACCGGATCTGGCCCATTCCGTCCATCCTCCGCTCGTTCCCGGCCACCGTCGCCTTTCCCCATGCTCGCTGCCAGCCGTCATCGCCATTGGTCTCCGCCGGCCTGCCTCCCCGATCCGATCGGGAGGAGGACGACGCCCCGTCGACCTCCTCGCTGGGCCAGGCCCAGTCCCCGCCGGCCTCCTCCCTCTTCTGCAGTTGGACCGAGCCCACGGGGTGAGATCCCGCTGTCCTTCTCCCAGTGCGCCCCGTAGCTATCCAGCGCTCACTCTTTTTCCTGAGATTTCACTAAGTCCCAGTAATCTTTAGGCTTTTTCATCGCATCATAACTTTGTACCCGGGGCTCCGTTTTGGACGTGTAGCATATCAGAATGTTCGCCTCGATGAGTACATCATTTCATCTCATTGCATCATTTTCATTTGAGATCCTCTAGATGCTCGAAATGTTGTTGGAAGAGGGCTATGTGATGATAGTTTCAGATCTGTTTCAGCAAATGCACTTTTGTCATTTTTGCCATGATTAATGTGTGCATGTTATGATCCTGAGCTCTACATGTGCTTTGATGTATGTCATGCCATCTTTACAGGGGTGTATGCCATGTATTTTTGTGATCTTTTTGGTGACTAGCACAAGCATGCAAAGTAGCTTACTCAATGATGCTAATTTCAGGGACTTAGAATTGCACTAAGTCCTTGTCCTGTTATTTTTCTTGATGCCATATGTTCATGTTGTTTCCTAGTGATCCGTGCCTCTTTTAAGCATGATCAGTAAGGATGTTTTGTAGATATTGTGGCGCTCTATCCATCCATATCTTTGTTTGCATTTATGGAGCACCCTAGCTTGAGTCAATCGAGCTCTACTTTTGCTATAAAATGTTCCTGGCAGATTGTTAACATGTTTTGCAATTTTTCCAAGCTTGTTGTTGTTGATCCGTGCATGCTATGTTGTTGTTCCTGCCATGTCTAGCTTCTATGCCATGTCTAATTGCTGGGTGTATGCTTAGATTATCATGCCATGCTTTCTAGTGAGTGCATCGAGCTCATAAACATGCCTACTTGCAAAATGCTTTGCATGCTCCAGTTTTTCCCTAAGTCTGAATCTGTTTATGTTTTTGCTATGTTCACATGCTTGCAATTGTATTTTCTGATCCCTTTTGGCTCATGGTCACTAAGGGACTTCTATTGTATGATTTGAGTAGCTTCATTCCATGCCTTGGTTTGCCATGACATGTTCCTGTAGCATGTAGTTATCTTGCTCTAAACTTTGCTTCCTGATGATAAATTCCTGACATGCTATTAATTTCACTAAGTTTGAAACCTGTTATCATTTGCACTTTTGCCATGCTTGTTTGAACCTGTTAATGAGTGATTTAGCCATAGCTCAGTGTTCATTGTTTGTCAAGCATCATGAGTGGATCCCTGCCATGTATTTTTCTGTCATGTTGGAGTGCTGTAGCATGTTGTTCTTGATGCATTTAGTAGGCTACTTGTTGTTTATCGCAGCCCGGTGACATTTGTTTTGCTTGTCATTTCCAAACCGTGCATCCGATTCCGGTGATCTTTATATCGATTTCAACCGAAATCACCTTACCTTTCCAGTGGAACTCTTGGTTTTCCAAGTTCAGGCCAGGTTCAATCATTCCTTTCCAGATCATGCATATGCACCGCATATCGCATCCCGCATATCATACCATGTTTGCATCACGTTGTTTGTGGATTGCACATGGTTGATTGTTCTCTCTTTGCTTGTTGTTCTTGTTTGGGTAGAGCCGGGAGACGAGTTCGTGTTTGAGGAGCCCGTTGAGTACGTTTTCGAGGATCAAGCTTTTGTCTTCTCGGAGAACTTTGCAGGCAAGATGACCACACCCTTGAAATCACTTCTATCTTTGCTTGCTAGTTGCTCGCTCTTTTGCTATGCCTATGTTGCGATACCTACCACTTGCTTATCATGCCTCCCATATTGCTAAGCCAAGCCTCTAACCCACCTTGTCCTAGCAAACCGTTGTTTGGCTATGTTACCTCTTTGCTCAGCCCCTCTTATAGCGTTGTTAGTTGCAGGTGAAGATTGGAGCTTGTTCCATGTTTGGAACACGGTTATTTGGTTGGGATATCAGAATATCTCTTATTTATATTAATGCATCTATATACTTGGTAAAGGCTGGAAGGCTCGGCCTTATGCCTGGTGTTTTGTTCCAGTCTTGTCACCCTATTTTCTGTCATATCGGTCTTATGTTCCCGGATTTTGCATTCCTTACCCGGTTGGGTTATAATGGGAACCCCTTGACAGTTCGCCTTGAATAAAACTCCTCCAGCAAGGCCCAACATTGGTTTTACCATTCGCCACCTAGCCTCTTTTTCCCTTGGGTTAGGCCAACCCAATGGTCATCTTTATTTTAACCCCCAGGGCCAGTGCTTGTCTAACTGTTGGTCCAAACCGAGCGATGTCCGGAGCTACCAGGGGCAACTCTGGGCTGGCCCACCCGACGTTTGGCTCATCCGGTGTGCCCTGAGAACGAGATATGTCCAGCTCCTATGGGGATTTGTCGGCACATATGGGTGGCTTTGCTGGTCTTGTTTTACCATTGTCGAGGATGTCTTGTAACCAGGATGCCGAGTCTGATCGGATTGTCTTGGGAGAAGGAATATCCTTCGTTTACCATGAGAGCTTGTCATGGGCTAAGTTGGGAAACCCCTGCAGGGATTTGAACTTTCGAAAGTCGTGCCCGCAGTATAGGCAGATGGGAATTTGTTAATGTCCGGTTGTAGAAAACCTGAAGCTTAACTTAAGTAAAATGCATCAACCGCGTGTGTAGCCGTGATGGTCTCTTTCTGGCGGAGTCCGGGAAGTGAACACGGTGTTGGAGTTATGCTTGACGTAAGTAGTCTTGGATCACTTCTTGATCATAGTTTCTCGACCGTGCTTTGCCTTCTCTTATTGCTCTCATTTTCGTATGTTAGCCACCATATATGCTAGTCGCTTGCTGCAGCTCCACCTCATACTTTTACCCCTCCTATAAGCTTAAATAGTCTTGATCGCGAGGTTGTGAGATTGTTGAGTCCCCGTGACTCACAGATACTTCCAAAACTAGTTTGAAGGTGCCGATGTTACCGAGCAGGTGACGCAACCAAGCTCAAGTAGGGGATCGATGAAGATCGTGTCCTTTGTGTTGCTTCGTTCTAGTTGATCTGTAGTGGAGCCTAGTTGGGGTCGATCGGGGATCTGTGTAGCATTTGGGGTAGTCTTCATTTATTTTGGTTCCGTAGTCGGACGTTGATTGTATCTGGATGATGTAGTGCTTTATTCATGTAATGTGTGAAGTGGGAATTATAAGCCAACTATGTACCTTTTCCCTTATTCATTACATTGGTTGTTGTGAAGATTACCTCACTTGCG
The DNA here is from genome assembly GCF_056163025.1 of Triticum urartu. NCBI lineage: Eukaryota > Viridiplantae > Streptophyta > Magnoliopsida > Poales > Poaceae > Triticum > Triticum urartu. Next base: position 347,205,558 of record NC_141876.1, on the reverse strand, counting down.
ACATTGCTTTCAATGCGGTTATGCCTCTAAGTCATGCTTCGACACGTGTGAGATATAGCCGCATCGAGGGCGTTACACTGCTTGTTCATGAGGCCGAGCTCTTCTTCGGCCCGCTCCAGGCTCTGCTTTAGGATGGAGACCTCCACAGTATGAGCGGCAGCAGCCAGCAGCGATGCCTACTTATTCACATAGACATCTTATGTTAGACTCCTATAAAAATTATTTTGATCCTTCGTTCGGCTTTTTCTTTCCGAACACCGAATAGAGCATCAGAGGGTACTATCTACACTTTGATATCCTTTCTACAATTACATGACTTACCTCGAAGCCTGTTAAAAGGCTAGCACAGGCTTCGGTCATTCCACTTTTGGCGGACTGAACCTTCTCGATTACCATGCCCATAAGGACATGGTGCTCATCCACAATGGAAGCGCCTCACAACGCTTCCAACAGATTATCCGGTGCCCTGGGTTGGACAGGGGTCACCGGCGGAATACGCATACCCCCATCTTTTGAAGAAGGTTGTGTGCCGGATTCGGGAGCCGCATCGGTCTTCGGAATCGAGTCTGGCTGAGGGATGGATCGAACACGGCCCTCCTTACCACCAGTCTCCTTGGGGATCGGCTCCCGCTGGTTTCCAGCGATGGAGGCATCGCCTTCTGGCGCCTCCTGAGCCTCTCCCCGGCCCGGGAAAGTCCTTCGGGACAACACCTCCGCGTCGTCCTTTTCCTTGTGGAAGTCAGCGGGCGGTGGTGATGCACTGGCCATCTCCTTTGAATCTAGCGAACCCTCTGCCGAGGATCGCAGGGAGCTGTCGCGGGCTGGACTATGATGGCATAATTTAAACATATTAATATTAAAAATTGGAAAGGCCAGACATTTGGATGTCCATAAGGTTTTTGGTACTTACGAGGCGGCCCGAGGCTTGGTCCGGGGCATCCGCTCCGGACTGCTATCGACATCCCACGCGGAGTCATCCGCAAGGGAGCCCTTCCCCCTATTGGGCGCCTTCACCTCCAAATTTGGGGAGGCCCCCCTTTTCTTCCTTCCCCCCCTAGGGGGGAGTCGCTTTCTTCCTCCTCCTCGTCGTCTTCGGTGGCCGAAGAGCGAGTCCCGTCTTCGGACGTCACGTCCAAAGCGCCTTTTCGGCGAAGGCCACTCCGGGCCCACTTCGCCGTTTTCTTGGCCCGCTTCTTCGGCACATCATAAGGTGCTAGAAAACAGCATCTTCATCAGAAGCGGGGTCTCTTGGTCTTCGGGAAGTGGAGCCGGACAGTTCATCTGCCCTGCTATGTCGATCCAGGCCTAAAAAAAGTTGACAGGAAGGCTTAGACTCCTCAGAATATGTCAGTAAAGGCTATACCTTGAAAACATGAAAGAACTTACCGAATTAGCCTGGCGTTTTAAGCTGAGCCCGCGATCCTTGATAACCCACAAGTATAGGGGATCGCAACAGTTTTCAATAAGTAAGAGTGTCGAACCCAGCGAGGAGCTAAAGGTAGAACTAGAACAAATATTCCCTCAGGTTCTATCGACCACCAATACAACTCTACGCACGCTTGACGTTCGCTTTACCTAGAACAAGTATGAAACTAGAAGTACTTTGTAGGTGTTGTTGGACAGGTTTGCAAGATAATAAAGAGCAAGTAAATAAAAAGTAGGGGCTGTTTAGATAAAGAAACAATAAAGTAAATATAGCGAGTGTGGAAAAGTGGTGGTAGGAGTTGCGAAATTGCCCCTAAGCAATTGACTACTTTACTAGAACGATAGCAAGTATTATGTGGGAGAGGCCACTGCTAGCATATCATCCCTGACTTGGAATTCTATGCACTTATGATTGGAAATATTAGCAAGCATCCGCAACTACTACCATTCATTAAGGTAAAACCCAACCATAGCATTAAGATATATTGGTCCCCTTCAATCCTATATGCATCAATTTCTATGCTAGGTTGAAGCTTCTGTCACTCTTGCCCTCCAATACATAGTCCTATCAACATACAACTAACCCTAGGGTGTGATCCACGCACACAATCATATGATGGGCACCAAAGGACAGCAACATAACCACAAGCAAATTAAATCAATCATAGCAATTCATCAACCACCGATAGGACAACGAAAATCTACTCAGACATCACAGGATGGCAACACATCATTGGATAATAATATGAAGCATAAAGCACCATGTTCAAGTAGAGGGTACAACGGGTTGCGGGAGAGTGGACCGCTGTAGATAGAGGGGGGAAGGTGATGGAGATGTTGGTGAAGATGGCAGAGGTGTTGGTGTAGATTGCGGTGATGATGATGGCCCCCGATGGCACTCCGGTGCCACCGGAAGCGAGGGGGAGAGAGAGCCCCTCCTTCTTCTTCTTCCTTGACCTCCTCCCTAGATGGGAGAAGGGTTTCCCCTCTGGTCCATGGCCTCCATGGCACGGGAGGGGCGAGAGCCCCTCCGAGATTGGATCTGCCTCTCTATCTCTCGCTGTTTCTGCGTTCTCAGATTCTTCCCTTTCACCGTTTCTTATATTACCCAAGACCCGTAACTCCGATTGGGCTGAAATTTTAACCCGATCTCTATCCGGATATTAGCTTTCTTGTGGCGAAAGAAGGGCATCAACCGCCTTACGGGTGGCCCACGAGGGTCAGGGGCGCGCCCAGGGGGCAGGCGCGCCCCCTGCCTCGTGGCGACCTCGGGCACCGTCTGCGTGGATTTTTCTTCCAAAAAATCATATATATTCCAAAAAAAATCTCCGTCAGTTTTTATCCCGTTTGGACTCCGTTTGATATGGTTATTCTGCGAAACAAACAACATGCAACAAACAGGAACTGGCACTAGGCACTGGATCAATATGTTAGTCCCAAAAATAGTATATGAAAGTTGTAGAATATTGGCATGGAACAATCAAAAATTACAGATACGACGGAGACGTATCAGCACCCCCAAGCTTAATTCCTGCTCGTCCTCGAGTAGGTAAATGATAAAAAAGATAATTTTTGATGTGGAATGCTACCTAGCATAATCTTGATCATGTAATCTAATCATGGCATGAATATTAAGATTCGAGTGATTCAAAGCAATAGTCTATCATTTGACATAAAAACAATAAAACTTCAAGCCTACTAATAAAGCAATCATGTCTTTTCAAAATAACATGGCCAAAGAAAGTTATCCCTACAAAATGATATAGTCTGGCTATGCTCCATCTTCACCACACAAAATATTCACATCATGCACAACCCTGATGACAAGCCAAGCAATTGTTTCATACTTTTGATGTTCTCAAACCTTTTCAACTTTCACACAATACATGAGCATGAGCCATGGACATAGCACTATAGGTGGAATAGAATATGATGGTGGAGATGACAAAAAGGAGAAGATAGTCTCACATCAACTAGGCGTATCAACGGGCTATGGAGATGCCCATCAATAGATATCAATGTGAGTGAGTAGGGATTGCCATGCAACGGATGCACTAGACCTATAAGTGTATGAAAGCTCCAACTGAAACTAAGTGGGTGTGCATCCAACTTGCTTTCTCATGAAGACCTCGGGCATTTGAGGAAGCCCATCATCGGAATATACAAGCCAAGCTCTATAATGAAAATTCCCACTAGTATATGAAAGTGATAACTCAAGAGACACTCTATATGAAGAACATGGTGCTACTTTGAAGCACACGTGTGGAAAAAGGATAGTAGCACTACCCCTTCTCTCTTTTTCTCTCTTTTTTTGATTTTTTTTATTTTTTGGTGGGCTTCTTTGGCCTCTTTTTTTTATTTGGACTTCTTTGGCCTCTTTTAATTATTTTTAAAGTCCGGAGTCTCATCCCGACTTGTGGGGGAATCATAGTCTCCATCATCCTTTCCTCACTGGGCAATGCTCTAATAATGATGATCATCACACTTTTATTTACTTACAACTCAATATTACAACTCAATGTCTAGAACAAATTATGACTCTATATGGATGCCTCCAGCGGTGTACCAGGATGTGCAATGATCTAGCGTAGCAATGACATCAAAAAATGGACAAGCCATGAAATCATCATGCTAGCTATCTTACTATCATGCAAAGCAATATGACAATGAATGCTCATGTCATGTATATGATGATGATGGAAGTTGCATGGCAATATATCTCGGAATGGCTATGGAAATGCCATGATAGGTAGGTATGGTAGCTTTTTTGAGGATGATATATGGTCGGTTTAAGGTGCTGGCGAAAGTTGGGCAATACTAGAGAGGCTAGCAATGGTGGAAGGGTGAGAGTGCGTATAATCCATGGACTCAACATTAGTCATAAAGAACTCACATACTTATTGCAAAAATCTATTAGTCATCGAAACAAAGTACTATGCGCATCCTCCTAGGGGGATAGATTGGTAGGAAAAGACCATCGCTCGTCCCCGACCGCCACTCATAAGGAAGACACTCAATAAATAAATCATGCTTCGACTTCGTTACATAACCGTTCACCATACGTGCATGCCACGGGAATCACAAACCTCAACACAAGTATTTCTACAATCCACAACTACCCACTAGCATGACTCTAATATCACCATCTTTATATCGCAATACTATTGCAAGGAATCAAACATATCATATTCAGTGATCTACAAGTTTTATGTAGGATTTTATGACTAACCATGTGAATGACCAATTCCTGTCATCTCTCTAAATTGATATAAGTGAAGCAAGAGAGTTTAATTCTTTCTACCAAAGATATGCCCATTGCGGTCCTGCGCAGGCCCGCCCCGCTGCCAGTGGCCCGTTCCAGCCAGAGTGCTCCGCTGCCGCCACTCGAGCTTGCCGGCCACCCACGCCTTGTCGTCGTACGCCTCGCCGGCCGCCGCCCGCATCTCACCGCCCCCGCGCCCGCATCGCCCGGCTAGCCGTCACGCCTCTCGCGCCCGCTCGCCACCGCCTCCATGCCTCGTCTGCATCGCCGCTTTCACTCTTGTGCCCTGCTGCCGCCGTGGAGCTCCGGCGAGCTCCCATCACCAGATCCCATCACCCCCATCTCTACTACGGGTCCCTCTCGCCGGATCTGGTCAGGGAGCAGCCGGATCTGCCCCCGCGTCCCGTTCCCGGCGTCCTCCGTCGCTGGTGCGCCGCCGTGATAACCCACAAGTATAGGGATCGCAACAGTTTTGGAGGGTAGAGTATTCAACCCAAATATATTGATTCGACACAAGGGGAGCCAAAGAATACTCTCAAGTACTAGCAGCTGAGTTGTCAATTCAACCACACCTAGAAACTTAATATCTGCAGCAAAGTGTTTAGTAGCAAAGTAATATGATAGTGGTGATAATGGTAACAAAAGGTAACAGTAGTAAAATCAATGTTTTTGGTATTTTGTAATGATGTTAGCAATAGCAACGGAAAAGTAAATAAGCGAAGAACAATATATGGAAAGCTCGTAGGCAATGGATCGGTGATGGAGAATTATGCCTGATGCGGTCCATCATGTAACAGTCATAACCTAGGGTGACACAGAACTAGCTCCAGTTCATTGATATAATGTAGGCATGTATTCCGAATATAGTCATACGTGCTTATGGAAAAGAACTTGCATGCCATCTTTTGTCCTACCCTCTTGGATGGTTTAGGAGGAAAGGGCATGGGTTTCTGAACCCATGGCTCTCTTTCCATGCTGTGTTTCCTAGCAACAAAATCTTTCTTATCATAACATTGATTCTTTGATTGTGGGTTATCAAGATCAACAGCAGGTTCAATTTCTATATCATTATCATTACTAGGGTGAGCATCATCATGAACATTATCATTAACATTATCAGTAGTTTCAGGTTCATTACCAGATTGAGTTTCTGCATCAGAAATAGAAATATCATTTGGATTCTCAGGTGTTTCAACAATAGAATCACTAGAAGCATGCAAAGTCCTATCATTTTTCTTTTTCTTCTTTTTAGAAGAGCTAGGTGCATCTATATTATTTCTCTAAGAATCTTGCTCAATTCTCTTAGGATGGCCTTTAGGATAGAAAGGTTCCTGAGTCATTCTACCACCTCTAGTCATAACTCTAACAACATTATCATTATTCTTACTATTCAATTCATTGAGCAAAACATTTTGAGCTTTAAGTACTTGTTCTACTTGAGTGGTAACCATCGAAGCATGTTTACTAATAAGTTTAAGTTCACCTTTAACACTAGCCATATAATCACCCAAGTGTCCAAGCATATTTGAATTGTATTTCAATTGTCTACCAAAATAAGCATTAAAATCTTCTTGCTTAGCCATAAATTTATCAAACTCATCTAAGCATGGGCTAGCAATTTTAGTAAATGGGATCATATCTATAGAGAGAATTTACCTTTACTACCTGTGTCAGGTTATCAAGACCATGAGTTTCTTCAATAGGTAATGGATTAAGATTATATGTTTCTTCAACAGGCCGTAAATTAAGACCATGTATTTCTTCAATAGGACGTAAATTCTTAACATCTTCAGCTTTAATACCCTTTTCTTTCATAGATTTCTTTGCCTCTTGCATATCTTCAGGACTGAGAAATAGAATACCCCTCTTCTTCGGAGTTGGTTTAGGAATAGGCTCAGGAATTGGCTCCGGAGGTGTCCAATTATTTTCATTTGTCAACATATTATTCAACAGAATTTCAGCTTCATCCGGTGTTCTTTCCCTGAAAACAGAACCAGCACAACTATCCAGGTAATCTCTGGAGGCATCGGTTAGTCCATTATAAAAGATATCAAGTATTTCATTTTTCTTAAGAGGATGATCAGGCAAAGCATTAAGTAATTGGAGAAGCCTCCCCCAAGCTTGTGGAAGACTCTCTTCTTCAATTTGCACAAAATTATATATATCCCTTAAAGCAGCTTGTTTCTTATGAGCAGGGAAATGTTTAGCAGAGAAGTAATAAATCATATCCTGGGGATTACGCACACAACCAGGATTAAAGAGAATTAAACCATATCTTAGCATCACCCTTTAATGAGAACGGAAATATTTTAAGGATGTAAAAGTAGCGAGTTTTCTCATCTTTAGTGAAAAGGGTAGCTATATCATCTAGTTTAGTAAGATGTGCCACAACAGTTTCAGATTCATAACCATGAAAAGGATCAGATTCAACCAAAGTAATTATATCAGGATCAACAGAGAATTCATAATCCTTATCAGTAACAAAGATAGGTGAAGTAGCAAAAGCAGGGTCAGGTTTCGTTCTAGCATTTACAGATTGCTTACTCCATTTAGCTAATAATCTTTTAATTTTAGTTCTATTTCTGCAAGCTAAAATGGCTAAAGAAGCATCTTGATCAAATACATAACCCTTAGGAATAGCAAGTGGTTCTTCATCATCACTTTCATCAGTATCATCAGATTCAATATTTTCAATTTCCCTAGCCCTAGCAAGTTGTTCATCAAGAAAATCACTAAGTGGCATAGTAGTATCAGGCATAGAGGTAGTTTCATCATAAGTATCGTGCATAGCAGAAGTGGCATCATCAATAGCATGCGACATATCAGAACGAATAGCAGAAGCAGGTGTAGGTGTCGCAAGCTTACTCAAAACAGAAGGTGAATCAAGTGCAGAGCTAGATGGCAGTTCCTTACCTCCCCTCGTAGTTGAGGGATAGATCTTGGTTTTTGGATATCTCAAGTTCTTCATAATGATAATCAGATATATATATATCCCAAGTGACTCAAAGAATAGAGCTATGCTCCCCGGCAACAGCGCCAGAAAATGGTCTTGATAACCCACAAGTATAGGGGATCGCAACAGTTTTCGAGGGTAGAGTATTCAAACCACGGGGAGCCAAAGAATATTCTCAAGTATTAGCAGCTGACTTGTCAATTCAACCACACCTAGAAACTTAATATCTGCAGCAAAGTGTTTAGTAGCAAAGTAATATGATAGTGGTGATAACGGTAACAAAAGGAAACAATAGTAAAAGCAATGTTTTTGGTATTTTGTAATGATGATAGCAGTAGCAACGGAAAAGTAAATAAGCGAAGAACAATATATGGAAAGCTCGTAGGCAATGGATAGGTGATGGAGAATTATGCTGGATGCGGTCCATCATGTAACAGTCATAACCTAGGGTGACACGGAACTACCTCCAGTTCATTGATATAATGTAGGCATGTATTCCGAATATAGTCATACATGCTTATGGAAAAGAACTTGCATGACATATTTTGTCCTACCCTCCCGTGGCAGCGGGGTCCTTACGGAAACTAAGGGATAGTAAGGCCTCCTTTTAATAGAGAACCGAAACAAAGCATTAACACATACTGAATACATGAACTCCTCAAACTACGGTCATCACCGGTAAGTATCCCGATTATTGTCACTTCGGGGTTAACAGATCATAACACAAATTGGTGACTATAGACTTGCAAGATAGGATCAAGAACACACATATATTGATGAAAACATAATAGGTTCAGATCTGAAATCATGGCACTCGGGCCCTAGTGACAAGCATTAAGCATAGCAAAGTCATAGCAACATCAATCTCAGAACATAGTGGACACTAGGGATCAAACCCTAACAAAACTAACTCGATTACATGATAGATCCAATCCAACCCATCACCGTCCAGCAAGCCTACGATGGAATTACTCACGCACGGCGGTGAGCATCATGAAATTGGTGATGGAGGATGGTTGATGATGACGATGGCGACGGATTCCCCTCTCCGGAGCCCCGAACGGACTCCTGCTCAGCCCTACCGAGAGGTTTTAGGGCTTGGTGGCGGCTCCGTATCGTAAAACGCCATGATTTCTTCTCTCTGATTTTTTTTCTCCCCGAAACTCAATATATGGAGGTGGAGTTGGAGACAGAGAAGCAACAGGGGGCCCACGAGGTAGGGGGGCGCCGTAGGGAGGCAGTCGCGCCCCCCACCCCCGTGGCAAGGTGGTGGGCCCCCTGGCCTTCATCTTTGGCACGTATTTTTCTTATTTTCTGAAAAGTGTCTCCGTGAAGTTTCAGGTCATTCCGAGAACTTTTGGTCCTACACAAAAATAACACCATGGTAGTTCTGCTGAAAACAACGTCAGTCCGGGTTAGTTCCATTCAAATCATGCAAGTTAGAGTCCAAAACAAGGGCAACAGTGTTTGGAAAAGTAGATACGTTGGAGACGTATCGCGCCGCATCGCAGGGTCACCGCCGTCGTTGACCTTCGGCCCCGCCCCGTCGACCACACGCTGCCGACCACATGGGACTCGGCCCATCCAACCATCCTCGTCGCCCCGACCCGTAGCCTGCACCGACCCACCACCCAACGGGCTTTGGCCCGCAAGGTGAGACTCCCCGCTGCCTCTATCCAGTGCCTGAGTGTTGAATAGGTACATCCCGCTCGCTTGTTTTTTTCAGGAAATCTGCTAAGTCCTCAAATCCTCATAATTTGTGCCCCACTTCATTATGCCGTAACTCCATGACTATAGCTCCGTTTCATGCATATGAGTTATCAAGATGTTCATTGGGAGATGCTCTTCATTTCATTTCATTTCATTGTGGCATGCTTGTTTGAGTTCATCTTGACGCCCAAATCATTGATGCAAGAGTGCTATAAATGGTTAGGTGTTGTTACTTATTAGAGTATGAGGTTTTGTCATTTTTTGTCACATTTGTTGTGTGCATCATATGGGCATGAGCTCTACATGTGTTTTGAAATATGCCATGCCATCTTTATAGGGGTGGTTGCCATGTATTTTTGTGATCAATATGGTGACTAGCACAGGCATGCAAAGTAGCCTTCGTGATATTGCTGATTTCAGGGACTGGATTTTGCAAAGTCCTTGTTCTGCTGTTATTTCAATGCCATGTAAACATGTTGCTATAGTGAGATCCATGCTTGGTTTGAGTTGCTTCAGTAAGGATGTTTTGAACATATGGTTATGCACTATCCATCCATGCCCCTCTTTGCATTTATGGAGTGACCTAGCATGTCTTAATCTTGCTCTACTTTGGCTATAAAATGTTCCTGGCAGATTGTTTACATGCTAATCAATTTTGCCATGTTTGTTGTTGTTGATCCATGCATGCTTTGAAATTTTTCTTGCCATGGTTAGCTTCATGAACATGTCTTCTTGCTGTTGCTATGCTTATCTTGTCATGCAATACCTTGCGGTGAGTGATTCGAGCTCGGAAAGAGGCCTTCATAATTTTGTTTATGTCATGCCTTGTTCTATGCTTTTAGTAGATTCATGCCATACCTTGTTTTGCTATGATATGTTCCTGTAGCATGTTGTTTGCTTGCTCTAAACATGGCTTCCTGATGTTATTTCCTGGTATGTTAGTATTTTCACTAAGACTATGATGCTAATATCTTTTGCACTCTTACCATGCTTGTTTGAACCTACTCTTGTGTGATTTAGCCGTAGCTCAGTGTTCATGTTTTGTCAAGCATCTTGAGTAGATCACTGCCATATGCTTTGTTGCTTTGTTGGAGTGTAGTAGCTTAGTTTCTTGATGCATTCTAGATGGCATCGTGTTGTTAATCACAGAATTGTGCCATTCTTGTTTGCTTGCCATTTGCAAACCGTGCATCCGATTCCGGTGATCTTTATATCGATTTCGACTGAAATCATTTCATCTTTCCAGCAGCACACTTGGTTCGCCAAGTTGATGCCTTGATAAATCTTTTCCTTCCGGAGCACGCATATGCATTGCATATCACATTTCGCATATCACGTCATGTTTTGCATCATGTTGATTGTGCATTATTTTGACATAAAGACTATAAGGGAACCCCCTACAATATAATTGGTGCAACAAACCCAAATTGCAAGTACCATGCCTTGAACCTGGGTGGGTGGGAAGGCATCAGCCCCTTCCCACCACTAGGCCATGCCTTAGTCGATTGTGCATTGCACCGTGGTTGAATGTTGTTTCCTTTGCTTGTGTTCTTGCTTTGGGTAGAGCCGGGAGACGAGTACGTGATCGAGGAACCTATTGAGTACGCTAACGAGGATCAAGCTTTCATCAACTCTGAGAACTTTGCAGGCAAGATGACCATACCCTCTAGATCACTTCTATCTTTGCTTGCTAGTTGTTCGCTCTATTGCTATGTTGCAATACCTACCACTTGCTATATCATGCCTCTCATATTGTCATGTCAAGCCTCTAACCCACCTTTCCTAGCAAACCGTTGTTTGGCTATGTTACCTCTTTGCTCAACCACTCTTATAGCATTGCTAGTTGCAGGTGAAGTTGAAGTTTGTTCCACGTTGGAACATGGTTATTGTTGGGATATCATTATTATATCTTATTTACTTTGATGCACCTATATACTTGGTAAAGGGTAGAAGGCTCGGCCTTATGCCCGGTGTTTTGTTCCACTCTTGCCGCCCTAATTACCGTCATACCGGTGTCATGTTCCTTGATTTTCCGTCCTTACGCGGTTGGGTGTTATGGGAACCCCTTGACAGTTCGCTTTGAATAAAAATCCTCCAACAAGTCCCAACCTTGGTTTCACATTTGCCTAACAACCTAGCCCTTTTCCCTTGGGTTTCCGGAGCCCGAGGGTCATCTTTCTTTTAACCCCCTCGGGCTAGTGCTTCTCTAAGTGTTGGTTCAACCTGAGCGATGTCCGGCGCCCCCTGGGCAACTAGGGTCTATGCCAAACCGACGTCTGGCTCATCCGGTATGCCCTGAGAACGAGATATGGGCAGCTCCTATCAGGATTTGTCAGCACATCCGGGTGGCTTTGCTGGTCTTGTTTTACCATTGTCGAAATGTCTTGTAACCAGGATTCCGAGACTGATCGGGTCTTCCCTAGAGAAGGAACATCCTTCGTTGACTGTGAGAGCTTGTGATGGGCTAAGTTGGGACACCCCTGCAGGGTTTTGAACTTTCGAAAGCCGTGCCCGCGGTTATGGGCAGATGGGAATTTGTTAATGTCCGGTTGTAGAGAACTTGCCACGTAACTTAATTAAAATGAATCAACCGCGTGTATAGCCGTGAAGGTCTCTTTCCGGCGGAGTCCGGGAAGTGAACATGGTCTTGTGTTATGATTGAACGTAAGTAGTTTCAGGATCACTTCTTGATCACCCCTAGCTTCTCGACCGTTTTGTTGCTTCCCTTCTTGCTCTCATTTGCGTATGTTAGCCACAATATATGCTTAGTCCTTGCTGCAGCTCCACCTCATTACCTTATCCTACCCATAAGCTTAAATAGTCTTGATCTCGCGGGTGTGAGATTGCTGAGTCCTCGTGACTCACAGATACTTCCAAACAGTTGCAGGTGCCGATGATACCAGTGCAGTTGACGCAACTGAACTCAAGTGGGAGTTCGATGAGGATTCGTGCCGTTACTATGTTTCTTTTCCGGGTGATCAGTAGAGGAGCCCAGTTGGGGCGATCGGGGATCTAGCATTTGGGGTTGTCTTTCTTTATTTTGGTTCCGTAGTCGGACCTTGATTGTATTCTGGATGATGTATGATATATTCCTGTTTTATTTGATGTGGCGATTGTAAGCCAACTCTTTATCCCTTTCTTATTTAGTACATGGGATGTGTAATGATTACCCCTCTTGCGACATGCCTATCATGCGGTTATCCATCTAAGTCATGCCCCGAAACGTGGGAGATATAGCCGCATCGTGGGTGTTATCACAAGTATCATTCAAGTATTCTCTAGTCAGTTCATGATCTCTTCGTTTCGCTTGTACCTAAATTATCACAAGTATCTTCGTTATTTTTTCCCAATTCCTCCTGGCGATGCGTTTGTTTTCTTCATCCGTTCTTTTAAATTCTTATGATGGTTCGTTGAAGAGTTCTCTTCCTTCATTATCGTACATATTCATTCGTTCTTTCCAATCCTACCGGTGGTTCGTTGAAGACCTTCCCAAGTTGGTGCTATATCTATCTTAATACTTTTTACGAGAATAAGTAGTATGCCAAATCTATTGCTTGTCATCAATCTAAATTGGTGAAGGATATGCATAACGTAATTCGTATTATTGTTTCATCCAAGTGATTAATTCCTTATTCCAGAGGTTCATCAAAATTCTTGGTTTCTAGTGTTTCATCTTTTCTTTTCCGGAGTTCCAAGTTTTCTCGGTTATATCATCGTGAAGCTCCATCTAATCATCGCAAGGCTTCACCTTGTGTTTTCAACTTCTCTTTCTTTTCATCATCCTTTTATTACCGGAGTTCTTTCAGCTTTCTTTTCTTTTGATCATTCTTTTATTACCGGAGTTCTTCATGGAGGCTCCACATGGTGGTTCATCAAGGATTCAATTCCTTCTCAAAGTGTTCATCGAGATTCTTTTCAGAGGAGCTCAAGCATTCTTCATCTTGCATTCCGAAGTGCGATTCTTTCTATCTTATCTTTTCAGGTGGTGTTATGTCATTCTTGATAATTTTCCTTCGTGTTTCATGATTCACATGTTGGCAGGAATGAGATATTTTAAATCCATCAATCTCGTCATTGGAGTTATCTTGGGTTATATTTCACCTAAAGCCTTCCCTAAGGAATGTCGCTATTGTGGTGCTTCTCAATGACCCAATCTTTCTCTTTATCCTCTTGGTGGAACAAGTTTTCATCTCTTCGTTGATCTCAAGCAAGCAATTGTTTTTCGTTAGTGGCAGAAGTTCACCTCAAGTTTTGAGATGTCTCAATAAGTCCACGAGGATCATATCTTTTCGTTCTTGTTTTTCCAACAACTCTGCTAGAACCTTCTTGCAAGGATGATTTCCAAATTAAATTGTGGTACAAGTTGTCATTCCTTCTCCGTTCTCTTATTCCGACGATCTAGCTCTATTCGTTTGTTCCGGAGTCATTGTGATGTTGCTCTCTTCGACCAATCATCTTGTTTTTTCCCAAGATCAATTTCTTTCCTTTGCTTATCCATTTAACCAGAGTGTTGTGCCCTTTGCTCAAGTTCTTTTCGCCTTATCAAGTCTTGCATCTCTTTTAAACCGAGTGTTGTCCGAATTTGTTCTTCCTTGTTCCTCTTTTCTGACGTAGATTGTTTCTCTGTTGTATTGTTTTCTCGAAATGGTTTAACCTTTTAAAGTTTCTTTGGTTTCACTCGTTTGTCAAAGAAGCAACTTAGTTTTTACCTCTTATCTTCCTCTTCCTTCTCCCTCCGGTGCCATCATAGATCTCGGGACGAGATCCTTTCATAGTGGTGGAGTGTTGTAACACCCCGGATACAACTTTCCATATTTGTAACTCCGACTCTTGCCTTTTCTAGAGATGCGATATGAGATTCCCTTCGTGGTTGGGTTTTTGTCTTCGTTTTGCATTTTGTTCATCTCATGCATCCGAAAATTTTCCCCGTTGTATGTTTTGCAGTCCGACACTCCCTCATGCTTCGGTGCACCCCTCTTGTCTCTTTTCGTCAGCCGGTGTGAAACGTTCTCGGAATGGACCGAGATTTTCCAAGTGTCCTTGGTACACCACCAGTAGACCGCCTGTCAAATTTCGTGCCATTTGGAGCCCGTTTGATACTCCAATGGTTAACCGGGTAACAGAAAAGGCCTCGTGTGTGTTGAAGCCCAACACCCCTCGAAAACAGCCCAATAACCCATCCAAACCACTCCCATGTCCTCCGCCATCGGATCATGACCGCGTGGTAGAAAACTACACCTCATTTGGACATCCCTACCTCCCTCTACATATATAATGTAGCGACCCGACCCGAATGGATCAAGTCTCTGTGCTTAAGTGTCATCCCTGGATCAGTATGCTGACACACACAGTACTCGAGGATTTATAATAGAGGTAAATCACATGTATAAAGTAATGTAAATACTATTACCTCAATCCAAAATAGCGGAAGTAACAAGGTTGTGGTTTCCCATCAACACCAACAACAAAATTGAGTGTAGAAATCGTAACCCTAACGTAGCACTTACTCGTCGTAAGATAATCCTGCAATATGAAACGTTGCAGCCACAAAGGGTCAGTACATTGAATGTACTGGCAAATTCACACCATAGAGAATGATGAATAAAGGCTATAACTACATGCATATTTGGCTGGTGGAAAATCTCTATGGTTATAGTTTTGCGTAAAGCCAATTTTTCCCTACGACAAAGGAATACATTTTATTTAACTATCATGGTGGTTGTTAAACATTGACAATGGTTGACAGCATTCTCAATCCCAATTAAGCATCATCATTAAACCCAACAAAATTAATTTAAGGTAACATGATGATATTCACATGATAATCCAAGTACTAGATACTCAAGATGTCCATAACCGGGGACACGGCTAACTATGATTAGTTTATACACTCTGCAGAGGTTTGCGCACTTTTCCCCACAAGACTCGATCTCCTCCGTTGGATTTCTCGCACTACATGGTGTTTGAGAAATGGATGACCGAGACATAGTCTTTCAGAAGCTGTAGCACCTTACGATGGATAGACCGTTACACCTACTTTCCCCTACATCTGCTAGTCTACCCTGTAAGAGTTCGCACGACTTAATCAACTATGCTAGAGCCCATAATAGCTTGTGGCTACACACGGAAGTTTCTAGTATGAATAATCTCATGATCCCTTTGAGCCTGGTGGCGGTCCATAAAAAAACAGGCAATCCTGGTCTACCCAGGTGGCTAGACAGGCAATCCTGGAATACCCAGGTACCTCAATCCACCCAGATGTGTGTTTAAGTTGCCACCTTAAGTAAACCCTTAATTAACAATCTCACTTCTGTCATGAATACTCTCAAAACCCAATCCACGTCTACGAGCATAGCATGGCACTATAAGCATAACATAATAGTAACTCCCAAGGTTTGAATGCAGGGTAATAGGTTCCTACCTCATCAACTACTTCCCAATTCCCACATGTTATCAATCCTACTCATGCAATGTTTGAGGGTGAAACTAATGCATAAAAAGTGGGTATGAAAGGGGATATGATCAAAGTGTGAACTTGCCTGCAATGTTGATCAAGATGATTCACACTCAAAACTCTTGATAGATCTACTCGTCACACTCCGGTCAATCTATCGTAAGCAAGCAATAGTAACCACACATAAGCAATCACTCAGAAGATCAAAAAGAACGAAGGAGACAATTCGGAGAACATCAAAACCAAGCAAATAACTTTTGCAACATAAAACAACTTCTAACAGTACCAAAATTATATGAATTTGGCCTTATCAGAAAGTTTAGGTCAAGAGCTTCGATTTGCAAAAAGAATCAACTCAATCGGAGTTACAAAACTCAACTTATGTTCAAAAGAAGTTTGAATATGAATCTGAACAAAATTTGAAATTTGAAAATTTTAAAAAGTTGATGTGACAGGTTCATTGGATAGGTGAAAACAAGACGAAGCTATAGGCACGGGTTTCGTCTAATTTGGATAAACGAGTGAAAAGTTATGGCTATTTGAAAAATCAGGGCCAAACTGTTTTACGGAAGAAAAAAGAGCTACGGGCTAGGGTCTAAAGTATAAATACGTAGACTAATTGATAATCTAATTATTTTATCATATTAGTCTAAAAATAATAAACTACGGAGGTATAAGAAGAAAAAAACCAAAGAAAGATACCTTTATAAGGCAGAGAAAAGATGAATTTGGAGAGAAGAGAAAATTTCTAGAAGTCGCGCCGGAGAGGAGAAATATATTTTTCTTAAATGAATCTAGTCAAACCAAAATATTGATTTAATCCGAATCGGATAATTTTTGGAGGCTCTATGGGTCTATATTTATTGGTGGAAAAGAGGGTTAGGGGTAAAGGCTAGGCAATGTGGGACTAAATGTAGACAATAATATACAAAACACAGATGAAAAGGGACGGATGGGCCTAAAGGCCTTCGGCCGGTGGCCGGCCGCGCACACGCTGCGGTGCATTTTTTTTATTTACAAAATTCGGCCTAAGAAAAGAAAAAAAATAAAAGAAAAAGGCTGGCTGGGCCTGGCCCATTTAAGAGAGAAAAAAACAATGGGGCGCCAGAAGCTACTATACTGCACATGTAGGCGATAAATAAATATGGGCCGCACGTACAGTTTTTTTAAATAGAAACAGAAGGAAAATCGAATAAGAAAATAAAATAAAAATTTGATATAGGCATATTATATATCAAAATTTTCAGAAAAAGATTTTCTACGACATGAACATTTTTCTAGCATTAAATAAAATACACACAAATTCTAATAATTCCAACAGTGCTCCTGCTCTAATAAGATCCAACAAAATCATTTGAAAAATACCAAAATGAAATCAAATTTATTTCTCTCCAATTTTCTGTTGTAGGGAATCATGTTACCCTATTTTCCATGTATTTTATTTTTGAAGAAAAATGATTTGAATAAAATCCAAATAACTCCAAATTGAAAAAAGAATTTCAAAAGACTTTGAATTTGATCCTTTCAAACTCCCAACTCATATTTCATATAATTTGAAGAAGTCATTTTTTCTCCTCTCGTGAAAATCATTGAGTTGCATAAAGTTTCAGAATTGGAAATATTTTCCAAATGAAATTCAAATATTTTCAACACCCCTTGTCATTTAAATAAATGGAAGAAGTCATGTCATCTTCTCTCCAGGGTTTCGTGGTGAAAAGAATTTGAATTCATGGAGATCACGAATGAAAAATGAAAGTTTGGGAAAGTCCTTTTATTCCCTCTCATTTAACTTTCAAAAAGGTTTCGAATTTCACTCAATTTCACACAATCAATCAAACAATCAATCAAATCTATCTATTTATTATAACATTCCAAAATTTAGAATTTTGGGATGTTACAAACCTACCACCCTTAAAAGGAATCTCGTCCTCGAGATTCGGAGAGGCTAGAAAGAAATAGGTTAGGTTCGGGGTCTCTTCGAAATTTCATCAATCGTCTCCGGGGTCTGGGGTGCTACCAACCTTAGAAGCATGGTTACGGTTCCATCAAACTCATATACTTCATCCATATCGTTAACAGTGTCGGTCTTCTCAGATTTTCAGGATAATTCCTTATCTGGGCTCTTTTGGTAGTGGCATAACCTTTTCCTCAATTCTTCTGTCTTTCATCTTGGTAAGGTTCTTCTGTGACTGGGTCTTCTTAGCTGACGGGTCTGGCGCCAAAACTAAACAACTATCGATATCTCATGGTGGTCAACAATTTATGGTTCCTTCTGCAGGAAATGGGTCTGGTTGATCCTCACCGTATAACCTACAGTTGGCAAAGCTGCCTTGTACAAGGGAAAAATACCTATACCATTCTAAGGCTTAAACAAGGTTTTGATTCGTCGTCTCTCTACTATAGGTAAGTCACTCAAATTTACCATCCCACATAGCAAGGCGAATAACAAGAGTAAGTCGGTATGGTGATCAATCCATCCCGCACCCAAATCATTACTTTGTATATGGTTTAGCGAATCTTGCATTCTAACACTCGGTCATCCTCACAAGCATTGTAGAATTTATCTTGTCGACGAACTAAGTTCGGATAATTCCATTGATTCTGCAAGCCAAACAAACATCTATCGTTCCTTCACAACTCTCAGGTTTTGCGTTACTCCTATAAAATTGTCTGCCGATAAACGTCTTATCTTCCTCTAGGGTTCTTCCTTCAGCAAGAATGTGCTTGCTTCTTGGCAGGTCTTGGGGCTTGTGGGTTATGGCCCGTCTCATCACTTGTAGTCCTTGAACTTATCATCGGGCAACTGATCATTATTCTAACTCCCAACTTCCTACTATTCTTAAATCCATCCAATTGTACTGTCTTCCTTCCTTCTATTGGCACCAAACTATGACATGATTACTCGGACTCATAATGAAATTTCCATTGATCCATATTTCCAGCATCATACCTCCTTTATATCCAATAGTAATTTATCTCTTCATCCTCGTGGGATATCCCTCATACCGAGATAAAAACTTATACTTATGAAGTCCATATTCCACTTCGTGGAACATCATTATCCTTTCCAGGGTCAAGCGTCCTTACAGGGGAATATTGGCCATCTCTGCATGGCACTTCTTCAACTGGGAAACGTGAAACACATCATGAACTCCTGACAGTCCTTCGGATGACTCCAACTTGTTGGCCACTTCTCCCATACGCTCCAAAACTCAGTATTGTACTACAAATCTCGGGGCTAACTTTCCCTTAACTCCAAATCGTTTAACTCCTCACAGAGGGAACACATGAAGACATGCTCTATCTCCAATTTCATAGAATACCTCCTTGCGTTTTTAAGTCTGCATAACTCTTCTGCCTGGACTGAGCTACCTTCAGTCTATCTCGAATCAACTTAACATTCTCTTCTGACTCCTTGATCACATTTGGTCCAAACAACTGGCGGTCTCCAACTTCATCCCACACACTCTTGGGGTATCACACTTATCGAGACAAAACTCGTATTCATTTTGGCCAAAATCCACTCAGTGGAATATCCTTAACTTTTTCCAGGGGTCAACGGTTCTTACAGGGTACTACCACCCTTAAAATGCACAAATCTTCCATAGACCATATTTCTCATATCCTCAGAATGGCCAAAATTCTTCTTCATAGAGTAACAACTCATAAAATCCATATCAGTACCAACGATGCTAACTTTATTCATTCTCAAGTGATTACAATCTCTCGCTTCTCCATTACATGTCTCAACTCAACCCTCAATATAAAAGAAAATGTTCTCACTTTTACTACTCCGTTACTTTTGTTGCAAACTCAACTATCTAGCACTAGTTTCCTTCTCCTTGGGGCATTTCTGGAAAAGTGCCATGCTCCATTACAACTAAAACATATTACTCTGACAAGTATCGAGGTTTCCTTTTTGGGAAATTTTTGAGGTAGTGCCCTGACTCCTTGCACCTATAACATGTGATATGACTCAAATCCTTCCTGGAATCCAATCTGCTTCTCTTCCTGGACCCTTCCATTTCAATCAGGGCTCCTATTTTCTGCGGTCATATTCTACTTCCTCTGTCGGGAATTCTACTAGATCCCCATTCAAACAATTTTGGGAGATGTGTCCTTCTTCTCCACATGAATAGCAAGACTTAGTGCAGGGTTTACTCAGGTCCTCTTTAGGTGTGTCCTCCACATCTTCCTTCATCATGGGTTCTTCTAAAATTTCCATAAGGGCTCCTTTCTTTACTTCTTTCTTCTGTTGTACGGTCCTTCGTACCATGGGGTAAATGTGACACTGAGTAGGATAGTGGGAAATCCCTTCACACAAGAAACAAGTCATCTGCCTAGTTGGGCATTCTTCAACTGGGTGACTTCCTTCACAATTAGGGCATTCATCCTTGTGTTCTTTATGGGTGTGTCCTATTTCTCCACAAATCTTGCATGCACAAGGTTTCTTCTTATCCTTTCCATAAGGCTTCAAATTCTCGGACACAAGGTGAGATCTTTGTAGAGTCAACTTTAATTCTTTCCAAGTGGTTACTCCTTGCCATCTAATCATGGTTTGGTACATCCTCATAGAGTAGCAGCACCTCTTTCAAAGCACTGAAGAGCATGCTGGGTCATATTCTTTCTGACTATAGGGTTATTCTCCATGTGATCCTCCATGTTCTGAATCCATCGGTCTGTCTCCAACTGACTCATCGGTCCAGAAAATACAAGCTCATCTCCGTTGATCCTCTATTGGGTCCATGGGTTTGGGGTGAGATAAGAGAGATAGAGAGGGATACACACAATACAAACAATGGTTTTGAAAAGACAGATTTCATCTGTGGCTGTCGGAAAAACATCAAACAAATGACAGCTCACAAACGTTGCTTCTAACGTAGGTATATAATACAAGGGTTTGGTCTTCTAAAGGTCAATAAATCTTCAAGGTCGTATAACTCTTCATGTCTTGTTCATGCCTCCAATGGCTTCTTCCGATCATGCTTGTCTTCTCAAGTTCTTTTGCCAAATCATCTCTGTTGACGTGAAATCTCTCATGACATTCTTTAATACTCCGGAGTTGCATTTCAAACTTCTAGGTTTCAACATCCTTGGCATGAACCATGGTCTAGTTCCTGACAAATCTCTGGTTTCTCGAGGTTTTGCTCCTCCAGCTTGGCTACTTCAGCTTATTGGACCTAAGTTCTTCACGAAATGCTTCCTTGTCAAAATACGGCTTCTTGTAGGTCCATCTTAACTTCTTGATGTAACACTCCAGATCCTGGTGATACACTAGCTAAGGTTAAAACTTCACCCCTTGTTGATAGATGCTCCATCAGCCTTCTACCATCCAATCCTTCCATGCATGTGCATGCTTAACTCAGCACGGTGACAATAGCATCAGCGGGCGATGACATCACGGATAACCATGTTTCTGCTCTTTTCATTCCCATGAGCTATCATTCCATAGTTGATATCTCCTGCCTTAGGGTTTTCTTTGACAAAACTTCGAGTTCTCATGCTCCTTGTATCAGTCTTTCTCCGATACACCTTGATCTCGGGTATTGACAACTTCCATAGTCTGCCAAGTTCCATAAGGGTAGCCTTCCTAGGTCATACAAATCTAGGGATTCTTCAGAGCCTTAAAATTCTCCTAGTCTTCGGAGTCTTCAACCGTTGTAGTTTCCATTATTCAGATGCACAGTAAAATCCTCTTCATTCCGAAGAGGTCTTAGTTGTCCAATATCTTGTACTTCTTAGAGTGGTCTCATCAGTCAAATCCTCGTCTGGTCAAAACAGGAAAGGGGTATGGTCTAACTAAAAGGGAATATTTGAATAAGCTCAGAAGAGAAGAGAGGTAAAAGATCCTTTTGAAAAGAAAGTTGTAGAGAAAATATTTCCTATGGGCTTGCCAGTTTCTAGGGGTCACGTCCTACAGTCAACATGTGCTCTGATATCATCTTGTAGCGACCCGACCCGAATGGATCAAGTCTCTGTGCTTATGTGTCATCCCTGGATCGGTATGCTGACATGGTATAGTTTTGCGTAAAGCCAATATTTCCCTACTACAAAGGAATAAATTCTATTTAACTATCATGGTGGTTGTTAAACATTGAGAATGGTTACAACATTCTCAATCCCAATTAGGCATCTTCATTAAACCCAACAAAATTAATTTAAAGTAACATGATGAGAATCACATGATAATCCGAGTACTAGATACTCAAGATGTCCATAACCGGGGACACGGCTAACCATGATTAGTTTATACACTCTGCAGAGGTTTGCGCACTTTTCCCCACAAGAATCGATCTCCTCCGTTGGATTTCTCGCACTACATGGTGTTTGAGAAACGGATGACCGAGACATGGTCTTTTAGAAGTGCTAGCACCTTACGATGGATAGACCGTTACACCTACTTTCCCCTACATCTGCTAGTCTACCCTGTAAGAGTTCGCACGACTTAATCAACTATGCTAGAGCCCATAATAGCTTGTGGCTGCACACGGAAGTTTCTAGTACGAATAATCTCATGATCCCTTTGAGCCTGGGGGGCCGTCCATAAAAAAACAGGCAATCCTGGTCTACCCAGGTGCCTAGACAGGCAATCCTGGAATACCCAGGTACCTCAATCCACCCAGATGTGTGTTTTAGTTGCCACCTTAAGTAAACCCTCAATTAACAATCTCACATCTGTCATGAATACTCTCAAAACCCAATCCACGTCTACGAGCATAGCATGGCACTATAAGCATAACGTAATAGTAACTCCCAAGGTTTGAATGCAGGGCAATAGGTTCCTACCTCATCAACTACTTCCCAATTCCCACATGTTATCAATCCTACTCATGCAATGTTTGAGGGTGAAACTAATGCATAAAAACTGGGTATGAAAGGGGATATGATGAAAGTGTGAACTTGCCTGCAATGTTGATGAAGATGATTCACACTCAAAACTCTTGATAGATCTACTCGTCACACTCCGGTCAATCTATCATAAGCAAGCAATAGTAACCACACATAAGCAATCACTCAAAAGATCAAAAAGAACGAAGGAGACGATTCGGAAAACATCAAAACCAAGAAAATAACTTTTGCAACATAAAACAACTTCTAATAGTACCAAAATTATATGAATTTGGCCTTATCAGAAAGTTTAGGTCAAGAGCTTCGATTTGCAAAAAGAATCAACTCAATCGAAGTTACAAAACTCAAGTTATGTTCAAAAGAAGTTTGAATATGAATCTGAACAAAATTCGAATTTTTTAAAAAGTTGATGTGACACGTTCACTGGATAGGTGAAAACAAGACGAAGCTATAGGCGCTGGTTTCATCTAATTTGGATAAACGAGTGAAAAGTTATGGCTATTTGAAAAAACAGGGCCAAGCTCTTTTACGGAAGAAAAAATTGCTATGGGCTAGGGTCTAATGTATAAATACGTAGACTAATTGATAATCTCATTATTTTATCATATTAGTCTAAAAATAATAAACTACGGAGGTATAAGAAGAAAAAAAACAAAGAAAGAAACCTTTATAAAGCAGAGAAAAGATGACTTTGGAGAGGAGAAAATTTTTAGAAGTCGCGCCGGAGAGGAGAAATATATTTTTCTTAAATGAATCTAGTCAAACCAAAATATTGATTTAACCCGAATCAGATGATTTTTGGAGTCTCTATGGGTCTATATTTATTGGTGGAAAAGAGGGTTAGGGGTCAAAGGCTAGGCAATGTGGCACTAAACGTAGACGAAAATATACAAAACACAGATGAAAAGAGACGGATGGGCCTAAAGGCCTTCGGCCGGCGGCCGGCCGCGCGCCCGCTGCGATGCAGTTTTTTTTACAAAATTCGGCCTAAGAAAAGAAATAAAATAAAAGAAAAGAAAAAGGCTGGCTGGGCCTGGCCCATTTAAGAGAAAAAAACAATGGGGCGCCAGAAGCTACTATACTGCACATGTAGGCGATAAATAAATATGGGCCACACGTACAGTTTTTTTTAAATAGAAACAGAAGGAAAACCGAATAACAAAATAAAATTAAAATTTTATATAGGCATATTATATATCAAAATTTTCAGAAAAAGATTTTCTACGACATGAACATTTTTTAGCATTAAATAAAATACACACAAATTCTAATAATTCCAATAGTGCTCCTGCTCTAATAAGATCCAACAAAATCATTTTAAAAATACCAAAATGAAATCAAATTTATTTCTCTCCAATTTTCTGTTGTAGGGAATCATGTTACCCTATTTTCCATGTATTTTATTTTTGAAGAAAAATGATTTGAATAAAATCCAAATAACTCCAAATTGAAAAAATAATTTCAAAAGACTTTGAATTTGATCCTTTGAAACTCCCAACTCATATTTCATATAATTTGAAGAAGTCATTTTTTCTCCTCTCGTGAAAATCATTGAGTTGCATAAAGTTTCAGAATTGGAAATATTTTCCAAATGAAATTCAAATATTTTCGACACCCCTTGTCATTTAAATAAATGGAAGAAGTCATGTCATCTTCTTTCCATGGTTTCGTGGTGAAAAGAATTTGAATTCACGGAGATCACGAATGAAAAATGGAAGTTTGGGAAAGTCCTTTTATTCCCTCTCATTTAACTTTCAAAAAGGTTTCAAATTTCACTCAATTTCACACAATCAATCAAACAATCAATCAAATCTATCTATTTATTATAACATTCCAAAATTTAGAATTTTGGGATGTTACATATAAACACCTCCCCTTCCATTTTTTCACGGATGAAACCCTAACCTCCTTCCACCTCGCACCGTCGGACAGATCCTCCCACACCCGGACATGTCCGGCGCCGACTTCGCCCATCCGGAGGCTGCCACGTCAGCCGTGCCCGCGCCCACTTTGCTGCGGCCCACGGAGCCCATCGTGGGTCCGCCCCACGTCGGCTGGCCCGTTCCAGGCCGAGTGCTCCGTCGCCGCCACTCGAGCTCGTCGCACACCTGCGCCTAGCCGTCGTTCGCCTCACCGGCCGCCGCCCGCATCTCGCCGCCCCCGCGCCCGCATCGCCCAGCCGGCCGTCGCGCCTCTCGCGCCCGCTCGCCGCCGCCTCCATGCCTCGTCTGCGCCGCCGCTTTCACTATTGCGCCCTACCGCCGCCATGGAGCTCCGGCGAGCTCGCATCGCCAGATCCCGTCGCCCCCATCTCCGCCGCGGGTCCCTCTCACCGGATCTAGTCGGGGAGCGGCCGAATCTGCCCCCGCACCCCGTTCCCGGCGTCCTCCATCACCGGTGCACCGCCGCATCGCCTGGTCACCACCGTCGTTGACCTCCGGCCCCGCCCCGTCAACCATGCGTTGCCGACCACATGGGCCTCGGCCCATCCAACCATCCTCGTCGCCCCGGCCCGCAGCCTGCACGGACCCACCACTCAACTAGATTTGGCCCGCAAAGTGAGACTCCCCACTTCCTCTATCCAGTGTCTGAGCATTGAATAGCTACATCCCGCTCGATTGTTTTTTTTCAGGAAATCTGCTAAGTCCTCAAATCCTCATAATTTGTGCCCCACTTCATCATGCCATAACTCCATGACTGTAGCCCGTTTCGTGCATATGAGCTATCAAAATGTTCATTGGCAGATGCTCTTCATTTCATTTCATAGTGGCATGCTTTTTTGAATTCGTCTTGATGCCCAAATCATTGATGCAAGAGTGCTATAAATTGTTAGGTGGTGTTACTTATCAGAGTATGAGGTTTTGTCATTTTTTGCCACATTTGTTGTGTGCATCATATGGGCATGGGTTCTACATAGGTTTTGAACTATGCCATGCCATCTTTACAGGGGTGCTTTCCATGTATTTTTGTGATCAATATGGTGACTAGAACAAGCATGCAAAGTAGCCTTCGTGATATTGCTGATTTTGGGGACTTAGGATTTTTCTATCCTTGTTCTGTTGTTATTTTTATGCCATGTAAACATGTTGCTACTGTGAGATCCATGCTTGTTATGAGTTGCTTCAGTAAGGATGTTTTGAACATATGGTTATTCTCTATCCATCCATGCCCCCATTTGCATTTATGGAGTGACCTGGCATGTCTTAATCTTGCTCTACTTTTGCTATAAAATGTTCCTAGCAGATTGTTTACATGTTAATCAATTTTGCCATGGTTGTTGTTGTTGATCCATGCATCCTTTGAACTTGTTCTTGCCATGGTTATCTTCATGAACATGTCTTCTTGCTGTTTCTATGCTTATCTTGTCATGCGCTGCCTTTGGGTGAGTGATTCAAGCTCGCAAAGAGGCCTTCATAATTTTGTTTATGCCATGCTCAGTTTTCTGCTAAGTCTGAATCTGTTAATGAAA
This sequence comes from Triticum urartu, assembly GCF_056163025.1. Classification (NCBI taxonomy): domain Eukaryota; kingdom Viridiplantae; phylum Streptophyta; class Magnoliopsida; order Poales; family Poaceae; genus Triticum; species Triticum urartu. The sequence goes on along the minus strand of NC_141876.1, from coordinate 347,179,436 downwards.
CTTGCTATGTTTACATGGGTGCTATAATATCTTCTGTGCCTTTTTGGCTCATGATCGGTAAGGGACTTTCGTTCTATGCTTTTAGACGATTCATGTCGTGCCTTGTTTTTCTCTAATATGTTCCTGTAGAATGTTGTTTGCTTGCTCTAAACATGGCTTCCTGATGTTATTTCCTGGCATGTTACTATTTTCACTAAGACTGTGATGCTGATATCTTTTGCACTCTTGCCATGCTTGCTTGAACCTGCTCTTGTGTGATTTAGCCGTAGCTCAGTGTGCATGTTTTGTCAGTTCCATATGCTTTGTTGCTTTGTTGGAGTGCAGTAGCTTAGTTTCTTGTTGCATTCTAGATGGCATCGTGCTGTTAATCGCAGAATTGTGCCATTCTTGTTTTGCTTTCCATTTGCAAACCGTGCATCCGATTCCGGTGATCTTTATATCGATTTCGACCGAAATCATCTCTTCTTTCCAGCGGCACACTTGGTTTGCCAAGTTGATGCCTTGATAAATCTTTTCCATCCGTAGTATGCATATGCATTGAATATCACATCTCGCATATCGTGTCATGTTTTGAATCATGTTGATTGTGCATTGCATCGTGGTTGATTGGTGTTTCCTTTTCTTGTGTTCTTGCTTTGGGTAGAGTCGGGAGAGGAGTACGTGATCGAGGAACCTATTGAGTACGCTAACGAGGATCAAGCTTTCGTCAACTCTAAGAACTTTGCAGGCAAGATGACCATACCCTCGAAATCACTTCTATCTTTTCTTGCTAGTTGTTCGCTCTATTGCTATGTCACGATACCTACCACTTGCCATATCATGCCTCTCATATTGTCATGTCAAGCCTATAACCCACCTTTCCTAGCAAACTATTGTTTGGCTATGTTACCACTTTGCTCAGCCCCTCTTATAGCGTTGCTAGTTGCAGGTGAAGTTGAAGTTTGTTCCATGTTGGAACATGGTTATTGTTGAGATATCATTATTGTATATTATTTACTTTGATGCACCTATGTACTTGGTAAAGGGTGGAAGGATCGGCCTTATGCCTGGTGTTTTGTTCCACTCTTGCTGTCGTAGTTTCCGTCATACCGGTATTATATTTCTTGATTTTCCGTTCCTTACGCGGTTGGGTGTTATGGGAACCCCTTGACAGTTCGCTTTGAATAAAACTCCTCCAGCAAGGCCCAACCTTGGTTTTACATTTTCCTAACAACCTAGCCTTTTTCCCTTGGGTTTCCAGAGCCCGAGGGTCATCTTTATTTTAACTCCCCCGGGCCAGTGCTTCTCTAAGTGTTGGTCCAACCTGAGCGATGTCCGGCGCCCCCTGGGCAACCAGGGTCTATGCCAACCCGACGTCTGGCTCATCCGGTGTGCCCTGAGAACGAGATATGTGCAGCTCCTATAGGGATTTGTCGGCACATCCGCGAGGCTTTGCTGGTCTTGTTTTACCATTGTCGAAATGTCTTGTAACCGGGATTCCGAGACTAATCGGGTCTTCCCGAGAGAAGGAACATCCTTCGTTGACCGTGAGAGATTGTGATGGGCTAAGTTGGGACACCCCTACAGGGTTTTGAACTTTGAAAAGCCGTGCCCGCGGTTATGGGTAGATGGGAATTTGTTAATGTCCGGTTGTAGAGAACTTGACACGTAACTTAATTAAAATGAATCAACCGCGTGTGTAGCCGTGATGGTCTCTTTCCGGCGGAGTCTGGGAAGTGAACATGGTCTTGTGTTATGATTGAATGTAAGTAGTTTTAGGATCACTTCTTGATCACCCCTAGCTTCTCAAACCGTTTTGTTGCTTCTCTTCTCGCTCTCATTTGGGTATGTAGCCACCATATATGCTTAGTGCTTGCTGCAGCTCCACCTCATTACCTTATCCTACCCATAAGCTTAAATAGTCTTGATCTCGCGGGTGTGAGATTGCTGAGTCCTCGTGACTCACAGATACTTCCAAACAGTTGCAGGTGCCGATGATACCAATGAAGTTGACGCAACCAAACTCAAGTGGGAGTTCGACGAGGATTCGGGCCTATACTATGTTTCTTTCCCGGATGATCAGTAGAGGAGCCCAGTTGGGGTGATCGAGGATCTAGCATTTGGGGTTGTCTTTCTTTATTTTGGTTCCATAGTCGGACCTTGATTGTATTCTGGATGATGTATGATATATTTCTGTTTTGTTTGAAGTGGCGATTGTAAGCCAACTCTTTATCCCTTTCTTATTTAGTACATGGGATGTGTAAACATTACCCCTTTTGTGACATGCCTACCATGCGGTTATGCCTCTAAGTCGTGCCCCAACACATGAGAGATATAGCCACCTCGCGGGTGTTACACAGGTAAGGTGGCACCTGTGGGAATACCGTGCGTGAGGCCGCAACGTGATATGATGTGTTACATGCTAGATCGGTGTGACTTAGGATCGGGGTCCTGACAGCTTTAGTACCAGAGCCTGACTGCCTATAGTATTTCCAAGCCAAACTGGTCAAAGTTGAGTCTAGAAATACTTTAGTTATGTAAGGGAATTGATTGGGGAAGGGAACATAAGGCTCTTTTTAATCCTTTACCTTATGCCCTTCTGATCTGAGTCAACCTCTTCTTCTCTACGGGGATTAAGAACTAGGCTTCCTCTTCTTTCTATCAGGATCATGTGTTACTAAGCCGTAGACCTATAGAATTGATGGATTCAAGCACCAGTTCAGTTTCTACTACTTCTGTGTGTTCATAGTTGATCTCGGAGCCTTGAAAGAGTTGAGTGGCTATGCCACCATTTTGCAGGATGTCTCAAATCTTTTCGAGCATTTAAAGCCGTTATGCTGTCCGAGTCATCCCAGGTTTCTAAATAATCGGATGCATTTGCAACTCCCTTCTTTCTGTTCCCGATGTTCTTTTGGGCTAGATTAACAACACTAACCACTGTGTTGAGGTACTTCATTACCTCGGTGTATATGTTGGAACTACTATTATGTTCCCAGTGAGATGAATCTGGCCACCATTCTCGAAAGCATCTCGTGATGTTATTAGCTAGTAGGTATTCCATCTCTGGGTTCGTGAACCCAAGATTCGCTCTACTTACTTCCTGTGGATAGTGTTGCTCATTCCTTTAGGATATTAGCAACCTTTGCGATAGACCTCGATGTCCGTGGTATTTCTTTCTTCCAAATACCATGAACTACTTATGGCAGAAGTTCCTCATTGAACCGAAAGATCACAACCAGAGTGCTCTTGACGTGTTCTACCTTTCTGCATGGGTTATCCGGAAGAAATATGTTGAACTCGTTCGACATGCTAATCTATGCACCCACAACTCAGAAAATTGTATGTTTGTTTGAGTTGTCCCTCTTTAGTTGTTTTCTGACCTTTGTCTATCAATTGGTAGTCAAGAGTATGTGTGCATTTGTGTTATCGATGCCTATTATTCTTGTGGTCCGTCAAGCCATTCTATCCTGGAATGACTAGGAGAAATAAACTCTAGTACCTTGTCCACTTCGAGGATTGGGTAAAAACAGTTGTAATTTGCAGATCAAAATGCCAATCTAGCTTTTGTTCTGTTCTACCTCGGAGTATCACCCTCTTTCATAACAAGGGTATCATGAGAATTTCACACCCTCTTATAAATTCTTGATGCAGTGATACTTCTCGCCATCATCATTCATTTCTCGGTCTCCGTGTAATTGTAACCGGAATGCCGACAAGTGAACTGTATGATGTGTGAAATCAATACTCCTAGCAATCCCATTGCTGGGTAGTTAAATGGGCAATACTCTCAATCTTAGCGTGCTGGGCACTGAGTCATCTTCCTAAGATTGATCGTGCTACCTAGTCCATTTTCCTGGTGCACTCTTCGATCAATGAGTTTGTATTATTTGAAATTCCTTGCTATTTCAATCATATCATCTTAGCCTGAAAAGCAAGATTGTTCTCCAGCTTAGAAACATATCGGTGGTTCGTGATTTTCCGAATATTTTCTCGGAACTATTACCAGGTTGTCACCTGACCGCTATGTTGAGTTCGTGACCAAGTTGGTTTCTTGTAGCCACCCCTTTCTCCAAGAACCTATGTTGGATACCCCTGAGCTAGTTGGTTAAGCTAAACAACAACTTGGAGAGTTGGGAGATAAAAGCTTGCCTAACTTAGCTCAATCCAAAGGGATATCCTTGTGTTTGTTTGTATGTTGACGAGAGACAATATCTTCATCGATTGTTCCTCGTGATCCGTTGTTGAATCTATCGTCTTGTCCAAACCTTGATTTGAGTGTGGGGTCTCGTAAAATCAAGTTAGAACCAATGATATTCATAATGTTGTCTTACTTGTGGTTGTTCCTCGAGCATACACCATTATATCCTTTGGTCTGACCAATAATATCATATTTCTCACATAATGGTGGAATTCCAGTGATATGGAAAATTTCGATGAGTTGCTGTTGAGCCCATCAGAAGCATTTTGTCTCCTCCATGATTCATGTTGAACATCGACCTAGTGTTGGAATCTTTGTAAGCAATGCCTTCGTGTTCCGTTCATGAAGCTTATGCTTGGATGGAAGAAGTGACTTCCTCGAATTCATGTGCATTTGGTGCAAGTTGCCGCCGTGAGTTCGAGAAAGATTGTTTTTGTTTCTTCTGGTACCATCCCAAGTCAATTATGCATGTGCAAATGTAGTCTATGGTTTGGTACATTAATTACCTCCACTCCATATGTATTCCCTAGCACAGCAAGCCACTGATTGATTTGTTCAAAGAAAAGAAGTTCATGCACTAATCCTGAAGGGCCCGGACGGATATGCACAAGACTTCGTTATCTCAATGATGGTTGCCAATTAGAAGTCGGTAGTGTTTTATTGCAAGATTACCATGTGATCATGCTTGTCTGGGACAGCGTGTTCACATGTGTGTAGCAGAACCAGCTCATGTTTTGGAGCTTACTATCGTAGTTATTTTCCCGAGAATCTCGGAATGTCATCTCGTCGATTTGTGTTGCAAACTTTCTTTTCAGACATGCTGAGTCTGAAGTATCCTATCACCAATCGGATCTAAATCTCAGGCAGATATGATGGTTGCAACATTCCCAACAATTGCATTTTGTTCCCAGCTTGCACCGCCATTGTGCCAATTTCCCATGGGCTGCCCTTCTCAGTAGTTGCTGTCCAAGATCATCTTCAAAAGTGGACTTACCATGAGTGCCATCCATTTCCGATAATAAGCAAAATCATCCATTGCGTTGTCTTGAACAAGGTAGTCCACATCATCCATTCTAGTCCGAGTATGTCATTCTCTTGAACTCCTTCGAATGATCGATTGTGATTGCCTTAGCTTGGTATAAATAGTCTCAATGATCTATGTATCAAAAGTAATTCTTTTTGCCACTTAAGGGAATAAGTCTATGAGTCACCTTCCCTAAGGTGCCCTGTTATGGAACCATGGCAATTATTTCCTCGCTGTCTTGAAACAATGAACCATCTTCTTAGCATGGAATTGTTGCCTACTAATCTAAACCTTCGTCACCTGCTTCTTTCCATTGCTCCTCATATGTGTTTTTGTCCCTCGGCTCAAGAGATGTTTCTACGTCTCGTTCCGTGAGTTGATCCGGTGATCATTAAGAAGATCCATCCCTATGGAGTTATCTCACTCTTCTGTCCCCGTGTTGGGTGAAGATCTTGAAAGCAAGGCCGTCGAGATCAAGATGATGTAATGAATCAACATCCTCGAGAAGGACAAATGGATCATGAAGATTGTGATAGTTTTGTGACCCCTTTTCCTCTTACCTCATGTCTTGAATCTTGGGACGAGATTCTTGTTTAGTGGGAGTGAGTTGTCACATCCCTAGTCAGTGCATGCATTAGAGTGTTTGCATCATGTTTAAATTTCTTAGAAACATGAAATGGGGATGACAGAAACCCTAGCGCCACTTAATCCAACTAGGGTTACTAAAAAACTTTTTCAATGAACCTGAAATGCCCTTCTAAAATGTTCATCATCTTTGTCTTGGTCTAAAACCTCTGACAAAAATGGTGCACAATTTACTAGGATAGCATAAGGTCACTGGATTAAGTCATAGCTATTTGCATTTGGACATTTAAATACTATAAAATATTTTAAATGTCCAAATAATAATAAACTAAAATGTTTAATGTTGGATATATTTTAACAGTAGCCATGAGTTTCATGATTTTTGGGTTTGTTCTGGTATTTTTAACTGGCCCTGTCCACCACAGCAACCTCCTCTGTCACCTTCCTCCCCGCGCCAATAGGCACGGGCGTGTGCCCGCGGTGCGCTAGCATGCTCGCGGCCACCGACGGCCACCTCCTGCTTCTGCCGACGCCCTGGATGACTCCAGAGGACGCCACACACATCCCCAAAGCCCCACCTTCTCACTCTCGTCCCCGTTCCCCGCCTCTCTCTCGCTCCGCACCTCGGACCCGAATGCGTTCGTCGCCGCCGCCCGTCGTTGCCGTGGCCAGAGCCACCACCTCGCCTCTCCATGCTGCCTAGAGGCTCCGCCTCGACGCCACGGAGCTCCAAGACGAAGCATGCGCCCACGGGACGCCCCAAGAGACGCCATCATCTTCATCTTCGCTGTCGACTGCCGGAGATCCCCCTCGCCGCCCCGACCGCTTCAGCCCCTCCCCGAGCTCGCTGAGGCCTCCGTCGCAACCGCTGTGAGCCACTGACTCTTCTCCCTCCCTCCGTTTTCCCTCTCGCATGCCGTAGCCGCCGCGCCACTCACACCCGTATGCGCCGCCGCCTACGCTCACCGGCGACGTGACCCCAACGACCAAATGGTCTGGCCGTCATGTCTAACACGCTTGCTGCCTCATGTAGTTGCCGTAGGTGCTAAGCGCGCACTGCCACGTCCACCGCTGCCGCATCCCCGCTTGCGCCCGAACGCCGGCCGCCACCCCGAGCTGGTTTCCAACGAGCTCCGACCTCCCTAGCCGTTGCTGCTTGCTGCGCTGGATGCGGGCGAGCTCCGACTCCTCGTGGGTGCTCTCGGCCGCTCATTTGGGCGCCGTGAGAGCAAACCCGAGCCCTCCCCCATGTCTGTGGACGCCGACGACTAACCTTCGGCCAGTTTGGTCCTGTTGGCCATGGGTTTGACCTCCCCTGGCCCACTGACGCATGGGCCCAAGGCCATGACTAATTAGCGTTAGGATAAAATTAGTGTTAATTAACTTAGTTAACTAGATGTGAGACAGACAGGCGTGTTCCTTAGGTCAAGTTTGACCTGGACCAGGTCAGTTGACCGCTGACGTCACACTGACGCCAGGCTGACGTAGTAAATCCTTTTCTGGATTTATTCTAATTCAAAATAATCCAGGAAATTGCAGAAATTGTTTAAACTTCTAAAAATCATAGAAATTAAACCGTAACTCCAAATCAAATAATTTATATATGAAAAATTATCAGGAAAATATGAAGAATGTATTTATGCCATATTCATGCATGTTTGAGCAAGTTAACATAACTGTTTAGGACCAACTAAGTGAATGACATTTGAATATTAACATATGGAGTTGAATTTGAACCTAGGGTTCAACCCAATGTCATTTAATATGGTTGCTAGTTGCATTAGTTCAATCAACAACATATTGCCATGTCATGAGCATGCAACATATTGTTGCATTGCATTGATTGTGTTTCTTCTCTGTTGCCGATAATTGTTCCCTCTGAGTAGATGACATTCCGACGATGAGTTCGATGACACCGATGAAGAGCTATATTATCTTTAGAAGGTGCCAGGCAAGCAAAACCCCCTTGTTCATTCTGATACAATCCCACTCTCTCGCTCCTGCTCTCTTTTACTGCATTAGGACAACAGTGATTCAAGTTTTACATGCTGCGGTAGTTGAACCCCTTTTCCTCTACATGACCTGTCATTGCCATAGTAAATAGATGAAACCCACTATCATGAGTAGGAGTTGTTTGAGCCCTGATGTGCCTACTCATTCATGCTTGTTTGTCATGCCTGCTACTGCTTAGAGTTGAGTTAGGTCTGATTCATCGGGGATGAATTGCAATGATGATGAACATGTCCTACTGTGTGTGAACACGATTTGGTAAAGGTAGCAGTGAGAGGCCATGTAGGAGTACATGGTGGGTTGTCTCATTGAAACCGTCCTCAGGAACTGAGTTCTATGTTTGTGATCCATGAACAGCTACTACCACATGTTGGGCCCTAAAATATGACCCTGCAAGACTTATTAACCGCCCATGTCCTCTCTCTAGGAGTTGCAACTAGTTTCTGGTGTTTGTAGGATATGTTTTGGAGGCCGTGCGTAGAGCTGACCCTAGGGGTGGGCTATGATGCGGTAGATACACCATGGCACGGTGTACCAGGCGCCCATTTGGGGTCTCGGGAACCCTGCACACATCGTTTGGGGTTGTGAGCGAAACCCTGGCCGGATCTCCTCGCAGATGGAACTAGAATAGGCGATAAACCTGGACTAGAGACTTGTGTGGTTAGTCAGGTCATGGTCTACACCCACGTCGGCTTTCGCTTGAAGTTTGCCGAGCACATGTCGTGTGGAGACGCTAAGTGGTGGAAACATGTGTGAAGAAGTTGTGGCACCCTGGCTCAGAGAAAACCGGAACACCCCGTATTCCAGCCCAGAGATCGAGGTGAAGTCTTCTGGAATATGGCACTGCTTAGTATAGAACAACCCAGCTCTCTATTACAACACGAATATGAATACAAGGGTTCCGATATTACAATGAATAACATCGGCACAGCGACATTACGCCAACCACGATTGCTCTATACAAGTAGCATAACAACTCGAAGCAGCGGAACAACTACTGGCAGCGGAACAACGAACGACGATGATGGACTCCAATCCTCAGGGACTCTGGCTGGAACGTTTATCCTAGCTCGCGAACATAGGAACAACACCAAACAAGCAAGCAATCTATGCACGACCTGCAAACTGGCATGACATGCCAGGTCAGTACATTGAATGTACTTGCAAGCTCACAATAACTAGAAGCATTCAAGACAAACAACAGCATGGCAATTACAGGTTAAGTAGGAATTATCATGAGATCATTAGGATAACATGGCATGAACAACATGAACATAATATCGCTAGAACAATGTGATCCTGGCATAAACAGATAAATCTGATGATACTAGCATGCAACATGATGACACTATATGCACCATTTTTTGAGCTCGGGTTACCTCGTAACCATCACATGCATCACTTACCAACTTCGGACATTACACGATCATCTCAGGATCAAATCAAGCTTGGTATAAACAATACCGTAGTAATCATCAAATGACCACAAGGAGCTTGATCTTTACCCATGATTCTCACACAACATCACGAATATCCGACAACTAGGTATCCTCGATACCACGGTGATCATTCCGGCGATGTCAACCATGACCAACACTTGGTCTCAAACCATGATCCTTTCGGCGATCACAACCACGACCAATACGTGGCCTCAAATGGTGATCGTTTCGGCGATCACAACCAACTTATCTCCTCATCAAACCGTGGTAGTTATTAAGCACATTATTATTATCACTGTTGACTCACAGTGTGACCGACACGAACTGGGCCCTTATCCGCGGGCACGGCTATCGATAGATTTAATATACACTCTGCAGAGGTTAGTACACTGTACCCGCACTACGGAACCCATGGCCTCGCACTCCCATTCAGGTGGACCAACGGCATTCCGACAAAACCGATCTACTGCCATGACACTCTCCCGGCCACTCAGACTCACTCCCCACTAGGCTAGTCCTGGGTGGCCCCGTGTCTACCAAAGACACAATGACCATCGTCGTGGCCAAACATAATCGGTCCCAAACAGGGACCTAGATCCTTAACAACAACAACGGGCACACAAGGTTATGTCTGATTACCAGGCCAGGGTACCACACGCCCATAACCTTCCCTCGTTGGAGGCACCGGCGAGAGGCACGACAATAGACCCAGTTAGGACCTTCCCATACAGGTAAGCACGGTTGCACTGGTCAGTTCGATATGGTGGCACCATGACTCAGCCAACAGTTGTTCAAGTTCAATTTAATCTAGCTAAACTTGAATGCAAATATGACGAGCCATTATAAACTACATGATGCAATTACAATGCATGAGCATGATATCAACATAATCATGAGAGAAACACATAACTATCCACCATATCAACAATGAATCATATCCACCTAAGCATGGCATACTACCTAGCATGAACATCAGAAGTACATACTTCTCCAAAACATAGCATGACCACTAGCATCAACAATAAATATCATGCAAGAACATATCAACAATGCTATCATGAAAGCATTTAACCAACTGGATGCAATGTAACATGCATAACAACTGTACTTGGGACAGACGACAGTCATGCACCGAAGACGATTGCCAACATCAACATGTACTACTAGCAAGCATAAGCATATTAAAAGAATACTAGCAACTAGCAGGGTATGACAACCAGGTGCATAACAACACAGCAAGAAAGTAAGCACTAATCCAGAAGCATTACCGAAACAACGATAACCATAGTTTAAACAGGCAAACATTTAATAAATATTCAAGTTGAAAACCATGGCTACTGCATGACTACCATGCAAGTGGGTATTGTGGCTTGCCTGGGGATGAAGAAACCACTGGGAAGAAGTGTGGTGAAACCGCGAAACGAAACGTCGGACAGTTTCGTCTCGGAGGGGGCTAATTAGAGGGAAGGGCAAAATGGTCATTTTTACTTTGAAACCATGTAGTGAAAAATAGGCCCCTGGGAGGAAAAATAGAAAGCGTCTAAGCTAAAATACGTTTACAGAATAGGGGAGACGTATTCTGGGCCGCAGCAGAAGCAGAGTACACTTTCGGAGAAGTGAAAGCGTATTTCCACTTGAAGCTTCACAGAACACGCTTTCCATTAGCGAAAACGCTTCTCAAGAAAATGTCTTCACTTAAAGACACCTGGGCCCGGGCTAGTGCCACTTATCGGTGGGGTCCACGGGTAGGGGGAGGGGCCAGGCGCGCGTCTTCTTCTACCTCGCTCGGGCCCCGACCAAGACAGAGGTGAGGCAGAGCAGAGGCGGGCTCCAACGAAGGGGCCGGCTGGCTCCGGCGAGCTCCGGCCCGGCCGAGCACACCGGCGGGATCGTGGGGTCGAGGCGCACCCATTCAGAGACAAAAGGGGGCGTCGGGGAGGAGTGGAGGACGCGGGGACGGAGGAGAACCGAGAGGCAGGGGCGGGTGGTGGTGGTGACGAGTAGGGGTCTCCGGCAGCGGGGAGGCGAGGTGGAGGGCTTGGGGAGGCTCGCCAGAGAGTGGTGGAGGCTCTGGTGGCGACGGGAGGGAGAGAGGAGCACCGGATGGGATCAGTCAGGGTGGTGGCCGAGAACAACGGTGACGACCAAGCTCCGGGAGGCGCGGCTAGAGGGACTCCGGCGACGAACTGGTGGGGTGGGGAGAACCGTGGTGACGAGGGGAAGCAAGTGGACATCTCTAGAGGAGAGGAGAGGGGCTAGATTCGCCGGAACCGAGGAGGAACCGAGGAGGCCATGGCGACCTCCCGCGAAAAGAAGAGAGGGCCGAGGACTCCGGTGGGCTAGGAAGGTAGGTGAGGAATGGATGAGCTGCGGGAGGGCTCGAGGCACACTTATATAGCCGAGGGGAAGGCTCTGGAGCATCACTAGTGAGCTTGAGTAGTGCTCTAATGGCGCGGGCACTGTTCTAGCGGCGCATTGATGGCGAACCACGATGAAGCAGCGACGCAGGGCGATGCTGTCGAGCACGGGCGAGCTCCAGTACATGAATGGAGGTCGAGACGAGGAGGGAGGAGACAAGAACAGTGGCCGGAACACGCCAGAGGACGCGTTCAGCCATGACGCAAGCGTGATCACCGCGCGCACTCGCGCAAGCGGCGCTCTTTGGCGTGGCCGACCGTGTCTAGTAGATTGACCTTGGTGCCCTTAGTCCAACTGAAGAAATAAATCGGTCCAGGGGCAAAGAAGAGATTTGAACTTAGCTCCAAAGTAAATTAGTAAGAAGGTGCTTGTAACTTCCTATGGTTAAACCCGCTAGGTAATGTGGTAAAGAGTTTGTCTGATGATGATCACATACTAAGGTGATGCTGATCACCAAAAATCAGACTAAGAGGATGAGTTTAGATGAGGGTTGCTATAGAAAGTGCAAAACTGGCTAGAATTAGGGATTTGGATGATACACTCACATACTTGATTTTTGTGAGCAGAAATTTGGCAGAGATGGATTGTATGATGATATGAAGCTTCTGTAAAGTTTCATGCCATTTTGAAATACCAAAGTTGCACTTGCTTCACAAAGCTTCATTCTGGACAAAAACTTGGTAAAATTGCATAGGGCAATTAGATTAACTAATTGAGCTAAAACTTGGTGGAGGGAGTTTATATAGGTAGAAGCATGTCCTTGTAAAGTTTCAGCTCAATTGAAGCAATATAAAATATAGTTGCTTCACAAACTGAAAATCTGACCAAACTCTAAGATTTGGGGCTGGGCTCACATAGATGAGTTACATGAGCTCATATTTGGTGGAGTGTCCTTATAAGTTCATATAAAGGACCTTGCAAAATTTCAACTCATTTGGATATGCCTAGCTTGTACTTCCTTCACAATCACTTCCCTCAGACAGGAACTCTGAAAAATTGCTCAGGAATATTTACTAGGGAACCTGAGTTGATTTTTGGCATGAGGCAATTATTTGGACAGGAAAAGATGTCCAAGAAGTTTGGGTTAAATTGGGAAAATATAAATGGCACTTGCTTCACAATGTGCCATTTAGGACAGAATAGGAAATGTATTTATTCAGGATGATGGGAAACATGGGCAATGATATATTTTGCCATATTTGAGCAAGATAGGACCCAAAAAATTTATGAGAATTATTTGGGAATTTTAGGAGTGACAGAAATATAGGTTGCTTCACAACCTAGAGTTTTAAGGGTAATTCCTTTATCAGAAAAGGAATATTCCCAACAAAAGAATTCTGGGTTAGGTCAAGGATGGAAATTACATGATATTGGGATGATGAAGAGCGTGATAAGACACTATAAAACCTAGGAAGACATGATCTTCCCAAGTTTCAAAACCACATAGCCACGGAAAAGCAAAACAAAACAGGAAATCCAAGAAAATCAAAGGAAAAAGAAAAAAGGGCAAAAATCCAGGTTGTTACAGAAGTACACCCCTGCAGGGTTATAAATGATTTATTCAAATATCCGCTACCACGGTAAAGGACTTCTGGGTTGCCTATACAGTTCATAGATAACTTGAAGTGGATACTCTAAAACTCGCAAGATAAGCGTGAGTGCTATGGATGGCCTTCTTGTAGAGAGACTGGAGCGGATCCATAGTGTTGTATTGTTATGGTGAATATGTAGACTCGTGTACACCACCTCAAAAGAGTTACTTGCATTCGCCGTTTAGGATAGCCACTGAGTCAAAGCTGGCTTGCTATAGTTAAACTCCACCACCCCCTTTGTTGATACCGATGCATATGTAGCTAGTTCCGATGTAAGTCTTGCTGGGTACATTTGTACTCATGTTTCCTATATTTATGTTTAGATTGTTACCTCAGCTACGATCTTGTGCCCTCGGTAGGGTCTTGTAGATAGTCAGGCTTCTCAGCCTTTTTCATTTGTAGTTGTCTGTACTCAAACAAGTTAAGAATCCGCATGTGCTTGTTGCTTGTATGATCTGTATGTTGGGTCATGAGACCCATGTTTGTAATATCTGGCTCTTCGCAGCCTAATGAATAAATACTTTGAGTTTTACAGTTTTGTTGTGATGCCATGTTGTATTTACACATATCGGGCTTATTGCACTACTAGGAAAAGGCCTACTAGTGGCACACCTATTTTGCCTACTAATGGCGCACTACAGGTGCGCCACTAGCATCACGCCATTAGTATTTTTTACTAATGGTGCACCTGTGGTGTGCCATTGGTGCGCCATTAGTATCCCACAGGTGCGCCATTAGTATTTGGTATACTAATGGCGCACCACATAGTAGTGCGCCATTAGTAACAAATTTTTTTATTTTTTTTCAATTTAAAAAAATCAATTTTTTTTCATTTTTTTGTTTATTTCTTAATCTCGGGTCACTATGGCTTAATCTTGGGTCAATATGCTTAATCTCAAGTCAAATCGCACTCTCTGGTCAAACTTGCCGGAAGGTCACTCATCCTCACCCTACTCCAGCCCGAGCATGCTTAACTTCGAAGTTCTATCCAACCCCAGCACCAGCTCACTTCACAGGCACTTGTTGATATATTTATCATATTAATCCTATTAAACCTTGTTGATGTCTAGGACTTTGTTCATCTTCATGAGTATAATGAAATTTTGAAAAAATATTTCAAACTTCTCGGTGATATTACGTATCATATTTTGAAAAAAAATTCCCAATTTTTTTTGAAACCAATTTTTTTTCTGTTACTAGTGGCGCACCTAGCAAATGGTGCGCCACTAGTAAGTTTGAATTTTTCCCCCCTCTAGATCTTAAAAGCCCCATATCTTTCGTTCTGTTAGGTTTTTGGGGATTTTGAAGATGTTGAATAATGTTCCCCCTATTCAATTCGTATGTAACGTTTCGAGTAGACGATTTTTCATATAAAAAACTTTTTAATCCAAGTTCATATGCAAAAGTTATGCCCATTTTACTAAATTCCAGAGAGATTTTGCAAATAAAGTCGAAATTAATATTTGTAAATTATCCCAACAACTAGACCACATATCACATGGGAAACTTATTTTCTTTTATTTTTTTGACATTTCTATCATTTTCTTTTATTTTTTTTAAACTGAAAAGGCGGTCCACCGCGGGTGCATTTAGCACCAGGGTTACTAATGGCACACCTAGTGTGTGGTGCACCATTAGTAGTTTTCAAAAAAAAATTAGCACCAGGGTTACTAATGGCGCACCACACATCAGGTGCGCCATTAGTAACCCTGGTGCTAAATATATTACTAATGGCGCACCTGGTGTGTGGTGCGCCATTAGTAGTTTTGAAAAAAAATAAAAAAAATTGTTAGTAATGGCGCACCAGTGGACGGTGTGCCATTACTAGTTAATGGAGCACCTGTATCTGGTGCGCCACTGCTATATAGCAGTGGCGCACCACATACACAGTGCGCCATTAGTAGTTTTGAAAAAAAAATATAAAAAAATTGTTAGTAATGGCGCACCAGTGGACGGTGTGCCATTACTAGTTAATGGCGCACCTGTATCTGGTGCGCCACTGCTATATAGCAGTGGCGCACCACATACACAGTGCGCCATTAGTAGTTTTGAAAAAAATATAAAAAAATTGTTAGTAATGGCGCACCAGTGGTAATGGCGCACCGTCCACTCGTGCGCCATTACTAACAAATTTTTTTATTTTTTTTCAAAACTACTAATGGCGCACGGTGGGTGTGGTGCGCCATTACTATGTCAACTAGTAATGGCACACTATCCCATGGTGCGCCATTACTAACAATTTTTTTTACTTTTTTCCAAAACTACTAATGGCGCACCACACACCAGGTGCGCCATTAGTAATATATTACTAATGGCGCACCTGTATCTGGTGCGCCATTAATGTCCATATCATCTATAGCCCTTTTCCTAGTAGTGTTGTGTGTATGATTGAAATGCTTGGTATGTGTGGGATCCGACAACATAGTTGTTTATCCTTGGTAGCCTCTCTTATGGGGAAATGTAGTCTAGTGCTTCCACTGAGCCATGGTAGTCTGCTACAGCCCGGTTTACCAGAGTCCTGCTAGCCCAGTTACTACTGCTCTAGAACACCTAGACTGGCCGACATGTGTCCCACTTCGTTCCCGTGTCTGTCCTTTTTGGGAAATGTCACGCGGTGACTTCCGGAGTTCTGCTAGCCTGTTGTAGCCCGGGTTCCAGGAGTCCTGTTAGCCCAGTTGCTACAGCCCAGATGCACACACTGATGACCGGCACGTTCGATGTTGGTTCATGTATGCACGTCCCTGTAAGTTAGTGCCACTTTGGGTTCACGACTAGTCATGTCGTCTCGGGTTCTTTGTCATATGGATGCTAGCGACACCATCATATACGTGAGCCAAAAGGCGCAAATGATCCCGGGCCAGGTAAGGTGGCACCCATGGGAATACCGTGCGTGAGGCCACAAAGTGATATGATATGTTACATGCTAGATCGGTGTGACTTAGGATCGGGGTCCTGACACACGCACGTATTGATGAGAATCCCATAATAAGGGGATACGATCTCTGCTTTGACAAGACATGCCAATGGCAACCCCGTCTCGAAACATGGAGTGGCAGACGAAAAATGGTTCAAAATTATGACCGGACAGATGTGATGTCATGTTACGAAAAGTTGTAAGCAGATTGGACTCGTGTAAAATTATATTCTCTCTATGGTTGTGTGTGGTGTGTGTTACAGGTCCGGACACGTCGATATGTCTGAAGACTATTTGGGAGTTCAGAAGGAGGAACCTACCTTGCAATGCCGATGACAGGCCTACGCGCTGGATACCTTGCCATTGAAGCTAGGTTCAGGGGCTACTGAGGGAGTCCTGGACTAAGGGGTCCAGGGGCGTCCAGCCTATTAGCCATAGGCCAGACTGATGTGCTGTGAAGATACGAAGACCGAAGACTACACCTGTGTCCGGATGGGACTCTCCTTGGCGTGGAAGGCAAGCTTGGGGACTTAATATGTAGATTCCTTTCTTTGTAACCAACCTTGTGTAACCCTAGATCCTCCCGGTGTCTATATAAACCGGAGGACTTAGTCCGGAGGAGATACATCATCATAGCCATACAAGCTAGACCTCTAGGGTTTAGCCATTACGATCTCGTGGTAGATCAACTCTTGTAATACTCATATTCATCAAGATCAATCAAGTAGGACATAGGGTATTACCTCCATAGAGAGGGCCCGAACCTGGGTAAAACATTGTGTCCCCTTGAAAGTGCAACTATCCCTAGGTGGTTTTGGTAATTCATAACAACATATAGCTCATTGAGCTAATGCTATTCCAAGATGATTATTTCAGGAAAGCTCAATGATTGGCATGGCATGGATGTGAAAGTGGAACCCTCAAAATGCTAAGGACAAAGGATTGGCTCAAGCTCAAAAGCTCAAGACTCTTCATTTTATATTTTAGTGATCCAAGATCATATTGAGTCCATAGGAAAAGCCAATACTATCAAGGAGGGATGAGGTGTTGCTTAATGAGCCTCTTGCTTCATGTGCTTAGTGATATGCTCCAAAACCCTCAACTACTTTCCCATATCCACATATGACCTAAACTCTAAGCCAAACTCGGTCCTACTGATTTTTCCTATCCGGCGCCACCGAGTTTCAATTGTCATTAGCCACTGCCAAACCCTAGCAATTCGGTTCTACCGATAAGGATCTCGGTCCCACCGAGATGGGGTTGCAAACTCTCTGTTTCCCTTTCGTAACTTTTCGGTACCACCGAAAGAGCGAATCGGTCCCACCAAGATTGCAATGTAAACTCAGTGTTTCCCCTTTGTAACTTTTCGGTCTCACCGAGTTCCACTCGGTCCCACCGAAAGAGCAAATCGGTCCCACCGAGTTTGCCTGACCAACTATCTGGTTAGCTAATTACCAAACTCGGTCTCACCGAGTTTGTGTAATCGGTCTCACCGAGATTACGTTATGCCCAAACCCTAACCGAATCGGTCCTACCGAGTTGCATGTCAGTCCCACCGAAATTCCTAACGGTCACTAGGTTTACATTTTCGGTCCGACCGAGTTTTATGATTCGGTCCCACCGAGATTGGAAAACTGTGTAACGGTTGGATTTTGTGTGGAGGCTATATATACCCCTCCACCTCCTTCTCATTCGATGAGAGAGCCATCAGAACACACACATCATTCCAACTCATTTGTTCTGGGAGAGAACCACCTACTCATGTGTTGAGACCAAGACATTCCATTGCTACCATATGAATCTTGATCTCTAGCCTTCCCAAGTTTCTTTCCACTCAAATCTTCTTTCCACCAAATCCAAATCCTATGAGAGAGAGTTGAGTGTTGGGGAGACTATCATTTGAAGCACAAGAGCAAGGAGTTCATTACCTACACACCATTTGTTACTTCTTGGAGAGTGGTGTCTCCTAGATTGGCTAGGTGTCACTTGGGAGCCTCCGACAAGATTGTGGAGTTGAACCAAGGAGTTTGTAAGGGAAAGGAGATCGCCTACTTCGTGAAGATCTACCGCTAGTGACGCAAGTCCTTCGTGGGCGATGGCCATGGTGGGATAGACAAGGTTGCTTCTTCGTGGACCCTTTGTGGGTGGTTGCTTCTTCGTGGACCCTTCGTGGGTGGAGCCCTTCGTGGACTCGCGCAACCGTTTCACTTGGGTGGAGCCCTGTGTGGACTCGCGCAACCGTTACCCTTCGTGGGTTGAATTCTCCATCAACGTGGATGTAGGATAGCACCACCTATCCGAACAACGGGAAAAACATCCGTGTCTCCAATTGCGTTTGTAATCTCCAAACCCTTCCCTTTACATTCTTGCAAGTTGCATGCTTTACTTTCCGTTGCCAATATACTCTTTGCATGCTTGCTTGAATTATGTGATGATTGCTTGACTTGTCGTAAAATAGCTAAAATCTGCCAAGAACTAAAATTAGGAAAAGGTTAAGTTTTTATTTGGTCAAGTAGTCTAATCACCCCCCTCTAGACATACTTTTGATCCTACAAGTGGTATCAGAGCTCTGGTCTCCATTTGCTTGATCTCCATAGCTTTTGGTGGTCATAGCCTTGGTTTCACAACCTAGGAGAGTATGGCGTCTAGCGAGGGAAATTATCACCGAAGAGGTCCTTACTTTGATGGTACTAATTTTGCTAGTTGGAAGCACAAAATGAAAATGCATATTCTTGGACATAACCCCGCCGTTTGGGCTATTGTGTGTGTTGGTTTTCAAGGTGACTTCTTTGATGGGAAAGAACCAAACCGTGAAGCTACCGCGGATGAGTTGAAGATGTTGCAATACAATGCTCAAGCTTGTGATATTCTCTTCAACGGATTGTGCCCCGAAGAATTCAACAAAATCAGCCGCTTTTAGAGTGCAAAGGAAATTTG
The DNA here is from genome assembly GCF_056163025.1 of Triticum urartu. Lineage (NCBI taxonomy): Eukaryota > Viridiplantae > Streptophyta > Magnoliopsida > Poales > Poaceae > Triticum > Triticum urartu. The sequence continues at coordinate 347,160,340 of NC_141876.1, read as the reverse complement.
GGACACTTTGATTGATATGCACGAAGGTACCGACTCCGTCAAGGAATCCAAGTTGGATGTGCTTCAAAGCCAACTTGACAAGTTCAAGATGAAGGATGGTGAAGGTGTCGCTGAAATGTACTCTAGGCTTGCTCTCATCACAAATGAGATTGCCGGCTTAGGAAGTGAAGAGATGACCGATAAATTCATCATCAAGAAGATCCTAAGAGCCTTGGATGGAAAATATGATACTGTGTGCACGTTGATCCAAATGATGCCCAATTACAAATATCTCAAACCAACGGAAGTGATTGGAAGAATTGTTGCTCATGAGATGTCACTTAAGGATAAAGAGGAACTTCACAACAAATCAAGTGGTGCCTACAAAGCCTCATGTGAAGCCCCTACATCATCAAGTGAGAAACAAGACTTCAATGAAGAATTGAGCTTAATGGTGAAGAACTTCAACAAGTTCTACAAGAGTAGAAGCAAAGATAGAAGCACTAAATCAAGGTCCTACAATGACAAAAGATCTTCTAGTCGAGAGCGAAACTGCTACAATTGTGGAAGACCCGGACACTAATCCAATGAGTGTACGGCTCCCTACAAGAGAAGAGAAGATTCTCCAAAAAGAAGAAGCAAAGGATCACCACCAAGAGAGAGAAGGAGTAGAGATGATCGTTATGAACGAAGATACTCACGGAGAAGCAAGGATTCGGAAAGGAAGGAAAAATCATCAAGGAGCTACACAAGACGAAGACATCAAGCTCATGTTGGTGAATGGGTATCCGGCTCCGACTCCGACAGCCACTCCGAGAGAAGTTATCACTCCGACTCCGAAGATACTCAACATGAAGGTGTTGCCGGTCTAGCACTTGTGTCAACCAACTCCTACGACATATTTGACTCACCAAATGAAGGAATTGGAAGATGCTTCATGGCCAAAGGTCCTAAGGTAACACACCCCGAGTATGTTGATTTCAATAGTGATGAAGATGACTTGTTAGGTGATGAGTTGATTGGTGACAACTCTTGTGATGAATACTATGATGAAAGACCAATTAATCATGCTAATCAAGATAAAACGAATGACAATGATAAGGAGAAGATTGAGGCCCTAACTAAAGAACTAAAAACTCTTAAGTTATCTCATGACACTATCTTCGAAGATCATCGAGAACTTTTAAGAGCTCATGAGAAGTTACGCTTTGAAAAGCTCAATCTTGAGCAAGAGCATGAGTTCTTAAAGGCAATCAATGATGATCTCCGCAAGAAAAGTTCTTCTTACATTGCCAAGCGTTTACTCTTATCCACTTACATGCCTCAAGTCAAATCTAACAAGAAAGATTCTTCCTCTAGTAGTAACAATGATCATGCTAAATCCAATATTGTTGCTTCTAGTAGTTCTCTTGATTCTACTAATGACTCTCTTAGCCAAGTTACACTTGAGCAAGAAAATAGCTTATTGAAGGGAATTATAGAGAAAGGAGTGTACAAGAGCCTTGCCGGGAGTAAGCAATTCGAGGAAATTGTGCGCAAGCAAGGAATGCACCGGAAGAATAAAGGTGTTGGTTTTGAACGAAAGTTCAATGCCAATGGAGTTGAATGGGAAGAAGATCAATACAACTAGACGAAGTTTGTCCCTCAACAAGAGAAGTATACTTCTTTCAAGGGGACACAAGCTCAAGATGATCTTCCACCACAAGACTACGGGCAAAAAGGCAAGGACAAGCTTCAAGAGGAAATTGATGCATTTGAAGAAGCTCCTAAGACCTTAGTCAAGTGGATTCCCAAGACTACTTCAAGTTCCACTTCATCAAGTACGACTACAACTCCAAGGATTCCCATCAAGATGATGTGGATCCAAAAGAAGAAGAACTAGAGAGTTCTTGAGGGTGACTCCACCAACATACTTCACTCTTATCATTTTGGCAAGAACAAGTGCAATCAACTTCCACATCTTCTACTAGTTCAAGGAGTCACAAACCCTCTTGTTGGTAAGACAAGGGACAAGGTAACCTAAAGTTTTCATGGACATCATCTTTGTGTGCATCACTCTATGTCTATGGATATCCTTGTTTGTTCCTTGTGGGACTAACCCATGTAGGTATTGAAAGTGCAACTCACTCAAATGGATAGCTCCAAGAGATCTACATCAACATTGAGCATCCACATCTTCAATATCTACATGAAGTCATCATCGACAAAACCCAAGGTTAGTTCATCCCTCTTAGGGGGGATATCACATCTAGGGGGAGCTTTACTCTAAGACTTGAGCTAAAGCAACTCTAAAGATGTGAACAAAACAATGCTTTATGTAAAAGTGGTAACCCCACTTGAGCTTAAACGATGAGTATGACCTACGATCAAGTGTTCTCACTTGACTCCTAAGTCAATATACTCATATATAGATGACCTAGTCATCGCAAATTGCTTGATAGATGCTAGAATTGGTTGTGCATGCTTTGCCACATATTTCATTTGCTATCTTATTGTGTGAGCATGTTGGTTGCATATTTTACTCATTCAAGGACATCCACTTGTTGTTTTGATTGTTTGGCTTTTTCTTCTTTTGCCAAGTGGATGGACAAGAATGCCTAAGAACCTCCTCTAGCTATCTATGCTTTTCTCGTCTCAAACTCTATTCTTGCTGCATCACAAATTTGATCAAGTCAGATTCGAACCACTCTGTGTGAGGAGCGCTCGGAGTCCCCGATTCGTCATAGACTTAAACTTCCAAAACCTCTTTATGAATCTCGGTCTGATCGATACTCCATTTCGGTCCTACTGAGTTCATTAAGTTGATCTAGCTTTTTGATCTCGGTGCAACCGATTTGAACTTTTCGGTCACACCGAGTTGCAATAACTGCACACAGTTTTGCATCTCGGTGCCACCGAGTCGTTCCACTCGGTCACACCGACAGGGTCGGGCTATATATAGTGACGGGCAGAATTTTGGAAATTTCTCCGAAACCTCCTCGCCCGCGCGATAGCCTGCTCTGCCGCCGAGGTCTCCGGATCGTCTCCTCGCCGCCAGCAGCCTCCAGTCGCTGGTCTTCACCGCCGTCAACGGATTCTGCCCCGCCGTTGTCGCCGTAGCATGTCCACGCCGAACTAGGGTATGGACTTGATCATTGTGCTATTCCTCAATCTAATTCCTAGCACATTGTGATCATCATGAATCTTGCCACGATTGATAAACTTCTATCCAATCAAAACGCTCGTAGATTAGGTTTAATTCGAAAATTTTAGGGTTAGGTTTCCGCCGAAACCATCTCGGACCCACCGAGTTGAAAAACTCGGTCTCACCGATCTGGCTTTTGCCATTGCACAAGTTAAACTCGGTCTGACCGAGAATAACTTATCGGTGCGACCGATTTTGGAATTCTGTGAAACCCTAGCAGTCTCGGTGCCACCGAACTATGACTCGGTCTGACCGAGTTCACCAGTTTTGGTGCCAAAACTGCTTCGGTGTCACCGAGTTTGAAAATCGGTAGATCCGAGATGCTTTCTGTGGAAAACTAAAACTAAGTTTTTGAATTATTCTTTTGCAAAAATCTCTTCTTTTTGTGATGCTCATCCACTCTATCTCTTCTATAATCTATTCACAGGGTCAGCAGTCAGGTTGCAACATGTCTGATCAAAGTGACAGCCAAAACCTCTCAGAGCAGCAAGTTGTGATGAGTGAGGGCCCTAGCCCCTCAAGTTCTTCTGATGATGGCAGCAGGAGCACACCCAGCAATCTGCCTAAGGCTGCCACACGTCAAAGGAAGAAGAGAACGTCTGATTCTGAGGATGAAGACTATGTGGCAGAGGAAGAGGCCACTTCCAAAAGGGTTGAGCCAGCTCAAGGCTCAAAGCCAGGCCTGAAAGTCAAGAGGCCAGCAGGGAGGCAGCCAATGTCAAAGGCTAGAGCCTCAACTGAGAAGCCTGCACCTGCTCCCATTGAGCCCATTGCTGCTGAGGGCAAAAAGAGGAAAGAGAGAGTAAAGAAGACTATAGCCAAAGTGCTTGGGAGAGCCTCCATCATGGTAGAAGAGGAGGAGGAATAAGAGGTTGCTGCACCAGCACCCAAGGCAGCCAAACTTATGGGAGATGCCATAAGGTCAGGGGGAGCTGCATCCAAGCCCAAGGAAGCTCCTAAGGCTGCATCTAAGCCTAAGACAGCTCCAAAAAGAAACACACGGAGCATACCTGCTGCAGAAAAGAACAAGGCCCCAGTGCCTGAAGCTATTGAAGAAGAGGAAGAGAGTGTCCTTCTGAAGCTCAAGCCCAAGATCCCAGACCACAACGATGCTCATCCTGTGCCTGAGGACATGAAGCTCAGGAGAGACTCAGGGCTGAGGAAGTGGAGAGAAGCAGACCCATATGCTTCTAGGAGAAGGACTGCCGTGGATTACAGGTTTCATACAAAGGAGCAACAAGACTTTTATGAGACTGTTTTGCTTGACAAGAAGCCAATCGTTTGTGACATGAGATGGGTCGACTGGACCTATATCAAGGAGAATGAAGAGCACTACCCAGGAGTTCAGGACATCTTCAGAGCATGTGGAGTAGAGGACTTTGTTGGGCAGAAGCTCACAAAGTGGAACGAGGAACTCATCATGCAGTTCTACTCCACAGCTCACTTTTACCCGGATGGAAGGATTACTTGGATGTCTGAGGGTACAAGGTACCAATCTACAGTGGCTGAGTGGGCACAGATCATCAATGCCCCAGAAGAGGAAGATGAGGACTTGGACATCTATGCCAAGAAGAAAATGGACCATAACTCCATGTCCAACATGTACAAGGAAATCCCCAATGAAGCTCTTGACACATTCAAGTTTGGCTCAGTACACTATCTGCTCTCAGGATTGCCTACGATCAATTGGATACTAAGGCACACTCTGTTGCCTAAGTCTGGAGATCGCAAGATGATCAGAGGTCACGCGATCAACTTGCTTCATGTTTTTGATGTGCCTCAGAAATTCAAGGTCATGAGTCTCATTGTGGAAACCATTAAGAGGACAGCTGCAGATCAGAAGAGGAGCTGTGGATATGCCCCTCAGATTCAGGAGCTCATCAACTCCAAGATGGGCACGGGTATATATCTGTTGGATAAGGAACACCTGCCCATCCGTCCAGATTTCGAGGACAATGAAGTTGTGATGACAGAGAATGAGCCATCGTCTGCACAAGCATATGCAAAGAAGGAGAAGGCGAAGAAAGAAAAAGCTGCCAGGATGCCTACTCAAGAGGAGGCATCTGACTACTTCTTGAAGACCAAGCAAGAGCAGCTCAGTTACTTGATTGCATCCTCGCTGAGAATTGAGCAAAGTCTAGCCAACCTCACTAAAAATCAGCAGAGCCTAGAGAGGATCATGGAACAGAAGTTCTATGACTTGGATGTCAAGGTAACAGAAGTCTAGTCTGTAGTGGAGCAGATCCAGGAGGACATGAATGAGAGGAGAGGCAGGACCACAACTCATGCTTTTTCTAGAGTGCCACGAGGCCCGAGGTCGTCTGCACTGCCAGTTGCTGACACCAGAGCTACTACTTCAGCACCAGCCACAGCCTCAGCTCCAGCGTCTACCTCAGCTCCAACTCCAGCGACTACTTCAACATCTACAAAAGCCTTCGTCCTTGGAGTGATCCGGACTCCACCACCACCTGAAGATCAAGCCTGAGCGACGACTTAGCGCTATGCATTTTCTAGGAACTTTTTGGTAACTTGTTGCCAAAGGGGGAGAAGATGTATAGATCATAGGCTTCGAGAGAGAGAGTGTTGCTTTTCTCTCTTGTTTTATTTGGTGGTCTTTCGAACTTTTTTCTGCTTTTGCGTGCTTGATACTACGTCCTTATGTTTGTGAGACATCGATGATCATGTGTTTGATCATAAGCTACACTTAATGTTTGCTTAATGATTGCTTAAATATTATCATGCTATCTATCGTTTGTGATCATTCACTATTCTTGGTGATGAGTGCATGTATTTCAATCTTATCATTTTGAGCGCTCCACCAAGATGTATGTGACATGGAAGAGTAACCCATGATTCTAACTCGTTGTGCATTTGCAGTCCAAAGCAAATTTTAAATATGCACAAATTTAGGGGGAGCTCTTACTTATCACATACTTCTCAAAGCGACGATATACTTCATGCTTATTATCATTTGTCGAAGCTTTGATCTATATGTTGTCATCAATTACCAAAAAGGGGTAGATTGAAAGTGCAACTATCCCTAGGTGGTTTTGGTAATTCATAACAACATATAGCTCATTGAGCTAATGCTATTCCAAGATGATTATTTCAGGAAAACTTAATGATTGGCATGGCATGGATGTGAAAGTGGAACCCTCAAAATGCTAAGGACAAAGGATTGGCTCAAGCTCAAAAGCTCAAGACTCTTCATTTTATATTTTAGTGATCCAAGATCACATCGAGTCCATAGGAAAAGCCAATACTATCAAGGAGGGATGAGGTGTTGCTTAATGAGCCTCTTGCTTCATGTGCTTAGTGATATGCTCCAAAACCCTCAACTACTTTCCCCTATCCACATATGACCTAAACTCTAAGCCAAACTCGGTCCTACCGATTTTTCCTATCCGGCGCCACCGAGTTTCAATTGTCATTAGCCACTGCGAAACCCTAGCAATTCGGTTCTACCGATAAGGATCTCGGTCCCACCAAGATGGGGTTGCAAACTCTCTGTTTCCCTTTCGTAACTTTTCGGTCCCACCGAAAGAGCGAATCAGTCCCACCGATATTTCAATGTAAACTCAGTGTTTCCCCTTTGTAACTTTTCGGTCTCACCGAGTTCCACTCGGTCCCACCGAAAGAGCAAATCGGTCCCACCGAGTTTGGCTGACCAACTCTCTGGTTAGCTAATTACCAAACTCGGTCTCACCGAGTTTGTGTAATTGGTCTCACTGAGATTACGTTATGCCCAAACCCTAACCGAATCGGTCCTACCGAGTTGCATGTCAGTCCCACCGAAATTCCTAACGGTCACTAGGTTTACATTTTCGGTCCGACCGAGTTTTATGATTCGGTCCCACCGAGATTGGAAAACTGTGTAACGGTTGGATTTTGTGTGGAGGCTATATATACCCCTCCACCTCCTTCTCATTCGATGAGAGAGCCATCAGAACACACACATCATTCCAACTCATTTGTTCTGAGAGAGAACCACCTACTCATGTGTTGAGACCAAGACATTCCATTCCTACCATATGAATCTTGATCTCTAGCCTTCCCAAGTTGCTTTCCACTCAAATCTTCTTTCCACCAAATCCAAATCCTATGGGAGAGAGTTGAGTGTTGGGGAGACTATCATTTGAAGCACAAGAGCAAGGAGTTCATTACCTACACACCATTTGTTACTTCTTGGGGAGTGGTGTCTCCTAGATTGGCTAGGTGTCACTTGGGAGCCTCCGACAAGATTGTGGAGTTGAACCAAGGAGTTTGTAAGGGCAAGGAGATCGCCTACTTCATGAAGATCTACCGCTAGTGAGGCAAGTCCTTCGTGGGCGATGGCCATGGTGGGATAGACAAGGTTGCTTCTTCGTGGACCCTTTGTGGGTGGTTGCTTCTTCGTGGACCCTTCGTGGGTGGAGCCCTTCGTGGACTCGCGCAACCGTTGCCCTTGGGTGGAGCCCTGTCTGGACTCGCGCAACCGTTACCCTTCGTGGGTTGAAGTCTCCATCAACGTGGATGTAGGATAGCACCACCTATCCGAACCACGGGAAAAACATCCGTGTCTCCAATTGCGTTTGAAATCTCCAAACCCTTCCCTTTACATTCTTGCAAGTTGCATGCTTTACTTTCCGCTGCCAATATACTCTTTGCATGCTTGCTTGAATTATGTGATGATTGCTTGACTTGTCCTAAAATAGCTAAAATCTGCCAAGAACTAAAATTGGGAAAAGGTTAAGTTTTTATTTGGTCAAGTAGTCTAATCACCCCCCTCTAGACATACTTTCGATCCTACACCCCTGTCTCCTGTTACCATCGACCTTAGATGCATAGTTCGGGACCCCCTACCCGAGATCCGTCAGTTTTGACACCGACACACGTGTTATGGAAGAAAAGGGAGATAAGCAGTGTGTAAGTGAGTCGTGCACTACGATGGCACCTACTACTACGTAATATTTTTCCTCCTTGATGGCACATGAATAGTGCAAGTACTCAATAACGGAGCACGGGATGGTAGCCATGAACATGGTCGGCCCTTTTTGGAGAGAGTACTAAATACATATTAAATTTGATGTGTCTCATCAACTCGTAGAATGACGAGAAGCACACACTGAATTACGGAGCACGGGATGGTAGCCATGGAAATGGTCAACCCTTTTTAGAGACTACTTTTGATGTGTCCGGTCTACTCACAAACGAGGAGAAGCTTTGCTTAGTTCACTATCGACTGTAGTGCCATCATCCTTGTTCGACTTTCGGAAGAGGCGAAGAGCCAAGCGCACGGTCACCTACTCATAGTATAACTGGCCGTGTTTGCACTAATTTTTTAACGTAGTACCTAAGTGTATTGCTCTAGTGGTCATCACACATGAGCCAATTGATTCGCACCCTTCCATGCTCCATTTTGTCTTGCGTTCCTTCCTCCATCCAGCACGCCAACCAGTGGGCCCAATGCTCATGTATGCCAACGTGGTAGTTAATTATTTTGCAAGAGTCAGCTATCATACCCTTTCGATGCCATGTCAATGTACCCACTAGAAACAAGTTATACTTGTTCGGTTCAACCACCTCCCTAGGTGTTTGGAGTGGAATTGGCCTACGCGCCTGCCCACCTATAGAACCGCCTCACACTTAATGTTTATTTGCTAATTAGTAGCATTGCATGCAATGAACTAACCACTTCATGTCGTGTTTGCTAGTGTCGAGTCATTAAAAGAATGCACACCCACACCTCTTATTGGTTGATATGCCAAGAAACAAGAAATGAGGTAGATGTTAATGCACCGCGCCTAAGTATTTTGGGATTGTTTGGTTTTCCTAAGATGACACCTAGACGGAGGGAGTATTATACTTGAAGGCTACAAGGTTGGCTATAGATAACATGGCAGTGTCACGTAGCCATCAGCTAGTTATACTATTAACCATGCTCTTATAATACTCCTATATTTAGGAACAGAGGGAGTAGTTGGCATGCATGATACTACCTGTAATACTCCCATTACAACCAGCCTAGTAGAATTAAAATACCTAATCTAAATAGTCGTTGCCCGATCTCTTTATCCTCCTCCAGCATCAGACAGAAGAAGAATCAAGCAAGACACCGGCTGTATTCGTTGCCGTCGCCTCGGCGGTGGCCTTCATGTGATACAATCGGCCATGGCCTCCCGTGTTCTACTTTTCCTCAATGATGGCGGCGGGTGGGGACGTGCGACACGTCACCTTGTCCACATCGCATAGCCGCATCACCTCATCGACATCCGCGATAGCTTCTTTCTTTGCCTACATGTCGCGGTTACGTGCGCATCGAAGGCGGATGGCGAAGTTGTCGGCGTCCTGGGAACGGGGGTCCCCAGACTTGCCTGCCTGCAGCCCATGGCGTGGCTCCACCAGCGGCCCTCTATGGCCTATCTTCACTAGCAAACGCTCAAGACCCTTGTGAGAGGCCAAGCCTCGGGAGGCGTACGACGCAAGACCTCCTCAGGGGAAGCCTCACTAGGCTGGCTCACGAGGGGCGGAGAGATCAAGGTGAGGGGCACCTCGCGAGGTTCCTGTGACGCAAGCCATGACGACCAAGGCCAGGCGGCACCAGGCAGGCGCCAGTGCGTGCAGTGTACTCGTTTCCTCTTTGGTGCTAAAGAGGCAAGCACAGGCGAGGAGTACCGAGGCATCAGCCAAAGGTTTCCATATCGGTGCAACAAGACCAAGACCAACAGGATGGCGGGACTAAGGTCACCGTGGAGGCCAGCACGACGTCACCACCAGAGCCTTTGGCAGGCAAAGGACACCTTTTGTTAGGATAACTTGTACTAGTTGTCTCCCTTCAAATTTGGCCGTTGTTGGATCCCTTCCCGCCTACATTTGGGAAGAGGACTAGGGCCTCTATAAATAAGACTAGCCACCACAGTAGGAGGCAATTCATCTTGGAGAAAACTCATCTTGGATCGGATCCATTCCATCCTCACACACACAAGCTCACCAAGCCCAAGAACACCTCTCCTCCGGAAGTTGTTCTTCCCTTGTACTTGTTCATCCTTAGCCCAAGAGCTAATCCACCACACCACACTGGAGTAGGGTATTGCACCACATCGGTGGCCCGAACCAGTATAAACCATATGTCCTTTGTTCTTCGGGTTTGGCGAGTTAGGTGCTGAGATCGTTGCGAGAGTGTGAGCTGGGGGGAAATATCTTCATGCGCACCCCAGTGTTCGAACCTCAAGGGTTTTGCCGGAACTCGAAATTCATGGTAAAAGAGATCCAATCATAGTCACACCCAATATAAATTAACAGTGATGAATGCAAATGACAGTTGCGCTCTCCAGCTAGTGCTTTTAATAAGAGGGTGATGACTCAACATAAAAATATATAGGCCCTTCGCAGAGGTACGCAGGGATTTGTAGAGGTGCCAGAGCTCAGTTCTGAAATAGAGATGAATAATATTTTGAGCGGTGTACTTTCATTGTCAACATAACAACCAAGAAATGGCGATATCTTCCATGCTACACACATTATAGGTAGTTCCCAAACAGAATGCTAAAGTTTATACTCCCCGTCCACCAACAAACATCAATCCATGGCTTGCTTGAAACAATGAGTGCCTCCAACATACATCAGGTCCCAGGGGGAGTTTTGTTTTGCAATTATTTTTGATTTAGTTTGCATAAAGCATGGGACTAGGCATCCCTGTGACCAGCCATTTTCTCGTGAGTGAGGATCAGAGTCCACTCCTCTTGAGATTAACCCGCCTAACATGGAAGATACAGGCAGCCCTAGTTGATACATGATCTATTCGAGCATACAAAATAGGGTGATTATTTGAAGGTTTAGAGTTTGGCACATACAAATTTACTTGGAACGGCAGGTAGATAGCGCATATAGGAAGGTATAGTGGACTCATCTGGAATAACTTTGGGGTTTAAGGGATTGGATGCACAAGCAGTATTCCCGCTTAGTATAGGTGAAGGCTAGCAAAAGACTGAGAAGCGACCAACTAGAGAGCGACAAGAGCCATGTACATGCATTAAAATTAATAAACATTGGATGCAAGCATGAGTAGGATATAATCCACCATGAACATAAATATCATGAAGGCTATGTTGATTTTGTTTCAACTACATGTGTGAACATGTGCCAAGTCAAGTCACTTAAATCATTCAAAGGAGGATACCACCCCATCATACCACATCATAACCATCTCAATAGCATGTTGGCACGCAAGGTAAACCATTATAACTCATAGCAAATCAAGCATGGCATAAGCAACTATGATCTCTAATTGTCATTGCAAACATGTTTATTCATAACAAGCCGAATCAAGAATGATGAACTCATCATATTTACAAAAACAAAAGAGGTCGAGTTCGTACCAGCTTTTCTCATCTCAGTCAGTCCATCATATATCATCATAATTGCCTTTCACTTGCACGACCGAATGATGTGAATAATAATAAGAGTGCATGTGCATTGGACTAAGCTGGAATCTGCAGGCAATCAATAAATAGGAGAAGACAAGGCAATATGGGCTCTTTTGTCAGATAAACAATAATGCATATAAGAGCCATTTCAACAATTTAATTATGGTATTCTCCTATCGACCCCCAAAGAAAGAAAAGAAATAAAACTATTTACATGGGAAAGCTCCCAACAAGGAAAAGCAGAACAGGAAATATTTTTGGGTTTTCTTTTTAATTACTACTACAAGCATGGAAAGTAAATTAATTAAAAACTACAACTAATTTTTTTTGGTTTTTCTTAAGGTTTATTAAACAAACAAGAAGAAAGCATAAAAGGAAATAAACTAGCATGGATGATACAATGAAAAAGTATGAGCACCGATATCTAGCAATGAGTGTGTGTGAACATAAATGTAATGTCTGTGAGAAATACGTACTCCCCCAAGCTTAGGCTTTTGGCCTAAGTTGGTCTATGGCCACGGCTGGCCTGGCTGATATCCATAATAGTAGTTGTTGGGGTCGTACTGTGATGCAGCGGCTATCGCCTCCTGAGCTGTAGTGTGGCGACGAGCTGCCTCCGCTCTCCTCTCGTACTCATCTGCCTCCTCTCTGGTAATAGTATATCCTCCTCTTTCCTGATAATCAAAGAAAGCAGGAGCAGGGAGAGTAATACGAACAGCACGACGTCTGTCAAAGATTAGTCGGTACTGGAGAGGTGATTCGTTCCTCTCGACAAAATGGTGAGAAACCATAGAATCAAAGTCTAAATAAGCAGGAGGCAACTCCATGTCTCCTTCACGAACGTTTATCTCAAGAAATTTAGCTAAGCGTGTTGCATAAATTCCTCCAAAGAAATGTCCATTATATCTATTATGATGCAACCTATGAGCTACAATGGCTCCCATATGATAAGATTGGTCTCCTAACACAGCACTCCTGAGAATGCTATGGTCAGGGACATACATGTGACATGCTTCATCCTTAGCATTTATGCACCTACCTATGAAGAGAGCAAAATAATGTATAGCAGGAAAGTGAATGCTCCCTATGGTAGCTTGTGTTATATCTCTAGATTCCCCTATAGTTATACTAGAAAGAAAGTTTCTAAATTCAGATTTAGGGGGATCCCTAACGCTACCCCATTGTGGAAGTTTGCAAGCAAAAGTGAAATCCTCTAAGTCCATGGTATAAGATTTTTCATAAAGATCAAACATGACTGAAGGAGAATTACGTGAAGAGCTTGTGAGATCATGATACTGGGGCATTTGTCTGCCTCAAAGTCCTCAAGACCGGCATTACGCAAATATGCGTTAAATTCTTCTTTAATTCCCGCTCGATCCATAAAATTTTCAGAAGGCCACTCACAAGGACGCACTGGAGCGTCTCTTGGTGGCTCTTCATCAGCATCACACATTGCAAGCCTGGGTCCTCGCTTCCTTGAAGAACCACCTTGGAACATTTTCCTAAGCATATTTCTTCCGCTGAAAAATTCTGAATTTTTTTAGTAACTTCAAAATAAAAGTAAACCAAACTCAATAATATTGATAGGAACGACTCCTACAAAGTGCCTAGAGCCTATATCATGCATCAAAACTACTTTTGACCATATAAATTTGACATGCAAGCTCAAGAACAGGGTCACCTAAGCAGCAAAAATTTGCAATGAATAAAGCACTAGAACAAAAACTAATTGGACCAATGGAGGAGTCACATACCAAGGAACAATCTCCCCAAGCAGTTTTGTGAGAGGTGCTTTGAGCAAGGAGATCGAAAATGGAAGCAAAGAGGGCTAGAACTCGTCCTTGAGTTGGTTTTTCGTGTTTGTGGGAGGAAGAAGAAGAGGATGGGTGCAGGAATAAGTGGAGGAGGGCCACAGTGGGCCCACGAGCCAGGCGGCGCGCCCTCCACCCTCATGGCAAGGTGGTTGGCCCCCCTGGTGTGTTCTTTGTTCCATAAATGTTCAAATATTCTAGAAAAAACATATTTAATTTTCAGGGCTTTCGGAGAACTTTTATTTTTGAGGTATTTTTATATTGCGCGGATAATCAGATAACAGACAAAAAATTGTTTATTTTTACTTTATTTCAACTAAATAACAAAAAGTATAAAGAGGGTACATAAGGTTGTGCTTCTAGTTTCATCCATCTCATGCTCATCAAAAGGAATCCACTAACAAGGTTGATCAAGTCTTGTTAACAAACTCATTCCGATTAACATGAAACTGGAGAAATTTCAAATAGCACTAGGTTACCTCAACGGGGATATGCACATCCCCAATAATAAGAATATCATATTTCTTCTTGACAGTAGGTAGAGGAAATTCAAAACCTCCAAATATAATCGATGGAATTTTTCCGATAGAATTGATACTATGAACTTGAGGTTGTTTCCTAGGAATGTGTACCGTATGCTCATTACCATTAACATGAAAAGTGACATTGCCTTTGCCTTTGTTGCAATCAATAACAGCCCCTTCAGTATTAAGAAAAGGTCATCCAAGAATAATAGACATACTATCGTCCTCAAGAATATCAAGAATAACAAAGTCCGTTAAAATAGTAACGTTTGCAACCACAACAGGCACATCCTCACAAATGCTGACAAGTATAGCAGTTGATTTATCAGCCATTTGCAAAGATATGGGTTTTTGAACCCAAGGCTCTCTTTCTTTAGCATGTTTCCTAGCAACAAAATCTTTCTTATCATAACGTTGATCCTTTGATTGTGGGTTATCAAGAACAACAACAGGTTCAATTTCTACATCATTATCATTACTAGGTTGCGCATTATTATGAACATCATCATTAACATTTTCATTAGGTTCATGTTCATTGCCAGATTGTGTTTCAGCATCAGACATAGAGATATCATTTGGATTATCAGGTGGTTGAGCAATAGGTTCACTAGAAGTTTGCAAAGTTCTATCATTTTTCTTTTTCTTCTTTTTAGAAGAACTAGGTGCATCAATTTTATTTCTCTGAGAATCTTGCTCAATTCTCTTAGGGTGGCCTTCAGGATACAAAGGTTCCTGAGTCATTCTACCAGTTCTAGTAGCCACTTTAACAGCATAATCATTTTTCTTCCTATTCATCTCATTGAGCAATTCCTTTTGAGCTTTAAGTACTTGTTCTACTTGAGTGGTAACCATAGAAGCATGTTTGCTAACAAGTTTAAGTTCACCTCTAATATTAGCCATATAATCACCCAAGTATTTTATCATATCAGCATCTTGTTTTAATTGTCTACCAAAATAAGCATTGAAGTCTTCTTGCTTAAACATAAAATTATCAAATTCATCCAAGCATTGACTAGAAATTTTAGCAGGAGGGATTTCAGCTTTATCATATCTATAGAGGGAATTTACCTTTAATACATGTGTCGGGTTATCGAGGTCTGGAGGTTCTTCGATAAATAAAGGATCAAGATCATATGTTTCTTCGGTAGGCGGTAAATTAAGACCATGTATTTCTTCAATAGGAGGTAAATTCTTAACATCTTCAGCTTTAATACCTTTTTCTTTCATAGATTTCTTTGCCTCTTGCATATCTTCGGGACTGAGAAATAGAACACTTCTCTTCTTCGGAGTTGGTTTAGGAATATGATCATTAATCGGAGCAGGAGCTGGCTCAGGAGGTGCCCAATTCTTTTCATTTGTCAACATATTATTCAATAAGATTTCAGCTTCATCCGGTGTTCTTTCCCTGAAAAGAGAACCAGCACTACTATCCAGGTAATCTCTAGAAGCATCGGTTAGTCCATTATTAAAGATATCTGGTATTTCATTTTTCTTAAGAGGATGATCAGGCAAAGCATTAAGTAACTTGAGAAGCCTCCCCCAAGCTTGTGGGAGACTCTCTTCTTTAATTTGCACAAAGTTGTATATTTCCTTTAAAGCAGCTTGTTTCTTATGAGCAGGGAAATATTTAGCAGAGAAGTAATAAATCATATCATGGGGACTACGCACACAACCCAGATCAAGAGAATTAAACCATATCTTAGCATCACCCTTTAATGAGAACGGAAATATTTTAAGGATATAAAACTAGCGAGATCTCTCATCATTAGTGAACAGGGTAGCTATATCATTTAAGTTAGTAAGATGTGCTACAACAGTTTCAGATTCATAGCCATGAAAAGGATCAGATTCAACTAAAGTAATTATATCAGGATCAACAGAGAATTCATAATCCTTATCAGTAACACAAATAGGTGAAGTAGCAAAAGCAGGGTCAGGTCTCATCCTAGCATTTAGGGGATGCTTATTCCATTTAGCTAATAACCTTTTGAGTTCATATCTATCTTTGCAAGCTAAAATGGCTAAAGAAGCTTCTCGATCAAATAAATAACCCTCAGGAATAACAAGTGATTCTTCATCATCACTTTCATCATCATAATCAGGTTCAATAATTTCAATCTCTCTAACCCTAGCAAGTCGTTCCTCGAGAAAATCACTAAGTGGCATAGTAGTATCAGGCATAGAGGTAGTTTCATCATAAGTATCATGCATAGAAGAAGTGGCATCATCAATAACATGCGACATATCAGAACGAATAGCAGAAGCAGGTGTAGGTGTCACAAGCTTACTCAAAACAGAAGGTGAATCAAGTGCAGAGCTAGATGGCAGTTCCTTACCTCCCCTCGTAGTTGAGGGATAAATTGTTGTCTTAGCGTCTTTCAAATTCTTCATAGTGTCTAGCAGATATAAATCCCAAGTGACTCAAAGAATAGAGCTATGCTCCCCGGCAATGGCGCCAGAAATTAGTCTTGATAACCCACAAGTATAGGGGATCGCAATAGCTTTCGAGGGTAGAGTATTCAACCCAAATTTATTGATTCGACACAAGGGGAGCCAAAGAATATTCTCAAGTATTAGCAGCTGAGTTGTCAATTCAACCACACCTGGAAACTTAGTATCTGTAGCAAAGTGTTTAGTGGCAAAGTAATACGATAGTGGTAGTAATGGTAACAAAAGAGTAATGAAAGCAAAGTAATAATTTTGGTATTATGTAGTGATTGTAACAATAGCAACGGGGAAGTAAATAATCCTAAACCAGTATATGGCAAGATCGTAGGCATCAGATCAATGATGGATAATTATGCCAGATGCGGTTCATCACGTAACAGTCATAACACAGGGTGACACAGAACTAGCTCCAATTTGTCAATGTAATGTAGGCATGTATTCCGAATATAGTCATACGTGCTTATGGAAAAGAACTTGCATGACATCTTTTGTCCTACCCTCCCGTGGCAGCGGGGTCTTAATGGAAACTAAGGGATATTAAGGCCTCCTTTTAATAGAGAACCAGAACAAAGCATTAGCACATAGTGAGTACATGAACTCCTCAAACTACGGTCATCACCGGTAAGTATCCCGATTATTGTCAGTTCGGGGTTAACGGATCATAACACATAATAGGTGACTATAGACTTGCAATATAGGATCAAGAACTCTCATATATTGATGAAAACATAATAGGTTCAGATCTGAAATCATGGCACTCGGGCCCTAGTGACAAGCATTAAGCATAGCAAAGTCATAGCAACATCAATCTCAGAACATAGTGGATACTAGGGATCAAACCAAAACAAAACTAACTCGATTACATGATAAATCTCATCCAACCCATCACCGTCCAGCAAGCCGACGATGGAATTACTCACACACGGCGGTGAGCATCATGAAATTGGTGATGGAGGATTGTTGATGATGACGACGGCGATGAATCCCCCTCTCTGGAGCCCCGAACAGACTCCAGATCAGCCCTCCCGAGAGGTTTTAGAGCTTGGCGGTGGCTCCGTAACGTAAAACACGATGAATTCTTCTCTCTTATTTTTTTCTCCCCGAAAGCAGTTATATAGAGTTGGAGTTGGAGTCGGGAGGTCTCCAGGGGGCCCATGAGGTAGGGGGCGCGCCCTAGGGGGGCGCCCCCCACCCTCGTGGAAAGGGTGTGGGCCCCCTGGTCTTCATCTTTGGCGAGGATTTTTTATTATTTATTGTAAGACATTCCGTAGAGTTTCAGGTCATTCCAAGAACTTCTGTTTTCTGCATATAAAACAACATCATGGCAATTCTGCTGAAAACAACGTTAGTCTAGGTTAGTTCCATTCAAATCATACAAGTTAGAGTCCAAAACAAGGGCAAAAGTGTTTGGAAAAGTAGATACGACGGAGACGTATCAAGGGGCACCTCGCGAGGTTCCTGTGATGCAAGCCATGACGACCAAGGCCAGGCAGGCACCAGGAAAGCGCCAGTGCTTGCAGTGTACTGGTTTCCTCTTTGGTTCTAAAGAGGCAAGCGCATGCGAGGAGTCTCGAGGAATCAGGCAAAGGTTTCCATATCGGTGCAATAAGGCCAAGACTAGCAGGACGGCAGAACGGAGGACACCGTGGAGCCTAGGACGGCATCACCACCAGAGCCTTTAGCAGACGAAGACCACCTTTTGTCAGGATAACTTGTACTAGTTGTCTCCCTTCAAATCTGGCCGTTGGTGGATCCCTTCCCGCCTATATTTGGTAAGAGGACCAGGGCCTCTATAAATAGGTCTAGCCACCACAGTAGGAGGCAACTTATCTTGGAGAAAACTCATCTTGGATCGGATCCATTCCATCCTCACACATACAAGCTCACCGAACCCAAGAACACCTCTCCTCAGGATGCTATTCTTCCCTTGTACTTGTCCATCCTCAGCTCTAGAGGCAATCCACCACACCACACTGGAGTAGGGTATTACACCACATCGGTGGACTGAACCAGAATAAACCCTGTGTCCTTTGTTCTTCGGGTTTGGCGAGTTAGGTTCTGAGATCATTGCGAGAGCGTGAGCTGGAGGGAAAGATCTTCGTGTGCATACCATTGTTCGAACCTCAAGGATTTTGCTGGAACCCGAAATCCGACAGCAGTGGCAGGAACTAGAGGCACTGTACGATGCGTCGGCGTCGAGGGTAGCGACGGTGCCCGTGCCGCCATGCTACCCGACAAGCCGGCGTGGAGCAAGTCAGCACTCTTCCTCGAGCTGTATTGGAGAGGCCAGCTGTGGAACCACGCGCTAGCTTAGTGTGGCAACTGCCTCCGATGGGCTAGGCAAGGTAGGTGGAGAAGCAAGCTGCCGGGATCGGCGGGCAACCCAGATGGCTTTCATGCCGGAGAACTTCTCTTCCTACTCATTGGATGCCGTCGAAAGAGTGGACAAAATGGTGGAAGGAGGAGCTTGGCCGGCGTCCTGCTCCTGAATGGACGTGTGTGGCCGTAGTTGGTTTCTCACATTCCACGCGGGTTTCTATATCTATACTATCTTCTTCTTCTTCTATTCTTCTATTTCTATCTATATATAGTGTACCAATTTTAAGTAGGACTAAGAACATCAATCATAACCATCGATCTTCTATATCCAACGACCAATATCAGTAGGATTGCATGAAGAGTACACTACTGCTACCTCACCTGTGTTCTAGAAGAATCATGTACCCTTTCTATAAAAAAGAAGCCCATAACTAGCTCCAATGGACTGTGTTGCCACATGACCACCAGATGGTTTGATTGAGCCCAGTCAAGATGGTTTAGTAGGAGAATGTGGATATTTCTCAAAAAAAAGAACACGTGGAAAAAGTGAAGCAACGTGCAGTTCTTGTTAAATGAACGTATAGTTTTATGCCATGAACTAATATTAGCATTTATACATCACAATAATTTCTTTTTCTTTGAATCTATTAGCACATATATTACTTCTTTTCCCTTCTACCGATATCACTATGTTATATTAAGACGTGCCTTGCACGTGTATACATACTAGTCTATATATAACTTCCCGCTTTTACAATATTGAACTAATATTAGCATTTATACATCACAATAATTTCTTTTTCTTTGAATCTATTAGCACATATATTACTTCTTTTCCCTTTTACCGATATCACTATGTTATATTAAGACGTGCCTTGCACGTGTATACATACTAGTCTATATATAGTGTACCAATTTTACGTAGGACTAAGAACATCAATCATAAATCCATATGTTCACCGTGATGCAAGAGGTGAGAGCTGAGGAACACTGTTGCAGACACCCCCCCCCCATAATTTTATTTGTCGTCATCTGAGTCCTAGAAGATCTCACCCACATCATCATTAGGCATGCTGCCGCCTTCATAGACAGCGTGCACAGAAGGAGTAGAGGCGACTGGGGACGCACCACATCGTGGGAACTCCGTACATGCTCGTGTGCGTGCAGCGTGCGTGCTTTTCCATCAGTGCTAGCTCTAAGGCCGAGTCTGCGGTCGTCTTCGTCTCCGGCTAGTCATTGAGCAGCGACGGCAAAGAGGTGCTGCAAGAGATGCATAGGCACCATTGTGTGTGAGCTTCGCCATAGCACGACGAACCGGACGTCATCGCAGATGGCGCATACCTCCATGCAGCCGCATATGTGCGCATGCATGTGGTATTCATGTGCATTCTGCGGCCGAGTGTATGTGCATGCATGTGTTGTGTACGTGCGTTGTGTGCTCCATGTTGTGCGCGTTTGTGCATGAGTTGGATCGACATGAGTTAGTGCGTCGGCGTGTGTACATGTGTGGCTGCATGCGTCATGTACATGCGTGGCTTCTTGCGTGGTTATCAATACTTCCACCGTCTTGGTTTATAAGACATGCGCGCCATTCTAGGTTGACAATTTAACTAGCTAAATATGTATCATATTGGATGAAAAATATATGTTTATAAACTACATCCACTTAAGAATCTAATGATATACTTTTAGTGACATGTAACTCATATTTAGTTAATCAAATCGATGACCTAGAACTACGTGCATGCCCTATAAACCGAGACAAAGGGAGTATAAACTAATAAAATATCCTCAACTTAGCATCCTGATGTATCGTCTCTAGTGGTTAGCAAAGATTTCATGTTCTTTTATTTGTTTATAGGTGGGTAGGCGGCAAAAAACAGGGGGAAACGCCCAAGGTTCCTTGCAGACACTCCACCGCGAGGTTCCTTGCTCCTTCTCGGTCGTCGGGAATCTACGTTCTTCCACTCCTTTTCTTACTTGAGCTTTGTTCATCCTTTTGCCAACACGCGAGACATCTAGCATCAAGGTGCACATGTCATGCAAGAAAATGGAGATAATCAGATAAGCCGTGCGTAAGTGAGTCATGCACTTCGATGGCACCTACTCCTACTACTCAATATTTTTTCTCCTCGATGGTACGTGAATAGCGCATGTACACAACGACGGAGCTCGAGATTGTAGACATGATATGGTCAGCCCTTTTTTGGAGAGAGTACATACTAAATAACTTTGATGTGTCCCTTTAACTCGCAGAACAATGAGAAGCTTGCTTACTACGCCTTCTCCCTCATCAACATGTGCGCGGTGGCTCATGGCATGAGGAGAAACTTTTTCTTACAAGCGGTGGATGTGCAGCAGTTCATTTGTGTCAGATTGCCAGATGTACTACTGTAGTACCACCATTATTGTTCGACTTCCGGAAGAGGCATAAGAGCCAAGTGCAAGGCTAGCCATAGTGGGAGTAACATAAGTAGGAGTACCTCCTTTTTATTCTAGAAACAACCACACGTGAATATTGGACGGTAGCAGCACACCAACTGAATCAAAAATCAAAACCTTCCCGCCCAGCGCCAGCTGGGCCTGCCGCTCCACATTGATGGCCAGTCAGGGCGACGCGACCACTCACTGCTTCGGCCGTTGAAGCGGTGTGCTGACCGAGTGCACCGCCCGCTACATGCTCGGCATTTTAGACTACACATACTTTGTGAGAAAAAAGGTGGGGCCATTATTAATGATATATTATTATACTTAAGGTACTAACTATTGTAAGCAGGCTACATATAATACTAGATGATGTGTTAACTTCATATAGCCGGATGTTGGCTATACTACTAACCATGCTCTAAATGTGGTGTGAGTCAGAAAATTTATTAAGTCATTAATTAATAATTAACGGATGCCCTAATTACTCAGCAGTTTCTGATTCTTTTGGATAGTGGGGATATTATTGACTTCGACGTGGGGTTTGGCCCATAGGCCTACTATTATGTAGTACTTGGTCCTACTCGCATGACCGACCTGATAGGCTCTACCCTAGCCGTCGCTTTATCATATGGTTTCACACCATTCTAGATCTTAGCGCCGCCACACAATTCTTCTCCATCCCTCCTTCCGACATGCACCATGAGAAGGGACATCAGTCCTCCAAACCCCGCCATCCTGTACGGGAGAGGGGCGATCAGGTTTTTGGGGAGCACACTCCTGTGACTACTGCCAGTGACGACTTCCTTAACGAAAACCTTCTTCCCCGACCTCGGTAACCTCTTCATCAATGACATGAGTGACAACATCAACCACAGCGATTCCTCTCCCATTATACTGTATGTGATTCTGTCCTCCTGGTTTAGTCCGCATCATTACTTTGATCTTTGCAATTTCCATCATTATCTATTTACTGTTGATTCGGATTACATCTCATAGTAAATTGCTCATATATTCAACAATCCAATCCAAAAACCTGATTATAGGCAATTTCTTCCGAGTGGTTTTGCTGCGCTTTTGAAGCTACCTACTTTTAAGGGGGTGCAATATGAAAGGTGGCGCACAAGAGCAGTATATTGGTTTCAGATCATGTACTGCTATGATGCCACTAAGGGTAAGCCTGAGGGTGATCTTAAGCCTACACAATAGGAAGCTTTTGAGAACATTGATAACCTCTTCAAAGCCTCCCTACAGAGTGTTCTTGATGATTCCATTGTGGATTCATATATGTCATTTGACAACGGCAAAGACATGTGGGCTGCGCTCGAGGCCACGTTTGGGGCCTTGGGAACTAGCAACAAGTTGTACGTCGTGGAACAATTCTGTGACTACAAGATGACTGATGAGCGCCCTGTTGTTCAGCAGACTCATGAGATACAATCACTCACTAAGGAACTTGAGTACTTCAAGTGTGTATTGCTAGACAAATTTGTTGCTGGGACCATCATTTCCAAGCTTCCACCTTCATGGAACGATTTTGCTACTTCTCTGAAAAACAAGAGACATGAGTTTTCCGTTTTGGGTCTCATTAGCACTCTTCATTTTGAAGAGAAGGCGAGAGCAAAAGACACACATGCTTGGGTCGCTGAGGGAGCTTCTAGTGCCCACATGGTACACGAGAAGAACTTCCAGCCCAACCAGCCCCAAAACAACATGAACAAATCTCAGGGGAAAGGCAAGTTTGATGCAAAGAACAAGCCATCACATTCTACCAACTTCAAGAAGAATTCTCATAATGGGAAGGGATACAGACCTCAATTTTGGTAGCACCGCACAAAACATATATGGCTGCATCTACCTGCTGTCAGCTAACCTCATGGTGCTCCAGGTATTCCTAGATTCGTAACTAGGTACAATCACCACCGCAAGATGAAATAAGCTTATTCGTACGTTGACTTGCTGATTGCAGTGCAGAACGATCCTGTCATGTGTGGAGTAGCAAACAAGCAATGCAGCCGAAGGTGGAAATCAACCAAGGACTTATGAAATTATGTATAATTTTCCTCAGGCAGGTCAGTATCCCCTTCGTCTAGATGATCATGTTTTTTCATGCCTAGCTATTGATATGTGCTACTATTTTGCAACAACACTTAAGTATAGCTATTTTTTCCTATCTTTTCAGATTCAGGACAATCAAGATGATTTCAGGGAACTGCAAAATATGAACTCATGTTGAGTCATCTCTATTACCTCATGTGTTTGCTACAAATGTGTAAGCATCAATTTCAAGATGAGGCAGCTAACTAATTATGGAGTTGCCAACATGCTCAAAGTGCTCGCAACATTGAGAAGAAACAAGCATGCCTAGGAAATTAATGCGTGCGTAGGGAGGCCCTTTGCTCAAAGAAGCATCGACCAATTTTTTTTATTTCCACACCTTCTCAGAGCTTTGTATTGGTTATAGTATGGTGAATCATCGAGATGCATAAACATGCTGAACTTTTGTTCTCCTGAATGTTGGTATGCATACTGTATCTTCTGAAGCTTAGTTTAATGTAAATGTTGACTAGCCTGTGAACCTTCACAATCTAGTAAGTATATTGTAGGCCTATTATTTGACACGTCACTTTGTCGTGCTACGCGACCAGTGTGAGTGTCTGCATCGGCCAAGTTGAAAAAGTTTACCGATGAGTAGCCATAAGCTGGAGGCGTCTCTTTTTTTCTTTCAAATGGGCAATAAGCTGGAGAGTGTCTCGGGCTGCCTCTAGAACAAGGCCCTCTAGTACGAAACATGGGCAGCCGACTAGGCCGATACAAAAGCCTACCCATCTTCAAGCCCATTTGTTTTTTTGCGAGGATAAGCTCATATTTCCTGAAGAGGGGGCGATCCCAGGAAAACCCTCCTTCCTGCTTGCTTCCACTTATGCTTCCGTCTTGCCCCCAATCCCCCCACTCCCCATCTTCCTCACTCTTCCAAAAAAAAACCTCTCACCTTCTTCCTCACTCGTATAGAAAATGCCTTCTCCTCTTCTGCCGCTCCTATAGAAAACCCCATCCCTCTTTCTTCCCCACTCGAACTGCCACTAGGCTCGTCTCTGGCTACTCTGCTCAAACCGGTGAGCTCGGCGCGACACCCACAAGGAAAATGGAGTCGGCTGGCCCCAGCGCCAAGAAGATGAGGCTCCTACCAGCGGCGACGACGGTAGTAGATCCCGCACCCGACATCACGGGGAGAAGCGGCGAGCCCCTCCCACCCAGACATCATCCTTGAGGAGATCATCTCGCTTCTCCCCACCAAGGATTGCTGCCGCACACAAGTCCTCTCAACTTGGTGGCGCCCTCTATGGCGCACCGCGCCCCTCAATCTTGACTGTCGTCAGATATCTGTGCTTCCTGAATTTGATCCCCTTAGATCCATCGTTTCCTCTCACTAGCAGGGCCTCGTTCAATGCCTCGGCATCCCGACACGCTACCCGGTGTCCATACCAGGCACGGTGGATGCTTGTCTAACATCCCCTGAATTCAGAAAACTCCAGCAGTTTGAGTTCTATCATTACCACGAAAGTTTCATACCAAGAATTCATGCCCACACCACCGTTGTCCATCTCGCCGTTTTCCTCCTCTCTCCACACCGCCACCTTCGCCCGGTGCCAGCTACCAGATGATCTGGTACAAATGCTTCGACTCCCACTTCTAAAAAAACTTCCGCTTGTGGTGGTTTATCTATCGGAGGCCTCACTGCACAACATCATCGACTCCATTTGCCCTGCCGTGGAGTGCTTGCTGATTTTTTTGGGAATAGAAATCCCTATCAGCTGTCTCCAAATAAAGTCGCCTCACCTTAAAAGAATTGTATTTTGTTTTGAAGGATGGCAACTCATCATCAGAGATGCCCCTTCACTTGATAGGTTTCTCCTTGATAATTGTTATAAACCTTCGCAAATAACTGTCGTCTTTATGCCCAAACTGGAGACCTTGGGTGTAATTCGTGATCCGTTTAATGTTCACAAAGAGTTGGTGTTTAGCTCCTCACTTTTTTAGGCACCGTATAGTATCATCTACACATTTGTAATCATAAGCTGCATTTTTCATTTGTGCGCATAAGTTTTATATCATCTTCGAGTACACTTTGGGTACTTATATTTTGTTATATGCTCAATGAAGATTTCGTCCATGGATAGCCTATCAATGCTGCTGGATTCTGTCAAAATCTTATATATCGGAATGTATAGTTATGATTGCAACATAATTATTGGCTTGCTGCGATGCTTTCGGTCTCTAGAGAATTTATATATGGAGGTGATGATTTCATGCACATTGAAAGACTGTATATATTGTACTAGAATTAACCATTCAGCTGTTGCTCTTTTGGCATACTCTTTTTTCAGACCCTAACTGTTTTCAAATCTTCATGTCTTCTTAGGTACTCCAAGTACATGGACAAAAACGTATAACCAAGCGGTGGCATAATAAGCACCAGGATTTTCTTAGTTTTCATGACATTCGTTTGAGGACAATAACGATGGAAGGATATGCATCCAACCAGGCAAACAAAACCTTTGTCACATTCTTCCTGTTGAATGCGAGGTTAGTATTGTCCCTGAGGCTTAAGTTTTACCGCAAGAGATTTCTCACGGAAGGACACGTTGAAGAGCAAAAAAAGAAGTTTCAGGTGGACAAATGGGCTTCTAAACGTGCTCAGCTTCTATTTACAACAACTTGCTGTCATCGTGCAATAAATTTTTATGCACGGGATGTTGATTTTATGGATCAGAGCGATACATTTGTTTGTGACTGCGAAAAAGAGTGGTTGGGTTAGATGTTATTGCCATGTCCAATCTGAGTTTTGTCTAAAAATTCGATGGACAATTAACCCTTGGGCTTTTTTACCATTTGTAAGCTTGAGTTGCATGTTATTTCCCTCGTACCCCCTGCACCTGCCACTACATTGCCGCATCTTCCACGGCTGCTGTTCCTTCCCATCCGAGGCCTCACCGTCGTTCTCCGCCTTGGTTCGCTCGCTGTGCCCGCCTCCGTTTGGCGTTGTCAACATGGTAAACAACCAAGAGGAATCAGGAGATGACTATACGTGGAGAGGCTGACAGTAGGGACCCACCAGGGTCATTGCATCATGCAAGTAGGTGCCTCGTTATTACAAGCCAGGACAAGTCATCGATGCCTCATCTCACACCGGCAATGCATAGGCCGGCGCGGTGGCGGATTTGTTAAAATTACACAATGAGCGGATAACACCAGGGACCCAGCAGCTCGCCTAGTTGTTTTTTAGTTTCAGAGACGAAGCTCAACTGCGCTGTGCGGGGGCTGTGGCCCGTCTAGCCCACGCTTACGCTTTTATTTAAGAACATGACGAGCCAAGTTGATATCTTTTTTCTTTCTGAAAAATGGCTAGCCCAGTTCTTTTTGGAGAACACCAAAACCATGGTCTACTTGCTTTTCTCAGCCCTGCTAGGCAACAAATCTTTCAAGACAAGGAGGGAGGGATGTAAAGTAGTAAGAAATGGGCTTCACCAGAAAATGGGCTATAAGTTGTAAGAAATGGGCTGTAAATTTTTAAACCAAAGCCAACTAGCAATTACATTAAAAGATCGTCTTTTCTCCCACAAGATAACTACTCATACAAATGCATCTTCATGTTCCGTGCAACGCACAGGCATCTTGCTAGATTTTTTAGGATGGCATCTTGCTAGTTAAGATTTTAAATTTCATTCATTTTTTGCGGAGAATTGTTTTTTGAATTTTAATTTCATATAACTTTTTAAAAATTATTTTTAACGTGACTCGAAATTTCATGATTGAAAGAGTTCGTACCCCACCAAAATATGAAAAATTTCGTTGAATTTTTTAGCAGTGCCCAGAATATATGGTCTGTAATGCTAATAAAAAGAATATGGGCTTCGAATATCCTTAAGAATTAGCAAATGGGCTGTAAATTATTGAAAATAATGGCTAATGGGTTGTATGTTGTTTTCCACAGATTTGGAGGCTGACTTCTGGGCCTACTAGGTTGACGATGACGTAGTCCTAAACTTTTTTTCGACGCGTACGCAAGGCTTTGTCAACTTAGTCAACACAGAGTAGTGATTGTTGGATGTCCATCCAACGGCCACCGTGCTTCTTCAATCTCTAATCTTCCTGCTCCAGCCGCCCAAACCAGCACCGGCGAGACTGCCTGCTCCCTCCTCCCATTGCTGGCTCTGCTGCCGCCAGGCCATCCCTCTACCCACCCACACATCCTATTATTTTTTGGCGACGTCAGCCTCACCCCCGCAGCCGACCAGTCAGCGCTCGTACACCCTCAGTGTAACACCCCAGATGTAATTTACCTTATATGTATCCCAACTCTTGCCGTTTCTAGTGCTAAGTTATTTTATTTTCCTCTGGTTCGGGTTTTTGTCTCCGTGTGTTGTTGCCTTGTCATGCATCTCATATCATGTCACCATGTGCATTGCATTCGCATACGTATTCGTCCGGTGGTCCGTTTTGCATTCCGGCGCCCCTATCTCCTCCGGTGGTCCTTTCTACCTTTTTTCGTGTGTGGGGGTTAAACATTTCCGGATTGGACCGAGACTTGCCATGCGGCCTTGGTTTACTACCGGTAGACCGCCTGTCAAGTTTCATGCCATTTGGACTTCGTTTGATACTCCAACGGTCAACCGAGGGACCGAGAAGGCCTCGTTTGTGTTGCAGCCCAACACCCTTCCAATTTGGTCCAAAACCCACCAAAACCTCTCCCATCGTCTAGAGCGTTCGATCACGATCGCGTGGCTGAAAACCGCACTTCATTTGGAGCTTCCTAGCTCCTTCTATGCCTACATATAGCCCCTCCACCGAAATCTCGGATCTCCTTCCACCCTAACCCTAGAAAAATTACTCTCCGCACGGCTGGACACGTCCGCCGGCCGCCGGACACACCGCCCCCACCACTCAGGACGTGCCACCTGTCGCCACCGCACTCCTCCCACTGTCGGCCCGGGAAGCCCGCACCTGGCCCATGAGGCCCATCGCCCGCGCCCCGCCGCCTAGGAGAGCCGCGCCACCCCGCGCCTCTCTCCTCCGCCGCAGGACACCACGCCAGCCGGAGCTGCCCCTCGCCGGCGAGCTCGCGCCACCGCGCCGGCCTCCGCCTCCAGCGCCGCCCGCCGTCCCACTGCTCCGGCGCTGTCCCGCTGCTCCGGCGCCGTTCCGCGCCACCGCACCTCGCCGTCCTCTCTGGCCGGCCTCCTCCTCGGCTCCCTTGTCCTCTCCGGCAGCCCCAAGTCCGACTCCGGTGGCTACAGTACTCCGGCGACGAACCTCGATCGGTGTGCAAATCTGGATCTGGGACGAAGGGTTGACTTTTGCCCCGAAACCCTAATTATTTTGCATACTTTGGCATGCTATAACTCTGCATCCGTAGCTCCAATTTGTGCGTGTAGCATATCAAAATGTTCGCCTCAGAGAGTACATCATTTCATCTCATTGCATCATTTTCATTTGAGCTCATCTTGATGCCTGAAATGCTGTTGGAAGTGTGCTATGTGATAAAATTGTCAGATCTGTTTCATCAAATAGCTATTTGTCATTTTTGCCACGATTAATGTGTGCATGATATGCTCCTGAGCTCTACATGAGTTTTGTTATATGCCATGCCATATTTACAGAGGTTCTTACCATGTATTTGTGTGAGATGTGTGGTGACTAGCACAAGCTTGCAAAGTAGCGTAATCGGTATGCTGATTTCAGGGACTTAGTTCTTCACTAAGTCCTTGTCCTGATTTTGTCATTATGCCATATGTTCATGTTGTTTCCTAGTGATCCACGCCTCTCTTGAGGATGATCAGTAAGGATGATTTGTTAACATTGTGGTGCTCTACCCATCCATGTCTTTGTTTGCATTTATGGAGCACCTTAGCTTGAGTCAATCGAGCTCTACTTTTGCTATGTTGTTGTTCTTGCCATGTCTAGCTTCTATGCCATTTATTCTTGATGGGTGTATGCTTAGTTTGTCATGCCATGCTCTGTAGTGAGTGCATCGAGCTCGTTAACATGCCTACTCGTTAACAGATTTGCATGCTCCAGTTTTTCACTAAGTCTGTAATCTGATTATGTTTTTGCCATGTTCACATGCTTGCAATTGTATTTTCTGATCCCTTTTGGCTCAATGTCAATAAGGGACTTTTGTTAAGTGCTTTCAGTAGCTTCATATCATGCCTTGATTTGCCATGTTAAGTTCCTGTAGAATATAGTTTTCATGCTCCAAAGTGTGCTACCCGATGTTAAAATTCCAGACTTGTGTTCATCTTTGCATATAGTTTTCACTAAGTCTGAAACCTGTTATCATTTGCATTTTTGCCATGCTTGTTTGAACCTGTTAATGGATGAATTAGCCGTAGCTCAGTGTTCATCTTTTGTTAAGCATCAAGATTGGATCCGTGCCATGTATTTTGTTGTCATGTTTGTGTGCTGTAGCATATTTATCTTGATGCTTTTAGATGACTACTTGCTGATTATCGCAGACCGGCGTCATATTTGTTTTGCTTGCCATTTCCAAACCGTGCATCCGATTCCTGTGATCTTTATATAGATTTCAACCGAAATCACCTCACCTTTCCATTGGCACTCTTGTATTACCAAGTTGAGGCCAGGTTCAATCATTCCTTGTAAAATCTCGCATATGCATCACATATCGCATCTCGCATAGCATACCATGTTTGCATCATGTTGTCGAAGCATTGCACGTGGTTGATTGTGTTCCTTTTGCTTGTTTGTCTTGTTTGGGTAGAGCCGGGAGACGAGTTCGCTAACGAGGAGCCTGTTGAGTTTGATTAGAGGATCAAGTCAACTCTGACAACTTTGCAGGCAAGATGATCATACCCTCGAAATCACTTCTATCTTTGCTTGCTAGATGCTCGCTCTTTTGCTATGCCTATGCTACGATGCCTACCACTTGCTTATCATGCCTCCCAAATTTCCATGTAAAACCTCTAACCCACCATGTCCTAGAAAACCATTGATTGGCTATGTTACCGCTTTGCTCAACCCCTCTTATAGCGTTGCTAGTTGCAGGTGAAGATTGGAGACAATTTTCCTTGTTGGAACATTGTTTATTGTTGGGATATCACTATATTATCTTGTTTATCTTAATGCACCTATATACTTGGTAAAGGGTGGAAGGCTCGGCCTTTTGCCTACTGTTTTGTTCCACTCTTGCCGCCCTAGTTTCCGTCATATCGGTGTTATGTTCCCGGATTTTGTGTTCCTTACGTGGTTGGGTGATAATGGGAACCCCTTGACAGTTCGCCTTGAATAAAACTCTTCCAGCAATGCCCAACTTTGGTTTTTACCATTTGCCACCTAGCCTCTTTTTCCCTTGGGTTCCGCGGACTCAAGGGTCATCTTTATTTAAACCCCCGGGCCAGTGCTCCTCTGAGTGTTGGTCCAACCTGTCAGCTGCCGGTGGCCACCAGGGGCAACTCTGGGCTGGCCTACCGGAACCTTGGACAATCCGGTGTGCCCTGAGAACGAGATATGTGCAGCTCCTATCGGGATTTGTCGGCACATTCGGGCGGTGTTGCTGGTTTAGTTTTACCATTGTCGAGGATGTCTTGTAGAACCGGGATGCTGAGTCTGATCGGAATGACTCGGGAGAAGTAATATCCTTCATTGACCGTGAGAGCTTGTGATGGGCTAAGTTGGGACACCCCTCCAGGGATTTGAACTTTCGAAAGTCGTGCCCGCGGTTATGGGTAGATGGGAATTTGTTAATGTCCGGTTGTAGATAACTTGAAAGTTAACTTAATTAAAATGAATCAACAGCGTGTGTAACCGTGATGGTCTCTTCTCGGCGGAGTCCGGGAAGTGAACACGGTGTTGGAGTAATGTTTGACGTAGGTTGTTATAGGATCACTTCTTGATCATAGTTCTTCGTTCGTGCTTTGCCTTCTCTTCTCGCTCCCTTTTGCGAACTGGTTAGCCACCATATATGCTAGTCGCTTGCTGCAGCTCCACATATTACCTTGCCTTACCTATAAGCTTAAATAGTCTTGATCGCGAGGGTGCGAGATTGCTGAGTCCCCGTGACTCACAGATTACTTCCAAACCAGTTGCAGGGACCGACGATACCCTTCCAGACGATGCGCTTGAGCTCAAGTGGGAGTTCGATGAAGACTCTCGTCGTTACTATGTGTCTTTCCCAGATGATCAGTAGAGATGCCCAGTTGGGGCGATCGGGGACCGTGTCGCATGTTGGGGTTGATCTTTTATTTTGGTACCGTAGTCGGACCATGAGTGTATTGGATGATTATAATGTTATTCATGTATTTGTGTGACGTGGCGAGTGTAAGCCAACTATGTACCTTTTTCCCCTATTATCTATTTACATGGGTTGTTGTGAAAATTACCTTACTTGCGACATTGCTTTCAATGTGGTTATGCCTCTAAGTCGTGCTTCGACACGTAGGAGATATAGCCGCATCGAGGGCATTACAAGTTGGTAATCAGAGCCTTCCCCGACCTTAGGAGCCCCCCTGCTTGATCGAATAGCTGGCGTTGTTGAGTCTAGAAAAATGTTTTGAGTCATTTAGGATTATATATATCGGAGAGTTAGGACTTCTTTTTCCTCCCCAGTCCCCTCATCGCTCTGGTAAGGCATCCTGACATAGAGTTTTGACTCTTCTCTTCTCAAATTTCACTAAAAAAATTTAGGATCACGCGGGTATCTTGGAATCGTTCCGATTGATTTGTGACGAGAACATTGTTCTTGGTGCCTCCTGACATTTAGGGGTTGTGGCAGTGTCCCAGGGAGTTGAGCTCCGAGGTGTTGTCATCACAATTTTATCGTTGCAGTTCTGGAATACCTGAGTTTAGTTTCGCCGACATCGAAAATCTCTTTTATGCAGTTGTTGGTGAGATAACCTCGACGCCACCCAGTACTGGGGCGGGAGTTCGGGAGTATTGCCATAACTCGTATAACGGATGCTTTTCGAAGGTTGAGGTAGATGATTTCCGAAGTTTTTCTCGGTTTTGTGTTGAAGGATGGATACAGCTGGATGTAGGATGTGCTAGATTTGGGTGAGATATTATGCTTCCCCTGTATCCCCAACACCTGATTGCATAACCGGAAAGGTTCGGGAGTTTCATAGGTGGGAATTCTTGTAGCTCTAGTTCTTCTTCCGCGGATATTTGGTTTGAGATTGGGTGATCCTTACCGAGTATTCGTTCTTGCTCCGTACCTTGTTGGTTTTATTCTTCTACATCAATTCTAAGTGGCTTCTCAATTTATGGATATGTGACCATTTCAATTGGAATGCATTCGTTCATTTTGTTCGGATGTGAAGACTTATGTTGCAATGTCAACCCGTTGGATTCAGCTTCAATATTTGTTTGTCAATGTGCTAATGGATGTCAACCTCTTCAGGATGGCTCCTCCAACGAGCATGACTCCGAATCCTGATCTGCCACCACCACCTCCACCTCCGGAGGCATGGCAAGCTGTGATGGCCGCTACCAATGCAAACACACAGCTGATCATGCAACTTCTTCAAGAGCACAACCAAGCGAACCAGGGCCAAGGCAACAATCAGAATCACTTTGCTACACTCAACCAGTTCCTTGCTAACCAGCCAAAGACCATCAGCAATTGTGTTGAGGCAACAGACGCTGATGATTGGCTCGTGGACATATGCAAGCATTTTGAGTGCAGTAACGTCAAGCTTGAGGACTTTGTCAAGTTCGCTTCCTTCCAACTCAAAGACCAAGCTGCAGAATGGTTTCAGTAGTACAAATATTCCAGAGGAGGCCGTGTGATTACCTGGGATGAATTCTGTGAAGACTTCAAAGCTCATCATATTCCTCAGAGCGTGGTTGAAAGCAAGCGTGAGGAATTCCGCAACCTGAAGCAAGGCTCTATGTTTGTTTACGAGTACAATAAGATGTTTCAGAAGCTCGCCCGTTTTGCTAAGAAGGACGTCCCTGACGAGAAGAGCATGATATATCAGTTCAGGGGTGGTCTCTGAGAAGAAATCCAGCTAGCTCTCATTCTCTTTGAGCCCAAGAGGTACGATGAGTTTTACAACATGGCAATGAAGCAGGAGACTGCTCAACTGAAGTGCGAGGCTTCAAAGAAGCGAGTCAGAGATGCTACTCAAGTGGCTAAGAAGCAAAAGTACTGGCTTCCTCCTCCTCCGTTCCATCAGCCTTATCAGCAGAAGAGCAAAGGTGGCAGTGGATCTTCCCACCCACCCAACCCTGGCTTTCAGAACAAGACTTCGTCTCAAGCTCCAAGATCGAGTGCTCCATATCACCGTCCGCTTTCAGAGGTCATGTGCAACAAGTGCCAACAGAAGGGTCACTATGCCAACAAATGCTTCAATCAGAGGCGTCTCCCTCCTCCTCCTACTGTGAGATCGGCAAGTACAGCTGTGGTCAAGCATAACCCCAAGCATGCCAAGGTCAACTTGATGAATGCAGCTCAGGCAGAGGACTCGTCAGATGTCATCATGGGTAACCTTCCTGTTAACGATATTCCAGCTAAAGTTCTTTTTGACACTGGTGCATCACATTGTTTCATCTCAAGACCTTTTGCATCTAAGCATGAGTTGGCTTTGCAAGTTTTGCCTAGACCGATAGCAGTTGTCTCTCCCGGTAGGCGCATGAATGCTAACTCCATTGTTCTGGATGTTACTATCACTTTGGGTGACTACAAGTTTCTATCTTCTCCTACGGTTCTGGATGACTCGGATATTGATCTTATTCTCGAAATGGATTGGCTTTCTAAGCAAAAGGCTCAGCTTGATTGTGCTGCCAGGAAGATTCAATTGACTCATTCGTTTGAGGATGTAATTGTCTTTGCCGCTCGTGATGATACCATCCGTCTGTTTTCTCTCAATGAGAAGGGTGAACTCGATGCCATCTCTCAAATTCTAGTCGTTTGCGAATATCAAGACGTCTTTCCAGAAGAGCTTCCAGGAATGCCTCCGCACCGGCCAGTTGAATTCGTCATCGATCTTGAGCCTGGCACGGAACCTGTTTGCAAACGTCCTTACAAGCTTGGA
Organism: Triticum urartu; assembly: GCF_056163025.1. Taxonomy (NCBI): domain Eukaryota; kingdom Viridiplantae; phylum Streptophyta; class Magnoliopsida; order Poales; family Poaceae; genus Triticum; species Triticum urartu. The sequence goes on along the minus strand of NC_141876.1, from coordinate 347,126,194 downwards.
CCTGAAGAGTTGAAAGAGCTGAAGAAGCAACTCGATATTCAAGAGCGAATGGGTCTCATCCGACCTAGTTCTTCTCCGCGGGGTTGTTGAGTTCTTTTTGTGAAGAAGAAGGATGGAACGGACCGACTTTGTGTTGGCTACCGTCCATTGAACAAGAGGACTATAAAGAACAAGTACCCACTTCCCAACATCAACGAGGTTTTTGAACAACTCAAAGGTGCTCAAGTATTCTCCAAGCTTGATCTCCGTATGGGCTATCACCAGATCCGAATCCATGAGCAAGATATTCCCAAGACAGCTTTCAAAACAAGCTATGGTTCATATGAAGACACTGTCATGTCTTTTGGCCTTGTCAACGCTCCGCCGACTTTCTCTCGCATGATGAACTTCATCTTCAACGCCTACACAAATGACTTCGTCTTGGTCTACCTCGATGACATTCTGGTCTTTTCGAAGAACAAGGAAGATCATGCCAAGCACTTGCGTTTGGTGCTCGATAAGCTCAGAGAACATCAGTTCTACGCCAAGTTCTCAAAGTGCGAGTTTTGGCTCGATGAGGTTCTCTACCTTGGGCATATCATCTCTGCCAAGGGCATAGCGGTGAATCCTGAGAAGGTGTCTGCAATTGTGAATTGGGAACCACCTTAGAACGTGAAGCAACTCCGCAGCTCCTTGGTCTCGCAAGCTACTGTCGAAGGTTCGTTGAGAACTTTTCAAAGATCGCGAGGCCTCTTTCCAACCTTCTCCAGAAGCACATCAAGTACGTTTGGTCTCCTGAATGTCACATCACTTTCAACACCCTGAAAGAGAAATTAGTCACTGCTCCAGTTCTGACTCCTCCTGATGAATCCAAACCGTTCGAGGTCTTCTATGATGCCTCTCTTGAAGGTCTTGGTGCAGTGTTAATGCAAGAGAAGAAAGTTGTGGCTTATACCTCTCGCCAGTTGAAGCCCAACGAGAAGAACTACCACACTCATGACCTCGAGTTGGCGACAGTTGTGCATGCTCTTTTGACTTGGAGACATCTCTTATTGGGAAGAAAAGTGGACATCTTCACTGACCACAAGAGTCTCAAGTACATCTTCACTCAGCCTAATCTCAACCTCAGGCAGACTCATTGGGTCGAAATGATTCAAGAGTATAATCCGAGCATCGAATATACTCCAGGCAAGGCCAATGTGATTGCTGACGCTTTGAGCAGGAAGGCTTACTACAACAGTCTGATTCTCAAGCCTTACCAACCCGAGCTTTGTGAAGCTTTCCGCAAACTCAATTTGCAAGTTATTCCTCAAGGTTTCCTCACCAACCTTCAAGTCTCTCCTACTTTGGAAGATCAGATTCGCGAGGCTCAACTTCTTGATGCTATGGTGAAGAAGGTGAAGATTGGGATTGCCAAGAGTCAATCCAAGTACAAGTGCTATCGCCTTGATGACAAGGATACTCTCTTCTTCGAGGATCACATTGTTGTGCCTAAAGGTGTCCTTCGTAAATTTATCATGAACGAGGCTTACAATTCACTCCTCTCCATCCACCCTAGGAGTACGAAGATGTACCAGGACCTCAAGCAGGCTTATTGGTGGACTCGAATTAAGCGCGAGATTGCTTAGTTCGTGAATGAATGTGATGTCTGCGGAAGAGTGAAGGCAGAACACCAACGACCAGCTGGTCTCCTCCAACCTCTTGCCATTCCATAATGGAAGTTTGACCACATTGAGATGGACTTCGTGACTAGGTTTCCAAAGTCCAAGCGTGGCAATGATGCTATATTCGTTGTCATCGACAAACTCACTAAAGTGGCTCATTTCCTTCCTATCAAAGAGTCTATCACTGCAGCTCAATTGCCAGAGCTTTATACCTCTCGGATTGTCTCTCTGCACGACATTCCACAGTTGATATCTTCAGACCGTGGCAGCATCTTTACCTCCAAGTTTTGGGATTCTTTTCAGAAGGCCATGGGCACCAACATCCGCTTCAGCACAGCTTTCCATCCTCAAACAAGCGGTCAAGTCGAGCGTGTCAATCAGATTCTTGAAGATATGCTCAGTGCTTGCGTTATCTCTTTCGGTATGAAGTGGGAAGATTGTCTTCCATATGCCGATTTCTCCTACAAGAACAGTTTTCAAGCAAGTTCGGGCAAGGCCCCATTTGAAATTCTCTGTGGCAGGAAGTGCTATACTCCTCTTAACTGGTCAGAGGCCGGTGAACGTCAACTTCTTGGAAATGACTTGATCACAGAGGCAGAGGAAATGTGCAAAGTCATTCGTGATAACCTCAAAGCAGCGCAATCGCGCCAGAAGAACTACTATGATAGTCAGCATCGTGATTTGGCCTTCGAGATCGGAGACCATGTTTACCTCCGCGTCTCTCCAATGAAAGGTACTCGTCTCTTCGGTATCAAAGGAAAGCTTGCCCCTAGATACGTGGGTCCTTTCAAGATAGTCAGCAAGAGAGGCGATCTCGCCTATCAACTCGAGCTTCCTTCAAATTTTGCAAATGTGCACGACGTGTTCCATGTCTCTCAGCTCCGCAAGTGCTTCAAGACTCCTGACCGCACCGTCAACTTCGAAGACATTGATCTCCAAGAAGACCTCTCTTATCTGTAGAGACCCGACCCAAATGGATCAAGTCTCTGTGCTTAAGTGTCATCCCTGGATCGGTATGCTGACACACACAGTACTCGAGGATTTATAACAGAGGTAAATCACATGTATACGTAACGTAAGATACTATTACCTCAATCCAAAATAGCGGAAGTAACAAGGTTGTGGATTCCCATCAACACCAATGGCAAAGTTGAGTGTAGAAATTGTAACCCTAACGTATCACTTACTCGTCGTAAGATAATCCTGCAACATGAGACGTTGCAGCCACAGAGGGTCAGTACATTGAATGTACTTGCAAATTCACACCATAGAGAATGATGAATAAAGGCTATCACTACATGCATATTTGGCTAGTGGAAAAGCTCTATGGATATAAGGTTTTGTGAAAAGCCAATTTTTCCCTACTGCAAAGGAACATATTTTATTTAACTATCATGGTGGTTGTTGAACATTGAGAATGGTTGACAGCATTCTCAATCCCAATTAAGCATCATCATTAAAACCCAACAATATTCATTTAAAGTAACATGATGAGATTCACATGATAATCCAGGTACTAGATACTCAAAACGTCCATAACCGGGGACACGGCTAATCATGATTAGTTTATACACTCTGCAGAGGTTTGCGCACTTTTCCCCACAAGACTCGATCGCCTCCATTTTGTTTCTCGCACTACATGGTGTTTGAGAAGACGGATGACCGAGACATAGTCTTTCAGAAGTGCTAGCACCTTACGATCGGGTAGACCGTACCACCTACATCCCCTACATCTGCTAGTCTACCACTGTAAGAGTTCACACGACTTAGTCAACTATGCTATAGCCCATAATAGCTTGTGGCTGCACACAGAAGTTTCTAGCATGAATAATCTTATGATCCCTTTGAGCCTGGGTGGCGGTCCATAAAAAAAAGGCAATCCTGGTCTACCCAGGTGCCTAGATAGGCAATCCTAGAATAACCAGGTGCCTCAATCCACCCAGATGTGTGTTTAAGTTGCCACCTTAAGTAAACCATTAATTAACAATCTCACATCTGTCATGAATACTCTCAAAACCCAATCCACGTCTACGAGCATAGCATGGCAATGTAAGCATAACGTAAAAGTAACTCCCAAGGTTTGAATGCAGGGCAATAGGTTCCTACCTCATCAACTACTTCCCAATACCCACATGTTATCAATCCTACTCATGCAATGTTTGAGGGTGAAACTAATGCATAAAAACTGGGTATGAAAGGAATATGATCAAAGTGTAAACTTTCTTGCAATGTTGATGAAGATGATTGGCACTCAAAACTCTTGATAGTTCTACTCGTCACACTCCGGTCAATCTATCGTAAGCAAGCAATAGTAACCACACATAAGCAATCACTCAAAGATCAGAAAAGAACGAAAAAGACGATTCGGAAAACATCAAAACCAAGCAAATAACTCTTGGAACATAAAACAATTTCTAACAGTACCAAAATTATGTTAATTTGGCCTTATCAGAAAGTTTAGGTCAAGAGCTTCGATTTGCAAAAACAATCAACTAAATCGGAGTTACGAAACTCAAGTTATGTTCAAACGAAGTTTGAATTCAGATCTGATCTAATTCAAATTTTAAACTTTTCAAAAACATGTTTGAGTTGGATTACTGGATAGAGGAGATCATAACGAAGAAGTGGGCGTTGGTTTCGTTGGATTTGGACAAACGAGTAAAAAGTAGTGATCGATTGAAGTACAGGGGCTAATCTGTAAAGAAATCCTCACATATAGGTCCCTGGCCGAAATTAATAGGAAAAAGGAAAAATCTATCGAGCGAACGCTCGCTACAGAAACCTAATGAACACATTCGTTCGCTTCGGAGACTTAGACAATGAACGTTCCTTTAATAAAGGCGAACGTTTAGAGAAAAAACAAAAGGATTCGGATCGCCCGATCCAGATCGAACGGACGGGGTGGGGCGACGGTTACCACGGCGGCTGACGGCGTCGGCGGCTCGGCTTCGAGCGGGCGACAGCTCCAGTGGTTCGCGGCGATGGCGGAGCGGTCGAGGAAGGGCGACTCGGCGAGGCGGAGACGATGGAGGGGACGGCGGTGGTCGAAGGCGGCGGCTTCGTGAGCTAGTGGTGGAGCGCATCTCATCGGAGTTGGAGACTCCGGCGAGCGCGTTTGGCTGGCTGTGAGGGGCTCCGAGCGTGCGATTTGATGAAAAGGAGGGCTGGGGTCGGGGGTATTTAAAGGAGGGAGGCGTGGAGGAGGGGCAACGCGAGGGGAGGCGCCCGCGTCGGGCACGGCAGCGGCGGCGAACTCGTGCTGGAGATGGACTCCGGCTGGAGGACGGGGACGAACCCGACAGGTGGGTCCCACCTGTCGGTGGCTGAGCGAGGCGGCGGCCGATAGCAGGCGCGAGCGGGCGAGCGAAGCGGAGCGGCTTCGGGCGCGGCTAGGCCTCGGCTGGGCACTGGGCCGTGGCCTGGCCTGGGAGCTGGGCCGGCCCAGTCGACGCAAGAAAAGAAGTTTTTTTTAAAACAAACATTTTTTTGACAATCAAAAACAAAATAAGTAAATAATAACAAATATTTTATAGGCATATAATATATCAAAATTTTCAGAAAAAGATTTTCTATGACAAGAACATTTTCCTAGCATTAAATAAAATTCACACAAATTCAGATAATTCAAAGAGTGCTGCTGGTCTAATAAAATCCAATAAAAATCATTTGAAAAATACCAAAATGATTTCAAAATAATTTTTCTCCAATTTTCTATTGTAGGGAATCATGTTACCCTAATTTCCATATATCTTATTTTTGGAGAAAAATTATTTGAATAAAATTCAATTAACTCCAAATTGAAAATAAATTCAAAAAAACTTTGAATTTAATCATTTGAAACTCCCAACTCATATTTCATATAATTTGAAGAAGTCATTTTATCTCCTCTCGTGAAAATCATTGAGTTGCATAAAGTTTCAGAATTGGAAATATTTTCCAAATAAAATTCAAATATTTTCAACACCCCTTGTCATTTAAATAAATGGAAGAAGTCATGTCATCTTCTGTCTAGGGTTTTGTATTTGAAAAGAATTTGAATTCACAAAGATCATAAATGCAAAATGAATGTTTGGGAAAGTCCTTTTATTCCCTCTCATTTAACTTTCAAAAGTTTCGAATTCACTCACTTTCAGACAATCAATCAAATCTATCTATTTATTATAAAATTCCAAAATTTAGAATTTTGGGATGTTACAAACCTACGACCCTTAAAATGAATCTCGTCCTCGAGATTCGGAGAGCCTAGAAAGAAATAGGTTAGGTTCAGGGTCTTCTCAAAATCCATCTATCGTCACACGGGGTCTGGGGTGCTGCCACCCTTAGAAGCATGGTTACTATTCCATCAAAACTCATATACTCCATCCTTATTCTTGACAGTGTCGGTCTTCTCAGATTTTCAGGACAATTCCTTATCTGGGCTCTTTCAGTAGTGGCATAACCTTTCCTCAATTCTTCTACCTTTCATCTTGGTAAGGTTCTTCTATGACTGGGTCTTCTTAGCTAATGGGTCTGGCGCCAGTACTAAACAACTAATCGATATCTCATGGTGGTCAACAATTTATGGTTTCTCCTGTAGGAAATGGGTCTGGGTTGATCCTCACCATATAACCTACGGTTGGCAAAAACTGCCTTGTACAAGGGAAAAATACCTATACCATTCTAAGGCTTAAACAAGGTTTTGATCGTCGTCTCTCCACTATAGGTAAGTCTCTCAGATTTACCATCCCATATAGCAAGGCGAATAATAAGAGTAAGTCGGTATGGTGATCAATCCATCCCGCACCCAAATCATTACCTTGTATACGGTTTAGCGAATCTCGCATTCTAACACTCGGTCATCCTCACTAGCATTGCAGAATTTCTCTTGTCCATGAACTGCGTTCGGAATAATCCATTGATTCTGCAAGCCAAACAAACATCTATCATTCCTTCAGAACTCTCAGGTTTTGTGTTACTCCTATAAGATCGTCTATCGATAAAATCGTAACTTCTTCCAGTTTTTTTTCCTTCAACAAGAATGTGCTTGCTTCTTGGTAGGTCCCGGGGCCTGTGGGTTATGGCCCATCTCATTACTTTGTAATCCTTGAGCTCATCCTAGGGGCTACTGATTATTATTCCAACTTCCAACTTCATACCTCCTTTATATCCAATAGTAATTCATCTCTTCATCCTCGTGGGATATCCCTCATACCGAGATAAAAGCTTATACTTATGAAGTCCATATTCCACTTCGTGGAACATCATTATCCTTTCCAGGGTCACGCGGCCTTACAGGGGAATATTGGCCATCTCTGCATGACACTTCTTCAACTGGGAAACGTGAAACACATCATGAACTCCTGACAGTCCTTCGGGTGACTCCAACTTGTTGGCCTCTTCTCCCATATGCTCCAAAACTCGGTATGGTCCTACAAATCTCGGGGCTAACTGTCCCTTAACTCCAAATCGTTTAACTCCTTGCAGAGGGGTCTCACGAAGACATGCTCTGTCTCAAATTTCATAGACTACGTCCTTGCGTTTTTAAGTCTGCATAACTCTTCTGTCTGGACTGAGCTACCTTTAGTCTATCTCGAATCAACTTAACATTCTCTTCTAACTCCTTTGATCACATTTGTTCCAAACAAATGACGGTCTCCAACTTCATCCCACATACTCTTGGGGTATCACACATATCGAGACAAAACTCGTATTCATTTTGTCCAAAATCCACTCAGTGGAGTATCCTTATCTTTTCCAGGGGTCAAGGGTTCTTACAGGGTACTACCACCCTTAAAATGCACAATTCTTCCATAGACCATATTTCTCATATCCTAAAAAATGGTCAAAATCCTTCTTCATAGAGTAACAACTCATAAAACCCAAATCTTTTCCAACGATGCTAACTTTATTCATTCTCAAATGATTACAATCTCTCGCTTTTCCATTAGATGTCTCAACTCAACACCTCAATATAAAAGACAATGTTCTCACTTCTACTACTCCATTTCTTTTGTTGCAAACTCAACTATCTAGCACAAGTTTCCTTCTCCTTGGGGCATTCTCTAGCAAAGTGCCCTGCTCCATTACAACTAAAACATATTACTTCTGACAAGTATCGAGGTTTCCTTTTGGGGCAACTGTTGAGGTAGTGCCCTGACTCCTTGCACCTATAACAGGTGATATGACTCAGGTCCTTCCTGGAATCCAATCTGCTTCTTTTCCTGGACCTTTCCATGCCAATCATGGCTTCTATTTCCTGTGGGTCATATTCTACTTCCTCTGTCGGGAATTCTACTAGATCCCCATTCAGACAATTTTGGGAGATGTGTCCTTCTTCTCCACATGAATAGCATGACTTAGTACAGGGTTTACTCGGGTCTTCTTTAGATGTGTCCCCCATCTCTTCTTTCATCACAACTTCTTCTAAAATTTCCATGAGGGCTCCTTTCATTACTTCTTTCTTCTGTTGGATGGTTCGTTGTACCATGGGGTAAATGTGACACTGAGCAGGATAGTGGGTAGTCCCTTCACACAAGAAACAAGTAATCTGCCTAGTTGGGCATTCTTCAACTGGGTGACTTCCTTCGCAATTAGGGCATTCATCCTTGTGTTCTTTATGGGTGTGTCCTATTTCTCCACAAATCTTGCATGCACAAGGTTTCTTCATACCCTTTCCATAAGGCTTCAACTTCTGAGACACAAGCCGAGACTTTGGCAAAGTCAACTTAAATTCTTTCCAGGTGGTTACTCCTTGCCATCCATTGATGGTTTGGTACATTCTCCACCAAGTAGCAGCACCTCTTTCAAAGCACTGAAGAGCATGCTGGGTCATATCATTTCCAACTATAGGGTTATTCTCCATGTGATCCTCCATGTTCTGAATCCATAGGTCCGTCTCCAATTGACTTATCGGTCCAGGAAAACATGAGTTCATCTCCATTCGTCCTCTATTTGGGTCCATGGGTTTGGGGTGAGATTAGAGAGATAGAGAGGGATACACACAATACAAACAAGAGTTTTGAAAAGAGAGATTTTATTTGTGGCTGTCGGGAAAAACATCAAACAATTGACAGCTCACAAACATCGCATCTAACGTAGGTATATAACAGGGGTTTGTTCTTCTAAAGGTCAATAAATTTAACGTCTCCAAACTTTTCAAGCCTTGTTCTTGCCTCCAATGGCTTCTTCCAATCATGCTTGTCTTTCTCAAATCCTTTTGCCAGATCATTTCTGTTGTCGCAAAGTCTATCATGACGTCGTTTAATATTCTGGAGTTGCATTCCAAACTTCTGGTTTCAACATCCTTCGCATGAACCATGGTCCTACTGTCCTTCAGTTCCTGACGAATCTCCGGTATCTCGAGGTTTTGCTCCTCCAGCTTGGCTACTTCAGCTTCTTGGACCTAAGTTCTTCACAAAATGCTTCCTTGTCAAAATACTGCTTCCTGTGGGTCCATCTTAAAATTCCTGATGTAATTCTCCAGATCCTGCTGATACACCAGCTAAGGTTAAAACTGCATCCTTTGCTGATAGATGCTCCGTCAGCCTTCTTCCATCAAATCCATTCTGAAGAAATGCATCCTTAACTCAGCACGGTGATAATAGCATCAGCGGGCGATGACATCACGGATAACCGTGTTTCTGCTCTTGTCATTCCATGAGCTATCATTCCATAGTTGATATCTCCTGCCTTAGGGGTTTCTTTGACAAAACATCGAGTTCTCATGCTCCTTCTTTCAGTCTTTCTCCGATACACCTTGATCTCGGGCATTGACAACTTCCATAATCTGTCAAGTTCCATAAGGGTAGCCTTCCTAGGTCATACAAATCTGGGAATTCTTCAGAGCCTTCAAATTCTACTTGTCTTCGGTCTTCAACCGTTGTAGTTTCCATTATTCAGATGCATGGAAAATACTCTTCATTTCGAAGTGGTCTTAGTTGTCCGATATCTTGTACTTCTTGGAGTGGTCTCATCAGTCGAATCTTCGTGTGGTCAAAAGGGGAAAGGGATATGGTCTCACTAAAGGGAATTTTTGAATAAGCTCAGAAGAGAAGAGAGGTAAAAGATCTTTTCGAAAGGGAAAGTTGTAGAGAAAAATCTTTGCTATGGGCTTGCCAGTTTCTAGGGTCATGTCCTATAGTCAACATGTGCTCTGATACCATCTTGTAGCGACCCGACCCGAATGGATCAAGTCTCTGTGCTTAAGTGTCATCCCTGGATCGGTATGCTGACACACACAGTACTCGAGGCTTTATAACAGAGGTAAATCACATGTATACGTAACATAAGATACTATTACCTCAATCCAAAATAGCAGAAGTAACAAGGTTGTGGATTCCCATCAACACCAATGGCAAAGTTGAGTGTAGAAATTGTAACCCTTACGTATCACTTACTCGTCGTAAGATAATCCTGCAACATGAGATGTTGCAGCCACAGAGGGTCAGTACATTGAATGTACTGGCAAATTCACACCATAGAGAATGATGAATAAAGGCTATCACTACATGCATATTTGGCTGGTGGAAAAGCTCTATGGTTATAAGGTTTTTGCGAAAAGCCAATTTTTCCCTACTCCAAAGGAATATATTTTATTTAACTATCATGGTGGTTGTTGAACATTGAGAACGGTTGACAGCATTCTCAATCCCAATTAAGCATCATCATTAAAACCCAACAATATTCATTTAAAGTAACATGATGAGATTCACATGATAATCCAGGTACTAGATACTCAAATCGTCCATAACCGGGGACACGGCTAATCATGATTAGTTTATACACTCTGCAGAGGTTTGCGCACTTTTCCCCACAAGACTCGATCGCCTCCATTTTGTTTCTCGCACTACATGGTGTTTGAGAAGACGGATGACCGAGACATAGTCTTTCAGAAGTGCTAGCACCTTATGATCGGGTAGACCGTACCACCTACATCCCCTACATCTGCTAGTCTACCACTGTAAGAGTTCACACGACTTAGTCAACTATGCTAGAGCCCATAATAGCTTGTGGCTGCACACGAAAGTTTCTAGCATGAATAATCTTATGATCCCTTTGAGCCTGGGTGGCGGTCCATAAAAAAACAGGCAATCCTAGAATAACCAGGTGCGTCAATCCACCCAGATGTGTGTTTAAGTTGCCACCTTAAGTAAACCATTAATTAACAATCTCACATCTGTCATGAATACTCTCAAAACCCAATGCACGTCTACGAGCATAGCATGGCAATGGAAGCATAACGTAAAAGTAACTCCCAAGGTTTGAATGCAGGGCAATAGGTTCCTACCTCATCAACTACTTCCCAATACCCACATGTTATCAATCCTACTCATGCAATGTTTGAGGGTGAAACTAATGCATAAAAACTGGGTATGAAAGGAATATGATCAAAGTGTGAACTTGCATGCAATGTTGATGAAGATGATTCGCACTCAAAACTCTTGATAGTTCTACTCGTCACACTCCGGTCAATCTATCGTAAGCAAGCAATAGTAACCACACATAAGCAATCACTCAAAGATCAGAAAGAACGAAAAAGACGATTCGGAAAACATCAAAACCAAGCAAATAACTCTTGCAACATAAAACAATTTCTAACAGTACCAAAATTATGTGAATTTGGGCTTATCAGAAAGTTTAGGTCAAGAGCTTTGATTTGCAAAAAGAATCAACTAAATCGGAGTTACGAAACTCAAGTTATGTTCAAACGAAGTTTGAATTCAGATCTGATCTAATTCAAATTTTAAACTTTTCAAAAACATGTTTGAGTTGGATTACTGGATAGAGGAGATCCTAACGAAGAAGTGGGCGTTGGTTTCATTGGATTTGGACAAACGAGTAAAAAGTAGTGATCGATTGAAGTACAGGGGCTAATCTGTAAAGAAATCCTCACATATAGGTCCCTGGCCGAAATTAATAGGAAAAAGGAAAAATCTATCGAGCGAACGCTCGCTACAGAAACCTAATGAACAAATTCGTTCGCTCCGGAGACTTAGAGAACGAACGTTCCCTCAATAAAGGCGAACGTTTAGAGAAAAAAAACAAAAGGATCCGGATCGCCCGATCCAGACGGACGGGGTGGGGCGACGGTTACCACGGCGGCTGACAGCGTCGGCGGCTCGGCTTCGAGCGGGTGGCGGCTCCGGTGGTTCGCGGCGACGGTGGAGCGGTCGAGGAAGGGCGGCTCAGCGAGGCGGAGACGACAAAGGGTACGACGGTGGTCGAAGGCGGCGGCTTCGTGAGCTGGTGGTGGAGCGGATCTCGTCGGAGTTGGAAACTCCGGCGAGCGCGTTTCGCTGGCTGCGAGGGGCTCCGAGCGTGTGATTTGATGAAAAAGAGGGCTGGGGTTGGGGGTATTTAAAGGAGGGAGGCGTGGAGGAGGGGCAACGCGAGGGGAGGCGCCCGCGTCGGACACGGCAACGGCGGCGAACTCGTGCTGGAGATGGACTCCGGCTCGAGGACGGGGACGAACCCGACAGGTGGGTCCCACCTGTCGGTGGCTGAGCGAGGCGGCGGCCGATAGCAGGCGCGAGCGGGCGAGCGGAGCGGAGCGGCTTCGGGCGCGGCTGGGCTTCGGCTGGGCACTGGGCCGTGGCCTGGCCTGGGAGCGGGGCTGGCCTAGTCGGCGCAAGAAAAGAAGTTTTTTTTAAAACAAACATTTTTTTGACAATCAAAAACAATATAAGTAAATAATAACAAATATTTCATAGGAATATAATATATCAAAATTTTCAGAAAAAGATTTTCTATGAAATGAACATTTTCCTAGCATTAACTAAAATTCACACAAATTCAGATAATTCCAAGAGTGCTACTGTTCTAATAAAATCCAATAAAAATCATTTTAAAAATACCAAAATGATTTCAAATTAATTTTTCTCCAATTTTCTATTGTAGGGAATCATGTTACCCTAATTTCCATATATCTTATTTTTGGAGAAAAATTATTTGAATAAAACTCAATTAACTCCAAATTGAAAATAAATTCAAAAAACTTTGAATTTAATCATTTGAAACTCCCAACTCATATTTCATATAATTTGAAGAAGTCATTTTATCTCCTCTCGTGAAAATCATTGAGTTGCATAAAGTTTCAGAATTGGAAATATTTTCCAAATGAAATTCAAATATTTTCAACACCCCTTGTCATTTAAATAAATGGAAGAAGTCATGTCATCTTCTCTCTAGGGTTTTGTATTTGAAAAGAATTTGAATTCACGAAGATCATAAATGCAAAATGAAAGTTTGGGAAAGTCCTTTTATTCCCTCTCATTTAAATTTCAAAAGTTTCGAATTCACTCACTTTCAAACAATCAATCAAATCTATCTATTTATTATAACATTCCAAAATATAGAATTTTGGGATGTTACATTATCGTGAGCACCCAGTTGCTATTCTTGAAGAGACTGAACGCAAGACTCGCAATAAGTTAATCAAATTCCTCAAAGTTAAGTGGTCACACCATTTCGACCATGAAGCCACCTGGGAACGCGAGGATCACCTCCGTTCTGAGTACCCGGCGTTTTTCCAGTCCTAGATCTCGGGACGAGATCCTTTCATAGTGGTGGAGTGTTGTAACACCCTGGATGTAATTTACCTTATATGTATCCCAACTCTTGTTTTATTTTATTTTCCTCGGGTTTGGGTTTTTGTCTTTGTGTGTTGTTGCCTTGTCATGCATCTCATATCATGTCATAATGTGCATTGCACGTGTTCGTCTCATGCATTCGAGCATTTTCCCCGTTGTCCATTTTGCATTCCGGCGCCCCTATCTCCTCCGGTGGTCCTTTCTACCTTTTTTCGTGTGTGGGGGTTAAACATTTCCGGATTGGACCTAGACTTGCCATGCGGCCTTGGTTTACTACCGGTAGACCGCCTGTCAAGTTTCGTGCCATTTGGACTTTGTTTGATACTCCAATGGTTAACCCAGGGACCGAGAAGGGCTCGTTTGTGTTGCAGCCCAACACCCTTCCAATTTGGCCCAAAACCCACCAAAACCTCTCCCATCGTCTAGAGCGTTCGATCACGATCGCGTGATCAAAAACCACACCTCATTTGGAGCTTCCTAGCTCCCTCTATGCCTATATATAGCCCCTCCTCCGAAATCTCGGATCTCCTTCCACCCTAACCCTAGAAAAATGCATCTCCGCGCGGCCGGACACGTCCGCCAGCCGCCGGACACACCGCCGCCACCACTCAGGACGTGCCACCTGTCGCCACCGCACTCCTCCCGTTGCCGGCTCGGGAAGCCCGCACCGGGCCCCCGAGGCCCATCGCCCGTGCCCTGCCGCCTGGGAGAGCCGCGCCGCCCCGTGCCTCTCTCCTTCGCCGCAGGACACCGCACCGGCCGGAGCTGCCCCTCACCGGCGAGCTCGCGCCACCGCGCCGGCCTCCGCCTCCAGCGCCGCCCGCCGTCCCGCTGCTCCGGCGCCGTCCCGCACCACCGCACCTCGCTGTCCTCTCTGGCCGGCCTCCTCCTCGGCGCCCTCGTCCTCTCCGGCGGCCCCAAGTCCGACTCCGGCGGCTAGAGTACGCCAGCTACGAACCTCGATCGGCGTGCAAATCTGGATCTAGGACGAAGGGTTAACTTTTGCCCCGAAACCCTAATTATTTTGCATACTTTGGCATGCTATAACTCTGCATCCGTAGCTCCTATTTGTGCGTGTAGCATATAAAAATGTTCGTCTCAAAGAGTACATCATTTCATCTCATTGCATTATTTTCATTTGAGCTCATCTTGATGCCCGAAATGCTGTTGGAAGAGGGCTATGTGATAAAATTGTTAGATCTCTTTCATCAAATTCCTATTTGTCATGTTTGTCATGATTAATGTGTGCATGATATGCTCCTGAGCTGTACATGAGTTTTGTTATAAGACATGCCATCTTTACAGAGGTTCTTACCATGTATTTTTGTGATATGTGTGGTGACTAGCACAAGCTTGCAAAGTAGCGTAATTGGTATGCTGATTTCAGGAACTTAGTTTTTCACTAAGTCCTTGTCCTGATTTTGTCATTGTGCCATATGTTCATGTTGTTTCCTAGTGATCCGCGCCTCTCTTGAGGATGATCAGTAAGGATGATTTGTTAACATTGTGGTGCTCTACCCATACATGTCTTTGTTTGCATTTATGGAGCACCCTAGCTTCAGTCAATAGAGCTCTACTTTTGCTATTTCGTGAATCCTGGCAGATTGTTGACTTGTTAACGATTTTGCCGAGGATGTTGCTTTTGATCCGTGCATGCTATGTTGTTGTTATTGCCATGTCTAGCTTCTATGCCATGTATTCTTGATAGGTGTATGCTTAGTTTGTCATGCCATGCTCTGTAGTGAGTGCATCGACCTCGTAAACATGCCTACTCGTTAACAGATTTGCATGCTCTAGTTTTTCACTAAGTCTGTAATCTGATTATGTTTTTTCCATGTTCACATGCTTGCAATTTTATTTTCTGATCCCTTTTGGCTCAAGGTCACTAAGGGACTTTTGTTAAGTGCTTTGAGTAGCTTCATAACATGCCTTTATTTGCCATGTTAAGTTCTTGTAGCGTATAGTTTTCATGCTCCAAAGTGTGCTACCCGATGTTAAAATTCCAGACTTGTGTTAATTTCACTAAGTCTGAAACCTGTTATCATTTGCATTTTTGCCATGCTTGTTTGAACCTGTTAATGGATGAATTAGTCGTAGCTCAGTGTTCATCTTTTGTTAAGAATCATGATTGGATCCGTGCCATGTATTCTGTTGTCATGTTTGTGTGCTGTAGAATATTTATCTTGATGCTTTTAGATGACTACTTGCTGATTATCGCAGACCGGCGTCATATTTGTTTTGCTTGCCATTTCCAAACCGTGCATCTGATTCCTGTGATCTTTATATCGATTTCAACTGAAATGACCTCACCTTTCCATTGGCACTCTTGGATTACCAAGTTGAGGCCAGGTTCAATCATTCCTTATAAAATCTCGCATATGCATCACATATCGCATCCCGCATAGCATACCATGTTTGCATCATGTTGTCGAAGCATTGCACGTGGTTGATTGTGTTCCTTTTGCTTGTTTGTCTTGTTTGGGTAGAGCCGGGAGACGAGTTCACTAACGAGGAGCCCTTTGAGTTTGCTTACAAAGATCAAGTCAACTCTGACAACTTTGCAGGCAAGATGATCATACCCTCGAAATCACTTCTATCTTTGCTTGGTAGATCCTCGCTCTTTTGCTATGCCTATGCTACGATGCCTACCACTTGCTTATCATGCCTCCCAAATTGCCATGTAAAACCTCTAACCCACCATGTCCTAGCAAACCATTGATTGGCTATGTTACCGCTTTGCTCAGCCCCTCTTATAGCGTTGCTAGTTGCAGGTGAAGATTGGAGACAATGTTCCTTGGTGGAACATTGATTATTATTGGGATATCACTATATTATCTTGTTTATCTTAATGCACCTATATACTTGGTAAAGGGTGGAAGGCTCAGCCTTTTGCCTAGTGTTTTGTTCCACTCTTGCCGCCCTAGTTTCTGTCATATCGGTGTTATGTTCCCGGATTTTGCGTTCCTCACGCGGTTGGGTGATAATGGGAACCCCTTGACAGTTCGCCTTGAATAAAACTCTTCCAGCAATGCCCAACTTTGGTTTTTACCATTTTCCACCTAGCCTCTTTTTCCCTTGGGTTCCGCGGACTCAAGGGTCATCTTTATTTAAACCCCCGGGCCAGTGCTCCTCTGAGTGTTGGTCCAACCTGTTAGCTGCCGGTGGCCACCAGGGGCAACTCTAGGCTGGCCTACCGGAACCTTGGACAATCCGGTGTGCCCTGAGAATGAGATATGTGCAGCTCCTATCGGGATTTGTCGGCACATTCGAGCGGTGTTGCTGGTTTAGTTTTACCATTGTCTAGGATGTCTTGTAGAACCGGGATGCCGAGTCTGATCGGAATGTCTCGGGAGAAGGAATATCCTTCGTTGACCGTGAGAGCTTGTGATGGGCTAAGTTGGGACACCCCTACAGGGATTTGAACTTTCGAAAGCCGTGCCCGCGGTTATGGGCAGATGGGAATTTGTTAATGTCCGGTTGTAGATTACTTGAAACTTAACTTAATTAAAATGAATCAACCGCGTGTGTAACCGTGATGGTCTCTTCTCGGTGGAGTCCGGGAAGTGAACACGGTGTTGGAGTAATTTTTGACGTAGGTTGTTATAGGATCACTTCTTGATCATAGTTCTTCGTTCATGCTTTGCCTTCTCTTCTCGCTCTCTTTTGCGAACAGGTTAGCCACCATATATGCTAGTCGCTTGCTGCAGCTCCACATATTACCTTGCCTTACCTATAAGCTTAAATAGTTTTGATCGCGAGGGTGCGAGATTGCTGAGTCCCCGTGACTCACAGATTACATCCAAACCAGATGCAGGGACCGACGATACCGTTCCAGACGATGCGCTTGAGCTCAAGTGGGAGTTCGATGAAGACTCTCGTCGTTACTATGTGTCTTTTCCAGATGATCAGTAGAGGTGCCCAGTTGGGGCGATCGGGGACCGTCTCACATGTTGGGGTTGATCTTTTATTTTGGTACCGTAGTCGAACCATGAGTGTATTGGATGATTGTAATTTTATTCATGTATTTGTGTGACGTGGTGAGTGTAAGCCAACTATGTACCTTTTTCCCCTATTATCTATTTACATGGGTTGTTGTGAAGATTACCTTACTTGCGACATTGCTTTCAATGCGGTTATGCCTCTAAGTCGTGCTTCGACACATAGGAGATATAGCCGCATCGAGGGTGTTACACTCAGCGTGGGCATCCGCTGCGTTGGCTTCGCCGGCTCTGGGTCATTCCCTTCCTGGGCCTCGCCCTCGTCCACCGCATTGATGCTCTCGGCGCAGCGAGGTCAACATGATCAACAAACAACAGCTATCATAAGAGGCTGATAGTACGGGTCCACACAAGGAAATGCCTCCGAATTATGTGCAAAATAGTGATTCCTCCACCTGACACCTGGGACCCACCAGAAGTTCCTCTGTATTTCTTGAAAAAAATGTTCCCCCCGCTGTCAGCTCAGACCCACCAACTATATCTTCGCACACAAGGAAGTGCCTCCTTATTAAGTACAAAAAAATTAATACTTCCCTTGCTAGCTGGGACCCACCATTGTGGGAGGCTGACTTGTGGGCCTCCTAAGATGAAGGGACGGAGGGCTTTGTCAACTTAGTCAATATGAACGATTCTAGCTCTAGTGACCGTACAATGTCCGTCCAGTGGTCGTAGTGCTTCTTCAACCTCTGGTCTTCTTGCTCCAGCCGCCCAAACAAGCGTCGACCATGCCGCTGGCTCCTGCCTCCCGTGTCCGCCTGTGCTGCCACCGCTGGCCGTGCCATCCCTCTATACTCAACCACACCACCTGTTATTCTTCGGCGACGGCAGGCTCACACCGCAGCTGAAGCAGTCAACCAACATACTCCCCTCCATGTGGGCTTCCACTCCCGCGTCTTCCCCAACTCCACGTCATCCACTTCCTAAGCCTCACCGTCGTCTGATACGTCTCCAACGTATCTATAATTTTTGATTGCTCCATGCTATATTATCTACTGTTTTGGACTATATTGGGCTTTATTTTCCACTTTTATATTATTTTTGGGAATAACCTATTAACCGGAGGCCCACCCCAGAATTGTTGTTTTTGCATATTTCAGTGTTTCGGAGAAACAGAATATCAAACAGAGTCCAAACGAAATAAAATCTTCGGGAACGTGATTTTCTCACCGAACGTGATCCAGGAGACTTGGACCCTACTCCAAGGAGTCAAAGAAGAGGTCACGAGGGTGGGGGGCACCCCCCTAGGGCGCGCCCCCTGCCTCGTGGGCCCCTTGATGCTCCTTCGACGTACTTCTTCCTCCTATATATACCTACGTACCCCCAAACTATCAGAACAGGAGCCAAAAACCTAATTCCATCGCCGCAACTTTCTGTATCCATGAGATCCCATCTTGGGGCCTATTCCGGAGCTCCGCCGGAAGAGGGCTGTCATCACGGAGGGCTTCTACATCATCATAGCCTCTCCGATGAAGTGTGAGTAGTTTACCTCAGACCTTCGGGTCCATAGTTAGTAGCTAGATGGCTTCTTCTCTCTCTTTGAATCTCAATACAAAGTTCTCCCCCTCTCTTGTGGAGATCTATTCGATGTAATCTTCTTTTTGCGGTGTGTTTGTTGAGACCGATGAATTGTGGGTTTATGATCAAGTCTATCTATGAATAATATTTGAATCTTCTCTGAATTCTTTTATGTATGATTGGTTATCTTTGCAAGTCTCTTCGAATTATCCGTTTGGTTTGGCCAACTAGATTGGTAGTTCTTGCCATGGGAGAAGTGCTTAGCTTTGGGTTCGATCTTGCGGTGTCCTTTCCCAATGACAGAAGGGGCAGCAAGGCACGTATTGCATTGTTGCCATCAAGGATAACAAGATGGGGTTTATTTAATATTGCATGAATTTATCTCTCTACATCATGTCATCTTGCTTAAGGCGTTACTCTGTTTTAACTTAATACTCTAGATGCATGCTGGATAGCGGTCGATGAGTGGAGTAATAGTAGTAGATGCAGAATCATTTCGGTCTAGTTGTCACGGAGGTGATGCCTATATACATGATCATGCCTAGATATTCTCATAACTATGCTCAATTTTGTCAATTGCTCAACAGTAATTTGTTCACCCACCGTAGAATACTTATGCTCTTTAGAGAAGCCACTAGTGAAACCTATGGCCCCCGGTCTATTCTCATCATATCAATCTCCATCTCTTTAATCTTGCTTTGCTTTTTACTTTGCTTTTACTTTACACTTTGCATCTTTATACCAAAAATACCAAAAATATTATATCTATCAGATCTCACTCTCGTAAGTGACCGTGAAGGGATTGACAACCCCTAATCGCGTCGGTTGCGAGTAGCTATCGTTTTGTGCAGGTATGAGGGACTTGAGCATGGCCTCCTACTGGATTGATACCTTGGTTCTCAAAAACCGAGGGAAATACTTACGCTACTCTGCTGCATCATCCCTTCCTCTTCGGGGAAAACCAACGCAAGCTCAAGACGTAGCATCGTCCATCGCCATGTTGCTCTCTGCGCGGTGTGGTCAACGTGGTCAACGCACGACTTCAATCGGAAGAGTACTATACATGGAGAGGCTGACAGCTGGGTCCACTGCCGCAGCAAAGAAGTGCCACCTTATTACGCGGAAAATAATGATTCCTCCACCTGACAGCAGGGACCCACCGGACGGGTGATACGTCCATTTTGCATCATGCTTTTATATCGATATTTATTGCATTATGGGCTGCTATTACACATTATGTCACAATACTTATGCCATTTCTCTCTTATTTTACAAGGTTTACACGAAGAGGGAGAATGCCGGCAGCTGGAATTTTGGGCTCGAAAAGGAGCAAATATTAGAGACCTATTCTACACAACTCCAAGGATCCTGAAACTCCACGGAAGTCAGTTTTGGAATATATAAAAAATATTGGGCAAAGAAAGCACCAGAGGGGGGCCACCCACCATCCACGAGGGTGGGGGCGCGCCGCCCTGTCTCGTGGGCCCCCTCGTAGGTCTCCGGTGCCCATCTTTTTCTATATGAAGTCTTTCGCCCGAAAAAAATCAGAAGTAAGCTTTCAGGACGAAGCGCCGCCGTCTCAAGGCGGAACCAATCTAGGGCTCCGGCGGAGCTGTTCTACCGGGGAAACATCCCTCCGGGAGGGGGAAATCATCACGATCATCATCACCATCGATCCTCTCATGAGGAGGGGGTCAATCTCCATCAACATCTTCACTAGCACCATCTCATCTCAAACCCTAGTTCATCTCTTGTATCCAATCTTTGTCTTAAAACATTACATTGGTACTTGTGGGTTGCTAGTAGTGTTGATTACTCCTTGTTGTTGATGCTAGTTGGTTTATTTGCTGGAAGAACATATGTTCAGATGCTTTATGCATATTAATACCCCTTTGATTTGGATCCTTTATGCTTCGTAAGGGGCTGATTTGGATCCATATGTTTCATGCTATGGTTAGGTTTACCTTAATACTTCTTTTGTAGTTGAGGATGCTTGCAAGAGGGTTTAATCATAAGTGGGATGCTTGTCCAAGTAAGGGCATTACCCAAGCACTTGTCCACCCACATATGAAATTATCAAAGTAACGAACGCGAATCATATGATCGTGATCAAAACTAGCTTGACGATAATTCCCATGTGTCCTTGGGAGTGCTTTCCTTTATATAAGAGTTTGTCCAGGCTTTTCCTTTGCTACAAAAGGGATTGGGCCACCTTTCTACACCTTGTTTACTTTTATTACTTGTTACCCATTACGAATTACCTTATCACAAAACTATCTGTTACCGATAATTTCAGTGCTTGCAGAGAATACCTTACTAAAAACCGCTTGTCATTTCCTTCTGCTCCTCATTGGGTTTGACACTCTTACTTATCGGAAGGACTACGATAGATCCCCTATACTTGTGGGTCAAGACTCTTTTCTGGCGCCGTTGCCGGGGAGTGAAGCGCCTTTGGTAGGTTGAATTTGGTAAGGAAAAATTTATAGAGTGTGCTGAAATTTATTGTCACTTGTTACTACGGAAAGTAATCCTTTGAGGGGCTTGTTCGGGGTCATCTTCACCCCGACCAGTAGAGCAACTCAACTTACTGAACCTACTGAAAATGTTTACTTTGAAATTCCTTCGGGTATGATAGAGAAACTACTAGCTAGTCCTTTTACAGGAGATAGAATATTGCATCCCGATTTGCACCTAATCTATGTGGATGAAGTTTGTGGATTATTTAAGCTTGCAAGTATGCCCGAGGATGTTATCAAGAAGAATCTCTTCCCTAAATCTTTGAAGGGAAAGGCATTGACAAGGTGTAGGCTATGTGATGATATTGGATCATGGAACTACAACCGATTGAAATTGGAATTTCATCAGAAGTTTTATCCTATGCATCTGGTTCATTCTGATCGTAATTATATATATATATATATATAAGTTTTTGCCTCGCTAAGGAGAAAGCATCGCTCAAGCTTGGGGGAGGCTTAGTTCAATGTTATATTCATGCATGAAGCATGAGCTCCCTAGAGAAATTATTATTCAAAAATTTTATGCTCAGCTTTCTCTTAATAATCGCTCCATGCTCGATACTTCTTGTACCGGTTCTTTTATGATGAAGAGTATTGAATTCAGATGGGATTTATTAGAAAGAATTAAATGCAACTCTGAAGATTGGGAACTCGACGAAGGTAAGGAGTTAGGTATAACACCTAAGTTTGATAGTGTTAAATCTCTTATGGATACCGATGCTTTTCGTGAATTTAGCACTAAATATGGACTTGACTCTGAGATAGTAACTTCTTTCTGTGATTTATTTGCTACTCATGTTGATCTCCCTAAGGAGAAGTGGTTTAAATATCATCCTCCCATTGAAGTAAAAGTAGTTGAACCTATTAAAGTTGAAGAAAATACTATCACTTATAATGTTGATCCTATTGTTCCTACTGCTTACATTAAGAAACCACCTTTCCCTATTAGAATAAAGGATCATGCTAAAGCTTCAACTGTGGATCATGCTAAAGCTTCTCCTGGCTTGCTAAGTATGATGTTAATCACAGAATTGCATCCCCATATCACCCACAGTCTAGTGGTCAAGTAGAACTGAGCAATAGAGAGCTTAAATTAATTTTGCAAAAGATTGTTAATAGATCTAGAAAGAATTGGTCCAAGTTGATGATGCAATATGGGCCAATAGAATTGCATATAAAAATCCTATAGGTATGTCTCCATATAAGATGGTTTATGGTAAAGCATGTCACTTACCTCTCGAACTAGAACACAAGGCATATTGGGCCATTAAAGAGCTCAACTATGACTTAAAACTTGCCGGTGAGAAGAGATTATTTGACATTAGCTCACTTGATGAGTGGAGAACCCAGGCCTATGAGAATGCCAAACTATTTAAAAAAAGTTAAAAGATGGCATGACAAAAGGATACAAAAAACGTGAGTTTAATGTAGGTGATTATGTATTGTTATACAACTCTCGTTTAAGATTTTTTTTTGCAGGAAAAGTCCTCTCTAAATGGGAAGGTCCTACGTTATCAAGGAGGTCTATCGTTCCGGTGCCATAAAAATTAACAACTTAGAAGGCACAAATCCGAGGGAGGTTAACGGTCAAAGAAGCAAACATTATATCTCAGGTAATACTATAAATGTTGAAACTAATGTTATTGAAACTGTAACCCTGGAGGAGTATATAAGGGACACCTTCCAGAACATTTCGGACTCCAAAAAGGAATAGCTATGTGGTATGGTAAGTAAACTGACTCCAAAACAGTTCTAATAGCAAGTTTTCTCTGTTTTGGAATATTTAAGAAAATAAGAAATTAGGAAGCAGTCCGGAAAGGACACGAGGCATCCACGAGGGTGGAGGGCGCGCCATACCACCCGGAGCGCGGCCCCTGCCTCGTGTGCCCTCCGGACTCTGTTTTCTTGCATGATACTTCTTTTGGTCGGTAAAAATTCATTATATAATCTCCTGAAGGTTTTGACAACCGTACCATGCAAATATCTCATGTTCTTGTTTTGAACTGTTTTTCTGACAGATCTAGATCACCATGATGTCTTCAAGCGCCCCCAAGGACAAGTTTTTCGAGAGGGTCATCAACCCATACATCGCAGAGGTGCTGCAACACCCTCAAACCATTGAGTTGCATGAGGGGGTGCTGCACATCTGCGATGTTGAGGGACCAACGAGGACCGGAAGCGTGGAGACAAGACTCGAAGCAATGGAGCAACAAGTTTTCAAGTGCCAGGGGATGGAGGAACGCGGACTCGAAGCCAACCACATGATGATCGCGGAGTTGACCAATAATCACAAGCTAGATGCCAAGAACATTGGGGAGAGCATCTTCAAGCTTCATGAGAAAATCGAGCACCTCCAAGCCCAGATCTATGACCTGCAAAACCAAAACTGTGAGTAAGAATATAGATTCAAGACGATGAGTTTGGCGGCAGATTTGAGGATCCCGGAGACTCATCCTTCTATGATGGTGAGCCTATGCCTTGGAAGATGGATTACAAGCCTACATCATCAACAACTCCATCATCACTACCACCAAAGGCGAATTGAGTATTGGGTATGGGCACTCCTCTTGGCAACTGCCAAGCTTGGGGGAGTGCCCCGGTATCATATCACCATCACACTTCTATCTTTACCATTTTTCTTAGTTCTATCTTTTGGTAATATCTTGATCTAGTAGAATAAAGTTTTACTGTGATTTAGTTTTGAGTTTTGCTTTATGATCCTTCTATGTAATCAAGTCCGTGAGCTATATATAATAAATATTAGTTTTGAGTCAAGGGCTTTGCTATCTTGCTATGATCTTGAGGGAATAAAAGAAAGAATAAAAAGAAATAAAGATATCATATTTATCTTACGGAGAGTAATGACTTCACATATAAAGAGTATGATGAATAAGAGTTGTTGAGAGTTGACAAACATAGTTTTGGTCATTGTTGCAATTAATAGGAAGTAATAAAGAAAGAGAGGTTTGCACGTATAAATATACTATATTGGAAATCTTTTATGATTCTGAGCACTCATTAAAATATGACATGCTAAAAAGTTGATGTTGGAAAAGGAAGACAACATAATGGGTTATGTTTTCTTACACCCAAAATAAATTATATTGTCATGGATCATCCAACATGTTGAGTTTTCCTTTCCCCCTCATGCTAGCCAAATTCTTTGCACCAAGTAGAGATACTACCTGTGCTTCCAAATATACTTAAGCCTAGTTTTTCCATGAGAGTCCATCATATCTACCTATGGATTGAGTAAGATCATTCAAGTAAGTTAACATTCTTGCAAGCAATAAAAATTGCTCTCTAAATATGTATGATCTATTAGTGTGGAGAAAATAAGCTTTATATGATCTTGTGATCTGGAAGAAATAAAAGCGACGAACTGCATAATAAAGGTCCATATCACAAGTGGCAATATAAAGTGATGTTCTTTTGGTAAGATTTCGTGCATCGAACCATAAAACACATGAAAACCTCTGCTTCCCTCTGCGAAGGGCATATCTTTTATTTTTGTCTTATGTCTTATGCAAGAGTCGCGGTGATATTGTAAGTGCATCTAGTGCCCCTTAGTGATTTTGGTGTATTGAAGATTTATAGGTTAAGGGACTGATGCATTTGTGAGTGTACACAGGTCTATAAGTCTATGAGGAGTTTGATATTTACAGAGAAAGTCGACCCCAAAAATTGAAGTTCTTCGACTGAAGACTTTGGATTTCTGAAGACTTTCTGAGGACTTTGAAAGTGAGTTAATTGGTGTGACCGTGAAGACTTGGTATTCATTCGAGGAACATGAAGCGTGAAGACTTTTGTTTTCGTAGTTTATTTTTTCTCTTTCTTGAGTCATAGGAAACATCGTACTGTTAAAGGGCGTCGAGGAAATACAAAGGAAAAGTTTCCAAGTGATGCTCAACTCAAAATCCTACACCTACCAATCCCTTCGAGTCAATTTCTTCAGTGATAAAGACGAAGTTCTTCTGGTCTCAGAGGAATTTGTTCTGGCTGAGGAGTTAGGAATTTGCCAGTGCGGATTGCCTACAAGTGAGGAACATGATAACCCTAAGGAATTTGATAGTCAAATTTCCGACCGTTGCTGTGCTACGCGCCAGCTGTCCCAAAATATCTTCCCACCTAATGATCATATCATTGAAGGGCATTTATGTCTAATCATGACAGGCTGCTCCCTAGGATATAAATAGCTGCCCCTACAACCACTAGCTGGTTAGCTGCTCCAAGAGAAACTGACACTTGTCATTTGAGAGCATCTCATCCTCTGAGGACTTTGAGCAAAAATCATCAAGTGAGGAAAAACCAAACTCAAACACCTACAAACCAAAGTGATTGAGCATCAATGAAGAGATTGATCCTGCGTGGATCTGACGCTTGTTACCTTTGAAGATTGTGCATCTTCCAGACGGTTAGGCGTCATGGTCTAGAGCATCCAAGAGGAAATTGTGGATCACCGAGTGACCGAGTTTGTGAAGGTTGGAATCACCTGAAGACTTACCACACGAGTGATTGGGCGAGGTCTGTTTGACCTTAGCTCAAGGGGAATACGGTGAGGACTAAGTCTCCTAGACTGTGTGTTCAGTAGTGCATGTTCGGGACTATGTGTCCTCAGGATTGAATGCCTAGCCGCCCTAACTAGACGTACAACTATCACAGCAGTTGGAACTGGTCTACCAAATCATTGTCTTCACCAAGATAACTAGTTCTATTTCCTCAACCCTTCCATTTCCTCATTTCTGAGTTGTGTGCTTGTTCATATCTGTTCGAAGACTTTGACTGAAGGCTTTCTCAATTTCCTCAGTTAAATTTCTTTAGTCTGTTTGTCTTCATCCTCTTTTATCCTGTGTTTACGCTTTCTGTACTCTGTGTCCGTTTTCATTTCATCATAATATCCATGTTTATGTTATGTCATGTATGCATCTGAGTACTTATTCCGCTGCAAGTAGTTCTTCGGTCAGGAATTTCCTCACCCTGAAATTCCTCAGTGAAGAATTTATAAAAATTGCCTATTCACCCCCCTCTAGTTGACTTAACGCACTTTCAATTGGTATCAGAGCAAGGTACTCCCTTGTTTTGTGTGATTTTGGTTTAACCGCCTGGAGTTTAGTTATGTCGACCGCATGTATGATCAAGGTTTCTGCTGGGTGTCCTACCTTCGATGGGACGGACTACCCCTACTAGAAGAATAAGATGCGCATGCATCTTGAGGCAATTGACAACGATCTCTGGTACGTTGTGGAAAATGGTGTTCCCTCTGTCACTCCTACCATCAACGCTGCTGATGTGAAGAGATTCAAGCAACTCGACTCTCAAGCGAAGAACATCATATGTGGCCATCTGAGCAAAGGGCAGTATGGCAGAGTGAGTGCTTTAGAGATAGCAAAGCTTATCTGGAACAGGCTGTCCAAGGTCAATGAAGGAGTCTCAACACAGTGTGACTCTCGAGTTGACGTTCTTTGCAATCTCTTCGACCGCTTCAAAAGACTCGATAATGAAAATGTTCAGCAAACCTTCGATCGCCTCACTGACATCTCAAATGAGCTTCAAGCACTTGGTGCCACTGACATCACCGACCATGAGGTGGTGAAGAAATTGCTGAGATCTCTTGATTCCTCATTTGATACTCTGTCATTGATGATACAAGAACATGGAGACTATACGTCAATTGATCCCGCTGATATCCTCGAGAGACTAAACACTCATGAGTTCCAGCTTGCTGAGAAGAGAGATCTCTATGGACCAAGCTATGGCAGATCATGAGCTCTGAAGGCCAAGGCAGTGTCTGAATCTCATGGTGAAGATTCTGGTAGCAGCCTTGGTGATCCCAAGAACTGAGCCTGGAGCTAGCAATGCTCGTGAGGAAATTCTAGAAGTTATCAAGACGTGGTCGTTTTGGAAAATCCTTAGGAAGTGATGACCTAAGATCAGATTCCTCATCACGTGATTACAAGAAGAGACTCTGTCACAAATGCAAGAAACCCGGTCACTACATTCAAGATTGTCCTTAGTGGGAAAAGGAATCAAAGAAGAAGAAGTGCAAGGACTACAGTTCTGATGATTCAAAGAAGAAGAAGAAATCTTCAAAGTCCTCTTCATCAAAACCATCAAGGTCTTCATATCACAAGAAGAGCAGCTCCAAGAAGGCTCGGGCATTCATTTGCAAGGAAATGGACTCTGAAGCTAAATCTGAGGAAAATGAGGAAGAGGAGGAATCTGAGGAGTTAGACTCTGCTGTGGCGAGCCTAGCCCTCGCTACCGCGTCCGTCAGCAAGTCCGTCTTCAACACTAAGGAAAAGGACCTCCCCAACACCACTAATGACAGCGATGATGACTACGCTCCCACCTACTGCTTCATGGCAAAAGGTGCAAAGGTACTCAAATATCCCTCCTCTAAATTAAGTGAGGATGAATCTGATGAAAATGTCAAGCCTAGATATTCTAAACTTGATAAGATTGTTGTAAAACAACAAAAGGCTCTTGAAAAGGTTCAAAATATGCTAGACAAAAGCGATGATATGTTGGGTGATGAACTAGATCGCACAAAAACTTTGACTGAAAAATCTTCAGAGACTTTAGACTAAGTTTGATAACCTTTAGAGTCATGATAAGACTCTCTTATCTGATCATGAGAAGCTTTCTTATGATTTTCTTCAAAGAAAGCAAGATCTTGAACAGTTAAGAGTGAGTTATGAAGATCTTCAGAAGGAGCGTGATTCATTACTTGCTCAACAAATCAGCGCTACACAGGAAGAATTTATTCCTCCATGTTTGAAATGCATTGAACATGAAACTGCTAATTCTTCACCTAAATGTGCAAATGCTTCTATGGCTGCAAATTCTTCAACTGTCTCTGCTATCACTAATTCCACATCTGAGGATGCTGCTAGTATCACTGACCATGCAGGGCTGAAGGAATTGTATATGACAGGCATGGACAACAGCCTCAAAGGGCATTAGGCTCTTTGTGATGTGCTTGAGAAGCAGATCCTCAACAGGAACCCTAGGAAAGAGGGTATTGCCTTTGAGAGGAAACTCAATGCTGATGGGACCTACTAGAAACCTAAGCAGTATCCCAAAACCTCATGGGTTGCTGCAAAGGGACCTTCAGTGGATCCATCTACTTTATCTGGATTTACATGTGAATCTTCATATTATTCTGATGAGTCATTTGACTCCAACTATAAATTGGTCAAAAATCAGAATGGTGAAGTATTTGCTAGATATGTTGGCACTAACTGCAAGAACGATTCCCCTATGAATAAAATCTGGGTTCCGGAAAGGTGCCTTGAAAATCTTCAGGTAAATGCCATCATGACACCGCCTGTGAAGAATAGGAACCCCAGATCAAATTCTTCATATGGATCCAAGTCCGCATACAGACCAAATTCCTCACGTGGATCAAATTCCTCAAAAGGATCAAAGTCTTCATATGAACATCATCATGCTAACCCTTCTGTTTCATAGGGAAGATCTAAGGATTATGGATATGTGCATTATTCTTCAAATCATTATGCTCCTAAATCCTCGAAGAATTCCTCTGCTTACTCTTATGCTTACCCTAACCCTTCTTATGTGAAACAAAGTGGATTGGCATCTATCCCACCTTTCTCTTATGGAGCTCGCAAAATGATGAACTCTTTACCACCCCTTCAGATGTGGATGGTAAAGAAAAATAACTAATCTCTTATGCAAGGTCAGGTCTCCAGACGAACTTAAACATCTGAAGAATTTTCTGGAGACCTGAATATGCTTGAAAGGACGCAAGCTAATCATGAGGAAATGAAATCTCATTTCTCACGTCCTCATGTTGTTTTATCTGTTCTACTGCTTGGTGAAATTGATCTGATGAAATTGATATCATATTATTCATTGATGAAGTATATGAGTTCGTAAGCTGCACTAATTCATCTGCAGGATGATCAACCCAAAGCTACTAAGTGGGTCCTCGATAGTGGATGTACAAATCACATGACTGGTGACAGGAGCTTATTGATGGACTCTGCTTTATCTCCATCACATCTGAAGCATATGACCTACGTTGACAAAGGCAAAAGCAAGGTATTGGGTCTAGGTAAGGTTGCAACCTCAAAGGATCGACACATGGACAAATTCATGCTTGTCGAGTCCTTTGTGATCTTGATGTCTGTCTCAATGCTTTGTGATCTTGATATGGTTGTTATCCTTGGCAAGTGTCGTTGTGTTGTGATCATGGAAGCTACCAATTCCAAAGTCTTCGGAGGCTTTAGGAGAGGAGATTTGTATATTGTTGATTTCTCTACAGGACCACAACGTGCTACATGTCTACATGGAAAAGCTTTAGAAGGCTGGTTATGGCGACCTGGTCATGCTGGGATGAGGAACTTCCACACGCTCGCGAAGAAGAAGCATGTCATTGGCATCGAGGGTGTCAAATTCCTCAAGGACCATTTGTGTGGAGCTTGTGAAGCGGGAAAGATGACCAAGGCGAAGCATGCCTCAAAGACCATCATGACTACCACTCGACCATTTGAGTTGCTTCACATGGATCTCTTTGGCCCTACTCACTATGCCACATTTAATAATGCTGCATCTTTATATGGCTTTGTCATTGTAGATGATTATTCTCGATATACATGGTTGCATATCATCACTTACAAAACTAAAGTGCAGGAAGTCTTCAAACGATTTTCCTCCAGGGCTTCAACCAACTTTGGTGTGAAGATCAAGCACATCAGAAGTGACAATGGAACTGAGTTCAAGAACACTGGTCTTGATGACTACCTTGATGAACTTGGTATTACTCATGAGTTATCTGCTCCTTATACTCCTCGGCAGAATGGCGTCGTGGAGCGCAAGAACATGACTCTTGTTGAGATGGCCCACACTATGCTTGATGAGTACAAGACGCCTCCTCGCTTCTGGCCTGAGGCAACTGATACTGCGTGCCACATCATCAACAGGGTATATCTTCACAAATTCTTCAAGAAGATTGCATATGAATTCCTCACTGACAAGAAACCCAATGTGAGTTATTTCAAAGTCTTCGGTGCTAAATCTTGGATTAGAGATCCTCATCACAATTCTAAATTTGCACTGAAAGCACATGGAGGTTTTATGCTTGGTTATGGTAAGGACTCGCACACCTACAGAGTCTTCAACACCTATCACCACAAGGTTGTTGAAACTGTAGATGTGTGGTTCGATGAAACTAATGGCTCGCAAAGAGAGCACCTACCTCCTGTGCTAGATGAAAAATCACCTGAGGAATCCATCAAGTGCAAGGCCACTGAGGATGTCATTCCAACCAAGGAATCTGCTGAAGAAGTAATTCCAGAACATGAAGAATGTCATGCTAATGCACCTGAGGAAAATGGTGCTGAAGAAAATGCTAATCAAATTCCTCAACGACAACCAGCTCATCCTCGCGTTGCAAATGAAGTGCAGATTAAGAAAATCATCCGCGACATCAACATTCCAGGTCCTCTCACATGCTCAAGAGCTTCACATTTGTCTAACTTTCATGGGAACTTTGCTTTCATCTCTATCATAGAGCCCACTAAGGTAGATGAAGCATTTCTGGAGCCTGAGTGGATTTAAACTATGCAAGAGGAATTACATCAATTCGAGCTCAACAATGTCTGGGAACTGGTCAAACATCCAGATCCTCGCAAGCATAATATCATTGGCACAAAGTGGATCTACCGCAACCAGCAAGATGAAAATGGCATTGTGGTGAGGAATAAGGCACGACTTGTAGCTCAAGGCTACACATAGGTTGAAGGAATTGATTTCGATGAAACTTCTGCACCTGTTGCTAGACTTGAGGATATTCACATATTACTTGCTTATGCTAACCATCATGATATCATCTTATATCAAATGGATGTGAAAAGTGCATTCCTCAATGCTAAGCTTGAGGAAGAATTATATGTGGCTCAACCCCTAGGTTTTGAAGATCCAAAGCATCCTAACAAAGTCTTCAGACTCAATAAGGCCCTCTACGGCCTCAAGCAGGCATCTCGGGCGTATGATACTTTGAAGGAATTCCTCATGAAGAAAGGCTTCAAACCCGGTTCACTGGACCCAACTCTTTTAACTAAATCTTATGATGGTGAATTATTTGTGTGCCAAATATATGTTGATGATATCATTTTTGGCTGTAATGACCAATGTTACAGTGATGAATTTTCCTATATGATGAGTGAAGAATATCAAATGTCTATGATGGGAGAATTGAAATTCTTCTTAGCTCTTCAGATTCGTCAACAGCGCAATGGCATATTATAATCTCAGGAGAAATACCTCAAAGATGTACTGAGGAAATTCAACATGCAAGATTGCAAAGGAGTCAAAATCCCTATGCCCACAAATGGCCATCTATGCACTGATGAAAATGGTATTAACTTCGATCAAAAGGTATACCGCTCCATGATTGGTTCTTTATTGTATCTATGTGCATCTAGTTCAGATATTATGCTTAGTGTTTGCCGCTCAAGCCGTTCTACTTTCTGCGATTTATTATCCTATTCACCCACGACCGCACACGATCTCCACCTCTCGGTACATGGGTGACACATGTCACACGAATGAGAAGGGTCAGGAGCACATTCGTCCAATTTCCTCGGGCGTGCAGTTTTTCACTTCGGCTATAAATACCCCCTCCCTTCCATACTTCGTTTTTACTCCGCTCGACCTCACTCCCTCGCTCGAGTTCCCAAACCCTAGCGCCGCCGCTACTTTCATCGTCGCCGGTGAGGAAGAGCTTCACTGCCTCGACCTCGTCGCCGTCGTACTCGAGCCAGTTGCGGATTTCTTCACTCCGCCGCCGCTGTAGTTGTCTTCCTCTCCCATGTTAGGGCGTGGAAGTTCCGAACTAATGAGTGTAACACCCACAATGCGGCTATATATCCCACGTGTCGGGGCACGACATAGAGGCATAGCCGCATGGTAGGCATGTTGCAAGAGGGGTAATCTTTAGACATCCCATGTACTGAATAAGAAAGGGATAAAGAGTCGGCTTACAATCGCCACTTCACACAATACATAAGTATTCATACATCATTCAAGGTACAATCAAAGGTCTGACTACGTAAGCAAAATAAAGAAAGACAACCCCAAATGCTAGAACCCTGATCGTGCCAACTGGGCTCCTCTACTGATCATCCGAAAAAGAAACATAGTAACAGCCCGAATCCTCATCGAACTCCCGCTTGAGTTCGGTAGCGTCCCCTGCACTGGCATCATCGGCAACTGCATCTGTTTGGAAGTAACCGTGAGTCACGTGGACTCAGCAATCTCACACCCGCGAGATCAAGACTATTTAAGCTTATGGGTAGGAAAGGGGTAGTGGGGTGGAGCTGCAGCAAGCACTAGCATATATGGTGGCTAACATACGCAAATGAGAGCGAGAACAGAAGCAACGCACGGTCGAGAAGCTATAAGTGATCAAGAAGTGATCCTGAAGCTATTTACGTTCAACCATAACACGAGACCATGTTCTCTTTCTGGACTCCGCCGAAAAGAGACCATCACGGCTACACACGCGGTTGATTCATTTTAATTAAGTTTTGTGTCAGGTTTTCTACAACCGGATATGAACAAATTCCCATCTGCCCATAACCGCGGGCACGGCTTTCGAAACTTCAAAACCCTGCAGGCGTGTCCCAACTTAGGCCATCACAATCTGTCACGGTCAACGAAGGATATTCCTTCTCCCACGAAGACCCGATCAAACTCGGAATCACGGTTAGAAGACATTTCGACAATGGTAAAACAAGACCAGCAAAACCGCCTGAATGTGCCGAGAAATCCTGATAGGAGCTGCACATATCTCGTTCTCAAGGCACACCAGATTGTCCAAACTTCTGGTAGGCCAACCCAGAGTTGCCCCTGGTGGCCACCGGTGGCTGACAAGTTGGAACAACACTCAGAGGAGCATTGGCCCGGGTGTTTAAAATAAAGATGACCCTTGAGTCCATGGAACCCAAGGGAAAACGCTTAGGTGGAAAATGGTAAAACCAAGGTTGGGCCTTGCTGGAGGAGTTTTATTCAAGACAAACTGTCAAGGGGTTCCCATAACACCCAACCGCGTAAGGAACGCAAAATCAAGGAACATAACACCGGTATGATGGAAACTAGGCGGCAAGAGTGGAACAAAACAACAGGCATAAGGCCGAGCCTTCCACCCTTTACCAACTATATAGGTGCATTAAAGTAAATAAGAGATAATAATGATATCCCAACAAAATCCATGTTCCAACAGGGAACAAACATCAACTTCACCTGCAACTAGTAATGCTATAAGAGGGGCCGAGCAAAGCAGTAACATAGCCAAACAATGGTTTGCTAGGAAATGTGGGTTAGAGGCTTGACATGGCAATATGGGAGGCATGAAATAGCAAGTGGTAGGTAGCGCGGCATAGAAATAGAGCGAACAACTAGCAATCAAAGATAGAAGTGATTTCGAGGGTATGGTCATCTTGCTTGCAATGTTCTCAGAGTTGTCGAAAGCTTGATCCTCGATCACGTACTCGTCTCTCGGCTCTACCCAAAGCAAGAACACAAGCAAAGGACCAACAATCAATCACGGTGCAATGCACAAGCAACATGATGGAAAACCTGGCATGATATGCAAGACATGATATGCAATGAATATGCGTGCTTCGGAAGGGAAAGAATGATCAAGGCATTAACTTGGCAAACCAAGTGTGCCGCTGGAAAGATGAGATGATTTCGGTTGAAATCGATATAAAGATCACAGGAAACGGATGCACGGTTTGCAAATGGCAAGCAAAACAAGAATGGCACAATTCTGCGATTAACTGCACGATGTCATCTAGAATGCAACAAGAAACTAAGCTACTGCACTCCAACATATCAACAAGACATATGTCAGTGATGAACTCAACATGCTTGACAAAACATGAACACTGAGCTACGGCTAAATCACAAAAGCGAAGGTTCAAACAAGCATGGCAAAAGTGCAAAGGATATCAGCTTCACAGACTTGTTTAGAGCAAAAGTGCAAAAGTGCCAGAAATAACATCAGGAAGCCATGTTTAGAGTAAGCAAACAACATACTACAGGAACATATCATCGCAATACAAGGCATGGAATGAATATAGTAAATTCAGATATCAAAAGTCCCTTACTGATCATGAGCTAAAAAGACACAGAAGATATGATGGAACCCATGTAAACATAGCAAGTTTTATTAGCAGCTTCAGACTTTGCAGAAAACAGAGCATGGCAAAAACAGAATTATGAAGACATCTTTGCGAGCTCAAACCACTCATCAAAAAGCCTTGCATGAAAAAATAAACATACCTACAGCAAGATGACATGCTCGTGAAGCTAACCATGGCAAGAGCAAGTTCATAGCATGCATGGATCACTAGCAGCAACCATGGAAAATTGATTAACATTTAAACAACCTGCCAGGAACATTTTATAGCAAAAGTAGAGCAAGTTTAGGACATTCTAAGGCACTCCATAATTGCAAACAGGGGAATGGATGGATAGAGCATAACCATATGTTCAAAAATCCTTACCGAAGTATCTCAAAACATGCATGGATATCACTGTAGCATCAAGTTTACATGGCATCAAAATAACAGCAGGCAAAAGACAGCAAAAACCTAAGTCGCCGAAAACAACAATATCACGAAGCCTAGTTTGCATGCTTGTTCTAGTCACCACATAGATCAGAAACATACATGGCAAGCACCCCCTGTAAAGATAGCATGACATAGTTCAAAACACATGTAGAGCTCATGCCCATATGATGCACACATCAAATGTGACAAAAATGACAAATGGTCATAATCTGATAAGTAGCAACAGTAAACATTTTATAGCACTCTTGCATCAATGATTAGGGCATCAGGATTAACTCAAACAAGCATGACACAATGGAACAAAATGAAAAGCATCTCACAGTGAACATTTTGATATATCATATGAATGAAACGGAGGTACGGTCATCGAGATACGTGGCAATGAACATAGGCATAAAATGTTACAAAGATAAGGACTTAGACGAAAAACAACCTCTCAGATCTAGGGTTTGACTTTGGCACGGAAAACCAGGTTTGTCGGGGAAGCTCAAACTTGCAGGAGTTTGCCGGAGTTGGGGAAGGAGGAGGCCGGGGCGTCGCCGGAGCTCGCGGACGCTGGGCGGCGCCGGCGGCGGGGAACGGCGAGGGCGCCGGGCGGAGCGGTCGGCGGCGGCCGGCGTGGACGGCGCGGGTGGCGGCCGGGACGCCTAGGCGGCGCGTTGCGCGGAGGAGGCGGCGGGGCACGCGATGGTGCGGACGGCGGCGGACGGGCCCGCGGGGGGCGGCGATGGGCTCGGCAGGCTTCGGCGGCGGCGGGCGGCGAGGAGCCACGTGGCGCACCAAGAGTGGTCGGGCGGTGTAGGCGGACGCGTCCGGCAGACACAGACGTGTCCGGGGGCGCGAGAGGAGCGGGGCTATGGTTTCGGAACCCGAATTTTGAGGGGGCTGCACATATTCATATCTAGGAGGACGTAGGAATGTCCAAATGGAGTGTAGTTTGTGCCCACACGATCGTGATCCAACGACGGAGGACATGGAAGTGGTTTGGATGGGTTGTTGGGCCGTTTTGGAGGGGTGTTGGGCTGCAACACACAAGAGGCCTTCACGGTTACCCAGTTAACCGTTGGAGCATCAAACATACTCCAAATGGAACGAAATTTGACAGGCGGTCTACCAGTGGTGTACCAAGGCCACATGGCAAATCTCGGTCCATTCCGAGAACGTTTAACACCCTCACACGAAAAGAGACAAGAGGGGTGCACCGGTGCAAGTAGGAGTGTCGGATTGCGAAACGGACAACTGGGAAAAAGCTCGGATGCATGAGACAAACACGTATGCCAATGCGATGCACATGATGACATGATATGAAATGCATGACATGAACACAATGCAAAACGAAGACAAAAAACGAATGATGAAGGGAAATCTCATAACTTAAAGCCGAAAATGGCAAGAGTCGGAGTTACAAATATGGCAAGTTACATCCGGGGTGCTACAACGAGCTTCTAAATCTACTCCTCATAGTTCATCGTGTTCTTCCTCAAGGGCAATTAAAAGTTACTTTTACTGCCCTTGTTGATTCTGATGTTTTCTACAAAATCTTCAAAAGGTGTTTATTCTTCAAATCTTCACACACTAAACACCTCACATATCATCTGTTCTTGATCTGTTTCCCTAAGCAACATTTTTCTTCAAGATTCCTCAATTGTGTGGATTTTCATATCTGTACAACTCTGGAACCTAAGTCAAAGAACGCTTAGTGAAATTCCTCAAGACTCATCTAGTCAAATTCCTCGAACTTGTTCTTTTTGCAAAAACTTCTGAGAACGCATATGACCTCTCCAAATTCTTCACACCTATACTCTGTTCACAAATACACATGTCTGCTACTGAATCTCTAGGTTCTCATCAACTTAAATCATTTGCGGCGTTCCTCGAAGAAAAGTTGCATACCTCTTTAGATAACTCAATAGTTCAAAACCCTCAGCTGAAGAAAATGGCAGATGGCAAGAAACCTTAGAAGGGAGGTAAGTGACTGGAGGTCAACACTGCATTTGAAATGGCTGAAGATATCTATGCTGGATATTGCACACCCCCTGAGGAAACCAAGAATGAGCTCAAAGTGGCATCTAGAAAATTGAGAGGAGATGGGCTCGGGAATGGAGGGAGTACGGTATGTCACTCCAAAGTACATGAAGAAATTCGCTCTTCACCCTCCTTACCCAAGACCTGCATTGGCACGTGGCCAAGAAGCTGATCCCACTAGCCTCAAGCGAAGTGAGGACTATCCTGATGAATGGGCAAAATGGCAAGCGAAGCTAGCCAAAATGGCAAAAGAAGCAGTGAAGAAATTTAATGAAGATTCTGCTACTGCCACTTCTGAGGCCTCTGCTAGCAAGCCTAAAAAGGCTATGCCCAAGAAGCCTACTCAGAAGCCCAGTGCTTCAACTTCACTACCCTCATGGCCAAGCTCCTCAGCAATGCCCTCACGGCCAAGTTCTGCAAAGCCCTCACGGCCAATTCCTCATGCTACACCAGCTCCTCCTTCCAAATCCTCAGCACCTACGCATCTCGCCTCGTGCCAAAGGACAATAGGCACCTCTATTGCCTCAGGAGACTCTACAAGATCTTCTGCTCCTCCGCATTCTTCAACTGGCCCCACCTTACTGAAGACAAAGGTCACTGCTGGGCGAGGTTCTCAACCAAGTCCTCACAAGAAGCAGGTCACCTTCCAAGTACCGTCCGATGACGACGGAGATGATGATGAAGAACTTGCTGAAATCATCAGAGACAGGCAACACATGGCCACTAGAGCCAAAGGCAGTAATGTGCCATTGATGCTGGATCCAAAGTTGATCCTCGACTTAATCGACTTATGGCACAAGGACCCCAACACACATCTACTGGAGATGAACCTCACTCCTGGTCAAAGTCATGTGTTGGCTGCCTTCATTGACGAAGAGAAATGGAAATTTGAAAAGGCCAGGCAGCTGAAGAAAGCGCAATACAAGAAAGAGCACTATCTGAAGAAGAACTTTGTCAAGATGACAATTGATGAACTTGTGACTGTTCAAGCTGAAATCAAAAACCTCGGTGATGAATTTGATGCCTACCATGTTGACTAGAAGGGAGCGAAAGTCAGATTTGTGAAATTGGCAAAGACATTCACCTCCAATGTTGCTACTCAAACGCACATTGAAATTCCTCAGGCTGAAGCATCTGCTCAGCCTACTGAAGAAAATGCCAGCACTGCTGATGACAATCAGGCTGCTGAAGAAAATGTGAGTGCGAGGGCTGATGACTGCATTCCTACCGCTGATGAAACTGCTAGGGCAACCACTAGTGTTGTGCCTGAAGAAACTGTCAGGATAGCTGAAGCTTCAACCACTGTGCCTGAAGAAGCTGATCATGCCATGGCAACTGCATCACTTGTGCTTGAAGAAACTGAACCAATTTCCTCTGCTCCTCCTGCACCTTCACCAAGTCCAATTCTTCCTTCTACATCAGAAGCGGAGAAGACCAAGGCTGTGGAGAGTGCAGCTGTGAAGAAAAGGAAAGCATCAACTTCATCAGAATCTTCAGCTCTGAAGAAGATGAAGAAATTGACCAGCTCTTTTGAGAATCCGATTGATGTTGTTCCAGTCTCAAGCATGCTATCAAAGGAACTTGTTCCTTCTGATCAAGAATACGTGATCCCAGGCGGATCCGATGAAGATATTCCTTCTGCTGCTTCTTCAGAGCGATTGGATGAAGAAATTGAAGTGGATGCAATACCTTCAACCCCGGTTGTCACATCACCCATGCCTCAGTTCACTGCTGAAGAGGCCGGCGTTGAGGAAATGAGTGATGAAGATGAGGATGTGGACACTGGTTGCACAACGCCAGTGATGAATGATGACTTTTGGGAAAGTCAGCACCCCAATTCTCCCTTGTTCATTCCTTTGCAACAAATTCCTCAGTTCCCAGTGACTACTGAAGTTCAAATGGGATCTAAAGAACCACACCCCACTCCGTCTATTCATGAAGAGACTCCAGCCACTAGTGCTGATGAAATTGCTGCTGAAGAATTGAAAACCCAGGCTGCCACTGAATTAGAAACTAAAATTCCTCAGCTCGTTGATCCTGAGATTGCGATTCCTGAGGTAGTGATGCAATTGACTGACACTCCTCAGCCCAAGCCAAAGGATCCTTTCTCAAAGAAGGAAAAATTCAAGGTTGATGACTTCTTCCACGAGCACGTATTCCTCATGGTCGAAGACTCTTCTCGTCTTAGAAGGAAGCGTTTTTGGACTGCCAGCCAAGCCAACTTCTATTCTTCGCTGCTTTTCAACAAAGACAAAGTCTTTGACCATGAGCATATTCCTCACGTGGACATGGAATCACTGCCTTGCTTCACGCCTGTCGTCGGTGTTCTTCATGACGATGGACTACTCAACTTTTGCACTGATATTGTTGATTGGAATGAAGAGCTAATTCTTCAGTTATATGCAACGCTGCACATCATAGGAGATGCTTCTGATGTGAACTCTTGGGTATTGGACTGGATGACAAAGAATACTCACTTCAAAGCACCGGCCTATGAATTGCTTCATGCCTTGTCTGTCAGTCCTCCCTTTGAAGGTGCATGTTGTATCTACCATGAACCTGAACTTACCGCTCACTACATGCAAGTGTTGATGAAGCCGCTGAATCCCGGTCAAGCCCCAAGGACCAAATTCCTTGTGAAGGAATTGTTGTTTGTGCCTAGAACTATCTATCACATTTTGTCAAAGACATTGAGTCCAATAAAATGCCACGACTCGAATGATGAAGAAGTTGTTGGCATCATGAAGAATCTGCTATTCAATATCATACATGGCATTCCTATCAACTACCATGATTTCTTCATGAGGACTTTGGCAAATGTTGCACTCTCTTCGTTTGAGTTGAAGCCTTATGCTCCTTGGATTATGAGATTCCTCAGAACAAGGTCTTCACTCAACTACAAGGCTGATTTTCAGAATCACGTCAGTTACCTGCCCCCAATAGAAGTCCTAAAGCGAACATTTTCCTCATCTGATGAAAAGGGCAAGGCTACTGCTATCATTGATGAAGGCATTCGTCCATTGGATGGTCAGTTCCGCAAAGCTGCATCCTACTCCACCAATGATGACTCTGCCACTCATGACTCTGCCGCAAATGCTTCAAAGCAAAATGCTCAAAGCACAGCTCTAAGGGTGATGACTGATCGTGAGCTTCTCCTTAGTCTTCACCATAAAGTCGATCATAACCACAAATTGGTTAAGCGTCAGTTTGATTCTATTCTTCACAACATGGCTGCTACACACAATG
Organism: Triticum urartu; assembly: GCF_056163025.1. Lineage (NCBI taxonomy): Eukaryota > Viridiplantae > Streptophyta > Magnoliopsida > Poales > Poaceae > Triticum > Triticum urartu. Next base: position 347,086,083 of record NC_141876.1, on the reverse strand, counting down.
CAGTGAAGAAAAACCATTACTACCTCCATGAAATCTTCGTTCGCACTTGGGCTGTTCTCTCACATCTGTATGGTGAAGAAGATCTGAAGCAAATGGGTTTCAAGCAGGACTTTGACTAGTATCAGCCACCAACGAAGAAATTCAAGAAAAACAAAGTTCCTTCCTTGGTAGCCAGTTCATATTCTTCATCGTGTGAGACTGATGAGCATGAATATTTGGATGACACTACAGCAGGCCCTACCTCAACAACCGACCCCAACAATGCTAGCGCTCCTTCATCGACTCGGTAATGATATTCTCCAGGGGTGTTAGTCCTCATTTTTCGACCCTTTTGGTCATTCGATGACAAGGGGGATTTGAGTTAGTCTTCAAGCGGGTCTACCTATATGGGCATTTTTTTGCTAAGTTAAAACTCTCATTCTTTTGAAGACTTTGCTGGATCGAGTTGTAAACTTAAAACCCGATGGTTGTCTGATACCTTTGTTGTGTTCTTCTGCATGCTTATTCCTCATATATGTTAATGCATGCATGTTGAATTACATCAGTCACCATATTTCATCATGCATTTCAAATTCTTCATATTATATGTTAAATGCGTGTATGAATTACAAGATATAGGGGGAGATCTCCATGATTCTACTCTTCAAATGTGCATTGCTTCAAAAGCAAATTCCTCACTATGCACATCTTCAGGGGGAGTTCTTCTATATCTTGCAATAAAATTCCTCAATATCAGTACATACACTTCATATGTTTATCCATGTTGAAAACTTAACCTATATTGTCATCAATCACAAAAAAGGGGGAGATTGTAAGTGCATCTAGTGCCCCTTAGTGATTTTGGGGTATTGAAGACTTATAGGTTAAGGGACTGATGTGTTTGTTAGTGTAAACAGGTCTATAAGTCTATGAGGAGTTTGATATTTACAAAGAAAGTCAACCCCTAAAAATGAAGTTCTTCGACTGAAGACTTTGGATTTCTAAAGACTTTTTGAAGACCTTGAAAGTGAAGAAATTGGTGTGACCGTGAAGACTTGGTATTCATTTGAGGAACATGAAGCATGAAGACTTTTGTTTTTGTAGTCTCTTTTTTCTCTTTCTTGAGTCATATGAAACACCATACTGTTAAAGGGGGTTGACAAAATACAAAGGAAAAGTTTCCAAGTGATGCTCAACTCAAAATCCTACACCTACCAATCCCCCGAGTGAAGCCATTGGAAATCTCATGCAATTCAGTCAATTTCTTAAGTGACAGAGACAAAGTTCTTCTGGTCTCCGAGGAATTTGTTCTGACTGAGGAGTTAGGAATTCACCAGTGCGGATTGCCTACAAGTGAGGAACATGATAGCCCTGATGAATTTGAAAGTCAAATTTCCGAATGTTGTTGTGGTACGCGCCAGCTGTCCCAAAATATCTTCCCACCTAACGGTCATATCATTGAAGGGCATTTATGTCTTCTCATGTCGGGCTGCTCCTTAGGCTATAAATAGCCGCCCCCTACAACCACTAGCTGGTTGGCTGCTTTGAGAGAAACTGACACTTGTCATTTGAGAGCATCCCATCCTTCGAGGACTTTGAGGGAAAATCATCAAGTGAGGAAAACCCAAACCCAAACACCTACAAACCCAAAGTGATTGAGCATCACTAAAGAGATTGATCATGCATGGATCCGACGCTTGTTACCTTTGAAGGTTGTGCATCTTCCAGACGGTTAGGCGTCATGGTCTAGAGCATCCAAAAGGAAATTGTGGATCGCCGTGTGATCGAGTTTGTGAAGTTTGGAAGTCACTGGAAGACTTACCACGAGTGATTGGGCGAGGTCTTTGTGACCTTAGCTCAAGATGAATCTGGTGAGGACTAAGTATCCGGGGCTAGGTGTTCAGGACTGGGTGTCCGGGACTTTGTGTCATCAGGTTTGAATACCTAGCCGCCCTAACCAGATGTACAACTGTCACAGCAGTTGGAACTGGTCTACCAAATCATTGTCTTCACCAAGCTAACTGGTTGTATTTTCTCAACCCTTCCATTTCCTCATTTCTGTGGTATGTGCTTGTTCATATCTATTCGAAGACTTTGACTGAAGACTTTCTCAATTTCCTCAGTTCAATTTCGTCAGTCTGTTTGTCTTTATCCTGTTTTATCCTGTGTTTACGCTTTCTGTACTCTGTGTCTGTTTTCATTTCATCATAATATCCATGTTTATGTTATGTCATGTATGCATCTGAGCACTTATTCCGCTGCAAGTAGTTCTTCGCTAAGGAATTTCCTCACCCTGAAAGTCCTCAGTGAAGAATTTATAAAAATCGCCTATTCACCCCCCTCTAGTCGACTTAACGCACTTTCAGATCTTCACCTCTCCTTTTTATATTTTATCCTTTGGCAAGCACTGTGTGTTGGAAAGATCCTGATATATATATAGCTAATTGGATGTGGGTTTTCATAAACTATTATTGTTGACATTACCCTTGAGGTAAAAGGTTGGGAAGAAAAACTATAAGCCCCTATCTTTCTCTATGTCCAATTAAAGCTTCATACCCATAAGTATTGAGCGAGTGTGTGGACTTGCTGAAAAGCTCTTTTATTGACTCTTTCCGACGTTGTGATAAATTGCAATTGCTTCAATGACTAAGATTATAGTATGTTAGTTTTCAATGAAGTTTTTGCTTCGTACTTTACATTGTGAATAAGATTGTTACTTTAGCATAAGAAATCATATGACAATATATATATATACATGTTGTTGTTCTTTAGAATGATCATGGTGCCCTCATGTCTGTATTTTATTTTATCGACACCTCTATCTCTAAACATATGGACATATTTTTCGTCATCGGCTTCTGCTTGAGGACAAGCGAGGTCTAAGCTTTGGGGAGTTGATGCGTCCATTTTGCATCATGCTTTTATATCAATATTTATTGCATTATGGGCTGTTATTACACATTATGTCACAATACTTATGCTTTTTGTCTCTTATTTTACAAGGTTTACACAAAGAGGGAGAATGCCGGCAGCTAGAATTCTGGGCTGGAAAAGGAGCAAATATTAGAGACCTATTCTGCACAACTCCAAAAGTCCTGAAACTCCAGGAAGTCAGTTTTGGAATATATATAAAATATTGGGTGAAGAAAGCACTAGAGGGGGGCTACCCACCATCCACGAGGGTGGGGGGCGCGCCCCCTGTCTCGTGGGCCCCCTGGCAGGACTCCGGTGCCCATCTGTTGCGATATGATGTCTTTCGCCCTGGAAAAAATCAGAAGTAAGCTTTTGGGATGAAGCATCGCCGTCTCGAGGCGGAACCTTGGCGGTACCAATCTAGGGCTCCGGCGGAGCTGTTCTGCAGGGGAAACATCCCTCCGGGAGGGGGAAATCATCACCATCGTCATCACCAGCGATCCTCTCATCAGGCTGGGGTCAATCACCATCAACATCTTCACCAACACCATCTCATCTCAAACCCTAGTTCATCTCTTGTATCAGATCTTTGTCTCAAAACCTCAGATTGGTACCGGTGGGTTTCTAGTAGTGTTGATTACTCCTTGTAGTTGATGCTAGTTGGTTTAATTGGTGGAAGATCATATGTTCAGATCCTTTATGCATATTAATACCCCTTTGATTATGATCAGGAATATGATTTGTGAGTAGTTACGTTTGTTTCTGAGGACATGGGAGAAGTCCTGCTATAAGTAGTCATGTGAATTTGGTATTCGTTTATACTTTGATGAAATGTATGTTGTCTGTCCTCTAGTGGTGTCATGTGAATGTCGACTACATGACACTTCACCATTATTTGGGCCTAGGGGAAGGCATTAGGAATTAATAAGTATATGATGGGTTGCTAGAGTGACAGAAGCTTAAACCCTTGTTTATGCGTTGCTTCATAATGGGCTGATTTGGATCCATATGTTTCATGCTATGGTTAGGTTTACCTTAATACTTATTTTGTAGTTGCTGATGCTTGCAAGAGGGGTTAATCATAAGTGGAATTCTTGCCCAAGTAAGGGCAATACCGAAGCACCGGTCCACCCACATATCAAATTATCAAAGTAATGAACGCGAATCATATGAGCGTCATGAAAACTAGCTTGACGATAATTCCCGTGTGTCCTCAGGAGCGCTTTCCTTTATATAAGAGTTTGTCCAGGCTTGTCCTTTGCTACAAAAGGGCTTGGGCCACCTTGCTGCACCTTGTTTACTTTAATTACGTGTTACCTGTTACGAATTACCTTATCACAAAAATATCTGTTACCGATAATGTCAGTGCTTGCAGAGAATACATTACTGAAAACCGCTTGTCATTTCCTTCTGGTCCTCGTTCGGTTTGACACTCTTACTTATCGGAAGGACTATGATAGATCCCCTATACTTGTGGGTCATCAACGGGCCACCATATTTCATGAAAAAATGTTTCCCCCTTGACTGCTGGGACCCACTAGCTACATCTTTGCACCCAAGGAAGTGCGTCCATATTACAGGCAAAAAATGATTCGCCCCCAGACTGCTGGGAACCACCAGCTACATCTTCGCACACAAGGAAGTGCCTGACAGTCGGGACCCACCTCGTCGAAGCGTATGTAGCGTTGTCATTCTGGTTGCGAATGTGTACGTACATACTGGTCGATATAGAGGCGCGCATGTGTCGTAGTAGAGGCGCGCACATATCATGTACATGTACGTATAGCGGCCAGGGTTCATGAAAGAAAATACGGCCAGGTACGTACATAGAGGCGAGGTCTCGAATGCCTACTCATGCATATGTACGGCCAGGGCTCGTGTACATGGCTGGGTCGGAACGAAGAAGCTGCGCCATCGTCGTGTTCATGTGGAGGGAACCGGCTGGGTCGGAATGGAATGCATCTTCGTGTTCATCGGGAGCCAACTAGCTTGGACGGAATAGCCGATGGAAAATAGGCCTGGTGTACCGCAGAATGGAGGAAACGGCCTTGTGTTCGACCGGCCACGATCGAAACGGAATCCTATTCAGCATGAGGGGTCTGGCGTACCGCAAAACAGAGGAAACAGGCCTCCTACGGTCGAAATGGGGTCCTGTTGATCGGGAGGGGTGTGGCGTACCACAAAAAAGAGGAAACAGACTTGTGTTGGAGCGCTACGGTCGAAACGTGGGTCCTGTTCATTGGGAGGGGTGTGGCGTACCGCAAAACGGGACTCCACGGGATAATGTTCATCTCCATCGTCGACCTCCTCCAGCCTCCACGGGCTCCTGTTCATCCACCTTCGACCTCCTACAGCCTCCACCTGCGACTGTTCATCCACGGGCTCCTGCTCATCCAGCCTCCACCGCGTGCACCTCCACCGGCTACTGTTCACCCAGCCCTCTCCATGGCGTCCTGTTTAACCACCCCTCCATGGGCTACTATTCATCCAGCCCTCCATCGGCTGCTGTTCAACCAACCTTCCACCTGCTACTGTTCATTCAACCCTCCACGGGGTCCTGTTCATCCAGTCCTCCACGGGGTCCTGTTCATCCAGCCCTCCACGGGGTCCTATTCATCCACCGGCTCGATTGATTAGGGTACTGTTCATCCAGCAGCAACAGCCTCTACTACCACGGGGTCCTGTTCATCCAACCCCCCACCGGGAACTGTTCATCAAAACCCCCCAACAACGCTCACTGTTTCTTAAGAGGTAGCATCGATCGGCTTTAGTTAGCAGAAGTAGCGAAGGAATCACTCGGGTTCAGTTAACAACAAGGGATCGATCGATCGCTCGTGTTCAGTAATGCATAGCCTGTAGTGCAATCGCTCTGGTTCAGTTAGAGCCCAACGCCTCGCTCGGGTTCAGTTAGAGCCCAATGCCTCGCACACACGTGCATACGTACGAGAGAAACGTGCATCCCTCGGCCCCCGACCATCCACCGTTACCAGGAACTCCCGGTATTTTCCTCGCCCTTACTTCTACCACGGTTTTTTCTTTCATGGGCGGCCCAAAGAATGTCATGCAGCTGTGTCTCTGGCCCGCCCAGGATAAAAAGCCCATTTTCTGTCATGATTTGTTGTCATAGAAGTAGGCACCCACCACATCTATGATAATACCGGGTTTTGTCACAATTATCGTCATTGAAGTGTCATAAGTATGACAGAAAATAATCCGTTCGGCCAAAATGTCACGGACGTGTCTTTTTTGGTAGTGGTATGTACATAAAGTACTAAATATAATCAAACATTGCTCTTGAAATGAGTTCAGCGATGTTTTCCTTGTCCTGTGTTCAGGAGAATTTGCTCTATCATTAGATGAGAAATTAATTTAATAAGATCATGCATGGTCATGTGTGATAAGAGACACACATGAAAGCATTTTGTAAATGTTTCTATGAGTACCACGAAGTATCTTAATAAACCCATATAATGGTTAAATAATCCACATATATCTTGTAAATCTGACCATAGAGTAATGAGCGGTTCCTTTGAAATTTTAAGGTGAGAGTGCTTTAAAATCGATTTCCCTATGACACATATGGTGCACACAAAAATATGATGATTTTAGGGAATTTTGCAACATAGTATGTTTTGACCAATGTAATTGTCAACAATTTTCTAATGTATAGGCCTATCAAGCCAAATTAATGTATTAAAAATAGAAAATTATTGTGTACACAACAATAGTAAGTATGAATTGATTCATAAGTTCAAAATTTATCAAGTATCATGTCCAAAAAATAGGATATTGGGCATCGCACTACATGTAGTAGTACAAGTTTCGGCTAAAGATATTTTGGGAATAATTCGAAGATTACATGAGGTCTCCAATATTACTAAAATTTTTATCATGCAAACATATCATTGGTGCAAAGGATTCACCATCCTTCTATTGCACTAGACTTTTGGTTCTCCTTCTGATGAATATTTGAGAACAATCTTTTACCAGAATCATTTCTGGTTATAAGTTTGGAAATTTTCAAATTTATCCTAGTGAAATTCTTTGCCTTTTTACTAAATTTGTGGTGTGTTTTAATCATATGCTTAAGGGTTTGGTAATCATATGTATGATATTTGGATAACCACACATTTGACAAACTTGAGAGTTGCCTTTGTGATTGTTTGAAAATGATTTATTCCCTATTAAGAGGTAATTTTGTCTTTATTTGTCTTTTAGCCACCACTTTACTTTGAAATGATCATGGTTATATTTCATCACCGCTGACTTGCATAGTATTGAGTACCAGCCAGATTTTCAAATGATGGTATAGCACCTGTGGGGTGAGTCTGATGAATTTAAGAAATTCCATGTTCCTTCATCATGGAAAATGGTAGTACCATCATAAGAGGATGTAAGGTGTGTTAAGGGTTTTTCAGTTAGATCTATATATTTAAAATAGTTGATCATTGGATCTCAAATTGAAGTTGATTAAAGTGACAGAATTGTGAGCCACGATAGACTTGACATCTTGAAGACGAATGGGGTGATCATTTGCGATGTGCTCATGGAAGCATGTTTCTATTAAGTCAAATGTTCAAGGTGAATAAATATTCATTCATTATGTACTTAATTTGAGAACTAGGTGAAGTTGGTGACATATAAAATGCAATATGTACATGCTTACCTATTAATAGAATAGCAATGATATTTTTTGAATATGGGATTAAAGTGGCAATAAGGGCACAAATGGATACAATGACTGATGTCCATGACCCATCTGAAAATAATTACTCCCACCTAGTGTAACGTGCATTTGAAAATATTATCCATGTGTTACTTGAAATGCTCATGCACTATTTAATTTACTTCTTTGAGTAAAAGATATATATGGATGAAATGATTTGTTTCAGAAGAATCTTGGCCAAGGTGATCCTTGGTGAGCCTGGGAGTATCCTCCAATACAAGACATGTGATGAAATCTTTGCTATTGTTTAGGATTTCATTCTTAAGGAAATATGTGACTTCAGAGTCATTGGCAAATCACATAGACTTTACATGTTTAACAATGGTTAGTCACTATGAAAGTATAACCACAATGTGATGTGTACCTTGCAAAAGTATTAATACACTCAATCATTGCTATAAACTATGGTATCCATCTTGATGGATGGACGACACTATGATTAGAAATAGTGGCATAGGCTCCACTGTCATGTATTTTACCAATGTAATTGAAGGTAATCACCGGGGTATGCAAATATTTTTGTAATTTTCTATGGCATATTCAAGCAAAGTGAGTCTTGAATTAGCATAAGAATACCATTTCGGCATACAATGATTGCGCATGAATAATATTTACTATGAGAGTAAATCAATTTAGTGAATAAAAACAAATGCTTCTGAGGAGCAAATTTTATAAATGTAGATGATGCTATCGGGGTCTTTTGTGTATACCACAAATTATATAGATAATGCTTTGAAGATAATCACCAGATGCGGTGTAGATATCATAGTAATAGGATGCATAATCTGACTTTCGTCAGTAGATGCTCATGATTTCTATTACCTTGTGTTTACTATAATATTAATATTTGGAAGAGCACTTTGAAGGTAGTCATCTTGTTAAAATAATAAGATGTAGACCTCACAATAGACATGGATAATATGCAAATAATGAAGTATATGCCATCAATATCTTGTGATTCACAAACAAAATTTGGGTTCGTCATATTAAGTATGACACTTTATAATTCTTATTTGAATTTTATTGAGATTTGCGAGAAAATCGACTTCCGATTGCAAAATCATAGTTGCTGTCATAAATCGCATGTAATGCTAGGGGTTAAGACACAAATAATGTCTTCAATTCGGTATGAATAGGGTCTTAAATATAAGGAAATTTATTGTTTTGCAATTGTATTAGTTTGCTAATACATGTAAATGCAAAAATATACACGTTCATGTAATATATGAAGACTTGTGAGCTTCAAATGACAACTTTAGATGATGTAAATTCATGATAATTATATTTTATGCAATTTGAAGACTTGATTCTCTGGAATGTATTACAGATGTATATAATTATGTAGTGAGACAAATGGGTGCACTACAAAGTTCTGTTAAGCCTGAGGGCTGAACAAGAAATCACTGGACTTATACAGGACTTAGTATAGAATATGTAGGTTGTCCTATATACTAGACTAAGCCTGAGGTGTTAACAGATACATCAAGTGTCTAATCAATGAATAAGTAAACTTCAAGGGCTAAACTGAAAAATGGCAAAAAGATAAGGCTCCATGGCTTTTCTCCCGTGCGATTCTGTTGGGAAGAATTTCCCAAATTGATTCTTGCCAGACCGCCAGCTGGAACCACGTGCTAGTGATGTGCACCACCATAGCCTATAGGAGGAGGAGTGCTAGCGCGTGCGTGCCGGCCGTCAGCCTCCTGTGTTACCGGGCTGTGAGCCGCGACATGGTGGTGCCCTACCTGAAGGAGGAGCCGTGTGTTGGCTACTACTGCTAGGAAGTGGAGGCCCCACTTGGCCTTTGTCACCATGGACATTCATGCTGAGGGAGGCCGTAGGTGCAAGCACAACCATGCGCGCCTAGAAGAAGCAGAGGAGGGGTCAGACCACACCCTCCGGAGAAGGTCGTGTAGCGTCACCACACCTTGAGGACGCGCAGCTCCACTGTGAGCCCAGATCGTGGCTAAAGGCCATGGCGATGCCTCGTTGTTTGCCACTGCTGCCATTGGCAATTATGTGGCGGGTGGAAGCGTCGGAGGGCACCGCTGACACGGCTATGCACTAGATCAATGATCATGCACGCATGTGTCGTCGATCTCTTCCATGTTCTCGTTCTTGGCGTAATTGCTCTGTGGAGAGGCATGCATGATAACGTGTTATAAAGTAAAACTGATTGAATGAATTCTTTAAGGATTCTTGTTGAGGATCTTGATATATATACAATCTGAAGAGGCGTCTTTGAGGGACGCTAGTTACAATTAGAGTGGGGGAGAGGAGAGGATGTGTCTATACTAAGGGATGTGTTCCTATGGAGAGGCACCTATTTGGTGTATGGACACAACTGTTAATGATCAGAGACCCTCCTTCTCTTTCCACATTGTCTCTCCTTCACCTAGATATTAATGATCAGAGACCCTCCTTCTCTTTCCTCATTGTCTCTCCTTCACCTAGATAAATTTTTGACGTGGTAGTCATGATACACAGCTTTTTTGAGGGAAACTCCATCCTTTATTCAAGATTTAAAATGTTCATAGGGATACAGATAATATCAGGTAAATTGAAAGCTACACATGGCGCCCAAAAAGAGGGAAGTAGCTGCCTTTGCAAGGGCATGAGCTTCCCCATTAAACTCCCATTTCTCATGGATAACCTCGAAAGCTTGGAAGGAGTTGCGACTATAATTAATTTCCCTAGGGATAGTAGCATACTTGCACGTGACTTCATAATTGATATTCGAAACTACTTCAAAATAATCTGATGCAATGAAGATGAACTGAACATGGAGGTCAGTTGCAAGAGTGACCGCTTTGCTATAGGCTCGTGCTTCTAGAATAGCCAGTTGACAAGCCCACAAAGAACCATTACCGATGCCCCCAAGGAAATTGCCCTGTTTGTCTCTGCAAACAGCTGATGAAGCACCCCTGGACCCATCTCTAGATATGCCTCCATCCACATGCACCTTGGCTTCATAATCAGCTGGTGGAAACCAATTCCACATGCAAGTCCCCATCGCTGTGTGCTAAATGTGAGGAACAGATTCTAGCTCCTAAAGATAGTTGTTGATGAAACAAGAGGTTCTAAACGGGCTCTGAATTTCTAATTATGAATGGCACACGTTTGAGCCCACCGGATTCCTCACATGGTAACAAGAACACGAGTAATATCCACTGAAGGGAGTGTGTCGAGTCACCAGAACGTCCATAATTTGGCACCCTCTATGCGATTGGAAATTATCATCTCCGTCAGGTCCTCATCTGCAAGAGCCCATACACACTTTGTCATCCTGCACTCAAAAAGGGAATGATGAATGAAAGTGCAACTAATCCCCGGGTGGTTTTGGTAATTCATAACCACATATAGCACAATGAACTAGCACAATGAACTAATATCCATTCAAGATAAATATTCAGGATGTTCAATGACTAGCATGGCTTGGACTAGAGATGTGGACCCCTCAAAATGCTATGTACAAAGTTTGCAAAAGTTTAAGACTCTTCATTTCTATTTAAGTGATGCAAGATCACCTTGCGTCCATAGGAAAGCCAACACTAATAAAAGGGGATGAGGCGCTGCTTAATGGTATACATGCTCAAGTGCTTAGTGATATTGCTCCAAAACCCTCATCCACTTTCTCCATCCAAATATGTCTAGACCCTAATTCCATACTCGGCCCCGCCGATACATTCTATATAGAGCCACCGAGTTCATTTGACATCGCCACGGCCAGAAACCCTAATGGTTCGGTCACAACAGTATGGATCTCAGTCCCACCGAGATGGCCTTGCCAACACTCTGTGATCTATTGCATTCACTTCGGACTCACTGAGTTGTTGCGATTGGTCTCACCGAGTTGGCTTGATAGATACTCTATTGCTTATTGCTTCACTTCAGAGTCACCGAGTTTGTGCAATCGGCACCGCCGAAATGAAGTTTTCCCAAAGCCCTAGAACATCCATCCCATCGAGTTGTTCTAGTCGGTCTCACCAAGGTTCCTAATGTCAAAAATTTTGAAATGATCGGTGCCACCGAGTTTAATTATTCGGTCCCACCAAGATGATCAAATGTGTGTAATGGTTGCATTTTGTGTGGAGGCTATATATATACCCCTCTACCCCTTCTCTATTTGTGAGAGAGCCATCAGAACGTGCCTACGCTTCCACCATCCATTTTCTGAGAGAGAGCCACCTACACATGTGTTGAGATCATGAGATTCTCATCCATGCTTTTGGACCTTGATGTCTAGCCTTGCCCAAGTTGATTTCCACTCAAATTACGCTTCCACCATAGCCAAATCTATGAGAGAGAGAGTGGACTGTTGGGGAGACTATAATTTGAAGCACAAGAGCAAGGAGTTCATCATCTACACACCATCTATTACCTTTTGGAGAGTGGTGTCTCCTGGATTGGTTAAGTCTCACTTGGGAGCCTCCGTTGTGATGTGGAGTTGAACCAAGAAGTTTGTAAGGGCAAGGGGATCTGCTACTTTGTGAAGATCTACCTGAGTGAGGCAAGGCCTTCGTGGGAGATGGCCATTGTGGGATAGACAAGGTTGGTTCTTCGTGGACCTTTCGTGGGTGGAGGCCTCCATGGACTCGCGCAATTGTTACCCTTCATGGGTTGAAGTCTCCATCAACGTGTACGTATGATAGCACCACCTTTCAGAACCATGCCAAAAATCTCCGTGTCTCCATTGCTTTTGCCTTCTCCAAACCCTTCCCTTTTCCTTCATATGTAATGTTTGAAGGATATATGCCTTAGAGGCAATAATAAAGTTGTTATTTCATATTTCCTTATTCATGATAAAGGTTTATTATTCATGCTAGAATTGTATTGATCGGAAACTTAAATACATGTGTGAATACATAAACAAATACCGTCTCCCTAGGAAGCCTCTACTAGACTAGCTGGTTCATCAAAGATGGTTAAGGTTTCCTAACCATCGACATGTGTTGTCATTTGATAACAGCCGGCACGGGGGGGAGGGAGGAGGGCCGGCGCGGGAGGTCGGCTGGTGGGGGAGGCGGCCTGCGCGGGGGAGCAGAGCCAGAGCGGGTGAGGGCGGCTGGCGGGAGAAGACCGGCGCGGGGGAGGGCTGCCGGCGGGAGAAGACCGGCGCGTGGGACGGCGGCGCGCGGGGGAGGGCGGCAGCGACGGTGCATGGCGGAGGTGCGCGAGTGAGAGTGTGTGAGGGGGAGAGTGAGGTCGAGCGCAGGCCGGAGCGTGGATAAGGAGCCCGTAGTAGTAGCTCTTGTATGTAGAAAGCGGTACTACTACGTTCAAGAGCAGTAGCGCTTCCTACATCCAAGCGCTACTACTATGCGTGGCCTACCGGCAACGGTCTGGCAATTGAAGTAGTAGCGTGTTTTATGAACACAGCGCTAATGGTAAGTGCATAGTAGCAGCGCTTACCGTGTGCAAGAGCTACTGATAAGTAGCAGCAGCAGTTTTTTATAAATAGCGCTACTACTCAGCTCATGTGTATAGGCATTTCCCTACTAGTGCTAGTTTTGCATACAGGTGGCTGGCGGGTGTTGTTTTCTCCTACTTTAGTTTAATCAAATCTGACTGCGGGCGGTCCTTGAAGAAGGTTAAAATATCAAACTTGATGAATCACCATTGTGGTTTGTTGGGTAGGTAAGAACGTAGAGGTCGTCTAACTTGTTTTTGCAGTGTATGTTGTGATGTGATATATGTTGATGTATGAGATGATCATGTTTTGTAATATCGACAAAGGCAGGAACCTTAGGGTTGTCTCTTTATTGTATGAAGTGCAAGCGCCAAGTAATTGCTTTACTTTATCACTATGCATTAGCGTTGTAGAAGCAATAGTTGGCGTGACGACCTTGACACAATGACGCTACGATGGAGATCAAGGTGTCAAACCGGTGATCATGACATTGCTTTGGAGATGGAGATCAAAAGCACAAGATCATGCTGGGCATATCATGTCACATATTTTAAGGGAAAGGTTAAGTTGATTCGAGATGGACTAAAGGTAGCTCAGTCCAGGAAGAAGAGTTATGCTGATACAAAATGGAAGGAGGTAGTCTATGAAATTAGAGACTGAGCATATCTTTGTGTGTGACCACAGCGAGGAGTTAAACGATTTGGAGTTAAGGGAAAGTTAGCCCCGAGGTTTGTAGGACCATACCGAGTTTTGGAATGTATGGGAGAAGTTTCCTACAAGTTGGAATAACCGAAGGACTGTCAGGAGTTCATTATGTGTTTCACGTTTCCCAGTTGAAGAAGGGCCATGCTAAGATGGCCGATATCCCTCTGAGAGATATGGTGCCCTTGGAAGCAATACAGTTGGATAGTGACCTAACCTATGAGGAGAAACCCGTCAAGATTCTCTAGTTTGCCAGCCGAGTTACACGCAACAAGGTTATCAAGTTTTGCAAAGTTCATTGAAGCCACCATACCGAGGATGAAGCCACCTGGGAGCAAGAAGAAGACCTACGGAAAGACCACACACACGTATTTTCTAGCCAATCTGAATCTCGAGGGCGAGACTCATCTTAGGGGGTAGGTTTGTAACATCCCAATTTTCAATTTGGATGTTATACATAGGTCATCATATGCATATCATATTTTATTTGCATTCTGGTTGTTATCCTAGAAATCTTAAGCAACTCAAGGACCCAAGGAGAGAGTTTGAGATTTCACAAATTTTCATATTTTAATTTTTCTCAAATTTGAAAAGAGGATCAACTTGATTTTAATATTTTTCTCTCCAATTATTTCCAATATGCATTTTTGAAATTTCATTTTCAGGCCGGAAAAATGTTCACCTAGTTCAAAATATTAGACTTAGCCGGCGAAATATTTTTCTGGTATTTTTAGAATTTTTTTATATTTTATTAAGATTTTCCTTTCGGGTGAAATTTATTTAAAAAAAGTTTCTGCCGACTAGGCCGAAGGCCTAGCCGGCCCACCAGGCCGCCGCCGCATTCCTCCCGGGAGGGAGGTTTCCCGCCGCCGCACGGACGCCGAGTGAGTCCGAGCCGGACTCCCCAGCGCCACCCCTGCCGCAAGTTGCCCCCACGGCCTTTAAAAGGTGAGCCGCCGCCGCCTCTCCTCCTCACACCACCCCGCCACCGCAGCCCGCCACCCCGCCGAGTCGCGTCGCGCCGCAAGCCGCCGCCCGTGCCGTCGCCGCTCGCTACTGCTGCCGCCGCTGTGTCGCACCACCACTGCGCCACCGCCGCCATGCCTCATCGCCAGACCTGCCGGATTTCTGCCGCCTACGTTGACCGTTAAAACACCGATCAGTTTTTTCGCTTTCCTTTGTTTTCTCCCAGTTTATTTTTAGGGTTAGGGGTTTTCTTAGTTTTTCCAATCGGATCTAATTTGCGGACGTTTGTCCCTTAATCCACGGTAGCAAACGATTTTCGTTCGTTATTTTCTATTAGCGAATGTTCGTTTGTTAGGTTTTTCTTTTTATTTTATTTTTGATGAGGGACCTATCCATGAATACTTTTATCACAAATTAGTCCCTGATCTTCAAACCCTCGCTACTTTTTGCTCGCTTGTCCAAATCCAATGAAACAACACCAAAATCTTCGTCTTGTAACCCTATTTCAGGATAATCAACTTGAACATGGTTTCGACAAATTAAAATTTGGTTTCAAGCAGATTTGAATTCGAACTTCTTTTGATCGTAGTTTGAGTTTCGTAGCTCCGATGCGATTGACTCTTTTTGCAAATCGAAGCTCTTCAGTTGAAATTTCAGTTTGGATCTTTTCTCTTGAGTATTTCCCTTGCATATTATGCTTTAGTTCTTATGTATGCTATTGTTTGTTTACAATAGAGTTTTCGGAGTGAAAAGCGTGGTACTACGAGTCACCAGGGTTTTCAGATCGTCAGCAAGGCAACTAACACTTTGATCATACTCTTTCCATATCTAGATTTTATGCATTAGTTTAAACCCTCAAACAATGCATGAGTAGGTTAGATAACATGTGGGTATTGGGGTGTAGTTGATGAGGTAGGAACCTATTGTCTTTATTTCAAACCCTGGGAGTTACTACGTTATGCTTATTCTGCCATGCTATGCTCGTAGACGTGGTTTGGGTTTGAGAGATCCATGACAGATGTGAGAGTTATTATTTACAAATGGTAAAACTTCAGGTGGATACTTAAATACACATCTGGGTGGATTGGTTGAGGCACCCTGGAGCACCTAGTGGTTGTCTGGGCACTTGGAGCAATCTAGTGTTGTCCGGGGATATCCCGGAGTACCCGTGTGATCATCCTACGGTTTGCCACCGAGGCTCAAAGGGATCATAAGATTATTAATGCTGGAAACTTCCGTGTGCACCCATAAGCCATTATGGGCTCTGTCATAGTTGAGTAGGTTGTGTGGGGTGAGTCTACGGTTGTCTTTTAGCCACCACTTTAATTTGAAATGATCATGATTATATTTCATCACCGCTGACTTGCATAGTATTGAGTACCAGCCAGATTTTCAAATGATGGTATAGCACCTGTGGGGTGAGTCTGATGAATTTAAGAAATTCCATGTTCCTTCATCATGGAAAATGGTAGTACCATCATAAGAGGATGTAAGGTGTGTTAAGGGTTTTCAGTTAGATCTATATATTTAAAATATTTGATCATTGGATCTCAAATTGAAGTTGATTGAAGTGACAGAATTGTGAGCCACGATAGACTTGACATCTTGAAGACGAATGGGGTGATCATTTGCGATGTGCTCATGGAAGCATGTTTCTATTAAGTGAAATATTCAAGGTGAATAAATATTCATCCATTATGTACTTTATTTGAGAACTAAGTGAAGTTGGTGACATATAAAATGCAATATGTACATACTTAGCTATTAATAGAATAGCAATGATATTTTTTGAATATGGGGTTAAAGTGGCAGTAAGGGCACAAGTGGATACAATGACTGATGTCCATGACCTATCTTAAAATAATTACTCCCACCTAGTTTAACGTGCACTTGAAAATATTAGCCATGTGTTACTTGAAATGCTCATGCACTATTTAATTTACATCTTGGAGTAAAAGATATATATGGATGAAATGATTTGTTTCAAAACCCTTGTCATTCGATAACAGCCGGCGTGGGGGGGAGGAGGGCTGGCGTGGGAGGTCGACCGGCGGGGGAGGCGGCCTGCGCGGGGGAGGAGAGCCACAACGGGCAAGGGCGACCGGCGGGAGAAGACCGGCGTGGGGGAGGGCTGCCGGCGGGAGAAGACCGGCGCGCGGGGGACGACGGCAGCGACGGCGCATGGCGGAGGCGCGCATGTGAGAGTGTGTGAGGGGGAGAGTGAGGTCGAGCGCGGGCCGGAGCGTGGATAAGGAGCCCGTAGTAGTAGCTCTTGTATGTAGAAAGCGCTACTACTACTACGTTCAAGAGCAGTAGCGCTTCCTACATATAAGCGCTACTACTATGCGTGGCCTACCGGCAACGGTCTGGCAATTGAAGTAGTAGCGTGTTTTATGAACACAACGCTACTGGTAAGTGCATAGTAGCAGTGCTTACCGTGTGCAAGCGCTACTGATAAGTAGCAGCAGCGGTTTCTTATAAATAGAGCTACTACTAAGCTCCTGTGTATAGGCATTTCCCTAGTAGTGCTAGTTTTGCATAAAGGTGGCTGGCGGGTGTTGTTTTCTCCTACTTTAGTTTAATCAAATTTGACTGCGGCCGGTTCTTGAAGAAGGTTAAAATAGCAAACTTGATGAATCACCGTTGTGGTTTTATGGGTAGGTAAGAACGTAGAGGTCGTCTAACTTGTTTTTGCAGGGTATGTTGTGATGTGATATGGTCAAGATATGATGTGATATATGTTGATGTATGAGATGATCATGTTTTGTAATATCGACAACGGCTGGAGCCTTAGGGTTGTCTCTTTATTATATGAAGTGCAAGCGCCATGTAATTGCTTTACTTTATCACTATGCATTAGCGTTGTAGAAGCAATAGTTGGAGTGACGACCTCGACACAATGACGCTACGATGGAGATCAAGGTGTCAAGCCGGTGACGGTGGAGATCATGAAGTTGCTTTGGAGATGGAGATCAAAAGCACAAGATCATGCTGGGCATATCATGTCACATATTTTAAGGGAAAGGTTAAGTTGATTCGAGATAGACTAAAGGTAGCTCAGTCCAGGCAGAAGAGTTATGCTGATACAAAATGAAGGAGGTAGTCTATGAAATTAGAGACTGAGCATATCTTCGTGTGTCACCACTACGAGGAGTTAGCCCCGAGGTTTGTAGGACCATACCGAGTTTTGGAACGTATGGGAGATGTTTCCTACAAGTTGGAATAACCGAAGGACTGTCAGGAGTTCATTATGTGTTTCATGTTTCCCAGTTGAAGAAGGGCCATGCTGCGATGGCCGATATACCTCTAAGAGATATGGTTCCCTTGGAAGCAATACAGTTGGATAGTGACCTAACCTATGAGGAGAAACCCACAAGATTCTCTAGTTTGCCAGCTGAGTTACATGCAGCAAGGTTGTCAAGTTTTGCAAAGCTCAGTGGAGCCACCATACTGAGGATGAAGCCAACTGGGAGCGAGAAGAAGACCTACGGAAATACCACCCACACCTATTTTCTAGCCAACCCGAATCTCGAGGGCGAGATTCATCTTAGGTGGTAGGTGTGTAACATCTCAATTTTCAATTTGGATGTTATACATAGGTCATCATATGCATATCATATTTTATATGCATTCTGGTTGTGATCCTAGAAATCTTAAGCAACTCAAGGACCCAAGGAGAGAGTTTGAGATTTCACAAATTTTCATATTTGAATTTTTCTCGAATTTGAAAAGAGGATCAACTTGATTTTAATATTTTTCTCTCCAATTATTTCCAATATGCATTTTTGAAAATTTCATTTTCAGGCCAGAAAAATGTTCACCTTTTTCTAAATATTAGACTTAGACGGTGAAATATTTTTCTGGTATTTTTAGATTTTTTTAATATTTTATTAGGATTTTCCTTTCGGGCAAATTTATTTAAAAAATAGTTTCTGCTGATTGGGCCGAAGGCCTAGCCGGCCCACCAGGCCGCCGCCGCATTCCTCCCGAGCGGGAGGTTTCCCGCCGCCGCACGGACGCTGAGGGAGTCCGAGCCGGACTCCCCAGCGCCACCCCCTGCCGCAAGTCGCCCCCTCGTCCTTTAAAAGGCTAGCCATCGCCGCCTCTTCTCCGCACTCCACCCCGCCACCGCTCTTCGCTACCCCGCCGAGCCACGCCGCGCCGCAAGCCGCCGCCCACGCCGTCGTCACTCGCTACTGCCACCGCCGCCACATCGCACCACCACCGCGCCACTGTCGCCACGCCTCGTCGCCGAAGCCGCCGGATTTCCACCGCCGATGTTGACCGGTAAAAGACCGATCGGTATTTTTCGGTTTCCTCTGTTTTCTCCCGGTTTATTTTTAGGGTAGGGTTTTTCTCGGTTTTTCCAATCGGATATAATTTGTGGACGTTCGTTCGTTAATCCACGGTAGGCAGCGATTTTCGTTCGTTATTTTCTATTAGCGAATGTTCGTTCGTTAGGTTTTTCTTTGTATTTTATTTTCGCCCAGGGACCTATCCATGAATACTTTTATTAGAAATTAGTCCCTGATCTTCAAACCCTCGCTACTTTTTGCTCGCTTGTCCAAAACTAGTGAAACAATGCCAAAATCTTCGTCTTGTTCCCCTATTTCCGGATAATCAACTTGAACATGGTTTTGACAAATTAAAATTTGGTTTCAAGCAGATTTGAATTGGAACTTCTTTTGATCGTAGTTTGAGTTTCGTAGCTCCGATTCAATTGATTCTTTTTGCAAATCGAAGCTCTTCAGTTGAAATTTCAGTTTGGATCTTTTCTCTTGAGTATTTCCCTTTCATATTATTCTTTAGTGCCTATGTATGCTATTGTTTGTTTACAATAGAGTTTTCGGAGTGCGGAGCGTGCTACTACGAGTCACTAGGGTTTTCAGATCGTCAGCAAGGCAACTAACACTTTGATCATACTCTTTCCATATCTAGATTTTAAGAATTAGTTCAACCCTCAAACATTGCATGAGTAGGTTAGATAGCATGTCGGTATTGGGAATTAGTTGATGAGGTAGGAACCTATTGTCTTTACTTCAAACCCTGGGAGTTACTACGTTATGCTTATTCTGCCAAGCTATGCTCGTAGACGTGGTTTGGGTTTGAGAGATCCATGACAGATGTGAGAGTTATTATTTACAAATGGTAAAACTTAAGGTGGATACTTAAATACACATCTGGGTGGATTGGTTGAGGCACCCTGGAGCACCCAGTGGTTGTCTGGGCACCTGGATTAATCTAGTGTTGTCCGGGGATATCCCGGAGTACCCGTGTGATCATCCTACGGTTTGCCACCCAGGCTCAAAGGGATCATAAGATTATGAATGCTGGAAACTTCCATGTGCACCCACAAGCCATTATGGGCACTGTCATAGTTGAGTAGGTTGTGTGACCTCTTTCAGTGGTAGGCTAGCAGATGTAGGGGAAGTATGTGGTACTGTCTACCCAGAGTAAAGAGTTAATGCTTCTGAAAGACTGTGTCTCGGTCATCCGTTTCTCAAACACCATGTAGTGCGAGAAATCCAATGGAGGAGATCGAGTCTTGTGGGGAAAAGTGCGCAAACCTCTGCATAGTGTATAAACTAATCATGGTTAGCCGTGTCCCCGGTTATGGACATCTTGATCATCTAGTACTTGAATTATTGATTTGATCTCATAACTCTACTTAAATAATTTGTTGGGTTGATCATTATTAATTTGGGATGGAGTTGGAGGAACCTTCTCAAAGTTTTCAACAAACTTTGTAGTTAAATATAATCTATTCCTTTGTTGTAGGGAAAAACTAGCTTCCTGCAAAAATAACCATAGAGCCTCCACCAGCCATATATGCATATAGTTATAGTTATTACTTGTTCATTGCTCTGTAGTGTTATCTTGCCAGCATATTCCATGTGTTGTCCTACACAGGCTGCAACGTATTATGTTGCAGAGTTTTCAGACGAAGAGTAAGTTGTGCTAGGTCATTTTCATGCACTCAGCTATGCCGTTGGAGTTGATGGACTCATTCACCTTTGAAGCTTCCGCAGTTATATTATTTAGATTTCCTTCAACCATATTATTGTAATAAGTACTCTCTTTGAGACATTTGATGTAATAAGTGTGTGATTGCACTCTACTATAAATCCTCGAGTACTGTGTATGTCAGCATTACCGATCCAGGGATGACACTTATACACAGAGATTTGACCGTTTGAGGTCGGGTCGCAACAAGTTGCTAAGATTAGTAACTCGAAACATGAGTTGCAGAGACTAGTTAAAAGCGAGGTGATGATGTGTGTTGGAAATGATTCCAAGGTTGATGTGATCACCATCGCACACTCCCTATACCTTCGAGATTAGTGTTGAACCTAAATAAATGTTATTTGGTGTTTGCTTTAAACATGAATATGATGAGATCATGTTTATTGCAATAAGTTTATTCATTTAAGTCAGAGAATAATTGTTGTTCTGTTTACATGAGTAAAACCGTCTATGGTCATACACCCAATGTGAATTTTTTATTGAATCTCCATCGTAGTGATACACATATTCATAATATTGATGCCAAAAGATTCAAAGTTGATAATGATAGTGCAACATACTTGTGGCACTGCCGTTTAGGTCATATTGGTCTAAAGTGCACGAAGAAACTCCATGCAGATGGAATTTCGGAATCACTTGATTATGAATCATTTGATACTTGCGAACCATGCCTCATGTGCAAGATGACTAAAACTCCGTTCTCTGCAACAATGGAGCAAGCTAATGACTTACTGGAAATAATACATACCGATGTATGCGGTCCAATGAGTGGTGAAGCACGCGACGGGTATCGTTGTTTCTCACCTTCACAGATGATTTGAGTAGGTATGGGTATATCTACTTGATAAAACACGAGTCTGAAACATTTGAAAAGTTCAAAGAATTTCAGAGTGAAGTCGAGAATCATCATAACAAGAAAATAAAGTTTCTACGATCTGATCGCAGAGGAGAATAATTGAGTTTGGCCTTCATTTAAAACAATTGGGAATTGTTTCACAACTCATGCCACCTGGAACACCACAGCGTAATGGTGTATCTGAATGTCGTAATTGTACTTTATTGGATATGGTACATTCTATGATGTCTCTTACTGAATTACCACTATCTTTTTGGGGTTATGCATTAGAGACAACCACACCGTATGAACAATGGTTTGGCAAGAAACATAAGCTGTCGTTTCTTAAAGTTTGGGGTTGCGACATTTATGTCAAAAGGATTCAGCCTGATAAGCTTGAATCCAAATCGGAGAAGTGCGTCTTCATAGGATACCTGAAGGAAACAATTGGGTACACCTTCTACTACAGATCCGAAGGCAAGATCTTTGTTGCCAAGAATGGAATATTTATAGAGAAGGAGTTTCTCTCAAAAGTAGTGAGTGGGATGAAAGTAGAACTAGACCGGGCAATTATACCTTATTTCAATTTGGAAAGTAGCACATCAGAGAAATCCATTCTCGTGATGCTTACACCAACTAGAGAGGAAGTTAATGATGATGATTATGAAACTTCGCATCAAGTTACTAATGGACCTCGTAGGTCGAATAGAGCACGTTCCGCACGAGAGTGGTACGGTAATCCTGTCCTAGAAGTCATGTTACTAGACCATGATGAACCTACAAACTATGAAGAAGCTATTATGAGCCCAGATTCTGATAAATGTCTTGAAGCCATGACATCTGAGATAGGATCCATGTATGGGAACAAAGTGTGGACTTTGGTGGACTTTCCCGTTGATCAGCAAGCCATTGAGAATAAATGGATCTTCAAGAAGAAGACAAACGCTGATGGTAATGTTACCATCTACAAAGCTCTACTTGTCGCGAAAGGTTTTCAACAAGTTCAAGGGGTTGACTACGATGAGACCATCTCACCCGTAGAGATGCTTAAGTCAGTCCGAATCTTGTTAGCACTTGCCGCATTTTAAAATTATGAAATTTGGCAAATGGACATCAAAACTGCATGCCTTAATGGATTTCTTAAAGAAGAGTTGTATATGATGCAACCAGAAGGTTTTGTTAATCCTAAAGGTGCTAACAAAGTGTGCAAGCTCTAGTGATCCATCTATGGAGTGGTGCAAGCATCTCGGAGTTGGAATATACGCTTTGATGAGGTGATCAAAGCATATGATTTTATATAGACTTACAGTGAAGCCTGTTTGTAGAAGAAGGTTATTGGGAGCTCTACATCATTTCTGATATTATATGTCGATAACATATTGTAGATCAGAAATGATATAAATTTCTGGATAGCATAAAAGGATACTTGAATAAGAATTTTTCAATGAAAGTCCTCGGTGAAGCTGCTTATATATTGGGCATCAAGATCTATAGAGATATATAAAGATGCTTGATAGGACTTTCACAAAGCACATACCTTGATAAAGTTTTGAAGAAGTTCAAAATGGATCAGTCAAAGAAAGGGTTCTTGCCTATGTTACAAGGTGTGAAGTTGAGGAAGACTCAAAACTCGAGCACGGGAGAATATAGAGAGAGAACGAAAGTCATTCCCTATGCCTCCGTCATAAGTTCTACAAAGTATGACATGCTGTGTACCAGACCTGTTGTGTGCCTTGCCATGAGTTTGGCAAGGGGGAACAATAGTGATCTATGAGTAGATCACTGGACAACGATCAAAATTATCCTTAGGTACCTAAAGAGGACTAAGGAAATGTTTCTCGGTTATGGAGATGATAAAGCGTTCGTCGTAAGATTGTATGGCGCCTCCTCCCACCCACCACCCCTAAACCCTAGCTCCCCGGTGATCTCCACTTCTCTCGACTAATTTGGTGATCTAATCCACTCACATTGTTCAGCGTTCCAAGATCTCTCTCCTCATATCTTAGGAGAGGGATTCCTCAACTGGATCTACCCTTGGCTTGGATTTCTCCAAGGGTAGTGTTTTTGCAGATGAGATCTACAAGGCTTCTGGCCTCATGTTCATCCTGAGGTTGATCGAGGGGCTTTTACCCTCGTGGTTTCGTTCAGCAGGCATGATTTCAGGCTCAATGAGGATTCTGTGGCCGCAACTCTCGAATCTGCGTTGGGAGGTTCGGCTATTGATCTATGGGTTTCATACATTGCTGACAAGGTATTTAGCTTTAATGTTTCATGCAAGGAAGTTGGTTTTCACATTGTTGATACTAGATCCTATTCTTGCCCCCAATTCAAATGCTATTTTCATTTGTGGGGTAATGGGGGACCGAATTGGTATCGTGAGTTCAAAATTTGGAAAAAAGAGTGATGCAGAATGGGTTTTAGTTAGCCCCTCCAAACGTAGGGCGGCCTTGGGACTTCTTGCAATGCATCATCCTCCTGTTAAGTCAGCCATTAAGTCTGAATCCACTGTCCGGAAGCGTTTATCTTTTGCTACGTTTAAAAATTATGATGTGTGCAGAGGGTATAGATATCATGGGTCTGCTGATTGTATTGCTGCCACGGAAAGTGTTGGTTATGAGCTTCCTCCTAGAGAGCGTGTTGTTATTCATCCACCACCGCCAGAAAAATTAAATTGGACCTTGGCTTCACTGCCGATCGTTTTTGGCACGGTGAGTTCGTCGGTGATCCAACAACATTCATCGTTGGAGGATACTGTCCCGGATATTGCGCCGGCTGGTACGGGCGGGAATTTAGGTGCTTCAAATCAACCTAGTTTGGGCCCAACTTTGCCAGGCCCATCTCTGCCAAGTTCTTCTCAAGCTGAAGCCTCTTTTGAGCAAATGATTGATGATATGGTTGAAAAAATTGTTACGTGTCAGATTTGCTTTATGCAAGGGCCTTTTTCTTCTTCGTGCACGTCAACTTTAAAGTGCCTGGGTTGTTCTCGGGTCGGTCATAGGAGGTGTGATTGCGCCCGTTTTGCGCAGCGTCTTGGGTTAGTTTGGAAACCCAAACCCGTTGTCGTTCTAGTTTCCGAGGTTCAACCTACAGAAGCCAGGAATATCTCTCTGACAGGATATCTACCAAACTTGGACTCCTCTGCTTCCATTGCACCGTCCACTTCGCCCAATTCCATCCATCTTGGCCCCTCGACTCCTCTGGGCTCACCACCGGTGACGCCACCTCCGCTCCCTGAGCCGCCATCGCCGCCGCCTGCCATAGAAAACTTCCCTTCCTATCCAATGCAGTATGTCCCACCTGGTCACCATATCATTGATGCTGGAGACGCGCGTTGGCCGCGTACGTTTCTCACGCCACACGTTCCGATTGTGCGTTGCCACGAGGATTACATGCTGGCAGAGGTGATGCCCGTACCAGAGGCAAACGAGATTGGAGCTGCTCGCCAGGAAGTTGCAGACTGGCTGGAGGCTCATGGATATCAGGTTCGCTCTGTCCAGCCCTGGATTAATGCGGTCGGTCTTTTCAGAGTTAGAGATCCGGCAGTGCGGTTTTCACTTCTCCAACTGCCCCTCAGCCTTTGGGCAACGATCGTTTTGTTTGTTTTATGAAGCATGATGAGGGTGAGAGCTTTTGTGGAGCTCAGGGTTTCTGCCAAGGGTTAATTATGTTGCTGGGTATCCCTTTGGATCTGCGCAACACGGAGAATATCCGAGCTGCAGTCAATACCTTTGGCAAGTTTCATCATTGGAATAGTCAAGATCCTTATTTGGTCAGAACACTTGTGTTTGCATCCTTTCCTGAAGATGTGCTTGTTCCGCGGGATGTGGTTTTCAATGACTATGCTGCGTGGGGTGGGGCTCGAGTGTCATGGACTGCACCAGTTTACATACTTGGTGCCAACTTTGCTGAGCAAATGCCCCATGATTAGGATTGGATGCCTATAAATGGAAACCCGCACCCTCTGCCTGGTGTGCCTTTTCCAAAGCTCCCTCCTTTTGTATTGCCCCCTTACCCAGCTATGGGCTGGAATGAAATACCCCCTCCTCCTCCGGAGCAGCCACACATGGCAGATAACAACTGGGGCAATGCTATTTGGGGAGATGAAGATGAGGTTGTTCAAGAGAATGTGCAACCTGAGCAGCAGTCCATGGTCTTAGTTCTTTCTGATGATCTCTCTGGCTCTGTTGAGCAAAACATTCAGCCTAATTTTGTTCTGGTTTTTGAAGTTGAGCACAATGTTGAGCAACCTGTTGTGGAGATGCAGCCTGTGGTGGAGGAACAACCTGTGGTGGAGGATCCCGTCTATAACCCTGAAGATTGGGCCATAGTGGTTTATAGACCTCCAGATCCTGTCCAGAACACTAATGAAGTTGATACTGTGCTTTCTATTGCCGCCTTTGATGTGCCCAAAGTGCTCTTTGGGCCCGAGCTGCCTCCAGCGTTGGTTTTTAGAAGGAATTTTGAAGCTTTTCTGCAAACTGAGACTAGTTTTCAGCTAACGAGGTCTATTGACATGCTGCCTATTCAGTCTTCTATGCTTTCCAAGAGGAGTTGGGATTTGGCTTTTGATGTGCCAACCTTGACCTATCAGCCACCTGAACAGGAGCATAGGCATGTGGCAAGGGTCCTCTTTCCATCAATTGAAGGCTCCTCTGACAGAGAGGTAATGCTATCTGACCATCCTACAGTGTCTGATGATACACCAACTCAGGAACAGAGAAAGAGCAGAAGGCCAAGGAAGACCTTGGCGCCCACTCCAATTGTGGAGACGTCTGTTAGGAGGTGTACCAGAGGATCTCTGCAATGGGATGGTTTCAAGCCAATTTTTCAGGAACTGCCTATGCAGCCCAAGAGGAGGAAGCCCAAGTCCAAGCCTTTTTCTACAAGTCTATCAGATAACCTGCAGGATGAACAACTCGAAGATCTCCCACCTCCAACTCCGATCAGCAAGTTGCAGTAGATTGGAAATGAGCTTGGCATACCAGATGATCTGCTTACTATGGAGAAGCTTATGGCTGATCCCTCTGCTACGCCTAATAACAATGCAAATGTGTAATGGTCTTCTAGTGAGTGGGGGGTGGCAGCTACTTTATTTTGGTCTTTATATGTCAGGGTTGTGTTCTTTTGTTGAGCCCTGTAATGGTTTATTTGTGTTATGTTGGACCTATGCTACTTTTATTATTGCTGGCATTAAGTGCCATCAAACTTCTCTGTCTACTCATATATGTTTTAATGAGTAATGCATGTAAGAACTGGAGTGTGTTATGCTGGAATGTTAGAGGCTTGAACTCAGGTGTAAGACAAAGAGCTGTCAGGCAGAAGTTGGATCAGAGTAACTGTGCAATTGCTTGCTTTCAAGAAACAAAATGTGACTCATTTGATTTTCGATCAGTTAGATCCTTCTGCCCTAAAATATTTGATAGTTTTGCCTTCTCCCCTTCTGTTGGAACTTCTAGGGGAATTTTGGTTGTTTGGAACTCACCTATTTTTTGGGGCACTGTGATTGAGATATAGCCATTTGCAGTCCTAGTCCAGTTCATTTCCAAACAAAATAATGAGAAATGGTTTTTAGTATCTGTGTATGGCCCCTGTCAAGGGGAAGCCAGGGACAACTTTGTTAGTTGGATGTATAATTTGCAAATTCATTTGGGGAAAATTGGCTCCTGGTGGGTGATTTCAATTTCATAAAATCTTGATAACAGGAACCTGCCTTGGGGGGATCTGAATGATATTTTTATTTTCAATGAAATCATTGCACACTTAGGGCTGCTGGAACTGCCTCTTAAGGGTAGATCTTACACATGGTCTAATATGCAAGATAACCCTTTATTAGAGAAGTTGGACTGGTTCTTCACATCTGTTGATTGGATCTCTACATATCCTATGACCGAAGTTTTGCCCATGGCCAGAACTGCTTCTGACCATGTGCCATGTGTGGTCACAATTAAAACCTCTATCCCCAAATCTAAAATATTTCGTTTTGAAAATTATTGGGTGGAGCTTGAGGGGTTTATGGAATGTGTGCAGAATTCATGGCAGAAGCCCTCTAATAAACATCACATCACTGCCAGGATATCTGACAAATTTAAGTGTTTGAGAGGTGCTCTGAAGAAGTGGCAAATGAATATTTCTAAGCTGAAAGTCTTTATTTCCAAATGCAATGAGGTCATACTATGTCTTGATGGCCTTGAGGAGTTAAGGCCTTTATTTAGACCTGAATTCAACTTCAGAAAAGTGGTTAAACTGCATGTGGAACACCTATTACATCTTCAGTTTCTTTATTGGAAAAAAGGTGTACAATCAGGTATATTAAACTGGAAGGAAAGAACACTAAATTCTTTCATGCAATGGCCGCTGAGAGGCATAGAAGAAACTCTATTGCTTCTTTGAAAGACATTGATGGGTCAGTGCTCTCCCAACATTCTCAGATGGAGGCAATTATCTGGAATTGTTTCAAGAACAGAATGGGAGTTTCTTCTGGTGTAATCATGGGTTTTGACCTCAATACTTTGCTAAAACCTGTTGATGGGTTGGATTTCCTTACTGAGCCTTTCACAAAGGAGGAAATGGATGACACAGTTAAGCATATGCCCATTGATAGAGCCCCTGGACCAGATGGTTTTAATGGATTGTTCTTTAAAAAGTGTTGGCACATTATCTGTCGGGATTTTTATTAGTTGGCTGAGTCCTTTCATTCTGGAAATGCTAATCTGGAGAATATTAATGGCTCTTACATTACCTTGATCCCTAAAAAGCTGGCTCCTAAAGAAGTTGGAGATTACAGGCCAATTTCTTTGATAGGGATGGGGCTCAAGTTTTTATCAAAAATGGCTGCTAATAGGTTCCAGAAGATCATCATGGCATGTATCCATAAGAATCAGTATGGTTTTATTAAGAGCAGGACTATTCAGGATTGTATTGGTTGGTCTCTGGAGTATTTGCGTTAGTGTCATCAATCCAAGAGGCCTATAATAATTCTTAAATTGGACTTTGAAAAGGCTTTTGACTCAATTGAACATGATGCTATTCTGCAGATCCTTAAGTTCAAAGATTTCAATCAGAAATGGATATCCTGGGTCAAGAAGTTGCTCTCCACTGGGACATCATCTGTTCTACTAAATGGTGTGCCTGGTAGGCAGTTTCTTTGTAGGAAAGGGGTGAGGCAAGGGGATTGTCTCTCACCTTTACTCTTTGTTATTGCTGCTGATCTGTTACAGTCAGTAGTTAATGATATGTTCAGGAGGGGAATTCTACAAATGCCTATACCATGCCATGATCAGGATTATCCAATAGTGCAATATGCAGATGATACTCTAATCATCTTACCTGCAGACAAAATTCAGCTTCTGGCTCTGAAAGACATGTTACAGGTGTTTTCCACATCAAATGGGCTAGTGGTTAATTATCACAAGTCTTCTATGGTGCCTATTAATGTTGATGATGACTCTATCAAGGTTTGGCTGCTATTTTGGATGTCAATTGGGTAAAATGCCCTTCACTTACCTGGGCCTGCCTGTTGGTACTACTAGGCCTAAAATGGTGGATTTTATGCCACTTGTGGACTGTATGGAAAGGAGGATGACAGCCAGTTCTTCATTTCTGAATCAAGGGGAAAGACTTCAATTCCTCAATTCTGCTCTGTCTTCCTTGCCCATATTTTATCTTTGTAGTTTGCTCTCCCCTGCAAGAATTTTAAAGCAATTAGAGAGAATTCAGAGGCAGTGTCTATGGAGAAAGCACAGGGATGAAGCCGGGACCTCATTTGTAGGCCTAAAAATAAAGGAGGGCTGGGGATTTTGAATTTAGGTGTACAGAACATGGCTCTGTTGCTAAAACATTTGCACAAATTTTTAAATAGAGTTGACCTACCATGGGTTTCTCTTATTTGGGACACCTATTATCACTCTTCTGTTCCTCAGGGGACTGAGCTTTGTGGTTCCTTTTGGTGGAAGGATATCTGCAAGTTGCTGGATCATTACAGAAATACTACTTGGATTCAAGTAAACTCTGGGAACTCTGCTCTGTTTTGGTCTGATAAGTGGAAGATTGGGGATTCAGTTGCACCTTTGCAATCAAGGTTCTCTAGGCTCTTTTGTTATGTGAAAGATCCATAGGTCACAGTTTATGAAGTCTTCCAATCGCTGGATATGATTAACATGTTCCATCTACCTCTATCTGCTCAAGCATATCAGGAGCTTTTGACCGTACAAGATCTTATGGCTTCCTGCAGTAGAGAAGTGGAGCAAAAGGAGACTTGGTTCTGGCAGGGGACATGTAATGCTTTCAAGCCCAAGCTCTTCTACTCATTCATGCATTCTAACATGTCCTTCAATCCTCTTCTTCTTTGGATTTGCAAATCCTCATGCACAATGAAAATCAAAGTGTTTGCCTGGATGTTGATCATGGACAGGATTAATACTAACGACATGGTTGAAAGAAGACATTGGCATCTTGATGATGGGGTTAACTGCTTTCTTTGTCCCTTGAGAGCTAGGGAAACCAGAAACCACCTGTTCTTTGAATGTAACTTCAGTGTCAGAATATGGAGCTATCTGCAAATTACGTGGTCACCAGGGGATGACATGTCTGCCATTGTTTTGCAAGCCAAGTAGGATTTTGCTTAGCCTTTGTTTACTGAAGTTGTTTTTGTTGCTTGCTGGAACATCTAGATAATAAGGAATGCAAAAGTGTTTAGGCATGAGAGACAAAGTTTTAATAAATGGAGAAGTGCATTCATCCATGATATTACACTAATGCGGCACAGAGTGAAGGCTAGATACAAGGAGGACTTGCTCAAATGGATTTCATTCTTACCCCCTTGAGGTTCTTTTGATGTTTCAGTACATTAGTTCTCTTTCATTGTTTTGTTTTTCTCCTAATTTCCCCTTGTAATCCTTGTACATTGTTTCTTATGCTTTTAATAAAAGTTAAATGTTGTGGGGGGTTCCCCTACAGTTCCCAGTAAAAAAAAGCGTTCGTCGTAAAGAGTTACATCAATGCAAGTGATCCGGATGACTCTGAGTCTCGATCTGGATACATATTGAAAGTGGGAGCAATTAGCAAGAGTAGCTCCATGCAGAGCATTGTAGACATTGAAATTTGCGAAATACATACGAATTTGAATGTGACAGACCCGTTGAATAAACCTCCCTAAGAAGAAAAACATGATCAGACCTTAAGTACTCTTTGGGTGTTAATCCCATGGCGATGTGAACTAGATTATTGACTCTAGTAAACTCTTTGCGTGTTAACTTGGTCACATGGCGATCTGAACTATGGGTGTTAAATTACATAGTGATGTGAACTAGATTATTGACTCTAGTAAACTCTTTGGGTGTTATCTTGGTCACATGGCGATCTGAACTATGGGTGTTAAATTACATAGTGATGTGAACTAGATTATTGACTCTAGTGCAAGTGGGAGACTGAAGGAAATATGCCCTAGAGGAAATAATAAATTTTTTATTTTATATTTCCTTATTCATGAAAAAGGTTTATTATTCATGCTAGAATTGTATTGATCGGAAACTTAAATACATGTGTGAATACATAAACAAATATTGTGTCCCTAGTAAGCCTCTACTATACTAGCTCGTTCATCAAAGATAGTTTAGGTTTCCTAACCATGGACATGTGCTGTCATTCGATAACGGGATCAAATCATTAGGATAATAATGTGATGGGCAAGACACATCCGTTAGCTTAGCATAATGATCGTTCAGTTTTATTGCTATTGCTTTCTTAATGTCAAATACATATATTCCTTCGACTATGAGATTATGCAACTCCCGGATACCGGAGGAATACCTTGTGTCCTATCAAATGTCACAACATAACTGGGCGATCATAAATATGCTCTACAGGTATCTCCGAAGGTGTTTGTTGAGTTGGAATAGATCGAGATTAGGATTTGGCACTCCGAGTATCCGAGAGGTATCTCTGGGCCCTCTCAGGAATACACATCATAAGCTTGCAAGCAAATGACTAAAGGAGTTAGTCACAAGATGGTGTATTACTGAATGAGTAAAGAGACTTGCCGGTAACAAGATTCAACTATGTATGAAGATACCGATAATCGAATCTCAGGCATGTGACATACCGATGGACAAAGGGAATTACGTATGTTGTCATAACGGTTCGACTGATAAAATCTTTGTAGAATATGTGGGAGGCAATATGGGCATCCAGGTTCTGCTATTGGTTATTGACCATAGAGGTGTCTCGGTCATGTGTACATAGTTCTCGAACCCGTAGGGTACGCATTCTTAAAGTTCGTTGACGATGTATTGTTATATGAGTTATATGTTTTGGTGACCGAATGTTGTTAGAAGTCCTAGATGAGATCACGGACATGACGAGGAGTCTCGAAATGGTCGAGAGGTAAAGATTGATATATAAGACGATGGTATTTGGAAACCGAAAGTGTTTCGGGGCGTACCGTGAAGGAATCGGGTCACGGGAAGGGGGCGCCACCCTCCCCTGCCTTTCCCCACACTCCAAATAAGGAATGGGGGGCGCGGCTTAGGAGGGACCCCAAGTAGGATTCCTCCTACTTGGACGCCTCCTTTGAATGCTCATCCCTTCATCCCACCTATATATATGTGGGAGGGGAGCGCCTAGCACACACCAGATCAATTGTTAGCCATTTGCGGCGCCCCCCTCCACCGTTTACACCCCGGTCATGTTTTCGTAGTGCCTAGGAAAAGCCCTGCGGATATCACTTCACCATCGCCGTCACCACGCCGTTGTGCTGATGGAACTCAATTACTACCTCGACGTCTTGCTGGACCAAGAAGGTGAGGGATGTCACCGAGCTGAACATGTGCAGAACAAGGAGGTGCCGTATGTTTCGTACTAGATCAGTTGGGCGGAGAAAGTTCAACTACATCAACCGCGTTGTGAAACACTTATGCTTATGGTCAACTAGGGTACGTAGACACACTCTCCCCCTCGTTTCTATGCATCTTCATGGATAGATCATTGGGTGTGCGTAGAATTTTTTTTGTTTTCCATGCAAAATTTCCCAACAATGTTTTGCATTCTACTGCTATACACTTGGAATTTCAAGTGTAGGTTGATTGCTTGACTTGTCATAATTTCTAAAATCTGCCCACAACTAAAATTGGGAAAAGGTAAGATTTTTCTTTCGTCAAGTAGTCTAATCACCCCCCTCCAGACACACTTTCGATCCTACAAGTGTTATCAGAGCTTTGGTCTCCATTGGCCTTGATTTCCATAGTATTGGGGATCATAGCCTAGGTTTCACAACCTAGGAGAGTATGGCGTATAACGAAGGTAACTATCACCATAGAGGTCCTTACTTTGATTGTAAAAAATCTGCTAGTTGGAAGCATAAGATCAAAATGCATATTCTTGGTCATAACCCCATCATTTCGGTTGTTGTGCGTGTTGGCTTGCAAGGTGAATTCTTTGAAGATGGTAAAGAACTGGATCATGAAGAAACCGCGGAAGAATTGAAGATGTTGCAATACAATGCTTGCCATATTCTCTTCAATGGATTGTGCCCTGAAGAATTCAAGAAACTTAACTGCCTTGAGAATACAAAGGAAATTTGGGATACTTTGGTTGATATGTACGAAGGTACCGAGTCCGTCAGGAAATCCAAGTTAGATTTGCTTCAAAGTCAACTTGACAAGTTCAAGATGAAGGATGCTGAAGGAGTTGCTGAAATGTACTATAGGCTTGCTCTCATCACAAAAGAGATTGCCTACTTAGGAAGTGAAGAGATGACCGACAAATTTATAATCAATAAGATCCTTAGAGCATTGGATTGAAAATATGATACCGTGTGCACATTGATCCAAATGATGTTGTCGGCATTCTGGCATCGAGTATACCTAGACCTGCCAGCCTGTGGCCCACGGCATGGTTCGTTTGACGGTCTGGTAAGGTCCAGTGGCAAGGCCTCCAAGACAAGACCCTTGCGAGGGCCCCATCCCCGCGAGGTGGACGACATCAAGACCTCCAGAGGAGCGGCCTCCCCAGGTTGCCTCCCGAGGAGCGGAGATTTCGATGCAGGTACCCATCCTCATGAGGTTGCGATGATGTGAGCCATGACGACCAAGGCCGCATGGTGAATAACACCAAGGCAGTTTCCCTTTAGTTGCTAAGGGAGCAAGGACGGCCGCAGGTTCCTGAGGAACCCCCAAAGCTTTCCATTCTGGTGAAACGAGACCAGGACCACGAGCTCGGCAGGACGGATATCATCATCGCGCCCACAGCTATGTCACGACCAGAGGCTTTGCAGGCGAAGACCACCTTTTATTAGAATTAGATGTACTTCTTGTCCCGTTTCATATTGGCCACTGTGGGATCCCTTCCCGCCTAAGTTTTTAGGGAAGAGGACCAAGGCCACTATAAAGATAGGTTAGCCACCACTGTACAGGGGGATAGGATCCATTCCACCCTCAACACCAGAGCCCTCGCGATGATGTTCATCCACTATACTAGTTCATCCTCAGCATCCTCGTGAGGCCAATCCAGCACAAAGCAGGAGTTGGGTTTTACACCGCAAGGTGGCCTGAACCTGGGTAAACTGTTGTGTTCATCTTCTTCCCTAATCGCACAAACTCGATGAGGCTAGGCTTAAAACTTTAGAGGTCGAGATCTTCGCACACGCCCCAAAGTTCGAACCTTCTTGGGTCTGCGGAGCACTAAATCCCACATTTGTCGCACTAGGTAGGGGCATGTTGAAGCTTCGCCTCTTCACCGATCACGCTCCGCCCTCTCTTCATCGCCCCCATGCCGGGCACTGCCCTGTAGACGTGGCCTCCCAAAGCCTACGGGAGCGCCGCAGGCTGCCTGTCCTTCACTCAAGGCGTGCACCGGGTAAGGAGGCATGTGAGATTTAGGCCAGCGCTGCCCCCGCGGTACGACAGCGCTGCAGGCCCCAAGGAGTTCCTCTGGTTGTACGAGTAGGCCATCCGAGTGGCAGGTGGCGATGAAAAGGCCATAGCAAACTAGTTTTGCCTGGCCTTCATGGAGGTCCCACGATTTTGGCTGCGCGGCCTCCCGGACACATCGATCTCCTCTTGGCAGGAGCTCCACGTCCATTTCGTCGCATGCCTTGCGACACTGGCGCCCCATGCAGTCGCATGCATCATCGGCGGGTCATTGGCGCCTGCCTCTGGCCGCCACATCAAGCAGTTTCCATTGGACGGGCGCTAGACGGTCGCAGGGAGAGGCTTTTCGAGGCCAAAAGATGCCCGAGCTCAGGATCACCTTCAATTCTAAAGATCGTCCCAAGACGACGGTTGTCGGTGTCAAAACCGGCGGATCTCGGGTAGGGGGTCCCGAACTGTGCGTCTATGGCCGATGGTAACAGGAGACAAGGGACAAGGTGTTTACCCAGGTTCGGGCCCTCTCTATGGAGGTAATACGCTACGCCCTGCTTGATTGATATTGATGAATATGAGTATTACAAGAGTTGATCTACCTCGGGATCGTAATGGCTAAAACCCTAGAGGTCTAGCTTGTATGGCTATGATAATGAGTATCTCCTATATGAACTAAGTCCTCCGGTTTATATAGACACCGGAAGGATCTAGGGTTACATAATGTCGGTTACAAAGAAAGGAATCTACATATTTGATGCCAAGCTTGCCTTCCACGCTAAGGAGAGTCCCATCCGGACACGGGTGCCGTCTTCGGTCTTCACATCTTCAAAGCCCATCAGTCCGGCCCATGGCTAACAGGCCAGACGCCCGAGGACCCCTTAGTCTAGGACTCCCTTAGTAGCCCTTGAACCTCGCTTCAATGACAAGGTATCCGATGCATAGTGCTGTCTTCGGCATTGCAAGGCGGGTTCCTCCTTCCGAACTCCAAAATAGTCTTCAGACGAATTGATTGTGTTCGGACCTGTAACATCCAGCCGTGGAGAGTATAGTATTCTACGAATCCGATCTCCTAACAACCTTTAGTAATGTGACGTCACGCTTCTCGGTCATTATTTCGAACCGTTTCCCGTCCTGCCGTTCCACGTTTCGGTGCGTGGTTTTCATTGACATATCTCGTCGAAGCAGAGATCATGTCCCCTAATTGCGGGATTTTCATCAATACGAGTGTGGGTAACTCAACCATCCTGCGGGAAAGATTCCTTAGGAATAGGCAGGTTCTTAGGCTTAGGAGAAGGCGTTCAATACCCGCGGCCTTTATAAAAGAAAGAAGGGCCGTCCTTTTATGCCAAACCTCTGCTCAACCTTCCCAACCTCAAGCTCTAGCACCCAAGGTTCGATTTCATCGTTTCAAGCCTCCTCATCATGTCCGGACCTAGTTTTCAAGGACGATGGGTGGCTTCCTCCGTTACAGAGGAGGATATCGCAAAGCTTCGGACAGCTAGATATTTGACCACGGAGGTCCACCATAGGCTTCCTGCTCCAAGACAGGTTATTCCGACCCCCAGATCTGGCGAGAGGGTCGTGTTCATCTCCCATTTCCTCTGGGGCTAGGTTTCGCTCTTCACCCCTTCCTCCGGGGGCTAGGTTTTGTTCTTCACCTCTTCGTCTGGGGGATACTGTTTTATTACAGACTAGAATTTCATGACCTAGCCCGGGACACTATCCTCCATGTCTCGGCGTTCATCATTACATGCGAGGGCTTCCTCCGAATCCCCCCCACACTTCGGCTTATGGCTCAAGAACTTCAATGTGAAGCCGAAGGTAGTCGATAGGGAACAGGTGGAGTACGGCGATGCTATGATTAGCCAACTCACCAGCACTCCTTGGCCAAAAGGTTCCTTTACTGAAACTTCCAATCACTGGCAGCGGGAGTGGTTTTATGTCATGACCCCGATTCCAAGTCACATCGATCTAGCCGGTAACACCTCATATCACATTGCAGCCTCACGCACGGTATCCCCACGGGTGTCGCCTTACCATGGCCTGGGACCGTTTGCGCCTTTTGGCTCACGTATATGATAGTGTCACTAGCATCCTTATGACAGAGAACCTGGGCCGACATGGCTAGTCGTGAACCCAAAGCAGCACAGACCTATGGAGACAGGCATACATGAATCACATCGAGCATGTCGGTCATCAGCCTGTGACTCCGGGCTGTAGCACTGGGCTAACAGGACTCCAGGGAACCCGGGCTGTAGCAGGCTAGGCAGGACTCTGGAAGTCACCACGTGACATTTCCCCGAAGGGACAGACATAGGAACGAAGTGAAACACATGCCGGCCAGTCAAGTATCCTGAGCAATAGTGCTGGGCTAGCAGGACTCCAGTGAACCGGGCTGTAGCGGACTACTATGGCTCAAGGAGCACTAGACTACATTTTCCCATAAGAGAGGCTGCCAAGGATAAACAACTAGATTGTCGGATCCCACACATACCAAGCATTTCAATCATGCACACAATATGCTCGATATGTGCAAATACAACATGGCATCACAACAAAACTCTACAACTCAAGTACTTTATTTAAAGGCTCCAGAGAGCCATACATAACATGTTCATACAGGTAGGGGTCACATGACCCAACACTCAAGTCATACAAGCATACAAGCACATGCGGAAGCAAATAGTCTGAGTACAGACACTAGAAAGAAAGAAGGCTTCTCGAAGCCTGTCTATCTACATAGGGCCCTCCATGGCCAGGATCACCACTTGGGTGGCAAGTCACTCATCGACGTCAAGGTCTACATAAAACCCATCGGAGGGGGCGGTGTTGTCATCTGAAAACAGTAATTAAAGCAAACATGAGTACAAAGGTACTCAACAAGTCTTCAACAGAACCTACTATACGTGCTCATTCTCAAGAAGGTGGTGGAGTTATTGCAGCAAGCCAACTTTGACTATTGGCTAAGCTATCCTACGAGACACCACCAGTAAAAATAGTTTTCGCACACGAGTCCACTAATCACGAACACAATACTCCACCGGGGATCCTCCCTCGTCACCCTATGAGACGGCCATCCTCGGTACTCACACTTATCTTGAGTCTTTTAGTAGTAGCCATTAACTTGTCTATGAAATGTATAGGCAACCAAGTAGTCCTTTACCGCGGACGCGGCTATTCGAATAGATGATGTTAACCCTGCAGGGGTGTACTTCTTCATACACGCTCTCACCACTTACCGTCGTTTACACGACATGTACTCGGCAACCTTCAAGCGGAAGCCCAACGAGGGTGTCGGCCACGGCCTAACTAAACACTCAAGTCTCTAGTCTAAGTTTATCGCCTATCCAGGTTCCATCTGAAGGGAGTCCGACCGAGGTTTCCACATACGGCCCCGAATGATGTGAACATGGTCTCGAGATGCCAAACGGGCGCCCGGCATACCCGGGCACGGTGTATCTACCGCAAAATAGCCCACCCCTAGGGTCAGCGCTACGCACGGCCGCCAACACATAACCTACAAACACCAGAAACTAATTGCAACTCCTGGACAGAGTACTAGGGTGATTAAGAAGCCAAGAGGGTCCATTGGTTTCGGGCCCAATGTATGGTAGTAGCTGATTCTTAAATCACACATACAGGTCTCAGTTCTTAGGGACGACCTCAATGAAACAACCCACCATGTACTCCTACATGTCCTCTCATCGATACCTTTACCAAATCATGTTCAACACATTCCTCACATTACTGACATAATCATTTCTCTCTAGCCCATCACCCAGATGAACCAGACCTGACACAACTCTAAGCATAGCAGGCATAGCAAGGTAGGAAACACATACATTGCTCAATCAACTCCTACACATGCTAGTTGGTTTCATCTAGTTAGTGTGGCAATGACAGGTCATTCAGAGGATAAGTGTTCGACTGCCGCAGCACACAGCAGTTTGAATCGTTTTTGTCTTAATGCAGTAAATGAGAGCAGAGGCGAGAACATGGGATTGTATCGATATGATCAATGGGGCTGCTTGCCTGATGGAGTAGTATTAGGGTACTGCCCTTCAGTTGGGTACTCGGAGGTATCCTCGGAGGCAGAACCTACCATGAGAGACACCACATAAGATAATCAACACAAGGCAATATGAAACAATATGATGCATGCTATGACATGGCAAAATGACGTGTCCTGCCTAATGCAATGTGAAACAAGTTGAATTGGGTCCATTTGAATCAAAGATTCAAATGGAAGCTTAAGTTCTTATGCATAATAAGTGTATTAGCTTGTTTTGTTGGGGAGAGTTGCAGAAAACAAAAAAAATTCCTACGGTTTCACCAAGATCCATCTATGAGTTCATCTAGCAACGAGTGATCGGATTGCATCTACATACCTTTGTAGATCACGCGCGGAAGCGTTCAAAGAACGGGGATGAGGGAGTCGTACTCGACGTGATCCAAATCACCGGAGATCCTAGCGCCGAACGGACGGCACCTCCATGTTCAACACACGTACGGTCAGCGTGACGTCTCCTCCTTCTTGATCCAGCAAGGGGGGAGGAGAGGTTGATGAAGATCGAGCAGCACGACGGCGTGGTGGTGGATGCAGGAGTCACCACAGCAGGGCTTCGCCGTTCTACTACGAGAGGGAGAGGTGTAGCAAGGGGGGCGCACCAGCCCACTATGGGCTGGTTCCCCTCCCCACTTCAGGCCATGGGGCCCTTCGGGATGGGTGGTCCCACCCGGTGGACCCCCGGGAACCATCCGGTGGTCCCGGTACAATACCAGTGACCCCAGAAACTCTCCCGATGGCCGAAACTGCACTTCCTATATATAATTCTTCACCTCTGGACCATTCCGGAACTCCTCGTGACGTCCGGGATCTCATCCAGGACTCCGAACAAATTTTGGGTAACTGCATATTCATATCTCTACAACCCTAGCGTCACCAAACCTTAAGTGTGTAGACCCTACGGGTTCGGGAGACATGTAGACATTACCGAGAGGGATCTCCGGTCAATAACCAACAGCGGGATCTGGATACCCATGTTGGCTCCCACATGCTCCTCGATGATCTCATCGGATGAACCATGATGTCGAGGATTCAAGCAACCCCATATACAATTCCCTTTGTCAATCGATACGTTACTTGCCCGAGATTCGATCGTCGGTATCCCAATACCTCGTTCAATCTCGTTACCGGCAAGTCACTTTACTCATACCGTAATGCATGATCCCATTACCAGACACTTGGTCACTTTGAGCTCATTATGATGATGCATTACCGAGTGGGCCCAGAGATACCTCTCCGTCATACGGAGTGACAAATCCCAGTCTTGATCCGCGTCAACCCAACAGACACTTTCAGAGATACCTGTAGTATACCTTTATAGTCACCCAGTTACGTTGTGACGTTTGGTATAACCAAAGCACTCCTACAGTATCCGGGAGTTACACGATCTCATGGTCTAAGGAAAAGATACTTGACATTGGAAAAACTCTAGTAAACGAACTCTACGATCTTGTGCTATGTTTAGGACTGTCCATCACATCATTCTCCTAATGATGTGATCTCGTTATCAATGACATCCAATGTCCATAGTCAGGAAACCATGACTATCTATTGATCAACGAGCTAGTTAACTAGAGGCTTACTAGGGACATGTTGGTGTCTATCTATTCACACATGTATTACGATTTCCGGATAACACAATTATAACATGAATAAAAGACAATTATCATGAACAAGGAGATATAATAATAATCCTTTTATTATTACCTCTAGGGCATATTTCCAGCAGTCTCCCACTTGCACTAGAGTCAATAATCTAGTTACATTGTGATGAATC
Source organism: Triticum urartu (assembly GCF_056163025.1). Classification (NCBI taxonomy): domain Eukaryota; kingdom Viridiplantae; phylum Streptophyta; class Magnoliopsida; order Poales; family Poaceae; genus Triticum; species Triticum urartu. The sequence goes on along the minus strand of NC_141876.1, from coordinate 347,045,831 downwards.
GAACACCCATGGAATTCTGGTGTTGAGCATGTTTTGCTCTGGGGAGAGGTTTAGTCAACGGATCTGCTACATTCAGGTCCGTATGTACTTTACAAATATCTATGTCTCCATCTTGAACATTTTCACGAATGGAGTTGAAGTGATGCTTGATGTGCCTGGTCTTCTTGTGAAACCTGGGCTCCTTGGCAAGTGCAATAGCTCCAGTGTTGTCATAGAAGAGCTTGATCGGCCCCGACGCATTGGGTATGACTCCTAGGTCGGTGATGAACTCCTTCACCCAGATTGCTTCATGTGCTTCCTCCTAGGCCGCCATGTACTCCGCTTCACATGTAGATCCCGCCACGATGCTCTGCTTGCAACTGCACCAGCTTACTGCCCCACCATTCAAAATATACACATATCCGGTTTGTGACTTAGAGTCATCCAGATCTGTGTCGAAGCTAGCATCGACGTAACCCTTTACGACGAGCTCTTCGTCACCTCCATAAATGAGAAACATTTCCTTAGCCCTTTTCAGGTACTTCAGGATATTCTTGACCGCTGTCCAGTGTTCCTTGCCGGGATTACTTTGGTACCTACCTACCAAACTCACGGCAAGGTTTACATCAGGTCTGGTACACAACATGGCATACATAATAGACCCTATGGCTGAGGCATAGGGGATGACACTCATCTCTTCTATATGTTCTGCCGTGGTCGGACATTGAGCTGAGCTCAATTTCACACCTTGCAACACAGGCAAGAACCCCTTCTTAGACTGATCCATATTGAACTTCTTCAATATCTTATCAAGGTATGTGCTTTGTGAAAGACCTATGAGGCGTCTTGATCTATCTTTATAGATCTTGATGCCTAATATATAAGCAGCTTCTCCAAGGTCCTTCATTGAAAAACTCTTATTCAAGTAGGCCTTAATGCTGTCCAAAAGTTCTATATCATTTCCCATCAAAAGTATGTCATCTACATATAATATGAGAAATGCTACAGAGCTCCCACTCACTTTCTTGTAAACGCAGGCTTCTCCATAACTCTGCATAAACCCAAACGCTTTGATCATCTCATCAAAGCGAATGTTCCAACTCCGAGACGCTTGCACCAGCCCATAAATCGAGCGTTGGAGCTTGCACACCTTGTCAGCATTCTTAGGATCGACAAAACCTTCCGGCTGCATCATATACAATTCTTCCTTAAGGAAACCATTAAGGAATGCCGTTTTGACGTCCATTTTCCATATCTCATAATCATAGAATGCGGCAATTGCTAACATGATTCAGACAGACTTCAGCTTCGCTACGGGAGAGAAAGTCTCATCGTAGTCAACCCCTTGAACTTGCCGATAACCCTTAGCGACAAGTCGAGCTTTATAGATGGTAACATTACCATCCGCGTCCGTCTTCTTCTTAAAGATCCATTTGTTTTCTATCGCTCGCCGATCACCGGGCAAATCTGTCAAAGTCCATACTTTGTTTTCACACATGGATCCTATCTCGGATTGCATGGGTTCAAGCCATTTGTTGGAATCTGGGCCCGCCATCGCTTCTTCATAGTTCGAAGGTTCATCGTTGTCTAACAACATGATTTCCAAGACAGGGTTGCCGTACCACTCTGGTGCGGAACATGTCCTTGTGGACCTACGAAGTTCAGTAGAAACTTGATCTGAAGTTTCATGATCATCATCATTAACTTCCTCTCTAGTCGGTGCAGGCACCTCAGGAACATTTTCTTGAGTTGCACCACTTTCCGGTTCAATAGGTAATACTTCATCAAGTTCTACTTTCCTCCCACTTACTTCTTTCCAGAGAAACTCTTTCTCTAGAAAGGATCCATTCTTGGCAACAAAGATCTTGCCTTCGGATCTGAGGTAGAAGGTATACCCAATAGTTTCTTTAGGGTATCCTATGAAGACGCATTTTTCCGACTTGGGTTCGAGCTTTTCAGGTTGAAGTTTCTTGACCTAAGCATCGCATCCCCAAACTTTTAGAAAAGACAGCTTAGGTTTCTTCCCAAACCATAATTCATACGGTGTCGTCACAACAGATTTCGACGGAGCCCTATTTAAAGTGAATGCGGCAGTCTCTAAAGCATAGCCCCAAAATGATAGCGGTAAATCGATAAGAGACATCATAGATCGCACCATATCTAATAGATTGCGATTACGACGTTCGGACACACCATTATGCTAAGGTGTTCCAGGCGGCGTGAGTTGTGAAACTATTCCACATTTTCTTAAGTGTGTGCCAAATTCATGACTCAAGTATTCTCCTCCATGATCTGATCGTAGGAACTTGATTTTCCTGTCACGTTGATTTTCATCCTCACTCTGAAATTCCTTGAACCTTTCAAAGGTCTCAGACTTGTGTTTCATTAAGTAGACATACCCATATCAACTCAAGTCATCAGTGAGGGTGAGAACATAACGATAACCCCCGCGAGCCTCAACACTCATTGGACCGCACACATCAGTACTCATTGTTCCTGAGAATGGAGTCTTTGTCATTTTACCCATGAGGCATGGTTCGCACGTGTCAAATGATTCGTAATCAAGAGACTCTAAAAGTCCATCTGCATGGAGCTTCTTCATGCATTTGACACCTATGTGACCAAGGCGGTAGTGCCACAATTATGTGGGACTATCATTATCAACCTTACATCTTTTGGTACTCACACTATGAATATGTGTAGCATTACGCTCGAGATTCATTAAGAATAAACCATTCACCATCGGAGCATGACCATAAAACGTATCTCTCATATAAATAGAACAACCATTATTCTCGGATTTAAATGAGTAGCCATCTCATATTAAACAAGATCCTGATACAATGTTCATGCTCAAACTTGGCACTAAATAACAATTATTGAGGTTCAAAACTAATCCCGTAGGTAAATGTGGAGGTAGCGTGCCGACGGCGATCATATCGACCTTGGAACCATTCCCGACGCGCATCGTCACCTCGTCCTTCGCCAGTCTCCGCTTATTCCGCAGCTCCTGCTTTGAGTTACAAATGTGAGCAACTGCACCGGTATCAAATACCCAGGAGCTACTACGAGTACTGGTAAGGTACACATCAATTACATGTATATCACATATACCTTTCATTTTGCCGGCCTTCTTGTCCGCTAAGTATTTGGGGCAGTTCCGCTTCCAGTGACCACTTTCCTTGCAATAAAAGCACTCAGTCTCGGGCTTGGGTCCATTCTTTGGCTTCTTCCCAACAACTTGCTTGCCGGGCGCGGCAACTCCCTTGCCGTCCTTCTTGAAGTTCTTCTTACCCTTGCCTTTCTTGAACTTAGTGGTTTTATTCACCATCGGCACTTGATGTTCCTTTTTGACTTCTACCTCTGCTGATTTCAGCATTGCAAATACTTCAGGAATGGTCTTTTCCATCCCCTGCATATTGAAGTTCATCACAAAGCTCTTGTAGCTCGGTGGAAGCGACTGAAGGATTCTGTCAATGACCGTGTCATCTAGGAGATTAACTCCCAGCTGAGTCAAGCGGTTATGTAACCCAGACATAGTGAGCATGTGCTCACTGACAGAACTGTTTTCCTCCATCTTACAGCTGAAGAACTTGTCGGAGACTTCATATCTCTCGACCCGGGCATGAGCTTGAAAAACCATTTTCAGCTCTTCGAACATCTCATATGCTCCGTGTCTCTCAAAACTCTTTTGGAGCCCCGGCTCTAAGCTTTAAAGCATGCCGCACTGAACGAGGGAGTAATCATCGGTACGTGTCTGCCAAGCGTTCATAACGTCTTGTTCTGCAGGGAGAATAGGTGCTTCACCTAGCGGTGCTTGTAGGACATAATCTTTCTTGGCAGCTATGAGGATGATCCTCAGGTTCCGGACCCAGTCCGTACAGTTGTTGCCATCGTCTTTTAGCTTGGTTTTCTCTAGGAACGCGTTGAAGTTGAGGACAACGTTGGCCATTTGATCTACAATACATGTTGTAAAGATTTTAGACTAAGTTCATGATAATTAAGTTCATCTAATCAAATTATTCAATGAACTCCCACTTAGATAGACATCCCTCCAGTCATCTAAGTATAACATGATCCGAGTTAACTAGGCCGTGTCCGATCATCACGTGAGACAGACTAGTCAACATCGGTGAACATCTTCATGTTGATCGTATCTTCTATACGACTCATGCTCGACCTTTCGGTCTTCTATGTTCCGAGGCCATGTCTATACATGCTAGGCTCATCAAGTCAACCTAAGTGTTTGCATGTATAAATCTGTCTTACACCCATTGTATGTGAACGTTGGAATCTATCACACCCGATCATCACGTGGTGCTTCGGAACAACGAACTGTCGCAACGGTGCACAGTTAGCGGGAACACTTTCTTGAAATTATTACGAGGGATCATCTTATTTACTACCGTCGTTCTAAGTAAACAAGATGCAAAAACATGATAACCATCACATGCAATCAAATAATAATAATAGTGACATGATATGGCCAATATCACATAGCTCCTTTGATCTCCATCTTGGGGCTCCATGATCATCTTGTCACCGGCATGACACCATGATCTCCATAATCATGATCTCCTTCATCATGTCTCCATGAAGTTGCTCGCCAACTATTACTTCTACTACTATGGCTAACACGTTTAGCAATAAAGTAAAGTAATTTACATGGCGTTTCTCAATGACACGCAGGCCATACAAAAAATAAAGACAACTCCTATGGCTAATGCCGGTTGTCATACTCATCGACATGCAAGTCGTGATTCCTATTACAAGAACATGATCTCATACATCACATATATATCATTCATCATTCATCACAACTTTGGCCATATCACATCACAGAACACTTGCTTCAAAAACAAGTTAGACGTCCTCTAATTGTTGTTGCAAGTTTTACGTGGCTGCAAGAGGGTTCTAGCAAGAACATTTTCTTACCTATGCTAAAGCCACAACGTGATTTGTCAACTTCTATTTACCCTTCATAAGGACCCTTTTCATCAAATCCGCTCCAACTAAAGTGGGAGAGACAGACACCCGCCAGCCACCTTATGCAACTAGTGCATGTCAGTCAGTGGAACCGGTCTCACGTAAGCGTACGTGTAAGGTTGGTCCGGGCCGCTTCATCCCATAATACCATTGAAGCAAAATAAGACTAGTAGCGGCAAGAAAGTTGACAACATCTATGCCCACAACAAATTGTGTTCTACTCGTGCAAAAGGAACTATGCATAGACCTAGCTCATGATGCCACTGTTGGGGAACGTTGCAGAAAACAACAAAATTTCCTACGGTTTCACCAAGATCCATCTATGAGTTCATCTAGCAACGAGTGATCGGATTGCACCTACATACCTTTGTAGATCACGCGCGGAATCGTTCAAAGAACGGGGATGAGGGAGTCGTACTCGACGTGATCCAAATCACCGGAGATCCTAGCGCCGAACGGACGGCACCTCCATGTTCAACACACGTACGGTCAGCGTGACGTCTCCTCCTTCTTGATCCAGCAAGGGGGGAGGACAGGTTGATGAAGATCCAGCAGCACGACGGCGTGGTGGTGGATGCAGGAGTCACCGCAGCAGGGCTTCGCCGTTCTACTACGAGAGGGTGAGGTGTAGCAGGGGAGAGGGAGGCGCCAAGAGTCAAGGGTGCGGCTGCCCCTCCCTCCCCCCTTTATATAGGCTCCCCAACGGGGGGCACCGGCCCTAGGAGATGGGATCTCCCAGGGGGGCGGCGGCCAAGGGTGGAGTGGCCCCCAAGGCAAGTGGGGCGCCCCCACCCTAGGGTTTCCAACCCTAGGCGCAGGGGGTGGGCCAAGGGGGGCGCACCAGCCCACTATGGGCTGGTTCCCCTCCCCACTTCAGACCATGGGGCCCTCCGGGATGGGTGGTCCCACCTGGTGGACCCCCGGGACCCATCCGGTGGTCCCGGTACAATACCGGTGACCCCCGAAACTCTCTCGATGGCCGAAACTGCACTTCCTATATATAATTCTTCACCTCCGGACCATTCCAGAACTCCTCGTGACGTCCGGGATCTCATCCGGGACTCCGAACAACTTTCCGGTTACTGCATATTCATATCTCTACAACCCTAGCGTCACCAAACCTTAAGTGTGTAGACCCTACGGGTTCGGGAGACATGTAGACATGACCGAGATGGCTCTCCGGTCAATAACCAACAGCGGGATCTGGATACCCATGTTGGCTCCCACATGCTCCTCGATGATCTCATCGGATGAACCACGATGTCAAGGATTCAAGCAACCCCGTATACAATTCCCATTGTCAATCGGTATGTTACTTGCCCGAGATTCGATCGTCGGTATCCCAATACCTCGTTCAATCTCGTTACCGGCAAGTCACTTTACTCATACCGTAATGCATGATCCCGTTACCAGACACTTGGTCACTTTGAGCTCATTATGATGGTGCATTACCGAGTGGGCCCAGAGATACCTCTCCGTCATACGGAGTGACAAATCCCAGTCTTGATCCGCGTCAACCCAACAGACTCTTTCGGAGATACCCGTAGTATACCTTTATAGTCACCCAGTTATGTTGTGACGTTTGGTATAACCAATGCACTCCTACGGTATTCGGGAGTTACATGATCTGATGGTCTAAGGAAAAGATACTTGACATTGGAAAAACTCTAGCAAACGAACTATACGATCTTGTGATATGTTTAGGATTGGGTCTTGTCCATCACATCATTCTCCTAATGATGTGATCTCGTTATCAATGACATCCAATGTCGATAGTCAGGAAACCATGACTATCTATTGATCAATGAGCTAGTCAACTAGAGGCTTACTAGGGACATGTTGGTGTCTATGTATTCACACATGTATTACGATTTCCGGACAACACAATTATAGCATGAATAAAAGCCAATTATCATGAACAAGGAAATATAATAATAATCCTTTTATTATTGCCTCTAGGGCATATTTCCAACATGTTTCACCTAAACAGCAAGGTGAAAGTGTTTTTTCATGCATGAAACCATTACAGATGGATAGATTGAATTTTTCTGATCATTTTTCATATATAATTTGTTGGATTTGGAGCTATGGTTGATTTTATATGATTTTTAGAAATTTTGGCTATTTTCTGGAATTTCCTATATAAAAATAAATCCAGAAACTAAATAACTGCGTCACCACTGCGTCACTGTGACGTCAGCGAGTCAAAGGCGCCAGCCCAGGTCAAACCTGACTGGTGGGCCCCATCTGTCAGTGTCTCTGTGTACTAACTAAGCTAGTTAGTCCTAATTAATTGGGCATGGCCCACTAGTCAGTGACTATTAACTAAACTAACCTAGTTAATTTGCACTAACTAGACTAATTAGTCGGGCGGGGCCCGCATGTCAGTGAGAGAGAGGGGGAGGTCAACCCGTATCAGCGGGGTGAACCTCGCCGGTCAGCGGTCAAAGCTTGTCGGCGTTTAGCCGGCGGCGAGGCCAAACGCGGTGGCGCGCTGCGGGATTTGCCCACAGGGCACCATTTGGCGCGCGGAGAGCACCTACCTGGAGCTGGGACTCGCCCGCATCCAACCACGGTGGTGGTTTGGCCGGGGAGTGGTCGGAGCATCGCCGGCGACGAGGTCGGCGGAGGCCGAGGCTCGGGTGTGCTCGTGCTCGTGGCTGCGGTGGCCTAGGCGATGCGGCGAACGCACCTACAGCATCTACGCCGCGCGGGGAGTGTGACGGGCACAAGCCCGTGAACAAATGGTCACCGGAGCATCGCCAGCGACGTGGTCAGGCGGCGGCGCATTCGGGCACAAGAGGCACGGCGTCTACGGTGTTCTAGGGGCGAAACGAAAAGCATGGGGAGGTTCAGCAGCTCACAGGGAAGCCGTAGGGAGGGTCAGCGTGCTCGGGAAAGCTCGGGTGCGGCGGATCGAGGACGACGATCGATGGCGGCCGAAGGTTGAAGACGACGGTGGCGGGGACGAAGTAGGGGCTCCGGCATCGTGCAGCTCGGCTGGTCGACGTAGTCGACGACGGCGAACCGTCCGGACACGGTGATAGGGCGCGGGGACGTCGTTGGACACGGTTGCGGAGAGCGGCGGCAACGGTGACGTCTCGGGCGACGTCGGGGAGGGCGAGAGAGGGAACCAGAGAGAGAGCGAGTGTGTCTGGGAGCTCGGGGAGAGAGAGAGGGTTCGTCCCAGGGCGACAGGTCGACGAGGGGAGCGGCTGGGCGGCGGGCAGCTGCGTGGCAAGCTTGCTGTGCTCGCCGTCGAGCACCTACCTGCCTGTGCTGGCGAGAGCAAGCAGCTCGCTGGCACAGCAGGTGGGCTGGGCTGCTAGGTGGGCTCAAGTAAATGCTCTGCACTGTTTTCTGTTTCTCTTTTATTTATTTTTTGTACTGTGTTTTGAAATAGAATAAATACTATTTCATTTCCAAAAACTCTGGAAATATTCAGAGGCACATTTGAGAATATTCTCAACTGCCTAAAAATGCTTCCAAGATTATTTGAGCACTTTAAAATATTTATAAGATTTAAAATGCCCAAATTCAAATACTTATGACTTGGTTCAAAAATCCAGAATGGCCCCATAAATTGTAGAACCATTTTTGGCAGAGGTTTAAACCAGAACCAAAAATGGTGGGCTTTTATGAAGGGCATTTTGGGTTCATTGAAATACCAATTGTTGGAATTTAGCATTTTCAGGGGGGTGTTGGGGTTGATTAGCCCCCATTTCAAGTTTAAAAGAAATTTAAACATGATGCACAAGTTCAACCAACCCTAATGCATAACAGGAAAGCAGGGATGTGACAACTCACCCCCACTCAAAAGAATCGCGTCCCGAGATTCAGGACTCGCCGGGAAGAAGGAGGGGTACTCAAGTCGAAGACGATCCTCCCTTTCCAAGTAGCTTCTTTCTCGGAATGGTGTGACCATTGAACCTTGATAAACTTGATGTTATGGCATCGAGTGGTACGCTCGGCTTGATCAAGGATACGAATGGGATATTCCCGGTATGAGAGGTTATCTTGTAGATTAAGCGTTTCGTGGTCCACTCCACGGATAGGATCCACGAAGCAACGCCTGAGTGGAGAAACGTGGAAGACATCGTGAACTCTGGAAAGATGCGGAGGTAGTTCCAATTGGTAGGCAACTTCTCCTCGTTTGGCAAGAATGCGAAAGGGTCCAATGTAACGAGGAGCCAATTTGCCTTTGGTACCGAAACGATGGGTTCCCTTTAACGGAGTAACCCGAAGGTAAGCCTTCTCGCCGACTTCATAAGTCATGAGATTATGTTTACAATCATATTGGCTCTTTTGACAAGATTGGCCTGTTTTCAATTTCTCACGAATAACGCGAACATGCACTTCTGCTTCCTGAATCATATCCGGGCCAAAGAGTTGTCTTTTCCCGGTTTCTGACCAGTTATGAGGCGTTCGACATTTTCGTCCATAGAGAACTTCGAAAGGATCTTTGCCCAAGCTAGCTTGATAACTATTGTTATAAGCAAACTCTGCGAATGGAAGGCATTTCTCCCAATCCATTCCGAAGGAGATGACAGAAGGTCGGAGCATATCTTCCAGAATTTGATTGACTCGCTCTACTTGACCACTTGATTGAGGGTGGAAGGTGGTGCTAAAAGAGAGACGAGTTCCCATAGCATTTTGAGAACTTTCCCAAAATCGAGCGGTGAAGAGACTCCCACGGTCTAAGTTAATTTCCAATGGGACACCATGAAGAGACACTATTCGGGAGATGTATAGGTCAGCTAGCTGGCTAGCAGTGATACTCTCACGAACAGGTAGGAAATGGGCTACTTTGGAAAGATGATCGATGACAACGAAGATAGCATTATTCCCTCTCTTGGTCCTGGGAAACCCAGTAATGAAATCCATACTAATTTTATCCCATTTCCACTCAGGAATAGCCAAGGGTTGAAGGGTGCCAGCAGGCCATTGATGCTCTGCTTTAACACGACGACAGACGTCGCAACTAGCAATATATTGAGCAATTTCTCTCTTCATCCTAGTCCACCAAAACCTCTGGCGTAGGTCTTGATACATCTTAGTACTACCAGGATGAATGGTGAGAGGGGATTCATGATCTTCCTTAAGGATCAGCCGCCTCAGGTTTCGTGCCTTGGGAACCACTAAGCGGTTTCCAAAGTATACGGCACCTTGATCATCAACGGAGAAACAATTCGCGACTCCTTTCTTAATGTTTCTCTTAATACGGGAGATTCCCGGATATACCTTCTGTGCCTTGATGATCTGATCCGTAAGGGTAGGTTTCGCCACCAGGGTGGATAGGAATCCTCGAGGAACAATGTGAAGATTAAGCTTACGAAATTCCTCATGGAGAAGTGGTTGACTCTGTTGTAACATCAGGTTGTTACAATAAGATTTATGACTTAGCGCATCAGCCATGACATTGGCTTTGCCTAGGGTGTAAGTTGTTCCTAGGTCATAATCCGAGATCAACTCGACCCAACGTCTTTGCCTGAGATTCAAACCCGGTTGGGTGTATTTCAAACTTTGGTGATCGGTGAAGATCTCGCAACGATTACCGAGGAGGTAATGTCGCCAAGTTTTAAGTGCATGGACTACAGCTGGAAGCTCTAGATCATGTGTGGGATAATTTTCCTCTTGTGGGTGTAATTGCCATGAAGCATAGGCAATTACCTGACGATCTTGCATGAGTATGCAACCTAGTCCTTGTCATGAGGCGTCGCAATAGATAATAAAGTCCTTGGAGAAATCTGGTGGTACTAGTACGGGAGCAGATGTCAGGCATCTTTTCAGCTCCTGAAAGGTGAACTTGCACTGTGGGGTCCACTCGAACTTTTTATCTTTCTTGAGGAGTTCAGTTAGAGGTTTAGCAACCTTGGAGAAATTCTCGACGAAGCAGCGGCAATAGCTCACTAAGCCAAGGAAGCTCTGAACTTGCTTGACCGTCTCAGGTGGAGTCCAATCAAGGACGGCTTGAACTCGCTCGGTATTGACAGCAATACCCTTACTGGAGATTACATGGCCTAGACAGGTCACTTCTGGCAACCAAAATTCACACTTGGAGAATTTGGCATAAAGGCGATGCTCTCGAAGTTTCGTCAATACCAGCCTTAGATGTTCGGCATGTTCCTCTTCATTCTTGGAATAGATCAGTATGTCATCGAGGTATACTACAACGAATTTATCCAAATACTCCATGAAGACTGAGTTCATTAACCGAGAGAAACTGGCTGGGGCATTGGTTAAACCGAAGGACATGACGGTGTACTCGTATTGGCCATAACGAGTAACGAAGGCCGTTTTGGGAATGTCCCCGTTTCTGATTTTGATTTGATGGTAGCCCAACCTCAAATCCATCTTGGAAAAAACTAAGGATCCAGCGAGCTCATCATACAGATCGTTGATCCTGGGAAGCGGATACTTGTTCTTGATAGTGAACAAGTTGACAGGTCGGTAATCTACAACCATCCAATCCGTTCCATCCTTCTTCTTGATGAAGAGGACGGGGCAAGCCCAAGGGGAGGAACTAGGACGGATGAAACCCTTTTTCAAGGACTCATCGAGTTGGTTATTAAGCTCGGCTAGTTCTAAGGGTGCCATCTTATAGGGTCTTCTAGAAATTGGAACGGTTCCTGGAACAAGGTCTATCACAAAATCGACATCCCTGTCAGGTGGAACACCTGGCAGTTCTTCTGGAAAGACATCCGGAAAGTCTCGGGCTACCGGAATATCTTCAAGGTCTAGAAGGGGGTTGGCATTTAGAGAGTAAAGTTGGCGCTTGGCCACTCGAGTTAAGACTTTGACTGTCTGGCCCGATGGGTGAGTAAGTTGAATGGTTCTAGTAGCACAATCAGTCTTAGCATAATGAGCTGACATCCAGTCCATACCCAAGATGATGTTTATGTCCGAGGACTTGAGAGCTATTAAGGATGCAAGGAAGACAAGTCTATCGACAAGAATTTCATTCCCATGGCTTACTCTAGAAGTTTGCCATCTAGAGCCAGGGGTTTGAATTTCCATGGTAATGGGCATGTCACAGAATGTTGTGTTATGCAATCGAGCATAGCTCTCAGATATGAATGAATGAGATGCTGCAGTATCAAAAAGAACAGATGCCAGATGGCAATTAACAAGGAGCGTACCAAGGACGACGTTAGGATCCTCATGAGCCTCCTCAGCTGAGACATAGTTGACATGGCCACATGCAGTGGTGACCGGCTTAGCGTAGAATGTCTTTCCCGCTGGCTTACCACGGCCAACGGACTATCCAGACTGATTGGGGTTGTTGTTCTGGGGACACTGTCGACTATAGTGACCCGGCTCTCCACACTTGAAACATGTCACAACAATGGGGCATGGAGCAGTATTAGCAGCGGGGCCACCATAGGGCTTGGATGGAGCGAACTGCTGGTTGGGGCGAGGTGCCTCAAAGGATGGCCTCGGCATGAACCTGGGTGGCAGTGTCGTGCTTGGGATCCACACCCGGCGCTTCTGAGATCCAGAGCCGGATGAAGAGCCAAAATCACGAGAGTGCTTGCGTGAAGCGTCATAGTTAGACTGTCATGTCTCAGCACTGATGGCTTTATTGACCAACTTCTGAAAGGAGGTGCACTCGTGCAGTCGAAGGTCGCAGCGAATCTCAGGGCTAAGTCCCTTGTAGAACCTTGCCTGCTTCTTAGCGTCAGTGGATACCTCTTCAGGAGCATATCGTGCCAGATTCCTAAATTCACGACTATATGCATCCACAGTCAGTCTTCCTTGGGTGAAATTGCAGAACTCTTCCCTCTTGTGATCTATGAGACCTTCCGGGATGTGATGCTCATGGAAAGCCTCACTGAATTCAGCCCAAGTAGTGATTTGGCCGACTGGGCGCATAGCCTCAAAGTTTTCCCACCAAAGGCTAGCAGGGCCTTCGAGGTGATAGGCAGCATAGGTAACCTTATCAGCTTCGGCTACGTTGGCAGAACGTAGCTTGTGTGTGATGCTGCGGAGCAAGTCATCCGCGTCGAGGGGCTCGACGGAATGATTATACTTTGGTGGGTACAACTTGATAAAGTCATTGATTGACACCAAGTCATTTTGCTGATGGCGTGCAGTGTTCTGCTCAATCCACTCCAGCAAGAGGTTAGTCCCACGCTTGTTTCTTTCCACCTCCAGCATAACTTCGGCCAGAGAAGGCGGGTGAGGCAGATTTTCACCCCTAGCTGCACTGGCTTCCCCTGCTCCGGGGCAGCAGGGTTGCTGCGGGTGTTGACCATCCTAGGAGAAAAGAAGACAATGGTTTAGATAAGGATGGCACAAACTTAGCAATGAAGTGCAGAAGGTAATGGATAACATGGAATGCTAAGATGTTCATTGCACGACATGGTAATATAGAAACTGCCATATATATACCATTGGTCATACACACCGTACATAGTTTAGTAAAAGCCCATGCTAAAGTACAACTACGGTGAAAGACATTACATCTCATCGAAGGCATTCCAAGCTCCTATACATTATTTTTCTACACCTCCGGAGCGTGATACACACCAAGTTGTATCCCACGGGTCACGCAGGATTGTGGAGAATACAAGTATTACAATACTAGTGAAACTACTACTAGCTCAGACGGCTCCGTAGTAATCCTCATAGAAGTCGCCACCAAATCCTGGAAGTGGAACATGATCATCTGGGAACAGACGGTCCTGCGGAGCCTGCGGACCATAGGGACTCGGATGTGGCCTCGGTCCCACAGGTGGTGGCAGACGGGGACCACGAGGAGGGGTGATGCCTCCTACATCGCGCCGTTCCATACAATCTGGCAATCTAGACCGTACAGGGTACAAGTCCCTCATGTCCATGTATCCTGCTTGCACCGCATGTGCAAACCGAGTCAAAGTGGCCCAATGATCCGAACGAGTGTGGAAAAGCTCCATACGCAAGGCCCCATTTTCGCGGTCCTTATCCTCGAGCATCTCGGCAGTGGTGCGGAGTAGTGACTCCTCATGTGAAGAGTCATAGTACAAAGCCTGATAGTACCCCTATGCTCCAGGAAGACAGGCTGGCATGTAACGGAAGTCGGTGTTCTGAAGCAAGGCAGTCCTGGCTTGAATGATAGTCATCATTGAATAGGCTTCATCCTGCACAAACATCTCAATAGTGACCCCAAGTCCATAGGAACAGTGAAGGGGCTCAGTGGCTCCAGGATAAGAGGGATATATCCTGACGGTACATAGGTACTGGCTCTGGTTGAAGTCTCTGAACTGCTCCTCGACGGTATATTCCGGATACCACCGATAGCCTGACTCAACCATCACTCGAACCAACATGGCCGTGTGGCCGGGCACAGCAAGGCACCGGGTCAGACGAACCACTTGGTTCTGCGAATGGGTGGCCATCTAAAAGCACAGAATAATGCAAATGCATTAGAATTTTCTAGGGGAAATCAGACAGCATAACGGTTGTAAATGCTCAGAAAATGATTTGAGACATCCACAACAGTTTGCAATACCACTAAACAACATCATATCAAGGTTCTGATTCAACTGGCAACATACTAAAAGTAGTAGAAACTGTACTGTGGCTGGTAACAACAATCCTATAAGCTACCACGGATTAGTAACACGTGAACCTGATAGAAGAAGAGAGCCTAGTCCTTAACCCATGTTGAAAGAGAAGAGAATGACTCAGATCAGAGGTCATAAGGTAAAGGAGTAAAAGAGCCTTATGTTCCCTCCCACAATCAATTCCCCTACATATAACTAAAGCATTTCTAGACTCGACATCGACCAGTTTGGCTCAACAAACCTACAGGTAGTCCGGCTCTAATGCCAACGCTGTCAGGACCCCGATTCCAAGTCACACAAATCTAGCCGGTAACACCTCATATCACATTGCGGCCTCACGCATGGTATCCCCACGGGTGTCGCCTTACCATGGCCCGGGACCGTTTGCGCCTTTTGGCTCACGTATATGATAGTGTCGCTAGCATCCATATGACAGAGAACCCGGGCCGACATGGCTAGTCGTGAACCCAAAGCGGCATAGACCTATGGAGACAGGCATACATGAATTACATCGAGCATGTCGGTCATCAGCGTGTGAATCCGGGCTGTAGCACTGGGCTAACATGACTCCACGGAACCCGGGCTGTAGCAGGCTAGGCAGGACTCCGGAAGTCACCGCGTGACATTTCCCCGAAGGGACAAACATAGGAACGAAGTGAAACACATGCCGGCCAGTCAAGTGTCCTAAGTAGTAGTGCTGGGCTAGCAAGACTCCGGTGAACCGGGATGTAGCGGACTACTATGGCTCAAGGAGCACTAGACTACATTTCCCCATAAGAGAGGCTGCCAAGGATAAACAACTAGATTGTCGGATCCCACACATACCAAGCATTTCAATCATACACACAATATGCTTGATATGTGCAAATACAACATGGCATGACAACAAAACTCTACAAGTCAAGTACTTTATTTAAAGGCTCTAGAGAGCCATACAAAACATGTTCATACAGGTAGGGGTCACATGACCCGAAACTCAAGTCATACAAGCATACAAGCACATGCGGAAGCAAATAGTCTGAGTACAGACACTAGAAAGAAAGAAGGCTTCTCGAAGCCTGTCTATCTACATAGGGCCCTCCATGGCCAGGATCACCACCTGGGTGGCAATTCACTCATCGATGTCGAGGTCTACATAAAACCCATCGGAGGGGCCGGTGTTGTCATCTGAAAACAGTAATTAAAGCAAACATGAGTACAAAGGTACTCAGCAAGTCTTACAACTGAACCTACTATACATGCTCATTCTCAAGAAGGTGGTGGAGTTACTGCAGCAAGCCCGCTTTGACTCTTGGCTAAGCTATCCTATGAGACACCACTAGTAAAAATAGTTTTCGCACACGAGTCCACCAATCACCAACACAATACTCCACCGGGGATCCTCCCTCATCACCCTACGAGAGGGCCATCCTCGGTACTCACACTTATCTTGAGTCTTTTAGTACTAGCCATTAACTTGTCTATGAACTGTATAGGCAACCAAGTAGTCCTTTACCGCGGATGCGGCTATTCGAATAGATGATGTTAACCCTGCAGGGGTGTACTTCTTCATACATGCTCTCGCCACTTACCGTCGTTTACACGACATGTACTCGGCAACCTTCAAGCGGAAGCCCAACGAGGGTGTCAGCCACCGCCTACCTAAACTCTAGTCCAGGTTTATCACCTATCCAGGTTCCATCCGCAGGGAGTCCGGTCGAGAATTCCACATACGGCCCCGAACGATGTGAACAGGGTCCCGAGATGCCAAACAGGCGTCCGGCATACCCGGCCACGGTGTATCTACCGCAACATAGCCCACCCCTAGGGTCAGCGCTACACACGGCCACCAACACATAACCTACAAACACCAGAAACTAATTGCAACTCCTGGACAAAGTACTAGGGTGATTAAGAAGCCGAGAGGGTCCATTGGTTTCGGGCCCAATGTATGGTAGTAGCTGATTCTTAAATCACACATACAGATCTCAGTTCTTAGGGACGGCCTCAATGAAATAACCCACCATGTACTCCTACATGGCCTCTCATCGATACCTTTACCAAATCATGTTCAACACATTCCTCACATTACCGACATAATCATTTCACTCTAGCCCATCACCCAGATGAACCAGACCTGACACAACTCTAAGCATAGCAGGCATAGCAAGGTAGGAAACACATACATGGCTCAATCAACTCCTACACATGCTAGTGGGTTTCATCTAGTTACTGTGGCAATGACAGGTCATTCAGAGGATAAGGTTTCAACTACCGCAGCACACAGTAGTTTGAAACGTTGTTGTCTTAATGTAGTAAATGAGAGCAGAGGCGAGAACATGGGATTGTATCGATATGATCATTGGGGTTGCTTGCCTGATGGAGTAGTAGTAGTGTACTGCCCTTCAATTGGATACTCGGAGATATCCCCGGAGGTAGAACCTACCACGAGAGACACCACAGAAGATAATCAACACATGGCAATATGCAACGATATGATGCATGCTATGACATGGCCAAATGATGTGTCCTGCCTAATGCAATGTGAAACAAGTTGAAATGGGTCCATTTGAATCATAGATTCAAATGGAAGCTTAAGTTCTTATGCATAATAAGTGTATTAGCTTGTTTCACCTAAACAGCAAAGTTAAAGTGTTTTGTCATGCATGAAACCATTACAGATGGATATATTGAATTTTTCTGATCATTTTTCATATATAATTTGTTGGATTTGGAGCTATGGTTGATTTTCTATGATTTTTAGAAGTTTTGGCTATTTTCTGGAATTTCCTATATAAAAATAAATCCCGAAATTAAATAACTTCGCCAGCACTACGTCACTGTGATGTCAGCGAGTCAAAGGCGCCAGCCCAGGTCAAACCTAACTGGTGGGCCCCATCTGTCAGTGTCTCTGTGTACTAACTAAGCTAGCTGGTCCTAATTAATTGGGCAGGGCCCACTAGTCAGTGACTATTAACTAAACTAACCTAGTTAATTAGCACGAACTAGACTAATTAGTCGGGCGGGGCCCGCATTTCAGTGAGAGAGAGGGGGAGGTCAACCCGTGTCAGCGGGTTCAACCTCGCCGGTCAGCGGTCAAAGCCAGCCGGCGTTTAGCCACCAGTGAGGCCAAACGCAGCGGCGCGCTGCGGGATTTGCCCACAGGGCACCATTTGGCGCACGGAGAGCACCTACGTGGTGTGGCCGGGGAGTGGCCGGAGCATCGCCGGCGACGAGCTTGGTGGAGGCTGAGGCTCGGGTGTGCTCGTGCTCGTGGCTGCGGTGGCCTAGGCGATGCGGTGAAAGCACCTACAGCATCGACGCCGCGCGAGGAGTGTGACGGGCACAAGCCCGTGACCAAATGTTCACCGGAGCATCGTCGGCGACGTGGTCAGGCGGCAGCGCATTCGGGCACAAGAAGCGCGGCGTCTACGGTGTTCTAGGGGCGAAACAAAAAGCACGGGGAGGTTCAACAGCTCACAGAGAAGCCGCAGGGAGGGTCAGTGTGCTCGGGGAAGCTCGGGTGCGGCGGATCGACGACGACGATCGACGGCGGCCGAAGGTTGAAGATGACGATGGCGGGGATGGTGCAGGGGCTCCGGCGTCATGCAGCTCGGCTGGTCGACATAGTCGACGACGGTGAACCGTCCGGACACGGTGAGAGGGCGTGGGGACGGCATTGGACGCGGTTGTGGCGAGCGGCGGCGACTGTGACGTCTCGGACAACGTCGGGGAGGGCGAGAGAGGGAACCAGATAGAGAGAGAGCGAGTGTGTCTGGGAGCTCAGGGAGAGAGAGAGGGTTCGTCCCAGGGCGACAGGTCGATGAGGGGAGCGGCTGGGCGGCTGGCAGCTGCGTGGCAAGCATGATGTGCTCGCCGTCGAGCACCTGCCTGCCTGTGCTGGCGAGAGCAAGCAGCTCGCTGGCATAGCAGGTGGGCTGGGCTGCTAGGTGGGCCGGCCAGGTGGGCTCAGGTAAGTTCTCTGCACTATTTTCTGTTTCTCTTTTATTTATTTTCTGTACTGTGTTTTGAAATAGAATAAATACTATTTCATTTCCAAAAACTCTGGAAATATTCAGACTCACATTTGAGAATATTCTCAACTGCCTAAAAATGCTTCCAAGATTATTTGAGCACTTTAAAATATTTATAAGATTTAAAATGCCCAAATTCAAATACTTATGACTTGGTTCAAAAATCCAGAATGGCTCCATAAATTGTAGAACCATTTTTGGCAGAGGTTTAAACCAGAACCAAAAATGGTGGGCTTTTATGAAGGGCATTTTGGGTTCATTGAAATTCCAATTGTTGGAATTTAGCATTTTCAGGGGGTGTTGGGGTTGATTAGCCCCCATTTCAAGTTTAAAAGAAATTTAAGCATCATGCACAAGTTCAACCAACCCTAATGCATAACAGGAAAGCAGGGATGTGACATTTTACGTTACGCAGCCCCGCAGCACCAGGTGGGTAGCTGCACCCACATTCCGTCCTGGCCCACCATTATAGCTTGCATCAGGGGTCAACAAGGGGCTGGACTGGGGATCAGTTGATGAAGTGCAAACTTTAAAGAGCCACATCCGAACCCTCCTCGAGAGAGATATTGATCTTGTCAACGTGATCCAAGTGATGTTAGTTCACCGAATCCTGCCATGCCAGCGCAGGTCTCGCCGCATGTGGGAGCTCAATCCAGAAGGACCACAAACCCTCCAACACTTCTTTGGCACCACACACAAAGGGATGTGGAAGTTAGTTTTCGGGAAGCGGGAACATTGGCCGGACACTACCGAAGAGGCTGGCCTTAGCTGCAACCGTCTGGATACCCGGGTAAGCACTCGGCTCCCGAACACTTTGTAATTATGCATACCGTAATATGGTACTGAGCAAGCTATCTTCTTCTTGGGCTGGACAAAGAAGGGGAATCCTGTTCTAACAAGGATGCTGGCCCTGGCACCATACCAGATGCATGTGAAGGAGGGTGAGGCGGAGAGTGAGAGGACCAAATATGCCACCTATTTCAAGGGTGCATCGTACATTGTGTCCGGAGGAATGAAAATCCCGTCATGCAAAGACAAAAGTGAAGGGGGGCACTGTCTCCTTTCCTCCTAGGAAGAGAAGGGCCGCTTCCGAAGATTGGGAGAAGCAGGCCCCTAAGCGAGGCAAGATGCCTCAGGTGGGTGGCTCGGGCTTGGGGGATGTCCAAGCGCAGTATCATGACGAGGACAAGCCTCAGGCCAAATCGTAAGTGAACAAGGCTGTTTTAAACATGTCCCGTTCCTTTCTTATAATACCTGGAATATATATTTTTTGTTTTTGCAGCTCAGCACGCAATCTTCCTCAACAATCTTCTTCCTCGGGGGACCTTGTCCCAGAGATGATGGAAAGCGAGACGCCCCCACCGGCCTCTCCTTCCAATAGGGCGGACGACTTAGAGCTGTCGTCGGTGGTGCAAGGGATGATGAAGACATTACCCGAAGGTGATACTTCAGTGGACCAGGGTCCGGGGAACAACAATGAGGGCTCCGGACAATTCGATATACAGCCGGATACGTATGAACGGATCCCTTCAAAGGGTGGCTGTACTCCTACGGCAGCCTCCGGAGACCTAGAGGCGCCGGAGATCTTGACGAACTTGCTGCGGCAGGCGTCCGTCTCAGAGGAACATCGTACCTTAATGGGCACGATGGTTGAAAAGGTCCAGTCCGCGAAGAGCGTATTGGATGAGGCCTTTGCGAGCCTACTAAGAGGCTTCGAGGTTTGTACTGTAATATGTGCAATTGTGTTTTATTTGCAAAATAAACCTGTGTATAGATAGTAGCCCCTGAGACTCGGGTTGGCTTCCCATGGTAGGCGAACGGAGGATCAAGAAGAAATATTCAAGGACTAATCTGATTAACTTGAACACAGGCTGCTTCCCCCCTGGCTACTTCCCAGACTATCCATATTGCGGAGGTGCAACGGAAGCTAGATATGGCCGGGGATGACATTGCGTTAATCAATATGTGTCTTGACGAATCGCAAGGTATGTATTCGGGGCAATCCCTTCACATACATTTTTGTCATATAAGCATGATGCTGAAATTTGTATATTGTATTATGCATGGCTACAGATGGTGCTGTCGCCGTTGAAATTCTTCGGGCGGAGCTGGCCTGGGCCAAGGAGCAGGCCCGGTGTAGTAATGCGGCTGCCAAAAATGCACCGGTTGAGTTAAAAGCCAAACGAGCTGCTCGGCGTCAAGACGAGCAGAAGATATCCACGATGGCGCTCGAACTAAAAAATGTTGCTAGCCGCTGTGAACTCCTTGAGAAGGAGAATGAAGCCAAAACAGCTGAAGTTGACAAGGCCTTACGAGAGGCGAGAGAAGCGTGGTCTGAATCTAGAGCCGCCCGTGAGGAGATCCGGCAAGCTAGGGAGATTGCGGCTAGTAAGCCATTTTTGCTACATACTAAGTTCGATGATCAGAACTATGCTCAGCTTAACCAATTGTGGAGTTCTCCGGATGAGTTTTTAGACTTGTTAAAGAGTTCTTCCGATGCGGCGCGGTTTTGCCAGGCGCGAGTGGGGTATGCAACGGAGAAGCTTTTCTGGTCACAATTCAGCGCGTCGAAGCGCCCCTGGTTGCTAAATGAGCAGATGTCCCAGTGGGTCGAGCTTCATAGGATATCCGGTGCAACCATCAAGAACGTCATAACCCGGTTATGGCCAACTGAGCCTGTTCGAAATAGTTACTTCGGCTTGGTGGTGAGCAGTGCAGACAGCTGCCCCCAAGCGTAAGTTTGCCACTCACTCCCCGTCGACGTGCGTTGGGGGCACGATCCCTTGGTGCTGACCTTGTCGTGATTGCAGGAGGAGGCCAGCAGCAGGAGGAGCCGCATAGGGCTACCCCCAACACGCTGCCCCGATCGACCATGCCGCCCCCAGGGGCGTCTCCGACAAGGGTGCCATGCACTGAGACCATGCACACGGAGTAGGAGGAGAACTTAGGCGCTGGTGGCTTCACCTCGGCGCCAAATGTTGGCGGGTAGGGGACCTCTGCTTCCCAGCCCGGCACGGGTAAGCCACTTGCCTTCCATCCCTGCCTTTTCCTTTTCTGTTCTTGGCTTCGCCTTATCCACTCCTCGGTATCTAGGTCCTTCTTCGGTGGACCGGAGGACATAGACACCATCATCGAGGATGTTGCCGAGGACGCAGCGACGGAGGCCGACAAGATCGCCGTCGAGGAGGCCGCCAGGGGTGCTGCAGACGACGCCACCAAGGGGCCCACCGGGGAGCCCGGCAAGGCCACTGCCCAGGAGGAGGTGGTGGATGACCAGCCTTCCTCCGCTGCTGCCTCTGGCTCTGGCAGGTACCTAAGGGTGAGCGACAACCTTTTCGTCCACCTACCAGGGTCGTCGAGCTCCAGGGCGCCCATCGAGGGAGAGGTGTTCGACGAAGAGGTGCTTGCCACCGCCGGGCTCGAGGTTGTTGAGGAGCCGAGCATCGATGGCAATGGTTCTTAGGAGGAGCGGCTTCTCTAGGCCATGGGTGGCAACTTCCGGAAGCTCTAGGTGCTCCATCGTGCCCGCCTGGACAGGGCCAAGTCTAGGACGGCAACGGTGGACAAGGCGGAGGCGGACCTCAAGGTACGTGTCGCCGAGACACAAACTTGATGCCGCCAAGCTTGTGAGGAGCTGCAGGCCGCCCAGGATGAGCTGTCCAAGCACGAGGTGGAGCGCACCATGAAGCGGGCTGGCATTGAGAAGGCCCAGAGACGGCGGAGAACTTGGCGGCCGCAGCCGAGGCCGCTCGAGCCTAGCACCAGGCCGCGCTGAACTCCCAGGAGGAGGACCTTGCCGCGCATGAGGAGAAGCTTGCCACAATGCTCCACGGCAAGGATGAGGAGGTGGAGAAGCTCGTCGTGGAGCGGACCCAGGAGCTGGAGCAGAGGCACAGGGAGGCACTCAATGCCCAGGCTCAGGTTCATGCCGACAAGATGAAGGACCTGGAGGTGGAGCGGGACGGGCTAAAAAACTAGGTCCTGACGCTGTCAAAGGAGAAGGACACGCTCAACAGCGCTCTGACAGAGGCGCAGGGTGCGGTCCTCAGCAAGGCTATGGAGATCTCCGAGGCCAACAAATCCATGAAAGACCTCAAGCTGAAGCTGGAGGGTCTCGACGGGATGTTGTCGGAGAGCAAGGCCCGGGAGGAGACCTTGACCAAGAATCTGGAGACTGAGAAGCAGCTGTGGAAGAACGACGCCCTCACCCACAAGGAGCACGTGGAGGGCGAGAACTGCTGGCTCAATCACCTCACCGCCGTTGCCAACAAGGCCACCATGTAGCTGGCTACCATGGGGATGCCAGATGTGACCTACGCCCCGGAGCCAAACTTGAGCACCAACTACAGCCTGACCCTGTTCTTTGAGAGGGTTGTCGGTGCCTTGGAGCGGCTTCATACCAAGCGGGCTGCCTCGCTGGCCGATGAGGCCCGGAGGCTTTGCCAGGGCCCCATGACCAAGGTTCTCACCAAGATGGCGTACTGGAACCCCAACCTCGACTTCTATGCCGCGCTGGACAGCTTGTCGGCGGGTGTGGACCTCGCGGCCCTCAAGGAGCGTATCAAGCCCATCATCAACTACATCAGTGGAATTGAGTGGATAAAGGGCCAGTGCCAAGATTAGGCACCCCATCTCCCACTGTCGCTTCAGGTTCATGACCAACACAGTTTTTATCTTTAGTTAGAACTACAGTAACAATTGATGTAATATAACTCTGCAACACTTTTGGTACGATGCATGTTATCTTCCTGTTCGATCTTCCCTTTGTATGTTTTCCCTACATTAAACAGGTAGGCTTGACGGCGCATAAACCCAGGGCGGCAACTTGAGGACGGATCCCCAATTGCCTGCCGGGTGTGCTTGCTGCCGAGTGAACCACCTTACCGCTCTCAATGCGGCCACTCGAACTATTAAGCTTGAC
This sequence comes from Triticum urartu, assembly GCF_056163025.1. Classification (NCBI taxonomy): domain Eukaryota; kingdom Viridiplantae; phylum Streptophyta; class Magnoliopsida; order Poales; family Poaceae; genus Triticum; species Triticum urartu. The sequence goes on along the minus strand of NC_141876.1, from coordinate 347,022,387 downwards.
TCGAGTGAGAATCGAGAGCGTTGCCAATTGCGGAAGGCTACCCTGCCAATCTCGACGCGGCTGCTTGAGCTGTTGAGCGGACTCGAAACAGAACAAGGGCGTTGCCAATTGCGGAAGGGCCCCTTTGTGTGTAGGCTTTCATACATAGGGCAGGACCTTCGAGGACAATAACCTCATATATAAGAAGGAGATTGCTTAAAGTTTCGTATGACTTAGCTTTCCTGTTGCCGCACCGACGTCCTTCGCCCTTGCAGGCGGCGTCGTTCTCTTGGCCGTCTTCTTCTCCAGAAGCCGTGGCCACGAGAAACTGCTAAGCTGACCGCTAAACCAGATTCTCCCAACTACGCTCCCCTACCTGGCGCGCCAAAGATGTCGGTGGCGAACGACACGTATGGGATCACTGGGATCCCTTCTATGGTCGGCGGGCGCGGGGTCGTGAGAAGAGCAAGTTTAGTAGCAAGCACACAGATCATTTACCCAGGTTCGGGCCACGAGGATGCGTAAAACCCTAGTCCTGCTTTGGTGGATGTATTGAGTGTTCTTGAGCTTTTTGAACTAGCTACGGTGGTTGTGTCGTTCCAAAAATCCGAATCCCTCTCCTGGTCGCCTCGGGCCTCCTTTTATAGAAAAAAGGGGTTGCCACAGTGGCACACAGGAGGTTGAAAGGCCAACAGTGCGCGAGCTTATCACACGGCATTACGGGACAAGTGCATTAAATGCGCTACGTAGGTGTCAACTAGCTTTATCAGGGACGGGAACGAGGCCCGTCCCGTCCGTCGCTGCTCCGCCTCGCTTCGACACGCGCCCAGACCAGAGATACATGCAGCGCCATGTAGGTAGGTAGGCAGCTGAGGTGGCGCGGTGGTAGGGCCTTCATTCCATCTTTATTTCGACAATGGTAAAACAAGACCAGCAAGCCGCCCGATGCGCCCACATCCCGATAGGAGCTGCACATATCTTGTTCTTAGGGAAACACCGGATAGGTCAAGCTACGAGTAAAACCAGCCCTCGAGTTTCCCCAAGGTGGCCCCGCAGGCTGCCCGGTTCGAACCAACACTCAGACAAGCACTGGCCCGGGGGGTTAACATAAAGATGACCCTCGGGAGAGCGACTCCCAAGGGAAAAGTAGGTGGTGGTGAGGCAAATGGTAAAACCAAGGTTGGGCCTTGCCGGAGGAGTTTTATTCAAAGTCAATGGGTCCCCATAACACCCAACCATGTAAGGAACGCAAAATCAAGGAACATAACACCGGTATGACGGGAACTAGGGCGGCAAGAGTGGAACAAAACACCAGGCATAAGGCCGAGCCTTCCACCCTTTACCAAGTATATAGATGCATTAAATAAATAAGAGATATTGTGATATCCCAACATATCCATGTTCCAAACATGGAACAGACTTCATCTTCACCTACAACTAACAATGCTACAAGAGGGGCTGAGCAAAGCGGTAACATAGCCAAACAACGGTTTGCTAGGACAAGGTGGGTTAGAGGCTTGACATGGCAATATGGGAGGCATGATATAGCGAGTGGTAGGTATCACGGCATAGTAATAGATCGAGCAACTAGCAAGCAAAGATAGAAATGATTTCGAGGGTATGGTCATCTTGCGTGAGATCCCGCAAGGAAGAAGAACGAGTCCATGAAGAAGACACACGGACGGAGTCGCATGGATCCTCACAAACGCGACGTTATCGGAACTAACTCGAAGAAGCAACACCGGAAAGAAGAAAACAACATGGTAAGCAACCATCACATAAACATGGCATGATGCACAAACAAGTATGATGCATGTCCGGTTTAATGAGGCATGGATGGCAAAATGCACAACAAATCCTACAAATTAAGTGGAGCTCAATATGCAACTCCGTTGCATATTGATGAAACACCATGTGACCTATTTAGTTCTCTCTCGTTTACGTACCCAACAATATTAAATGTTGTTAAACATGTCAAGAGGTGAAACATGACTAGAAAACATAGTTATGCATTTTAAATGAGGCTGGAAACAGCAACAACAACAATTCCGGTAAAACCCCATATGCATTTAGCAAATTAAAGCAAACAACAATTTAAACATTCCTGATGTTATTAACATGATGCAGATGACATGTGCAAGTTTATGCAATTTTAAGAAAATATTGACATGATAAGATATGAGGCATTTGTCATCGTGGCAGAAACGAAAGGGGTGCCACGACAACGACAACGAAAATGGTGCCATGGCAACATTCCGGTTCCGGTAACTGGACGGTTCGGGTTCGAAGGGACGTGGACGGAAGTAGGCGTTCTCGCCACATTCGTAGTGCTAGTAGTTGTACTCATGCCGTAGTGGAAGTGGTAGTTCACGTCGATGGTAGTGGTACATAGCAATCATGGACAAACTTGGAGGGTCATCGGTAGTCGTTCACGAGGGTCTTGACGAATCCACGTAGTCATACTTGGCGCTTGCGGTCCAACTCCGAGGTCATAGCCGTGTAGTCGAACTCCGTCATGGTCGTCGGGGTCTTGGCGGGTTCCAGAACAACAGCGGAATGGAGGGTGACGAAGCCACGGCGGGTGGTCAACGCCCATGGCAGTTCTGGGCGTGGTGCGGGGCTGCACGCCGTGGTGGTACTTGTCGGTTTCGGTCACGGCATTCCTGGTCGAAAGAGAGCTTGGCGTCCACGGTGACATGGAGCTACGGTCTTGGCGTCGGGCAGGGGATCGAAGCCTCGAAGGTCAATGAGAGGACTGCGTCCGAGACTGTAACAGGAGAGGCCGGAGTTGGGCGGACGACAAACCCGTTCCCGGCAGCGGTGCGGGAAGCCGGCGGTGGCTTGAGGCGTCGGTGAAGGAGGCGGCCACCGCGGCAGGTCGAAGAGTGGTCAGGCGATGCAGGACGAGCAGATGCGTGAAGCAGAGGCTCCCGGCGCGACTCATGTGAAGCGGAGGCAACGGCGACGAGGCTCGAGCGACTTGCTCGCCGACAACGGCTGGAGGCGGAGGTCGCCGGCGCAGGCACATGGAGGTGGCGCGGGTTGGTGGTTCAGGTAGAAGGGCATGGAGGCGCACAGCTGGCCAGGAGGAAGAGATGGGGATCGAGCGAGGAGGTCGGGCTGAGCGAGGGCGCTCGCTGGCGGCGCGAGGGAGGAGATCGACAAAGGGGGGATCGGGTCAATGGTAGATGGGGATCGAGCAGAGCTCTCCCTTGCTCTATGCGTGCGTGTGTTGGTGGCGGCGGAGGGGAATAAGAGGGGTCGAACGAGGCTAGGGTAGCGAGGGGAGAGGCTGGGCCTAGGGTTAGGTGGGAAACAGGCAGGCCTGGCTATGGGCTTAGAGATAAATGGGCCGGCCTGGCTCTCTCTTCTCAGTTCTCTTCTCACCTTCCCATTTTAAAACAAAACATAAAAGAGGAAGAAAAGAAAGAGAAGGTAGCAGTGGAATCTACGCATGGGGATAATATTTACGGACTCGTAAAAATGTGCACGGTCCAGGAAAAATTGGAGAGACATGATTGAAAGATGTAATTCAAACTCAATTGAATTTAATTCAAATGGGTTTGAACTAGGACTTGTTTAACGGGTGGTCCAAAATGTTCTGATTTTTGGTGGAGGACCGGAATAAGATGAACAAATATATGATAAGGTTGGAGTCCAAGACTTAAGAGAACAAAGGCATTGGGATAATTTGCAAGTGTGATAGAATATTTATTATAGCTCCCTAATATCGGGAGGATATGTTATAAAGAGAATCACCATGTGAATTCCCTCGATTTAAATGGATCGAAGATCCATACGGTTTTTTGGTTGAGTTTTAAAACGGGTTGCATGATAACATGATGCAATGCACATGATACAATGGTGAAAGCAACGAACCAAACAAAACACCAACGAATCTTGGAACCCATGGAAGGCATCTGAAGCTCCGGTCTTGGGGCGTTACAACACTCCACCACTACGAGAGAATCTCGTCCCGAGATCTAGGATGGCACCGGAGGGAAAAGGAAGAGGAAGATAAGAGGTAAAACTAAGTTGCTTCTTTGACAAACGAGTGAAACCAAAGAACCTTGATAGGTTAATCAATTTCAAGAAAACAATACAACGGAGATGCACAAAGTTGCAAACACTCCGTTATAAAAGAGGAACAAGGAATAACAAATTCGGACAGCACTCCGGTTGAGAAGGGAGGCAAAACTTGATAAGATAAGAGAACTCGGATGAAAAACACGACACTCTGGTTAAATGGATAAGAAAGAAATAAAACAGGATCCTCACAACTGGAGATTATGAGAGAAGAGAGCGACATCACAATGCCTCCGGAATAAATGAAAGAATGGAATGGAATGAACGGAGGAAACAAGATCTTGAGAGAGCACGCTTTCAACAAATGCTAGAACGGAGTTGTTGGATTATCAACAACGAGAAGAGTAAGCTTGTTTTGGGCTTATGGAAAACATCTCAAAATTATGAGGTGAAATTCTGCCATTAACAGAAATGATAGATTGGATTGATATCAACAAGAATACGAGAAGCTTATTTCACCGGAAGGATAAATGAAGAACTTGGGTCATTCATGAGCGCCATAAATAGCAAGAATCCTTAAGGAAAGCTTTAGGTGAAATATAACCCAAGATAACTCCAATGAAGAGATTGATGGATTTAAAATATCTAATTCTTGATAACTTGTGAATCGTGAAACACGAAGGGAAATTATCAAGAATAACATAACACCACCTCAAAATATAAGAAGGGATTGAACTTTGAAATGCAAGATGAAGAATGCTTGAGCTCCTCTGAAAAGAATCTCGATGAACACTTCGAGAAGGAATTAAATCCTTGATGAGCCATCATGTAGAGCCTGCCTGAAGAACTCCGGTCATAAAAGGATGATATAAGGAAATTGAAGTTGAAACAGAAGGTGAATCCTTGCAATGATTTAGATGAATCTCCGTGGTGATATAATTGTGAGAGCTTAGAACTCTTGGAAAAGAAAAAGATAAAGCATCTCGAACCGAGAATGTGATATGATGAACTACTCCGGAAGGCACGAATTTGATCACTTGGATGAAACAAGAATAAGAATTACATTATGCGTATCCCTCACCAATTAAATTGATGGCAAGCAATAGATTGCATACAGCTTATTCTCATAGATAGGATTAAGAGAGATATAACATAAACTTGGGAAGGTCTTCAACGAACCACCGGTAGGATTGAAAAAGCATGAAGAAAAAATAAAGAAACACCGGGAAGAATTAGTAGATGAACGAAGATGCTTGAGAGAATTTAGATGCAAGTGAACGAATAGATCACGAGCTGATTAGAGAATACTTGATGATGCACCGGAAGAATTCGAGAACGAGAGCTGAAAGCTGGAATGGATAATTCTGAGATGATGGCCTTTGGATGAATCAAACTGAAAATACTCCTGAATTGCTCCGGATGGTTGAAAAGAATTCTCACAATCAAAAAACAATTATGAGAGGATGTCATCAAGCTTGAACTAAGAATCTTCAAGAGAAAGCACAAGATTTAGAGGAAACACTTCTTCGGTCTTCAAATGCAGAGAATGACGACGAGAAAGACCACCATGTGTTGTAGAGATACTCCAGGATGACTAATAGAAAGGTTGAACCAACATGTAAGAATTTGAAAGATCTTAGAGAAGGACATTTGACTGATAACAAAACATTCTTACGTCAAACTTTGAAAGATTTGAGAATCACTCCAGAAAGATTAGAAGAGTCAGGTAAGATCCTGGGAAAAGACCTGTGGGTTAGGGCCCACTCAAAAGATACACCGTCGAACAATTTAAAAGGAAGATTGCGCCGATTGAATTAAATGGCTAGAATGAGGTAACAACCTCGAAATAGGTTGAACTGATCTTGATTGACAAGGCGAGTCTTTTGAGATATCTTCAGCACTCCGGAATAAATGAATAGCGAGGAGTGGATGATTATGAGGTGCACCGGCATGAGAAAAGCATTGGGCAAAAGAAAAGGACTATGCTCAAAACCAAAGCTTGAATTTAATCCACTTGAGAATAAAAAGAAAGAAGAATGATGAACTTGAAGCTCCATTAGTAACTTCATGAGAATCACCGGATAAGAACATTGAAGCAAAATAATGAAGAGACTTCACATCAATAAGATGGATACTTGATTAAGAAATCTGAATCCTTGAAGGAAAAGGGTGGGAGGGCGGGAAAAACAAAGACAATTTGGGACGAATGAAACAAACACCGTTGAGAATACTTAGAGTTGGTCTTGCGGATGTTGAAAATGAATGGATCCACTTGAAGGGAAGCTCACCGGTTGAGATGAAATAGAAATGACAAACTTGATGATCGAGAAGGACTAGTATTCACATAGGAACATGAGAACACCGCTTAGGAAAGGTATGGAATCAACACTTGGCATTGAAGCAACTCGAATACCACAACTCAAAGCGAAACAAAGGATTGACTTGCAAAATAAGCCGGAAACAAACATATGATAGATCCCATATCATATCATGTGTCTGTTGGGAAGATATCCTACGATATTCTTGAATTCCCACTTATAAACTCTCAAAACTTTCTGGTTATGCAATCAGGTGTCGGGGATACAGGGGAAGCATAATATCTCACCCAAAACTAGCAAATCCTACATCCAGCTGTATCCATCCTTCAACACATAACCAAGAAACCTTCGGAAATCATTTACCTCAACCTTCGAAAAGCATCTGTTATACTAGTTATGGCAATACTCCCGAACTCCCGCCCCAGTACTAGGTGGCGTTGAGGTTATCTCACCAACAGCTGCATAAAAGAGATTTTCGATGTCAGCGAAACTCAGGTATTCTAGAACTGCAACGATAAAATTGTGACGACAACACCTCGGAGCTCAACTCCCCGGGACACTGCCACAACCCCTAAATGTCAGGAGGCACCAAGAACAATGTTAATGTCACAAAACCATCGGAACGATTCCAAGATACACGCGTGATCCTAAATTTTTTTAGTGAAATTTGAGAAGAGAAGAGTCAAAACGCTACATCACGATGCCTCACCAGAGCGACGAAGGGACTGAGGAGTAAAAAGAATCCTACTCTCCGATATATATAATCCTAAAAGACACAAACATTTTTCTAGACTCAACAACGCCAGCGACTCGATCAAGCAGGGGGCTTCTAAGTCGGGGAAGGCTCTAATTACCAAACTTGTCACACCCACGATGCGGCTATATCTCCCACGTGTCGGAGCACGACTTAGAGGCATAACCGCATTGTAGGCATGTCGCAAGAGAGGTAATCTTTACACATCCCATGTACTGAATAAGAAAGGGATAAAGAGTTGGCTTACAATCGCCACTTCACACAATACATAAATATAGCATTACATCATCCATAATACAATCAAGGTCTGACTACAGAACCAAAATAAAGAAAGACCACCCTTATTGCTCTAGGTCCCCGATCGCCCCGACTGGGCTCCACTACTGATCAACTAGAAATGAAACAACACAACGAACATGATCTTCATCAAGCTCCTCCTTCAGCTCGGTTGCATCACCTGCACGGTTATCATTGGCACCTGCAACTGTTTGAACTAATCTGTGAGTCACGGTGACTCAGCAATCTCACACCCGCGAGATCAAGACTATGTAAGCTTATGGGTAGGAAAGGGTAGTGAGGTGGAACTGCAGCAAGCACTAGCATATCTGGTGGCTAACTTACGCAAATGAGAGCAAGAAGAGAAGCAAAGCACGGTCGAGAACTAGAAGTGATCAAGGAGTGATCCTGAAACTACTTACGTTCAAGCATAACTCCAACACCGTGTTCACTTCCCGAACTCCGCCGGAAAGAGACCATCACAGCTACACACGTGGTTGGTGTATTTTAATTAAGTTAAGTGTCAAGTTCTCTACAACCGGACATTAACAAATTCCCATCTGCCCATAACCGCGGGCACATCTTTCCAAAGTTCAAAACCCTGCAGGGGTGTCCCAACTTATCCCATCACAAGCTCTCACGGTCAACGAAGGATATTCCTTCTCCCGAGAAGACCCGATCAGTCTCGGAATCCCGGTTACAAGACATTTTGACAATGGTAAAACAAGACCAGCAAAGCTGCCCGATGCGCCGACATCCCGATAGGAGCTGCACATATCTCGTTCTCAGGGCAACACCGGATAGGTCAAGCTACGAGTAAAACCATCCCTTGAATTTCCCTGGGGTGGCCCCACAGGCTGCCCCGTTCGAACCAACACTCAGACAAGCACTGGCCCGGGGGGGTTAAAATAAAGATGACCCTCGGGAGAGTGACTCCCAAGGGAAAAGTAGGTGGTGGTGAGGCAAATGGTAAAACCAAGGTTGGGCCTTGCTGGAGGAGTTTTATTCAAAGCAAACTGTCAAGGGGTCCCCATAACACCCAACCGTGTAAGGAACGCAAAATCAAGGAACATAACACCGGTATGACGGTAACTAGGGCGACAAGAGTGGAACAAAACACCAGGCATAAGGCCGAGCCTTCCACCCTTTAGCAAGTATATAGATGCATTAAATAAATAAGAGATATTGTGATATCCCAACATATCCATGTTCCAAACATGGAACAAACTTCATCTTCCCCTGCAACATGGCAAAAGGTGAAACATGAGTAGAAAACATAGTTAGGCATTTTAAATGAGGCCGGAAACATCAACAAAAACAATTCCGGTAAAACCCCCTATGCATTTAGCAAATTAAAGCAAACAACAATTTAAACATTCTTGATGTTATTAACATGATGTGGATGACATGTGCAAGTTTATGCAATTTTAAGAAAATGTTGACATGATAAGATATGAGGCATTTGTCATCGTGGCAGAAATGAAAGGGGTGCCATGACACCGACAACGAAAATGGTGCCATGGCAACATTCCGGTTCCGGTAACTCGATTGAGATATCAATGCAAAAGAAGATGTGATGGGAGCGTGTCATGCGATGAACGGCGGTGTGCTCCCGGATACCTGGTTCCCACATGTCGACGTCAAGGCAACGAGGAACTTGCAAGGAACAACCCAGACATGGTGCAACCCTGACCATCTCATACAACACAAGCAATCATTCTCGGACGGTCGTCTCGGGGTTATACCTTCGAAGTGCGCGGTTCGGGACAGTTCGGGTTCGAAGGGACGTGGACGGAAGTAGGTGTTCTCGCCACATTCATAGTGGTAGTAGTTGTACTCATGCCGTAGTGGAAGTGGTGGTTCACGTCAATGGTAGTGGTACATAGCAATCATGGACGAACTTGGAGGGTCATCGGTAGTCGTTCATGAGGGTCTTGACGAATCAACGTAGTCGTACACGTTCGAGAAGAAATTTATGCGGCGTCGAGGCACTTGGCAGTTTCGTGCAGTCGGTCTTGCCAGTCTCGGTCTCGACAATGTAGTTATACAAGCGCGCCATCGGACTTGTCGAACCCGTACCCTTCGAGGTCCGTCGTGGTATTTGGCGCTTGCGGGGTGGTGTTTGCTGAAACCAGGGGAACTTGACTAAATCTTCAACAATGGAACTTGGCGATACTCCTTGTTCGGTAGTCGTACATGGTTCGGAGTGGTACTTGCGTCTTTGGTCAGTAGTCGTTCGATCGTCCATGGTCTTGCCGGAGGGGTACTTGGCACTTGCGGTCCAACTCCGAGGTCATAGCCGTGTAGTCGAACTCCGTCATGGTCGTCGGGGTCTTCGCGGGTTCCAGAACAACAGCGGAATGGAGGGAGACGAAGCCGCAGCGGGTGGTCAATGCCCATGGCAGTTCAGGGCGTGATGCGGGGCTGCAGGCCGTGGTGGTACTTGCCGGTCTCGGTCACGGCGTTGCTGGTCTTGAAGTGGTCCTCGAAAGAGAGCTTGGCGTCCACGAGGACATGGAGCTGCGGTCTTGGCGTCGGGCAAGGGATCAAAGCCTCGAAGTTCAACGAGGACTGCGTACGAGACTACAGCAGGAGAGGCCGGAGTTGGGTGGACGGCAAACCCGTTCCCGGTAGCGGTGCGGGAAGCCGGTGGTGGCTTGAGGCGTCGGTGAAGGAGGTGGCCCCCGTGGAGGTCGAAGAGTGGTCAGGCGATGCAGGACGAGCACGTGCGCGAAGCAGAGGCTCCCGTCACGACTCATGTGAAGTGGAGGCAACGGCGACGAGGCTAGAGCGGCTTGCTCGCCGGCAACGGCTGGAGGCGGAGGTCACCGGCCCAGGCGCATGGAGGCGGCACGGGTTGGTGGTTCGGGCAAAAAGCCATGGAGGGGCACGGCTGGCCAGGAGGAAGAGATGGGGATCAAGCGAGGAGGTCGGGCTGAGCGAGGGCGCTCGCTGGCGGCACAAGGGAGGAGATCAAGAGAGGGGGGATCGGGTCGAGGGGAGATGGGGATCGAGCAGAGCTCTCCCTTGCTCTGTGCGTGCGTGTGTGGGTGGCGGCGGAGGGGAACGAGAGGGGTCGAACGAGGCTAGGGTAGCGAGGGGAGAGGCTGGGCCTAGGGTTAGGTGGGAAACGGGCAGGCCTGGCTATGGGCTTAGAGGTAAATGGCCGGCCTGTCTCTCTCTTCTCACTTCTCTTATCACCTTCCCATTTTAAAACAGAACAGAAAAGAGGAAGAAAAGAAAGCAAAGGTAGCGGTTATCTAGGCATGGGGATAATTTTTACGGACTCGTAAAAATGTGCACGGTCCACGAAAAATAGGAGAGACATGATTGAAAGATGTAATTCAAACTCATTTTAATTTAATTCAAATGGGTTTGAACTAGGACTTGGTTAACGGGTGGTCCAAAATGTTTGGATTTTTGGTGGAGCACCGGAATAAGATGAACGAATATATGACTAGGTTGGAGTCCAAGACTTAAGAGAACGAAGGCATTGGGATAATTTGCAAGTGTGTTAGAATATTTATTATAGCTCCCTAATACCGGGAGGATATGTTATCAAGAGAATCACCATGTGAGTTCCCTCGATTTAAATGGATCGAAGATCCATACTGTTTTTTTGGTTGAGTTTTAAAACGGGTTGCATGATGACATGATGCAATGATGAAAGCAATGAACCAAACAAAACACCAACGAATCTCGGAACCCATGGAAGGCATCGGAAGCTCTGGTCTTGGGGCATTACATCTTCCTCCGAGAGCTTGTAGTACGAGATAAAGTTCACCAAACGGGCCACCTCCGCCTCTGGCATCTCCTTGGTGCACATCCGGCATGGGTCTTGGTGCTCGCTCATCTGGCTGATCAAGTGAGGCCGGGTTTGGAGGGGGGAGCACCCGGCGCACCATGAAGGCAGTCAACAAGTCCGAATCCTTGAGGCCCTTCGACTTCGTCATCTCCCTGAGCTGGGCGATGGCAGCAAGGGAGGCGGCCGAGAGCATCTTCTGCTTGAAGGTCCAATTGGTGCGGGGTTCAGCTGGCGCGCCGGCTTTATAAGCCGGCAGGTTGACAAAGTCGTGCTCCGGGTGGACGTTCTTCAAGTAGAAGTAAGACCGCTGCCACATCTTAACCGATTGCGTCAAGCTGATGGCCGGGAAGCAGTTCCCGGCACCCGGCCACCGCAACGTGACGAAGGCGCCGCACTAGGCCGCCTCGTTCTTGGCAGCGGTGCCAAGTTTGGTGTAGAAGAATTCCCCCCACAGCTCGAGGGTGGGGGGATGCCAATATATCCTTCGCAGAGCGTCACGAAGGCCGACAGCAGCACCACCGTGTTTGGCATCAGGTGGTGTGGCTGGAGGCGGTAGAAATGGAGGAAGGCGCGGAGGAAGTCGCTCGTCGGCAGACCGAGTCCGTGTATGAATTGCGAGTGGAAGACGACGCGCTCGCCTTCCGGCAGTGCCAACGACATCTCCGATTCGGGTGGAGGACGTGCTTGTACGTAGTTCTCGCCGAGCAGCGGCCGCGTTTGGTGGAGGAAAGTGATATGGTCCTCATGGATGTTTGAACCGTCCCAAGCACCAGCCCGTGCCATGGCGTTTGGGTTTGACGGAGGCACGGAACAACGGCGAGTGGGAGGAGCCGCAGCACCATGGGGGAGACGCGCTCGGCGATAATGAGCTGTGGCGGCGCTTCGGGAAGATGCGGGAGTGCAGCGGCAGCAGCAAGGAGACAAAGGAAAAGGGGAGAGGACGCTGCGCCTGCATCTACCCCCCCTCCCCCCCTAGTTATAGCCCTAGACGACGAAGCCGAGGGGCGAGAACGTGGGGTTCATGGGATTAACTGCACCCACACCCCCATGACCCCGTTTAAAAGTGCAGTAACGGCGTATAGTTACTGCACTGCGGAATCCCAACCATTCGCCTCGGCGGCACCGGATCCACCCGTGTGCCGAGGCCCGGTAGTGGCGGGCCCTAGCCTACGGCGACGTCCCTCGCGCGGGTGGGCTGGCAGGCCTGCCCGGTTGGATGGCGCCGCGTGGTATGAAGGTAGCGGGCGGCAAGCCTTCCGCCTGGCTGGTGCGCCACCCGGCTCCCGCCACGACATTTCAAAATCTTCAGGTGGTCCACCTGGCCGCACCGGCTCCTGATAGCCGGCGCCTTGGAAGATGGATGGAACAAGATCACCAGCTCACTCGGAGTAGGAAGCTGTTGAGGCTTCTCGCTTTCTCAACAGCGGCACCCCAGCAGCTTCGGAGACTACTATCAGAGTAAACGACCACAGGTAGCCTTATCTGCTCCCCTTAGCGATTCAAGACATTGGGGCTGGCTGCACCCCTCAAGCCCCAAGGACGAAGTGCCGCCTTCTCAGGGCCGGCTGGTCCAGGCGGCCGACTGCTAGAGGTGGCAGACCTCAGAAGAAAGCCATGACACGGGCCGACTCCTGGCTGGCGGCTCCTCGCGCCCTCAAAGTTTGCACCACATTATGGAGACGAGACGGGTGTGGCTACAATACTGTCTGCCACCCTCGAATCCAGGGCAGAGCATGTCCACAATGCAGCGTACCGGGCGGACATCCCTGTCCGACGCGGCACAGTTGCCATGCAGCCCATGACCTCACTCATGGCACAGAAGGCCATGTCCCCACTACGGGCTATCAGTACGGCCCGCAGGCGGCTGGCCCTACCTCTCTGTGATAAGCCAGAAGGCGGCGAGTTCCGACCAGACGGCACGGGGGGAGGCCGACTCCCAGCATGCGGCCCTCCCTTTCAGTCAAAGTCTAGGCACCATTAATCGAAAGAGACTATGAGTGGCTACAGTGAACGCCCGCCAGGCGGCGGCACTATAGCCATGCCTTTCCCGACAAAGCATGCATCATTAGTGGCATTGCCACAGTGCTAAGCAGCCGGCAGGACCCGCAAGCGGCGGGCATGACCTGTCGGTGAAGTACAAGACAGCCCGCGGGACCCACTAGGCGGCGGGCCCCAGCGGCCGGCGGAGAAGCCGACGACCATAGACACTGACAGACGGGTCCTACACACGGCCAAATTACCATTGTACCCCTGGGAGTAGGCCTATATAAACTTCCAGGGCACCCATGCAAAGGGTTTAGACCGTAGTCCACCCACACACATAGAGAGAGGAAGCTAGGGCAAGCGTTGCTCTTCTTCCCCCTCTAGAGAAACAGCTCAAGGAGCAAGCTTGTAGCCACCATTGTTGCTTGCGTGATCATGCGGAGATCCTGCAGAGCAGGACTAGGGGTGTTATCTCGTAGGAGAGCCCCGAACCTGGGTAAAGTTCGTTGGCGTACGTGTCTATGCGTCATCTCGTTTCCTGGCACCGACAACGTCTTACTATCCCCCACCATGATAATCCATCCTTTGGCATATGTCGCACGACACCCCCGACAGGTGGGCGTAGTACAATTTTCCCGGCAGGGGTTGCCTTAGGGCAGCAGCGACTACGCGCGTATGGGGGTGTGAGTTATCCAACCTTCCAACCATTTCTATGGTTGCCATGGGCCTCCTTTTATAGATCAAGTGGTAACCAAAGTGGCAAATTAGTCATTAAGCACTGATAAGATAGCAAACAGTGCTATCATACCTAACTCTGCGGGTAGACAGGGCGCATTAAATGCACCGCTTAACTTCACATCGTCGGTTGCCCCGCAAGGCTTGCCGGGCTATCTTTCCAGCTCTGCTCCTGTTCTCTTTACAGGTTGCAGGACGAGTGTCATTTGTGGGTTTCTCTTGTAGGAAATGGCTTCCATGTGGCGAATGGCTACCACTTAATCACTTTGTGGCTTGACACCGCACTGATCAGCAACGTGGGTCGTGTTGGAGTGGTTGGTTAGGCGGTTCTGCCTCTGTGAGCCCCCGGCAGTCCCTGGCGGGGTGTTTTGGCTATCTGCTATTGGGGTGTCCTCGCTCCTTGCCGGGCTCACCTGCCCGGCAAGGGAGGTTTCTTCTCTTGATGATATCTGCTTCCTTGGCTCATTCTTGGTCCCTCTGATTTGCATGTTGCTCCTTTGAAATCTTGGTTTCTTGTATTCTCACTTGGGCCTGCCCTGAACGCGCTTCTGAACGACGTCGGGGTAGGACGTAATAACTGTATAGTCGAGGGTTGGTAAAGAGGCCGGTCTCTTGAAGTCTTCTTTGCTTCTTCATTAGAATTGATTCCAGGCCAGTTTTCTGGTTTCTCCATGTGTCGTGTAAAGCCAATAGTGGTGGGGCCGCTCCAGTAACGACCCGTGAATAACTTTAACGCATGGGGTAGAAATGGCCAATTTACTCTTCCCACCACGCGCTTATCCTTGGCCACATATGCTACATGCATCGTGCAAGGTAGGTAATAGAGCCATGTCGCGCGGGAGAGCATCAGGGTGAGGGCCCGGTCATCTTGAATTGGTGGAGGAGGGCGGTGGTCGCCCGTTGATGGAGCACCCCCCCTCTTCGCGCTGCCTATAAAAGGGCGGGGCGGAGGCGGGTAGAGTCATTCATATTTGCCTCCATCCTCTTCTTATTTTCTGCTTCGGCTGATCATGTTGTGGGAGAGGGCTTGGGGCTAGCCCCCGGCCTCCATCTCGAAGCCTTCCCTGGATCCGAAAAGGGGACTCGGGCGGCGCGCCGACGACACCGGCGGTGGCAATCCCGGCGTTCTTTCCGCCGGGCCACCCGTGGCCTTGACTCCAGTGGGAGGAGATGCGAGTGACACCATGTCGTGGCTCGAGGCGGGCATGGTGCGCGGTAGTCGGTCGCTCCCTGTTCTTCTTCCCCTTACACCGCCGGGGAAGAGCCAAGGAAGAGATTCTTCGCTAAAAGGGGCAAACCGGTCCCCCCCAAGGGCATCGTCCTTCTGTCGTGCAAGAGGGTTCTTCGCTCCTATTCATGTCTTCTGGGCACATGGTGGCTCCGATATCAGGGCCACTTCGGACGACCATGCTCTATGTGGAGAGTCCTTCGGACAACATGGCGTCCGGTACGGCTGCCGTGACGGGATCGTCGAACGACAGCGGTACCGGAGGTAGCAGCAACCCATGACGCGCCAAGAATGGGTGTGGGCATTCTAACAGCTCGCGTTTTCCAGTGACTCCGCTACCCCCTGGGCTCCTTCCAGCGCCACTGTTCCTCTACCCTTCGGTTCCTCCTTCCGTTCAAGGGAGGGCACTGAATCTGAGCCGAGTCCGCCTCTTGGTTCATTTGTCCCTTCTTGTAATACCATGAGGGAAATGGACAAGGGCAAAGGCATAACGGGCCACTAATCTTTTTTCAACTTTAAATTTATAGGCGATTGCCAAATTTTAATTCAAATAATGTAATTTCTCCAGTCCATGTTTGTGTTCTGCAATACTAGTACTTGTATTATCATATCAATGAAAAAGATGGACCTTGTTGGGAACCCGTGCATGTGTATGTCATTGCAGAGGTGGGATTCCTCTTTACTATAAATAAACAAGTTTTTCCCTGGCAGGCTATATTGTTGATACCCTTCTTGTTTGTCGGGGAACAGATAGAGGGACCACCCCCCCGCCAACTCCTTTATCAAAGGCCACTGCGACCATCCTGACCGAAGAAACGTTCGAGTCATGGATGGGAGCACCAAAATCTCAAAAGAGAGGTGAGGTTTTCTCATTCAAATTTATAGCTTTACAGAACACTAATGGACAGGATGTGGAACTTATCTACATGGCTCGCCGGGGAACGCAGTGCCGGGCAATCTTCTCACTCCTTGTCGAAGCCATGTTCTCAGCAGGAACCTACAACTCCATGTAGATGAGAATGAATGGAAGATGCGATCCTATCTATATGCATATGTAAATCCTCATGAAATGCTTATGCAGTGATCTTGGAATGCCCATGCATGCATGCAATCTTGGTCAGGGCCCCCACAGCGCTTCTTTACTTTCTCTTGCACGGGATCATCGCCCCATCTTTGTACAAGGGGTTACATCCAGTTGAGGCAAGGCCAGTACAAAAGGGTGGCTGCCAGGCAGGGCCCGACAACCGTGCCTTATGGGTGGAACTTTATGAGATGCTCAATATTCCATGAGTTTTGAAACTGAGTGCCATCTCCGGTCTCCAGACGGACTGCACCAGGTCTGTTGACTTCTACTACCCAATAAGGGACTTCCCACTTTTGTGACAACTTGTGTGTACCCTCGGCGGACTGAACATGCCTAAGGACAAGGTCATCTTCCTCAAAACACCGGGCATGAACCCTATGGCTATGATAGCGACGCAGGGCTTGCTGGTAACATGCAGCACGTGTAGCAGCCCAGAGACGGTTCTCCTCGAGTAGCACAGCATCGTCATGTCGGTGCTGTTCTTGCGCTACTTCACCGTAGGCAAGCACTCGAGGTGACCCGTAAATTAGTTCCGAGTGGATAACTGCTTCTGCCCTGTATATCAGGGAGAAGGCAGTCTGCCCGGTAGCTCGGTTTGGTATCGTTCTGAGGGACCAGATAATTATCGAAAGCTCCTCCATACACCGCCTGCTGTGCTTCTGCAGCGTATCAAAAGTTCTTGTCTTGAGTCCACGTAGCACTTCAGTGTTCGCCCTCTCAGCTTGTCCATTGCTCTGGGGGTGTGCCATAGAGGCGAATGAGATCTTGCATCTGAGGGCATGAACATATAGCATGAAGGCGCGACTCGTGAACTTGGTGCCGCTGTCGGTGATGATGCTTGCCGGAACTCCAAAATGACACACCCATTCTCTCAAGAACTTGATAGCTGACTGAGTAGTCACCTTTCTCAGGACAGTCACTTCCGGCAACTTTGTAAACATGTCGACGGCAGCGAACAAGAATTCAAAGCCCCTGATTGCTCGGGGGAAGGGGCCGAGGATATCGATCCCCCAGACCGAAAATGGCCATGATAGAGGGATTGTTTGAAGAGCTTGGGCAGGCATGTGTGTTTTCTTGGAATGGAACTGACAGGCTTCACATGTCGTGACTAGCTCGATCGCATCTTGGAAGGCTGTGGGCCTGTAGAATACTTGCCGGAAAGCTTTCCCAACTAATGCCCTTGATCCAATGTGGGAGCCGCACATTCGTCCGTGAAGCTCAGTCAGCAGTCCCTTTCCTTTTTTCCGACAGATACACTAGAATTTCACACCGTTGGGCCTCCTTCTATACAGAGTGTCATCGACAAACTGATACATACTGGCCCTCCGGGCTACTTTTTCAGCTTCGTCTTGGTCACCGGGAAGCTCTCCAGTTCGGAGGAAGCGGAGAATGTGCCTTGCCCAAGTGGGAGCCTGGGGCTCGGCAACAAGGACTAGTGGCACCTCCTCTCCTACAGGAGCACCAGCCTCGTTCACGGGGTTCGAGGACCCGGCTGGAGGGGGGTCCGGCAGGCTGTGAGTAGTTGTTTCCGGCAGGGCCTCTACCGAGAGAAGACGGATCTATTGGGAGAGGCTTACCGTAGCCCAACTTCCTCCTCTTCTGGGCCATTGCTACCGGGGATACGGTGGGCTGAGTGAGATGGAGAACAAAAGTTCCTGGTTCCACGGGAATCTTTTGCGCATCACACTTTGACAGAAGATCAACTATGCTATTTTCCACATGGGGCACATGCTCTGTTTGCAATCCGTCAAAGCACTCCTCCAATGTCCTCACTTCCTCGACGTATACATCTATTAATGGACTTTGATAGTCCTTGTTGACTTGTCTCACCACAAGTTGTGAATCTCCTTGAACGATTAGCTTCTTGATTCCCAATTCTGTTGCAATCCTATGCCCGGTAAGGAGCCCTTCATACTCAGTTGTATTGTTGGTGGCTTCTTCCCAGGGAAAATGCATTTGCATGATGCACTTCAAGTGCTCCCTGGAGGGTCGACAAGAAGCACACCAGCTCCTGCACCTTGTAGGGAAAAGAACCATCAAAATACATAATCCATTCTTGGGGCGATTCCTTGCCGGGGATAACCGTTTCTATCACCTCCTCATCAGGGGCTGGCGTCCATTCTGCAATAACTCTGAAATGCCCTGCTTTGAATAGTTGATGTGCTCTGAAACTTCATACCAAAGATGGATAGGTCCAAAGCCCGCTCCACTATTCTGCCGGTAGCCTTAGGCTTTTGGAGTATCCTTTGCAATAAAGAACGAGCAACAATCATGATCTCATGGGCTTGGAAGTAGTGGCGAAGTTTCCTTGAGGCCATGATGAAACCAAAGATCAACTTATGCACACTAGAGTACCTCAATCTAGCCCCCTATGACAAGGAACTGACAAACTACACTGGGCGCTGCACCACTTTCTTCCTTATCACGTCCTTGGGGTTGCTCTTGTTGTCATGCTCATTGCTATCTTGATCCTTCTATGATCCTACCTGTCTCTTATCACTTTCTACCTCATCGACTTCCCGCTGCGCTACCAGGGCCGCACTGACCACTTGGTTGGTCGCTGCCAAGTATAGCACAACGGCTCTTGGGGTTTGGGAGCAACCAATGTAGGCACATAGTACAAATAAGCTTTCAACTCTTGCAAAGCTGCATCTGCTTCTGGGTCCACTTCATAGGGAAAATCGTCTTCAAAATCTGGAAGAATAACAAGGCGTGCTCGGCATACTTGGAAATGAATCTGCTGAGCGCGGCAACACATCCTGTGAGGCGCCTCACATCCTTAACTGTCCTTGGTGCCTGGATCTGCTCGATGGACTTGATCTTGTCGGGGATGGGTTCGATACCGCGGTGGGATGCAAAGAAACCAAGCAACTTGCCGGAGGGAACAGCAAATACACACTTCTCCAGGTTGAGCTTTAGATTGATCTTGCGTAGATTATCAAATGTCTCTTCCAAATCCAGAATAAGGGTGGCTTTATCCTTGGTCTTGACCATGATATCATCCATGTAGGCTTCTATGTTTCTGTGAAACTGTGGCTCAAAACCAATCTGGATTGCCCTTGCAAAAGTGGACCTAGCACTCTTTAATCCGAATGGCATGCGGACAAAGCAGTACGTACCACAAGGAGTGATAAACGACGTCTTTTCTTCATCTTCCTTGGACATGAAGATTTGGTGATACCCAGAGTATGCATCCAGAAAGGAAAGAAAATCAGAACATGAAGTGGAATCCATGATCTGGTCGATGTGCGGCAAGGGAAATGGGTCTTTCGGGAAAGCCTTGTTGAGATCTGTGAAATCAATGCAAAGCCTCCACTTCCCGTTAGCCTTCCGGACTACCACTGGATTCGCCAACCACGTGGGGTGCAATACTTCTCTGACCAAACCAGCTGCCTCAAACTTCTTGATCTCTTCTACAATAAACTGCAGCCTCTGCACGGCTGCTTCCGGACATTCTACTTGACAGGTCAGGCATGTAGGCAAACATTAAGGTGGTTCTCGATTTCCTCCCTGGGAACACTGGGATATCAGATGGTTGCCAGGCAAACACATAGATATTCGCCCACACGAGAGCAACGAGCGCACTTTCCTATTTGTCATCGAGGGTGGCGTTGATAGTAAAGGTACCATCAATGACAGCCAGTCCTTCCTGGACCTTCTTCACTTGGGGTTCCGCAACCTTGGATCTCTTGCTGTCGGATCACTCTAGCACATTGTCAATGGGTGCCGTGCACTCAGTGGGGGCACGTTTCCGAGAGTCTTTGCCGGAGTCTCTATAGTCTCTCTTCTTTCCTTTACTTTCCTTGCCGGGAGCCGCCGCTATCGCTGCCTCAGCTGCGACCGCGTCTCGGTACATCTTGTCCACACAAATAATTGCATCCTTCTCATATGATAGGATAGTGATAACTCCTAGTGGCCCAGGCATCTTCAAGGTGTTTTAGGCATAGTGGGATGCCGCCATGAACTTATCTAGAGACGGGCGTCCAAGAATCCCATTGTACGGCAGGAGGAGATCAACCACATCAAACACAATCCTCTCAGTCCGGTAGTTTAGTTCTCCCCCAAATGTTACCGACAACGTGATCTTTCCCTTGGGATGGCTCCTGCCGGGATTAACTCCTTGAAACGTTTCGGTAACCTCTAGCTCTTCTTCTCCTATCTGAAGCTTGATGATGACTACTGGGGAAATCAGATTCAACCCGGCCCTGACGTCCACCAGCATCTTTGTGACCATGAGGTTGCGGATTGTTGGAGAGACCAACAACGGCAAACATCCTACCATAGTGGTACGGCTAGGATGGTCCTCTTCGTCGAATATGATGGGTGTACGGGACCATTTGAGCGGCTTCCGGGCCTCTGGCGCTGGCTCCATGGAATTGACTTCTCGCGCCCACCGCTTGAGCGAGTGGTGGGAAGTGTGCAGAGATGCACCTCCATCAACGCATAGGGCGTACGTGGCCTTCTGAAAGTCCTTCTCACTGGTCTCCTCTTCATCCCCTCCATCACTCTCATCATCACAGGTTTCCTTCTCTCAACCTCTCGCGGGCTTTCCTTTGTTCGGAAAGGGCTTGCCAGGCCGGTTTACTTCACCACCTCGGCCCTTACCGCGAGTAACTTTCTGACATTTTCCTTATCACGCTTCTCATACTCTGCTTTCTGTTTCTTGACAACCTGCTCAATCTGATAACACTCTTGATGGTCGTGGCCCTTGGTCCGTTGAATCTTGTAGTACGGCCCAACACCCTTCATGGCTTTCTCATCAGTAGCGGCTTCCCGGTAGTCAGTGCATGCGGCAGCTTCCTTGCCGGGGGCCTCAGCTTTGGCCTTCTTGCCGGTACTAGGTGTACCAGAACCGTCAATAGTCATCAGTGCCTTATCCCTCCGCTTCTTAGTGCGCTTCTTGCTCTTCTTCTGACTGGTTGATTCATCATCATCTTCTGAATCAACATTGGTGCAATCTTCCTCTCTGGGCAACTTCCTTCCCTCCTCCATCTGAGTGCACTTATCCACTAGTGTGGAAAGCTCCTTCATAGTCTTGGGCAATCACACGTTCATCTTGGAACGGATATGATGGTTGCACACATTGGACTGGAAGGCAGCTATTACAGATGCCGGATGGATATTTGGGATATTCTAATCAACTTTGATGAATCCCTGTAAATACTTACGAAGGGTTTCTCCTTCTTTCTGCTGGAGAAGTTGCAAATCGTTGGGCCTGCCGGGTTCCTGATGACCGCCAGTGAAAGCGCTAATGAACTCGTGGCACGGGTCAGCCCAAGACGAAATGGAGTTCTCTGGTAGGTGCATCAATGAAGACATCATGCTGGACTTGAGGGCCAAAGGGAAGTAGTTGGCGAACACCTTCTCATCTCTTCCTTCGGCAGCCCAAACAATGATGGTGTATATGCCCAGGGACTTCGCCCGGTTCAGCCGCCCATCATACTTCTCAGGTATCTCTGGCTTGGCAGTGCGAACGGACATCCAACGAACTTGCCATAGCTCTCGTGTAAAGGTAGGGCAGCCAACCTCGAAAGGTAGGCATCAGTCAACACCGAGTGCAGGCTCGTCGATGTTGAGGCCGTCGTACCCGTCGGTCCGGCGGAGGTGGTCGCGGCGCTGCTCGACGATGCTTGTGTCTCCTCTCTGCCCATCCTCTAGGGCTCGATGTTGTCCTGGAGGTGCTCGAGGGTTAGAAGAGGCCATTGAGACGTCATCGGTGTCTTTATTCTACTATGCTCGTACTGGCTCCCGCAGCGGGGATTGCACCATGGGGATGGCCCCTTCCCTGTTGTCAACATCACGAGCTGTTACTGTCGCTTGGCGAGGTCATGGCGGACTAGCTTGCCGTGAGACCCTAGCTTCGCAAAAACCGAGAAGGATTTTGATGGTGGCACCCCATTCGTCCATCTGCTCGGGCGACATCGGAAACTTCAACAGCGGCCGTACTTGGCATGGATGCTGATGAAGTCGATCATATCGTCGCTCAACTCCTGACGGTGCTAGCGGTGGTAGCGCTATGCCCCCACTGCTGCTGCGGGGCGACTACTTGGACATGGTGCGGCGAAAGCGCTTGAGGGCCAGTGGCTCCGTCTGGCGCAGCGGCTTGGTCAGCCCGTCCTAGGGGAGGTGTACGTGCTGCGACCGCCCCTGTGGTGGGGGCGGCCGGAGGGCGGCGGTTCGCCCCGGTCTGAGAACCGTTGCTGTTGTGCCTGTCGGTGGGGGAGAGGGGCACAGGTGAGTGGCTCCCTCACCCGTACCTTGGGGAGCGTGGCCGTCGGCGGTGCTGCTGATGTGGCTCTCCTCCGGCACCTCCTGCTCCTGCGTCGGCCACGCCGGAAGTGGTGATGTCTCCACCTCCTCTAACCACTTCAATTGCAGTGTCTACGACCTCGTTCACATCCACACCCCTGCATCATTAGAGGCCGCAGGCGGCGGAGCCTTGGAGGTGGGTGGATGCGCTGGAGGACCAGGCTTCTTCTTAGGCACAATGGTCGATGGCGTCGCCGAAGATGAAGATGGTGGTGAAGATGACGCACTGCGCACGCCTTCATGTTCATGCAAGCGAGCCCCCTACCTGGCGTGCCTAAGATGTCGCGGGAAACCACGACCACCTATGGGACCAGGAGGTCCCTTGCTGGTTCAGCAAGGGAACGACGCATTGCACAAAGAGCATACGAGCGTGGAGCAGTACAACAGAGATCACACGGGCAATTTACCCATGTTCGGGCCACCGTGAGGCATAGAACCCTACTCTTGCTTTGGTGGAACGGTGGTGGAAAAGGTGGTGGTGGGCGTAGTACACTTTGCCCGACAGGGGTTGCCTTAGGGCAGTAGCGACTACGCGCGTATGGGGGTGTGAGTTATCCAACCTTCTAACCCTTTCTACGGTTGCCATGGGCCTCCTTTTATAGATCAAGGGGTAACCACAATGGCAAAGTAGTAATTACGCACTAATAAGATAGCAAACAGTGCAATCATACCTAACTCTCAGGCTGACAGGGCAAATTAAATGCACCACTTAACGTCACATCGTTCGTTGCCCGACAAGGCTTGCCAGGCTATCTTGCCAACTCCGCGCTCGTTCTCTTGACATGTTGCAGGATGGGTGTCAGCTATGTATTTCTCCTATAGGAAATGGCTGTCATGTGGCGAATGGCTTCCACTTAATCACTTTGCGGCTTGACACCGCACTGATCGGTGACGTTGGTTGTGTTGGAGAGGTTGGTGAGGCGGTTCTGCCTCCATGAGCTCCCGGCAGGGCCTGCGGGGGTGTCTTGGCTGTCTGCTTCTGGGGTGGCCTTGCCCCTTTCCGGGATCGCCTGCCCGGCAAGGGAGGTTTCTTCTGTTGACGTTATCTGCTTCCTTAGCTCATTCTTGGTCCCTCTGATCTGCATGTTGGTCCTTCGAACTCTTGGTTTCTTGTATTCTGACTTTGGCTGGTGCTTCAACCTTGTTCCCGTGCGTGTGCACAATCTGGGCAACATACCCAGGGTTTGTTGCACCGACACCCTCTATCGGTGTCAAAACCGGCGGATCTCGGGTAGGGGGTCCCGAACTGTGCGTCTCAGGCGGATGGTAATAGGAGGCAGGGAACATGATGTTTTACCCAGGTTCGGGCCCTCTTGATGGAGGTAAAACCCTACATCCTGCTTGATTTATTCTTGATGATATGAGTATTACAAGAGTTGATCTACCACGAGATCGGAGAGGCTAAACCCTAGAAGCTAGCCTACGGTATGATTGTATGTTGTCCTACGTTCTAAAACCCTCTGGTTTATATAGACACCGGAGGGGGCTAGGGTTACACAAGGTCGGTTACAAAGGAGGAGATATATATATCCGTATTGCCTAGCTTGCCTTCCACGCCAAGTAGAGTCCTATCCGGACACAAGACGAAGTTTTCAATCTTGTATATTCATAGTCCAACAGTCTGGCCAAAGGATATAGTCCGGCTGTCCGAAGACCCCCTAATCCAGGACTCCCTCAGTAGCCCCTGAACCAAGCTTCAATGACGATGAGTCCGATGCGCAGTGTTGTCTTCGACATTGCAAGGCGGGTTCGTCCTCCGAATACACCATGGAAGAATTTTGAATACAAGGATAGTGTCCGACCCTGCAAAATAAGTTCCACATACCACCGTACAGAGAATAATATTTCCACAAATCTAATCTGCTGACACGTTTTGGCAACATGACATTATGCCATGGCTCGGTGATTATTCGAACCATTTCCTTTAACTAGCCCCGCACATAACGCGAGGCAGTTTGTTGACACGTCTTGTCAAAGCAGAGATCATGTCCCCCTTATTACGGGATTCTCATCAATACGTGCATGGGTAACCCAACCGCTCCATCGATTACGGCGCTTGGGGATAAGCAAGTTTTACCAGGCTAGTGGGGGTGCATAGTTTCGGCCGCCCTTATAAAGGGACAAGGTTTAACCTTTTACTACCCACGCCTTCTTCCTCCTTGCTCATCCATTCTTGCGCACTCGAGCTCCAACACCCAAGTCCACATCCTTCTCCTCAACCTTCTCCAAACATGTCCGGAGCGGGAGGAAAGTGGATGGCGTCCTCCATCACAGAGGGACGCATCAAAAAGCTTTCGGGGCCGGATACCTAGCCGCGAATATCGCGCATCGGCTGCTCGCTGCGGGGCAGATCGTCTCTACCCCGGAACCTCACGAGAGGGTAGTTTTCCTCCAACACTTCCTCCGCGGACTGGGGTTTCCCCTCCATCCATTCGTCCGTGGTCTCATGTTCTACTACGGGCTGGACTTCCATGATCTGGCCCCGAACTTCATTCTCAACATTTCGGCGTTCATCGTCATGTGTGAGGCTTTCCTCCACATCCGTCCCCACTTCGGCCTATGGCTAAAGACCTTCAATATCAAGCCAAAGGTGGTGGGAGGCCAACAAGCAGAATGCAGCGGAGCCATGGTGGCCAAGATGCCCAATGTTATATGGCTTGAAGGCTCCTTCGTAGAGACCATAAAGGGGTGGCAATCACCGTGGTTCTACATCACCGAGCCGCGCAACATCAACTGGATGGCGGCCCCCGAGTTTCGATCCGGAATCCCCAACAGCTACTTCGGCCTGGTGAGGTGGCTTGTGGATGCCTGCCCACGGCTGGAAGTCATCAAGCGGTCCATCTACATCGAAGGTGCACACCGGGCTTTTGCCCGTGTGAAGGTGCAATGGGCCAAGATGGACGCCGTGAAGCTGGTGATGGAAGGGCCACCGCAGGGCAAGGAGCATCGCCACCCCGAGATGTACTATGAGGGTGTCCTAAAGGGTGCCCGTCTCATACCGGACGAGTGTGCAAAAGATGTAATATTTGAATGAACTTGCTCATGTAATCCTGTATTAGGAAAACTTGTTCATATGCGCTATGCAATGCTTGTCTGAATTTAAAATATTACCTTCTGTTCGGCTGTTTATCAAATCTGAGAGATGGCCAGTCTTCGGCTTCTGCCCCCACACCACGAGGGCTGGGGTGTTCGGGATAAACCTGAGCACTCTTGTTCCCATTGTTGGGTCCTTCGAGGGAGGTGCTCAGCACAACGAACAAGGCAATCGGACTATAATGCGTTATCACTCTCACTTATCCATAGAATTCTATAATTTTAAATTTCGGTGAAGCCCCTAGTATTCGGAAGGCCGAATTCGGGGCGCGATACACGCCTTAAGCCGGACAGGGCCGACTTCTCGCTCTAAGCGGCATAAGTCTTTAGGGACTTGAAACCTCTCGTACAACGACCAGTCTCTCGCCTTATCATGACAGTCAGTTTTAGCTTTCTCTACTGAGGTGCTTAGCCCAGCAGAACCGGGGCACAATCGCAGTAGTTCTCCCAGTGCTACCTTAGCCAATATAGCGGAACGTAAGGTACCCAAACATGGGAGCCGGGAAAACCCAACTATTGACCCAAGACATGATTCAGAGCTGATGCATATAATGCTATAAGTTCGGGGTGCCGCACTGTCGAAAGTGTTCGGACTTTTCATGCTGTATTATGGGGTATGCTTAAGGCCCTAGCGTATTGGCCGTACCAGAGTGTACGGGTGCTAGATGTTGTGAATGAACATATATATAAAAAGGAAGAATGCAATAATAGTCTTAATGCTATGCATTGTTTATTCAAAAAGATGTGTTGAAGCAGAATGATACAAGTAGTGCGATAAGCAAAAAGTAGGACTGTTTGACATGTCCCTTCCAAGGGCAAGCTGAGGAATAGTATTAAAGCAAATATTTCACTCGTTATCGTAATCCACCTGGGAGTTCTGTGGTGTGACATAGCTTTCTGCCTCCTTGGTTGCTGTATCATGTTTTCGGCAATCATGCTGTCGGACAGGGTTTCTAGAGATTAAAGTCCTGAAAGAGAAAAATAACAAAGCGGGAAGCCCCTAGTGCGGTTTAAGCCGCGACTTGGGGCGTGCCGCAGTCGTGCCCCCTCCCCGCCTGTGCCCATGGTATTTTTAATGCGTAATTACGTACGCGTGGCACGGATTTCACCGTTTGGCTGGGACTAGGGTGGGGGCCACATTGCTATGCGAGCTCGGAATGTGCCAGGAGGTCATGTTGCCGATTACTCCCGGAGCGCTTGAAGGTTTCCGGGTCCTTAATCGGCGGACTAGTGGATTGCCTTAAGAGGCTGCTTTGTGCTTCCACTGCGAGGGCCGCAGTGTGCTCCTCCATGCGGAGAGAGCTTTCTGTGTTTCCATTGACTGTGATGACCCCCTGAGGTCCGGGCATTTTGAGCTTGAGATATGCATAATGCGGTACCGCATTGAATCTTGCAAATGTGGTTCGCGCGAGCAGTTCATGGTAGCCACTGCGGAACGGGACTATGTCGAAGATTAACTCTTCGCTTCGGAAGTTATCCGGGGATCCGAGGACCACTTCCAGTGTGACTGATTCTATGCAATGGGCCTCTACACCTGGTATGATGGCTTTAAAGGTCGTTTTTGTGGGTTTGATCCTTGAGGGATCGATACCCATTTTGCGCACTATGTCCTGATAAAGCAGGTTCAGGCTGCTGCCGCCATCCATAAGGAATCGAGTGAGGTGAAATCTGTCAATGATTGGGTCTAGGACCAATGCGGCGAATCCGCCATGATGGACACTAGTGGGGTGGTCCCTGCGGTCGAAGGTGATCGGACAAGAAGACCATGGGTTGAATTTTGGGGCGACTGGCTCCAACGTATATACGTCCCTGAGCGCACGCTTCCGTTCCCTCTTGGGGATGTGGGTTGCGCATATCATGTTCACCGTCCGCACTTGAGGGGGGAACCTCTTCTGTCCTCCAGTGTTCGGCTGCCGGGGCTCCTCCTCGTCATCGCTATGTGACCCCTTATCTTTATTTTCGGCATTTATCTTGTTGGCCTGCTTGAACACCTAACAATCACTGTTGATGTGGTTGGCTGGCTTGTCGGGGGTGCCGTGTATTTGACACGAGCGATCGAGTATACGGTCCAAACTGGACGGGCCCGGAGTGCTTCTTTTGAATGGCTTTTTCCGCTGACCAGGTTTAGAGCCTTTGAATCCGGCACTGACTGTTGTATCCTTGGTATTGTCGCTCTTAATGTGGCGCTTATGTTTATTGCGACGTGACCTTCCATTGCCGTCCTTGGTATCCAAAGTATCACGGTTCTTTGATATGTTATTACTGCGAGCCAGCCAGCTGTCTTCTCCCGCGCAAAAGCGGGTCATGAGTGTCGTCAGGGCTGCCATAGATTTCGGCTTTTCCTGACCAAGGTGTCGGGCTAGCCACTCGTCGCGGATGCTGTGCTTGAAAGCTGCTAGGGCCTCTGCATCCAGATAGTCGATGATTTGATTTTTCTTTGTTAGGAACCGTGTCCAAAATTTCCTGGCCGATTCTTCTGGCTGCTGAAGTATGTGGCTCAAGTTATCGGCATCTGGTGGTCGAACATAAGTGCCCTGAAAGTTGCCGAGGAATGCGGCTTCGAGATCTTCCCAACAGCCAATGGACTCTACTGGCAAGCTGTTGAGCCAATGCCGAGCTGGTCCTTTGAGTTTTAGTGGGAAGTATTTGATGGCATGTAGGTCATCACCACGGGCCATGTGGATGTGCAGGAGGAAATCCTCGATCCATACCGCAGGATCTGTTGTGCCGTCATATGATTCAATATTTACGGGTTTGAAAGCCTCTAGGATTTGATGATCCATTACTTCGTCTGTGAAGCACAGGGGTTGTGCGGCGCCTCTGTACTGAGCTATGTCGCGACGCAGCTCAAATGAGTCTTGCCCGCTGAGTTCGGCCCGGCCGGACTTACTTTTACTGTATCCAGCATGACGATTATCGTCTCGCATAGTGGCGCGCCCTCATGATCCATAGATCAATCTTGCATGTTTTGCTTTGTCCTCCAATATGTCTCGCAGGTCTGGTGTATTTCCCCATGCCTTTTTATTTGAATGGCATTGGGGTGCGGCTGAGCTTTTGGCTGGAATGTTTCTCTATCGCGGCCACGAGGTGGCCGATCAGCCGCGTCAGACGCCGGGGATGTAGGTTTCGCCTCAAGTCGGGGTAGCAACCTGCACTTTGGGTAACTCTTGGAGGGGCGTTTGAGTTTATATTCCTCGGCCGCTAGGACTTCAGTCCATCTGTCGGCTAGCAAATCTTGATCAGCTTGAAGCTGCTGCTACTTTTTCTTAAGGCTATTTGCCATGGCTATAAGTCGGCGCTTGAAGCACTCTTGTTCGACGGGATCCTCTGGCACGATGAATTCGTCATCATCGAGGCTTGCCTCGTCTACAGAGGGAGGCATGTAATTATCATCCTCTGCCTCTCCATCTGCCGCTCTCTCAGGAGGGCTGGCTCCTCCATCCTCCTGCTCTGAATCTTGCTGGAGGGGATTGTTGTTGTGTTTGGCACTGTCCGGAGTACTATTATCTCTAGTGCTGGTATCACCACTTTTGCCTTGGCGGGACTTAGAGCGGCGCCGCTGACGCCGGCACTTGGGTTGCTTCTTGGAGGGGTCATCCTCCGTTGTCTCATTGCCATTGCCTTCTTTGGGTGTGTCCACAATGTATATATCGTATGATGAGGTGGCTGTCCAGTTCCCTGTGGGCAGTGGTTCCTCTTCGACTCCCGCATCGTCGTCCATACCGTCGATGTCTTCGGAGTTGAAGTCGAGCATGTCGGTTAAGTCATCGACAGTGGCTACTAAGTTGGTGGTGGGTGGGCGGCGAATTTCTTCGTCATCTACATCCCAATCCCACCGTAGGTAGTTCGGCCAGGCCTCTCCTGACAAGGAGAGAGACCTTAATGAGTTCAGTATGTCGCCCAAGGGAGATTGCTGAAAAATATCCACAGAGGTAAACTCCATGATCGGCGCCCAATCGGATTCGACAGGAACGGGCGCAGGCGGTTCGCAGTCCGTGGCCGGAGAAGGATCCAGCAGTTGGGCAACATGGCTCTTGTGAAGGGTAAGGTCGATATTTGGCTCGATCGCCGCTGAGGATACGGCCTCCGTGACGGGGTCCATCCTCCCGTCCATGGATGGCGCAACTGGCTCCGAATTGAGGCTCGGAGCTGCTGCTGGTGTGATCTCCTGAATACGGTTCAATGGTAGAGCTAAATCATACTCGTCGTGACCGCGCGGCGCACAAGATAGGGGCTCGAATCCGTCGAAGATCAAGTCTCCACGGATATCGGCCATGTAGTTTAAGCTTCCAAACCTGACCTCGTGACAAGGGGCGTAACTTTCGATCTGCTCCAGATGGCCAAGCGAGATGGCCCGCAGTGCGAAGCCGCCGAACACAAAGATCTGTCCGGGGAGAAAAGTCTCACCCTGGACTGAATCGCTATCGATGATCGTAGGAGCCATCAAGCCTAACGGCGACGACACAGAGGAACTCTCAATGAAAGCACCAATGTCGGTGTCAAAACCGACGGATCTCGGGTAGGGGGTCCCGAACTGTGCATCTAAGGCGGATGGTAACAGGAGGCAGGGAACACGATGTTTTACCCAAGTTCGGGCCCTCTTGATAGAGGTAAAACCCTACGTCCTGCTTGATTTATTCTTGATGATATGAGTATTACAAGAGTTGATCTACCACGAGATCGGAGAGGCTAAAACCTAGAAGCTAGCCTATGGTATGATTGTATGTAGTCCTATGGACTAAAACCCTCCGGTTTATATAGACACCGGAGGGGGCCAGGGTTACACAAGGTTGGTTACAAAGGAGGAGATATACATATCTGTATTTCCTAGCTTGCCTTCCACGCCAAGTAGAGTCCTATCCGGAAACAAGACGAAGTCTTCAATCTTGTATCTTCATAGTCTAATAGTCCGGCCAAAGGATATAGTCCAGCTATCCGGAGACCCCCTAATCCAGGACTCCCTCACCCTCCCACCCCTTCTCTTCACGGAGTCTGAATTCTGTAATCGGGCATCCAATTCATTCATGTGACGCCTCTTCATTCTTTCCTCAATTGTTTCAATAGGTAGATTCTCTCCAACTTTATCATTGTTTGTCTCATTTTCTTTCCAGTGGATTCAATTCTAGTTATTTTGGATTTATCATATACCTTTCCTTGATTCAAATGTTTCCTCTTGCTCATTTGCCTCTCGCCATTTAATTGTTCCAGAGTGTTCAAGACATCTCAAAAGATTTGTACCTGCATTCACTTAATTTGAGCTTGTCACCTCATTCAAGACATTCTATTGTCCCGGTGCATCATCTCTCTCTTAACCAATCCTTTTCAATGGTGTTTTCTTTTTCAGTGGGCCCATAACCCACAGGTTTATCCCCAGGAATGCTTTCTCCAAGATTGCTTTCAAATTCTTTTCATGTTTGGTTCAAACTTTCCTCTTTTCATTCTTCCGGGATATCTCAACAATTTTTGTGGTGTTTCTCATCGTCATTCTCAACACTTGAAGACCGAAAAGGAGTTTTACTCTAAATCTTATCTGTCTCTCAAAGATTCTTGGTGCTAGCTTGATGCTATCCTATAAATTTGTTCCGGTCATCAAGAATTATTTTCATACCCATTCCAAGCAGTTCAGGAGTATTTTATTTTGGATTCTACCACTGGTAAGCATCGGAGCTAAACAAACAGTTTTTAACCCCTTTCAGCGACGGCATTTGGAACCGTCGCCAAGTGAGTGTGGGCGATAGGGGGGTACTTCCCACGCGACCCAAAAACCGTCAGGGATATGCCCTCCTGGCACACACGCTCGGCAAAATGAGGTCGTGTGTGACTGGCGAGCGCTCAAATATGGAAATATGTACAGTAGAGCTAAAAAATACAATTATACGGCGAAATTGTTTCCGGTCGCAAGTACATCCCACATAGTTAGTCCCCGCTAAACGTTTCCGTTCATATGTACATCCCACACAGTTGCTCCAAGAAAAACGTTTCCTTTCACAAGTACATCACACACAAGTTTTCCCGTTAAATCATTTGCGTTATTGAATGTATCACACACGGTCCGTAGAAGAAACGGTGTGGCAAAGGCTCTCCATCACACACAATTTTTATGTGGTAAACGTTTGCGCAAGGTGGCCTAACGCAAAAAGTTTTCAAGAGAAAGTAGTGTCTGATTGTTCATTGATCCAACATGGTTTATTCCTAGAAACTGTGTGTGTTGCCTGAGGTCATCGCCCACGGTATTTTTTCAACAACCGTTTGCAATAGCAAAACCAAATTAGCAGGCTAATTCGCCATTAGCAAGCTAATTGCCATATTTTTAATAATCCATTTATTAGTCTAATTGACATTCATATTAAGCACATAATATATTTCATTTCCATATTAAGGAAGCAGAATTTTATAATTGAAATGCATCAGAGTACAACATGATATAGCTTCAGCACTCAGCTACCCCATTACACAACTACACTAGCACCAAGTTTCACATGCAACATGTAGAACCTTTCGAAATTAGCATCATAGACGGTATATAGACTGATGCATCTCATCTGGAAAACTGCTGAAGCGGAAGGCGAATATTGAGCCTTCATTCATGTTGAAGGTCTTTGCAACTTTAGTCCAGTGCCTGTGGATGATTGACCGTCAGTGCTTCGTCCTCTTCAGGAACACTTCAATATTGAACCGTGGGTGTTGTATGAAAACCTTACTCGCCTCCTGACCATAGAGGTCGGATAAGAGGTAATCATCAGTGAACTGCTTTGGAAAGGCCTGAAAACAAGGATGTGCATAAATATCTTCTCCATATTGGAAATGGGGCAAAGGAATTAAAAAAGGCAAGGTATAATAGTTAGTACCATCTTATAGTGAACTGATGTCTTCTTCATTGTGCAGGCAAAGATCTTGTGTTTTTTGTCACTAATTTCTTTATCCTAACAATCTTTCTGAGTTTCTTGATTTGATTGATATTCATGGACAACTCATTTCCCCATATGCAAAAACAGTCGAACAGTGGGTCAAAACCTCTGGTAGAAGGACCTACATGTGCATGACCAAATTATTAAAAACCAAAATATTAGAATGGTTCCTGCAATTGCACAATAATGTGCTATTAGACAATGGACCATGCACGTGCTAACCTCGATTGTAGACCTTGGTGCTTCCCATTGTTTCCCTACAACACATATAAGGTAGTTAGTAATTAGGTTAAGTATTTACTACAACCAAATTGAATTTATTCCTCACATGGTATACAATAACGGAATGCACAAACAACTATTGAACATCGCATTGCAGAATTGAACCAAACAGTTAACTAAACACCACAACACAAATGAACCAAACGTTATCTAAGCACCACATTGCACAATGTATAACCAAACTAAGCATGCTTGACAACTTGGAAATATAGCAATCATATTTGTTTCTCATGTATTTTATAAAGATCAATTCTATTTATTTCTATCATGGAAGATAATACAAAATTGCAGCCTGAAGAATCGAACATCACATTTGCATAATTGAACCAAACAGTTAACTGAAGACGACAACTAATTAACAAAACAACTAATAAGTGAGCACCACACTGCATGACATATAGAACATATACACTAGAGCAACAGATTGCATGGTAAAATTAGATAGCACAATTCACTAGAATTTTTGAAGGAAATGCAGGAGCAGCACACGCAATGGGTAAACCGAGAAAATGGCAAGGTGCTCCTCCAAGATCTAGGGGTCGGCACGAATGGCAGCCATCACGACCTCATCCGCGCGTGCAGCCATGATTTTCTTCTCTGCTGCCAATGCTCCTTGAGATCCTGTCTATACTACGTGCATCATGGCTTACGGCCGCGCTTATTTGGTGGAGGGGTCAGTGATTTAGGTGGAAGGTGTCACGCTTGCACCGGCGCTCGGGGCATGTGCGATGTGGAATGAGTAGGAGGATGGGGGTCGGGTGTGGATTACCTGCCTGGATAGACGAGGCCGAGCAGCGTGAAGGAGGGTCGGCTATGAGGAGGCGACGCTACAAGAAAGGAGTGAAGGTTTCAACTTGGAAAGGAAGGCAGAAACAGGGAGAATGTGGCTTTTGGTGAGGGGGGTGCGGGGAGGTAGATATTTCCCTGGAAGCCGAAAATTTGGAATCGCTTCAGCGAAAAAACTGGCGCGCAAAGTGTCATCAGTCATGGTCACTTATTTAGAACTGTGTACGCTATGTGAACATCACAAACGATTCAAATAGCTTAACCCGTGTGTGATGATTTTGACTGTAAAAAATTTGGGTTCGAATTTCCCTGGTTACTGTGGTCATCCACATCATTGCATAATTTGGGTACATAAAGGAGAGTAACTTCTTAATTGAGCAACTTCAGCAATTAAATAGAGCAAGATGACCTAAACATTACTCTAACAAATTAAAGACATGCGCTCTTAATTATACAAAACAAAGAGTACTACGACGACCGGTGCTCATCGATCTCCGCCGCCGCCTCCATGTCCAGCTCGCGCCCAACGGTCTCCTGGGGAAGGGGCTCTATGGCATCCATCGCACCATACTCGGCAAGCATCTCACCATCCGCATCCACCATCTCTTTGGAAAAGGCCGCCACGAGTTGGGCATGGGCAGACACGACCTGGGCTTGGACGGGCTCTATCGTCGCAAGGATCTTAGGCTGCTCGAACGCTCTCGGCGATTGCCGGCTCTTAGGCTGTGGGTTGCCGACCATTGTCGGAGAAGCTTCGTTCGATTTGTGTGGTGACTGCAAGGAGCTGGACGTGGGCGGCCTCGACATGGTCGTGGGTGGCCTCCATCACGGCTAAGGCCGCTGCTACGGAACGAACAGCTGATGTGCCGCTCTCGCCAGTTGTTATCTCCGAGCCAGATGTTGCGGCCGTTTGGGCTTCCATGGCCGCCCGGTCGCAGATTGCGGCCGCGCTCATGCACCTTGTTAGCACGCGCATAGTGGTTGTGGCCGCGCTCTCGCCGGAGTGGGCCATCGAAGTTGCCTTCATGACATGGGTCCATGTGCCCATCTTTCACTGGTGATGATTGAACAGTGAAATGATATTTGGGGAGCGAGCTAGTGTGCTTGAGATGTCGGTTGTGGACTGTAGCCGATGCACCTTCTCACGTAAGCCATAGGCAGACTATACACCGACGGTGGTCCAGGATATTTTGTGCTGCATCTCACACGATTGGTGATAATAAATTGTGTGCGATCTACTTGATTTTTCATCTTGATTTGTATTACATAATGGGGTCACAATGGCAATGGGTGGTGTTTGAAATGCTAGACCTTTTATCTGGAGTGAACATGCAACTATATGTGTGTCGTAAAAGAATTGGAATTATTCAGGGTTCATTTGAACATTTTATACATTAAATTGGTTTTCTAGCCATTTCAGGTGCACCATTCAAAACTAAAGTACATGCACATGCTCCGGTGCACCAACATTGGTTGTAAAATCATATATGTGTCCATGGGTTTATGCTTATCTCCCATGCAAGAAATGTGGATGAAATTCGAACAACACGGCACCGTGGCTCTCCGGCAAATGTTGACATACTTGCTTTTGTAATTGTAGTACATCCAAAATTCGCCCAAAATTCATGAAACTTGGCATGCTATCATGGGGCGCCGTCAACATGTCATGGTAAAAAATTTATCCCAGTTGGGGCAGGTTTGTGTATATGCTTCTCACAAACCAAAGCTTCTCACAAAAAGTGTGATGGTTTGGGTATGGAACGTCCCACCTTTGGGGACGAAACGATATCCATTGCCTCTCATTGCTTCCAAAAATTTTCTCGTGTCAACATAGAACAACAGGAGTGTTGTGTCAAATTTTGTGATTTTTTAAGGTTCGTTTGGACATTTTTATGCATTAACTCAGTTTTCAATGCATTTATGTGCATAATTCAAATTTGAACTACATGCACATGCTCCGGTGCATATAAATTGGTTGAAAAATCAAATATGTGTCGTTGGGTGCATGCTTAGGTCCCATGCAAGAAATGGGAATGAATTGCAAACAGCAGGGCATCGTTGATTGCTCGCAAAACATTGAGATGCCTGGTTTTTAAAATCTAGTAAATCCAAAACTCGTCTGAAATTCATGAAATTTGGCATGCTTCTATGGAGCGGCATCAACATGTCGTGGTAATTTTTTTCTCCCATTTGGGGCAGGTCTTGGTATATGCTTCTCACAAACCAAAGCTTCTCACAACAAGCGTGATGGTTTGGGTAGGGAATGTCCCACCTTTGGGGACGAAACAATATCCATTGCCTCTTATTACTTCCAAACTGTTTCTCATCTCAACATAGAACAACAGGAGTGTTGTGTCAATTTTTGAGATTTTTCAGGGTTCGTTTGGACATTTTTATGCATTAAATGAATTTTCAATGCATTTATGTGCATAATTCAAATTGAACAACATGCACATGCTCTAGTGCATATAAATTGGTTGAAAAATCAAATTGGTGTCCTTGGGTGCATGCTTAGGTCCCATCCAAGAAATGGGAATGAATTTCAAACACCAAGGCACCATTGATTGCCGGCAAAACATTGAGATGCCTGGTTTCTAAATTCTAGTAAATTCAAAATTCGTCTGAAATTCATGAAACTTGGCATGCATTCATGGAGCGGCATCAACATGCAGTGGTAAAATTGTTGTCCCATTTGGGGACGGTTTAGGTATATGCTTCTCACAAACGAGAGCTTCTCACAACAAGCATGACGGTTTGGGTAGGGAATGTCCCAACTTTGGGGACAAAACGATAACCATTGCCTCTTATTGCTTCCAAAAATATTCTCGTGTCAACACAGAACAACAGGAGTGTTGTTTCAATTTTTGTGATTTTTCAGTCTTCGTTTGGACATTTTTATGCATTAACTCAGTTTTCAATGTGTTTGGGTGCATAATTCAAATTTGAACTACATGCACATGCTCTAGTGCTTATAAATTGGTTGAAAAATCAAATATGTGTCCTTGGGTGCATGCTTAGGTCCCATGCAAGAAATGGGAATGAATTGCAAACACCAGGGCACCGTTGATTGCCGGCAAAACATTGAGATGCCCGGTTTTTAAATTCTAGTAAATCCAAAACTCGTCTGAAATTCATGAAATTTGGCATGCTATCATGGAGCGGCATCAACATGTCGTGGTAAATTTTTTCTCCCATTTGGGGAAGGTCTTGGTATATGCTTCTTACAAACCAGAGCTTCTCACAACAAGCATGATGGTTTGGGTAGGGAACATCCCACCTTTGGGGACAAAATGATATACATTGCCTCTTATTGCTTCCAAAAATTTCTCGTGTCAACATAGAACAACAGGAGTGTTGTGTCAATTTCTGTGATTTTTCAGGGTTCGTTTCGACATTTTTATGCATTAAATAAATTTTCAATGCATTCATGTGCATAATTCAAATTTGAACTACATTCACATGCTCTAGTGCATATAAATTGGTTGAAAAATCAAATATGTGTCCTTGGGTGCATGCTTAGGTCCCATGCAAGAAATGGGGATGCATTTCAAACACCAGGGCACCGTTGATTGCCGGCAAAACATTGAGATGCCTGGTTTTTAAATTCTAGTAAATCCAAAGCTCGTCTGAAATTCATGAAACTTGGCATGCTTTCATGGAGTGGCATCAACATGCCATGATAAAATTGTTGTCCCGTTTGGAGCAGATTTGGGTATATGCTTCTCACGAACCAGAGCTTCTCACAACAAGCATGATGGTTTGGGTAAGGAACGTCCCACCTTTGGGGACAAAACGATATCCATTGCCTCTTATTGCTTCCAAAAAATTTCTCATGTCAACATAGAACAACAGGAGTGTTGTGTCAATTTTTGTTATTTTTCGAGGTTCGTTTGGACATTTTTATGCATTAACTGAGTTTTCAAGTTTGGGAAGCTGTTATCATTTGCATTTTTGCCATGCTAATTTAGGATTGTTCTAGTGAGGTCTAGCAGGAGCTTACTGTTCATGATTTGTAGAGATTTACCTGTAATTTATGGTCATGTGCTTTGTTGCTATGTTGGATTGTCGAAGCATAGTTTGTTGTTGCATCCTAAGTGCTATGATGTTGTTAAGCGCAGTTTTGCATCATTGTTGTTTTGCTTGTCATTTGCAAACCGTGCATTCGTTTCTGATGATCCTTATATTAATTTCAACCGAAATCACGCCATCTTTCTTGCGGCATGATTGGTTCGCCAAGCTGATGCCTTGATCATCCATTCCCTTCAGGAGTTCTCATATGCATTGCACATCATAACTTGCATTCCATGTCGTGTCTAGCATCATGTTGCGTGTGCATTGCACCGTGATTGATTGTTGTTCTGTTGCTTGTGTTCTTGCTTTGGGTAGAGACGAGAGACGAGTACGTGAACGAGAAACATCTTGAGTATGCTAACGTGGAGCAAGCTTTCGACAACTCTGAGAAGTTTGTAGGCAAGATGATCATTACCCTCGATATCACTTCTATCTTTGCTTGCCAGTTGTTCATTCTACCGCTCTGTCGCACTACCTACCACATGTTTATCATGCTAACATATTGCCATGTCAATCATCTAACCCACCTTCCTAGCAAACCGTTGTTTGGCTAAGTTACCGCTTTTCCTTAGCCCCTTAGCGTTGCTAATTGCACGTGCCTTGCAGGATGTTCCATGTTGGAACTTGGATATGTTGGGATATCACAATATCTCTTATTTAATTAATGCATCTATATACTTGGTAAAGGGTGAAAGGCTTATCCTTATTCTTGGTGTTTTGTTCCACTCTTGCCGCCTTAGTTTCCGTCATACCTCGATATTATGTTCCTTGATTTTGCTATCCTTACGTGGATTGGGTTATAGGACCCCCTTGACAGTTCGCTTTGAATAAAACTCCTCCAGAAAGGCCCAACCTTGGTTTTACCATTTGTGTAATAACAACTAAAACTTGCATAGGGACTTGCCGGCCCCCGTGGACTTAATCAACAAACCGGGCCAGTGCTCCTCATGAGTGTTGGTCCAAACCGGGTAGACTATGGGGCCGCCTCGGGGAAACACGAGGTATTTGGTATATACCTCTAGGCTGACCCATCCAGTGTACCCTGAGAACGAGACTGCACACCTCCTATCAGGCTAGGTCGGTGCATCGGGAGATCTTGCTGGACTTGTTTTACCATTGTCGAAATGTCTTGTAACTGGGATTCCTAGACTGATCGGGTCTTTCCGGGAGAAGGAATATCCTTCATTGATCGTGAGAGCTTGTAATGGGATATGTTGGGACACCCCTGCAGGGTATAAACATTCGAGAGCCGTGCCCGCGGTTATGTGGTAGATGGGAATTTGTTAATATCCGGTTGTAGAGAACTTGACACTTGACTTAATTAAAATTCATCAACCGCATGTGTACCGTGATGATCTCTTTTCGGCGGAGTCCGGGAAGTGAACATGTCTGGGTTATGAATGAGCGTAAGTAGTTTAGGATAACTTCTTGATCTCTTCTAATTTCACGACCGTTGCGTAGTTTCTCATCTTACTCTTGTACTCGTATGTTAGCCACCATATTTGCTTAGCGCTTGCTGCAACTCCACCTCATGAACACCTCCTACCCATAAGCTTAAATAGTCTTTATCTCGCGGGTTTTGAGATTGAAGAGTCCTCGTGACTCACGGATACTTCCAAAATAGTTGCAGGTGCCGATGATACCAGTGCAGGTGATGCTACCGAACTCAAGTGGGAGTTCGACGAGGAACTTGGCCGTTACTATGTGTCTTTTCCTAATGATCAGTAGTGGCGCCGACTTGGGACGAGCGGGGATCTAGCATTTGGGGTTATCTTCTTTTCATTTGGATTTGTCCGTAGATGGACTATGTCTGTATTTTGGATGATGTATGATATACTTATGTATGGTGTGATGTGGCGATTGTAAGCCAACTCTACTTATCCCTTTATTGTTCTTTACATGGGATTGTGTGAAGATGACCCTTCTTGTGACAAAACCACAATGCGGTTATACCTCTAAGTCGTGCCTCGACACATGGGAGATATAGCCGCATCGTGGGTGTTATACAAACCACTCCAGCACACCACCTCACAGCAACACACGTCGTCGATCAGTGCGGTGTCAAGCTCCTAAGTGACTAAGTGGTTGCTCCCTACCATATGGCAGCCACTTCCTACAGAAAATACCTCCAAGCGACACCCGTCCCGAGACTTGTCAAGCAAGTAGGCGCGAAGCTAGCAAAATAGCCCGGCAGGGCCTGCCGGACAAGCTGTGATGTGACATTGAGCGATGCATTTAATGCGCTCTATCAGCCTACAGAATTAGGTATGATAGCACTGTTTGATATCTAATCAGTATGTAAAGACTGATTTTCCACTGTGGTGACCCCTTGATCTATAAAAGGAGGCCCATGGGAACCGTAGAAAGATTCGGACCCCAACACATTCATACGGGCGTAGCCACTCTCGTCCCGAGGCAAGACTGCCGGGCAAGAGCGCCGCGTTTCTCCACCATTTTCCACCATCAATCCACCAAAGCAGGAGTAGGGTTTTATGCCTCGCGGCAGCCCGAACCTGGGTAAAACTGCCCGTGTAATCTCTGTCGTGTTGTGTTACGCTTCTCGGCTCTTTATGCAACGCGCCCATGCCCCCGCCGATCCAAAAGGGGCTCATGGCCCCATATGTGGCCATGGTTT
The DNA here is from genome assembly GCF_056163025.1 of Triticum urartu. NCBI lineage: Eukaryota > Viridiplantae > Streptophyta > Magnoliopsida > Poales > Poaceae > Triticum > Triticum urartu. The sequence continues at coordinate 346,982,115 of NC_141876.1, read as the reverse complement.
ACGATGATAGAAGCGCATATTAAAGACGCTTTGCAAGGTGGATATCACTACATCATACCATGTACATAATAGAGGGGATACATACAAAGGCATACAATTGCCACATGAATACATCAATACATAGCAACACATACAGAAGGGCAACATCCAACTATAGATAAAAACAAAGTGAAAAACATGAAAAACGTCCACCATGCTAGCCCACGTTGCCGACCAGGAACCTAATTGTAGCGACCCGACCTCAGACGGTCAATTCTCTGTGCTTCAGTCTCATCCCTGGATCGGTAATGCTGACACCCACAGTACTCGAAGGATTTATAACAAAGTAGATTCACACACTTATTACATCGAATGTCTCAAAAGAGAACTTATGACAATAAATATGGCTTAAGGCCATCTAAATAAAATAACAGCGGAAGGCTTGGAAGATGAAATGAGTCCATCAACTCCAACGGCATAGCTGACTGCATGACAAATGACCTATGATACCTTACTCGTCATCTGAAAAGTCTGCAACATGATACGTTGCAACCCGAAAACGGGTCAGCACATGGAATATGCTGGCATAATAACACAGTAGAGCAATGAACAGAAAAAATACTATCAGTACATGCAATTATGGCTGGTGGAGGCTCTATGGTTATAATGTTTCACGAAAAGCCAATTTTTCCATACAACAAAGGAATATATTTCATTGAACTATGATGGTAGTTGAAACATTGAGAAGGTTCTTCCAACTCAATCCCCATTAAAGTAATCATTAACATCCCAACAAAATTTATTTAGAGTGATGAGATCAAAACAATAATTCAAGTACCATATACTCAAGATGTCCATAACCGGGGACACGGCTAACCATGATTAGTTTGTACACTCTGCAGAGGTTTGCGCACTTTTCCCCACAAGACTCGGTCTCCTCCGTTGGATTTCTTGCACTACATGGTGTTTGAGAAACTGATGACCGAGACACAGTCTTTCAGAAGCATTAACTCTAACCCTGGGTAGACAGTACCAACCTACATCCCCTACATCTACTGGCCTACCACTGGAAGAGGTCATGCATCTTACTCCACTATGGTAGATCCCATAATAGCTTGTGGCTGCACACGCAAGTTTCTAGCATCAATAATCTTATAATCCCTTTGAGCCTGGGTGGCACACCATAGGATGATCACACAGGAACTCCGGGATATCCTAGGACAACACTGGATTCTCTAGGTGCACAAAACCAACAATCCACCCAGATGTTTATTAAAGTTGCTAGCTTAAGTTAACCATTAATTAACAATCTCACATCTGTCATGGATTCACTCACCCAAACCACGTCTACGAGCATAGCATAGCAATATAAGCATAACGTAGAAGTAGCACCCAAGGGTTTGATAATAAATCAGGTAATAGGTTCTACCTCATCAACTACTTCCCAATACCCACATGTTAATCACAACCTACTCATGAAGTGTTTGAGGATTGAAACTAATGCATAAAACTGGGTATGAAAAGAGTATGATCAATGTGTTACTTGCCTTGCTGACGATCTGCAAATCCTAAAGACTCGTAGTAGCATGCTTCGCACTACGGGAATTCTATCGCAAACAAACAATAGCATACATAAGAAATCAAGAAAGGATGCATGGGTAAAACTCAAATAAGAAGACCTAACCAGAAAGTTCAACTGAAGAACTCTAGCTTGCAATAAGAATCAAATCAAACGGAGCAACGAAACTAGAACTACGAAAGAAACAAGATCCGTTTACTAATCTGGACTAAAGTCAAATTTTACAGTACCCAAATCTTGTTCAAGTTGATTAAACAGAAAGAGGACTTAGAGACGAAGATCTAGGTGTTTGTTTCACCTGATTTGGATAAACGAGCGAAAATACAAACTAAAACAAAGATTAGGGTAGAAATCCTGATCGAAAATAATCGCGGTAAAACCCTGGAAAAAAAACGAGACAAACAAGCTAACAAACGAACGTTTGATACGTCTCCAACTTATCTATAATTTTTGATTGCTCCATGCTATATTATCTACTGTTTTGGACATTATTGTGCTTTATTATCCACTTTTACATTAATTTGGGACTAACCTATTAACCGGAGGCCCAGCCCACAATTGTTTTTTTTGCCTATTTTAGGGTTTCGAAGAAAAGGAATATCAAACGGAGTCCAGACGGAATGAAACCTTCGGGAACGTGATTTTCTCACCGAACATAAACCAGGAGACTTGGACCCTATGTCCAGAAACAAAGGAGGAGGCCACGAGGTAGGGGGGCGCGCCTACCCCCCGAGGCGCGCCCTCCACCCTCGTGGGCCCCCTGTTGCTCCACCGACGTACTCCTTCCTCCTATATATACCTACGTACCCCCAAACGATCATATACGGAGTCAAAACCCTAATTCCACCGCCGCACCTTTCTGTATCCACGAGATCCCATCTTGGGGCCTGTTCCAAAGCTCCGCCGGAGGGAGTATCCATCACGGAGGGCTTCTACATCATCACCAAAGCCCCTCTGATGAAGTGTGAGTAGTTTACCTCAGACCTACGGGTCCATAGTTATTAGCTAGATGGCTTCTTCTCTCTTTTTGGATCTCGATACAATGTTCTCCCCCTCTCTTGTGGAGATCTATTCGATGTAATATTCTTTTTGCGGTGTGTTTGTTGAGAACGATGAATTGTGGGTTTATGGTCAAGTCTATCTATGAACAATATTCGAATCTTCTCTGAATTTTTTTATGTATGATTGGTTATCTTTGCAAGTCTCTTTGAATTATTAGTTTGGTTTGGCCTACTAGATTGATCTTTCTTGCAATGGGAGAAGTGCTTAGCTTTGGGTTAAATCTTGCGGTGTCCTTTCCTGGTGACAGTAGGGGCAGCAAGGCACGTATTGTATTTTTTCCATCGAGGATAACAATATGGGGTTTTCATCATATTGCATGAGTTTATCCCTCTACATCATGTCATCTTGCTTAAGGCGTTACTCTGTTTTCATTAACTTAATACTCTAGATGCATGCTGGATAGCGGTCGATGAGTGGAGTAATAGTAGTACATGGAGGTAGGAGTCGGTCTACTTGTCTCGGACGTGATGCCTATATACATGATCATACCTAGATATTCTCATAACTATGCTCAATTCTGTCAATTGCTCAATAGTAATTCGTTCACCCACCGTAAAATATCTATGCTCTTGAGAGAAGCCACTAGTGCAACCTATGGCCCCCGGGTCTATCTTCATCATATTAATCTTCCAATACTTAGTAATTTCCTTTGCTTTTTACTTTGCTTTTATTTTACTTTGCATCTTTATCATAAAAATACCAAAAATATTATCTTATCATATCTATCAGATCTCACTCTCATAAGTGGCCGTGTAGGGATTGACAACCCCTTATCGCGTTGGTTGCGAGGATTTATTTGTTTTGTGCAGGTGTGAGGGACTCGCGCATAGCCTCCTACTGGATTGATACCTTGGTTCTCAAAAACTGAGGGAAATACTTACGCTACTTTGCTGCATCATCCCTTCCTCTTCGGGGAAAACCAACGCAGTGCTCAAGAGGTAGGAACGTTCGCTGTCTGCGGCTAACTGACGAACAGCGTTCGTTAAAATGAACGTACGAACGAACGTCCGTTACTTAACTAAACCGAAGAAAAACCAAACAAAACCGATCTAAATAAAAAAACCATCTAGGGTTTTTCTGAAAAAAAAAGAACCGGGTTAACTAAAGAAAACTGACCAGTCAACGGTGGTGTCAATGGCGGCGGGGTTAACGGCGAGGTCCACGGCGCGGCGGCTGCTAGGGTTTGGTGGCGGGGCGCGGCGTTGGCGTGGGCTGGGGCGGCCGGCTCGGGCTGGTTTTAAAGGCCCCGGGCGCAGTGTCCTGGACGAACATGGCTTGTTAGGTTGGTTCGGATTTTTTTTAAAAAAATAAATCCTGACGCAGAAAAACAAAAAAATAAAATACTAAACGGAGTCCAAAAATCCTGTAATAAATTTTCTCGGTCCTCTACTAGTGTTGAGGAAAAAGTGAAAATTTATTTAGGCCTCTAGTGCAATTTAAAAAAACACATTTTCTTCCTAATTAAAATAAAATAGCAACAAAAGACCAAAAAGAAAAATATTTGATTTTAATATTTTTCCTCCAATACCCCCTTTATTTTGATGAAGTCATATTATCTCCTCTCATATATTTTAATTAGAAATATTTTCGGAGAGAAAAATAATTAAAACCAAAATGATACCTTGTTTTGATATTTGAGAAAATTTCAAATATGAAAACGATGAAATCCCCAAATCTCTCCGTGGGTCCTTGAGTTTCTTATAATATTGAGGATTGCGAAACGAAATGCAATAAAATATGATATGCATGAATGACCTATGTATAACATTCCAAATTCAAAATTTGGGATGTTACAAAGCTACCCCCCTTAAGATGAATCTCGTCCTCGAGATTCGGGTTGGCTAGAAAATAGGTGTGGGTGGTCTTTGCGTAGATCATCCTCCCGTTCCCAGGTGGCTTCACCCTTGGTATGGTGGCTCCACTGAACTTTGCAAAACTTTTATAACCTTGCTGCGAGTAACTCGGGTTGCAAACTCGGGAATCTTGACTGGTTTCTCCTGATAGGTCAGATCACTGTCCAACTAAATTGCTTCCAGGGGCACTGTATCTCTAAGAGGGATATCGGCCGTATCTGCATGGCACTTCATCAACTTGGAAACATGAAACACATCATGAACTCCTGACAGTCCTTCGGGTAACTCCAACTTGTAGGCTACCTCTCCCATACGTTCCGGAACTCGGTATGGACCTACAAATCTCGGGGCTAAATTTCCCTGAACTCCAAAATGTTTAACTCCTCGCAATGGTGACACACGGAGATATGCTCTGTCTCCGACCTCGTAGACTACCTCCTTGCGTTTTGAGTCGGCATAACTCGTCTATCTGGACTGAGCTACCTTCAGTCTATCTCCAATCAGCTCAACCTTCTCTTCTGACTCTTTGATCAAATCTGGTCCAAACAACTGACGGTCTCCAACTTCATCCCACATCAATGGTGTTCGGCATCTTCTTCCATACAGGGCTTCGAATGGTGCCATCTTCAAACTAGCCTGGTAGCTGTTCTTGTATGAGAACTCCACGTAGGTCAAGTTGTCATCCCAACTAGATCCATAATCTAGCGCAGAAGCTCTCAACATGTCCTCCAGAATCTGATTGACTCTCTCGGTCTGTCCATCCGTGTGCGGATGAAAAGCTGTACTGAACCCTAGCCTGGTACCCAAAGTCTAGTGTAGCTGGTGCCAAAACTTTGAAGTAAACTGTGTTCCTCTATCTGATATGATGGTCCTCGGAACTCCATGCAGACATACGATCCTGGTCATATATATCTTGGCCAACTTCGCACTGGTATAGGTGGTTTTCACTGGGACAAAGTGAGACACTTTGGTCAAGCGGTCTACTACTGCCCAGATAGAATCATATCCCGATCGGGTCCTGGGTAATCCGGTGATAAAATCCATGCCAAGCTTGTCCCACTTCCATTCGGGTATCGGCATAGGCTACAGTAATCCTACTGGCTTCTGATGTTCTGCCTTCACTCTCTGACATACATCACATACGGCTACATACTAGGCAATGTCCTTCTTCATTCCAGTCCACCAGAAACGCTCCTTCAAATCCAAGTACATCTTGGTGTTTCCTTGGTGTAACAAGTATGGCAAGTCATGTGCCTCCTGTAGTATCAACTTCCTGATCTCTGCATTATCGGGCACAAAAATACGGTCCTCAAACCACAAGGTGTCGTGCTCATCCTCATGAAAACCTTTGGCTTTTCCTTTGCTCATTTTCTCCTTTATTTCAGCAATTTCCTTGTCATCCTTCTGAGCTTCTTGAATTTTTCCCAATAATGTCGACTGAATTTCCAATGCTGCAACAAAACCTATAGGGACTATCTCCAAGCGTAGCTCCCTGAGATCTTCAGCTAAATCCGTTGGCAATTCTCCGCTTACGAGGGTATTGGTGTAACTCTTCCGGCTCGAAGCGTCTGCTATGACATTGGCCTTGCCTGGATGATAGTGCATCTTCATATCGTAATACTTTATGAGCTCCAACCATCTCCTTTGCCTGAGATTCAACACCTTCTGTGTGAAAATGTACTTTAAACTCTTATGATCCGTGTACACATCATAATGGTTTCCAATAAGAAAATGTCTCCAGGTTTTGAGTGCATGCACTATGGTTGCTAACTCCAAATCATGCGTGGCATAATTCAACTCATGCGGTCGAAGTTGGCGTGAGGCGTATGACACAACTCTTCCATCTTGCATAAGTAGACTTCCAAGTCCTAGGCGAGACGCATCGCAATACACTTGGAAATCCTTGCTTATATCTAGCAGAATCAAACACTGGGGCCGTAGTCAAACGTTTCTTCAACTCCTCAAAACTTCCCTCACATTCATCGTTCCATTTAAACTTGGTGTCCTTCTTCAACAGGTCTGTCATGGGCTTTGCAATATTAGAGAAATTCTCAATGAATCTCTGATAATATCCCACGAGTCCTAGAAAACTGCGGATCTCTCCAACTGAGGTGGGTGCCAACCACTTAGTGACTGACTGAACCTTAGTAGGGTCTACTGCTATACCTTCTCCTGATATAACATGTCCAAGGAATCCAATTTCCTTCAACCAAAACTCACATTTGCTGAACTTGGCGTATAACTGATGTTCCCTGAACTTCTCGAGAACTAAACGCAAATGCTCCTTGTGTTCCTCTTCATTCTTCGAGTATACCAAAATGTCATCAATGAACACCACAACAAATTTATCCAAGAACTGCATGAACACCTTATACATCATACTCATTAAATAGGCTGGGGCGTTAGTCAATCAAAATGACATAACCGTGCAATCATATAGCCAGTACCTTGTGGTGAAGGCTGTCTTACGTATATCCTGTTCTCGGATCTTCAGCTGGTGGTATCCAGATCGAAGATCGATCTTGGAAAATACTTTAGCTCCTTGCAACTGGTCAAACAAATCATTGAACATCGGTAGTGGGTAGTTGTTCTTGATCATCACTTCATTCAATGCACAGTAATCAACTACCATTCTCAAAGACTTATCTTTCTTCTCAACCAAGAGCACTAGGCTCCCCATGGTGATGAACTTCGGCGAATGTAACCTTTCATCAATAACTCCTTAATCTGCTTCTTAATCTCCTCCAGATCATTTGCGGGCATCCGATATGGTCTCTTTGATATTGGTCCGATGCCTGGTAATAACTCTATCAAAAACTCAATGTCTCGATCCGAGGGCATGCCTGGTAGTTCCTCTGGGAATACATCTGGAAAATCCTTCACTACAGCCACTTCTTCCTGAACAACTCCCGTGAGGGAATTTACATGAGTACTCTTAGGTGTATACCTAGATACATACTTAACCCTTTTTCCCTCCGGGGAAGTGAGCATAATTTACTTGCTTGCGCAATCAATGTTTCCTCCAAACTTCGATAACCAATCCATTCCTAGTATCACATCCAATCCTTGTGACTCCAGAATTATAAGGTCTGAGGGGAAAACATGGCTACCAATGGTTAAGGGTAACCAATCGCACCAACCGCTGGCCATATACTCTGCACCAGGTGAGCTCACTAGAAAAGGTGTCCTAAGGGCTAGGGTGGGTAACTTAAACTTGTCCACAAATCCCCTTGAAATGTATGAATGCGATGCACCCGTATCAAAAAGAACGAGAGCGGTAAATGACTTAACCAAAAACTTACCGATAACTGCATCTGGCTGATCTTCAATCTCCACCACGTTCACGTGGTTCACTTGCCCGTTGTTAAAAGGTTTGAGCTTCCATTGACATTTCCATTCTTTGTTTCAGAACACTCGGTGGCGTAGTGTCCAGTCTTCCTACACTTGAAACAAGTGATGTGGCTTAGGTCCTTCTTGACGGGCGTGCCTGGGTTAGAGCGGTTCTGGTTGCTTCCTGCTCCACTCCCATTTCCATTCCTAGGTCCATTGTGATTATGAGAACTTCCTCCATAGTGGGTATGGCCTCCATAGTTATGGGTGTATCCTCCCGAGTTCGGGGTAAAACGAGGCTTCTGCTGAGCTCCTGAATTGTACTTCCCTTGTCCATACTTCCTCTTGTGGCTCTCAATCTGGTGCTACTTCCCTTCAATCATAATAGCCTTATCTACCAACTCTTGGTAGTTCTTAAATGTTGCCACCATTAACAGCATGCTCATCTCATCATTCATCCCTTCCATAAACTTCTCCTGTTTCGCGGCATCGGTGGCCACGTCATCTGGGGCATAACGAGCTAGTTTGCTAAACTCCTCCACGTACTGCCCTACAGTACGGTTACCCTAGCGTAAGTTGCGAAACTCATGCTTCTTCATACTCATAGCTCCAGTTGAGACATGAGCAGTGCGGAAAGCTTGTTGAAACTGCTCCCAAGTAACACTGGCTATGCGGAAAGTGGTTGTGTAATTTTCCCACCATGCGGCTGCGGGTCCATCCAATTGGTGTGCGGCAAAACGCACCTTCTCAACATCTGTGCAACCGGCATTGGTTAACTCCCTTCCAATCCTGCGTAGCTAGTCATTCGCAACTATGGGCTCAGTGCTACTGGAAAACACCGGCAGCTGTAACCTCAGAAAATGGGCTAAGTTGTCAACTGGAGGTGGTGGCAGTGGGTTGTTGATATTGTTGTTGTTGTTGTTGTTGCCCTGATTCTGAACTAGAAACCGCATCAATGTATTTTGCTGCTGGATCAACTGAGTGAGCTCCGGTGGGAAGACAAATCCGGGGTCACGTCTCGGAGTCATCTAATGGGTTTAGAGGGGAGAGATTAGAATAGAATGTGGTCTAAGGAGAAAAAAAATCACTACCCATATGCACATGAGACAAACACACTCAATGTCACTACAAAACAAAATCAATCAAGGGCATAAATTCGATCTAACTATCATTACAGTGCTCGGACTACTAATATATACATGGGGGAATACTACTAATCATATGGTGGTCATCTAGAAATTTTGATCGGTGGAAGACTCCATGATATCCGCTCCAGCTTCGTCTTCATAATCTTCATCACTACCATCAGGGTCGGAGTCGGTGTCGTCGATGATGATGTAGTCTTCAGAACGAATATCCTTGGGCTCGTCGTCTTCTCCTCCTCGCGCGGGGTCTCCCATGAATACTCCCGGCTTCCTTTTTAGGTCATCATTCTTCTCCACTAGTATCGTCATTTCCTCCTCATGTCCATCGCGTGTAGACTTGAGTTTCTCTTCTAGCTTTGTGATCCTGGTCATCTCCTTCTTCAAATGTATCATGCTTGCGCACATCTGGTTCTCCTTGCGACGAATGTGATGATTTAACTCCTGGATGAAGGCTGCAATGGACATGTACTTCCTGGTGCTGATCATCTCCCATTGCTCATCTTGGTGCCCACATATCTGGTAGATAGTGTCCTTAAGCTCCTTGTGATAAACTTCGCCGATGTGTCCCATGGCGATGTGGGCTACCGTGCTCTTTCCTAGACTCCAGGTCGGTGCATCGAAGGAAAACTCTATGGGCTCAGTGACTGGTGTGAATGTCCTTCTTAGAACTTGAACCCGAATCATCCAACGCTCCTCTTCTGGTAAAGTGGTGGGGTAGGTCCCGGTGAAGCTTGGTATTCCGATGTACAGATACCTAGTGACTTCCTTCAAGTGTCATCCAAAGGGTGTGTCTTCATCCGGCTACGTAAACTTGTTCCATGAGTCCGCCATCCTAAGGAGTAGAAAATGGAGAGGAGTCAGAAATGGGTAGAGAAGAGTGACCTATGGCTCATCTTAGTGGTCGTGTCCTACATTCAGCGTGTGCTCTGATACCATCTTGTAGCGACCCGACCTCAGATGGTCAAGTCTCTGTGCTTCATTGTCATCCCTGGATCGGTAATGCTGACACACACAGTACTCGAAGGATTTATAACAGAGTAGCAATCACACACTTATTACATCGAATTTCTCAAAAGAGAATTTATTACAATAAATATGGCTTAAGGCCATCTAAATAAAATAACAGCGGAAGGCTTGGAAGATAAAATGAGTCCATCAACTCCAACGGCATAGCTGGGTGCATGAAAAACAACCTATGGCACCTTACTCGTTGTCTGAAAAGTCTGCAACATGATACATTGCAGCCCGAAAACGGGTCAGCACATGGAATATGCTGGCATAATAACACAGTAGAGCAATGAACAGAAAAAATACTATCACTACATGCAATTATGGCTGGTGGAGGCTCTATAGTTATAATGTTTTGCGAAAAGCCAATTTTTCCCTACAACAAAGGAGTATATTTTATTTAACTATCATGGTAGTTGAATCATTGAGAAGGTTTCTCGAACTCAATCCCCATTAAAGTAATCATCAACATCCCAACAAAATTTCTTTAGAGTGATGAGATCAAATCAATAATTCAAGTACCAAATACTCAAGATGTCCATAATCGGGGACACGGCTAACCATGATTAGTTTGTACACTCTACAGAGGTTTGCACACTTTTCCCCACAAGACTCGATCTCCTCCATTGGATTTCTTGCACTACATGGTGTTTGAGTAACGGATGACCGAGACTCAGTCTTTCAGAAGCATTAACTCTAACCCTGGGTAGATTGTACCAACCTACATCCCCTACATTTTCTATCCTATCACTGCAAGAGGTCATGCAGCTTACTCCACTATGCTAGAGCCCATAATAGCTTGTGGCTGCACACAGAAGTTTCTAGCATGAATAATCTTATGATCCCTTTGAGCCTGGGTGGCATTCCATAGGATGATCACACGGGTACTCCGGGATATCCTAGGACAACACTGGATTCTCCATGTGCCCAGAACCAACAATCGACCCAGATGTGTATTAAAGTTGCCACCTTAAGTTAACCATTAATTAACAATCTCACATCTGTCATGGATTCACTCACCCAAACCATGTCCATGAGCATAGCATAGCAATATAAGCATAACGTAGAAGTAGCACCCAAGGGTTTGATAATAAAACAGGTAATAAGTTCTACCTCATCAACTACTTCCCAATACCCACATGTTAATCACAACCTACTCATGCAGTCTTTGAGGATTGAAACTAATGCATATATCTGGGTATGAAAAGAGTATGATCAATGTGTTACTTACCTTGCTGACGATCTGCAAATCCTAAAGACTCGTAGTAGCACGCTTCGTGCTCCAGGAATTCAATTGCAAACAAACAATAGCATACATAAGGAAATCAAGCAAGGATGCACGGTTAAAACTCAAATAAGAAGATCTAACCAGAAAGTTCAACTGAAGAACTCCGGTTTGCAAAAACAATCAAATCAAACGGAGCAACGAAACTCAAACTATGAAAGAAACAAGATCCATTTACTAATCTGGACTAAAGTCAAATTTTACAGTACCAAAATCATGTTCAAGTTGGTTAAACAGAAAGAGGGCTTCGAGACGAAGATCTAGGCGTTTGTTTCACCTAATTTGGATAAATGGGTGAAAAGATAAACTAAAACGAAGATTAGGCAGAAATCGTGTTTGAAAATAATCGTGGAAAAACCCTAAAAAATCGAGACGAATAGGCTAACGAATGAACGTTCGCTGTCTGCGGCTAACTGACGAACAACGTTCTTTAAAACGAACGCACGGATGAACGTTCGTTACTTAAGTAAACCGAAGAAAAACCGAACAAAACCGATCTAAATAAAAAAACAATGTAGGTTTTTTCTGTCAAAAAAGAACCGGGGTTAATCGAAGAAAACCGACGCGGCGGGCGGCGGCGCGAGCGAGGGCTGGCGCGGCGGCGCGGCTCACGGATCGAGGCGGCTAGAGTTTGGTGGCGGGGGGCAGCAATTGGGTGCGCTGGGGCGGCCGGCTGGGCTGGTTTTAAAGGCCCCGGGCGCAGTGTCCTAGACGGACACGGCTCGTTAGGTCGGTTCGGATTTTTTTAAAATAAATCCTGACGCGGAAAAACAAATAAAGGAAATAATAAACATACTCCAAAAATCCTGATATAAATTTTGACGGTCCTCTAATAATATTGCGGACAAAGTGAACATTTATTTGGGTCTCTAATGCAATTCTGAAAAATGCATTTTTTCCTAATTCAAATAAAATAGCAACAAAAGACCAAAAAGAAAAATTATTTGATTTTAATATTTTTCCTCCAATATCCCCTTTATTTTGGAGAAGTCATATTATCTCCTCTCATATATTTTAATTAGAAATATTTTTGGAGAGAAAAATAATTAAAACCAAAATGATCCCTTGTTTTGATATTTGAGAAAAATTCAAATATGAAATCGATGAAATCCCCAACTCTCTCCGTGGGTCCTTGATTTGCTTAGAATTTTGAGGATTGCGAATAAAAATGCAATAAAATATGATATGCATGAATGACCTATGTATAACATTCCAAATTGAAAATTTGGGATGTTACACTAATCCTTGATCAAAGAAGAAGAGGCAAAAGAAGAACTCCAAATATAAGCAAGTATTGCTCTCACATCAGATTATCACATTACCTGTACGTGCAACTGATGTTGTAGTAAACTGTGAGCCACGAGGACTCGTCAATCCCATTACCATGGGTATCAAGACTAGCAAAGCTTAATCGGTATGGAAAGGTTAATGGTGAGCTTGCAGCAAGCACTAAGCCTTGTATGGTGGCTAACTTACGAGTATAAGAGTAAGAAGAGTAAGTATGCATAATGGTCGCAAACTAGTAATGATCAATAAGTGACCCTAAACTACTTACGTGTCAAACATAACCCAACCATGTTCTCTTCCCAAACTCCCTCGAAAAGAGACTATCATGGTTATGCACGCAGTTGGTGTAATTTATTTCGGATTTAGTGTCAAGTTCTCTACAATCGAATATTATAAATTTCCAAGCTGCCACATAACCGCGGGCATGACTTCCAAAAAGATTTAACCCTACAGGGGTGCTCTAAGTGGTCCATTATAAATTACCACGCGCATCCGATGGAACATCCTCACACCATGAAGAACATGATGCTTACGATAAGGAATTCTGGTGGACCTGCCTCTCATCAAAGGTAAAAGCTAAACCAGCAAGACCGCCCGATGTGCTGACAATCCCGACAGGAGCCGCGTATCTCATTCTCAGGGAACAACCGGATGGGACAAGCTATGAGTCAAACCTGTCCTTGAGTATCCCTTTGGTGGCCCTGCAGGCTGTCCATTTTGGACCAACAACATCGGCACTAGCCCACCTGTATTATGTTGAATTAATACTCCTCGTGTAGCGCTAACTCCCTATGCATCAATTTGTTATTAATCAGTATTATTATGTTGGCAAAATTTAAATCCGAGTTAGGCCTTGCTGGAAGAGTTCTTTCCTAAGCGATTGGTCAGGGGGTTCCCATACACCCACATGTGTTACGAGCGGTCATCGAGGAACATAACAACGGTATGACGGAAACTAGGGCGACAAGAGTGAAACAAAACACCAAGCAAAAGGTCGAGCCTTCCACCCATTACCAATTGTATAGATGCATTAATTAAATAAGAGATATTCTGATATCCCATTATATCCATGTCCCAACATGGAACAACCTGCAATAGGTAACGCTATAAGAGGGGCTGAGCAAAGTGGTAACATAGACAAACAATGGTTTGTTGAGATCCTGAAAAAGGTTTGAGGCTTATCATGACAATTTGAGAGGCTTGAAAAACAAGTAGTAGGTAGCGCGACATAGCGATAGCATCGAGACAACTAGCAAAGCAAAGATAGGAGTGATATCCAAGGTAATGGTCATCTTGCCTGAAATGCTGCCAGGAAGAAGATCGAGTCCATGAAGTAGATGAACCAACGCAGTCGAACCCATGCTCACAATCGCAATGGAACTAGGAACTATCAAGAAGAAGCACAACCGGAATGAAGCCAGCAACACGGTAAACACACAACCATGATGCACAAACAAGTATGATGCATGACAAGATCAAATGTGGTTACCCATGGCAAGAGATGATACATTAAAGAACCCCACATCAAAGCATGTTTAAATGTGGCCAGAAACAACACATAACAATTCCGGGAAGTCCCCATGTGCAAATTTCGAATTTGGTACTGATTTGAACAAAACATTATGTTAAATTTGTTAAACAGCAAGTTAAATTGCACCATGACAATCTACAAACTTTTTAGTCAACTTACATATGTAGATCATTTTTGGAGCTACGGTCTAGGAGATATGATCTAAACAAGTTGAACCTGGCATTGATGCAAAATGCGCGCAAACATCAACAGCAAGCACTCAAATCAAGGATGCAACAAGGTATCATGAAATTACATGCTATTCTAAGCAAGTTTCATATAGGACATGACCAAAACGGAGCAACGGTTCAACGGATACACACAAGTTAAGTTTAAATAACATTCTGCCCAAAATAGCAACTAGGCATATTGCAAGCATCAAATCAACATACTAAAGGAACCATATGGGCACAAACTTGATATGCATTTAAATTAGAGATAACAAACTTCAATTCATCTTTAAGTTTCAGGTTCATAAGCATCATGGTTAAGTTAATATGCTCCATGCAAAATGCAATGTTCTGCTACAGATTCATGACGGTGAAAAACTAGGCATATACATGAGCAGAGTTAATATGATGGCATGTTGGATGCATGAAAAAAATATTTTAGCGTGATTAAACATGGCATCAAAAGGCACATCATTCTAGTACATATCATCAATCTCAAATAATACAACATGGCGTAATCATAAGATTAATAGGTTCATAGTAATCATCAAAACAATATGCAACCGCGAAATCTGGGAATGCCAAACAACAACATTATGATGCTGATTTGGGATGCACATAAAAGCAAGCATATCAAGTTTATTATCTATGAAAATGACATGGGCATGTAGTAGACATGATATACTCCAACTTACTTCATGGGCACAAATCCATATGATGCATAGATTAATTACTATGATGTTCACGAAATGGAACATGTTGTTAACAGATTGACATGCTACAACAACTTTACATGGCAACAAAGAGCTTGGCATCAATGTACACATCACATAGAAAAAATCACATGAAGGAACCATATGCATATGACTTATGGATTAGTGGCAACCATCAATGCAAGTTGACAAGTTTTAACAGTTCAGCAACTAACATCAGGATGAACTTTTGTAACAAAGATTACAACATTAATATGAACTCTATTATGCATGCAACAACTACCATCATGTATAGCACGAAGAGTAGAACAAATCTCATATATAAACCATCCCATAGGAACAACATGCACAAAGTTACAACACGACAAACGTGCATATACGACATTGAAAATAGGGTACTTAGTAAAATAAACAACCCCGATGAAAACTGGATGGGATGGATGTGAGACAGAGTGGTAAGGCGCGGTCCGGGCGTCGTTTGGTACATGGGCTGGGTGGAATCCGTACAGGGTTGTCCAGGAGGCAGGTCGAGGCCGTTCGGAATCAAGCTGACGACAACAGAGCTCTAGCAGGGTGGAGGTGGCGTGGGAGAGGCCCGAGAGGCGGGGCGAGGCGGATCCTGGCCGCTCCTGCCCGGATCTAGCTGGAGGTGGGTGTCGGTGTCAAAACTGGCAGATCTCGGGTAGGGGGTCCCGAACTGTGCGTCTAAGGATCGACGGTAATAGGAGGCAGGGGACACGATGTTTACCAAGGTTCAGGCCCTCTTAATTGGGGTAATACCCTACTTCCTGCTTCATTGACTTTGGTGAGTATAGGGGTTACAAGAGTTGATCTACCTCGAGATCGTAATGGCTAAACCCTAGATGTCTAGCATGTATGATTATGATTGCCTCTACGGACTAAACCCTCCGGTTTATATAGACACCGGAGGGGGCTAGGGTTGTATAGAGTCGGTTTACGGAGAAAAGAATCTTCATATCCAACGCCAAACATGTCCTTCATGCCAAGGAGAGTCCCATCCAGACACGGGGAAGGCCCTCGGTCTTGTATCTTCATGGCCCATCAGTCCGGCCCACATCACATAGCCCGGACGTCCGAGGACCCCCTAGTCCAGGACTCCCTGAATTGCCCCTAAATCAGGCCTCAATGACGATGTGTCCGGCGCGCAGATTATATTCGGCATTGCAAGGTGGGTTCCTTATCCGAATACTCCAAAGTTCAACCAACAGAACTATATCTGGCTCTATACAATAGTCACAACCCTGAACCACAAGGGCAAAATACTTAAGCAAAAATAGGTTGTGTCTTCTGAAAAAAATTTCGGCAAGACATTGAGCCCCGACCTTATTATTATTTCGAACCATTTTTTCCGCCTCTCGTTTCACATTCAAGACGTGTATCCCAGTGGAACGTCTTGTAAAAGAAGACACCATGTCCCCTTATTGCGGGATTTTCATCAATGAGGGCTTGGGTAATCCAACCGTGCCCTCCGCTCGACCCCTTGGGAATAGGAAAACTTTAAGGCTTGTGCGAGGTCATTTGATATTCATTGCCTTTATAAAGGGATAAGAACCCATCTTTTGCCCCACGCCTTCTCCTTCCTTAGGCCTTCCATCTCTGAGCTCCAGCGCCCAAGTCTCAATCTTTCTCCATTGCCACCACGTTCCCCAACCATGTCCGGATCCGGCTCTCAAGGCAAGTGGGTGGCCACTTCCATGACGAAGAAGGATATCCAGGGACTCCGGGAGGCAAGGTACTTAACCGCGGAAATCACACATAGGATTTAGACAAAGGGGCTACTCATCCCTACTCCAGAGCCTAGCGAGAGGGTCGTGCTCATCCCCCACTTCCTCCGCGGGTTAGGGTTTCCCCTTCTCCCCTTTGTTCGCGGCCTCATGTTCTACTATGGGCTAGATTTTCACGATCTAGCCCCCAACTCCTTCCTCCATATCTCGGCATTCATTTCATGTGCGAGGAATTTCTCTGCATCCCCCCACACTTTAGCCTTTGGCTCAAGATTTTCAATGTGAATCCGAAGGTGGTCGACGAGGAGCACGCGGATTGCGGCGGGGCCATGGTGAGCAAGCTTCCTCACGCTATCTGGCCTAAAGGTGCTTTGTGGATACCGTCAAGACATGGCAGCAGGAGTGGTTCTATATCACCAAACCCCGTGGTACTGATAACCCACAAGTATAGGGGATCTCAGCAGTTTTTGAGGGTAGAGTATTCAAACAAAATTTATAGATTCAACACAATAGGAGCCAAAGAATATTTTAATGTATTAGCAGCTAAGTTGTCAATTCAACCGCACCTGGAGATTAATTATTTGCAGCAATATGATCAGTAGCAAAGTAGTTTGAGAGTTTTGACAGTAGTGACAGTAGCAATGGCAACAGTAATAGTGATAGCAGTAATTTGTAGCAAGTGTAACAGTGATGATAGCACTAGTATCCTAGCAGAACAATAAGGATAAATCCTCGGCACTGGATTGGTGACTTGTTGGATGATATTCATCATGTAACAGTTATAACCTAGGGCGATACGGTACTAGCTCCCGTTCATCAATACAATGTAGGCATGTATTTCGTAAATAGTCATACGTGCTTTATTAAAAGAACTTGCATGACATCTTTTGTCCTACCCTCCCGTGCCAGCGGGGTCCATATTGGAAACTAAGGGATATTAAGGCCTCCTCTTAATAGAGAATCAGAACAAAGAATTAACACATAGTGAATACATGAACTCCTCAAATTACGGTCATCACTGGAGTGGGCCCGGTTGTTGTCACTCCGGGGTTGCCGGATCATAACACATAGTAGGTGACTATAACTTGCAACATCGGATCTAGAACATGGATATAGTGATGAATTCATAAATGGTTCAGATTTGAAATCAAGGCACCCGGGCCCAAAGTGACAAGCATTAAGCATAGCAAAGTCATAGCAACATCAATCTAAGAACATAGTGGATACTAGGGATCAGGACCTAACAAAACTAACTCGATTACATGATGAATCTCATCCAAATTCTCATCGACCAGCGAGCCTACGAAGGAATTACTCATTCCCGATGGGGAGCATCATGGAATTGGCGATGGAGAAGGGTTGGTGATGACAAAGAATGAAGATCCCCCTCTCCCGAACCCCAAACGGACTCCAGATCTCCCCTCTCGAGGAAGAACAGGGCCTGGCGGCGGCTCCATCTCATGGATCGTGATAATTCTTTCTCCCTGATTTTTTCTGGAATAATGTGATTTCATAGTATCAGGGGGTCATCAGTGGGGCCACCAGGTGGGTACAACCCACCTGGGCGTGCCCTGGCGGGTTGTGCCCACCCAAGGGCCCCTCTTTGGTGGTCTTGGCTCCAAAAATTCTTATTATTGGTATAAAAATCCTCAAAAAGTTTCGTTCCATTTCGAGAACTTTTATTTCTACACAAAAAAAACCATGGTAGTTGTGCTGAAAACAGCGTCAGTCTGGGTTAGTTTCATTCAGATCATGCAAATTAGAGTCCAAAATAAGAGGAAAAGCATGAGAAAAAGTAGATACGTTGGAGACGTATCAACTCCCCCAAGCTTAAACTTTTGCTTGTTCTCAAGCAATTCAGTTGATAAACTGAAAGTGAGAAAGATCAACTTTTACGAGCTCTTTTTCTCTTGTTTGCATAAATAAGCTTAAACAACACCCAGGTTTTCATCCAACATTATAACTAACCATGTCAACAATAACTCTTAAAGATTATAATGATTCATATCAATGACATAATCAGCTAGCGAGCAATAATAAGATATCTCAAACAGCAACATGTTGTCAAAACAAGCATGATATAATATGACAAGAATGGTATCTCGCTAGCCCTATCTTAGACCGCAAAACATAAATGTGGAGCACCTATGAAGTTCAAGTAGCCACTAAACATTGTAATTCATGGTAGAAAAGATCCAGTCATGATGCACCCAACATTAGCTATACACAATGCATAAATCATGACCGATGTTCTCTACTCAGTTTCTGGCACTTGTTTACAGAAGGTGATGACACAACATAAAAGTAAATAGATAGTCCCTTCGCAGAGGGAAGCAGTGATTTGTAGAGGTGCCAGAGCTCAATTTTTAAAACAGAGATAAATGATATTTTGAAACATGCACCCTTCTTATTCACTTCACGACCATCAGTTATCAACATCTTCCATGCTAAGCACGCTAGTGGCGGTTCCCAAGCGATAAAAGTAAAGGTTTACTCCCCCTCCACCATTAATCACACTCCACAACTTGTCTAAAACAACAGGTGCCGTCCATACCAACATCAGTCCCAGGGGAGTTTTGTTTAATTATTTGCATTTTTCAGTTCGGGACTGGGAATCCCTATTACCGCCCATTTCCTTGTGCGACGGCGAGTGATTAAACACTCGACCCTAGGATTACATGCTTAGCATGGAAGATATCGACCACCTCCTATCGTTCCATGAACGATCTAGGCACACAAAATGGATAATTTTTTAGAAGTTTTTAGAGGTGGCACATGCAAATTTACATAGGGCGGCGGGGTAATACCGTATATTGGTAGGTATGGTGGACTCATCAGGAATAACTTTGGGTTCAAGGTTTTTGATGTACAAGCAGAATTCCCACTTAGTACAGGCGAAGGATAGTAATTTAAGATTGGGAAGCGGCCCGCTACAGAGCAACAACGATCATAACCAGGCATTATGCATAAGTAACATTGGACACTACCATGATTAGGATATGAACACCATGAACATAAATATTATAAAGGCTATGTTGGTTTTGATTCAACTACGTGCATGAACATGTACCAAGTCAAGCCACTCATACATTCAAAGGAGGATACCATATCATCATACTACATCACAATCATTTTAACACTATGTTGATATCCAATATAAATCATTATCCACTCCTAGCTACTTATGCATGGCATGAGAAACTGTAATCTCTAATTGTCATTGCAAACATGTTAAATCATAATGGGATGAAGCCTGGATACACAGACAGAACAAGTCGAGTTCATACTAGTTTCTCTTTGCCACGGCCAGCTCATCGAATATCGTCATTATTGCCTTTCACTTGCACGACCGAATGATATGAAAATAATAATAGTGCAAGAGTGCCATGGACTAAGCTGGAATCTGCAAAACATTTTATTCAACAGGAGAAGACAAGGTAAAATGAGCTCTTATTAGTTCAACAATTATTCATATGAGAGCCACTCAACATTTTCATCGTGGTCTTCTCTTTGGTACAACTCGAATAAAATAAAAGAAATTCAGAGAAACACACTGAAATATTTTTGGAGTTTTTGGTTTTCTTTAGCAAGCAAATAAAAGGGAAAAGCAAAAAACGAGAAAAACTATTTACACCGGAAAGCTCCCAACAAGCAAAAGAAGAACAAGGAAATCTTTTTTGGATTTTCTTTTTAGTACTACTACTAAGCATGCATTGAAAGTAAATTACTACAACTAAGTTTTTCAGCTTTTCTAAAGTTTTTCAAACACACAAGAAGAAAGAAAAAAATAAATCTAAGCATGAATGATATAATGAAAAAGTGTGAACACCGACAAATGGAATGATATGTGAACATGAATATAATGTTGGTGAGAACATGTACTCTGCCAAGCTCAGGCTTTTGGCCTAACTCGGTAGTGAATCAGTAGCTAGGAGGGTAGTGGTCGGCGTGGTAGCTCATAGAGGCTCTCGGTGCGGAGGCCTCAGCATGCCGTGCCGCCAACACTGCTGCATTGTGGGCTCGGGCCTCGCTCTCAAGAACAAAATATATTTCCTTGTTGTGATAATCGAAGAGAGCAGGCGCAGGCAAATATGTGTCCACAACATGTGATTTCTTAAACAACAAATTATAAGTGAAGTTATCAGCCCTTCCCTTGAGAATCTTATGCTCCTTTAATGCATCAAAATCTAAATATCGAGTGGTTAGGATAGGGTCAATGGGAAAATGCGAAACACCCAGTCCTCGTGCTAAATGTGTGGCATAAATTCCACCATAGAACCAGCCACTTTTGGCGTTATGCTGAAGTATACGTGTAACAATTGCTCCAAGGTTATAATTCCTTTCACCAGTGAGAGCGGTGTGAATGAGGCTCAAGTCTGGCGAACAAAGTATGCTACAATCTTGCTTGCCTACTATCCATTTCCTGTTAAATAATGCAAAATACTGGATTATGGGAAAGTGAACACTTATTATTCTTCCTTATCTCACTCCTCTATTTGCACCATAACAAAGGCTAGTAAAGAAGGTCTCATACTCAGCCTTTGCTGGCTCATCAAGGGAACCACAAAATGGATGTTTGCAATGGTTCATCAGAAAAGCATAAACGACACCCTAGACTCACGAGGAAAATATTTAAATCCTTTGACCAATGATTCAGGGAGAAGATGGCTCTGTTCACACTTATCTGAGAGGTAGGGACCGAGACCGGCATTGTGAACATATTGCTCAAATTCCTCCTTGATGCTCACCTGCACCATATATTCATCGTAAGGCCATAAGCATGTTTTGGTGGCGGAATCTCTCGTGGAACTTTCACTTGGTTCAACGTAAGACCGGAGGGCAGAACTATCACTAGAGGATGCCCCCGAGGATCGTCTCCTCGAAGAACTCCTTCCAAATAGGTTCATCATGTCCGCGCATAATTTTCTAAAAACAAAAAAATTTGGAGTGACAAAAATTTGTCAACAAAACTTTGTAAGATTGATAGCAACTACTCATAGGGATACATAGAGGCCATAGCAAGCATTCAAACAACTTAGAACACTAAGAATTCAACATGCAAGCACATCTACAGCAGCACCAAGAGTAGCTAATTATTCAAAGTATAAACCACTAAAACAAAAACTAATTGGACAAATGGTGGAGTCAAATACCAAGCAACAATCTGCCAAAACAGTTTCGGAAATGGAGCTTCGAGCAAAGAGATCGAAAATGGCAGCAAAATGAGCAAGAACACCGGAGAGAGAGCAAGAGTGATTTTTTTGGAGGTAGGTTACAATGTGCACTAAAGAGGTAAGTAAGGGGCCCACATGGGGACGACAACCCCCAGGGCACGCTAGGGGGTGCTGGTGCGCCCAGGTGGGTTGTGCCCACCTGGTGCACCCCCCTCTGGTTATTTTTGCACCAAAAATTCTTAAATATTCAGGAAAAAATCATATAAAATTTTCAGGGCATTCTCAGATCTTTTATTTTTGGATCATTTTTTATTGCATGGGAAATTCAGAAAACAGACAAAACATGGCATTTTATTTTATTTAACTAATAAAAACAGAGAATAAAAAGTAGTGAAAGAAAGTAGTGCTTACTAAATTCATCAACTTCATACCGTTCAAAAATGATTCATTAATAAGGTTGATCAAGTCTTCTTAACAACCACTCTTGATTAGTATGAAACTGAAGAACTTCCGTAAATCACTAAGTTAACTCAATGGGGATATGCATTTTCCCAACAATAAGCATTTCATATTTCTTTTTGACAGTAGGTAGAGGTAGTTGAAAACTTCCAATAGTGATTGTCGGAGATTTTTCAATAACATTAATACCATTCACTTGGAATTCTTTCTTTGGAAAGTGCACCGTATGGTCATTACCATTGATATGAAAAGTGACCTTGCTTTGATTGCAATCAATAACAGCCCCTGTAGTATTCAAGAAGGGTCTACCAACGATAATCGACATGTTGTCGTCCTCGGGCATCTCAAGTATAACAAAGTCAGTCAAAATAGTAACATTAGCAACAACAATGGGCACATCCTCACAGATACCGATGGGTGTGGTAGTTGATTTTTCAACCATTTGCAAAGATATTTCAGTATGTGTGAGTTTATTCAAGTCAAGTCTTTTATATAAAGAGAAAGGAATAACACTAACACCAGCTCCTAAATCACACAAAGCAGTTTTCACATAATTCCTTTTGATAGAGCAAAGTATAGTTGGTATTTCCGGATCTCCAAGTTTTTTAGGCACTCCATCTTTAAAAGTGTTATTAGCAAGCATAGTGGAGATTTCACCTTCCGGTATTTTTCTCTTACTTGTGATGATGTCTTTCATATACTTTGCATAAGGAGGCATTTTAAGGATATCAATCAAGCGAGTACGCAAAAAGACTACTGGCCTCAACATTTCAGCAAAGCGTTCAAATTCTTCATCATCATTCTTTTTAGTTGACTGGGGTGGAAAAGGCGTAGATTTTTGAACCCATGGTTCTCTTTCTTTACAGTGTTTTCTAGCAACAAAGTCTCTTTTATCATACCTTTCATTTTAAGGTTGTGGATTATCAAGATCAACAGGTGGTTCTATCTCAACATCATTATCTGGTTCTTTATCATTGTTTGGTTGAGAGTTTGCATGAACCTCGTCATTATATTTTTCATTAGGTGAGTGTTCATTACCAGATTGTGTTTCATCATCTGAGATAGAAGTTTCATTTTTCATTATCAGGAGGTTTCTCTATTTCTAGTTCACTAGAAGCATGTGAAGTCCTATCATTTTTCTTTTTATTTTTCTTTCTAGAAGGACTAGGTGCACTAGTGTTAGCTCTTTGTGAATCTTGCTCAATTCTGTTAGGGTGTCCCTTGGGATAAAGTGGTTCCTGAATCATTTTACCTCCTCTAGTTGCAACTCTAATAGTAAAGTCATGTATTTTATGATTCATTTCATCAAGCAATTCTCTTTGAGATTTAGCAATTTTTTATAGTTGAGTTTGAACCATATAAGCATATTTTCCAACACCTTCAACATCATTTGATATTCTAAATAACAAGTCACTCAAGCGAGCAATCATATCAGAATTATATTTCAATTGTTTCATAACATTTGCATTGAAGTGTCTTGTTTTCTAATGTAGTTTTCAAACTCATAAAGGCATTGACTAGGGTGCATATTGTGAGGATTCTCATTATCATTGAACTTCATAAGAGAATTTACCTCTACCACCTTACGCATTGGTGGTGTATTAAGCCCATATATTTCTTCAATAGGAGGTAAATTTTTAACATCCTCAGCTTTAGTACCTTTTTCCTTCATAGATTTCTTTGCCTTTTGCATATCTTCCGGACTGAGATATAATATACCCCTCTTCTTCGGAGTGGGTTCAGGAGGTGGCTCAGGAATAGTCTAATCATCATAATTTTTCAATATGTTATTCAATAATTCTTCAGCTTGAGCAATAGTTCGATCCCTGAAAACACAACCAACACAACTATCTAGGAAGTCCCTAGAAGCATCGGTTAGTCCATTATAGAAGATATCAAGTATTTCATTTTTCTTAAGAGGATGATCAGGCAAAGCATTAAGTAACTGGCAAAGCCTCCCCCAAGCTTGTGAGAGACTCTCTTCTTTGGTTTGCACAAATTAAATATTTCCTGTAAGGCAGCTTGTTTCATATGTGTAGGAAAATATTTTTCAGAGAAGTAATAAGTCATATCCTGGGGACTACGCACACAACCAGGAGCAAGAGTATTGTACCAAGCTTTAGCATCACCCTTTAATGAGAAAGGAAATAATTTGAGAATAAACTAATAACGAGTTTTCTCATCATGAGTAAAAAGGATGGCTATATCATTCAACTTAGTAAGATGTGCCATGACAGTTTCAGTTTCATAACCATGGAAAGGATCATATTCAACCAGAGTAATTAGCTCAGAGTCGACAGAGAATTCAAGATCCTTATCATCAATACAGATAGGTGAAGTCGCAAACTTAGGATCACATTTCATTCTAGCATTCAGATATTTTTCTTTATACTTGTGTAGTAATTTATCTCGATCATCTCTATCATTACAAGCAAGAATATCTCTAGTTGCTTCTTCACTCATAACATAACCTTCCGGTATCTTAGGCAATTCATATCTAGGAAGGCTAGTTCTAGCAGGTGTTTCAGGAGATTTTGTTTCAAGCTCATCATCAGATTCAACAACATTATGTTGTATGACTCTAGCAATTTGTTTATCAAGCTCATCATTAGTTCAACACCATCATTATTGGAAGTGCGTTATATCGACTAGAGGGGGGGTGAATAGGCGATTTTTTTGAAAGTCTTCAAAACGTGAGAGTTATGAAGACAAACAGTGAAGATTATGCCTATTACTATGCAGCGGAAGTTAGATTACACTAGGCCAGCCATGGTCATGTATTCAATAGAGTGAAAGCGCAATGACAAACAGCTTCAGTGTAATAAGGATCAGGTAGGAAGAAGTTATGAAGCCAAACAGATCATACATTCATGTTGTGAAGACAAAAGATAAAGCAAGCATGCAATGGCTTCACAATGAATAACTGTAAGTAAAAGGAAGTGAAGATGAAACCAGTGACACGTTGAAGACTATGATTTGTTGGACCAGTTCCAGTTGCTGTGACAACTGTACGTCTGGTTGGAGCGGCTAGGTATTTAAACCAAAGGACACACAGTCCCGGACACCCAGTCAAGGACACTTAGTCCAAGACACCCAGTCCTCACCGTTTTCTCCTTGAGCTAAGGTCACACAGACCTCGCCCAATCACTCTGGTAAGTCTTCAAGGTAGACTCCCAAACCTTCACAGACTTCGTTCACTGGCAATCCACAATTTCTCTTGGATGCTCTGAACGCGACGCCTAACCGTCTGGAGGATGCACAGTCCTCAAGTGTAATAAGTCTTCAGATCACACAGACACGAAGACTTAAGTGATGCCCAATTTACTCTGGCTCTGGGTGGTTAGGGCTTTTCTCCTCGCTAGGAATTTTCTCTCAAAGGCTTCGAGGTGGGTTGCTCTCAAACGATAAAAGTCATGCACTGAAATCTGAGCAGCCAACCGTTTATGGTTGTGGGGGTGGACTATTTATAGCCACTTGGCAACCCGACCTGATTTGTCCGAAATGACCCTGGGTCACTAAGGAACTGACACGTGTACCAACGGTCGAATTTTGAACTCACACGGCAACTTTACTTGGGCTACAAGTAAAGCTGACTTGTCTGACTCTGGACAAGATTTTCTCTCATAGTCTTCGCTCGAAGACATAGGATTTGAATTAGGCATCACTTCAGTCATTCTGACTGGTTTTCTTGGACCCCACTTAACAGTACGGTGGTTCCTATGACACAACATGAATGAAATAAAACTACGAAGGATCTAAGTCTTCGAGTTCCATAAGCTTCATAGGGAGTCTTCTCATGTCATTGTCTTCAATATGAATATCTTCATAAACCACCATTGTCTTCAATGTCTTCGTACATTTTTAGGGGTCATCTCTGGTAGCTAAACCGAATCAATGAGGAACTTCTACCTGTGTTTTCCTGCAATTCTCACAAACACATTAGTCCCTCAACTAGGTTTGTCGTCAATACTCCAAAACCAACTAGGGGTGGCACTAGATGCACTTACAATCTCCCCCTTTTTGGTGATTGATGACAAACTAGTTGAAGTTTTCAACGGGGAACATAATTTGTGAAATTGTAGAGGAATTGTCTTCATAAGTTGCAAGGGCTCCCCCTGAAGATGTGCATATAAGTAATTTGCTTCTGAATGCAAATGCACATGGCAGGTTGTACTTGTGGAGATCCACTTCAACTTATGATGACAATCCACTATGCATGTGAAGTATATGAAGATAATGACATGCATAATGGAAAATGGACGTCTGCAGAATGAGATGAGTACGGAATTTATCATCGCACATGCGGAATTTATCTTCGCAAAACGGAGTGACAAACAGGTAGCAGACGACCATCAAGGCTAAGTGTTACAACTCAATGAAGCAACTGTAGCAAAAACGGGAGTTGTAAGCACAAAGCAAAATGTAGCAAAATATGAAGGCACCCGCCCATAGTGACCCGCTTGAAGACTATAAACATCATATGCTTCTCCCCCTTTTGTCAGGAATGACCAAAAAGGTTTGAAGACATAGAGTTTTCTACGCGTTCCCAGGCGCAGCAGGGTCGGTGGAGTTGTTTGGTGGCGGTGCAGACGAGCTTGGTGCATATTCGACGCGGTGCAGACGAGCTTGGTGCATATTCGATGCGTGTTGTCGTGTCGTCTTCTTCTTCAATAATCCGGGCAGACACGGTGGCAGCAGAAGAAGAGAACTCTGACTCTTCAAGTGATGGTGTGCTGCGCATCACCGCTCTTCTTGGAGGCGTGGAGTCAAATTTGAAGTGCTCTGTGAAGCCATCCTCGTGCAGTTCAGCTTCAGGGCACATCATGGTGAGGCCCTTCCAAGTGCGGCGACAGGTTTCGTGTGTGACAAATGCATTCTTGGTTGCCAGATTTCTGATGCGATTGACGTCTTGCATAATGCTTCTCATCTGCCTTTTGAGCCAGTCGTGATGCCTGTCTTGCTTTTGGTGAAGAGCCACAAGAAGCTCTCGGTCATTGAGTGAACGAGCGCGCTTCCTGGGTCTCTTTGCAGCTGTGCTGTTAGTGGCTTCAGTTGATGCAGGGGCACGTGTGGTGCCAGCCATTGGATACACTCGGGAGAGAGCTTCAACACCTTCAATATTTTGAGTGAAGCTCTGGTGTTCTGCATTCTGAAGACTTAATGGTTGCTTGGCAGGCTCTGGATATATTGCTTCAGCAGATGTGTCCACATCTGGCAAAAATATCCGGTGATTGCGGGCTGAGGGTTGATAGGAGATTGCAGAGTGAAGCTTGATCAGCCTCATAACCCAAGGAGCATAGAACTTCAATCCAAACAGTTCTGAGGCAGACGCTGCAAATTGACGGATGAAGAGATCCTGTGCGTTGAAGCATTTGCCATGAAGAATGCAGAAGATGAGAGTCTTCATTGCACCATCAATCGTTGCATATCGAGAGTGTCCCTTAACAGGCCAGAGAGTCCGCCTTATGATGTGATATATTGTTCTGGGCAGGTACTCTAAGTCTTCAACGAAGACCCTAGTTGGATAGGGTGCATTTGGAGGCAATGGCTTCATCATTGAGAGCATCTGACTCATATCTGACTCAGGATGCTGAAATATGCTCTCAATTGCTTCAGCATGGAGTTGGCACCCTTCTTCAAAGAATTCGCCAGCAGTGGGAAGGCCGGTAAGCTCAGTTAGGTTGAAAGCATTGGCTTCATGATGGATATTGCCTGTCATCCACTCCGGGATCCATGTCTTCGGATCTCTGTTATAGCCTTTGATATGCAAGGTGGCATAGAACTGGAGCAGAAGCTCTTCGTTCCAGTGCTCTTCATCAGTGATAAACGACAGCAAACCCACTTGCTTGAAGCAATCCAGTGCTTCTTCCAGACCAGGCAGACCAGCAACAGCTTCAACCTCAAGGCGCTTGTGAGGAAAGATGCGGCCTTGGTTGTATAAGATGCATGAATAATAGCTGCGCTGTTGATGGCTCCAGAACCTATCTGATACAATGTGTTCCCTTGAATAAGGGTTCTTGGAGCTGTCGAAAAACGTGTTATCTGCCCTGAAGCCGTTGATGTTGAAGGAACCAGGAGCTGATGCAGGACCTGGGAACCTTGGTAGTCGCGGGATCGGCTTCTGGACCTGGGGCCTGTGCGCAATATGATAGTTGAATTGTGGTCCGGCAGCAGACTCAGGCACAGAATGTTCA
The DNA here is from genome assembly GCF_056163025.1 of Triticum urartu. NCBI lineage: Eukaryota > Viridiplantae > Streptophyta > Magnoliopsida > Poales > Poaceae > Triticum > Triticum urartu. The sequence goes on along the minus strand of NC_141876.1, from coordinate 346,953,562 downwards.
GGAGCAGTAGCTTCGGTGTCTTCGGAAGCTGTTGTTGGGGAGGGCTCCACATTTGCTTCGGCGTTGTTTGTGGCAGCCTCAACATTTTCAGCTTCAGGCACGTTCTCCTTGAGAACTGCTTCTTGTTGGTGTGGGGGAGTTGGAGCTTGTGGTATTTCTGCTTGCTCTTTGGCGGATGCAGCCGGAATGTCTTCAGCAGCCTGAGCCCTTGGCCCTTTGCGAAGCCTATGGAATGTAGGCGTCGGTGGAGTGGCAGTGGGTTGGGGCTCATTATCTTCCTCCTGTGGGCGATCTGCGCACGATGCATCTTGTGTGATTGGCGTCAATGGACGACCAATACTGATCAGTTCGCTTGACTCACGCTGAGGAAGGGCTGCATCACCTTGCACATTGTCTTGGGGACCAATGTCTTCAGCAGCATTGGGGTCGGCTGCTGGAATGTCTTCAGCGTGCGGAGCCTCTATGAAAGCAGGCTCATGCACTGTCAACTGACGATCTGCGTCAGGATAGCGGACGGAGAGGGGTTTTTCTGCCTCATTGTAGGCCTGCACACAGCGATCAGCCAAAGTCTTCATGCGTTCTCGCGAGCCTTGAGCTTCGGCCCGCGTCTTCAGGAAGTTCTCTTTCAGCTCGTGCAACATGATCTTAAAGTTTTTCACTTCTTGCACACTGAGCTTGGCCACGTGCTTTTTGAACTGAGCCTTTTCATAATCAATTTTCTGCTTCAGTTCTACAATGCGCTGGGCTATTGCAAGTTCTGAAGCAATTGCGCCTTGAAAAGCAATGCTGAGGCCTATGGGCAGCTGCAGATCGTTGAAGCTGATCTCCGGTGAGGCAAACCATTCATCGATGAAGTTGTGGATGATGGCTACATCAAACAGAGGCAGATTGTTGAAGATTTCAGCCTCCTCCTTGCTCTTGATGAGCTGCTCAAGAGCGTCATCTCCAAGATCTTCATCTTGACAGATCAATGGTTTCGTAGTGCAGAATGTCAGCAGCTGTGAGCTCTTTGCCTGTGTGTGGCTGAGGCTTCTTGTCTTCTTGGGGCTTGGACACTCGTGATAAGCCTTCAGACTGCACACTGGCTTCAGGAGGTGCAGTTGCCAATGGCTTCACTCTTGAGATTTTGGGAGAAGCGGCTGGCTTTGAAGCTTTTGGCTTCTGCTTTGGCTTCGGCGCAGCAGGGGCGTCATCTGACTCAGTATCTGCTGGAGGGTCATTCACAGCAGTCCCTTGGACTAGGATGCGAGTGATGAGGCCTGCTAGATTGGCATATGGCCCGATGATATTGGGATCGGCGTCGCGCGTGCCATCTGCCCTTGGTGAGGAGGGACCAGGGTTGAAGTCAAGCCCAAATTTCTTCTTATTTATCTTCGCTGACTGTTGTGCAAACTGAAAGTTGCGCTTGAAGAGATTATCATCGCGGCACCAGAGAAGTGATGACGGATGAGCTTCAGCTGGCTGTGGTCCTCTCACCATGCATGGATAGAAGCCTTGAGCAATGGCTTCGACTCTGGACCTGGGTACGAGATTTTTGTATAATACCTCTCCCCACGGTCTCTTGATGGCGCACTTCTCCGCATATTCCTGAGTGACGAAGCGGTATTGAAACCATTGCTCTGCCCAATATCTTCGAATCCATTGGATTCGTGTCTTGCGCTGACCATAGCTTTCTTCAGGATCAGTTTTATACATCTCTGCCAATTCATCAGGCAGATCTTTGGACGTTTCACCACGTCGCTGTCTGCCTCCCTTCCTTGCTGCTGTTTCTGAAGCCGTGAATAACTTGGAAGGCTTCAAGATGTTCAAAGGCTTCAAAGGCTTCCTTTTGCAAGAACTGGCTTCAGGAGAGTTGATGTGATGCTGCAAGTACTCTGCAAATGAATGCAGACTATGAGAACCAAAGGATTTTCCCACGGGCATGTACCTGTGACAGCATTAAGGTGCGAGGGAAGGGGAAGAGGTCATATGCATTCTCAGAAGATTTTGAAGATAAATTCGGTTTAGAAGACATTGACCTCATTGTGCGAAGACATTCACTTATAGATAAGAAGTTGGTTCCAGATTTGTACGAACCCATAGATCAGTACAAGTGAGGAATCTAACTGCTTTATGAAGCACAAGTGAATGTACTAGGCATGTTATGAGATGCAGCGAGAGATTTAACTGGTGTGAAGAGAAACTTCTTATGGCAGAAAGTGACTGAACTGTAGGATCAAAAGAAGCTGTAAAAAGAGGTTTTATTTACCACACTTGGAACTGCTAGAGGAGGTGAGAGTTGAGGCCGAGCAGTTCGATCCTCCGTGCCCTAACTTGGCGACGGAAGACACCTACGGCGACGGCGGAGAGAGCGATGTCCGCTGTCGGCGTGAAAACGGCGTCGGAGAGGTTGCGGCAGTGAAGCGCTTTGTCGCCGGCGTCGTCGAGAGCTAGCGGTGGCGCTAGGGTTCATGCGAGGGTGGAGGAAGGAGATAATGACCGCGGTAAGTGTGAATTTATAGACTCAGAGGCGGCACTGTGCTATTACCCAGGTGCCCCTGGCGGTTCACATTTGGGGCACGCGTGGCCAGTTAGAGGAAGATTGGGATTTGTTCCACGTCCCACGCACGCCTAAATTGTCGGGCGGTCGTTCCTACTTCTCCGGATCTTATGTGGAGGAATGAGCATTAAAAACGGACTTTTATGGTTGTCTCTATGTCTTCGGCTGACAAGGACACAGTGAAGACAATTGACAGTTTCAACAGAATGCATATGACTTGGAGAGATAGAGTTTGAGATAGAAAGCATAGAGAGGGTAGGGTCCGATCACATTCACTTAGTTCAAAAATTCAACCAAGAAGACATAGCTATAAGTGAATGCTGTAGAGGACAGAACATCAGTGCATATATATATATCTATATAATCAACGCAGTGAAGATAATCATGAAGACATGTTGAGATTGAAGCCAAACCAAATGTGAAGACAATGCAAGGTAACACCATGAGTGAAACACTTCAAAATGGAACGTTTGGTGGTGGCGTTACCCACCGTATAGGAAGTATTAGACCCAGACACGGCGCACAATTATCGAGGCGCTCCGAAGTCAAATTCCACATTAATGTGTTCACACTTAGAATGTATGTCTTCATTGATTGAAGATATACTTTACTTCGTGTGTTGCACATCTAAGTCATCAATATGCATAAGTGTTAGGATGTGTGCCTGATCATAGGACATTTGAGGATTCCAAGATATTTAGCTCACACCGTAACTTGCAAAATCTCTTCTCATCCAAGGGCTTGGTGAAAATATCTGCCAATTGCTCTTCAGTGTTGACGTGTATGATATCAATGTCTTCCTTCACAACATGATCTCTGAGAAAGTGATGACGAATTTCAATGTGCTTTGTCTTCGAGTGCTGAACTGGGTTGTTGGCAATCTTGATGGCGCTTCCGTTGTCGCAGTAAAGTGGCACTTGCTTCAGATGAATGCCATAATCCTTGAGGGTTTGCTTCATCCACAGAAGCTGAGCCCAGCAAGATCCAGCAGCAATGTATTCAGATTCAGCAGTGGAGAGAGATACACAGTTCTACTTCTTTGAAGACCAACATACAAGTGATCATCCCAGAAAATGACATGTGCCTGATGTAGATTTGCGATCAACTTTGTCACCAGCATAATCAGCATCCGAAAATCCAACCAAATCAAACTCTGAGCCCTTTGGATACCATAATCCTAGAGTTGGGGTGTGAGCCAAATATCGAAGAATTCGCTTCACAGCTAAGTGATGCGACTCCTTTGGTGCCGCTTGAAATCTAGCACACATGCAAACACTAAGCATGATATCTGGCCTAGATGCACATAAATAAAGCAAAGACCCAATCATGGAGCGGTATACCTTTTGATCGAACTCTTTACCATTGTCGTCAGGACCTAGATGATGTTTGGCCGGCATTGGTGTTGTGAAGCCTTTGCAGTCTTGCATACCGAACTTCTTCAGGCACTCTTTAAGATATTTCTCTTGAGATATGAAGATGCCATTGCGTTGTTGCCGTATTTGAAGACCGAGGAGGAACTTCAGCTCCCCCATCATGGACATCTGATATTGCTCTTGCATCATATATCCAAACTCTTCACTGTACTTTTGATTGGTGCAGCCGAAGATAATGTCATCCACATATATTTGGCACACAAACAGTTCACCATCATATGTCTTCGTGCAAAGAGTGGGATCCAGGGAACTAGGTATGAAGCCTTTACTCTTCAGAAAGTACTTGAGTGTATCATACCAGGCCCTAGGGGCTTGTTTGAGGCCATACAGTGCCTTGTTGAGCTTGTATACCATATCAGGATGTTTTGGATTTTCAAAGCCAGGTGGTTGTGCAACATACACTTCTTCTTCAATCTTGCCATTGAGAAAGGCACTTTTCACATCCATCTGATATAGAAGTATGTTATGATGATTTTCATAGGCCAGCAGTATGCGTATGGCTTCAAGCCTAGCCACAGGAGCAAATGTTTCATCGAAGTCAATTCCCTCCACTTGAGTATATCCTTGAGCAACGAGACGAGCTTTGTTTCTGACAACTTGACCATGCTCATCTTGCTTGTTGCGGTATATCCATTTGGTGCCTATTATGTTGTGCTTCCGTGGATCAGGACGCTTAACCAGTTCCCATACATTATTCAGCTCAAACTGTTGAAGCTCTTCTTGCATAGCTTGAATCCATTCAGGTTCCATGAAGGCTTCTTCAACTTTCTTGGGTTCTGATATTGAGACGAATGCGAAATGCCCACAGAAGTTTGTTAGCTGAGTTGCCCTTGAACGAGTGAGTGGACCAGGTGCATTGATGCTGTCAAGTATTTTGTCAATCTGTACTTCATTTGCAACATGAGGATGTATAGGGCGAAGACTTTGCTCTTGCTGATCTGTGTTGTCATTTGGATGTATATCTTCAGGCTGAGCATTGTCTTCGTGTGGATCAGGTGCTGAGATGATAAGTTCTTCTTCAGGATGAGCTTCAGAAGGTACAATCTCTCAAGTTCCCATAAGCTTGATTGATTCATTTGCTGGAACTTCATCTAGCACATTTGGCAATTGCTCTCTTTGTGATCCATTGGTTTCATCAAACCGCACATCCACTGTTTCAACCACTTTGTAGTGGAAGAGATTGAAGACTCTATAGGAGTGCGAATCCTTTCCATATCCAAGCATGAAGCCTTCATGTGCTTTTGGTGCAAATTTTGAGGTGTGGTGTGGGTCCTTGATCCAGCATTTTGTGCCAAATACTCTGAAGTAACTGACATTTGGCTTCTTGCCAGTTAGGAGTTCATAAGATGTCTTGTTCAGAAGCTTGTGAAGATAAACACGATTGATTGTATGGCATGCAGTGTCAATGGCTTCAGTCCAGAATTTTGTTGGAGTCTTGTATTCATCTAGCATTGTTCTGGCCATCTCAATGAGTGTTCTGTTCTTGCGTTCGACGACGCCATTCTGCTGTGGCGTGTATGGAGCTGAGAATTCATGTGTGATGCCCAAGGTATCCAGATATGCATCAAGGCCAGTGTTCTTGAATTCAGTGCCATTGTCACTTCTGATGTGCTTTATCTTGGCGCCAAAATTGTTCATAGCTCGATTTGCGAAGCGTCTGAAGACATCCTGCACTTCAGTCTTGTAAAGGATTATGTGCACCCAAGTATATCTAGAATAATCATCAACAATTACAAAGCCATAGAGGCAAGCAGAAGTAGTAAATGTTGAGTAGTGAGTGGGACCGAAAAGATCCATGTGAAGCAGTTCGAAGGGTTGAGTAGTAGTCATGATAGTCTTCGAAGGATGTTTTGCCCTTGTCATCTTCCCTGCTTCACAGGCACCGCATAAGTGATCTTTCTTGAACTTGACGCCCTCGATGCCTATGACGTGCTTTTTCTTCGCAAGGGTGTGGAGGTTCCTCATGCCAGCATGCCCAAGCCTTCGATGCCAAAGCCAGCATTCTGAAGCTTTTGCAAGAAGACATACTGCAAGTTGTGGTCCTGCTGAGAAATCTACCACGTACAAATCACCTTTCCGATACCCTTCAAACACTAGAGATTTGTCAGATTCCATTAGCACCAGGCAGCGATATTTGCCAAACATTACAATCATATTCAAATCGCAAAGCATTGAGACAGACATTAAGTTGAAGCCAAGGGATTCAACAAGCATGACTTTATCCATGTGTTGATCCTTTGAGATTGCAACTCTACCTAGACCCAATACCTTACTTTTACCAGTGTCAGCAAATGTAATGTGGCTCTTGTCGGATGGACGTAAAGTTGAGTCCATAAGAAGGCTTCTTCTGCCAGTCATGTGATTTGTACACCCACTGTCAATAATCCATTCTGAAGACTTTGAAGTTGCTGGTGTCGTACCCTACAGTGCAGTTAGGGGGATAGGCTTCACGAAGGGTATTGTGAAGCATAAACATTTGACGAACCAGTGGGTTATGAAAACTTAGATCCAGATTAGGACTGATAGGGAGAGTAGCATGCGATTCAGGAACGAAGTACATAATGATGCCATTTGGGCAGTTTATCTTGCGCCCCACAAGATTTTTATGGTCCCCAGCAATAGCATCAGAAGATTTTGTTTTTGTGCTGGAGACCTTTTCCTGCAAAAGAGAGTTAAGCTTTCTTAACCACCCACATCTTCAAGGGTGGCTTAGAAGCTATAAGTCTAAGTGCAGCATCTGAGAATTTTGGCTTTGAAGCCTTAGCAAACAGTCTAGCAGGTGGACAATAATACTCATAGGAATAAGCAGAATAATTTTTGGTCATATGAACATGACAGTTCGATGAACCGCTCTCATATTCATATGCCTGAGTATGGTTTCCCTGCAAAACATTTGCATTAGTGTGACTCAGGTGAGTCCTCTATCTGTATGAAGCCTTTGGACCATATGAAGCCTTTGGTCTGAGGTTTGTCTTCTTCAAGTGAGGTGTCAAGAAGACATTCACAGGATGATTTTCCAGACATGTTTTCGGAACCCAGATCTTCTTCATAGGCGGTCCATTCCTGCAGTTAGTACCAATGTACCTGGCAAACACTTCACCATTCTGATTCTTAAACAGTTTATAGTTTGCATCAAAAGATTCATCAATGATAATTGGGTTAGCACAAGTGAAGCCAGACAGATTGGATGGATCTGCTGAGGATTCCTTTGCAGCAACCCATGTGGTTTTGGGGTACTGCTCAGGTTTCCAGTAAGAGCCATCTGCATTGATTCTCCTCTCGAACCCAACACCCTCTTTCCTAGGGTTTCGGTTCAGAATCTGCTTCTTAAGGACATCACATAATGTCTGATGCCCTTTCAGACTTTTGTACATCCCTGTTTCAAGCAATGTCTTCAACCTAGCATTTTCATCAGCAATAGCAGTGGTATCCTCAGCAGAGGGGTTAGTTGCCACATCAACAGTTGAAGATATTGGAACAGCAGTAGCAGTGGAACATTCAGCAACAGAAGTAGCATTATCACGCTCAATGCCTTTAAGACATGGTGGTTCAAATCCTTCCTGAGCGAGACTGATCTGTTCGGAGCGAAGCGACTCATTTTGTTTTTGAAGATCTTCATGATCCGCTCTCAACTTCTCAAGGTCTTGCTTCTTTTGAAGATAATCATAGGAAAGCTTTTCATGAGTAGTTGAGAGAGTCTCAAGACGATCTTCAAGTTCCTGATACTTAACGTGAAGATTTTTTATGTCTTCAATTAAGGATTCAGAACGAGTCATTTCAACACCCAACAGATCATCGCTTCTGTCTAACAGTTTTTGAATATGTTCCATAGCTTTCTGTTGTTCAGTTGCAATTTTAGCAAGTGTTTTGTAGCTAGGTTTTGAATCACATTCAGAGTCATCATCACTAGATGTTTCATAGCGAGTAGTGCGTGTGTTTACCTTGGCACCGCGTGCCCTGAAGCAGTAGGTGGGAGTGGAGTCGTTCTTGTCATTTGCGTCGGTGTCGGTGATGCAGTCATTGTCTTCAGTGTTGAAGATGGACTTGGCGATGTATGCTGTAGCCAGACTCGCAATGCCAGAATCAGACTCCTCCTCAGATTCCACCTCTGCCTCCTCAGATGCGGACTCCTCCTCTGAATCCATCTCCTTGCCAACAAACGCACGTGCCTTGCCAGATGAGCTCTTCTTGTGTGATGAAGACTTTGATGAAGACATGGAAGAAGACTTTGAGTAGTTCTTCTTTTTCTTGTCGTCAGAATCATATTCCTTGCTCTTCTTCTTCCTTCTGTTCTCATTGTCCCACTGTGGACACTCAGAGATGAAGTGTCCAGTTTTCTTGCACTTGTGACATGTTTTCTTCTTGTAGTCATGAGCAGAAGCTTCATCATTCCTTGAGCTTGATCGTGAAGATTTTCTGAAGCCTTTCTTCTTGGTGAATTTTTGGAACTTCTTCACTAGCATTGCAAGTTCTCTTCCAATGTCTTCAGGATCATCAGAACTGCAGTCAGATTCTTCTTCAGATGAGGAGATAGCTTTTGCCTTCAAGGCACGAGTTCGCCCATAGTTTGGACCGTAGATATCTCTTTTCTCAGAAAGCTGAAACTCATGTGTGTTGAGCCTCTCAAGTATGTCAGACGGATCGAGTGTCTTGAAATCAGGACGTTCTTGAATCATCAGGGCCAGGATGTCAAACGAACTATCAAGTGATCTCAGCAGCGTCTTGACGATTTCATGTTTGGTGATCTCAGTGGCGCTGAGGGCTTGAAGCTCGTTTGTGATGTCAGTGAGTCTATCAAATGTGTGCTGGACATTCTCATTGTCATTTCGCCTGAAGCGGTTGAAGAGATTGCGAAGGACACTGATTCTTTGATCTCTCTGGGTTGATATGCCTTCATTAACTTTGGAGAGCCAATCCCAGACCAGTTTGGATGTCTTCAAAGCACTCACACGGCCATACTGTCCTTTGGTCAGATGACCACAGATGATATTCTTGGCAGTAGAGTCCAGTTGAACGAATTTCTTGACATCAGCAGCAGTGACACCTTCTCCAGCCTTGGGAACGCCGTTCTCGACGACATACCATAGGTCGACATCAATGGCTTCAAGATGCATGCGCATCTTATTCTTCCAGTAGGGATATTCAGTTCCATCGAAGACGGGGCAAGCAGCGGAGACTTTGATTATCCCTGCAGTCGACATAGCTAAAACTCCAGGTGGTTAAAACGAATCACATAGAACAAGGAAGCACCTTGCTCTGATACCAATTGAAAGTGCGTTATATCGACTAGAGGGGGGGTGAATAGGCAATTTTTATGGAAGTCTTCAAAACGTGAGAGTTATGAAGACAAACAGTGAAGATTATGCCTATTACTATGCAGCGGAAGTTAGATTACACTAGGCCAGCCATGGTCATGTATTCAATAGAGTGAAAGTGCAATGACAAACAGCTTCGGTGTAATAAGGATCAGGTAGGAAGAAGTTATGAAGCCAAACAGATCATACATTCATGTTGTGAAGACAAAAGATAAAGCAAGCATGCAATGGCTTCACAATGAATAACTGTAAGTAAAAGGAAGTGAAGATGAAACCAGTGACACGTTGAAGACTATGATTTGTTGGACCAGTTCCAGTTGCTGTGACAACTGTACGTCTGGTTGGAGCGGCTAGGTATTTAAACCAAAGGACACACAGTCCCGGACACCCAGTCAAGGACACTTAGTCCAAGACACCCAGTCCTCACCGTTTTCTCCTTGAGCTAAGGTCACACAGACCTCGCCCAATCACTCTGGTAAGTCTTCAAGGTAGACTCCCAAACCTTCACAGACTTCGTTCACTGGCAATCCACAATTTCTCTTGGATGCTCTGAACGCGACGCCTAACCGTCTGGAGGATGCACAGTCCTCAAGTGTAATAAGTCTTCAGATCACACAGACACGAAGACTTAAGTGATGCCCAATTTTCTCTGGCTCTGGGTGGTTAGGGCTTTTCTCCTCGCTAGGAATTTTCTCTCAAAGGCTTCGAGGTGGGTTGCTCTCAAACGACAAAAGTCGTGCACTGAAATCTGAGCAGCCAACCGTTTATGGTTGTGGGGGTGGACTATTTATAGCCACTTGGCAACCTGACCTGATTTGTCCGAAATGACCCTGGGTCACTAAGGAACTAACACGTGTACCAACGGTCGAATTTTGAACTCACACGGCAACTTTACTTGGGCTACAAGTAAAGCTGACTTGTCTGACTCTGGACAAGATTTTCTCTCATAGTCTTCGCTCGAAGACATAGGATTTGAAGTAGGCATCACTTCAGTCATTCTGACTGGTTTTCCTGGACCCCACTTAACAGTATGGTGGTTCTTATGACACAACATGAATGAAATAAAACTACGAAGGATCTAAGTCTTCGAGTTCCATAAGCTTCACAGGGAGTCTTCTCATGTCATTGTCTTCAATATGAATATCTTCATAAACCACCATTGTCTTCAATGTCTTCGTACATTTTTAGGGGTCATCTCTGGTAGCTAAACCGAATCAATGAGGGACTTCTACCTGTGTTTTCCTGCAATTCTCACAAACACATTAGTCCCTCAACTAGGTTTGTCATCAATACTCCAAAACCAACTAGGGGTGGCACTAGATGCACTTACAATTATCAAGCAAGGTACTAGCATCATCGTAAGCATCATTCATAGTAGAAGTAGCATGATCAGTAACTTGCAACATATCAGAATTGATAGCATGTGGTGGTGTTGCAAGTTTACTCATAATAGAAGGTGAATCTAAAGCAGAACTGGATGGCAGTTCCTTACCTCCCCTCGTCTTAGAGGGATAAATCTTAGTCTTTGGATCCTTCAGATTATTCATAGTGATAATATGATAATAATTCCAAGTGACTCAACAAATATAGCTATGCTCCCCGGCAACGGCACCCGAAAAAGGTCTTGATAACCCACAAGTATAGGGGATCGCAACAGTTTTCGAGGGTAGAGTATTCAACCCAAATTTATAGATTCGACACAAGGGTAGCCAAAGAATATTTGAAGGTATTAGTAGCTGAGTTGTCAATTCAACCGCACCTGGAGATTAATTATCTGCAGCAATATGATTAGTAGCAAAGTAATCTGATAGTTTTGATAGTAGTGACAGTAGCAACGGTAACAGTAACAGTGATAGCAATAATTTTTAGCAAGTGTAACAGTGATGATAGCCGTAGTAACCTAGCAGAAACAATAAGGATAAATACGTAGGCATTGGATTGTTGACTTCTTGGATGATATTCATCATGTGATAGTTATAACCTAGGGCGATATGGCACTAGCTCCAGTTCATCGATATAATGTAGGCATGTATTCCATAAATAGTCATACGTGTTTTATTAAAAGAACTTGCATGACATATTTTGTCCTACCCTCCCATGGTAGCGGGGTCCATATTGGAAACTAAGGGATATTAAGGCCTCCTTTTAATAGCGAACCAGAACAAAGCATTAACACATAGTGTCCTGGAAGTGTCACGGCAGATGTCCTCATGGAAGGACTTAGTTGTGGAGCCATTGCGAAGAGGTTAGCTTAAAGGGTATAAACGGGACAAAGGACGCGGAGAGTTTATACTGGTTCGGCCCCTTGCGGTGAAGGTAAAAGGCCTACTCAAGTTTGAGGTGGTATTGCTAGGGTTTCAATTACCAGGGAGCAAACACGCTTTGCCTGGGTCTAGATCAGATGTTTCTTGCCCTAAACCGCCACAGGGTCGTCCCCTTATATGCACGGGTTGACGCCCTGTGGCCTACATAGTCCCGGCCGGCTCATACAACGTGTCCAACTAGGTGACGTATATTACATGCCTTACATTACAAGTCTACACATACATGGCAGTTTTATACTTATGGGCCTTAAGCCGCCTCTGGGCCTGGGCCTCTTATAAGACTAACTGTGAACCACCATTTTGTATACTCTTGGGCTTCATTTAGATGAACCGCCATTGTGGTTGACCCGGCCCCTCCTAGGCAGGTCATATCTGATAGTTATATCCCCAACATTAGGCCCTAGGTTGATTTGAACTTGTTCATTTCAATCTTCAACACTTAGAAAAAATCATTCTTCCTCTGCTGTGAAACATTGTAACCCGGCATGATATCATCTCCAGAAATTTCGGAAACCTGCCACGACGTCATTTTTAACGGATCTTTTATCTTTGATGACCTTCCGAAAATCAAGGCGTTTAATTAATTGGATAATCATCATTTGGCCACCTCGTTTTTCGCGCCTGCTTGTTACTCCTTTCCTTATAAACAGGGTCAAACCGCCCCTTTCTCATTCTCCTCTCTTCTCCTTCTTGTCCTCTTCCTCCTCGCGACGTACCAACCCGCACGAGCTCCGCCACCGTCGACCTTCGTCCTCTTCATCAACTCCGGCCGCTGCATCACCCTGAACCGACCAGAAATGCCATGGTGCTCCTCCGCTGTCCGTCCGCGTCAGTAAGTCTTCCCCTTTTCCCTTCATAGATCTATTCTTAGAGTTTTGCTGTTCATAGGTGTTCTTCACCATTCTTCCTTCTCTCCTTTCTTGATTGCGTAGTTTGATCTGAAAATAACATAGGTCATGTGCGGTAGCAATTTTAGCTCCCGTTTTTTATATTAGAATATATCCTCATCATGACAGATCTCCTCTGGGGTACCTCTGATTTTCTGGTGCCGCCTCTGTAGGTTCAAAATTTATTTCCTTTTTATGAATAGTTGTAGATCCGAATTTATAGCTTTAACTTGTGGAATCTGTTTGTCCAAACACCTTAGTAAAATTTGCTCTTGTTAGATCTTGAATATCTTAGTCATGGCGGCTTACTTTACTGGCTTATCGTTACTTCATATATCATTAGCCCTCGCTTAAGCTGGCATTCTGATTGTACACTGCAACTATTAACTTGTGATTTCACCAACTGACTTGAGCCGGCAAATTATTCCCTTCTTTTAGGTTGTCCTTCTTTCACAATGCTGCCAAAGACAGTTACCACATGTAACTGGGTTCCTTCCATTATTACTGAGGGTACCTTAAAAGATTTTTTCAAGGTTGGATATCTACTAGAGAAGAGTGTCATGCATTACCGCGCTCCTGACCCGGGCAAAGAAAGACCTCTGCCAAAGGACAGTGAAGTCATTGTATTCACTGATCATATGAACCGGGGAGTCTCACCGCCTGGCTCTAAGTTTTTTTGAGATGTTCTGCACTTCTTCAAACTCCATCCTCAAGACTTTGACCCAACTCCATGTCAAACATCTGTAGCATTCAAGTTTTTTGTGAAGTATACCTTCTAGAAGAACATAGTGTCGAGCTTTTCAGGGAATTCTTCTATCTGAACCGCCAAAATTAGTTCACAAACGGGCCCAGCTTGGAACTTGGTGGGATCTCAATTCAACAAAGAAGAGACGCCATCTTCCTTCAAGCAGCTCTACCAAGTCACCCCAAGGACTGGAATCAGACGTGGTTCTATTGTGAAGATATCTCGCCGTCCAATGAAAATCTCTTGACGGGTTATCGTGCTGAACGTCTTGACCCAAAACATCGACTCCCTGAGAAACTTATTGCCACTGAATGCAAGAAACTCGCCCCTGCTATCAGAAAGGTCCAAGCCCTGCTTGGAAACGGTTTAACCGGAGTGGATTTGGTTCGATGCTGGGTCTCGTGGCGGATCATACCCTTAAGCCGCCGATCTGGCGTGATGTGTGCCTATACCGGAGAAAAAGACGATCCATTATGCCATAGCTCTCTGTGTTTGTCTGAAGAGGGCATTGTTGAAATGGCAACAACCCTTGTAAATGGAAAATTCGAAGACTGCAACAAAGTGGGTCTGAATTCTTTCTGCAAGCTTAACCCGCCGCCAGATGTCAATGTCTTGATTTCCCTTACTTTATCTCCTCGTCCAAATATTATGAGAGCTCAAGTATGTTATTCTTCGGCAGGCTAAGTCTAACTTTTGGAAGGCGAAATATGATCACAAAGCCGCTAAAAAAGGCTAGGGCTTCTGCGAAAGCCGCGAGAAAGACCAACAAGAAACCTAAGAAGAAATCAAGCGCCTCTGATCTGCTTAAGATGGATGACACCTCTGAGTCGGAGGTAGCCCTTGACTCTCTTGGCTTATTTTTCAACCATCTTATTGACACTGACTATTTCCAGGATGACATGGGAGTCAGCCAAGCAGTTGAAGAAGAGGTAACTATTATTTCCTCCGACTTAGACCCTTTGGCATGACAGAAATTCGGCGAGTAACCCGGAAAGTAAGGTTTTCGCATGCCTTGGCTTATTTAGATCCTCATTTTCTTTTGAAAGGACAGCAACACGAGAATGCCAGACCCGGACCGGTGCAGGTGAAGAATTATCCTCCGGTTTACCAAACACTACTCGAAAACGCCAAAATGATGTTATTTTTAACTTTAACTATTTTATTTACTGGCGAGTCTCTTTCACCAGCCACTCAATTCCTTTGATTCAATCTTGCAGGAAATTTCTTGATCTTCCTCTAGCGATTCATCTCAGACCCAGCTGTCGCCTTTCAAGACTGCCCTTGGGTAAGAACAATTATCTTTCTCCTGTACTTTAATATCCTCATCGTTATGTTGACTTGTCTGGATTCTTTTAATGGTCAAGCAAAGCCCAATAAGAAGGTGAAGGTGACAAAACCGGCCGAAGACCCTAAAGTTGCTGAACCGGACCAGCAAGCTTCTGCACCAGAAGCCTCTGAACAACAACCAGAAGATCTTGCTTCCAATACTCAAACTGAAATGCCTGAGTTGTCTGTTGATCAAACCAACATTGACCCTTCAACTACTGAACCATCCAGCTTACTTAACCTGCCAGAGACTTATGCTGATGACATTCTGATCACTGGCACTGGTTTTACTGAACCGGGGAACCCAACTATGTTAGCCAGACATTCTGCCAAGCAAGAAGTCATGGAGAGACGGAAAGTGAAATTTGATGTCTCCCACTATGCTCAATTGAGCAGTAGTGAAGTATTGTCTGGTTATCTCAATCAAGTACACTCCATCCATGATTTGGAAATTGAAATGGTGAAATAGATGCACCAGAAGTATGAGGTATGTCATCTATCTTACATAAGTTATGTATATCCTGCTAGCCCCCAAGTCTTCTAATTATGATAAGAATGAATAATCCGTAGACTTAGAAGAATCATAAGCTTCTGTCCTAGACTCCCTCCAAGTCTGGTTTAAAACTAAACCGGATGCTGAAATAGCATACTTTTGTATTTGTAGTCCCCAAGGGCCAGTTTAATCAGTGTGAATGAGCTGGTCCTATTGATCACTGTGTAAAAGAATAGAGCTTAACTGCATAGTCCCCATGAATCGGCTGGAACTGGTTACAACACATCCGGTTCATCATTACTAAGATACGAGCAATATTCATTAGCCCCCAAGTGCCAAGTAGTGTTGCTTGCAAAGTGCTTGGGACTTTATTCATAAGAGCCGTTTCTATGAAAAATTGTTTTGACAGACATTTGCCCCCAAGTGCCAATTGTTGTTGCTTGCAAAGGACTTGGGACTTATATTGTTGTAAACCGCCATGAAATATGTTTGATAAATCTGTGTTGTATGCAGGCTGCGACTGCTGAATTTGAATCTCAACTGAACGACGCCAAGACCCGGCTGGTGGCTCAAGAAAATGAAACCCGGAAGGCTGAGTCGAAATTCTAGTTTAGTGTGACAGAATCGGAAAAGTTGAAGACCAGCTTTAAGGCGGAGAAAAAGACTTGGGTTGAAGAAAGGAATGCTTTAACGCAGTGGGCCGAGAAAGTAGAAGCAACTCTTCAGGAGGTGACCTCTGAGCCCTCTGCTATCTTTGGTGAGTCGCCTTGTTATTCATCCAAAGTGAGTACTTGTCACCATAATGTAAGTCGCTGTCAGGACCCCGATTCCAAGTCACAACGATCTAGCCGGTAACACCTCATATCACATTGCGGCCTCACGCACGGTATCCCACGGGTGTCGCCTTACCATGGCCCGGGACCATTTGCGCCTTTTGGCTCACATATATGATAGTGTTGCTAGCATCCATATGATAGAGAACCCGGGCCGACATGGCTAGTCGTGAACCCAAAGTGGCACAGACCTATGGAGACAGGCATACATGAATCACATCGAGCATGTCGGTGATCAGCGTGTGAATCCGGGCTGTAGCACCGGGCTAACAGGACTCCGGGGAACCCGGGCTGTAGCAGGCTAGGCAGGACTCCGGATGTCACCGTGTGACATTTCCCCAAAGGGACAGACATAGGAACGAGGTGAAACACATGCCGGCCAGTTAAGTGTCCTGAGCAGTAGTGCTGGGCTAGGAGGACTCCGGTGAACCGGGCTGTAGTGGACTACTATGGCTCGAGGAGCACTGGACTACATTTCCCCATAAGAAAGGCTGCCAAGGATAAACAACTAGATTGTCGGATCCCACACATACCAAGCATTTCAATCATACACACAATATGCTCGATATGTGCAAATACAACATGGCATCACAACAAAACTCTACAACTCAAGTACTTTATTTAAAGGCTCTAGAGAGCCATACATAACATGTTCATACAGGTAGGGGTCACATGACCCGACACTCAAGTCATACAAGCATACAAGAACATGCGGAAGCAAATAGTATGAGTACAGACACTAGAAAGCAAGAAGGCTTCTCAAAGCCTGTCTATCTACATAGGGCCCTCCATGGCCAGGATCACCACCTGGGTGGCTAGTCACTTGACGACATCAAGGTCTACGTAGAACCCATCGGAGGGGGCGGTGTTGTCGTCTGAAAACAGTAATTAAGCAAACATGAGTACAAAGGTACTCAGCAAGTCTTACATCAGAACCTACTATACATGCTCGTTCTCAAGAAGGTGCTGGAGTTATTGCAGCAAGCCAGCTTTGACTCTTGGCTAAGCTATCCTACGAAAAACCACTAATAAAATAGTTTTCGCACACGAGTCCACTACTCACTAACACAATACTCCACCAGGGATCCTCCCTCGTCATCCTACGAGAGGGCCATCCTCGGTACTCACACTTATCTTGAGTCTTTTAGTAGTGTACATTAACTTGTCTATGAACTGTATAGGCAACCAAGTAGTCCTTTACCGCGGACGCGGCTATTCGAATAGTTTTATACCCTGCAGGGGTGTACTTCTTCATACACGCTTTCACCACTTACTGCCGTTTACACGACATGTACTCGGCAACCTTCAAGCAGAAGCCCAACGAGGGTGTCGGCCACGGCCTACCTAAACACTCAAGCCTCTAGTCCAGGTTTATCGCCTATCCAGGTTCCATCCGCAGGGAGTCCGGCCGAGGTTTCCACATACGGCCCCGAACGATGTGAACAGGGTTCTCGAGACACCAAACGGGTGACTCGGTACACCGTGCCACGGTGTATCTACCGCAACATAGCCCACCCCTAGGGTCAGCGCTACGCACGGCCGCCAACACATAACCTACAAACACCAGAAACTAATTGCAACTCCAGGACAGAGTACTAGGGTGAATAAGAAGCCGGGAGGGTCCATTGGTTTCAGGCCCAATGTATGGTAGTAACTGAATCTTAAATCACACATACAGATCTCAGTTCTTATGGACGGCCTCAATGAAACAACCCACCATGTACTCCTACATGGCCTCTCATTGATACCTTTACCGAATCATGTTCAACACATCCCTCACATTACCGACATAATCATTTCACTCTAGCCCATCACCCAGATGAACCAGACCTGACACAACTCTAAGCATAGCAGGCATAGAAAGGTATGAATCACATACATGGCTCAATCAACTCCTACACATGCTAGTGGGTTTCATCTAGTTATTGTGGCAATGACATGTCATGCAGAGGATAAGAGTTCAACTACCGTAGCACACAGCAGTTTGAATCGCGTTGTCTTAATGCGGTAAACAAGAGCAGAAGCGAGAACATGGGTTTGTATTGGAATGATCAATGGGTTGCTTGCCTGATGGAGTGGTAGTAGGGTACTACCCTTCAGATGGATAGTCGGGGTTATCCTCGAAGGCAGAACCTACCACCAAAGACACACCAAAACATAATCAACACATGACAATATGCAACAACATGATGCATGCTATGACATGGCAAAATCAATGTGTCTTGGCCTAATGCATGCTAAAACAGAAAGGAATGAACTCATTTGAATCAAAGATTCAAATGTTAGTTCATTTAACATAGCCTTATTAGTGCATTACCTTATTTGCTTAAACAGAAAGGTTAACTTGTTTTCTCATGCATGAAACCATTACAGATGGATAGATTGAATTTTTCTGATCATTTTTCATATATAATTTGTTTGATTTGGAGCTATGGTTGATTTTCTATGATTTTTAGAAGTTTTGGCTATTTTCTGGAATTTCCTATAAAAAATAAATCCAGAAAAAGAATAAATGCGTCAGCACTACGTCACTATGACGTCAGCGAGTCAAAGGCGCCAGGGCCAGTCAAACCTGACTGGTGGGCCCTGTCTGTCAGTGTCTCAGCTAATTAACAGGATTAGGTTAGTACTAATTAACTGTCAGTGGGGCCTGGGCCCACATGTCAGTGACTAAACTAATTAAAATTAGTTAACACTAACCCTAAACTAATTAACATGCCGGCCCCACCTGTCATAGGCTCAGGGGGGAAGTCAACCTGGGCCCACGTGTCAGTCCACGGTCAAAAAGTGGCCAACTCGCCGGCGGCTTGACACCGGCGACGACAGACGCGGCGGAGGTGCTCGGGTTTTGCCCACAGTCGACCAAATCGACTGCGGTTTGGTCATACGAGTAGCTGGGGAAAAGCCGCGGCGTTTGGTGGTGGAGGTGGAGCTCAGGGAGGCCGGAAACGACGGCGGCGAGCACGTCCGCGGTTGCCGGATTTCGGGCCTCGGCGGAAAACATGCTAGGTTGCACAACAGGATGTGGGGGTGGCTGCGTTCGACTCAAGGGGACGCACTGAGTGCAGTGGTGAGCTCGGGTGCAAGCTTGCACGGCCGTGGCCACGGTGGCGACATGGCCGGCGGCGAGGAGCTATCGGCTCAGATGGCCATGGTGGGTAGAGGACACGGACGAGCGCGGGGAGAGGGGGAAACGGTGGCGGAGCTCACAGCGATCACGAAGAGGGGCTCGGCTTGCTCGGAGATGGCTTGCCGACGGCGAACCCGTCGATGGAGTCCGACGGCCATGCTCGGGGAAGACGACTCATGGTGGCGATGTGGGGCTCCCGTGGTGGCGTGGCTCGGGGTGGAAGGAAGAGGGGGTCGAGGCGGAGCCTCTGGGCTGGACAGAGAAGCGAGGGAGAGGTGGTGGCCGTGGTGGTGCTTGTCGGCGGCGACGGCTGCGCTCAGCAGGGGATGGGGAGAGACCCATAGGGGGGGAGAGGGGCACGGGGAGAGTGGGGAAAGTGAGAGGGGGACGAGGGGGAGTGCGCGGCAATCGTAGACGGCGTCCGGGCGTCGGCGGAAGCAGGAGGTGGCCGGCGTGTGGCTGCGGGCGCCGGCCACGCGCCTCTCGTCCTCCTGGCGAGAGGAGGAGGATGACTGGTAGTGGCCAGTGGGCTGGGCCTGGCCACGGCGATAGGTAAGTTCCTTTCTCTCTCCTTTCTGTTCTTTTATTTATTCTATTATTTCTGTAACTTCGGGGCTTTATTAAAAATGCCAGGGCATTTCCAAAAATCATAAAATAAATCATGGCTACTGCTTAGAATATATCCAACAACAAACATTTTAGTTTATGATTATTTGAGCATTTAAAATATTTTATAGCATTTAAATGCCCAGATGCAAATACTATAAGAATTAATCCAATGACCTTAAGATGTCCTAGAAAAATGTGCACCATTTTTGTCAAAGGTTTTAACCCAAAACAAAAAGGGTGGGCTTTTTAGAAGGGCATTTCAGGTTCATTGAAAAAGTTTTTAGTAAACCCTATTTGTTCCACAGGGGGTTCTGTCATCCCCATTTCAAATTTAAAATAAATTTAAACATGATGCACATGTTCAACCAATCCTAATGCATGACTAACAAAGGGATGTGACAACTCACCCCCACTCAAAAGAATCTCATCCCGAGATTTAGGATTCTCCTGGAAGAAGCTGGGGTACTCGGTCGAAGACGATCCTCCCTTTCCCAAGTGGCTTCCTTATCAGAATGGTGTGACCATTGAACCTTGAGGAACTTGATATTATGGCGTCGGGTGGTACCCTCGGCTTGATCAAGGATACGAACGGGATATTCCCGATATGAGAGGTTATCTTGTAGATTAAGCGTTTCGTGATCCACTCCACGGATAGGATCCGTGCAGCAACGTCTGAGTTGAGAAACGTGGAAGAAATCGTGAACTCTGGAAAGATGCGAAGGTAGTTCCAATTGGTAGGCAACTTCTCCCCGTTTGCAAGAATGCGAAAGGGTCCAATGTAACGAGGAGCCAATTTGCCTTTGATACCGAAACGATGGGTTCCCTTTAACGAAGTAACCTGAAGGTAAGCCTTCTCGCCGACTTCATAAGTCATGAGCTTATGTTTACGATCATATAGGCTCTTTTGACGAAATTGGGCTGTTTTCAATTTCTCACGAATAACGCGAACCTGCTCCTCTGCTTCCTGAATCATACCCGGGCCAAAGAGTTGTATTTCCCCGGTTTCTGACCGTTTAAGAGGCGTTCGACATTTTCGTCCATAGAGAACTTCAAAAGGAGCTTTGCCCAAGCTAGCTTGATAACTATTGTTATAAGCAAACTCCGCGAATGGAAGGCATTTCTCCCAACCCATTCCGAATGAGATGACACAAGCTCGGAGCATATCTTCTAGAATTTGATTGACTCGCTCTACTTGACCACTTGATTGAGGATGGAAGGCGGTGCTAAAAGAGAGATGAGTTCCCATAGCATTTTGGAAACTCTCCCAAAATTGAGAGGTGAAGAGACTCCCATGGTCTGAGTTAATTTCCAATGGGACACCATGAAGCGATACTATTCGGGAGATGTATAAATCAGATAGCTGGCTAGCGGTGATACTCTCACGAATAGGTAGAAAGTGGGCTACTTTGGAAAGATGGTCGATCACGACGAAGATGGCATTTTTCCCTCTCTTGGTCCTGGGAAACCCAGTAATGAAATCCATACTGATCTTATCCCATTTGCACTCAAGAATAGCCAAAGGTTGAAGGGTGCCAGTAGGCCGTTGATGCTCTGCTTTAACACGACGACAAACGTCGCAATTAGCAATGTATTGAGCGATTTCTCTCTTCATCCAAGTCCACCAAAACCTTTGGCGTAGGTCTTGATACATTTTAGTACTACCGGGATGAATGGTGAGAGGGGATTCATGAGCTTCCTTAAGGATCAGCCGCCTCAGGTTTCGTGCCTTGGGAACCACTAAGCGGTTTCCAAAGTATACGACACCTTGATCATCAATGGAGAAACAATTCACCACTCCTTTCTTAATGTTTCTCCTAATACGGGAGATTCCTGGATCTACCTTCTGTGCCTTGATGATCTGATCCATAAGGGTAGGTTTCGCCACCAGGGTGGATAGGAATCCTCGAGGAACAATGTGAATATTGAGCTTACGAAATTCCTCGTGGAGAAGTGGTCGACTTTGTTGTAACATCCGGTTGTTACAATAAGATTTATGACTTAGCGCATCAGCCATGACATTGGCTTTGCCCGGGGTGTAAGTTATTTCTTAGCCGTAATCCGAGATCAACTCGACCCAACGTCTTTGCCTGAGATTCAAATCCAGTTGGGTGAAGATATATTTCAAACTTTGGTGATCAGTGAAGATCTCGCAACGATTACCGAGGAGGTAATGTCGCCATGTTTTGAGTGCATGGACTATAGCTGCAAGCTCTAGATCATGTGTGGGATAGTTTTCCTCATGTGGGTGTAATTGCCGTGAAGCATAGGCAATTACCTGACGATCTTGCATGAGTATGCAACCTAGTACTTGTCGCGAGGCGTCGCAATAGATGATAAAGTCCTTGGAGAAATTTGGTGGTACCAGTACGGGAGCAGATGTCATGCGTCTTTTCAGTTCCTGAAAGCTGAACTCGCACTATGGGGTCCACTCAAACTTTTTATCTTCCTTGAGGAGTTCAGTTAGAGGTTTAGCAACCATGGAGAAATTCTCGACGAAGCGGCGGTAGTAGCTCGCTAAACCAAGGAAGCTCCGAACTTGCTTGACCGTCTCAGGTGGAGTCCAATCAAGCACGGCTTGAACTCGCTCGGGATTGACAGCAATACCCTTACCTGGGATTACATGGCCTAGATAGATCACTTCTGGCAACCAAAATTCACACTTGGAGAATTTGGCATCAAGGCGATGCTCTCGAAGTTTCGTCAATACTAGCCTTAGATGTTCGGCATGTTCCTCTTCATTCTTGGAGTAGATGAGTATGTCATCGAGGTATACTACGACGAATTTATCCAAATACTCCATGAAGACCGAGTTCATTAACCGAGAGAAGGTGGCTGGGGCATTGGTTAAACCGAAGGACATAACGGTGTACACGTATTGGCAATAACGAGTAACAAAGGCCGTTTTGGGAATGTCCCCATTTCTGATTTTGATTTGATGGTAGCCCAACCTCAAATCCATCTTGGAAAATACTGAGGATCCAGCGAGATGATCATACAGATCGTTGATCCTGGGAAGCGGATACTTGTTCTTGATGGTGACCAAGTTGACAGGTCGGTAATCTACAACCATCCGATCCATTCCATCCTTCTTCTTGACAAAGAGGATGGGGCAAGCCCAAGGAGAGGAACTAGGACGGATGAAACCCTTTTTCAAGGACTCATCGAGTTGGTTCTTAAGCTCGGCTAGTTCTAAGGGTGCCATCTTATAGGGTCTTCCAGAAACTGGAACGGTTCCTGGAACAAGGTCTATCACAAACTCGACATCCCTGTCAGGTGGAACACCTGGCAGTTCTTCTGGAAAGACATCCGGAAAGTCTCGGACTACCAGAATATCCTCAAGGTCTGGAAGGGGGTTGGCATTTAGGGAGTAAAGCTGGCGCTTGGCCACTCGAGTTAAGACATTGACTGTCTTGCCCGATGGGTCAGTAAGTTGAACGGTTCTAGTGGCACAATCAATCTTAGCATAATGAGCTGACATCCAGTCCATACCCAGGATGATGTTAATGTCCGAGGACTTAAGAGCTATTAAGGATGCAAGGAAGACAAGTCTATCAACAAGAATTTTGTTTCCATGGCTTACTCTAGAAGTTTGCCATTTGGAACCCGGAGTTTGAATTACCATGGAAGTGGGCATGTCACAGAATGTCGTGTTATGCAATCGAGCATAGTTCTCGGATATGAATGAATGAGATGCTCCAGTATCGAAAAGAACAGATCCCGGATGGCAATTAACAAGGAGCGTACCAAGGACGACGTTAGGATCCTCATGAGCCTCCTCGGCTGAAACATAGTTGACATGGCCACGTGCAGTGGTGACCGGCTTGGCGTAGAATGTCTTTCCCGCTGGCTTACCACGGCCAACGGACTTTCCAGACTGATTGGGGTTGTTGTTCTGGGGACACTCTCGACTATAGTGACCCGGCTCTCCACACTTGAAACATGTCACAACATTGGGGTGTGGAGCAGCATTAGCAGCGGGGCCACTATAGGGCTTGGGCGGTGCAAACTGCTGGTTGGGGCGAGGCGCCTCAAAGGATGGCCTCGGAATGAACCTGGGTGGCAGTGCCGTGCTTGGAATCCACACCCGGCGCTTCTGAGATCCAGAGCCGGATGAAGAGCCAAAATCACGAGAGTGCTTGCATGAAGCGTCATAGTCAGAATGGCCTGTCTCAGCACTGATGGCTTTATTGACCAACTTCTGAAAAGAGGTGCACTCGTGCAGACGAAGATCGCGGCGAAGCTCAGGGCTAAGTCCCTTGCGGAACCATGCCTGCTTCTTAGCATCGGTGGACACCTCTTCAGGAGCATATCGTGCCAGATTCCCAAATTAAAGTGTCTTCTTCAATGAAACTAGACAGAGCCACTGGATTGTTCGTGCTGTCGTGATCCTGACTCACGGTGTGCCCAATCGACATTTGAACCCTGGAATAAGTCTGGTCTTGCTCAAAGACTTATCAGGAGTACGCGGGGCCAGAGTAATAGTATCATGGGCCGATTTATCCAAGTTCCAAGGAAGGCGGCTTATGAAGCCTAGATCCATCTGACTCTGTAAACCGTTCTCTCACATGACAAGCCACCGTTTGAACCTTAACCGAGCTCAGATCTTGGTTGAATACGCCATAAAAACTGATCGTTAAGAGTTCAGCGGGTCAATCTAGATGACCTGATGGAGTTGAAGCAGGTGGTGTACAGGTAGGACGACCCGGTCAGAGTTTGTTCTCTTCGGTCAAATATGCCTATGTTTGAACAAAGCTGGTCAAGATGGTAGTAACATTATGTTCTCTTTGGTCGAATATGCCTATGTCTGAATAGGAAGCCCCCAAGTGACATACTTACAAGCGTGGCGCTGAGCTGATCAAAAGGGTACCGACAGCTATGTTCTCTTTGGTGAATACACCTATGTTTGCACAGGAAGCCCCCAAGTGACCATATAAACTTTTGGCCTTGCACCGATGAAGAGGGTACCGACAGCTATGCTCGATGAGAAGGAAGCCCCCAAGTGATCACATGAACTTTGGCATTGCACTGATCAAGAGGGTACCGACAGCTATGCTCGATGAGCTGGAAGCCCCCGAATGATCATCAAGGACCTATGTTTGAGCTGTGTTGTGCATCCAACTCTTTTTGGTCTTTGAAGTTGTGGGCGTTGAGCCTCTTAAATGATGATAAAGACTTAAGCTTTGAAAAAGTGAAACAACAAAGGCCCTGAATTGTCAGGGATGCCGGCTTTTGTTATACTGCTTATAATATATACATCAGATAACTATGTACATCATGAAAGTCGGAGGCTCAAGTATAGTAGGGCCGAAGATGAGCAATATTCCACGGTCGACGGGTCTCCTCCTCTGATGTGCGTGAGTCCTTGTTGTGTCGAACGTCCATAAGGTAGTATGACCCATTATGTAAGTTCTTGCTGACCACAAAAGGTCCTTCCCAAGGTGGTGATAATTTGTGCATATCTGTCTGATCTTGGATGAGCCGGAGCACTAAGTCTCCCTATTGAAAGGTTCTGGTTATGACCCGCCGGATGTGGTAACGCCGTAGGCCTTGCTGGTAAATCGCCGAATGAGCCGCCGCGAGATCACGCTCCTCATCCAATAAGTCAAGTGCATCTTGACGCCTTTTCATTTTATGCCTCAACATAAGCCGCCACCCGGGGTGAATTGGGATGGATGTCACTAGGGAGAACCGCCTCTGCCCGATAAACCATGAAAAAGGTGTGTAACCCGTAGATCTGTTAGGGGTCGTGTTGATGCTCCATAATACCGAGGGTAACTCCTCCACCCAACAACCAGGTGTTCTCTACAAAGGAACCATAAGCCGGGGCTTGATACCTCACAGAATCTCCTAATTTGCTCGTTATGCCTGCCCATTGGATTGAGGGTGAGCCACAGACAAAACGTCAAGTCGGTTATGCTCTCGTTGACAAAATTCTTCCATAGCTCCTTTGGAAAGATTAGTGCCATTATTTCTGATAATTCTGTGTAGAAAGCCAAACCGGAAGATCACTTTCTTCATGAATTGAACCGCTGTTGTCGCGTCACATTTACTAACCCGCTCTGCTTCAACCCACTTAGTAAACTTATCCACCACCACCAAGCGGTGGGTCTTCTTATCCTTGGACCTCTTAAAAGGCCCAATCATATCAAGCCCCCAAGATGCAAACGGCCAAGTAATTGGAATCATCCTTAATTCCTGAGCCGGTACATGAGCTCGTCGTGCAAATTTCTGACAGCCATCACATCTTCTTACCAAATCCTCAGCATCAGCGTGAGCTGTCAACCAATAGTACCCATGATGGAAAGCCTTGGCTACAAGAGATTTAGAGCCGGCATGATGACCACAATCTCCTTCGTGGATTTCTCGTAGAATCTCACAACCTTCTTAAGGAGAGATGCAACATTGAAAAGCCCCCATGACACTGCGATGGTGTAACTCCCCATTGAAAATTGTCATTGACTTAGACCACCGAGTTATCTATCTGTCCAAGACCTCATGCTGTGGCAACTCACCCTGGGTCATGTAAGACAAATACGGAACCGTCCAATCAAGAATAGCATGGAGAGCTGCCACCAATTGTGCTTCCGGGTCAAGAACAGCAAGGTCCTCCTCTGTAGGCAATTTGACAGAAGGGTTGAGCAAAATGTCCTGGAACGTGTTAGGTGGCACCGGCTTACGTTGAGACCCTATCCGTCTTAAAGTATCAGTCACCTCATTCTTCCTGCGATCAATATGATCAACTTGATATCCCTTGAAATGACCCTCAATGGCATCAACCTCTCGGCAGTAAGCCGCCATGAGTGGATCTTTAGAATCCCAAGTACGAGAAACTTGCTGAGCCACCAGATCTGAATCGCCTAAGCACCTTACCAGGCTTAAGTTCATCTCCTTAACCATCCGAAGACCATGGAGTAAAGCTTCATACTCAGCTGCATTGTTCATACAAGGGAACATTAGCCGGAGAACATAAGAAAATTTGTCACCTCGTGGGGAAGTCAAGACCACTCCAGCTTCCGAGCCCTGCAACTGTCTGGATCCATCAATGTGAATGGTCCAATATGTGTTAGCTGGCTTTTCCTCAGGTGCCTGCAGCTCTGTCCAGTCATTGATGAAATCCACAAGTGCTTGGGACTTGATGGCCGTACACGACACATATTTTAAATCGTGAGGCCCCAGCTCAATGGCCCACTTAGCAACCTGGCCTGTGGCTTCCCTATTTTGCATGATATCACCGAAAGGAGCAGAACTAACCATAGTGATAGGATGTCCTTGAAAATATTGCTTAAGCTTCCGACTTGCCATAAAAACCCCATACACAATCTTCTGACCGTGCGGATACCTCTGTTTAGACTCAATAAGCACCTCACTAATGTAATAAACCGACCGTTGGACCAGGCACTCCTTGCCTGCCTCCTTTCTTTCCACCATGATGGCTACACTGAAAGCCTAGCTATTAGCAGCCACATATAAGAATAGAGGCTCTCTATCAACGGGGGCAGCAAGCATGGGTGGCTCAGCCAGCTGTTTCTTCAGATCCTCAAACGCTTGATTAGAAGCATCCCTCCAAACAAAGTGATTTGTCTTCTTCATCATCTGATAAAGAGGAATAGCCTTCTGCCCCAACCGGCTTACAAACCGGCTCAGAGCCGCAACCTGACCCGCCAGACGTTGAACATCATTAATACACGCCGGCTTAGCCAATGAAGTAATGGCTTTGATCTTCTCCTGGTTAGCTTCAATGCCTCTGTTAGAAACCAGGAAACCCAAGAGCTTGCCTGCTGGCAGACCAAAAACACACTTAGCTGGGTTGAGCATCACCGTGTAGACCCGAAGATTGTTAAACATCTCCTTCAAATAATCAATCAGGGTCTCCTTCTCTCTCTACTTCAGCACAATGTCATCTACATAAGCATGAACATTCCGCCCAATCTGACCGTGAAGGCAATTTTGCACACACTGCTGATAAGTCGCCTGGGCACTCTTGAGCCCAAAAGGCATAGACACATAGCAGAAACATCCAAATGGAGTAATGAAGGTTGTCTTCTCTTGATCTCATGATAACCAGAATAAGCATCCAAAAAACTCAAATGCTGACAACCCGCCGTAGCATCAATGACCTAATCAATACGAGGGGGGGCAAACGGATCAGCCGGACAAGCTTTGTTTAAGTCCGTGTAATCCACACTCATTTGCCAAGTGTCGTTCTTTTTGAGTACCAGCACCGGATTAGCCAACCACTCTGGATGAAAAACTTCAATGATAAACCCGACCACGAGGAGCCGAGCCACTTCATCACCAATGGCCTTCTGCCTCTGCTCATTAAACCGGTGAAGAAATTGCTTGACCGGTTTAAACTTCGGATCAATATTAGGAGTGTGCTCAGCGAGTTCCCTCGGTACACCTGGCGTATCTGAAGGCTTCCATGCAAAGATGTCCCGGTTCTCACGGATGAACTCAATGAGTGCGCTTTCCTATTTCTGATCCAGTTTAGCGCTGATGCTGAACTACTTAGATGAGTCGCCAGGGACAAAATCAACCAATTTAGTATCATCTGCTGACATAAACTTTAACAAAGGATCGTGCTCCGTGGTTGGCTTTTTCAAGGACGTCATGTCTGCTAGGTCAACATTATCTTTGTAAAATTTCAGCTCCTCCGTTGCACAAACCGATTCAGCATAAGCCACATCTCCTTCCTCACATTCCAAAGCCAGCTTGCGGCTCCCACGCACTGTGATGGTGCCCTTATAACCCGGCATCTTAAGCTGCAAGTACACATAGCAAGGCCTCGCCATGAACTTAGCATAAGTCGGTCGCCCAAACAGAGCATGATAAGGGATCTTGATCTTGACCACTTTGAATGTTAAGGTTTCGGACCTAAAATCATGCTCATCTACAAAGGCAACTTCCAAAGATATCTTACCCACCGGGTAGGCTGACTTTCCCGGCACCACACCATGGAAGACAATGTTTGACGACTTATGGTTCTTATCCATCAGTCCCATGCGACGGAAGGTCTCATAATAAAGTATGGTAATGCTGCTACCTCCATCCATGAGCACCTTGGTAAACTTATAACCCCCAACCTGAGGCGCCACCACCAAAGCCAGATGACCCAGATTATCAACCTGGGTTGGATGATCCTCCCGACTCCACACAATAGGCTGCTCTGACCATCGCAGATAACGCGGCATCGCCGGCTCAATCACGTTCACGACCCTCTTATGAAGCTTTTGGTCCCACTTACATAAGCTAGTGGAGAAGACATGATACTACCCACTATTCAACTGCTTCGGGTTGGTCTGGTAACCAAACTGCTGCTGCTGTTGACTCCCCTGATTACTCTAGAGATTGTAACCACCCTGGTTACCATGACCTTGAAAATCGGAACTTGAACCACCTCCTCCATGACCCGGACCATGTGAACCGGACCCTGATCTGCTATTTGGGCCATGGGGGCACTTGATGGATTGCCGAAAGCTTCTCATTATGTTGCAATCATTCCATGAATGAGTAACTAGCTTACGAACCGTTCCGTGTTTAGGACACAGCTGATTTAACATTCCCTCAAGGTCGAATCCTGTCCTTGGAGCCGGCGGCCCCCTGTCCCCTACGGTGCTGGCTATCATTGCGCGTACCTGTGTTGGCTACAAAGTCATTAGCTTTGCGCTTACCATTGCCACCCTGATTGGTAGGGTTGTACTGTTGTCCCTTATGCCGTTACTCTTCTTTCCGTTTCCTAATCTTCCGTTCTATGAGTCAGGGTCCTCGGTACCATCAGAGTCAGAGTCCTCGTAAGAGCCGCCATCAGCTCCCCAATGTCGTTGCAATGACGCTTCAGCCGCCCAAGCTTCTGCTTGAGTGGAATGAACCGGCAATTTTTCTCCAACATCAGAACTGATGAGCTGATGTTGATATTATCTGAAGAATGAATGATAGTCGAGACCCGGCGCACCCAGCTGGTTGTTGACTCGCCCTCGGCCTACACACATGAAACCAAATCCACAATCGACATAGGCTACTTACATGTACCTTTCAGCTTCGCCCATGACCCGATGGAATTAGCTGTCAATGCCTTTAACCCGGTACGAGCCATCCCTTCTAACATCATGGTGAATTACTTGGCGTAAGAAGCTTCACTAACATCCAGCATCTCCATGGCCATCTCATACCTCTCCACCCACGCCTTAGGGGGTTGATTGGCTGTGTAATTAGGCACCTTACGAGGGCCTTTGTAGTCCTTGGACAGACGCTCGTTTCGTATAGCCGCCGTTAGACACGGCACACTGAAAGCCATGGAAGTCACACCTGCCTCAATTGAAGCTGTCTGGTAAACTGGCCCGTGCTGATGAGCCGCCAGTTGAGCCGCCAGCTCAGCCTCCCGACATGCTCTGGCCTGGTCCACCAAATCCTGCGCATTGACTCCATTGTGTGCCGGGTCATGTCCATGAGGTTGGTTACGACGCCGTTCAGTACTGGAGACCGCTCATAGTCAATGTGCCTGCTGTAGCTCCAGCTTGGGTGAGGTGTCGCATGAATCTGATCATGACTATAAGAATAAGCCTGCTGCTGCACCAGAGATGTTTGAAGAAGCTCCCTGGCCCTTCGGGTTTCAACCGCCGCTGGAGTTTCACCCTTGATGGGCAGAGCCACCAATCGGGTAGCCGCAACAATCATGTTGTCTAGAGGGGTGGAGTAATGACCCGGTGGTGTCACCACACGCTGAGACAGAGTGCCATTTATGTGCAGCTAGCCTGGTGGTTCAACTATATGATTCACCACTGGCGGGTTACTGGCCCCAGCTCCCGGGGTGTTGAAGAGATCCCTCGACTCATAAACCAAGGGCAACCGACTCCGGTGCTTCCTCCTCAACACTTCGTGTGAAGCGTTCTGATCTACCCTAAGCCAATATGAATCTGCCTGAATCCGTTGTGCCTGGGCATCCAATAGGCTTGTTCCGCAGCCATCCTAGCATTCTCTGCCGCTAAGCCTGCTTTAGCTTGTGCTATTCCATCACGTAATTTAGCCACTTCTACCTTCTGTTGTTCCTGGTTTTCTAGGGTTACCTCAACCTCCATCAAAGTCACCAGAGCATCCAATAGATCTGTTAAGACTTGAGCTGGCGGACGAGCTGAACCGCCAGCCCCGGCTGCCGTAACCGCAGCTGTACTAGAAGTCATCGCCACGGCGGCTGTTGAGCCAAGAATTGGTTGTGTGCTAGCCATGAAGAGAGCCACCCTGTTTGGTGGCTCACCGGGGTCCGGAATACTTTCGCCGTCAGAACAGCCCCCAAGACTTCCATCTTGTAGCTGATACATTGAATTGGTCTCACCCGTGGACTCGTCATCAGAGCAGATTTCTATCTCACGCCGGAGACAGAGGGTTCCAACTCAGCCCTATGGGTGAATCCAACAAAGACATGCTTTTACGGCGGGCTGAGCCCGGGTGGGTCGTGCATGCTGAGCCGTCTCAATGATGTCGGTGCAGATGTCCGGCTCAGGGCCCGGCTCGCCAATCTTGCAGATGAAGACATGGATTCCGCCGAAGGGGACCTGGTACCCGTACTCAATTGAGCCGACGTTGGGGCCCCAGCTTGCATCGTCGTTGTAGAGCTTGCTGCGACGACTCTTGGTCGTCCGACCCACAGCATATCCCTTGAGCCCTTCAAAGCTGCCCTTTAAGAACTCGAAACCACCGTGCGCTGGCCCCACGTTGGGCACCAACTATCGTGGAAGTGTCACGGCAGATGTCCTCATGGAAGGACTTAGTGGTGGATCCATTGCGACGAGGTTAGTTTAAAGGGGTTAAACAGGACAAAGGACATGGAGAGTTTATACTGGTTCGGCCCCTTGCGGTGACGGTAAAGGCCTACTCAAGTTTGAGGTGGTATTGCTTGGGTTTTGATTACCAAGGAGCAAACACGCTTTGCCGGGCTCTCGATCTGATGTTTCTTTCCCTAAACCGCAACCGGGTTGATGCCCTGTGGCCTACAGAGTCCCGGCCAGCTCATACAATGTGCCCGCTCGGTGATGTATCTTACATGCCTTACATTACAAGTCTACACATACATGACAGTTTTATAGTTACGGGCTTTAAGCCGCCTCTGGGCTAGGCCTCTTATAAGCCTAACTGTGAACCGCCATTTTGTATACTCTTGGGCTTCATTTAGATGAACCGCCATTGTGGTTGACCCGACCCCTCCTGGGCGGGTCATATCTGATAGTTATATCCCCAACACATAGTGAATACATGAACTCCACAAACTACGACCATCACCAGGAGTGGGCCCGGTTGTTGTCATTCCGGGGTTTTCGGATCATAACACTTAGTAGGTGACTATAACTGGCAATATCAGATCTAGAACACGGATATAATGATGAATTCATAAACGGTTCAGATCTGAAATCGTGGCACCCGGGCCCAAAGTGACAAGCATTAAGCATATCAAAGTCATAGCAACATCAATCTAAGAACATAGTGGATACTAGAGATTAGGCCCTAACAAAACTAACTCGATTACATGATGAATCTCATACAACTCCTCACTGACCAGCGAGCCTTCGAAGGAATTACTCACTCCTGGTGGAGAGCATCATGGAATTGGCGATGGAGAAGGGTTGGTGATGACGAAGAACGAAGATCCCCCTCTCCAAAGCCCCAAACGGACTCCGGGTCTGCCCTCCCGAGGAAGAACAGGTCCTGGCGGCTGCTCCGTCTCATGGATCGCGATATTTCTTTCTCCCCGATTTTTTTCTGGAATAATGTGATTTTATAGTATCAAGGGGGTCATCAGCGGGGCCACCAGGTGGGTGCAACCCACCTAGGTGCACCAGGAGAGGGGGGAGCGCCCTAGTTGGTAGTGCCCACCCAGGGCCCCCTCTCCGATGGGTCTTGCTCCAGAAATTCTTATTATTTGTATAAAAAATCCTCAAAAAGTTTCATTCCATTCTGAGAACTTTTATTTCTACACAAAACCAATAGCATGGTAGT
Organism: Triticum urartu; assembly: GCF_056163025.1. Classification (NCBI taxonomy): domain Eukaryota; kingdom Viridiplantae; phylum Streptophyta; class Magnoliopsida; order Poales; family Poaceae; genus Triticum; species Triticum urartu. The sequence goes on along the minus strand of NC_141876.1, from coordinate 346,920,941 downwards.
TCTACTGAAAACAGCGTCAGTCCGGGGTTAGTTTCATTCAAATCATGCAAACTAGAGTCCAAAACAAGAGAAAAAGCGTGAGAAAAGCAGATACGTTTGAGACGTGTCAGGTACCAAGTGGGCGGCCGCTCCTACATTTAGATCCGGACCCCCTCTACGACTCGCGTCATGGACCAACAAGGGTCCAGACTAGGGATCGGCCGATGAGGTGCTGATGCTGCAAAAGCGCATCAAAAGTATGAAACACCCACAATGCGGCTATATCTCCCACGTGTCGGGGCACGACTTAGAGGCATAGCCACATGATAGGCATGTCGTAAGAGGGGTAATCTTTACACATCCCATGTACTGAATAAGAAAGGGATAAAGAGTCGGCTTACAATCGCCACTTCACACAATACATAAATATTCATATATCATCCAAGGTACAAACAAAGGTCCAACTACGGAACCAAAATAAAGAAAGACAAGCCCAAATGCTAGATCCCCAATTGTCCCAACTAGGCTCCTCTACTGATCATCCGGAAAAGAAACATACTAACGGCCCGAATCCTCGTCGAACTCCCACTTGAGTTCGGTAGCGTCCCCTGCACTGGCATCATGGGCACCTGCATCTGTTTGGAAGTAACCGTGAGTCGTGAGGACTCAGCAATCTCACAACCGCGAGATCAAGACTATTTAAGCTTAAGGGTAGGAAATGGTAGTGAGGTGGAGTTGCAAAAAAGCATTAAGCATATATGGTGGATAACTTATGCAAAAGAGAGCGAGAAGAGAAGCAACGCACGGTCTAGAAGCTAATAATGATCATGAAGTGATCCTGAAGCTACTTATGCTCAAGCATAACACAAGGCCGTGTTCTCTTCCCAGACTCTGCTGAAAAGAGACCATCATGGCTACACACGCGGTTGATTCATTTTAATTAAATTAAGTGTCAAGTTCTCTACAACCGAATATTAACAAATTCCCATATGCCACATAACCGCGGGCATGGCTTTCAAAAGTTCAAACACTGCAGGGGTGTCCCAACTTAGCCCATCACAAGCTCTCACGGTCAACGAAGGATATTCCTTCTCCCGTGAATACCAGATCAGTCTTAGAATCCCGGTTACAAGACATTTCGACAAATCCCGATAGGAGTCGCACGTATCTCGTTCTCAGGGCACACTGGATGAGACAACCTACGAGTAAAACCAACCCTCAAGTTGCCCCGAGGTGGCCCCGCTGTCTACTCGGTTCGGACCAACACTCAGAGGAGCACTAGCCCGGGGGGGTTTAAAATAAAGATAACCCTTGAGTCTGCAGAACCCAAGGGAAAAGTTATATGGTGGTAGGTAGGCAAATGGTAAACCCAAGGTTGGGCCTTGCTGGAGGAGTTTTATTCATGGTGAACTTCAAGGGGTTCCATAACACCCAACCGCGTAAGGAACGCAAAATCAAGGAGCATAACACCGGTATGACGGAAACTAGGGTGGCAAGAGTGGAACAAAACACCATGCATAAGGCTGAGCCTTCCACCCTTTACCAAGTATATAGATGCATTAAATTAAATAAGATATAATAATGATATCCCAACAATATCCATGTTCCAACATGGAACAAGCTCCATCTTCACCTGTAACTAGCAACGCTATAAGAGGGGCCGAGCAAAAGCGGTAACATAGCCAAACAACGGTTTGCTAGGAAAGGTGGGTTAGAGGCTTAACATGGCAATATGGGAGGCATGATATAGCCAGTGGTAGGTAGCGCGACATAGCAATAGAGCGAGCAACTAGCAAGCAAAGATAGAAGTGATTTCGAGGGTATGGTCATCTTGCCTGCAAAGTTCTCAGAGTTGTCGAAAGCTTGATCCTCGTTAGCGTACTCAACAGGTTCCTCGATCACGTACTCGTCTCCCGGATCTACCCAAAGAAAGAACGCAAGCAAAGGACCAAAAATCAATCACGGTGCAATGCACAAGCAACATGATGCAAAACATGGCATGATATGCAAGACATGATATGCAATGCATATGCGTGCTTCGGAAGGGAAAGAATGAAGAAGGCATCAACTTTGCAAACCAAGTGTGCCGCTGGAAAGATGACATGATTTCAGGTGAAATTGATATAAATATCACCGGAAATGGATGCATGGTTTGCAAATGGCAAGCGAAACAAGAATGGCACAATTCTGCGATTAACAGCACGATGCCATCTAGGATGCAACAAGAAACTAAGCTTCTGCACTCCAACATAGCAACAAAGCATATGACAGTGATGTAAACAAGATGCTTGAAAAAACATGAACACTGAGCTACGGCTAAATCACACAAGAGCAGGTTCAAACAAGCATGGAAAAAGTGCAAAAAATATCAGCTCCACAGACTTAGAGAAATTACTAACATGCCAGAAATAACATCAGGAAGCCATGTTTAGAGCTAGCAAACAACATGATACAAGAACATATCATAGCAATACAATGCATGGCGTGATCCTACTAAATTCACAGAACAAAAGTCCCTTCCTTATCATGAGCCAAAAAGGCACATAGGATATGATGGCACACATGTAAACATAGAAAGTTTTATTACAAGTTTCAGACTTAGCAGAAAAACAGAGCATTGCATAAACAGAATTATGAAGGAAACTTTGCGCAACTCAAATCACTCACCACAAAGCATTGCATAACAAAACAAGCATAGCAAAAGCAAGCTGACATGTTCAAGAAGCTAACCATGGCAAGAGCAAGTTCATAGAATCACTACTAGGAAAAGGCCTACTAGTGGCGCACCAGTTTTGCCTACTAATGGCGCACTACTGGTGCGCCACTAGTACCACGCCACTAGTATTATATACTAATGGCGCACCACGGGTGCGCCATTAGTATCTGGTACACTAATGGCGCACAATGCCGTGCGCCATTAGTATAGACCAACATGCGCCATTAGTATGCCTCCCGGGGGGCCATATTTACCCATGTGCTTTGGCATACTAATGGCACACTGTGGGGTGATGCGCCATTAGTATCCTTTGGCATACTAATGGCGCTCTGTGTAGTGATGCGCCATTAGTATCCTTCGGCATACTAATGGCGCACTTTGAGATGATGCGCCATTAGTATGAATATTAGGTTTTATTATTTTTTTACTTTTCTGATTTTTGCATAGGTTACAAAATATATTATTGTACAGAATATAGACAGCACCACACAGCAACAGCAGATTCATCGAATACAATAGAAGATTAGCCTCCGAATACAATTCATTATATTAGTCTCCGAATTCAAAAGACCGAACAAAGATAGAACATTACAAGTATTGAGACCGCGAGTAGCGAGTTTGTCTTCACATTACAAGTCGATGTCGATCATCTAAACTACCAACACATAGAAGAGAGCTGCGGTCATCACGATGAAACTGGTCTTCATCCGGTTCCTCCAACGCTCCCTCCTCTCTCCCTCTAGACAGCGGGCATATCTAGATTCCGCCTCCGCCCTAGTGGTGTACACTCCTCCCAGTCGTCGTAGACTCTGGGAACCTTACCATTGTACACGACATACGACGACATCTCTATGCACAAGCCAAACAATAGATAATACATAAGAAATATATAAGTATGCAACAAAAGGATCGGAAGAGAAAAGCAAGACATTAATAGCACGATTCATGGTCCTACTAATAAATAGCATCGATTACATCTAAGTTGAATGACTATCCAAACCAAAGAGACATACAATTCATTAAATTTTAATTACAACATGAGCCAATCAATGTTTCAGAACTACACATAGCATCACTACTTTCGACTCGATTCATGGGACCAGAGCGTGGATGAAGCCGCCATCTGTCGTGATGGTCATGAAATCGCGGGCGTTGTCAGCCTGCATTTGTAGAGTTGTGTCTATCTCACTATTGGACGGTTGATATCTGAGGTAGAACTACCCCGAGGTATGAAGGACATCTTGATGGATGATTTCCGCAAACTCCGACTGGATGCGAAACAATTCTTGTCTGATGTTCGCGTCCTGGATTGTCGACAAGCTCGCGGCCCAATCTTTGAGATTATCTGGTAGCAGAAGGTGATGATGGTCCCGTATGATCGCCTGCATGTGATGGAGGGTGTAGTAGGCATCCTTCTGACCACCAGGCGGCTGCTTGACGCAGCAGAACTTAGTATTGTGGGCGAACACGTGCCTGCTGTACCTATGAACTGGCCTGGTGAAGGTGCCTCCAGATTTGGCGTAGACGGGGATAACATCATCAATAACTTTCTTGATATTTGTGTAGTCTATCTTGGAGTCACGGTTCGGGTCGAAATACGTGGCCATGGAATATTTCGGGCTTAAGAGGATGAGTGTCCAATGTCTGTCACTGCACAGAACATGGAATGTTAGAAAAAAAACGATCGAAATCTAAGAAATCATATGTTACGGGGCGGTTAAGGAATGACTTACTCGGGAAAGTAAGACACGAGGAAGTTATCCTTATCTGGGTTTGCCAGAATGACGCCTTCGAGGTGTGAACTCGCGACTTGGCGGTCCCAAGCGCTGCCCAAGAGCTTGGCACACATGTAGAAGGGGTCGACTATCACGATGTCCGGGGTCTTGTCTCTAATGATCCGCATCTCCATACTCAGCCAAAACAGCCGAACAAAGGTGTAGTGCAGCTGATGAAGGTTAAACATAGCAAAAATGTCATCAAACCGCAGGATGATCGTACCCCCGATGGTGCCATCCACAAAGTCCTTGCCCTCTGGCACCTTGGCCACGAAAACCGGGTATGCCACATCATTCTCTCTGAGACGCCGCTCCTCCAAAGAAAGAACACTGTCATGCAGACTCCGCATAGCACCGGTTGTAGCATTGAGCATATCTGTCGGTAGCATCGCCCTACCCGCCACATGCATCCTCCTCGAGATATCCTTAGGTGAAGGTGGCCCGTCCTAAGCACGGATCGTACTCGGTGCCGGCTGGCTCGCACCGGCGCCCTTTTTAGCCTTTCGTTTCCGTCCCTTCTTCTTGATCTATTGTAATGGGACCAAGTTCTGCTCACAGACCGCCTTCTTGAGCATGTTGGGGCTGATAATATTTCGCACCTCAGCTATCTGAGGCTCGGTGAAGGCGGCAGCTGGAGGCGTCTCCTGAGAACTGAACGCCAGACGACACCTATTGCAATTGGGTTTCTCCGCCGTACCAGCTAGATCGCGGTCATCTTGCTTGGGTTCTTGAGAAGGAGGCCCGCAGAACTCGTCACCGTACCCATGTTCGGCAAAGTACTTATCGACGTTGGTAAATGTACCGTCGTCGTTGTCGTCGTCATCCGGACCTACGCCATATGCATGTTCGGATCGTGTGCCATAGGGATGTCCGGCATGTCCGGTAGCATTGCGGCGTTCTTGCCATGGCTTGGCGCCGGCACGACTGGCGGTCTTGTCTGTGGGGTGGTGTCCCCCGCCCCCAAACGAATCTGGCTCTTCGGCCAAAGCAGGGGCCAGCTTACGCAGGCGCTGAGGGTCATCTCATCTTCTTCGTCGGCCCCAGTGGGTCGAATCGGAGGTAACAACTCATCGCAACCTGGCAGCACCCGAACCACTTCAACCCTATACACTGTGGGTAGCATCGGATTACCGTGGAACAAGAGGTTGCCCGGTTGAACGTTTCTGCCCTTGGCTACATCGACCAACTCGCCGCCCACGAATTGTAGGAGAGTGCAAGGAACATCGGTGGCGCCCTGTAAAAACATGTAGGGCATCAGGGATGCCCAGTAAAAGGCAAGGAGATGAAGTCATCGGCCAAGAGGCTTAGTTACCGTGATGTCGTCGAGCTCGGCTAATGTCGAGGCACCGCCAACGGCGGGCGTGCAATTGACGGAGGGGCCGCTTGCTGGCGAGGTGCCGGTCGGCGTACACCCGGGTGCATTAAGCTCCAATGCCCGTGCCGGCGCCGGAGACACGAATACCGCCTCCGCCGAAGACACCAATGGCGCCGCCTGCGCGTTGTGCGAGTTGTTGGCCGTGAAGCTGGGAACCGGGGGAGGCCCCTGTTGGCCACCCGCAATCCACGTCGCCAGCCCATGAATCAATGTAGGCACCATGGCGTTTAGCATCGTTCCCAGTTGTTATTGCACTTGCTCTTGGACAATCTCCGAAATCCGCGCCACTTGTGCCTTGAGTGCTTCAACCTCGCGCGACTGGCTTTCCGAGCTGGTCTTTTTCTCCTTTCGCCCACCAGCGGTATAGTATGACAACCATTTTGTGGAAAAGGCTTTGCCGGCCACACGACCAGCTGACGTTGGCTTACTGAGCTTATCCTTGTTTTTCATTAGGTTCAATGCCCTATTTAAAGGGATGTCGAAAGGGGAGCTCTGAGATGACCCCGCGCTACTGCTTTCATTGTCCTGCGGAAGGAACATGAACCATTTAGAAATATTGGGGATTAATTAGAATGCAACCATATGGAGCTAATTACGCGGGGGATGTATTCCTTACCAGAACAAGATCAAGCGCCTTGGTCTTTGGATCTGTGGTAAGCTCCTTTGTTACCGGGTCCTCCTTGTACCAGGCCCTGGGAAAGTTCCTGGTCTGCTTCTCACAGTATTTCTCAAAGCGGGGTGGTAGGCCTTGCTCGGCACGCTCCGCGTCCTCCTTGTCCCATATAGGCTCTGCCACTCTGTAACCGCCGGGACCGAGTTGGTGGACCCCTAAGTTCAACTTCCGCATTTCTTTCCCCCACTGACTTGATTCAGAGGTTGCGCTGCTCTCGCACTTGATCTTGAACTCCTTGTAGTCATCTTCGCTCATCAAAGGATATTTCGCCTTGATCATCTCATAACTATCACCTTTCAATCATTGCCTTCACCATGCTTTTCCAAGTAGACAGGGCCGTGCTCATCCTCATGAGGGTAGCACCGTTCACTTTATTCCCTGAGAGGTGTGTGTTTGCAAACTCAGCGGGGAACTTGTATCACTCGTGCAGCTTCGTGAAGAGGAGGTTTCGCAAATTCACTCGGTCCTTATGCCTTAGGTTCTCGGTGTTGATCGAGTCGGTGCTCCGGAGAATGCACCCGAGCTGAACCGAGTACCCCTTGACTACTTCTTTGGGTGTCGTCGGATGCCCGTCGGAGTTCACTAATATGATGGACGGGGCTAGCGATCGAGATGGAGGGGGATAGCGATCAAGATGGAGGGGGATCGAGATCGAGTGTCCTCATGAATATTCAATATTTTTTCATATTCAATATGAAAAAATATCATCAAATTTGAAAAAATATTCATGAATTCAAAAAGTGCCCATGAAATTTAAAAATATTCATGAGTTCAAAAAGTGCCCATGTAATACAATCGAGAAATGAAGACTACGATTTAAATACAATCGATCTTAGCTAGCTATCTGTTCACAATCTTCTTGCCCTTATTTTTCGTAAATGGAGTTCTTCTCTTGAACGGACGTCCTTTAGGTAGGGTGGTCCTGCTTCTTCTTGTGGTGTATGCTGCTACTTCATCGTCGTCATCATGTTCGATCTTCGGGTCGCCGTACTTGTCGAAGTCTTGCTCATCTGCTACTCCATCCATTCTGATGATCTTCCTTTTGCCTCTCTTCACGACAACACGACTGGGCTTTGACGAGTCGGTAATGAAGAAGCATTGGTCCACTTGGGAAGACAGTACCCATGGCTCATTTTTCGCGGAGACGTTTGCGCCCGCGGTTTTGGATTTGGCTTCGGGTATAACCATGGTGGTGAAATACCGGTCTTCTTTTAGGACGCTCTTGGCCCATCGGACACGGAACATCGGGACCTTCTCTCCAGCGTAGCTCAGCTCCCAGATCTCCTCGATCCTTCCGTAGTATCTGTCCTTGTCGTTACCGGTGTAGGATTCCATTGTTACCCCAGAGTTCTGATAACCATCGCTCTTCATGTCCTTGTCCTCAGTGTAGAATGTGTAGCCGTTGATATCGTACGCCTCATAGGTCATCAGGTTGTGCTCGGTGCCCTGTGATAAGGCGAATATGAGTTGTTCTTCCGCGGAAGAATCCTCATGTAAATGGTACGACAGAAGCTTCTGCTTGAACCAATGCGTGAAACATGAGTTGTGCTCTTTGATTATATCTCCATCCGTCCTCTGTTGGCCTCGGTCATTGTGTGTCTTCTCAATAAAGGTTTTGTTCTCTACCACCCAAGGATCAACCACGTCTATGTGTTGTAGCGCGACTAGGTTTGCTCTTTCAAAGTCGGCGAGTCGACCCTCGAAGTCGACATGCATTTCGTGGTGACCCTCACGGTGACCCCATCCAGCGAGCCTGCCGAGGTGCCTGGTGACGGGCAGACCAACGGGGTTCTCGATGCCAAGATAATTCGTGCAGTAGGAAATGCACTCTTCGGTCAGAAATCCCCTGACTATGCTTCCCTCTGGACGTGACATGTTGCGAACGTATCCTTTGATGACACCATTCATCCTTTCGAACGGCATCATGCTGTACAGGAACGTCGGGCCGAGTTGGATGATATCCTCCACAATATGGACCAGCAGATGCACCATAACGTCGAAGAATGCGGGCGGGAAGTACATCTCAAGCTCACATAGTATCACCACGATCTCTTCCTGTAGCCTTCTGAGTTGCCTCACGGCAACAGACTTCCGAGAGATGACATCGAAAAAGATGCATAGGCCAAATAGCGTTTCACGGACGTGCGCGTCCATGATCCCACGGATTGCAACTGGAAGTATCTGCGTCATCAGCATGTGACAGTCATGAGACTTCATCCCGCTGAACTTCTGCTTCGCTGGGTCTAGGTATCTGCTTATCTTCCCCGCGTAACCGTAAGGAAGTTTTACTCCTACGAGGTAGGTGAAAAACTGCTCGATCTCCTCCTGACTTAGAGTGAAGCACGCAGGAGGGTAGTCATTTCCGGTCTTCTTGGCCTTTTTTCCTTTGCGACGACTTTATGCGTCCTGCTTCGCCTCATCATCATCATCATCATCATTAGCGTGAAGCTCCTGCCTGATGCCCATTGATTTGAAGTATGCCCTTGCTTCCAGTCCATGTTTGGTCCTCTCTGGCATGTTGAGCAGGGTACCAAGCAGACTCTCGCACATGTTCTTCATGATATGCATGACATCAAGGCTGTGAGGCACACGGTGGATCTTCCAGTACGGCAAGTCCCAGAAAACAGACCTTGTTTTCCATACCTTTAGCAGCGGCTCTGGCGCCTTTCGCTTCTTTCCCGGCTCTGGCGCCTTTTGCTTCTTTCCTGGCAGTGGGCAATATTTCCAATTTTTCAACAGCTCATCTATTTCCTCACTGCTCCTCGTACGCGGGCGTCTTCGGGGTTCGGTTTCACCATCGAACAGATCCTTGCGTTTCCTCCACGGGTCATCGTTGCGAAGCCACCTTCGATGTCCCATTAACACGGTTTTCGAAGACCCGGGATCTCTATCTAGTTGGCGATACGTTGTGTCATCCATGCACCTGACGCATCCAGAAAATCCGTGGACCACCTGTCCCGCGAGATAGTCGTGCACCGTCGTGAGCAGTGCGGCTCTCATAGGGAAATATTCTTTCTCTGCGGCGTCCTACGTATTGGCTGGCGTTTCCACAGCATGTCTAGCTCCTCTTTCGGCAGCCCCAGATACAGATTGATGTCGTTCCCTGGTTGTTTCGGCCCTTCAATTAGCATACTCATGTGAATGTACTTCCTCTTCATGCACAACCAGGGGGAGGTTGTACATCCACAAAAACACATGCCAGGTGCTATGTGTGCTTCTCTGGCTGCCAAACGGATTGACTCCATCGATGCTCGCGCCCAGCACGATGTTCCTTGCATCGTTCCCAAATTCTGGGTCTTCGAAGTTCAATGCTTGCCACTGGCTCGCATCCTTAGGGTGACTCAGCATCTTGTCTTTTTTATTTATCTCCGGATCATTTCCGTCATCTTCCCGCTTCTTCTCCTCCCTATCCGCGTGCCAACGCAGGAGCTTTGCTACCTTAGGGTCTGTGAAATACCGCTGCATACGAGGAGTGCTCGGAAAGTACAACACCACTTTTCAAGGAGCTTTCTTCCTCTTCTTGTATCGAGTGACGCCGCACACTGGACATATGGTAGACTCCGCGTGCTCGTCCCGATAAATGATGCAATTGTTCATGCACACATGGTATTTCACGTGCGGTAAATCTAGAGGACACACAATTTTCTTTGCCTCCTCGAAACTGGTCAGGCACTTGTTCCCCTTGGGAAGACATTCGTGCCAGAATGACATGTTCTCGTCGAAGCATGCGTCGGTCATTTTGTGTTTTACCTTCATCTCCAGAGCCATGAGCGTTACTTTTAGGCAGGTATCCTCGGGTCTGCATCCTTCATACAATGGAGTAACCGTGTCTATCTCCAGTTGATCCAGCTTGGCTTTTTCTCGGGCGGCAGCTCTTGCGTTATCCGTCTGCTTGAGAAGCAGCTCTTGAATATGAGGGTCCTGCACCCAGCCTCCATCGTCGTCTGCTCCGGCATCTTCATCTTCATGATCATGCCCTTCGTCTTGATCTTCCTCATCATCATGTCCGGCATCTTCAACATGATGACTATGTACAGCATCACCGTCGTGATCATGTCCTGGAGATTCTTTGTCTTCTCGCCCGCCCGAGCCGCGGTGGTTGTCTTGCTGCCCTTCCACATTTCTTTCCCGGCCCCCATGGACGACTTCATAGTCATCTTCATCACCTTGCCACCGATAGCCATCCATGAAACCGCGCAAGAGCAGGTGGTCCGGCACCTGCCCGGAATCCGGGTCCACAATAAGGCTCTTCAGTTTGCATCTTTGACATGGACATCTTATCTCCGTCTTGTTCTTTTGAAGCATATCGGCCTTCGCGGAGCTCAAAAACCTATTCACGATGCCTTCGGTCATCATGCGGACCATGCTCGCCTGCGGGGTAGAGCAAAACGATATTTTAGAACCAAGAAAAAATTTGGCATGACTTTCCCTAAAAATAGGACCAAAAAGAATGCATAGTGCCAAAATTCTCGCCGAAACGAAAATGAATCAACATTCCGGCAAAATATTAGCAACTATCGCATTTCAAATACCGGTACCTGCAAACACAAACATATATGCAACACCACAAACATACATAGATCTAGCTAGGCCACAAAAAGTGCATGTGCACGTTGTTGGAGCGAGCTAGGGAGAAAAAAGGTAGATCTACAACATAAAGATAGCTTTCCCCTTACTTACCTATCAAAAACAGGTAATTTAACCACTTAATTTTGATGAATCTATGGTGCAAATGAGGTGAGGAGGAGGAGGCAGCCAACACAAGCTTGGAGAAGGGGGTGGAGGGAATGAAGTGGGGAAAGTGAGTGTGTAGGTGTGGCTGTCCAAAATATCTAGCTGGTCCCAGGTTACTAATGGCGCACCACCTACTCATGCGCCATTAGTAAACCTACATACTAATGGTGCACCTGCTGGTGGTGCGCCATTAGTAGGTTTGCAAAAAAATAAAAATAAAAATATATAAACTAATGGCGCACCGTGGCAGAGTGCGCCATTACTGGTTTAAACTACTAATGGCGCACTATGCCATGGTGCGCCATTAGTAGTTTTGCAAAAAAAAGAATAAAAAAAATACAATAGTGGCGCACTTGGTTGTTGGTGCGCCATTACTAGTTAGAACTAGTAATGGCGTACTGTGCCTGGATGCGCCATTAGTATGTTTGGAAAAATGAAAAAAAAGTTTTTGTTACTAGTGGCGCACCAGCACATGGTGCACCATTAGTATATAGTAGTGGCGCACCACGTGTCTGGTGCACCATTAGTGTCAATTTCATCTATAGCCCTTTTCCTGGTAGTGAATGCATGCACACTAGTAACAACCATGGCAAAATTGATTAACATGTAGACAATCTTTTCCAGGAACATTTTATAGCAAACGTAGAGCAAGATTAAGACATCCTAGGGCACTCTATAATTGCAAACAGGGGCATGGATGCATAGAGAATAACCATATGTTCAAAACATCCTTACTGAAGCAACTCAAAACAAGCATGGATCTCACTGTAGCATCATTTTACATGTCATAAAAATAACAGTAGGAAAATGACTTAGCAAAATTCTAAGTCCCTGAAATCAGCAATATCACGAAGGCTACTTTGCATTCTTGTTCTAGTAACCATATTGATTACAAAAATACAAGACAAGCACCTCTGTAAAGATGGCATGATATAGATAAAAACACATATATATATCTCATGCTCATATGAAGCACACATCAAATGTGACAAAAATGACAAATCATCATAATCTGATAAGTAGCAGTAGTAAACATTTTATAGCACTCTTGCATCAATGATTAGGGCATCAAGATGATCTCAAACAAGCATGCCATGATGGAATCAAATGAAAAGCATCTCCCAGTGAACATTTTGATATCTTATATGCATGTAACGGAGCTACGGTCATGGAGTTATGTCGCAATGAACAGGGCATAAAATCATCATAGAAAAACGAGTTAGAGGGAAAACGGGGTCAAACCTTTTGGATCTAGGGTTCCAGGCATGGAATCCGAGGTTCGCCGGGGGAGTTGGCCGGAGTTGGAGGTCACGGTGGCGCGGGACTTGCCGGATCCGAGGGCTCGCTGGAGCGCGGCAGAGAGGAGGCGCGAGCGCGGTGGTCGAGCCTCCCGCGAGGAGGCTGAGCGGCGGAGGTCGGGCGGCGGAGGTCTGGCGGCGCCGGCGGAGCTGGTCGGCGGCGGTGCGGTGTTCGGGGTATCCGGGCGGCGGCGGAGAGGAGCCTCCAGGCAGCGGGGACGCATGGGGGAGGCGTGGGGGCGCGGCGGCAACGATGGGCCAGGCGGGGCCGATCCGGGCTCGCTGGGTCGGCAGTGTGGGATGGCGGATGGGACACGTGGCACTCCCGGATTGGCCGCGGGCGGCGGAGGATTTCTGTCTGGTGAGCCCGAACGTGTCCGGCGGCGGCGGGGGATGGTTCTAGGGTTTCGGGACCCGAATTTGGAGGAGGGGTGCACATATTTATAGGTAGGAGGAGGTAGGAGTGTCCAAATGGGGTGTAGTTTTCGCCCACATGATCGTGATCCGATGATGGAGGGATGTTGGGCTGCAACACACAAGAGGCCTTCGTGGTTACCCAGTTAACCGTTGGAGCATCAAACGGACTCCATATGGAACCAAATTTGACAGGCGGTCTACCGGTGGTATACCAATGCCACTTGGCAAATCTTGGTCCATTCCAAGAACGTTTAACACCCGCTCTCGAAAAGAGACAAGAGGGGTGCGTCGGTGCACGTGGGAGTGTCGGATAACAAAACGGACAACGGGGAAAATGCTCGGATGCGTGAGACGAACATGTATGCAAATGAGATGCACATGATGACATGATATGAAATGCATGACATGAACAAAATGCAAAACGAAGACAAAAACCCAACCACGAAGGCAATCTCATAACTTAAAGCCAAAAATGGCAGAGTCGGAGTTACAATTAAGGCAAGTTACATCCGGGGTGTTACAACACTCCACCTCTACGAAAGGATCTCGTCCTAAGGTCTAGTACTGAAAGAACTGTGGATTGTCGGAATTGAGGTGATCCTCGCGTTCCCAGGTGGCTTCTCGGTCAGAATGGTGTGACCACTTCACTTTTAGGAATTTTATAGACTTGTTGTGAGTCTTGCGCTTGGTCTCGAATAGGAATGGGATGCTCATGATAAGACATGTCTTCTTGGAGATCAATCTCTTCGAAATTGATGGTGCGCTCAGGAGTCTTGAAGCACTTGCGAAGCTGTGACACGTGAAGCACATCATGTGGATTTGTGAAGTTGGAGGGAAGCTCAAGTTGATAGGTGAGGTCGCCTCTTTTGCCAATGATCTTGAAATGACCCACGTATCTAGGGGCAAGCTTCCCTTTGATACCGAATTGATGAGTGTCTTTCATTGGAGAGACGCGGAGGTAGACATGGTCTCCGATCTCGTAAGCCATGTCTCGGGGCTTGCTATCATAGTAACTCTTCTGGCGCAATTGTGCGGCTTTGAGATTTCCATGGAAGACTTTGCACATTTCTTTAGCTTCTGTGATTAAGTGATTGCCAAGAAGTTGGCGTTCACCAGTCTCTGACAAATTCAGAGGAGGACGGCACTTTTTGCCATAGAGAATTTCGAATGGGGCCTTGCCCGAACTCGCTTGGAAACTGTTGTTGTAGGAGAACTCGGCATATGGAAGACAATCTTCCCACTTCATACCAAAGGAAATGACACAAGCCCTCAACATATCTTCAAGGATTTGATTGACTCACTCGACTTGGCCACTAGTTTGAGGATGGAAGGCTACGCTGAAGTGAATGTTGGTGCCCATGGCCTTCTGAAAGGAATCCCAGAACTTAGAAGTGAAGATGCTTCCACGATCTGAAGATATCAACTTCGAAATGTCATGCAAAGAGACAATCCTGGAGGTGTATAGTTCTGCCAACTGAGCTGCTATGATGGATTCTTTGATTGGAAGGAAATGAGCTACTTTAGTAAGCTTATCGATGACAACGAAGATAGCATCATTTCCACACTTGGACTTGGGAAATCCAGTCACGAAGTCCATCTCAATATGGTCAAACTTCCATTCTGGAATAGCAAGAGGTTGGCGGAGACCAGCTGGCCATTGGTGTTCTGCTTTCACTCTTCTATAGACATCACATTTATTCATGAATTGAGCAATTTCTCGCTTCATTCGAGTACACCAATATGACTGCTTGAGGTCATGGTACATCTTCGTACTTCCAGGATGAATGGATAGAAGGGAATTTTGCGCCTCGTTCATAATGACTTAACTTATATCACCTTTAGGAACCACAATTCGATCCTTGAATAATAGAGTGTCTTTGTCATCAATGCGATAGCACTTGTATTTGGGTTGGCTCTTGGCAATCCCATTTTTCACCTTCTTCACCATGGCATCAGGAAGTTGTGCCTCACGAATTTGATCTTCCAAAGTAGGAGAGACTTGGAGGTTGGCAAGAAAGCCTTGAGGAACAACTTGGATATTCAGTTTGCAGAAAGCTTCACAAAGGTCCGGTTGGAAGGGCTTGAGAATTAAGCTGTTGCAGTAAGCCTTCCTGCTCAAAGCATCTGCAATGACATTGGCCATGCCTGGAGTATATTTAATACTCGGATTGTATTCTTGAATCATTTCGACCGAACGAGTCTGCCTGAGGTGGAGGTTGGGTTGAGTGAAGATGTACGTGAGGCTCTTATGATCTGTGAAGATGTCCACTTTCCTTCCCAACAAGAGATGTCTCCACGTTAATAATGCATGGAAAACTGCCGCCAACTCAAGATCATGAGTGGGGTAGTTCTTTTCGTTGGGCTTCAACTGGCGAGAGGTATACGCCACAACTTTCTTCTCTTGCATTAACACAACACCGAGACCTTGTAGGGAGGCATCACAGAAAACTTCCAATGGCTTGGATTCATCAGGAGGTGTCAAGACAGGAGCTGTGACCAGCTTCTCTTTGAGGGTGTTGAAAGCAACGCCACATTTAGCCGTCCAAACATACTTGACATGCTTCTGGAGGAGGTTGGAAAGTGGCTTTGCAATCTTAGAGAAATTAGCAAAGAATCTTCGACAACAGCTTGCAAGCCCAAGAAAATTGCGCAGCTGCTTGACATTTTGAGGAGGTTCCCAATTCACAATTGCAGACACCTTCTCGGGATTAACAGCGATGCCTTTGGCTGAGATGATATGACCAAGGTATAGAACTTCATCAAGCCAGAACTCACACTTAGAAAACTTTTCATAGAATTGATGCACTCTAAGTTTGTCGAGTACCAATATCAAATGCTTGGCATGATCCTCCTTATTCTTGGAAAAGACCAAAATATCATCGAGATACACCAAGACGAAATCATTTGTGTAAGGGTTGAAGATGAAGTTCATCATGCGAGAGAATGTTGGAGGCGCATTGACAAGGCCGAAATACATGACAATATATTCATAAGAACCATAGCTTGTTCTGGATGATGTCTTGGGGATATCTTGATCACGAATGCGGATCTGATGATAGCCCATGCGGAGGTCATGCTTGGAGAATACTTGAGCACCCTTAAGTAGCTCGAAGAGCTCATTGATGTTGGGAAGTGGATACTTGTTCTTTATTGTCTTGTTCAATGGACGGTAGTCAACGCAGAGTCATTGTGTTCCATCCTTCTTCTTGACAAAAAGGACACCACAACCCCATGGAGATGAACTCGGTCTAATCAGACCCATACGCTCTTGTTCATCGAGTTGTTTCTTCAACTCCTTCAACTCCTCTAGTCCAAGCTTGTAAGGACGCTTGCAAACAGGTTTCGTTCCAGGCTCAAGATCGATAACGAATTCAACTGGCCGGTGAGGAGGCATTCCTGGAAGCTCTTCTGGAAAGACGTCTTGATATTCATAAACGACTGGAATCTGAGAGATGCAATTCAACTCGCCCTTCTCATTGAGAGAAAACAGCCGAATGGTTTCGTCACGAACGGCATAGATGATCACATCCTTAGAAGAGTGTGTCAATTGAGTCTTCCTGGCAGCACAATCAAGCTAAGCCTTGTGCTTAGAAAGCCAGTCCATCCTGAGAATTAGATCAATATCCGAGTCACCAAGAACAATTGGAGAGGACAGAAATTTATAGTCTCCAAACTAGACAGAGACATCAGGAGCAACCAAACTAGAAGACATAAGCTTTCCCGGAGAAACAACTTGCATGACTTTGGACAAAACCTTTGTGTCAACATTGTGCTCCGATGCAAATGGGAATGACATGAAAGAATGCAATGCACCAGTATCAAAAAGAACTCTAGCAGGAATGGAGTTAACTGGAAGGTTACCTATGATCACTTCTGAAGAATCTTCTGCCTGAGGTGCGTTCATCATGTTGACCTTAGCATACTTGGGATTATGCTTTACCACTGCATTGCAGGCAGATCTCATAGGAGGAGGAGGAGGTGGAAGGTGCCTTTGGTTGAAGCATTTTTTTGAATAGTGCCCTTTCTGCTGACACTTGTTGCAAGTAACCTCTGAGAGCGGACGATGATAAGGACCACTTGACCTTGGAGTATGAGACTGAGCTTTGTTCTGATAGCCTGGGTTGGGTGGGTGGGAAGATCCATTGCCACCTTTGCTCTTCTGCTGATAAGGATGATGAAACGGAGGAGGGGGAGGCAACTAGAACTTCTGTTGCTTAGCTACCACTTGTGATGAAGAAGAAGATTGAACTTCATCCCTCACTCTCTTCTTAGATGCCTCACACTTGAGCTGTGCAGCTTCTTGCTTTAGTGCCATGTTGTAGAATTGATCAAACTCAGTCGGTTCAAGAAGCACGAGAGCTAATTGCAGATCTTCTCTGAGGCCACCTCTGAATTGATAAATCATGCTCTTTTCATCAGGGACGTCTTGTTTAGTGAAGCGAGCGATTTTCTAAAACTAATATTGTATTGATACATGGACATTCTGCCTTGCTTGAGATTATGGAACTCCTCACGCTTGCTCTCAGCAACACTTGGTGCGATGTGATGAGCTTTGAACTCTTGGCGGAAATCATTCCAGGTAATCACACGACCTCCTCTGGAATCTCTGTATTATTGAAACCACTCAGTATCTTGGTCTTTGAGATGAAATGAAACAATCTTGAAAAAGTTCTCAGGCATGACACTGCTGCACTCAAAATGTTTGCAGATATCCACGTGCCAGTCGTCGGTGTCTGTGGCCTCGACACAGTTGCTGAAGGACTTCGGCTGGTTTGCGAGAAACAGATTGAGGGTAGCAAACTGAGGCTGATTATTGCCTTGGCCTTGATTTCCTTGGTTTCCCTGGTTGTGCTCTTGCAAGAGTTGCAAAAGCATCTTAGTGTTGGCGTTGGTGGCTGCCATAATGGCTTGCCATGCCTCCGGAGGTGGAGGTGGTGGCGGAAGGTTCGACTATTCCCCATCATTGCGGTCCAGATTCTGACGCGTTGGAGGAGCCATCCTGAAGAGGTTGACATCCGTTAGCATCTTGAAAGACATATATTCAAGCTGAATCAATGGATCGAAATTGCAACATAAAGTCTTAACATTCTAACAAGGATGAAAGAATGAATTCCAAAGTAAATCATCACACTTCCATAAAGATGAGAAGCCACTTAGATAAACGTAGATGAATAAATCAACAAGGTACGTATATGAACAAATAAGTGGTAAGGATTACCCAATCACAAACCAAATATCTACGGGAAGAAATACTAGAGATACTTGAATTCCCACCTATGAAACTCCCGAAACTTTCTGGTTATGCAATCAGGTGTTGGGGGTGCAGGGTAAGCATAATATCTCACCCAAAACTAGCAAATCGTACATCCAGATGTATCCATCCTTCAACACGTAACCAAGAAACCTTCGGAAATCATTTACCTCAACCTTCGAAAAGCATCCGTTATACGATTTATGGCAATACTCCCGAACTCCCGCCCCAGTACTAGGTGGCGTCGAGGTTATCTCACCAACAACTACATAAATGAGATTTTCGATGTTGGCGAACTCAGGTATTCCAGAACTACAACGATATGATTGTGATGACAACACCTCGGAGCTCAACTCCCTGGGACACTGCCACAACCCCTAAATGTTAGGAAGCACCAAGAACAATGTTCTTGTCACAAAATCATCGGAACGTTTCCAAGATACCCGTGTTATCCTAATTTTTTTCATGAAATTTGAGGAGAGAAGAGTCAAAACTCTACGTCACGAGGCCTTAGTAGAGTGACGAAGGGACTAAGCACTAAAAAGAATCCTACTCTCCCATATATATAATCCTAAGACTCAAAACATTTTGTTCTAGACTCAACAACGTCAATGATTCGATGAAGGAGGGGGGGGGCTCCTAAGTCGGGGAAGGCTCTGATTACCAACTTGTAACACCCACAATGCGGATATATCTCCCACGTGTCGGGGCACGAGTTAGAGGCATAGCCGCATGGTAGGCATGTCGCAAGAGGGGTAATCTTTACACATCCCATGTACTGAATAAGAAAGGGATAAAGAGTCGGCTTACAATCGCCACTTCACACAATACATAAATATTCATACATCATCCAAGGTACAAACAAAGGTCCGACTACGGAACCAAAATAAAGAAAGACAACCCCAAATGCTAGATCCCTGATCGTCTCAAGTGGGCTCCTCTACTGATCATCCAGAAAAGAAACATAGTAACGGCCCGAATCCTCGTCGAACTCCCACTTGAGTTCGGTAGAGGCCCCTGCACTGGCATCATCGGCACATGCATCTATTTGGAAGTAACCGTGAGTCACGAGGACTCAGCAATCTCACACCCGCGAGATCAAGACTATTTAAGCTTAAGGGTAGGAAATGGTAGTGAGGTGGAGCCGCAACAAAGCATTAAGCATATATGGTGGCTAACTTATGGAAAAGAGAGCGAGAAGAGAAGCAACGCACGGTCGAGAAGCTAATAATGATCATGAAGTGATCCCGATGCTACTTACACTCAAGCATAACACAAGGCCGTGTTCTCTTCCAGAACTCCGCCGAAAAGAGACCATCACGGCTACACGCACGGTTGATTCATTTTAATTAAATTAAGTGTCAAGTTCTCTACAACCGGATATTAAAAAATTCCCATCTGCCACATAACCGCGGGCACGGCTTTCGAAAGCTCAAACCATGCAGGGGTGTTCCAACATAGCCCATCACAAGCAATCACGGTCAACGAAGGATATTCCTTATCTCGGGAAGACCCGAACAGTCTCGGAATCTCGGTTACAAGACATTTCGACAATGGTAAAACAAGACCAGCAAAGCCGCCCGATGTGCCGACAAATACCGAGAGGAGTCGCACATATCTCGTTCTTAGGGCACACCGGATGAGACATCCTACGAGTAAAACCAACCCTCAAGTTGCCACGAGGTGGCCCCGCAATATACTTGGTTCGGACCAACACTCAGAGGAGCACTGGGCCGGGGGGGTTTAAAATAAAGATGACCCTTTAGTCTGCAGAACCCATGGGAAAAGTATATGGTGGTAGGTAGGCAAATGGTAAAACCAAGGTCGGGCCTTGCTGGAGGAGCTTTATTCAAGGTGAACTGTCAAGGGGTTCCCATAGCACCCAACCGCGTAAGGAACGCAAAATCGAGCAACATAACACTGGTATGACAGAAACTAGGGTGGCAAGAGTGGAACAAAACACCAGGCATCAGGCCAAGCCTTCCACCCTTTACCAAGTATATAGATGCATTAAAGTAAATAAGATATAATAATGATATCCCAACAATATCCATGTTCCAACATGGAACAAGCTTCACCTTCACCTGCAACTAGCAACACTATAAGAAGGGCTGAGCAAAAGCGGTAACACAACCAAACAATGGTTTGCTAGGAAAGGTGGGTTAGAGGCTTAACATGGAAATATGGGAGGCATGATATAGCAAGTGGTAGGTAGCGCGACATAGCAATAGAGCGAGCAACTAGCAAGCAAAGATAGAAGTGATTTCGAGGGTATGGTCATCTTGCCTGCAAAGTTCTCAGAGTTGTCGAAAGCTTGATCCTCGTTAGCGTAATCAATAGGTTCCTCGATCACGTACTCGTCTCCCGGCTATACCCAAAGCAAGAACACAAGCAAAGGACCAATAATCAATCACGGTGCAATGCACAAGCAACATGATACAAAGCATGGCATGATATGCAGGACATGATATGCAATGCATATGCGTGCTTCGGAAGCGAAAGAATGAACAAGGCATCAACTTGGCAAACCAAGTGTGCCGCTGGAAAGATGAGATGATTTCGGGTGAAATCGATATGAAGATCACCGGAAACGGATGCACGGTTTGCAAATGGCAAGCGAAAAAAGATTGGCACAAGTTTGTGATGAACAGCACGATGCCATTTAGGATGCAATAAGAAACTAAGCTACTGCACTCCAACATAGCACGAAAGCATATGTCAGTGATGTACACAGGATGCTAGACAAAAAATGAACACTGAGCTATGACTAAATCACACAAGAGCAGGTTCAAATAAGCATGGAAAAAGTGCAAAAGATATCAGCTTCACAGATTTAGAGAAATTACTAACATGCCAGAATAACATCAGGAAGCCATGCTTAGAGCTAGCAAACAACATGCTACAGGAACATATCATAGCAATACAAGGCATGTCGTGATCCTACTAAATGCATAGAACAAATGTCCGTTACTGATCATGAGCCAAAAAGGCACAGACGATACGATGGCACCCATGTAAACATAGCA
This sequence comes from Triticum urartu, assembly GCF_056163025.1. Lineage (NCBI taxonomy): Eukaryota > Viridiplantae > Streptophyta > Magnoliopsida > Poales > Poaceae > Triticum > Triticum urartu. The sequence goes on along the minus strand of NC_141876.1, from coordinate 346,899,697 downwards.
AGTTTTATTAACAGTTTCAGACTTAGCAGAAAAACAGAGCACGACATAAACAGAATTATGAAGGCAACTTTGCAAGCTCATATCACTCACCAAAAAGCATTACATACGAAAACAAGCATAGCAACAGCAAGATGACATGTTCAAGAATCTAACCATGGAAAGAGCAAGTTCATAGAATGCATGCATCACTAGTAACAACCATGGCAAAATTCATTAACATGTAGACAATCTGCCAGGAACATTTTATAGCAAAAGTAGAGCAAGATTAAGACATGCTATGGCACTCCATAATTGCAAACAGGGGCATGGATGGATAGAGCATAACCATATGTTCAAAACATCCTTACTGAAGCAACTAAAAACAAGCATGGATCTCACTGTAGCATCTTGTTTATATGGCATAAAAATAAAAGCAAAATCCTAAGTCCCTGAAATCAGCAATATCACGAAGGCTACTTTGCATGCTTGTGCTAGTCACCACATTGATCACCAAAATACAAGAGAAGCACCTATGTAAATATGGAATGCCATAGATCAAAACACATGTAGAGCTAATGCTCATATGAAGCACATAGCAAATGTGACAAAAATGACAAATCATCATAATCTAATAAGTAGTAGCAGTAAACATTTTATAGCACCCTTGCATCAATAATTAGGGAATCAAGATGAAATCAAACAAGCATGCCACGATGGAATGAAATGAAGATCATCTCCCAGTGAACATTTCGATATCTTATATGCATGAAATGGAGCTGCGATCGTGGAGTTATGGGGTAATGAAAAGGGCATACAATCTTCACAGAAAAAGGAATTAGTGGGAAAATTTGGTCAACCCTTTTGGATCTAGGGTTCCAGGCGCGCAATTCGTGGTTTGCCGGGGGAGCTGGCTGGAGTTGGAGGTCGCAGTGGTGCGGGATTTGTCGGATCCGAGGGCTCGCCGGAGCGCGGCAGAGAGGAGGCGCGGGCATGGTGGTCGAGCCTCCCCCGAGGAGGCCGGGCGGCGGAGGTCGGGTGACGCTGGTGGAGGAACCTGGCGGCGCCGGCGGAGCTGGTCGGCAGGCGGCGCGGTGGTCGCGGGATCCGGGCGGCGACGGAGAGGAGGCTCCAAGCGGCGGGGACGCGTGGGGGAGGCGCGGGTGCGTGGCGGCGGCGATGGGCCAGCCGGGGCCGATCCAGGCGCGCCGGGCTGGCGGAGTGGGACGGCGGACGGGACACGTGGCGCTCCCAGGTTGGCCACGGGCGGCGGCGGATTTCTGTCCGGTGAGGCCGGACATGTCCGGCGGCGGCGGGGGATGGGTCTAGGGTTTGGGACCCCAATTTGGAGGAGGGCTGCACATATTTATAGGTAGGAGGTAGGAGTGTCCAAATGAGGTGTAGTTTTCACCCACACGATCGTGATCCGACGACGGAGGACATGCAAGTGGTTTAGATGGGTTATTGGGCTGTTTTGGAGGGGTGTTGCGCTGCAACACACAAGAGGCCTTCACGGTTACCTGGTTAACCGTTGGAGCATCAAACGGACTCCAAATGGAACGAATTTGACAGGCGGTCTACCGGTGGTATACCAAGGCCACTTGGCAAATCTCGGTCCATTCCGTGAACGTTTAACACCAGCTCATGAAAAGATAAAAGAGGGGTGCACCGGTGCATGTGGGAGTGTTAGATAGCAAAACGGACAACGGGGAAAATGGTCGGATGCATGAGATGAGCACGTATGCAAACGAGATGCACATGATGACATGATATGAAATGCATGACATTAACGAAATGCAAAACGAAGACAAAAACCCAACCATGAAGGGAATCTCATAATTTAAGCCGAAAATGGTAGAGTCGGAGTTACAATTATGGCAAGTTACATCCGGGGTGTTACAAAGTACCATAGAGAAGAACACCCGCCTCACCGATGTGATTCAGGTGATGCTCATCCGCCGACCCTTCACTGCGAGCGGTGGCCTCTCCATCTGTGGGAGTTTAATCCGGAAGGGCTGCGAACTCTACAACAATTCTTCGGCCTGACACACAAAGAGATCTGGAAATTGCTGTTTAAATCTCAGAAGTCGTGGCCGAAGATGTCCAAAGAGATCCGGTAAGGGCTAAGCTTCCGCCTATAGCTTGGTTTGTTAATCCAAGGGGATACACTAACCATTCCATCCTTTAAACAGGTTTGGACAAAGAAGGCGGGGCGGACCAGGTGTCAGTACCCCCTTCCGGAAGGCCCATCCTATCCTACCCTAATGAGGATGCTGGTCCCGGCGCCATACCAGGTGCCAGTAAAGAAGGCAAGAAGAAGAAGAACAAGGAGGCCAAAAGTGTCCTCCACCACGAAGGTACCTCAGACGCTATGTTCGGAGGGACTGAGGCTCCCTCCTCTCATGAGGGAGACGAAAGCAAGGACGAGGAGGAGGAGGAAGAAGATAACTCTCCTCTCAAAGGGGAAAAGAGGGCGGCCTCCGCAGGCCCGGAGGCGAGGGCGTCTAAGAGGGGAAAGTTATCCCTTTTGATGACTCGGATTCAGACATCGAGGATGTCCCCAAGCCCCGCCCGGGGACCAAGCCCCATGTCGAATCGTAAGTACCTGAGGACGCTTTACATACATCCACTCCTTTATGGATTGTGAGTATAATATTAAATCATGTGTTTCAGTCCGGCCCGCGATCTCCCTCAACAATCCTCCTCGTCAGGGGATTTACCACCAGAGATGACAAAGAGCGAGACGCCTCCGCAAGTTTCCTCGCCCCCTAGGGAGAATGACATCGAGGTGTCATCCCAGAGGATTTCTCCGGATTGTCGAGAGGTGCAGGGGACCATCAATACGACACCGGAGGGAAATACCTTGGCTGTTGAGGACACGGGAGGCACGACCCCCGTAAAGACTGGGGATGGGGGCCCTGGATTGTTCGGCTACCAGCCGAATACCGCTCCAGAGATGGATCCGGAGTCGAGTGAGCGGCCCCTTTCAAGGGAGGGAGAGTGCCTATTCTTGCGGTGACCTCCATGAATCCGGAGGCGCTGAACATGCTGAGGGATGAACTGCGGAGTGCGTCCATCTTGGAGGAGCACCATACCTTGATGGGTACGGTGACTGAGAAGATTCAGTCTGCTAAAAGCGGGCTGAATGAAGCCTTTACGAGCCTACTAACAGGCTTTGAGGTATGCGATGTAATGTCTTTAGCCACTTTCCATATGGAAAATATGCCTTTATATAAATAGTAGCCCCTGAGACTCTGTTGGCCCATGAAGAAGGGTGAACAAAGGATCTATATATATATATATATATATCTGCAGGAACTAACATACTTATTTGGCTGAAAAAACAGGCTTCACTGTTAGTGGCAACAACCCAGGCTGCGGAGGTTTCCGAAGTGAAATGGCAACTGAAGCAAGCCGATGAGCACATTGTCCTTATTAACAAACGGCTCGACGAGGCATAGGGTATGCGGCGAACATCCCGTTTGTGCCTATATGAATGTGCGAATGCGAAGTTGAAGCTTAGACTCTGTTACTGTGAAATTGCAGATGGTGTTGCTGAGATCGGTACCCTCATGGGTGAACTTGCCCGGGCAAAGGAGCAGGTGAGAGTGCGCAATGCGGCCGCTGATAAAGTGGCTGCAGCTTTGAAGGACGAACAGGCCACCTAGCACCAGGTCAAGGAGCAGGTACCTGTAGTAGAGCAGGAGATCAAGGACGCTGCCCGCAAGTGCAAGTCCCTCGAGGAGGAGAATAAAGCCAAAGCAACCGAGCTCACCAAGGCCCTTGAGGAGGCCAAAGAGGCGCAGTCCGAATCTAAGGCGGCTCGCGAGGAGGTCCGGTAGGCCGGACAGATAACAGCTAGTAAGCCCTTTCTTTTACAGACTAAGTTTGGCGATCAGAGATATGCCTTGTTTAATCAACTGTGGAGTTCTCCAGACGCTTTTGTGGATCTTCCGAAGAGTGCCGCCGATGCCGGGCAATTCTTCCAGGCTCAGGAGGGGCATGCAACGGAGAAGCTGTTCTGGTCAGAGTTCGCGGTGCGGGAGTGCCCGACGCTGCTGAATGACCAAATGGCACAGTGGGCCTAGCTGCATAAGTTGTCTGGAGCGGCCATGAAGGACGTCATAGTTCATCTATGGCCAGCTAAACCCATTCCGAGCAGCTATTTCGGCGTAGCGCGGTGACTTGTCGATGCAGTGCCCCGAATCGACGCAATCAAGCGGCGGTGTGCATAGAAGGTGCATAGATGGGTTTCGCCCATGTCAAGATGCACTTGGCGAAGATGAAGGCTGCCGAAGTGGCTGTCGAGGGCCCTCCCGGAGGCAAGAACCACCGCACACCGGGGCGCTATTTAGAAAATGTTCTAGAGGGTGCCCGCTTGATAGAGGGTCAATAATCAAAGGACATTATATTCGAATAAATGTACCCTAATTGTCCGGACGTTTTTATTATATATCAAGGCTTTGTAATATATTTGTGCCTTTGTCTAAAAGTTCTTCCCTCCTGTGCGGCCGTTTTTGTATCCCTGAGAGTTTTCCAATCGTCGGCTTCGGCCCCCACATAGATACTACGGGGGTGGTCGGAATAGCACATGATCACACTTGACCCAACGTCTTGGTCCATGAAGGAGGTGTCAGTGCGTCGAAACAGGCAATCGGACTATGTGGCTTTACCACTCTCACTTATCCATAGTAATTTGACGATGGGGCTGGAGGATAGCCCCTGGCATGTATGCGGTTATCCGGATGCGGATGCGTTACATATGTGACCGGAAAAACAGTCCTTTGCATAATACGGAAACAATCGCTAAATATTTTAATATCTCACCGAATGGCTGACCAGCTCTCGCCGCATCATGACAGTCAGTTTTCGGCTTTCTCTACTGAGGTTCCTGACCGGACGAACCAGAAACACAATCGCAGTAGTTCTCCCTTTACTACCCTAGCCGAACAAATAGAATGTAAGGTGGCAAACATAGGAGCCAGGCAACCCAACTATTGACCAAAGACATCATTCGGAGCCAAGGCATATAATGCCAAGCTCCAGCTTTTGTTTGGCGACACATGTGTGGCCATATAGAGCCCCTGGCATTTTGTGCCGAGGTGTGTGAGTGAGATATGGCATACAGTCTATGCATTAGGGCGGTACCGAATAAAATTGTTTTACTAGAATCTGATTGATTCGTTGAAACGTGATCTTACAGAGGGCAACATAATCACCAAGGCCATTTTACATGCCCGGGGTCTAAGAAGAAGGGGAAGATCTCTATACAGGTTCTTTAATAAAGTTTTGGTCTACAAAATCCTTTGGACCTCCTGACGCACATTTGTGCTGCTTTCACCTTGGAGAGAGCGATTCTTTGAGAGGAATGGTCTTCGACTATTATACGAAACCGGGCTCGAAAGGAGTCCTTGTAAGTCCGTTGTATGAATAGGTTTTAATTCACTTGTGGTAAAAGAGAAAAAATAATTAGGTGAAAGGGGGAGGCCATATAGGGTCGAACCGTACTATGGGCCTGTCTGTATTGTGCCTCCGCGGATGCCCAAGGTATTTTGAGTGCATAATTATGCATGCGTGGTACAAATTTCGCGGATGTGTGTGGAGATTGATGGAGGCTAATACTGCTAGTCCACCTCTGGAATACCGAGCTGTCGACTTGCGGAACCGATTGGTCTTGTTTAATAAAGTCCGGCGGCTTGATGGCTGATGAGGTACGCGGCTTGATAGGGCCGCTCTGTACTTTGGCTGCGATGGTCACGGTATGCTCCTCAGTACGGAGGGATCGTTCCATGTTTCCATTGATAGTAATTAAGCCACGTGGGCTGGGCATCTCAAGCTTTAGATAAGCGTAGAGCGGGACCGCATTAAAACGGGCGAAAGTGGTTCGTCCGAGCAGAGCGTGATATCCACTTGGAAATGGGACGATATCGGAGATCAAGTGTTCACTTCGGAAGTATTCTGGCGAACCGAAGACGACTTCTAATGTTATTGAGCCTATGCAGCGGGCCTCCACACCAGGTATTACATCTTTAAAGGTAGTTTTAGTGGGCTTGATTCTTGATGGGTCAATGCCCATTTTACGGACGGTGTCCTGATAGAGCACGTTGAGACTACTGTCGCCGTCCATGAGGACTTGCATAAGGTGGAATCCGTCGATGATTGGATCAAGGACCAGAGCTGCCGAACCTCCATGACAAAAACTGGTTGGGTGGTCCTTTCGATCGAAGGTGATCGGCCAAGCCGACCATGGGAGAGGGAGTCCTGGACTAAGGGGTCCTCGGGCATCCGGCCTGTTAGCCATGGGCAGGACTAATGGGCTGTGAAGATACGAAGACAAAAGACTGCACCCGAGTCCGTATGGGACTCTCCTTGGCGTGGAAGAGAAGCTTAATGACCGGATATGTAGATTCCTTTATTTGTAACCGACCTTGTGTAACCCTAGATCCCCCCCGTTGTCTATATAAACCGGAGGACTTAGTCCCGATGTGACATTCATTATCATATCCATACAAGCTAGACCTCTAAGGTTTAGCCATTACGATCTCGAGGTAGATCAACACTTGTAATACTCATATTCGTCAGTATCAATCAAGCAGGACATAGGGTATTACCTCCATAGAGAGGGCCCAAACCTGGGTAAGCATTTTGTCCCTTGTCTCCTGTTACCATCGACCTTAGATGCATAGTTCGAGACCCCCTACCCGAGATCCGTTGGTTTTGACACCGATATTGGTGCTTTCACTGAGAGTTCCACTATGCCGTCCTCAAAAGGTTTGATGGCTCCTTCAATCATCTACAACGATCCTGTCCAAGGAGAAGTCTTCCTCCCCGGACAGATCTTCGTGTTCGGTGACTTTGCACTACGGGCCAACTCGTTTGGCCATCTAGAGCAGATCGAAAGCTACGCCCCTGGCCATTAGGTCAGATTCGGGAGCTTGAGCTACGTTGCGGACAACCTTGGAGACTCGATCTTTGCCAGATTCGAGACCACAGTAGCCTCTCTCGGTCGCCCCGATGATCATGACCTAAATCTATCATCAGGATGCATCTAGGAGATGGTTCCTATAACCGCTCTGGCCCTAGACCCGGAGCAAGCTGCGCCACCAAAGGACGGGAGGATCAACCCCACCACGGAGGCCACAGATTCCACGGCGTTGGAGCCGCATATAGACTTAACCTCTCATGAGGTCTCTGTCAGCGAAACTCCGTACTCGTCTCCGGCTGTAAGTTCCGAACCACATGAGGCCGCGGAAGCCGAGCTTAATCGTTTATTGATCTTCAAATTCAGAGTCGCAGACATCTTCCAGGGGTCGCCTTTGGGCGATGTGCTAAACTCGTTAAAAAACCTGTCCTTGACAAAGGACTCACAACTGAAGTATATCCGGCTCGGACTAGGGGCTGGCGGAGGAGAATTTTGCTTTCCACCCACCACCCACTTCATAGCCACGGTCGAGGATTTGATCGATACACTTGATTATGACTCCGAGAACATTGACGGTATGGACGAGGATGCCGAAGACAGTGAAGACCCTATTGATACAGCTAATGACCAAGATGAACGGGAAGATGGGCAGGTTAGCCCTGGTAAACAGGCCAAGTACGAAGATTCGGAGGACGACAATTACCTTCCGCTCTCTGAGGATGAGGTGAGCCTCGGCACCAAGGATTTCATCGTGCCTGAGGAACCTCATGAGCAGGAGCGCTTCAAGCGCCAACAAATAGCCACTGCAAGAAGCCTGAAAAAGAAGCAGCAACAACTTCAAGCCGACCAAGATATGCTCAATTATGGATGGACCAAAGTCCTAGCCGCCGAAGAATATGGCCTTAGTGGCCCAGCCAAAAGCTACCCGAAGAGTAAATTGCTACCCTAGGGCGATGACAGGGCACTCAACATCACGCCATTATCGCACAAGATGACAGGTCGACCACAACTTGGTCCGGGTAAAGCGGCAACTCAAGCCAAACACCAGACCGCCCCTCCTCGCCGTAAAGGCAAGAACAAAATAGCTCTAGGTTGTGCACACGACCGTCACTAGGACCTAGGTAGCAGAGGAGGACACCCAACAGCGACCTACGGATCGCGAGGACATACCTTGACACGCTGCGACGACCACCTATTTGGACGTGAAAAATCTAGCCACGCCCGGGCCGAAAACCGCAAATGGACTACATCGGAGGTACGTCGCAGTGTGGCCCAACATAGAGGCGCCGCATACCCTCTTTGCTTCATAGACGAAGTAATGGAGCATCAATTCCCAGACGGGTTCAAACCTATGAATATTGAATCATACGATGGAACACGGATCCCACGGTATGGATCGAGGACTTCCTCCTAAATATCCACATGGCCCGTGGGGACGACCTTCATGCCATCAAATACCTACCACTAAAACACAAAGGACCAGCTCGATATTGGTTAAATAGTCTACCCGAAAATTCTATTGGCAGCTGGGAAGATTTGGAGGACGCCTTTCGCGAAACCTTCCAAGGAACATATGTCTGGCCACCAGATGCCGATGACTTAAGTCACATTGTCCAGCATCCCGGAGAGTCAGCCAGGCAGCTCTGGACTAGGTTCTTAGTTAAGAAGAACCAAAGCATCGACTGTCCGGACGCGGAAGCCCTTGCACGCCACCTCGGTCAAGAAAGACCTATATCCATGACAGCCCTTACCGCTCTAATGACCCGCTTTTGTGCGGGAGAAGACAACTGGCTCGCTCGTTGAAGAAATAGCGCCAGCGACTCGGGCACTTCCGAAATCCGAGACGGCAACGGCAAGCCACGACAAAGTAAACATGACAGTCGCAATGATAATGAAAGATCATGCGACATAGCGGTCAAGACCGGATTCAACAATCCCAAGCCCGGTCAACGGAAAAAGCCATTCAAGGCGAATAGAGATGGACCATCCAACCAAGACAGGATACTAGACTGACCCTTCGAAGTTCACGACCACCCCAATAAAGCAGCTAATCATACCAACAGAAACTGTTGGGTCGTCAAGCAGGCTGGCAAGCTCAACACCGAACACAAGGAAATGGGGGTGCCAGGAAATAGGGACGACGGAGTGGTTTACCAACCAAACGCTGAGGTCCAGAAGCAATTTCCCCCCGAAGATCGATCAAATCCGGAGCAGAAATAGTAGTTCGGCTTCTGTTGCCCGTCTCATATACCCGTTAAAACTATATCACGCATACATAACTACGCACTTAAGATACAATGGGCATTGGCGGAAGCATAATACAGACAAGTCTGCAAGCACTCTGGTAACATTTATCTACTTTCCTTTTTTATTTCTTCATTACCTCTTAAAAACGGGTGGCGCAAAGAAGAAACATTTAAAACCGACTCTATCAGAGTTTGGATCAGTACACTCACCTATGGGGCTACTTCCTTCAAGGATTCCCCTCGCCGAGGACAGGCGGCGCAGATGTGCGACAGGAGGTCCAAAATAACTTTTTTGTAGACCGCACTCTTTTTCGAGCCTGTAACATGCCTTTTTCCTCTACCTTCGACCCAGGGCATTTCAAGTAACCGGGGTCGTGGCCTTTATATATATCAAGTCATCTTTGGCATATCGGTCAGGTCCTAGTTCACATTACCAGTATTATTTATTTGCGTCTTTCTGCAATTGAATACACCTCCTATAGTTGTTTCACAGATATACCCCGGCTTAAACTTGCCAGGGGCTCCGTACAGGAACAATTGAGTTGCCAACAAAGTCCGAACAGGTTTTTCAGCATACTTCGGCGTCGCGAGTTTGGCCTTATAAGCATCAGCTCTGAATCATGTCTTGGGTCAATAGTTGGGTTGCCCGGCTCCTGTGCTTGCCATCCTACGTTCCTCTCTATCGGTTAGGGTAGTAAAGGGAGAACTACTGTGATTGTGCTTCCGGTTCACCTGGCTCAGCACCTCAATAGAGAAAGCCGAAAATTGATTGTTGATGCGGCGAGAGCTGGTCAACCACTCGATGACTTATCGGAATCTCTAGTGATTCCTCCATGTCACACGAAGGACCTCTTTTTGGTCAAATATGTACACTCATCATATGAATAAGCCGCATACATACTAGGGGCTATGTCGTAGACCCACCATAAAACTCCTATGGCTAAGTGAAAGTGTTAACGCCCTATAGTCTGGTTGCCTCGTTCATCGCATTGACACCTCCTTCATAGACAAAGACGTTGGGTCAAGAGTGATCAGATGCTTTTCCGAACACACCTATACTTCCCACGAGATGGCTGAAGCCGACGACTGGAAAACTTTCAAATTATATTAAAATGGCCGCACAGGAGGAACACAAACTTTCGAGCAATATATAAAAGCAGATTAACTATAAAGTTGTCCCGTACAATTCTCATACACCTCACTCGGACATTATGTCTTTCGAGCACTGACCCTCTATCAAGCGGGCAGCCACTAGGACATCTTCAAAATAATGCTATGGTTCTTGATGGTCCTTGCCCTTGGGTGGACTCTTGACTGCAACATCGATGGCCTTTGTCTTCCCCAGATTGTCTTGACTCGGGAAAGGCCATCCGTGCACCCTCGATGCACACCGACCGCTTCACAGCGTCGGTGCGTGGTACCGCGTCAACAAGCCGTTGTACCAAGCCGAAGTAACAATGCAGAACAGGCTTAGTTGGCCATAACCGGGTTATGACGTTCTTCATGGCAGCGCCGGATATCCTATGAAGCTCGGCCCACTGGGACATCTGCTTATTTAGCAACAGGGGGCACTTCGACGCGCTGAATCGTGACCAGAAAAGCTTCTCCATTGCATACCCCTCTCACGCCTGGTAAAACTACGCCGCATCGGAAGATCTCTTTGGCAAGTATAAAAACTCGTCCGAAGAACTCCACAACTAGTTAAGATGAGCATAGTTCGGATCGCCGAACTTAGTCTATAGAAAAAATGGCTCACCAGCCGCAATCTCCCTAGCTTGCCGGATCTCCTCACCGGCGGCTCTGGATTCAGACCGCGCTTCTCTCGCCTCTTGTAAGGCCTTGTCAACTTCAGCCGTTTTGGCTTCATTCTCCTTCTTAAGGAGTTCATAACGGCTAGTAGCATTTTTTTTGTTTGAGCGCCATCGTGGATATCTTCTCCTCGTCTTGATGCCGAGCAGCTCGTTCGGCTTTTAACTCAGTCGATGCCTTTTCGGTAGCCGCATTACTACATTGGGCCTGCTCCTTGGCCCGGGCCAGCTCTGCCTAAAGAGATTCAACGGCGGCAGCACCATCTGCAGCCATGCATATTATAGTATATAAATTTCAGCAATATGCTTATATCACAAAAATGTATGTGAAGGGACTACCCCGAATACATACCTTGCGATTTGTCAAGACGCACAATGATTAACGCAATGTCATCCCAGGCCATATCAAGCTTCCATTGTAGCTCAGCAATATCCGTAGTCTGGGAAGTAGCCAGGGGGGAAGAAGCATGTGTTCAAGTTAATCAGATTAGTCCTTGAATGTTTCTTCTTGATCCTCCGTTCGCCTCCGATGGGAAGCCAACCCGAGTCTCAGGGGAAACTATCTATACACAGGTGTATTTTGTGAATAAAACACAATTGCACATATTATAGTACAAACCTCGAAGCCTCTTAGTAGGTTCGCAAAGGCCTCATCCAATCCGCTCTTCGCGGACTGGACCTTTTCAACCACCGTGCCCGTTAAGGTACGATGTTCCTCTGAGACGGACGCCTGCCGCAGCATGTTTGTCAAGATATCCGGCGCCTCTAGGTCTCCGGAGGCTGCCGTAGGAGTACGGCCACCCTTTGATGGGATCCGTTCATACGTCTCTGGCTATATATCGGATTATCCGGGGCCATCATCATTGTACCCCGGACCCTGGGCCACCGAAGTATCACCTTCGGGTAATGTCTTCATCATCCATTGTACCACTTGTTGGTCGGGGGAGGCCCTCCGCGACGACACCTCTAAGTCGTCCGCCCTGTTGAACGGACAAGCCGGTGGGGGCATCTTGCTTTCCATCATCTCTGGGAGAAGGTCCCCCGAGGAAGAGGATTGTTGAGGAAGACTGCGTGTTGAGGAAGACTGTCGAGGAAGAGGTTTGTTCTCGTCATGAGATTGCACTTCGACGTCCTCCAAGCCCGAGCCACCCACCTGAGGCATCTTACCTCGCTTAGGAGCCTGCTTCTCCCAATCTTCGGAGGCGGCCCTTCTCTTCCTAGGAGGGAAGGAGACCGTGGCCCCCCTTCACTTTTTCTTCGAATGAGGGGATTTTGATTCATCCAGACACAATGTCCGATGCACCCTTGGAATAGGTGCCATCTTTGGTCCTCTCACTCTCTGCCTCGCCCTTCTTCACAGGCATATGGTATGGTGCCAGGGCCAGCATCCTTTAGAACAGGATTCGCTGGGCCCTTGGGCAGAGGGGCCGAACACATAATTAGTTCCGCCTTCTTTGTCTAGCCCTGGACGAAGATAAATTCCTCAGTACCATATTACAGTATGCATAATTACAAAGTGTTCGGGAGCCAAGTGCTTACCGGGGTGTCCGGACGGTTGCAGTTAAGGCTGGCATCTTCGGTAGTTTCCGGCCAATGTTTCCGCTTCTGGAAATATAAATTCCACATCCCTTTGTGTGTGATGCCGAAGAAGTGTTGGAGGATTTTTGGTCCTTATGGATTAAGCTCCCACATGCAGTGAGACCTGCGCTGGCATGGCAGGATTCGGCAAACTAACATCACTTGGATCACGTTGACCAGATCGATGTCTCTCTCGAGGAGGGTTCAGATGCGGCTATGTAAAGTCTGCACTTCATCAACTGATCCCCAGTCAGCCCCTTGTTGACCCATTATGCAAGCTGTAACGGTGGGCTAGGACGGAATGTGGGTGCAGCTACCCACTTGGTGCTGCGGTGCTCCGTAACATAAAACCACTCCCGCTACCAATGATTGGAAGTTTCGGTGAAAGAACCTTTTGGCCAAGGAGTACTCATGAGTTGGCTAATCGTAGCACTGCCGCACTCCACCTGTTCCCCGTCGACTACCTTCGGCTTCACACTAAAGGTCTTGAGCCATAATCCGAAGTGTGGGGGGATTCGTAGGAAGGCCTCGCATGTAACGATAAATGCCGAGACGTGGAGGATAGAGTCCGGGGCTAGGTCACGAAAATCTAGTCCATAATAAAACATCAGCCCCCGGACAAAGGGGTCAAGAGCAAACCCTAGCCCTCGGAGGAAGTGGGAGATGAATACGACCCTCTCGCCAGATCTGGGGGTCGGAATAACATGTCCTTGAGCAGGGAGCCTGTGGTAGACCTCCGCAGTCAAATATCTGGCCGCCCGAAGCTTTGCGATATCCTCCTCTGTAACGGAGGAAGCCACCCATCAGCCTTGGGAGCTAGGTCCGGACATGTTGAGGAGTCTTGAAACGATGAAGTCGAACCTTGGGTGCTAGAACTCGAGGTTGGGAAGGCTGAGGAGAGGTTTGGCATAAAGACGGCCCTTGGTTCCGTAATAAAGGTAGCGGGTATTGAACGCCTCCTCCTAAGCCTAAGAACTTGCCTATTCCTAAGGAATCTTTCCCGTAGGACGGTTGGGTTACCCACGCTCGTATTGATGAAAATCCCGCAATTAGGGGACACGATCTCTGCTTCGACAAGATGTGTCAATGACAACCATGCCCTGAAATGTGGGACGGCGAGATGGGAAATGGTTCGAAATAATGACTGAGAAGCGTGATGTCGCATTACTAAAAGTTGTTAGCAGATTGGATTCGTACAATACTATACGCTCTATGGTTGTATGTTATTGGTCTGGACACAATCAATTCGTCAGAAGACTGTTTTGGAGTTCGGAAGGAGGAACCTGCCTTGCAATGCCGAAGACAGCACTACGCGTCAGATACCTTGTCATTGAAGCCAGGTTGAGGGGCTAACGAGGGAGTCCTGGACTAAGGGTTCCTCGGGCGTCCGACCTGTTAGCCATGGGCCGGACTGATGGGGTGTGAAGATACGAAGACCAAAGACTGCACCCGAGTCTGGATGGGACTCTCCTTGGCGTGGAAGGCAACCTTAACGACCGCATGTGTAGATTCCTTTCTTTGTAACCGACCTTGTGTAACCCTAGATCCTCCCGGTATCTATATAAACCGGAGGACTTAATCCGGATAGGACACTCATTATCATAGCCATACAAGCTAGACCTCTAGGGTTTAGCCAATACGATCTCTCGAGGTAGATCAACTCTTGTAATACTCATATTAATCAATATCAATCAAGCCGGACGTAGGGTATTACCTCCATAGAGAGGGCCCGAACCTGGGTAAACATCATGTCCCTTGTCCCCTGTTACCATCGACCTTAGACGCATAGTTCGGGACCCCCTACCCGAGATCTGTCGGTTTTGACACCGACAATGGGTTGAATTTCGAGGAGACTGACTTGACAACGTAGATGTCCCTTAACGTGCGCTTGCGCTCTCACTTGGGGATAGACATATATCATATTCACCATTTTTACCACGGGGGAAATTTCTTCTGTCCCCCCGTGTTCAGTGGGCGAGGCTCTTCATCGTCGACCTCGCTGGGTGGCCCTTTCCCTTTATGTTCATCGTTAATCTTGCCGGCCTGTTTAAAGACCCAACAATTTCTGTTTGTATGATTGGCAGGCTTATCGGGGGTGCCGTGAATCTGGCAAGGCCGATCAAGTATTCTGTCCAAACTAGATGGACTATCTCTGTTTCCTTTGAATGGCTTCTTCCATTGCCCGGATTTAGAGCCGCTGAATCCAGCGTTGACCGCTGTGTCTTTGGTACTTTTGTTATTCATTCGACGCTTGTGCTTATTGCGTCGTGGTTTGCCATTGCCGCCCGTGGCTTCAGAGGTGCCGAGATCTCTGGATCTATTGCTTCTGCAGGCTAGCCATGTAACGCCCCGGACACACCCGCCGGTGGTCGTTACTCCTGGCGGGATCTAGACTGGCCCCACAGATCAATACTAGTCTTTTCTGCGCACTTTGTCCTCACTCGTGCGCACCCGGGAGCAACTTCCCGGTCGGTCACCCATCCAGACACTACTCCAAGTTTAGCACCCTTAACTTTGGAGTTCTGTTCAAATGGGCTCCTGGAAAAGAAGGAATTCCTTATTGATATGAGTAGTCTATCATCCCTATTAAGCCAGGCTATCACACTTCATTAACCATAAAGTGGCACTTCTCCCAATTCAAGACAAGGTTAGTTTCTTCACATCTCTGCAAAACTCGATCAAGGTTGCTTAAGCAATCATCAAAAGAGGATCCATAGACGGAGAAATCGTCCATGAAAACCTCACAAATCTTTTCACAAAAGTCAGAGAATATAGCCATCATGCATATTTGGAATGTAGCAGGTGCATTACATAAACCAAAAGGCATACATCTCTAAGCAAAAGTACCGAACGGGCAAGTAAAAGTGGTCTTAGATTGATCATCAGCTGACACATGTATTTGAGAGAAACCAGAATAAGCATCTAAAAAGCAAAAATGTGTACGTTTGGATAATCTCTCTAGCATTTGATCAATAAAAGGTAAAGGGTAATGATCTTTTTAGTAGCCTTATTTAATTTGCGGAAATCAATTACCATCCTATTACCTGTAATAATTCTTTGCGGAATCAATTCATCTTTATCATTAGGAACGATAGTAATACCTCCATTTTTAGGTACACAATGGACATGACTTACCCACTGACTATCAGCAACGGGATAAATTATACCTACCTCAAGGAGCTTTAGTATTTCCTTTCTTACCACTTCTTTCATCTTAGGATTCAGCCGTCGTTGGTGATCACGAACTGGTTTGGCATCTTTCTCCAAATTTATTTTGTGTTGACATAGTGTGGGACCAATTCCCTTAAGATCGTCGAGAGTATATCTAATAGCAGCACGGTGCTTCTTCAGAGTTTTCAATAATCTCTATTCTTCATGCTCTAAAAGGTTAGTACTAATAATAATAGGATATATCCTTTTCTCATCAAGATGAGCATATTTAAGAGTATCAGGTATGGGTTTGAGCTCAAACACGGGGTCACCCTTGGGTGGAGGAGGATCCCCTAGGATTTCGACAGGCAAATTGTGTTTCAGGATGGGTTCCTGTTTAAAGAATACTTCATCTATTTTCCTTCTTTCATTCATAAACATATCATTTTCATGGTCTAGCAAATACTGTTCTAAAGGATCACTAGGAGGCACGGCAATAGAAGCAAGACCAATAATTTCATCTTTACTGGGCAATTCCTCTTCACGGTGTTTTCTACGAAATTTAGAGAAATTAAATTCATGAGACATATCACCTAAACCAATAGTAACAACATCCTTTTCGCAATCTATCTTAGCATTAATTGTATTCAAGAAGGTTCTACAAAATATAATGGGACAAAAGCTATCTTGTGGGGAACCAAGAACAAGGAAATCAGCAGGATATTTAGTTTTCCCACACAAGACTTCAACATCTCTAACAATCCCAATTGGTGAAATAGTATCTCTATTGGCAAGTTTAATTGTGACATTAATATCTTCTAATTCAGCAGGTGCAATATCATGCATAATTTCTTTGTATAAGTCAATAGGTATTGCACTAGCACTACCACCCATATAACACAAGCCATGATAACAATGATCTCCTACTTTAACAGAAATAATAGGCATGCCTACCACAGGTCTATGTTTATCTTTAGCACAAGGTTTAGCAATTCTAGCAGTCTCATCACAGAAATGAATAACATGCCCATCAATATTATGAGACAAGAGATCTTTAACAATAGCAATATTAGGTTAAACTTTAATTTGATCATGAGGTGTATAGGTTCTAATATTGCTTTTACCAACCACAGTTGAACCTTTAGCATGATCTTTTATCCTAACAGGAAAAGGTGGTTTCTCAACATAAGCAGTAGGAACAATAGGATCATTATAAGTGACATTCTTTTCTTCAACTTTAATAGGTGCAGCTACTTTTACTTCTGTGGGAGGATGATATTTAAACCACTTCTCCCTAGGGAGATCAACATGAGTAGCAAAAGATTCAAAGAAAGAAGCTACTATTTCAGAGTCAAGTCCATATTTAGTGCTAAATTTACGGAAAACATCGGTATCCATAAAAGATTTAACACAATCAAACTTAGGTGTCATACCTGACTTCTTACCTTCGTCGAGGTCCCAATCTTCAGAGTTGCGTTTAATACTTTCCAATAAATCCCATTTGAATTCAATAGTCTTCATCATAAAAGAGCCAGCACAAGAAGTATCGAGCATGGTGCGATTGTTATCAGAAAGCCGAGCATATAAATTTTGAATCATTATTTCTCTTGGAAGCTCATGATTGGGGCATGAATATAACATTGATTTATGCCTCCCCCAAGCTTGAGCGATGCTTTTTCCTTCGCGAGGCCAAAAATTATATATATAATTGCGATCACGACGAACAAGATGCATAGGATAAAACTTCTGATGAAATTCCAATTTCAATCGTTTGTAGTTCCATGATCCCATATCATCACATAGCCTATACCATGTCAATGCATCTCCCTTCAGAGATAAAGGGAAGACCTTCTTCTTAATAACATCATCGGGCACACTTGCAAGCTTAAATAATCCACAAACTTCATCCAGATATTTTAGGTGCTCATCAGGATGCATTGTTCCATCTCCTGCAAAAGGATTAGCTAGCAGTTTTTCTATCATACCCGAAGGAATCTCAAAGTAGACATTTTCATTTTTAGTAGGTTCAATAGGTTGAGGAGCAACTCTTTGCTCTACTAGTCGGGGTGAAGATACCCCGAACAAGCCCCTCAGAGGATTACTTTCCATAGTAACAAGTGCCAGTAAATTTCAGCACACTATATAAAATTTTCCTTACCAAATTCGACCTACCAAAGGCGCTTCACTCACCGGCAAGGGTGCCAGAAAAGAGTGTTGATGACCCACAAGTATAGGGGATCTATCGTAGTCCTTTCAATAAGTAAGAGTGTCGAACCCAACGAGGAGCAGAAGGAAATGATAAGCGGTTTTCAGCAAGCTATTCTCTGCAAGCACTGAAATTATTGGTAACAGATAGTTTTGTGATAAGATAATTGGTAAAGAGCAACAAGTAACAAAAGTAAATAAAGTGCAGCAAGGTGGCCCAATCCTTTTTGTAGCAAAGGACAAGCCTGGAAAAAATTTTATATAGAGAAAAGCGCTCTCGATGACACATGGGAATTATCGTCAAGCTAGGTTTCATCACGATCATACGATTCGCGTTCGGTACTTTGATAATTTGGTATGTTGGTGGACCGGTGCTTGGGTGCTGTCCTTACTTGGACAAGCATCCCACCTATTATTAAGCTCTATTGCAAGAATCCACAACTACAACAAAAGTATTAAGGTAAACCTAACCATAGCGTGAAACATATGGATCCAAATCAACTCCTTACGAACCAATGCTAAACTAGGGTTTAAGCTTCTGTCACTCTAGCAACCCATAATCTACTTATTACTTCCCAATGTCTTCCTCTAGGCCCAAATAATGGTGAAGTTTCATGTAGTCGACGTTCACATAACACCACTAGAGGAGAGACAACATACATCTCATCAAAATATCGAACGAATACCAAATTCACATGACTACTAATAGCAAGACTGCTCCCTTGTCCTTGGGAACAAATGTAGCTACTCACAAAGCATATTCATGTTCATAATCATAGGGTTATTAATATGCATATAGGATCTGAACATATGATCTTCCTAGACTTGGAGACAAGAATTGGATACAAGAGATGAACTAGGGTTTCAGAGGAGATCGTGCTAGTGAAGATGTTGATGGAGATTGACCCCCTCCCGGTGAGAGGATCGTTGGTGATGACGATGGCGATGATTTCCCCCTCTTGGAGGGAAGTTTCCCCAGCAGAACAGCTCCGCCAGAGCCCTAGATTGGTTCCGCCAAGGTTCCGCCTCGTGGCGGCGGAGTTTCATCCCGTGAGCTGGCTTATGATTTTTTTCCTCAATGAAAGACTCCATATAGCAGAAGATGGGCATCGAAGGGCAACCAGGGGGGGCACGAGGCAGGGGGCACGCCAAGGGGGGTAGGGCGCGCCCCAACCCTCGTGGGCAGGGTGTGGCCCCCATCCGAAACTTCTTGCGCTCAGTATTTTTTATATATTCTGAAAATGACTTCCATGAAGTTTCAGGACTTTTGGAGCTGTGCAGAATAGGTCTCTAATATTTGCTCCTTTTCCATCCCAGAATCCTAGCTGCCGGCATTCTCCCTCTTTATGTAAACCATGTAAAATAAGAGAGAATAGGCATAAGTATTGTGACATAATGTGTAATGACAGCCCGTAATGCAATAAATATCGATATAAAAGCATGATGCAAAATGGACGTACCAAAGGTCTCCAACAACATCGTAGAGTGCGAAGGCCTGATCACCGGCCTCAAGTGTGCGGCACCTTTGGGAGTAAAGCGCCTCACCATCAAGGGCAACTTCCAGCTCCTCGTCAACTTCTCCGAAAAAGTATATGAGCCGAGTGACAAGCACAGGGAGGCATACCTTGAGGAGGTATGCAAAATTGAGAAATAGTTATTGGGCTTGGAATTGCAGCACATACCGCACGGCACGAACAAGGAAGCAGACGGCATCGCCAAAAGGGCATCTCGACGCCTACCTCAGGAGACTAGCGTCTTCGAGGGGTGGCTCTTCAAACCATCGGCAGCCCCCCCCCCCACCACGGATCAGCCTCGTCTCAGGTGGAGCCCCTCTCAGCACCACTCTCGGGCGCACCCGCTTGCGGCCCAACCTCAGGAGCTCGTCTGATCCACGCGCTCGAGCCTTAGTAGGGATGCTGGATAGAGGAGTTCAAGGCGTACCTGCTCCAAGGAACCCTACCGGAGAAGGAGGAAGATGCAGAGCGTGTGGCCCACTAGGCCACTTCTTACTACATCCAGGACGATGAGCTCTACCGGAAATGGCCAAACAATGTTTCTCTGCAATGCATCTCCAGGGAGCAGGGACACGAGCTTTTGATTGACCTACATGGCAGGGAATGCAGGCATCAATCTTCATCACACACCCTCGTGGGCAAGGCGTTCCGCAGTGGATTCTACTGGCCCACGGCGCTCAATGATGCCAGTGAGCTGGTGAGATCCTGTGAAGCCTGCCAATTCCATGCCAACCAGATCTACCAGCCTTCTTAGTGTCTCCAGACCATCCTGCTCTTATGGTCATACGCGGTCTGGCGGCTGGACATCTTGGGCCCGCTGCCACAAGCGCCCGGGGGCTACCGCTACCTCTACGTCTCCATCGACAAGTTCACCAAGTGGGCGGAGGTCGAGGCCGTCCGCATGATCCCAGCTGGCTCAGTAGTGACGTTCATCAAGGGCATCGTAAGCCAGTTCGGGGTCACTAATCGCATCATCAAATACAACGGCTCACAATTCACTAGCAACCTTTTCAAAACATATTTGTGCTAACCTTGGAACGCAGGTATGCTACGCCTCAGTGGCACACCCCAGGAGCAATGGCCAGGCCGAGCACGCCAACGCGGAGGTCCTGAGAGGCCTCAAGGCCAGAACATTCAAGAAGAAGCTTGAGGCCGACGACAGGGGCTGGCTCGACGAGCTCTAGTCCATGTTGTGGTCCATCCGCACCACCGCAACCAAGGCAACGAGGGAAACTCCATTCTTCCTCGTCTATGGAGCTGAAGCGGTTCTCCCTCACGAGGTCAGGCATTGCTCCATGCGGGTCTTGGCGTTTCATGACCCACGCCAGGACGCCTCGTGGGGGATGGATCTCATACTGGGGGAGGAAAGTTGCTGCCAAGCCTCGCTCCGAGAAAAAATGTACCAGCAGGCGCTGCGGTGGTATCACGAGGCGGACGAGGCGGACGATGCCAAGACATCTAGAAGAAGCTGCCTCCTCATGATGTGAGCCATGACGAATAAGGTCGGGTGGGCGCCAGTGGGCGCAGGACGACAGTTTCCTCTTTGGTGCTAAGTAGGCAAGTGCAGGCGCGGAGTCCAGAGGAATCAACCAAAGGTTTCCATTCTCGTGAACAAGACCAAGACCGCCAGGACGGCAGGACGGAGGACATCGCTGAACCCGCCGCGGGATCACGACCCGGAGCTTTGCAGGCGAAGACTACTTTTGTCAGGATAACATGTACTAGTTGTCTCCCTTCGAATTTGGTCGTTGTGGGATCCCTTCCCGCCTTCATTTTGGGAAGAGGACCAAGGCCACTATAAATAGGACATAGCCACCACCATAGGAGGGGGAGAGACCAAATCGGAGCAATTCCATCCTCACTAGCTCACCAGCTCTCTTGAGCACAAGAACACACCTCCTCCCGAGGTTGTTCTGCCACCGTACTAGTTCATCCTCAGCCCCTTGAGGCAAATCCACCACAATGCAGGAGTAGGGTTTTACACCGCAAGGTGGTCCAAACCTGGGTTAACTGTTGTGCCGCGTTTCCTTCTAGTTTGTCGAGCTAGGCCATGAGATTAGCGATTAGGCAGATTGGGGAGGTTGAGTTCTTCGCACACACCCCAGAATTCGAACTTCTCAAGGGTCTGCGGAACCAGAAATCCGACAAACTTGGGACTCAGTATGTTGCTCTAGAGAAGGAGAAGATCCAACTCCAACTGGACCTAGAACTTGCCAAGAAGAACTTGAAGCAGGCTCAGGTGGAGGTGAAGACCATGGGAGGTAACACTTCACTGACCGTGTGCTTTGTGATTTTTTCCTTTCCGTCGTCTGAACCGAGTGATTCCACTCAAACAGATGTGCATAGTGAAAACCGTCAACTCCAAGCGTGACTGAAGAATGTCATTTCTTTAGACACTATGAAGTAGGCGTTGGAGAGGAAGGACAATGAACTCGCGGGGGCGGAGAAGGTGGCTAGAGAGAATACTGAAGCGGTTGAGGAAAAACTAGCTTCAGTTGGCAAGCTTGAACAGGAGAATGCGGCCCTGAAGACTGTCGTTGAGGAGGTGAAGAAATAAGCTGCTCAGCTTAAGGAGGAGAAAATCGTCTTGACCGAAAATGTGGACCAGCTCACTGGAAATAGGGATGAGTTGGAGGAATACTTGGAGGCCCTGCAAAGAAGATGTTCATCATGCTTGAAGGTATCTTTTTAATCCAAGTGAATTCTAAAGAGCTTTGGAAACCATGTCGCTGCTGACTCATCTTTTTCCCCTTTGTGCGGAGTTCTGCCAGAACTTCAAGCAAGAAACAGAATGAATTGAAACATGTATGGACCCCACCAAGTCACTAGTCAATGATGATGCCGCCATGAATGTGCTACAACTTGAAGCTTCTCTCGACAGTGTCTTGGGGTACGTCGCTTGACTGAAGGTTGCACTGACAAGGATAGACAAGGAGTTGTGGCCAAAGGATACACTTCAGAATGACCTCGAGTCACTGATGACTTGGATCAATGAAATCCCTGGTCAAGTGCAAGCATGGAAGAAACCTATCGGCGTTCTGGGAACGGGGGTCCCTAGACTGGCCTGCCTGCGGCCCACGGCGTGGCTTCGCTAGCAGGCCTGTACGACCCATCTTCATCAACATGGAATCAAGACCCTCGTGAGGGGCCAAGCCTCGCGAGGTGGACGACATGAGACCTCCTCAGGAGCGGCCTCACCAGGCTGGCTCGTGAGGGGCAAAGAGTTGAAGGCCAGGGAAACCTCGCAAGGTTCGCATGATGTAAGCCATGACAATTGAGACATGATGGGCGCCAGGCGGGCGCCAGCGTGCGCAGCGTCCTTGTTTCCTCTTTGGTGCTAAGGGGGCAAGCACAGGCACGGAGTATCGAGGAATCAAGCAAAGGTTTCCATACTGGTGCAATGAGACCAAGACCAGAAGGACGGCAAGACGGAGGTCACCATGGAGCCCAAGACGGCATCACCACCAGAGCCTTTGGCAGGCGAAGACTGCTTTTGTCAGGATAGCTTGTACTAGCTGTCCCCTTTCAAATTGGCCGTTGTTGGCTCCCTTCCCGCTCTATAGAGAGGACCAGGGCCTCTGTAAATAGGACTAGCCACCACCCTAGAGAAGGGGATCGGAGATTGGAGCCACCACATCCTTGGCCACCAAGCACAAGAACACCTCAACCTCAGGAGGCTGTTCTTCCCCTTGTACTGTACATCATTAGCCCAAGAGGCAATCCACCACCACCACACTGGAGTAGGGTATTACACCACAACGGTGGCCCGAACCAGTATAAATCTTGTGTCATTTGTGTTGCGAGTTCATCGAGTTAGTTCATGAGATCTTAGCTAAGTTAGCACGTTGATCGATACGGGGGAGATCTTCGCGTGCACCCTAGTGTTCGAACCTTAAGGGTTTTGCCGGTACCCGTCATCCGACATTTGGCATGCCAAGTAGGGGTGCACAGGAGTATTCCTTCCTTCAACTCACGCTCCACCATCTCCACGCCCCCTCCCCATGGCGGGCGCCCCTCCAGCTGGATCTACCGGTGCTCACGATGGCGCTCGGGGGCTCCGAGCCCTTGCCCCCGCCTTGCGACAAGTGCAGTAGCCACCCAAGTTCAAGTTGGAGATGCCGCCACGCTACGACGGCTCGGTGCACCCGTCGGCTTTCCTGCTAGCGTATGAGGAGGCCATCCTAGAAGCCGGGGGCGATGACAAGATCATGGCCAACTGGTTCCCAATGTCCATTGTAGGCGTGCCGCGCGCCTGGCTCCTCCACTTGCCAGAGTCTTGTGTCGCCACCTGGGAGGAGCTGCGCAACCTCTTCGTTGCTCGCTTCAAGGAACCGGCCCCCATCGTCGCAGCTCTTCTCGGTGGTTCGCAAGCACCGCCCTTAGATCGGCGTGTCAAGCCATACCTTCGCCAGATCGGCGCCGCTTCCAAGCACCCGGGGGCTCCGCCGGGCTAGGCTGCGCCTTTGGCTGACCTCACCTTCAACTCGGAGGATCATCCCGCCTCCACCGCCTGCTAGGGTGTGCTCCCGATGTTGTGCACGCCCACCATCTGCCACGTATCCATCACCAAGACACTCGTTGACGGCGGCGCCGGCCTCAATGTGCTCTCCGTTGAGGCTTTCAGCCTCCTTCACGTACCGATCGAGCGGCTCCGACCCAGCAAGCCCTTCTTGGGGGTTGGCGGAGGCCCCGCTCGCTCCCTGGGGCAGATTCACCTCCCCGTGACCTTCGGCACACGCGACAACTACGGCACGGAGGTCATCGACTTCGACATCGCCCGCATTGGCCTCCCGCACAACGCCATCCTCGGGTACCTAGCTCTGGCCCAGTTCATGGCAGCAACCCATCCTGCTTACAATCTCATGAAGATGCCGGGGAGCCAGGGTGTCCTCACCATCAAGGGGGCCGCCAAGGAGGCCCTGGCGGCGCTCAAGCTTGCCCTCAAGGCCGCCGCGACAACACGACCCACCGACGCGGATACCTCCAAGGCCAAGCGAGCCGCACCAACCAAGAAGAAGTAGTTCTTCACTCAGGACAAGGCAGAAACAAAGCAAGTGTTGGTAGAGGAGGATGGGTCCTCAGGGGCAACCTTTACCATAGGCGCCAACCTCGAGCCTGCTCAGGAGGAGGCGCTAGTGAAGTTTTTGTGTGCAAACACGGGAGTGTTCACCTGGGAGCCCGATCAGCTGGTAGGGGTCCCAAGAGAGGTAATAGAGCACCACCTGAAGGTGTGCCCCAACGTATGCCCTGTTAAGCAGAAGGCAAGGCGGAAGTCCATGCAGAAGCAAGCTTTCATCTTCCAAGAAACCCGCAAGTTGGAGGCTGCAGGTGTCGTTCGCTTGGTTCGGTACCCCGAATGGCTGGTGAAACCCGTGGTCATCCCCAAGAAAGGCGGGAAGGAGCGGATGTGCGTCGATTTCACCAACCGCAACAAGGCCTGCCCCCAAGATCCGTTCCCGCCTCCATGCATCGACCAGATCGTTGACTCCACCGCCGAGTGCGACTTGCTATGCTTCCTGGATGCATTCTCAGGATATCACCAGATCAAGATGGGGGTAGAAGATGTGGAGAAGACGGCCTTCCTGACCCCGTGTGAGGTGTACTGCTACACTTGCATGCCGTTCGGGCTGCGCAACATGGACGCAACCTTCCAGCGACTTATGCACATCGCCTTAGGGCGGCAGCTCAGGAGAAACGCTCAAGCCTACGTCGACGACATCATGGTGAAGTCTCGGGAGGCGGGGACCTTGATCCAAGACCTAGAGGAGACCTTTGAAAGCCTTCGCCAGGTGGACTTGTGGCTCAATCCGGAGAAATGTGTGTTTGGCGTCCCTTCCGGCAAGCTGCTGGGTTTCCTGGTGTGCCATAGGGGGATTGAGGCCAACCCAGAGAAGGTCAAGGCCATTAAAGAGATGAGTCCACCATAGACCCTCAAGGAAATGTAGAAGTTGGCTGGTCAGGTGACTGCGTTGGGGCACTTCATATCCAAGCTAGGAGAGCGCGGCCTGCCCTTCTTCAAGCTGATGAAAAAGAAAGGCCCGTTCGAGTGGACCCGGGAGGCCGACCAAGCTTTTCAAGACCTCAAGAGATACCTGACCAGCCCTGTAGTGATCGTGGCGCCACCACCTCGCGAGGCCCTAGTGCTCTATCTTGCCGCCACCCCGCACTCAGCCAGCGCGGCTGTGGTGGCGGTTCGGGAAGAACACCAAGCCAAGGGCGCATCGCGCCGTGGCATGCCTCCAACAGAGACGACGCAAGACCAGACGGGCGCCAGAAGGGTCACAACAGCAGCGGCAGAGGATCAGGCTCGACAGGACGACACCCCCAAGATCGTGAAGACTTCGGGAAGTGACCAAGCATCGGGGGCTCTAACTCCTCAGGAGGCACCCCGGCTTCCAGAAGACGTGAACCTCATCAGCACGCCTACCCTCGTCGAGCACCCGGTATACTTCGTCAGCATGGTGTTGCAGGACGCAAGAGTGCAGTACCCCATGCCTCACAAGCACCTACCCGCGCTCCTAGTGGCCTCGTGAAAGCTGCGGCACTACTTCCAGGGCCACCCCATCAGGATCGTCTCAGCTTACCCATTGGAGGGAGTTCTCAGGGGCCCCAACTCTGTCGGAAGAGTCACTGAATGGGACATCGAGTTGCAACCATTCCAGCTAGAGTTCAGTACTACCAGGGTCATCAAGGGGGCGCGCTCACTGATTTCATGGTAGAATGGACAGACGCCCCGGTGCTCGAACAAGGAGAAGATCGGTCCCTCTTGCTGGTAAGCGAGGCGCCTGACGGCTGGGTCATGTATTTCGATGGTGCCTTCGCGTGCCAGGGCTAGGGGGTTGGAGCAGTACTCATCTCTCCCACTTAGGACAAGCTCTACTATGCCGTGCAGCTTTGCTTCCAGCAGGGCGAGAAGGTCTCATAGCCGGCCTGAAAGATGCAGTAGCGCTTGGGTGAAGTGTCTCACTATCAGGGGCGACTCACAGCTCCTCGTCAACTTCTCCAACAAGGTATACGAGCCAAAGGACGAGCACATGGAAGCATACCTCGCGGAGGTGCGCAAGATGGAGAAGCAATTTTTGGGCCTCACTACAAAAAAAGACACAACCGTGACATTTTGGGCCAAACGAATTTTTTTCTGTCATACATATGACACTTCTATGACGATAATTGTGACAAAACCCGGTATCATCATAGATGTGGTGGGCTCCTACTTCTATGACAAAAAATCATGAAACAAAATGGGCTTTTCGTCCTGGGCGGGCCGGAGACGCAGCTGCATGACATTCTTTGGGCCGTCCATGACGGAAAAAACCATGGTAGAAGCGAGGGGGAGGAAAATTTCAGGGAGTTCCCGGTTACAGTGGGAGGTCGAGGGCCGAGCGATGCGCGTTTCTCTCGTACACGTACGCGCGTGTGTGTGAGGCATTGGCTCTAACTGAACCCGAGCGAGGCGTTGGGCTCTAACTGAACCCGAGCGATTGCACTACAGGCTATGCGTTACTGAACCCGAGCGATCGATCGATGGATGTTAACTGAACCCGATCGAGCAATTCCTTCGCTACCGCTACTAACTGAAGCCGGCATTGCGGGGGGTTTGGATGAACAGTGAGCGGTGGCGTTGCCTCTAGATGAACAGGACCCCGTGGTGTGGTGGAGGGCTGGATGAACAGTAGACGGTGGAGGGGTGCCCATGGAGGGGTGGTTGAACAGGACCCCGTGGTGTGGAGGGCTGGATGAACAGTAGACGGTGGAGGGGTGCCCGTGGAGGGGTGGTTGGATAGTAGCCGGTGGAGTAGCGAGCGGTGGAGGTTGGATGAACAGGAGCCCGTGGAGGCTGGAGGAGGTCGATGGTGGAGATGATCAGCATCCCGTGGAGTCCCGTTTTGCGGTACGCCACACCCCTCCCGATGAACAGGACTCCCGTTTCGACCATAGCGCTCCAACACAAGTCCGTTTTGTCCGTTTTGCGGTACGCCACACCCCTCCCGATCAACAGGACCCCTGTTTCGACCGTAGGAGGTCCGTTTCCTCTGTTTTGCCGCACTCCAGACCCCTCCCGATCAACAGGACCCCGTTCCGAATGTAGGAGGTCCGTTTCCTCCATTGTGCGGTACGCCAGGCCTCGTTTCCATCGCATGTTCCGTCCAAGCCCTCCCGATGAACACGACCACGCATTTCATTCTGACCCAGCTGGTTGGCTCCCACGCGTTCCGTTGCCTCCCGATGAACACGACGCATTACGTTGCCTCCCCATGAACACGACGCATTCCGTTGCCTCCCCATGAGCACGACGACGACGCAGTTTCTCCGTTCTGACCTAGCCATGTACACGAGCCCTGGTCGTACGTATGCGTGAGTAGGCGTTCGAGACCCCTCCCGTATGTACGCATATGTGGCCGTATTTTCTTTCTTGCGCCCTGGCCGTTGTACGTATGTGTACATGCTACGTGCGCGCCTCTACTACGACACGTACGCGCCTCTACTACGACACGTGCGCGCCTCTACATCCACCAGTATATATGTACATACACGTTCACGACCACAATGACAACACTACGTATGCTTCGACCAGGTGGGTCCCGACTGTCAGGCACTTCCTTGCATGCGAAGATGTAGCTGGTGGGTCCCAGCAGTCAGGGGGGCGAATCATTTTTTTTTGCCCGGACGCACTTCCTTGCGTGCGAAGATGTAGCTGGTGGGTCCCAGCAGTCAGGGGCAAACATTTTTCTTTGCGAAATACGATGGCCAGTCCGGTAGGTCCCCGCTGTCAGGTGGAGGAATAATTATTTTGCACGTAATAAGGAGGCACTTCCTTGCTGCGGCCGTGGACCCAGCTGTGAGCCTCTCCACGTATAGTCCATATCCGATGGAAGCCGTTCCTTGACCACGTTGACCACGCTGCGCCGAGAGCACCATGGTGGTGGACGATGGCGAGGCCTAGGAAGGGGACGACGCGGAGCCGGGGAAGACGCGGCAGTGGATGCCCACCCGTAGAGGAGTACGAGGGTTCACTGGCTCACTGCGCTGTGAGGCTGCCGTCGCCGCAGAATAACAGGGGGTGTGGGTGAGTAGAGGGATGGCCTGGCTAGCGGTGGGAGTAGTAGGGGGTGGTGAGGCCTCCGCCGCATCGCAGCCGGCCACGGGAGGCAGGAGCACGAGGCACGACCGGCGCTAGTTTGGGCGGCTGGAGCAAGAAGACCAGAGGTTGAAGAAGCACTACGGCCGTTGGATGGACATCGTAAGGTCACTGGAGCTAGAATCGTGCATATTGACTAAGTTGACAAAGCCCTCCGTCCCCGTCAACTTAGTAGGCCCACAAGTCAGCCTGCCACTACACTAGGTCCCAGCTAACAGGAGGAGTATTCATTTTTTTGTGCGTAATAAGGAGGCACTTCCTTGCGTGCGAAGATATAGCTGGTGGGTCCGAGCTGTCAGCGGTGGTAACATTTTTTTCGCGAAATACAGAGGCCCTTTTGGTGGGTCCCTGATGTCAGGTGGAGGAATCATTATTTTGCATGTAATAAGGAGGCATTTCCTTGCGTGTGGCCATGGATCCAGCTGTCGGCCTCTCCACGTACAGTCCACTTCAAATGCATGTCAGTCATTGACCACGTTGACCAGGCCGTGCCGAGAGCACCAGGGCGGTGGACGACGGTGAGGCCTAGGAAGGGAGCGACACGGAGGCAGGGAAGACTCGGTAGTTGTTTCCCATGCGGAGGGGATTACGACTGTACGAGGGTTTATTGGTTCGTCTGCCGTCGCGGGAGAACAACAGCAGGTGTGGGTGAGTAGAGGGATGGCTAGGCCAGCGATGGGAGTACGGTGGAAAGGTGAGGCCTGTGCGGCAGCACAGCCGGCCGCGGGGAGGAGGGAGCAGGCAGTCCCGCCGGCGCTTGTTTGAGTGGCTGGAGTAGGAAGAGCAGATATTGAAGAAGCACGACGGCTGTTCGATGGACATCCAACAGTCACTACTTGTGCGTCAACCTTTTTTTACGAAAGCCTCAAATATGTGGAAAACAGCATGCAACCCATCTGCCATTATTTCTAATAATTTACAGCCCATTTGCTAATTCTTAAGGATTTTTTGGAGCCCATATTCTTTTTGTTAGCATTACAGCCGATATTGTGGCCACAGTTAAAAAATTATACGAAATTTTGCATATTTCGATGCGGTCCGAACTGTTTTTAATCCCGAAATTTCGACTCACATTCAAATTGATTTTAAAAATAAATATATGTCAATATAAAATCCAACAAATTCTCCATGCATAAAAATTAATGTAATTTAGAATCTCGAAATGAAAAAAAGATATTTGAAACTAATTGCCGATTTGATGTGTTTTAAAAATCTACAGCCCATTTTTCTCATTACTGATGGGCCATTTTCTCGGCCAGCCGAATGAAAGTCTCGTCGTCTTGAAAGATTTCCAGCCCAACGGGCCTGACAAAGCGACTTACTAGGCAAATCACAAAAAAACTGGGCTGTGGCCGTGGATCCAGCTGTCAGCCTCTCTACGTACAGTACTCTTCCGATGGAAGTCGTTCCTTGACCACGTTGACCACGCCGTGCGGAGAGCACCACGGCGGTGGACGATGGCGAGGCCTAGGAAGGGGACGACGCGAAGTTGGGGAAGACGCGGCAGTGGAAGCCCGCGCGGAGAGGAGTACGAGGGTTCACTGGTTTGGCTGCGGTGTGAGGCTGACATCGCCGCAGGTCCTGGCCAGCGGTGGGAATAGTAGGGGGCGGTGAGGCCTCCGCGGCAGCACAGCAGGCCACAGGAGGCAGGAGCATGCGGCATGACCTGCGCTGCTTTGGGTGGCTGTAGCAAGAATACCAGAGGTTGAAGAAGCACTACGGTCGTTGGATGGACATCGTACGGTCACTGGAGCTAGAATCGTTCATATTGACTAAGTTAACAAAGCCCTTCGTCCCCGTCAACTTAGTAGGCCCACAAGTCAGCCTCCCACCAAGGTGGGTCCCAGGTAGCCAGGGGAGTATTCATTTTTTTGTGCGTAATAAGGAGGCACTTCCGGTGGGTCCGAGCTGACAGCGGGGGAATGTTTTTTCGCGAAATACGGTGGCCCGTCAGGTGGGTCCCAGTAGTCAGGGGGCAAACATTTTTTTCACAAAATATGGTGGCCCGTCCAGTGGGTCCCTGTTATCAGTTGGAGGAATCATTATTTTCCGCGTAATAAGGAGGCACTTACTTGCTGTGGCCGTGGACCCAGCTGAGACTCTCCACGTACAGTATACTTCCGATGGAAGTCATTCCTTGACCATGTTGACCTCGCCGCCTTCCGTTTCATGCATGCGTCCATGGGCGTGGTGCGTCCCCACTATCAGCCTCTCACGTACAGTCATCTTCTGATGACTCTCGGTTATTGACCATGTTGACCACACCGTGTCGAGCGCACCTAGACTAGAATGACCCAGAGATGGGGAAGACGGGGCAGTGGAGTCGCATATGGAGAGGAGTGGGAAACTTCACTGGTGGTGCGCGGCAGCACAGCCGCGGTGCCGCCCACGGGAGACAGGAGCAAGAACAGAGGTTGAAGAAGGAGCAAGGTTGTTGGATTAACATCCAACGGTCCAGCTGCTAGAATCATTTGTTGATTAAGTTGACAAAGCCATGCGTACACGTCCGCTTAGTAGGCCCACAAGCCAGTCACCAAATCTGACGGGTCCCAGCTGTCAAAGGGATGAATAATTTTATTCGCAAAACAAGGAGGCACTTCCTTCCATGCGAAGATATAGCCGGTGGGTCCTAGATGTCAGGTGGAGGAAACATTTTTTCATCTTAATAAGGAGGAACTTTCCTTACGTGCGACCACGGACCTCGTGGGTCCCAGCCGTCAGGCTCTCCACGTACAGTCCTCTTCCGATGACTCTCGTTTGTTGACCACGCCGCACCAAGCACAGGGCGCGGTGGACGACGGTGAGGCCCCGGACGGGAACGACTCGGAGATGGGAAAAAGCGGCAGTGGAGTCACAGATTGAGAGTTGGAGAAGGGTTATAACTAGTTCTGTTGTGGCGTGGGGCTGTAGTCGATGGAGAATAACAAGACGTTTGAAGGAGTGGAGGGATAGCCTGGTCGGCGGTGGGGTAGTACTCATAGCGATGCGTGCTAAGCAAAGCCGCTAGCCGCCGGAGGCCGGACCAGGCGGTCCTGGCGATGCTAGAGGAAGAAGACGAGAGATTGAAGGTGCAAGCCGGCCGTTGGATATAAATCCAATGGTTGAGGATGACACAATCATTTGTTGACCAACTTGACAGCGCCCTGCTTAGGATTCGACCTATTGGCCCACATGTCAGCCTGCAAAAATGTGGCATATATTTAACCCATGTTTTCTAGAATGTACAGTCCATTTGGTGGGCTGGGTGAACAAATAATTTCGCGTCAATCGGGCCCATTTATATTTTCTAAGAAATCCCAGCCCATTTGCACTTCCTTGAAATACACGTATTAGGTGGGCTCATTATATATATAATGTTATGTTAGAAGGAGCAATTAATATCAAAGAATAAACCGGAGAGGCACATTTTTTATATATATAATTAAGAAATTAGCGAGTTATTGCTCAAAATAAAAATGAGCGCGTTATTATTAAATTGGTCCTGAAAATCTTCGCAAGCTTTTGTACGCAATCACCAGGATTTTCCTTGCCTGTGAGTCAAAAACAACCAGGATTTTCCTTGCCAACTTCCTTTAAACATTTACTTTTATAAGTTAATAACACGTGGGATGTTTTTATAATGTATATATAAGTCTCTATAAAATATACGATAATAGTAATTATATAAATATTTCCCTAATAATAAAGTACGGATTGACTTTTTGGGTTCACCGTCACAATACGCTTCTTTCCGTGAATTTACGCTTTCAGTTTTTTTCCGTTAGTTTTGATCGACAGTCCGTCCAATTGCTGCGAGGCGGTACTAAAAACTTTGTCCATCCAATTGGTCCACATCCACATTCTCTTATTGGGCATGCACGCATGTTTCGGCCTGCATGCACGCTTCTGTATCTATACCTTACCTGATTTTCACACATGTACTTGGAGTAATCCCACCACGATTGCTTACATGAAAGTCTACCAGTTTATATACCTGGAAAATTGCATATCAACAATGAGCCTCTTGAATCGACAAACACAGAAAGAGAACGAAGGGAAATTGTACAACAAAACGGCAGTCCGGCATGAAGCTATTCAGTCCGGCGCTCGCCGGGGTGAGGAAGCGGAGGCGCAGCGCGCATATGCCTGCGACGCAGCCTGTTCCACATGCTAGCCACCCCTACACCACGCACGACATGGACACGAGCGCCGCGACAGGATGGCTTTGAGGCTCGTGGTGGACCGGATCAAGTGAGGGGAAGGTCGGATCCGTCGGCTTGAAGAGGGAGGTGTGGAGGAGCACGCGGGATAGAGGGCAGAGGAGGATGGAGGCGGAATGCCGAGGTCGGGCTATGGACTCGGAGTGGAGGAGCCATGGAGAGTCCCGGGAGCCACCACGGCAGCCACAAGAGCGAGATGGACCTGGCCATGCTCGGCGGTCGTCAGCCAACTTCGTGTTTCTCTGCTGATGATCCCTGACCACCTGCTGCCCGGGGTCGGCTACATGCTGTTATCTTAGTTTGCTTGGTAGTTTCATTCTTGCATAAGATTAGACCTAGCCGTGTAGATGCAGATGGACATTGGAGGTACATTGTTGGCACTGGCGACTTGGATAAAAATATTTTTGTATGCACTGCGAGTGGGTCAGTCTATATACACTTAAATATTCACATTCAGTTTCCTTCAGTTAGACGACAGCAAGGAGATAATGCACTCCTTTTTTCTGAAAAAATATCATAAGGGGCATCTTTTGGAAGAATGACGAGCCATGTTGGCCATAGTTGGAGTGAAATAATTACAACTTTTTTCTGCCAAATAATCAAATATAACACTGGTTCAGAAAAAACCGAAACCATGAGAAATGTTGTTGTTGGATGTCAGTGCGCATCATATATCCTCTTGGCCATGCCGGTCATAACAGCAACAACTTTCTTCAGGCTGGTGATGCTCATATTGTCAGTCATTCTCACTGTGGTGCCTGAGACAAAAACTCCTAAGACAGTTTGGTAATTTATGATGTTATTACACCGGAGCACATGTAATGACAGACCCCGTAAAGAAGAATAGAATGTAAGTGCGTGCCATATTTTTTCCCAATGCAACACACGGGCCCTTATGCTAGTATATATAATGTGATAGAAGGGAAAACATAAATTGGACACCGCATTACTTATATAAGAGACCTGCATTTTATACCCCATAGTAGGCATACTAACAAGTTCACACACAAATACAACAGAAAAGGTAAACATTCATATCAAACTCAGGTTCACTGGACACGTTCATATTCATAGCCAACATTCACTATAAACAACTCAAAAGATTCATATATACACAAGCTCATCATATCTATGCATCCAAATGATTGATAGATCACACGACAATATTCATACATAATTCACAAAAAGATTCAGATATACACATGTTTAGTATGTTTATGCATCCAAATGATTGAGATCACAGCCAATATGATCCATGGACGAACTTTAATTACCTTGGGTACATACTGGTAAATGTTGTTCAATCGGAGGTACTTCTTGCTAAAATTAGTACTTGTATGAGTAAACTTTCGAATAGTGGCCTCGTGCCGAAGGAGGTTTGAGCAACTTGTCCACTACTTTCATCCAACTAGTTTACTGGCTCATCTTGGTCCTGTATCACGCCAAAATTCTACATTGCAGACGAGAAAGGAGGCGGTTGAGAAAATGAACCACCCAAATTTTTTGTGCTGTTCAACTGAAATGGAGCATCCTTAGCGTGCAGACTGATTAAGTGCCAGATGAATATACGTGTCAACCAACTTG
This sequence comes from Triticum urartu, assembly GCF_056163025.1. NCBI lineage: Eukaryota > Viridiplantae > Streptophyta > Magnoliopsida > Poales > Poaceae > Triticum > Triticum urartu. Next base: position 346,865,376 of record NC_141876.1, on the reverse strand, counting down.
TCTAGAATCTTTAGACTCCATGCCATATAGTTCGCTACCATATGTGCCGATAACCAAAATGCACAAGTTGGGACCAGAGACTGGACTGCGTTTTTCTGGGCTATGCACCAAGCAATATTTTTGGCGTTCACTCTCCTAATGCTTGGAGTTTGACCATTGGTTGACGCCAGTTGATACTCGAATGAATATAGGCACTTCTTGTCAACATCGATGCTTGTCTGAGTGAACTTTAGAGTACATAGCAGTAGCATAAGTACCTGTCCATCTGATCATTTTGTGCAGTTCTACTGAAATCACCCGATGTAATGATTTTGTGCCTGCGATACGACCGGGGTAGACCAGGATAATTTTGTGCATGGCAGGTGGACCAGGATTGTAGACATCCCACATGTCAGCGAATGAAAGTATTCTTTCCGATATAGAGGATGAGCAACGAGTATTCATTGTTTATTTTTGATGAAAGCTATTGTCTCCACTGTTATGACGAGGAGTGTGAAAAACGGCAGCCCAGTGAACTTGGCATGTGCACCACTCCCTCCTTCCTCATGTAATGCCCAGGTTACAGCTTTTTCTCACTTTCTCTCTATCTATTTCCTCTCAAATGTTTTTTACCTTTCTTTTTTTAAGACACAATTGTTTTTATGCCTTTTTTAGAATTATTTTTTATACCTAGGAGCACGTGTAGAGACAGGCTCTTGCAGAGCCCACTCCTTGACTTTGTCAATGCCTCTCTCTCCACCACATAAGGAGTACTACTTGCTATGCATGCATGCGGCGAGCAGCTGGCACCTTGAGGGGCCAGGGCGGTGAGAGCGGGCTCCGGAAGCGGTCCGGACTCCAGCATGGCCCACCTCACATTATCACCATATATTTCTTAGAGTCCATGCGTGGAGGGCGGGCGATCTCTTCTCCCTCCCCCATTTCTCTCTTCTCAACCGACGCCCGCCGAGCGATTAGATTTTGTCTATCGACGGTTTATTCAATTACGGTCCCACGTGTCAGTGAAATTGCAAGACAATGCATGTCCCCTCTAGTGAGTAGCGTGCGAGCCGGACTGTTGGGGTTGCGACGCGTACGAGTCGTAAGTGTGCCGCCTTTTCCTTTAGAACTTGCGAAGTGTAACATTTTCGCGCGATAGAAATCCAGAACAAAATGACGAGGGCGGTGCTTTCCCGCTTGTTAGGCAGGCTATTTCGAGTAATATGACGTGCTACAGTGCCGTCCACTTGCTCCGTTTTTATGTAAGCAAGAGTTTACACTCTTACGCGGGAGGAGTGCGAAATACCGCGGATCTGATTTTGATCGAGGGATAACTGTTCCCTGCCAAATAATGGAGGATTGTTAGCGACTATAGCATGATAGTTAGGGCATCTCCAGCGCTGGCCCACAAATTTACATCGGCATCTGTCCGAGGACACTGATGGATGCCATCCGATGCTGCCCGCATACCTTTCGACAACTATATGAACTAACCGGACGAAATTCGTCCAAACAAAGAAAATTTCAAATTAACCGGATGAAATTCATTACATTTTGAAAAAAAAATCCTACAAACTGGACGAAATTCATTACATATTTGGCACAAACCGTACTAAAACCTACTGTAAACCTAATCTAAACGATCGCTGGTGCCCGACCACCATGTCCAGCCATGAATCCGAGAAAGCCGGCCATTGCCTTTGCCTCCTCCTCATTCGCCTCGATAACCTCCTCCTCCGGAGCACAAGGTTATGAAGATTTCCGCCTCCACGTCGCCGTCAAGCGGCTAATCGGCCGCCGATGTTTACCCCACCAAGCTTGGCGTCGACTGAGTGGAGTAGCTATGGCCTTCCCGGGACCAGAGCGGCGGCGACCTACCGTGTACTACTCTTCCTCGCTGCCGGCTGCGCCCGTGCACGCGCACTGGCTTCGTGGTCGTGGCGGCGGAGGGCGGCCGGGGGGGTGGCGGCAATATCCTTTGTTTGCTCCTGCGACAGTACGTCGAAGAGAGCTTTGGAGCACACCCAGAGCGGAGCCGCTGATGTCCCTCGTCTGCTCCTGCGACAGTACGTCCAAGAGAGCTTCGGAGCGCCAGGAGGCCATGGTTGAAGTGGTACCGACAGAAGGAAGGGACCGGAGGAGAATAAGTGTGGTTCTTTGGCTATGGCTGGGAGTTGGGGTTCAAGTTAATATAGCAGGCGAATGGAAATGAGCCGCGTCATACGGATGGACAACTGGTGATGGAGTAGGTTCGTCGGGCATGAATGCGGACGCTGCTTCAGTGACTTAACTGCAGATGCGTTTGGGTTACTGACATGTGGGCCCAACGGGCATCTGGCACGCATGTGAGTAACACACCAATTGCACCTGCAGTTAAGTCCGGTGAATGCGGCATTGACATTCTGGAGAGATAGTGACCGTTTCAGGCGGGAAGCTTGCGCTAGCAATGCAAGGGGTTTCGGTGTGCAGTGGCACTAAGATCGCTCACTCACGATAGTACATACTTCGTACCATACTACCATAGTACCCTCTCTAGCTTAGGTTGTTTTATAGATTGTCATTGTGAAGGATGATATACATGAGCAAGGCGGTCCGAGTATGACCGTTGGTGTTGAGCCAGGTGAATACATGCTTGGCGTTCGTGTAGGCCTCCATCAAACGTCTAAACAGTAATGTCAGGCACCGCCGGGGCGCGCAGGTGATGCCCTCGCCGTTTGCGTTGCGCCATGAGCAGGACTTTGATTTACAGGGGGACGTGCATGCATTAGCATGCTTTGACAGCGTGAGCGTGAGTGTCTGACGCGAAGTATTTCATTTTCATTTGGCTGACGAGGGTGCGTTGCAGCGACATGTCCATGGTTTCATTCCCCACATACACATAATTTTGGTTTTTACAGTATTTCTTTCTCCATTGACAGGTAGGCCCGCGTAGATAGATAAAGAACATGAGCTGATGAGGCGCATGCGGACTGTTTGACTGGTTAACCAGACAAATACGGACCTATACGCTGAGCCAGTGACCGTATAATCACCATATCTCATATACAATGATCAAAGTGAGCTATCAAGACAAGTTCGATGACCGCCAATGCATTTTACTCGGTAATAAATGACCAGGATTGAAGGGGAATCCAAATTTGCTTCATCTTCTGTCCCTGAGCTCTTGACAAACCAATGCACTATACGATTGTTCGGCCACTCCACCCCAGAGCTCTCACCAAGCGTCGTTCATGCCACCGCGCCGCACACTAACCGGTAAGGCAGCGATGGCATCCCGCCGCGCCGAGTTCCTCGCCGCCCACGACCGCACACAAAATGGTAGGGAAGAGATGGCATCCCACCATGCCACCGCTCGCGACCTCACAACTATATGGAAGGAATTTGAAGATGCCAAGGCCGAATGGGCGGTAGAGCAAGAGGCGGCCAAAGACACACAGAGGGAGCGGAAAAGTCAGAAAGCACTCAAGAAAAGAGATGCCCGCCGCCGCAAGGAAGAAAAGGACGGACGCGCTGATGCAGAGAGGTCGGTGGAGATCCAAGCACGGTGGGGTGTCGCTGACAAAGCCGAGAAGGAGAACGACGGCGTCTGGCCATCATGTGAGAAGTAGTAGTACTAGTAGTTAGTGTGTGTGTCTGTGTCTGAGTACGAGCATGTACCATATCTTCTGATCCTTTTTGGCTTATGGCCAGTAAGGGACTTTTGTTATATGCTTTGAGTAGATTCATGCCATGCCTTTGTTTGCTATGATATGATCCTATAGCATGTTGTTATCTTGCTCTAAACATTGCTTCCTGATGTTAATTCCTGGCATGTTGTTATTTTCACCAAGTCTGTGATGCTGATATCTTTTGCTCTTTTGCCATGCTTGTTTTAACCTGCTCTTGTGTGATTTAGCCATATCTCAGTGTTCATCTTTTGTCAAGCATCTTGAGTAGATCACTGCCATGCGTTTTTTTGCTATGTTGGAGAGCAGTAGCTTAGTTTCTTGTTGCATTCTAGATGGCATCATGTTGTTTTATCGTAGAATTGTGCCATTCCCGTGTTGCTTGCCATTGGCATACCGTGCATCCGATTCCGGTGATCTTTATATCGATTTCGATAGAAATCAACTCATCTTTCCAACGGCGCACTTGGTTTCCCAAGTTGAGGCCTGGTTCAATCTTTTCCTTCTGGAGCACGCATATGCATTGCATATCACATCCCGTATATCATGCCATGTTTTGCATCATGTTGCTTGCGCATTGCACCACGATTGATTGTTGGTCTTTTTGCTTGTGTGTTTTCCTTGGGTAGAGCCGGGAGATGAGTACGTGATCGAGGAACCCGTTGAGTACGCTTACGAGGATCAAGCTTTCGTCAACTCGGAGAACTTTGCAAGAAAGAAGGCCATACCATCGAAAGAACTTCTATCTTTCCTTGCTAGTTGCTCGCTCTTTTGCTATGCTGCGATACCTACCACTTGCTATATCATGCCTCCCATATTGCCATGTCAAGCCTCTAACCCACCTTGTCCTACCAAACCGTTGTTTGGCTATGTTACCGCTTTGCTTAGCCCCTCTTATAGCGTTGTTAGTTGCAAGTGAAGATTTGAGTTTGTTCCATGTTGGAACATGGATAATGTTGGGATATCATTATTATATCTTATTTACTTTAATGCATCTATATACTTGGTAAAGGGTGGCAGGCTCGGCCTTATGCCTGGTGTTTTGTTCCACTCTTGCCGCCCGTGTTTCCGTCATACTGGTGTTATGTTCCTTGATTTTGCGTTCCTTACACGGTTGGGTGTTATGGGAACCCCTTGACAGTTCGCTTTGAATAAAACTCCTCCTGCAAGTCCCAACCTTGGTTTTACATTTTCCTAACAACCTATCACCTTCCCTTGGGTTCCACAAACACAAGGGTCATCTTTATTTTAAACCCCCCGGGCCAGTGCTTGTCTAAGTGTTGGTCCGAACCGAGTAGACTGTGGGGCCACCTCGGGGAAACTTGAGGTTTGGTTTTACTTGTAGGATGTCTCATCCGGTGTTGCCCTAAGAATGAGATATTTGCATCTCCTATCAGGATGTCGGCGCATCGGGCGGTCTTGCTGGTCTTATTTCACCATTGTCGAAATGTCTTGTAACCGGGATTCTGAGTCTGATCGGGTCTTCCTGGGAGAAGGAATATCCTTCGTTGACCGTGAGAGCTTGTGATGGGCTAAGTTGGGACACCCCTGCAGGGTTTGAACTTTCGAAAGCCGTGCCTGCGGTTATGGGCAGATGGGAATTTGTTAATATCCGGTTGTAGAGAACTTTACACTTAACTTAATTAAAATGCATCAATCGCGTGTGTAGCCGTGATGGTCTCTTTTCGGCGGAGTCCAGGAAGAGAACACGGTCTCGTGTTATGCTTGAACGTAAGTAGTTTCAGGATCACTTCTTGATCATTTTAGCTTCTCAACCGTGCTTTGCTTCTCTTCTCGCTCTCATTTGCGTAAGTTAGCCACCATATATGCTAGTGCTTGCTGCATCTCCACCTCACTACCCTTTTCCTACCCATAAGCTTAAATAGTCTTGATCGCAAGGGTGTGAGATTGCTGAGTCCCCGTGACTCACAGATACTTCCAAACAGTTTCAGGTGCCGATGATACCGTGCAGGTGACGCAACCGAGCTCAAGGAGGAGCTCGATGAAGATCGTGTTCGTTGTGTTGTTTCATTTATTTTCGATCAGTAGTGGAGCCCAGTTGGGGCGATCAGGGATCTAGCATTAGGGGTTGTCTTTCTTTATTTGGTTCCGTAGTCGGACCTTGATTGTATTCTGGATGATGTAATGCTATAATTATGTATTGTGTGAAGTGGCGATTGTAAGACAACTCTTTATCCCTCTCTTATTCAGGACATGGATGTGTAAAGATTACCCCTCTTGCGACAAGCCTACTATGCGGTTATGCCTCTAAGTTGTGCTCCGACATGTGGGAGATATAGCCGCATCATGGGTGTTACAGGTCCTCTTTCATCCTCCTGCAGTTGTTCCCCCAGCGCAGCCTGTCATTCATATTGGGCAAGTTCTTACAGTGCTTGGACATGTTCTGCCACCTGAGATGCAACAGACCCGCAGCTTTGCTAGTATGATGCACTGGTTTGACACTATTACAATACCCAAGCCAATTCTGCAACCAATGCTGAGGTATCTCATGCTTTCCAACAAATCATGGGATATCAGTCTCCCTGAAGATGCCCCTATCACACCCTAGCTAGTTCATGCATTAGAGTGTTGCATCATGTTTAATTTCCTAGAAAACTGAAATGGGGATGACAGAACCCCCAGCACCCCCCTAGAACAACTAGGGTTTACTAAAAACTTTTTCAATGAACCTGAAATGCCCTTCTAAAAAGTGCACCCTTTTTGTTTTGGGTTAAAACCTTTGACAAAAATGGTGCACACTTTTCTAGGACATCTTAAGGTCATTGGATTAATTCATATAGTATTTGCATTTGGGCAGTTAAATCTTATAAAATATTTTAAATGCTCAAATAATCTCTCAGTGGGAACGACTCCTATGGGATCACAAGAATCCCTACTACGGTTGCGGGGCGCGGGGTCGTGAGAAGAGCGGATCAAACAGATAGCACACGGTTCGTTTATCCAGGTTCGGGCCGCGAGGATGCGTAAAACCCTACTCCTGCTTTGGTGGATTGTATATTTGTGTTCTTGAGCTAGCTATGGGGCGTGAAGAGCTCCAAAAAGCCAAATCCTCCTCCTGGTCACCTCGGGCGTCCTTTTATAGGAAAGGGGTTGCCACAGTGGCACACAGGAGGTGGAAAGGGTGCGGTGATGTGAGGTTATCCCTCGCATTACATGACAAGGCGCATTTAATGCGTCTTGCCCAGGTGTACTTGCTTTATCGGAGACGGGGGAGAGCCCTTTCTCATCCGTCGCCGCTCCCTCTCGTGTCGACACGCGCCCTGGCCAGCGGCGCCCGTGGTGCCATGTAGGCAGGCAGGCAGCTGAGGTGGCGCAGTGGTTGGTCTCCACGAAGATCCGCATGCCGCCACGCAGGTGCCTGCCCAGATGGTTGGGTCGGCAGCTGCATGCAAATGGCGGTGGAGGTTTGATTGGCGTGGGCCTGATGGTGGCCCTGCGGGTGTTCTTGGCAAGGGCCTTGCCGGGGCCCCGGCAAGGGTCTTGCCGTGGCTCCTGCTGTCATCCCCGGCAAGGCTCTTGCCGGGGGCCTTGTGGTCCTCCTTGGCTAGGATCCCGCCAAGGATCATCATCTTCTAAAGGGTGTATCTGATCTTGAATGTCTTCACAAAGATCTGCATGCCACCACGGGTATGTCTCCCGAATCCTTGCCCCATGGGGGCAGTGGACTCAAGGGTGACTCACAACGTAGGTGTGGGGCCAGCTGCCACGGCAAGGGTCTTTCCGGGTTTGCTAAAACCGCCTCCCAGGAAGGATCTTGCCGGGGGGGTCCGCTTTGTCCCCTTTGCCCTTTGTGGTCTAGGTCTTGGCGTCGTTTTGCTTCTCCTGAGCTTCGGCCTTACCTTGGCTCACCTCCCTTGCCTTGCTCAGTGTGGTGGTGCCCGTGGCTCAGACTGCCCGTGCACAGTTCTAGGGGTACAAAAAGTGTACCCCTCTTTTTGTACACCGACAGGAGCCCCCGGGCCTGGGCCACACGTAAGCGCAATCGCGTCGTTGGGCTAGGCCTAAAAACGGTGTGCGGGCAGGCGGGGCGGTTTTTACCGCGGTAAGTCTCTTCGCTTGCTGCGCTTCCCATGCTTCCCGTGCGTGGCGCGGCGTGGGGAGGCATGTGTGACGTGGGCGGCAGGCGTGGGGCTGAGCTCTGCATGCATGCGTCACGTTGTAGTAAAGGGAGCGGTTCGCGCCTTCCGCATAAACGGAGGGAGGCATGGAGGCGCGGCCCATTTACTGAACGGGGCCGAGGCATGGTCTTCAAGGCGTCCACTCCCCACGATCACGGGGTGGGGAGAGGTCGCCTCACCCGTCGCCTCGCTCATGCGCTTGGGGTGGCGAATGGTGGAGGCGGGAAACCGGGCCGCCGTGGGCTGGGGCGGCGGGTCGGTCTCAGTTCCCTGCGCCTTCCGCGTCTTGATTGGCTGAGCGGGGCGGCCGAGCCCCCACCCCGTTCCTTTATAAAGAGCGGGAGGGGGATGGCGTCCCGCATACCTTCATCTTCTCCTTCCTTCAGTTTCTGCTCCCCCCTTCCATCTGCCATGGAGCGAGGGAATCCTGGTCCTTCAACGGTGGCGGCGAGGGTCGCCGCTCGACAACGCGTCCCTCCTTCTCCTACACCCGCGGTGGCAGAGCCAGCCGCGAGGGGAAGGGGGAGGGGGCGAGGCCGAGGCGCTCGGGGAAGAGGAGGACGGGGCGGCGCACCGGCCTCTCCTCCGCCAGCAGTTCCTCCCCCCATGGAGGGCCACGTTGGGGATGACCCTTGCGTGTTCTTCGTCAGGCTGCGCCGGCCGCCTCGCCGTCGCCTTCGTCTCCTGACTCCATTCGCGCGGGAGATGGAGCTGGATCCGCCAGAGTCGTTGTGGCTGCACATGAGGGGCTGCGGGATCAATGGCACGCGGGCCCGCGTCGACTTCCCCGCCCCTCACGTGATGTATCTCCGTCGGGGATGGAAGATGTTTGCCCATATCCACCGCTTGACGGAGGGGCTCACTCTCCATTTTAACTGATGGAGGGTGGCCTTCTCTCCGTCAAGGTCTTCAGGTGCTTTGGGACCCATGCAAGGTGCTGCGTGGAGAGCTCTTCTGATAGTGAAGACTCCTCCTCGGGGGGGAGTGACGAGGAGGACAGCGGCAGCGATGACGAGGGTAGTAGTCGGCAGGATGACGGGTCCGATTAGGTGTCGGGTGCCGCTCCGTGCGGCACCGGCAACCCCATCATCCGCGTCGCCGGCTCCCTGAACTTCTCGGGGTCGTCTCCTTGGGCGGCTGGCGTTGGGAGGCTGCGGAAGAGGAAGAGGGCGGGCGGCAAGGCCGTCAACTCGGAGTACGCGGGCACCGACGCCTTCTACGTGTGCTGATGTCCCGCCGCCTCGTCTTCAAGCTCTACTTCCGGCGCCGCCATCACCATCCAGCCTTCGGACGGCCACCGAGATGTTCTCTTGGTGTCTTCTGCCACCCGTTGCTCGCCTAGGCGCCCCTTTTGCCCTTTTCGCCTCCTTGACCTGCCTCCTGAGGAGCGGGACACGAATGGTATTACGAGCACCTTATCTCTTTTTAGTTTCTAAGCCTTCGGGCCTTAGCTGAATTTAAAACTTGTAATCCCATCATTCATGTTTTTCATTCCCTATGGACTGTACCTGAGTGGAATGTTTTTAATGAAAAAGGGATGCTTGTCAGGTCATTTGTTTGTGGGTAGAACCCATGACAAGGAGTAAATCCTTGATATCTTCAAGATAAACATTTCCTTGCCCGGCAACAGGCCTTGCCGTCTCCCCACTTCGCTCGACCTTCCTCACGCCTTTGGCGTAGGCAGGTATGAGGCGGGTTCTGGCTCCTTGTTTCATCCTTTCGCTGCCGCGACTACGACCAAACTTGGCCCCTGGAACGAGCCCTAGGGCCTAGAGTTATGGGAGCACGGTAGCTTAGGGGAAAACGAGGTTTCACATACCTCAGTCCATAATGGAATGCATGCTAAGGGATGAAGAATTTATCTGAAGATGCAGCCCCCGGCAACCCTGGTTCGCCGTGGGTGAATCTTTGCTCTTGCAGCCCCCGGCAATGCTGGCTTGCCGGGGGCTAGATGCTGGTCTGTTCATCTTCTTTTCCTCCCCAAGTGGTTCGGCACGGATATCCGTGTGTCCCGTGAACCAAAGAAGAGAAAAGAAAGACAAAGAGACGCACACTCGACCTCTAAGCTAGGGGTTAGTCGCCGCTAAGCACTATCAACCCTAACCAAGGACGAGACTCGACCTAGCATGCATGCTATAACTTAGGGCGCCAGCGCTTCATTTATTTATGCTCAGGGTCTGCGCCTGGCTTTGTACAAAGGGTTACATGCATCATCGGCAATGCTTGTACAAAAGGTGGCTTGCCGTGGGGCCCGGCAAGCTGCGCCTCATGGGTAAAACTTGCAAAGATGCTCAATGTTCTAGGATTTACTCACCAGAACAGCATCTTCAGTCTCCAGGCGGACTGCGCCGGGCCTGGTGACTCGTATTACCCGATAAGGGCCTTCCCACTTTGGAGTCAACTTGTTGGAATTCTTGGCCGATTGAACGCGCCGAAGGACAAGGTCACCTTCCTCAAGGCTTCGGGCATGAACCTTGCGGCTATGGTAGCGGCACAAGGCTTGTTGGTAGCGTGCTTCTCTCACAGCCGCCCGAAGACGATCTTCCTCAAGGAGCATTGCGTCATCTTGCCGTAGTTGCTCTTGCTCAAGCTCATCATAAGCGAGCACTCGAGGTGACCTGTATATGAGTTCAGTGGGGAGAACTGTTTCTGCCCCGTATACTAGGGCAAAGGGTGTCTGGCCGGTGGCTCGATTTGGTGTCATCCTGATTGACCAAAGAACCGTCGGCAACTCATCAGTCCAGCGCCTTCCACTCTTGTGCAGCCTGTCAAAGGTCTTGGTCCTTAAGCCTCGCAGTACTTCAGCATTTGCCCTCTCAGCTTGACCATTGCTTCGTGGGTGAGCAACGGAACCGAAACAGACTTTGCTGCCGAGGTCTTGGATATATTGCATGAAGGTGCGGCTTGTGAACTATGTGTCGTTGTCGGTGATGACCCTGTTGTGTACACCAAAACGGCACACTAGTCCCTTGAAGAACTTGACGGCTGACTGAGCTGTGACCTTCCTCACTGCCTCCACCTCCGGCCACTTTGTGAACTTGTCGATTGCAACGTACAAGTACTCAAAGCCCCCGACAGCACGGGGGAAAGGGCCCAGTATGTCGAGCCCCTAGACCGAGAAGGGCCAGGAGAGAGGAATGGTTTGAAGGGCTTGAGCTGGCTGATGAAGCTTCTTTGAATGGAACTAACACGCTTCACACCTGGTGACTAGTGTCGTCGCATCCTGGAGGGCAGTGGGCCAAAAGAAGCCTTGCCGAAATGCCTTGCCAGCAAGGGCCCTTGACCCGATGTGGGATCCACATATGCCTCCGTGTATCTCCGCCAACAGCTCCAGTCCTTCCTCCCGTGGGATACACATAAATTTCACACCGTTCGGCCTCTTTCTGTACAGGACGTCATCAACGAACTGGTACATGGTAGAGCGACGGGCTACTTTTTCCGCTTCTTCCTGCTCTTAAGGAAGTTCGCCTGTTTGGAGGAATCGGACGGTATGCTGTGCCCACGGTGGAGCCTGGGGCTCGACGGCGAGGACTAAAGGCATTACCTCCGCTATGGGAGCGGCTGTCTCGACAGCAAGAGCTTGACGCTCCGCCGGAGCTAGCCGTCCTGTGGAGATTTGAGTGTCCCCGGCAACATCCTTGCCAGCGGCTCCGGGGAGCTCGGCGGGAAAGTACTTGCCGGGTCCTGATTTCCTCCTCTTGTTCTGCTTTGTTGATGGATCAATGGATGGTTGAGTTAGCTGGAGCACAAAGGTACCTGGTTCCACAGGTAGCTTGAGGGCAGCGCATTTTGACAAGTAATCGGCGATATCGTTCTCTGCTCGGGGAATGTATTCAGCCTGTATACTGTCGAAATGCTCTTCCAGCTTTCTCACTTGATCGACGTAGGCCTTCATCAACGGGCTTTGGTAGTTCTTGTTGACTTGCTTGACGACGAGCTGCGAGTCGCCCCTGACGATGAGCTTCTTGATTTCGAGGTCCGCCGCGATCCTAAGACCGGCAAGCATCCCTTCGTACTCTGCCGTATTGTTTGTTGACACCTCCCTGGGGAAGTGCATCTGGATCACGTACTTGAGGTGCTCTCCGGTGGGCGCGACAAGTAGTACGCCAGCCCTGGCGCCGTGTAAGGAGAAAGCCCCATCAAAGTACATGATCCAACTGCAACTTGCCTCCTTGCCGGGGAGAGCAGTCTCTTGGGCTTCTTCGTTAGGCCTTGCGGTCCACTCTGCAATGAACTCCGCCAAGACTCGGCTCTGAATTGTCGAAGTACTTTCAAACTTGAGGCCAAAGCTGGACAGCTCCAGTGCCCATTCCACAATTCTTCCCATTGCATCTGGATAGTGCAATATCCATTGCAGAGGGAGGCGAGTGACGGCAGTGATCTCGTGTGCCTGGAAGTAGTGACGCAACTTCCTCGAGGCCATAAGAAGGCCAAAGAGCAGTTTCTGCACGCCAGAGTACCTTGATCTAGCTCCCTGCAGGAGGGAACTAACAAAGTAGACCAGGTGCTGCATCATTTTCTTCTTCGGCGGCACTTCAACTGGCTGTGTCGTCTCTGCATTGGTGGTGTCGGGCTCTGTCGCTGCCATTACCTCGTCGTCAACCTCTCTCTGCGCCACCAGTGCGGCGCTGACCACCTGGTTCGTTGCCGCCAGGTATAGCAGCAACAGCTCCTGTGGCCTGGGCGCAACTAGTATTGGCGCGGAGGAGAGGTACTTCTTCAAATCTTGCAATGATGCTTCGGCTTCTGGCGTCCACTCCATCGGGCCCGCCTTTTTTAGGATCTTGAAAAAGGGAAGGGCGCACTCGGCAGACTTGGAAATGAATCTGCCCATGGCGGCGACGCAACCAGCAAGCCGACGCACATCCCTGATTCGCTTGGGTGCTTCAATCTGCTCTTTAGCTTTGATCTTGTCTGGATTGGCCTCTATCCCACGCTGTGATACAAAGAACCCGAGAAGCTTGCCGGACGGGACGCCAAAGACGCACTTCTCACGGTTCAACTTGAGATTGATCTTGCATAGGTTTGCAAATGTTTCTTGCAAATCCGGTATGAGGGTTTCCCTGTCCTTGGTTTTGACCACTATGTCATCCAGATAAGCTTCCATATTTCTACGGAGCTGGGGTTCAAAACCAATCTGGACCGCCCTTGCAAACGTCGAACCAGCACTCTTCAGCCTGAAAGGCATCCGCATGAAACAATACGTACCACATGGGGTGATGAATGCTGTTTTCTCTTCGTCTTCTCTTGTCATGAAGATCTGGTGGTAGCCGGAGTAGTCATCGAGGAATGACAACAGATCACACCCAGCTGTGGAGTCAACAATCTGGTCGATGCGCGGCAACGGGAAGGGGTCCTTAGGACAAGCCTTATTGATATCTGTGTAATCAATACACAGCCTCCACTTCCCATTAGCCTTGCGCACTACGACTGGATTGGCCAACCACTTTGGATGGAGCACTCCTCTTACCAAACCCGCTGCTTCCAGTTTCTGGATTTCCTCTGTGATGAACTCTTGTCGTTCCAAAGCTTGCTTTCTGACCTTCTGCTTGACGGGCCGCGCATGAGGACAGACAGCAAGGTGGTGCTCAATCACCTCCCTGGGAATGCCGGGGATGTCGGAAGCTTTCCATGCAAACACATCGACATTCGCCCGCAGGAAGGTGATGAGCGCATCTTCCTATTTGTCGTCAAGGGTGGAGCTTATGGTGAAAGCACCTCCCGTGCCGTCCTTATTGACAGAAACCTTCTTGGTTCCCGGCGGTATGGCCCTGGGCTTCTTGTTTCCGCCGGTGGAGCTCTCTGGCACGTCCTCGACGGGAGCGCTACACTCCGAAGAGGTGCGTTGCCGGAGTGGGTGTCCGAGGTCTCACCGGTCTTCTTCTTCTTCCCTCCCGGGGTCCCAGCGGTAGGAGCAAGTGCCCTAGTGGCGGCAGCTGCTGCAACTGCTTGCTGGTATAGTTGGTCAGCGCAAATCAGCGCATCTTCCTTATCGGAGCGGATGGTGATGATCGTCACAGGTCCTGGCATCTTCAGGGTGTTGTAGGCGTAGTGTGATGCCGCCATGAACTTGGCCAGCGCTGGGCGGCCATGGATCCCGTTGTAAGGCAAGGGGATCTTGGCAACATCAAACACGATCCTCTCCGTCCTGTAGTTCAGATTGCTTCCAAAAGTCACGGGCAGCGTGACCTTTCCCTTAGGTTGGCTTCTTCCCGGGTTGACCCCCCTAAAACGTGCCTGTCTCTTCGAGGTCTCCATCAGGAATCTGCAGTTTCTCGATCACGGCAGGCGAGATCAAGTTCAGACTGGCCCCGCCATCGACTAGCATCTTTGTCACCTTGAGGTTGCATATTGTTGGTGAAACCAACAATGGCAAGCACCCGACCGCAGTAGTGCGATCAGGGTGATCCTCAGTGTCAAAAATGATAGGTGTGCTAGACCACTTCAGCGGCCTTTGGGCATCAAACGATGGCTCTGCCGCTGTAATCTCTCACGCCCACTGTTTAAGCTGGCGGTGAGAAGTATGCAGCGAGGCGCCGCCGTCGACGCACATGGCCTCTGTAGCTTTCTGAAACTCTTGGTCGCCGGATTCGTCGTCCTCTTCGTGATCGTCGTCTTCTGGCTGTTTTTCATGGCCCCAGGCGGGCCTCTCCTGTTGTTTCTCCTTGCCATGACGGCCCGCCTGGCCATCACGCTTCTTGCCAGACCCCTTAGCACCATCTTGTCCCTTCTCCTTGTCCCGCCTCTCATATTCATCCCTCTGCTTCTCAGCGAGGAGCTCAACCTGTTGGTAGTCTTGGAGAGCATGGCCTTTGGTGCGATGGATCTTGCAGTATCGCTTGTCGGAGTTTCCTGGCTTCTCGGCAACCGCCAAGGCCCGGCAGGCGACACATCCGGCAATTTCCTTGCCGGGGTCATCTGCCTTGGTTTTCTTGGTGGAGCCGGTGTCATCAGTTCCTTCGACGGCAAGCACGGCTTTACCTTTGCGCTTCCTGTGGCGGCGACGGCCCTTATTCGCCGGGGCGGCAGTATCTTCATCTGAGGAGTCGGTTTCCACGCCGGCATCTTCGCTGGGGTACTTCCTTCCCTCTTCAGCCCGAGCACATCTGTCAGCAAGAACATAGAGTTCTGCTACATCTTTCACCTTGTTCATTGCCAGCTCTTCGCGCATCTTGCGGTTACGCATGGTCTGATGGAACGCGCTGATGATGGCGGCAGGGTGAACATTAGGGATATTGTACTGTATCCGGCTGAACCTCTGTATATACTTGCGGAGACTCTCACCTCCCTTCTGGGGAATGACGTGCAGGTCACTCGCTTGGCCATGGGCTTGGTGGCCTCCAGTAAAGGCGCCCACAAACTCATGGCACACATCCGACCAGGAGGAAATAGAGTCTACCGGCAAGTGCATCAACCATGACATGGCGTTGGGTTTAAGAGCCAACAGAAAGTAATTCGCAAGCACCTTATCGTCGCGGGCTCCGGAAGCTTGCGTCGCAATGGTGTAGATACTGAGGAACTCGGACGGGTGGGTCTTGCCGCTGTACTTTTCGCTCACGTCAGGTTTGAAGGTGTGGTGAGTGGGCCACTTGAACTGCCGCAGCTCACGAGTAAAAGCCGGATAGCCTACCTCGTAAGGTAGGCCTCCAGGGCTCTCCGGTGCCAGGTGGTTCACAGCAGGCCCTGCTCGCCTGTCTGACTGGTGGCGCGCTCCGCGCCGGCGCTCGATAGTGGTTCGAGCGTCCTCATGTTCTCGTTCCCGAAGGACTTAGCGCTGGTCACAGTGGGTCCGCGGGTCGGACGATGCTATGGAGATTTTGTCGCTCGTAACGTCGCGACGGGCTGGCGTCCGCAATACCAGGCGAGGAGGAGGCGAGTGCACCGTGGTCGTGGCGCCGCCGGCTTTCCTGCCACTGGTGCATGGGACTCTGTCGGAGCGTCGACCCGGGGGCTCCACCGGACTCGGTTCGTCTTTGTTGGCCACCGCAACAAGGCTTCGGATAGTGTCTCTCCATTCGTCGAGTTTCCCCGTAGTGGGAGGAAAATCGAGGAGCAACTACGCGCGCGCCAGGGCTTCTGCTGGCGTTGGTGGCAGCGAAACCTGCACAGATCGCGACGCGCTTCGACTTCTGACCATGTCAGAAGGAGCTCTATCACGACCCCGCAGTCGCATGCCATCTTCACCAGCGCCTCGGTGAGCGACCAGGTCTTCTACCTCCTGGGAGTGGCGCTCGGGGCTCTTCCCACGGCGACGCCCGGGGTCTTCGGCGTGATTACACCGTTCGTCGCGCGCCTGTTGAGAGGAGCGTGCCATTGGCGCCGGCGTGGGAGTCTTGGAGGCCCTCGCATCGCCTTCGGGCAGGGTGGCAGCGATCTTGTAAGGCCCCGCGCCACCCGCGGAGGGCCTGGCTCCGTCTTTGGATTTGGTGGCATGGGGCCCGTTACCAGGCGCACGAACATCGCCGCCTCCCAAACTCCGGCTGCTGGGACGATGTTGGTGTTCGCCAACGGCGCCCCGGGTCCTTTCTGCGACCGGTCCGCTGCTCGCCCGCGCCGGGACGGGACGTCCGGCTTCCAACGGGCCAACTGCCACCGTCGTCTTCTTCTTGGGCGCCATGACGATGAAGAAGCGTCGAACTAACTGCTAAAGCCGATTCTCATAATTGCGCCCCCTACCTGGAACGCCAACGATGTCGGTGGGAACGACACCTATAGGATCACAAGAATCCCTACTACGGTTGCGGGGCGCGGGGTCGTGATAAGAGCGGATCAAACAGATAGCACACGGTTCGTTTATCCAGGTTCAGGCCGTGAGGATGCGTAAAACCCTACTCCTGCTTTGGTGGATTGTATATTTGCGTTCTTGAGCTAGCTATGGGGCGTGAGGAGCTCCAAAAAGCCGAATCCTCCTCCTGGTCGCCTCAGGCCTCCTTTTATAGGAAAGGGGTTGCCACAGTGGCACACAGGAGGTGGAAAGGGTACAGTGATGCGAGGTTATCCCTCGCATTACATGACAAGGCGCATTTAATGCGTCTTGCCCAGGTGTCCTTGCTTTATCGGGGACGAGGGAGTGCCCTGTCTCGTCCGTCGCCGCTCCCTCTCGTGTCGACACGCACCCTGGACAGCGGCGACCACGGTGCCATGTAGGCAGGCAGGCAGCTGAGGTGGCGTAGTGGTGGGTCTCCATGAAGATCCGCATGCCGCCACGCAGTTGCCTGCCCAGCTGGTTGGGTTGGCAGCTGCATGCGAATGGCGGTGGAGGTCTGATTGGCGTGGGCCTGATGGTGGCCCTGCGGGTGATCTTGGCAAGGGTCTTGCCGTGGCGCCTGCTGTCATCCCCGGCAAGGCTCTTGCCGGGGGCCTTGTGGTCCTCCTTGGCTGGGATCCCGCCAAGGATCATCATCTTCTAAAGGGTGTATCTGATCTTGAATGTCTTCACAAAGATCTGCATGCCACCACGGGGATGTCTCCCGAATCCTTGCCCCATGGGGGTAGTGGACTCAAGGGTGACTCACTCCATAGGCGTGGGGTGAGCTGCCACGGCAAGGGTCTTGCCGGGTTTGCTAAAACCGCCTCCCGGCAAGGATCTTGCAGGGGGGGTCCGCTTCATCCCCTTTGCCCTTTATGGTCTTGGTCTTGGCGTCATTCTGCTTCTCCTGAGCTTCGGCCTTACCTTGGCTCACCTCCCTTGCCTTGCTCAGTGTGGTGGTGCTCGTGGCTCAGACTGCCTGTGCACAGTTATAGGGGTACAAAAAGTGTACCCCTCTTTTTGTACACCGACATAATCATAAACTAAAATGTTTACTATTGGATATATTCTAAGCAGTAGCCATGATTAGTTTTATGATTTTTGGAAATGCCCTGGCATTTTTAATAAAGCCCTGAAGTTACAAAAATAATAGAAAACAGAAAAAAAAGGAGAGAGAGAAAGGATCCAGCCACTTACCTAACGCAGCCCACCTGGCAGCCCACTGGCCGGCCTAGCACTGTGTTGGCCCATGCCAGTCATCGCCTACCTCTGCCAGTAGGCAGAGGAGGGACACGGCGCACGCGCCCGAGCTCGCCACGCCACCACCCAGCTCGTCTGCATCGCCTGGTCACCGCCTCGACGCCGCAAACGCCTCCTCGGTGTCGCCCCGGTCTACCCGACACCACACACTCCCCCTGCTCTCTCCCTCGCTCCCTTGACGCCATGGCCGACGCAGCTGCTCCCGCGCCGTCATGAAGCCTGCAGCCACCGCCATCCACTCGTTGCCTCGCCATGCCAACAAGCTTCGCCGTCGTCCACTGCTTCACCTCGACCGATCCCCGAGCGCTCGCTCGCCCCGAAGACGCTGCACCGAGCCCGTCCCGATCCTCCATCGCCGGAGATCCCCCTCGCTACCTCGACCGCTCCAGCTCTTCCTCGACCTCGCTGAACAGCTCGTTGAGACTGCTGTGAGCTGCTGCCCGTCCTCTCCCTCTCCGTTCTCTCTCTCGTACACCGTACGCACCGCACCGAGCTCACCCGCACCCGCCGCCGCCTGTGATCACCACCGGCGTGACTTCGGCCACGCAACGGCTCAGCCGTCACGTCCTTCTTGCTCACCGTGCCACGTAGAGAACGTAGGAGCTAACCCCACGCTGCCACGCCTGTCGTAGCGATGACCCCAAGCTCACCCGAGCTCTGGTAGCCGCCGAAGTCGTCGCCGGCGACGTTTTCAGCCACCCTCGGTCCAACCACCACCACCACTCGATGCGGGGGAGCGCCCGCATCACGTAGATGGCCTCCACCGCACTTTTGGTCGACGGAACGCGAATCCCATGCTGCCTCGCCGCGTCTGGTCGTCGCCGGCGTTTAAACACCGGTGCTTTGACCCTGCTTACCAGGGATTTGACCCCCCTGAGTCACTGACATGTGGGCCCTGTCCCTGGTCAAATCTAGATTAGCACTAACTAACCCTAATTAGTTAGTTAACTAACGGTGTCACTGACCAGTGGGTCCCACTGGTCAGGTTTGACCTGAGCCGCCTGTTGACCTGCTGATGCAGTGCTGACGCAATGCTGACGCAGTAATGGACTTTTCTAGATTTAATCTTATTCAGGAAATTCCGGAAAATCTTAAAAACTTCAAAAATTCATAACTTTTAATCTGTAACTCCAAATGCAAAGATTTATATATGAAATTTGATCAGAAAAATTCAATCTTTCCATCTGTAGTGGTTTCATGCATGAAAAAACTCATTAACCTTGCTGTTTAGGTGAAACAAGCTAATACACTTATAATACTAAAGAACATAAGCTTCCATTTGAATCTTTAATTCAAATGGACCCAAACCAACTTGTTTCACATTGCATTAGGCAGGACACCTCATATTGCCATGTCATAGCATGCATCATATTGTTGCATATTGCCATGTGATGATTGTGTTCTGTGGTGTCTTTCATGATAGGTTCTGCCTCCGAGGATATCTCCGAGTATCCAACTGAAGGGCAGTACCCTACTACTACTCCATCAGGCAAGCAGCCCTATTGATCATGTCGATACAATCCAATGTTCTCGCTTCTTCTCTCATTTACTGCATTAAGACAACAACGTTTCAAACTGCTGTGTGCTGCGGTAGTTGAACCTTTATCCTCTGCATGACCTATCATTGCCACAGTAACAAGATGAAACCCACTAGCATGTGTAGGAGTTGATTGAGCCATGTATGTGTTTCCTACCTTGTTATGCCTGCTATGCTTAGAGTTGTGTCAAGTCTGGTTCATCTAGGTGATGGGCTAGAGTGAAAAGATTACGTCGGTAATGTGAGGGATGTGTTGAACATGTTTTGGTAAAGGTATCGGTGAGAGGCCATGTAGGAGGACATGGTGGGTTCTTTCATTGACGCCGTCCCTAAGAACTGAGATCTGTATGTGTGATTCAAGAATCAGTTACTACCATACATTGGGCCCGAAACCAATGGGCCCTCTCGGCTTCTTAATCACCGTAGTACTCTGTCCAGGAGTTGCAATTAGTTTCTGGTGTTTGTAGGTTATGTGGTGGCGGCCGTGCGTAGCGCTAACCCAAGGGGTGGGCTATGATGTGGTAGATACACCGTGGCACGGTGTACCGAGTCACCCGTTTGGTGTCTCGGGAACCCTGTTCACATCGTTCGTGGTCGTATGTGGAAACCTCGGCCGTACTCCCTGCGGATGGAACCAGGACAGTGATAAACCTGGACTACAGACTCGTGTGTTTAGGTAGGCCGTGGCCGACACCCTCGTTGGGCTTCCGCTTGAAGGTTGCCGAGTACATGTCGTGTAAACGACGGTAAGTGGTGAGAGCGTGTATGAAGAAGTACACCCCTGCAGGGTTAACATCATCTATTCGAATTTTCCGCGTCCGCGGTAAAGGACTACTTTGTTGCCTATAAAGTTCATAGACAAGTTAATGGTTACTACTAAAAGACTCAAGATAAGTGTGAGTATCGAGGATGGCGCTCTTGTAGGATGACGAGGGAGGATCCCCGGTGGAGTATTGTGTTGGTGATTAGTGGACTTGTGTGCGGAAACTATTTTACAGTGGTGTCTCGTAGGATAGCTTAGCCAAGAGTCAAAGCTGGCTTGCTGCAATAACTCCACCACCTTCTTGAGAATGAGCATGTATAGTAGGATCTGTTGTAAGACTTGCTGAGTACCTTTGTACTCATGTTGCTTTAATTACTGTTTTCAGATGACAACACCGCCTCCTCCGATGGGTTTTATGTAGACCTCGACGTCAATGAGTAACTTGCCACCCAGGTGGTGATTCTGGCCATGGAGGGCCCTATGTAGATAGACAGGCTTCGATAAGCGTTCTTTCTTTCTAGTGTCTGTACTCAGACTTATTTGCTTCCGCATGTACTTGTATGCTTGTATGACTTGAGTGTCGGGTCTTGTGACCCCTACCTGTATGAACATGTTATGTATGGCTCTCCGGAGCCTTTAAGTAAAGTACTTGAGTTGTAGAGTTTTGTTGTGATGCCATGTTGTATTTACACATATCAAGCATATTGTGTGTATGATTGAAATGCTTGGTATGTGTGGGATCCGACAATCTAGTTGTTTATCCTTGGTAGCCTCTCTTATGGGGAAATGTAGTCTAGTGCTCCTTGAGCCATAGTAGTCTGCTACAGCCCGGTTCACTGGAGTCCTGCTAGCCCAGCACTACTGCTCAGGACACTTGACTGGCCGGCATGTGTTTCACTTCGTTCCTATGTATGTCCCTTCGGGGAAATGTCACGCGGTGACATCCGGAGTCATGCCTAGCCTGCTACAGCCCGGGTTCCCCGGAGTCCTGTTAGCCCAGTGCTACAGCCCGGATTCACACGCTGATGACCGACATGCTCGATGTGATTCATGTATGGCTGTCCCCATAGGTTAGTTCCGTTTTGGGTTCACGACTAGCCATGTCGGCCCGGGTTCTCTGTCATATGGATGCTAGCGACACTATCATATACGTGAGCCAAAAGGCGCAAACGGTCCCGGGCCATGGTAAGGCGACACCCGTGGGAATACCGTGCATGAGGATGCAATGTGATATGAGGTGTTACCGGCTAGATCGATGTGACATGGAATTGGGGTCCTGACAGCGTTGGCATCAGAGCCGGACTGCCTGTAGGTTCATTGAGCCAAACTGGTCGATGTCGAGTCTAGAAATGCTTTAGTTATATGTAGGGGAATTTATTGTGGGAGGGAATGTAAGGCTCTTTTACTTCTTTACCTCATGCCCTTTGATCTGAGTCATTCTCTTCTCATTCTACGTGGGTTAAGGACTAGGCTCTCTTCTCTCTATCAGGTTCACGTGTTACTAATCCGTAGTACCTTATAGGATTGTTGTTACAAGCCTCGGTACAGTTTCTACTACTTTTAGTACATTGTCAGTTGAACCAGAACCTTGATATGATGTTGTTGAGTGGTTTTGCAAACTGTTGTGGATGTCTCAAATCTTTTTCTGAGCATTTATAGCTGTTATGCTCTCCGATTTCTCCTAGGAAATTCTAATGTCTTTGCATTATTCTGTGCTTTCAGATGGCCACCCGTTCTTAGAACCAAGTGGTTCGTCTGACCCGGTGCCTCGATGTACCCGGTCACACGGCCATGTTGGTTTGAGTGATGGTCGAGACAGGCTATCGGTGGTATCCGGAATATACCGTCGAGGAGCAGTTCCGAGACTTCAACCAGAGCCAGTACCTTTGTACCGTCAGGATATATCCCTCTTATCCTGGAGCCACTGAACCCCTTCACTGTTCCTATTGACTTGGGGTCACTATTGAGATGTCTGTGCAGGATGCAGCTTACTCAATGATGACTATCATTCGAGCTAGGACTGCCTTGCTTCAAAACACCAATTTCCGCTACATGCGAGCCTCACTCCCTGGAGCACATGGATACTATCAGGCTTTGTACTATGACTCTACACATGAGGAGTCACTACTCCGCACCACTGCCGAGATGCTCTAAGATAAGGACCGTGAAAATCGGGCCTTGCGTATGTAGCTTTTCAACACTCGTTCTGATCACTTGGCCAATTTGACTCGGTTTGCACCTGCTGTGCAGGCAGGATACATGGACATGAGGGACCTGTACCCTGTGCGGTATGGATTGCCAGATTGTATGGAGTGGCATGATGTAGGAGGCATCACCCCTCCTCGTCGTCCCCGTCTGCCACCGTCTGTGGGACCAAGGCCACATCCGAGTCCCTATGGTCCGCAGGCTCCGCAGGACCGTCTGTTCCCAGATGATCATGTTCCGCTTCCAGGCTTTGGTGGTGACTTTTATGAGGATTACTACGGAGCCATCTGAGCTAGTAGTAGTTTCGCTAGTACTGTAATAGTTGTATTCTCCACAGTCCCGCGTGACCCGTGGGATACGACTTGGTGTGTATCACGCTCCGGAGGTGTAGAAAAATAATTTATAGGAGCTTGGAATGCCTCTGATGAGATGTAATGTCTTTCACCGTAGTTGTACTGTAGCCTGGGCTTGTACTAAACTATGTACGGTGTGTATGACCAATGGTATATATATGGCAGTTTCTGTATTACCATGTCGTGCAATGAACATCTTAGCATTCCATGTTATCCATTACATTCTACAATTCCTTGCCAAGTTTGTGCAATCATTGTCTAAACCGTTGTCTTGTTTTTCCTAGGATGGTCAACACCCGTAGCAACCCTGCTGCCCCGGAGCAGGGAGAAGCCAGTGCAGCTAGGGGTGAAAATTTGCCTCACCCGCCTTCTCTGGCCGAAGTTATGCTGGACGCAGAAAGAAACAATCGTGAGACTAACCGCTTGCTGGAGCGGATTGAGCAGAACACTGCACATCATCAGCGAAACGACTTGGTGTCAATCAGTGACTTTATCAAGTTGTACCCACCAATTTTTAATCATTCCGTCGAGCCCCTCGAGGCGGATGACTGGCTTCGCAGCATCACCCACAAGCTACGTTCTGCCAACGATGCCGAAGCTAATAAGGTTACCTATGCTGCCTATCACCTCGAAGGCCCTGCTAGCCTTTGGTGGGAAAACTTTGAGGCTATGGGCCCGGTCGGCCAAATCACTACTTGGGCTGAATTTAGTGAGGCTTTCCGTGAGAATCACATCCCAGAAGGTCTCATAGATCGTAAGAGGGAAGAGTTCTGCAATTTCACCCAAGGCAGACTGACTGTGGATGCATATAGTCATGAATTTGGGAATCTGGCACGTTATGCTCCTGAAGAGGTATCCCCCGACGCTAATAAGCAGGCAAGGTTCCGCAAGGGACTTAGCCCCGAGCTTCGCCGTGATCTTCGTCTACATGAGTGCACCTCTTTCCAGAAGTTGGTCAATAAAGCCATCAGTGTTGAGACAGGCCAGTCTGACTATGACGCTTCACGCAAGCACTCTCGTGATTTTGGTTCTTCATCCGACTCTGGATCTCAGAAGCACCGGGTGTGGATTCCAAGCACAGCGCTGCCACCCAGGTTCATTCTGAGGCCATCCTTTGAGGCACCTCGCCCCAACCAGCAGTTTGCACCGCCTAAACCCTATGTTGGCCCCGCTGCTAATGCTGCTCCACGCCCCAATGTTGTGACATGTTTCAAGTGTGGAGAGCTGGGTAACTACAGTCGAGAGTGTCCCCAGAACAACAACCCCAACCAGTCTGGAAAGTCCGTTGGCCGTGGTAAGCCAGCATGAAAGACATTCTACGCCAAGCCAGCCACCACTGCACGTGGCGATGTCAACTATGTCTCGGCTGAGGAGGCTCATGATGATCCTAACGTCGTCCTTGGTACGCTCCTTGTTAATTGACATCCGTCATCTATTCTTTTCGATACTGGAGCATCTCATTCATTCATATCTGAGAACTATGCTCGATTGCATAACACGACATTCCGTGACATGCCCACTTCCATGGTAATTCAAACTCTGGGTTCCAAATGGCAAACTTCTAGAGTAAGCCATGGGAATGAAATCCTTGTCGATAGACTTGTCTTCCTTGCATCCTTAATAGCTCTCAAGTCCTCGGACATAAACATCATCTTGGGTATGGACTGGATGTCAGCCCATTATGCTAAGATTGATTGCTCTACTAGAACTGTTCAACTTACTCACCCATCGGGCAAGACAGTCAATGTCTTAACTCGAGTGGCCAAGCGCCAGCTTTACTGTAACACCCCGGGCACACCCGCCGGTGGTCGTTACTCCTGACGGGATCTAGACTGGCCCCGCAGATCAATACTAGTCTTTTCTGTGCACTTTGGCCTCACTCATGCGCACCCGGGAGAAATTTCCCGGTCGGTCACCCATCCTAACACTACTCCAAGATGAGCATGCTTAACTTTGGAGTTCTGTCCGAATGGGCTCCTGGAAAAGAAGGAATTCCTTATTGATATGAGTAGTCTATCATCCCTAATAAGCCAGGCTATCACATAATTTTGTTGGGATATCAAACTTGTAATGCCCCGGACACACCCGCCGGTGGTCGTTACTCCTGGCGGGATCTAGACTGGCCCCACAGATCAATACTAGTCTTTTCTGTGCACTTTGTCCTCACTCATGCGCACCTGGGAGCAACTTCCCAGTCGGTCACCCATCCTGACACTACTCCAAGCTGAGCATGCTTAACTTTGGAGTTCTGTCCGAATGGGCTCTCGGAAAAGAAGGAATTCCTTATTGATATGAGTAGTCTATCATCCCTAATAAGCCAGGCTATCACATACACCCCCACTCAGAGGAAATGACATCCTCGTCGGGCCACCGGAACGTTCCCTCTTGGCCCATACGTCTGTGCATCCAGTCTGGTACATGTGCCATGTCGGGTGCCACGACGGGTCACAAACGTCATGAACAACATGACCGCGCACCTGTCCGAAAAACATCCGTGTAACCGCGAGGGTCGGCTTGATACCAACTTGTAACGCCCCGGACACACCCGCCAATGGTCGTTACTCCTGGCGGGATCTAGACTGGCCCCACAGATCAATACTAGTCTTTTTTGTGCACTTTGTCCTCACTCATGCGCACCTGGGAGCAACTTCCCGGTCAGTCACCCATCCTGACACTACTCCAAGCTGAGCACGCTTAACTTTGGAGTTCTGTCCGAATGGGCTCCCGGAAAAGAAGGAATTCCTTATTGATATGAGTAGTCTATCATCCCTAATAAGCTAGGCAATCACATTTACTCCCTAAATGCCAACCCCCTTCCAGACCTTGAAGATATTCCAGTAGTCCGAGACTTCCCGGATGTCTTTTCAGAAGAACTGCTAGGTGTTCCACCTGACAGGGATGTCGAGTTTGTGATAGACCTTGTTCCAGGAACCATTCCAATTTCTAGGAGACCGTATAAGATGGCAGCCTTAGAACTAGCCGAGCTTAAGAACCAACTCGATGAGTCCTTGAAAAAGGGTTTCATCCTTCCTAGTTCTTCTCCTTGGGCTTTGCCCCGTCTCTTCGTTAAGAAGAAGGATGGAACGGATCGGATGGTTGTAGATTACCGACCTGTCAACTTGGTCACTATCAAGAACAAGTATCCGCTCCCCAGGATCAACGATCTGTATGACCAGCTCGCTGGATCCTCAGTCTTTTCCAAGATGGATTTGAGGTTGGGCTACCATCAAATCAAAATAAAAAATGGGGACATTCCCAAAATGGCCTTTGTTACTCGCTATGGCCAATACGAGTACACCGTTATGTCCTTCGGTTTAACCAATGCCCCAGCCACCTTCTCTCGGTTAATGAACTCGGTCTTCATGGAGTATTTGGATAAATTGGTTGTGGTATACCTCGATGATATACTCATCTACTCCAAGAGCGAGGAAGAACATGCCGAACATCTAAGGCTGGTATTGACGGAACTTCGAGAGCATCGCCTTTATGCCAAATTCTCCAAGTGTGAATTTTGGTTGCAAGGAAGTGACCTATCTAGGCCATGTAATCTCTGGTAAGGGTATTGCTGTCAATACCGAGCGAGTTCAAGCTATCCTTGATTGGACTCCACCTGAAACGGTCAAGCAAGTTTGAAGCTTCCTTGGCTTAGCGAGCTATTGTCGCCACTTCGTCGAGAATTTCTCCAAGGTTGCTAAACCTCTAACTGAACTCCTCAAGAAAGATAAAAAGTTCGAGTGGACCCCACAGTGCGAGTTCAGCTTTCAGGAACTGAAAAGACGCCTGACATCTGCTCACGTAATGGAACCACCAGATTTCTCCAAGGACTTTATTATCTATTGCGACGCCTCACGACAAGGACTAGGTTGCATACTCATGCAAGATCGTCAGGTAATTGCCTATGCTTCACAGCAATTACACCCACATGAGGAAAACTATCCCACACATGATCTAGAGCTTGCAACGGTAGTCCATGCACTTAAAACAAGGCGACATTACCTTCTCGGTAATCGTTGCGGGATCTTCACCGATCACCAAAGTTTGAAATATATCTTCACCCAACCGGATTTGAATCACCGGCAAAGACGTTGGGTCGAGTTGATCTCGGATTACAACTTAGGAATAACTTACACCTCGGGAAAATCCAATGTCATGGCTGATGCGCTAAGTCGTAAATCTTATTGTAAGAACCTGATGTTACAACAAAGTCAACCACTTCTCCACGAGGAATTTCGTAATCTTAACCTTCACATTGTTCCTCAAGGATCCTATCCACCCTGGTGGCGAACCCTACCCTTACGGATCAGAACATCAAGGCACAGAAGGTAGATCCGGGAATCTCCCGTATTAAGAGAAACATTAAGAAAGGAGTCGCGAATTGTTTCTCCGTTGATGATCAAGGTGTCGTATACTTTGGAAACCGTTTAGTGGTTCCCAAAGCACGAAACCTGAGACGGCTGATCCTTAAGGAAGCTCATGAATCCCCTCTCGCCATTCATCCCGGTAGTACTAAAATGTATCAAGACCTACGACAGAGGTTTTGGCGGACTAGGATGAAGAGAGAAATTGCTCAATACATTGCTAGTTGCGACGTCTGTCGTCGTGTTAAAGTAGAGCATCAACGGCCTGCTGGGACCCTTCAGCCTTTGGCTATTCCTGAATGGAAATGGGATAAAATCAGTACAGATTTCATTACTGGGTTTCCTAGGACCAAGAGAGGGAATAATGCTATCTTTGTCGTGATCGATCGTCTTTCCAAAGTATCCCATTTCCTACTTGTTCGTGAGAGTATCACCGCTAGCCAGCTAGCTGACCTATACATCTCCCGAATAGTGTCTCTTCATGGTGTCCCATTAGAAATTAACTCAGACCGTGGAAGTCTCTTCACCTCTCGATTTTGGGAAAGTTTCCAAAATGCTATGGGAACTCGTCCCTCTTTTAGCACCGCGTTTGACCCCCAATCAAGTGGTCAAGTAGAGCGAGTCAATCAAATCCTGGAGGATATGCTCCGAGCTTCGGTCATTTCATTCGGAATGGATTGGGAGAAATGCCTTCCATTCGCGGAGTTCGCTTATAACAATAGTTATCAAGCTAGCTTGGGCAAAGCTCCTTTCGAAGTTCTCTATGGAGGAAAATGTCGAACGCCTCTTAACTGGTCAAAAACGGGGAAAGACAACTCTTTGGGCCGGATATGATTCAGGAAGTAGAAGAGCAGGTTCGCGTTATTCATGAGAAACTGAAAACAGCCCAATCTCGTCAAAAGAGCCAATATGACTGTAAACATAAGCTTATGACTTATGAAGTCGGCGAGAAGGCTTACCTTCAGGTCACTCCATTAAAGGGAACCCATCGATTCGGTATCAAAGGCAAATTGGCTCCTCGTTACATTGGACCCTTTCGCATTCTTGCCAAACGAGGAGAAGTTGCCTACCAATTGGAACTACCTCCGCATCTTTCCAGAGTTCACGATGTCTTCCACGTTTCTCAACTCAGGCGTTGCTTCGCGGATCCTATCCGTGGAGTGGACCATGAAACGCTTGATCTTCAAGATAATCTCTCATATCGGGAATATCCCGTTCGTATCCTTGATCAAGTCGAGCTTACCACTCCACGCCATAACATCATGTTTCTTAAGGTTCAATGGTCACACCACACTGAAAAGGAAGCCACTTGGGAAAGGGAAGATCGTCTTCGACTCGAGTACCCCACCTTCTTCCCAACGGATCCTAAATCTCGGGACGAGATTCTTTTGAGGGGGGGTGACTTGTCACACCCTAGCTAGTTCATGCATTAGAGTGTTGCATCATGTCTAATTTCCCAGAAAACTGAAATGGGGATGACAGAACCACCAGCACCCCCCTGGAACAACTAGGGTTTACTAAAAACTTTTTCAATTGTAACGCCCTCGATGCGGCTATATCTCCTACGTGTCGGGGCACGACTTAGAGGCATAACCACATTGAAAGCAATGTCGCAAGTTAGGCAATCTTCACAACATCCCATGTAATATATAGATAATAAAAGGAGAGATACATAGTTGGCTTACACTCGCCACATCAACCAAAGTACATAAATAGCATTACATCAACCAAACACTCATGGCCCGACTACGGCGACAAAATAAAAGATCAACCCAACATGCGACATGGTCCCGATCGCCCCAACTGGGCACCACTACTGATCATCAGGGAAAGACACATAGTAACGGTGTGAGTCCTCGTCGACCTCCCACTTGACCTCAAGCGCGTCATCTGGAACGGAGTCATCAGGCCCTGCATCTGGTTTGGAAGTAATCTGTGAGCCACAAGGACTCAGCAATCTCACAACCTCGCGATCAAGACTACTTAAGCTTATAGGTAAGGCAAGGTACAATATGTGGAGCTGCAGCAAGCGACTAGCATATATGGTGGCTAACCTGTTCGCAAAAGAGAGCGAGAAGAGAAGGCAAAGCGCGAACGAATAACTAGAGGGCAACCTGCGGCAAGCATTACTCCAACACCGTGTTCGCTTCCCGGACCCCACCAAGAAGAGACCATCACGGTTACTCTCACAGTTGATTCATTTCAATTAAGTTAAGGTTCAATTTCTCTACAACCGGACATTAACAAATTCCCATCTGCCCATAACCGCGGGCACTGCTTTCGAAAGTTCAAATCCCTGCAGGGGAGTCCCAACTTAGCCAATGACAAGCTCTCACGGTCAACGAAGGAATAGACCTTCTCCCGAGACATTCCGATCAGACTCGGTATCCCGGTTCTACAAGACACTTCGTCAAGTTAAAACAAATCAAGAAACACCACCCAGATGTGCCGACAAATCCTGATAGGAGCTGCACATATCTCGTTCTCAGGGCACACCGGATGAGCAAGACGTCGGGTAGGCCAGCCCAGAGTTGCCCCTGGTAGCCCCGGACATCGCTCGGTTGGACCAACACTCAGAGGAGCACTGGCCCGGGGGGGTTTAAATAAGATGACCCTCAGGCTCCGGAAACCCAAGGGAAAAGAGGCTAGGTGGCAAATGGTAAAACCAAGGTTGGGCATTGCTGGAGAAGCTTTAATCAAGGCGAACTGTCAAGGGGTTCCCATTATCACCCAACCGCGTAAGGAACGCAAAATCCGGGAACATAACACCGATATGACGGAAACTAGGGCGGCAAGAGTGGAACAAAACGCTAGGCGAGAGGCCGAGCCTTCCACCCTTTACCAAGTATATAGATGCATTAAGATAACAAGATAATATAATGGTATCCCAACAAGTAAATAATGTTCCAACAAGGAACGGTCTCCAATCTTCACCTGCAACTAGCAACGCTATAAGAGGGGCCGAGCAAAGCGGTAACATAGCCAATCAACGGTTTGCTAGGACATGGTGGGTAAGAGGTTTTACATGGCAAATAGGGAGGCATGATAGGCAAGTGGTAGGAATCGTAGCATGGGCATAGCAAAAGAGCGAGCATCTAGCAAAGCAAAGATAGTAGTGATTTCGAGGGTATGATCATCTTGCCTGCAAAGTTGTCAGAGTTGACTGGATCCTCGAAAACAAACTCAACGGGCTCCTCGTTAGCGAACTCGTCTCCCCGCTCTACCCAAACAAGACAAACAAGCAAACGGAACTCAATCAACCACGTGCAAAGCTCAAACAATATGATGCAAACATGGTATGCTATGCGGGATGCGATATGTGATGCATATGCAAGATTTGACAAGTAATGAAGCAACCTGGCCTCAACATGGAAATCCAAGTGTTCCACTGGAAACGTGAGGTGAAATCGCTTGAAAACGATATAAAGATCACCGGAATCGGAGTTACGGTTTGGAAATAGCAAGCAATTCAAATATGGCATCGGTCTGCGGTATACAGCAAGTAGCCATCTAAATGCAACAAGATGAACATGCTACAGCACACAAACATGGGAACAAAATACATGGCAGGGATCCATTCATGATGATTAACAAAATATGAACACTGAGCTACGGCCAATTCATCCATTAGCAGGTTCAAACAAGCATGGCAAAAATGCATTTGGCAAACAGATTTCAGACTGTGAAATTAACACTTGTCTGGAATTTTAGATCAGGTAGCACACTTTGGAGCATGAAAACTACATGCTACAGGACCTGAACATGGCAAAGTAAAGCATGGCATAGAGCTACTCAAAGAGCTTAACAAAAGTCCCTTAATGACCTTGAGCCAACAGGGATCAGAAAATACATTTGCAAGCATGTGAACATGGCAAAAACATAATCAGATCACAGACTTAGTGAAAAAAACTGGAGCATGCAAAAACAGATATCAAGTAGGCATGTTTACGAGCTCGATGCACTCACTACAGAGCAAGTCATCATAATCTAAGCATACACCCATCAAGAATACACATTATACGAGCTAGACGTGGCAAGAACAATAACATAGCATGCACAGATCAACTACAACATCCTCGGCAAAATCGCTAACAAGTAGACAATCTGCCTAGATTCACGAAATGACAAAAGTAGAGCTCGATTGACTCAAGCTAGGGTGCTCCATAATTTCAAACAAAGACATGGATGGATAGATCACTACAAGATTAACAAAACATCCTTACTGATCATCCTCAAAAGAGGCACGGATCACTAGGAAACAACATGAACATATGGCATATTGAGATAAACAGATCAAGGACTTAGTCGAAATGCTAAGTTCCTGAAATCAGCATTTACGAATGCACCACTTTGCAAGCTTGTGCTAGTCACCATACACATCACAAAAATACATGGGTTGCACCTCTGGAAAGATGGCAAAACATGTAACAAAACACATGTAGAGCTCAGAGGCATATCATGCACACATTAATCATGGCAAAAATGACAAATATCTAATTGGAGGAGCAGATCTGACAATTATCTCAAATAGCACTCTCCCAAGAGTATTTCGGGCATCAAGATGAACTCAAATGAAAATGATGCAATGAGATGAAATGATGTACTCTCTGAGGCGCACATTTTGATATGATATATGCCCAAAACGGAGCTACGGATAGGGAGTTACGATGCGATGAACATAGCCAAATGATTAGGGTTTCAGGCAAAAAGTCAACCGAGGCAAAATGGATCTGGATCTGGATCTCGCCGGAGCACGCAAAACGAGGTTCGCCGGGGTCGGTGCCGGAGCGTCGCCGGACTAGAAGGAGGCACGCCGGCCGGACTTGCCGGTCCTGGGGGGCGGCGCGGACGACGAGGGGGCGGCGGACGACGGTGGGCGGCACTCGGCGGCCGGGCGGCGAGGCGCGCGGGCGGGGCGGCGCGCCGGAGCGGCGGCCGGTGGCGGAGGTGCGGCGGCTCGGCGCCGGAACTGGGGAAGAGGCAGCGCGGCGGGGCGCGCTGGCGGGGCCCGGTCGGATGGAGGAGAGGGCCGGCCACGGGCCCTCGTGGGCCGGCGGCGGCCGGCGGCGAAGTGGGCACGGGGGCGCCACGTGGCGAGCGGCTATTGGCGCGGGTCGGCGGACGGACGTGTCCGGCTAGACTTCGGACATGCCTGGCGGCTGTGGAGGATGGATCTAGGGTTAGGGGGAGAGTGGAACCGCGAATTTCGGATGGGGGGTGTATATATAGGCATAGAGGGAGCTAGGAGTGTCCAAATGAGGTGCGGTTTTCGGCCACGCGATCGTGATCGAACGCTCTAGATGATGGAGAGGGTTTTGGTGGGTTTTGGCCCAAATTGGAGGGGTGTTGGGCTGCAACACACACGAGGCCTTTTCGGTCCCTCAGTTAACCGTTGGAGCATCAAACGAAGTCCAAATGGTATGAA
This sequence comes from Triticum urartu, assembly GCF_056163025.1. Classification (NCBI taxonomy): domain Eukaryota; kingdom Viridiplantae; phylum Streptophyta; class Magnoliopsida; order Poales; family Poaceae; genus Triticum; species Triticum urartu. The sequence continues at coordinate 346,832,943 of NC_141876.1, read as the reverse complement.
ACTTGACAGGCGGTCTACCGGTAGTAAACCAAGGCCGCTTGGCAAGTCTCGGTCCAATCCGGAAATGTTTAATCCCCACACACGAAAGAAATGTAGAAATGACCACCGGAGGAGAACGGAGTGCCAGAATGCAAAACGGACAACGGGGAAAATGCTCGAATGCATGAGACGAACACGTATGCAAATGCAATGCACATGATGACATGATATGAGATGCATGACAACGGTAACAACACACAGAGACAAAAACCCGAACCCGAGAAAATAAAATAACTTAACGCCGAAAACGGCAAGAGTTGGATTACATATTGGGGAAATCATATCCGGGGTGTTACAACACTCCACCACTACGAAAGGATCTCGTCCCGAGATCCAGGACTGAAAGAACGCCGGGTATTCAGAACGGAGGTGATCCTCGCGTTCCCAGGTAGCTTCACGGTCGGAATGGTGTGACCACTTGACTTTGAGGAATTTGATTGACTTGTTGCGAGTCTTGCGTTCAGTCTCTTCAAGAATAGCAACAGGGTGCTCACGATAAGAGAGATCTTGTTGGAGCTCAATGTCCTCGAAGTTGATGGTGCGGTCGGGAGTCTTGAGGCACTTTCGGAGCTGAGAGACATGGAACACGTCATGCACATTTGCAAAGTTTGAAGGAAGCTCGAGTTGATAGGCGAGATCGCCTCTCTTGCTGACAATCTTGAAAGGTCCCACGTATCTAGGGGCAAGCTTCCCTTTGATACCGAAGCGACGAGTACCTTTCATTGGAGAGACGCGGAGGTAAACATGATCTCCGATGTCGAAAGCCTAATCACATTGCTTACTATCATAGTAGCTCTTCTGGCGGGATTGGGATGCTTTGAGGTTATCTCGAATGACTTTGCACATCTCCTCTGCCTCTGTGATTAAGTCATTTCCCAGAAGTTGACGTTCGCCGGTTTCAAACCAGTTGAGAGGGGTATGACACTTCCTTCCATACAAAATTTCAAATGGGGCCTTTCCCGAACTTGCTTGAAAACTGTTGTTGTAGGAGAATTCAGCATATGGAAGACAATCCTCCCACTTCATGCCGAAGGAGATCACACAAGCCCTGAGCATATCTTCAAGAATCTGATTAACACGCTCGACTTGACCGCTAGTTTGAGGATGGAAAGCTGTGCTGAAGCGGATGTTGGTTCCCATGGCCTTCTGAAAAAGAATCCCAAAACATGGAGGTAAAGATGCTACCACGGTCTGAAGAGATCACCTGTGGAATACCGTGCAGAGAGACAATTCGAGAGGTATAGAGCTCCGCCAATTGAGCTGCAGTGATTGACTCTTTGATAGGCAGAAAGTGAGCCACTTTAGTGAGTTTGTCGATGACAACGAATATAGCATGATTGCCACGTTTGGACTTTGGAAACCCAGTCACGAAGTCCATCTCAATGTGGTCAAACCTCCATTCTGGAATGGCAAGAGGTTGGAGGAGACCAGCTGGCCTTTGGTGTTCTGCCTTCACTCTTCTGCAGACATCACATTCATTCATGAACTAAGCAATCCCGCACTTCATTCGAGTCCACCAATAAGCCTGCTTGAGGTCCTAATACATCTTCGTGCTCCCAGGGTGGATGGAGAGGAGAGAATTGTGAGCCTCGTTCATGATCACTTTACGAAGGTCACCTTTGGGCACAACAATACGATCCTCGAAGAAGAGAGTATCCTTGTCATCAAGGCGGTATCACTTGTACTTGGGTTGACTCTTGGCAATCCCAATCTTCACCTTTTTCACCATAGCATCAAGAAGCTGGGTTTGGCGAATCTGGTCTTCCAAGGTAGGAGAGACTTGAAGGTCAGCGAGGAAACCTTGAGGAACAACTTGCAGATTAAGTTTGCGGAAAGCTTCACCAAGCTCGGGTTGATAAGGCTTGAGAATCAGACTGTTGCAATAAGCCTTCCTGCTCAATGCGTCAGCAATCACATTGGCCTTGCCTGGAGTATACTCTATACTTGGATTATACTCTTGAATCATTTCGACCCATCGAGTCTGCCTGAGGTTGAGATTAGGCTGAGTGAAGATGTACTTGAGACTCTTGTGATCAGTAAAAATGTCCACTTTTCTTCCCAATAAGAGATGTCTCCAAGTCAAAAGAGCATGCACGACTGCCGCCAATTCAAGGTCATGAGTGGGGTAGTTCTTCTCGTTGGGCTTCAACTGGCGAGAGGTATAAGCCACAACTTTCTTCTCTTGCATCAATACTGCACCAAGACCTTGGAGAGAGGCATCGCAAAAGACCTCGTACGGTTTGGATTCATCAGGAGGAGTCAGAACTGGAGCAGTGACCAATTTCTCTTTCAAAGTGTTGAAAGCAATGTCACACTCCGGAGAACAAATGTACTTGACGTGCTTCTGGAGAAGATTTGAGAGAGGCTTCGCGATCTTAGAAATGTTTTCAACGAATCTTCGGCAATAGCTTGCGAGACCGAGGAAGCTACGGAGTTGCTTCACGTTCTGAGGTGGTTCCCAATTCACAATTGCAGACACCTTCTCAGGATTCACCGCAATGCCCTTGGCAGAGATGATATGACCAAGATAAAGAATCTCATCGAGCCAAAATTCGCACTTGGAGAACTTGGCGTAGAACTGGTGTTCCCTGAGCTTATCGAGTACCAAATGCAAGTGCTGCGCATGATCTTCCTTGTTCTTCAAAAAGACCAGAATGTCGTCGAGATAGACCAAAACGAAGTCATTGGTGTAGGCATTGAAGATGAAGTTCATCATGCGAGAGAAAGTCGGAGGAGCGTTGACGAGGCCAAAAGACATGACAGTGTATTCATATGAACCAAAGCTTGTCCTGAAAGCCGTCTTGGGAATATCGTGCTCACGGATTCGAATCTGATGATAACCCATACGGAGATCAAGCTTGGAGAATACTTGGGCACCTTTGAGATGTTCGAACAGCTCGTTGATGTTGGGAAGTTGGTATTTGTTCTTGATGGTCTTCTTGTTCAATGGACGGTAATCAACACAAAGTCGGTCCGTTCCATCCTTCTTCTTCACAAAAAGAACACCACAACCCCACGGAGAAGAACTAGGTCGGATGAGACCCATTCTCTCTTGAACATCGAGTTGCTTCTTCAGCTCCTTCAACTCTTCAGGTCCGAACTTGTAAGGACGCCTGCACACTGGTTCCGTGCCAGGCTCAAGATCAATGATGAATTCAACTGGCCGGTGCGGAGGCATTCCTAGAAGCTCTTCTGGAAAGACGTCTTGATATTCGCAAACGACTGGAATTTGCGAGATAGCATCCACTTCACCCTTCTCATTGAGAGAAAACAGGCGGATGGTATCATCACGAGTGGCAAAGACAATTACATCCTCAGACGAATGAGTCAATTGAATCTGCCTGGCTGCACAATCGAGATGCGCCTTGTGCTTAGAAAGCCAATCCATCACAAGAATAAGATCAATATCTGAGTTACCAAGAACCATTGGGGAAGAAAGGAACTTGTAATCGCCCAACGTGATAGTAACATACGGAGCCAACATTTTTGGTGTTCATGAACAAACCCGGAGAAGAAACCGCTATCGGCTTAGGCAAATCAATAGTATGCACGTCATGCATGGATGCAAAAGGCTTCGATAAAAATGATAAAGATGCACCAGTGTCAAAAAGAACTCTTGCGGGAATGTCATTAACAGGAAGGTTACCCATAATCACATCTGGCGAGTCCTCTGCCTGAGCTGCATTCAGCAAGTTGACCTTGGCGGACTTGGTGTTATGCTTGACCATAGCTGTACTTGCCGATCTCACAAGAGGAGGAGGAGGGAGACGCCTCTGGTTGAAGCACTTGTTGGCATAGTGACCCTTCTGTTGGCACTTGTTGCACATGACCTCTGAAAGCGGACGGTGATACGGAGCACTCGATCTTGGAGCTTGAGACGAAGTCTTGTTCTGAAAGCCAGGGTTGGGTGGGTGGGAAGATCTAGTGCCACCTTTGCTCTTCTGATACGGCTGACGGAACGGAGGAGGAGGAAGCCAATACATCTGCTGCTTGGCCACTTGAGTAGAGGAAGAAGGAGTAGCATCTCTGACTCGCTTCTTGGAAGCATCACACCTCAGTTGAGCAGCCTCTTGCTTCAATGCCATGTTGTAGAACTCGTCGTACCTCAAGGGTTCAAAGAGAACAAGAGCTAGCTGGATTTCTTCTCTGAGACCACCCCTGAACTCGTATATCATGCTCTTCTCATCAGGGACGTCCTACTTAGCAAAGCAGGCGAGCTTCTAAAACAACTTGTTGTAGTCATAGACAGACAAAGAGCCTTGCTTCAGGTTGCGGAATTCCTCACGCTTGCTTTCAACCACGCTCTGAGGAATATGATGAGCTTTAAAGTCTTGACGGAATTCATCCCAGGTAATCACACGGCCACCTCTGGAATCCTTGTACTGCTGGAACCATTCTACAGCTTGGTCTTTGAGTTGGAAGGAAGCGAACTTGACAAAGTCCTCAGGCCTGACGTTACTGCACTCGAAATGCTTGCACAGATCCACGAGCCAATCGTCAGCATCAGTTGCCTCAACACAATTGTTGAAAGTCTTTGGCCCGTTAGCAAGGAACTGGTTGAGTGTAGCAAAGTGATTCTGATTGTTGCCTTGGTTGCCTTGGTTCGCTTGATTGCGCTCTTGAAGAATTTGCATGATCAACTGTGTGTTTGCATTGGTTGCGGCCATCACAGCTTGCCAAGCCTCCGGAGGAGGAGGAGGAGGTGGCGGATCTTGATTCTGATTCTGATTGGTGCTCTTAGCGGGAGCCATCTTGAAGAGGGTGACAACCGTTAGCACATTGATAGATAAAATGAAGCTGAATCAAACGGGTTGAAATTGCAACATATAGTCTTCATGTCCGAACAAAATGAACGAATGCATTCCACTTGAAATGCTCACATATCCATAAATTGAGAAGCCACTTAGAATTTAGGTAGAGGAATAAATCAACAAGGTACGGATCAAGAACGAATACTCGGTAAGAAATCCCAATCTCAGACCAAATATCCGTGGAAGAAGAACTAGAGCTACAAGAATTCCCACCTATGAAACTCCCGAACCTTTCCGGTTATGCAATCAGGTGTTGGGGATACAGGGGAAGCATAATATCTCACCCAAATCTAGCAATTCCTACATCCAGCTGTATCCATCCTTCAACACATAACCGAGAAAAACTTCGGAAAAAGTCTACCTCAACCTTCGAAAGGCATCCATTATACAAGTTATGGCAATACTCCTAAACTCCCACCCCAGTACTGGGTGGCGTCGAGGTTATCTCACCAACGAACTGCATAAAAGAGATTTTCGATGTCGGCGTACTCAACTTAGGTATTCCAGAACTGCAACGATAAAATTGTGACGACAACACCTCGGAGCTCAACTCCCCGGGACACTGCCACAACCCCTAAAGACAGGAGGCACCAAGAACAATGTTCTCGTCACAAAACCATCGGAACGATTCCAAGATACCTGCGTGATCCTAAATTTTTTTAGTGAAATTTGAGAAGAGAAGAGTCAAAACTCTACGTCAGGATGCCTTACCAGAGCGATGAGGAGACTGCGGAGTAAAAAGAATTCCTAAACTCTCCGATATATAATTCCTAAATGACTCAAAACTTTTTTTCTAGACTCAACAACGACTGCTAAAAATGATCAACCAATGGGGGCTCCTAAGGTCGGGGAAGGCTTTGATACCAACTTGTAACGCCCTCGATGCGGCTATATCTCCTACGTGTCGAGGCACGACTTAGAGGCATAACCGCATTGAAAGCAATGTCACAAGTTAGGCAATCTTCACAACATCCCATGTAATATATAGATAATAAAAGGGGACATACATAGTTGGCTTACACTCGCCACGTCAACCAAAGTACATAAATAGAATTACATCAACCAAACACTCATGGCCCGACTACGATGCCAAAATAAAAGATCAACCCAACATGCGACACGGTCCCGATCGCCCCAACTGGGCACCACTACTGATCATCAGGGAAAGACACATAGTAACGGCGTGAGTCCTCATCGAACTCCCACTTGAGCTCAAGCGCGTCATCTGGAACGGAGTCATCAGGCCCTGCATCTGGTTTGGAAGTAATCTGTGAGCCAAAGGGACTCAGCAGTCTCGCACCCTCGCGATCAAGACTATTTAAGCTTATAGGAAAGGCAAGGTACAATATGTGGAGCTGCAGCAAGCGACTAGCATATATGGTGGCTAACCTGTTCGCAAAAGAGAGCGAGAAGAGAAGGCAAAGCGCGAACAAATAACTAGAGGGCAACCTGCGGCAAGCATTACTCCAACACCGTGTTCGCTTCCCGGACCCCGCCGAGAAGAGACCATCACGGTTACTCTCACAGTTGATTCATTTTAATTAAGTTAAGGTTCAAGTTATCTACAACCGGACATTAACAAATTCCCATCTTCCCATAACCGCGGGCACGACTTTCTAAAGTTCAAATCCCTACAGGGGAGTCCCAACTTAGCCCATGACAAGCACTCACGGTCAACGGAGGAATAGACCTTCTCCCGAGACATTCCAATCAGACTCGGTATCCCGGTTCTACAAGACACATCGACAAGTTAAAACAAATCCAGCAACACCACCCAGATGTGCCGACAAATCCCGATAGGAGCTGCACATATCTCGTTCTCAAGGCACACCAGATGAGCGAGACGTTGGGTAGGCCAGCCCAGAGTTGCCCCTAGTAGCCCCAGACATCGCTCGGTTGGACCAACACTCAGAGGAGCACTGGCCCAGGGGGGTTTAAATAAGATGACCCTCGGGCTCCGGAAACCCAAGGGAAAAGAGGCTAGGTGGCAAATGGTAAAACTAAGGTTGGGCATTGCTGGAGAAGCTTTAATCAAGGCGAACTGTCAAGGGGTTCCCATTATCACCCAACCGCGTAAGGAACGCAAAATCCGGGAACATAACACCGATATGACGGAAACTAGGGCGGCAAGATTGGAACAAAACGCTAGGAGAGAGGCCAAGCCTTCCACCCTTTACCAAGTATATAGATGCATTAAGATAACAAGATAATATAATGGTATCCCAACAAGTAAATATTGTTTCAACAAGGAACGGTCTCCAATCTTCACCTGCAACTAGCAACGCTATAAGAGGGGACTGAGCAAAGCGGTAACATAGCCAATCAACGGTTTGCTAGGACATGGTGGGTTAGAGGTTTGACATGGAAAATAGGGAGGCATGATAAGCAAGTGGTAGGCATCGTAGTGATTTCGAGGTTTGACATGGAAAAGAGCGAGCATCTAGCAAAGCAAAAATAGTAGTGATTTCGAGGGTATGATCATCTTGCCTGCAAACTTGTCAGAGTTGACTGGATCCTCGAAAGCAAACTCAACGGGCTCCTCGTTAGTGAACTCGTCTCCCAGATCTACCCAAACAAGACAAACAAGCAAACGGAACTCAATCAACCATGTGCAAAGCTCAAACAATATGATGCAAACATGGTATGCTATGCGGGATGCGATATGTGATGCATATGCAAGATTTGACAAGGAATGAAGGAACCTGGCCTCAACATGGAAATCCAAGTGTAACACTAGAAAGGTGAGGTGAAATCTCTTGAAAACGATATAAAGATCACCGGAATCGGAGTTACGGTTTGGAAATGGCAAGCAATTCAAATACGGCACCGGTCTGCGATATACAACAAGTAGCCATCTAAATGCAACAAGATGAACATGGTACAACACTCAAACATGGAAAAAAAATACATGGCAGGGGTCCATTCATGATTATTAACAAAAGATGAGCACTGAGCTACGGCCAATTCATCCATTAGCAGGTTCAAACAAGCATGGCAAAAATGCATTTGGCAAACAGATTTCAGACTTTGTGAAATTAACACTTGTCTAGAATTTCAGATCTGGTAGCACAATTTGGAGCATGAAAACCACATGCTACAGGACCTGAACATGGAAAAGTAAAGCGTGGCATAGAGTTACTCAAAGAGCTTAAGAAAAGTCCATTAGTGACCTTGAGCCAAAAGGGATCAGAAAATACATTTGCAAGCATGTGAACATGGCAAAAACATAATCAGATCACAGACTTAGTGAAAAAAACTGGAGCATGCAAAAACAGATATCAAGTAGGCATGTTTACAAGCTCGATGCACTCACTACAGAGCAAGTAATGACAATCTAAGCATACACCCATCAAGAATACACATTATACAAGCTAGACATGGCAAGAACAATAACATAGCATGCACGGATCAACTACAACATCCTCGGCAAAATCGCTAACAAGTAGATAATCTGCCCAGATTCATGAAATGACAAAAGTAGAGCTCGATTGACTCAAGCTAGGGTGCTCCATAATTGCCAACAAAGACATGGATGGATAGAGCACTACAAGATTAACAAAACATCCTTACTGGTCATCCTCAAAAGAGGCATGGATCACTAGGAAACAACATGAACATATGGCATATTGAGATAAACAGATCAAGGACTTAGTGGAAATGCTATGTCCCTGAAATCAGCATTAACGAATGCACCACTTTGCAAGCTTGTGCTAGTCACTACACACATCAAAAAAATACATGGGTTGCACTTCTGGAAAGATGGCAAAACATATAACAAAACACATGTAGAGCTCAGAGGCATATCATGCACAAATTAATCATGGCAAAAATGACAAATATCTAATTGCAGCAGCAGATCTAACAATTATCTCAAAGAGCACTCTCCCAACAGCATTTCGGGCATCAAGATGAACTCAAATGAAAATGATGCAATGAGATGAAATGATGTACTCTCTGAGACGAACATTTTAATATGCTATATGCCCAAAACGGAGCTACGGATACGGAGTTACGATGCGATGAACATAGCCAAATGATTAGGGTTTCGGGCAAAAAGTCAATCGAGGCAAAATGGAACTAGATCTGGATCTCACCGGAGCACGCAAAACGAGGTTCGCCGGAGTCGATGCCGGAGCGTCGCCGGACTTGAAGGAGGCACGCCGACCGGACTTGCCGGTCTTGGGGGGCGGCGCGGACGACGAGAGGGCGGCGGACGACAGTGGGCGGCGCTCGGCGGCCGGGCGGCGAGGCGCGCGGGCGGGGCGGCGCGCCGGGGCGGCGTCCGGTGGCGGAGGTGCGGCGGCTCGGCGCCGGAACCGGGGAAGAGGCGGCGCGGCGGGCGCAGCCCGGTCGGATGGGGGAGAGGGCCGGCCCCGGGCCCTCGCGGGCCGACGGCGGCGGGCGGCGAAGTGGGCACGGGGGCGCCACGTGGCGAGCGGCTATTGGCACGGGCCGGCGGATGGACGTGTCCGGCTAGATTTAGGACATGTCCGGCGGCTGTGGAGGATGGATCTAGGGTTAGGGGGAGAGTGGAATCGCGAATTTCGGAGGGGGGTGTATATATAGGCATAGAGGGAGCTAGGAGTGTCCAAATGAGGTGCGGTTTTCGGCCACGCGATCGTGATCGAATGCTCTAGATGATGGAGAGGATTTTGGTGGGTTTTGGCCCAAATTGGAGGGGTGTTGGGCTGCAACACACACGAGGCCTTTTCGGTCCCTCGGTTAACCGTTGGAGCATCAAACGAAGTACAAATGGTACGAAACTTGACAGGCGGTCTACCGGTAGTAAACCAAGGCCGCTTGGCAAGTCTCGGTCCAATCCGGAAATGTTTAATCCCCACACACGAAAGAAAGGTGGAAATGACCACCGGAGGAGAACGGAGCGCCGGAATGCAAAACGGACAACGGGGGAAATGCTCGAATGCATGAGACAAACACGTATGCAAATGTAATGCACATGATGACATGATATGAGATGCATGACAACGATAACAACACACGGAGACAAAAACCTGAACCCGAGAAAATAAAATAACTTAACGCCGGAAAGAGCAAGAGTTGGATTACATATTGGGGAAATCATATCCGGGGTGTTACATCAATGAACCTGAAATGCCCTTCTAAAAAGTCCACCCTTTTTGTTTTGGGTTAAAACCTTTGACAAAAATGGTGCACACTTTTTTAGGACATCTTAAGGTCATTGGATTAATTCATATAGTATTTGCATTTGGGCAGTTAAATGCTATAAAATATTTTAAATTCTCAAATAATCATAAACTAAAATGTTTACTGTTGGATATATTCTAAGCAGTAGCCATGATAAGTTTTATGATTTTTGGAAATGCCTTGGCATTTCTAATAAAGCCCTGAAGTTACAGAAATAATAGAAAACAGAAAAGAAGGAGAGACAGAAAGGATCCAGCCACTTACCTGGCGCAGCCCACCTGGCAGCCCACTGGTCGGCCCAGCACTGTGCTGGCTCGTGCCAGTCATCGCCTACCTCTGCCAGTAGGCAGAGGAGGGACACGACGCACGCGCCCGAGCTCGCCATGCCACCACCCTTCTTGTCTGCATCGCTTGGTCAGCGCCTCGACGCCGCGAACGCCTCCTCGGGGTCACCCCGGTCTACCCAACACCTCACACTCCCCCTGCTCTCTCCCTCGCTCCCTCGATGCCATGGCTGATGGAGCCGCGTCCGCGCCATGGTGAAGCCCGCAGCCACTGTCGTCCACTCGTCGCCTCGCCGTGCCAACAAGCTTCGCTGTCGTCCACTGCTTCGCCTCGACCGATCCCTGAGCGCTCGCTCGCCTCGGAGAAGCTGCACCGAGCCCGTCCCGATCCGCCGTCGCCGGAGATCCCCCTCGCTATCTTGACCACCCCAGCTCTTCCCCGACCTCACTGACTAACTCGTCGAGACCGCTGTGAGCTGCGGCCCATCCTCTCCCTCTCTGTTCTCTCTCTCGTACACCGTACGCACCGCACCGAGATCACCCACACCCGCCGCCGCCCGTGCTCACCGCCGGCGTGACTCCAGCCACGCAACGGCTCAGCCGTCACGTCCTTCTTGCTCACCGCGCCATGTAGAGCACGTAGGAGCTAACCCAACGCCGCCACGCCCGTCGTAGCGACGACCCCGAGCTCACCCGAGCTCCTGCAGCCACCGAAGTCATCGCCGGCGACGTTTTCAGCCACCCCCGGTCCGACCACCACCACCACTCGATGCGAGGGAGCGCCCGCATCACGTAGATGTCCTCCGCCGCACTTTTGGTCGCCGGAGCGCGAATCCCGCGCTGCCCCCGCGCGTCTGGTCGTCGCCGGCGTTTAAACGCCGGTGCTTTGACCCCGCTGACCAGGGGTTTGACCCCCCTGAGTCACTAACATGTGGGCCCCGTCCCTGGTCAAACCTAGATTAGCACTAACTAACCCTAATTCGTTAGTTAACTAACGGTGTCACTGACAAGTGGGTCCCACTGGTCAGGTTTGACCTAAGCCGGCTGTTGACTTGCTGATGCAGTGCTGACGCAGTAATGGACTTTTCTGGATTTAATCTTATTCAGGAAATTCCAGAAAATCTTACAAACTTCAAAAATTCATAACTCTTAATCTGTAAATCCATATTGTTGCATATTGCCATGTGATGATTGTGTTCTATGGTGTCTTTCGTGGTAGGTTCTACCTCCGAGGATATCTCTGAGTATCCAACTGAAGGGCAGTACCCTACTACTACTCCATCAGGCAAGCAACCCTATTGATCATGTCGATACAATCCCATGTTCTCGCTTCTGCTCTCATTTACTGCATTAAGACAACAACGTTTCAAACTGCTGTGTGCTGCGGTAGTTGAACCTTTATCCTCTGCATGACCTGTCATTGCCACAGTAACAAGATGAAACCCACTAGCATGTGTAGGAGTTGATTGAGCCATGTATGTGTTTCCTACCTTGCTATGCCTGCTATGCTTAGAGTTGTGTCAGGTCTGGTTCATCTAGGTGATGGGCTAGAGTGAAATGATTACGTCGGTAATGTGAGGGATGTGTTGAACATGTTTTGGTAAAGGTATCGATGAGAGGCCATGTAGGAGTACATGGTGGGTTGTTTCATTGACGCCGTCCCTAAGAACTGAGATCTGTATGTGTGATTCAAGAATCAGTTACTACCATACATTGGGCCCGAAACCAATGGGCCCTCTCGGCTTGCTAATCACCCTAGTACTTTGTCCAGGAGTTGCAATTAGTTTCTGGTGTTTGTAGGTTATGTGTTGGCGGCCGTGCGTAGCGCTGTCCCTAGGGGTGGGCTATGATGCGGTAGATACACCGTGGCACGATGTACCGAGTCACCCGTTTGGTGTCTCGAGAACCCTGTTCACATCGTCCGGGCCGTATGTGGAAACCTCGGCCGGACTCCCTGCGGATGGAACCTGGATAGGCGATAAACCTAGACAAGAGACTTGTGTGTTTAGGTAGGCCGTGGCCGCCACCCTCGTTGGGCTTCCGCTTGAAGGTTGCCGAGTACATGTCGTGTAAACGGTGGTAAGTGGTGAGAGCGTGTATGAAGAAGTACACACCTGCAGGGTTAACATCATCTATTCGAATAGCCGCATCCGCGGTAAAGGACTACTTGGTTGCCTATACAGTTCATAGACAAGTTAATGGTTACTACTAAAAGACTCAAGATAAGTGTGAGTACCGAGGATGGCCCTCTCATAGGATGACGAGGGAGGATCCCCGGTGGAGTATTGTGTTGGTGATTAGTGGACTCGTGTGCGGAATCTATTTTACAGTGGTGTCTCATAGGATAGCTTAGCCAAGAGTCAAAGCTAGCTTGTTGTAATAACTCCACCACCTTCTTGAGAATGAGCATGTATAGTAGGATCTGTTGTAAGACTTGCTGAGTACCTTTGTACTCATGTTGCCTTAATTACTATTTTCAGACAACAACGCCGCCCCCTCCGATGGGTTTTATGTAGACCTCGACATCGATGAGTAACTTGCCACCCAGGTAGTGATTCTGGCCATGGAGGGCCCTATGTAGATAGACAGGCTTCGACAAGCCTTCTTTCTTTCTAGTGTCTGCACTCGGACTTATTTTCTTCCGCATGTGCTTGTATGCTTGTATCACTTGACTGTCGGGTCTTGTGACCCCTACCTGCATGAACATGTTATGTATGGCTCTCCGGAGCCTTTAAATAATGTACTTGAGTTATAGAGTTTTGTTGTGATGCCATGTTGTATTTACACATATCGAGCATATTGTGTGTATGATTGAAATGCTTGGTATGTGTGGGATCCGACAATCTAGTTGTTTATGCTTGGCAGCCTCTCTTATGGGGAAATGTAGTCTAGTGCTCCTTGAGCCATAGTAGTCCGCTACAGCCCGGTTCACTAGAGTCCTGCTAGCCCAGCACTACTGCTCAGGACACTTGACTGGCCGGCATGTGTTTCACTTCGTTCCTATGTATGTCCCTTCGGGGAAATGTCACGCGGTGACATCCGGAGTCATGCCTAGCCTGCTACAGCCCGGGTTCCCCGGAGTCCTGTTAGCCCAGTGCTACAGCCCGGATTCACATGCTGATGACCGACATGCTCGATGTGATTCATGTATGCCTGTCCCCATAGGTTAGTGCCGCTTTGGGTTCACGACTAGCCATGTCAGCCCAGGTTCTCTGTCATATGGATGCTAGCGACACAATCATATACGTGAGCCAAAAGGCGCAAACGGTCCCGAGCCATGGTAAGGCGACACCCGTGGGAATACCGTGCGTGAGGCCACAAAGTGATATGAGGTGTTACCGGCTAGATCGATGTGACTTGGAATCGGGGTCCAGATAGCCCCGGGGTTTAAACTGCTACCATGTCCCCATATTATCCAGCCTGAGTGCCGCTCTTCGCGTGCAAAAAGGTCGGTTGCCCGAGTCCTCTATTTCAATGATGTCTCTGAACCTGTCACTGAATCTTTTTAGTTTACTACAATCCCTAAGACCTCAAAGAAAAGGCCTCGGAAAGTTTATGCTAAGGAAGTCTTGGTTGACATTGAAGTTAGACCTAGTTCCAGGCTTAGTTATCTGCGTGATGGCTTCCGCAAGGTGCAATAGAAGGTTCCGAACTTGCCATAGGTGTCATGTTTCAGGAAGCATAAGGCCAACCCTTCTACTCGAGATGCACCAAACCCAACTGCGTCAGATGAACCAGGAGTGCCACCTCCTACCGCCATCTCTGATCTTTAGTGTATTGGAGCGCGTCTGCAGATTGCCCCGGTGAAGATCTCTGTAGAGAAGCCTGTGGCTGATCCGTCCAAAGAAAGCAGAAGTGAGAGCTCTGATGATAAGCGAACCATGTCATTTCATAGGTCCATGATGAACCTATTTAATCGTCATTTATCTTTCCTTTGTTTGCTTTGTGCTAAACTTCATGGCCATGTCATTTGGGTTGGGTAGATCACTGTGTGGTCTCTTTTTTTCTGGTTTTTATTTTGGTTTGTAATGAATCAGAATGCGTTTAGAGACTGGAAGATTCTGTGTTGGAACGTGCGTAGCCTCAATTCTGAAGCTCGACAACTAGTAGTTAAGAAAAAGATTGATGAATCTGGGTGTACTATTATTTGACTTCAAGAAACTAAGTTCATACTTATTGATCACAATTTCTTAGGAAATTTTGCCTGTGACATTTTCATAACTTTCTGTATGTACCATCTTCGGGTGCATTAGGTGGTATTGTGGTTATTTGGAACTCATCATTTTTGTTGGAAAGTTAGTCGAAGCAAAATCTTATGGTATCACTGTAGAGTTCTCTTCCAAGCACACATATGAAATATGGACTTTGGTCTCGGTATATGGACCATGTTAGAATCCAGCTCATGCTGAATTTGCGCAATGGTTGTATAATCTGGACATTCGTTTTGAAGATAATTGGTTTCTACTTGGCAATTTTCATTCTATGTGCTCGTTGGACAATCGTAACTTGCCTGGTGGTAATGTCAACGACATATTCCTTTTCAATGAAATTATTGGCCATCTAGGCCGGGTGGAATTGCCAATGAAGGGTGGTCAATACACCTGGTCCAACATGCAGACCAATCCCCTACTTGAGTAGATCGATTGGTTCTTCACACCAGTTTCATGGAATTCTGGCCATCCTAATACCTTGGTCCTACCTTTGGCACGCATGCCATCAGATCATCTGCCATGTGTCGTAATGTTGCCACCTTCATACCAAAGGCCAAGATATTTCGTTTGGAAAATTATTGGGTGAGTCTCCCAGGGTTCATGGAGTGCGATGAAGAGGTTTGGAATAGACCATCGGGGAAGCTTTCTGCTACCAACTCCATTTCTGACAAGTTTAAAGCTCTCCAATATGCCCTTAAGTAATGGCACGTGAGCCTATCCAAGGTTAAAGCTTTAATTGTGGACTGCAACACAGTCATTTTATATTTTGATGGCTTAGAGGAACTCTGGGCTTTGTCTTGGCTGGAAATGAACTTTCGAAGAATTGTGAAGCTTCACTTAGAGCAAATCCTTTAGTTGCAGTTTATTTATTGGAAGCAGCGATGTAGTATCAGATCTATTAAGATTGGATAAGAGAATACCAAGGTTTTTCATGCCATGGCTATGGAAAGGTACCGCAAGAACACCATTTCCTCTATAAAAAATTTTGCGGGGCATGTGGTGATAGATCATCAACAACTAGCTGGAAAGTTTTGCTCTGAGTTCAAACAACGAATGGGTCAAGCTCAAGGCATTCAAATGGGTTTTGACCTAGATAATCTTCTGACCAAAGTTGATGGGCTTGAGGATTTTTCACGGCCTTTCACTGAAGTTGAAGTGGATGAGGTCATTAAGCACTTGCCTTTAGATCGTGCGCCTGGGCCGGACGGGTTCACTGGGCTTTTTTGAAGAAATCTTGGCATATCCTCAAAGCTGATTTTCTGAAATTGGTCAAGGAATTTTATGATGGCAAATGCAACCTGGAATGTCTCAACACATCCCTCATTGCTCTTATACCCAAGAAGCATAGCCCTGAGTTCGTTGGTGACTTTTGGCCTATCTCTCTCAGAAATACAAGTTTAAAGTTCCTTACCAAGTTGCTGGCCAATCGTTTGCAGAAACTTATTCTTCAATGCATCCACCAAAACCAGTATGGATTTCTTAAGTGTCGTTCTATCCAAGATTGCCTGGCTTGGTGTTTTGAATATATCCACCAATGTAAAGCCTCAAAGCGACCTATAGTTTTGCTAAAGGTTTATTTCACTAAGGCTTTTGATACCCTCGAGCATGCAACCATCCTTAGAATGCTGCAGTGTAAGGGTTTTGATGATCGCTGGAATTGGTGGGTTAAGAGTTTGCTATCATCTGAATCCTCCTCTGTCCTACTAAATGGAGTACCGGGCCAAGACTTCATGTGTAGAAGTTGTGTATGTCAAGGGGACCCCTTGTCGCTACGTTTATTTGTTTTGCGGTAGACCTTCTTCAATCTATGGTCAATGACATGTGCCGGAGCAACATCCTCGCCAAGCCAATCCCCACCAAGTCTAATGATTACCCAATTGTTCATTACACTGACGACACACTTATTGTCATGCCTGCGGTTGATAGTCAGATTATTGCAGTGAAAGAAATGCTCGAGGTCTTTGTTGTCTCAATGCGTTTGAAAGTCAATTTCAGTAAATCTTCACTGGTACCATTACATATGTCCGAGGAGGAAGGATCTAATATTGCATAGTTACTCGGGTGCTCAGTGGGTTCACTTCCTTTCACATATCTTGGCTTGCCTATGGGTACGTCCAGACCTACCATAACTGAATTGATGCCACTCGTTGATCGCATTGAGAGAAGGTTGTCTGCTTCTTCTTGTCTCCTCAACTAGGCCAGTCGTCTACAGCTCCTACAGTCCATGCTCACATCCATGACCATATACTTTCTCTGCTCATTATCGATTCCCCATGGTATTCTTAAACAGAATGGGAGGATTGAGCATCAGTGTCTTTGGATAGGCAATTCTGACACACCGCGTCAATCATTGGCCACTTGGGAGCTGGTTTGTAGACCAATGAAATATGGTGGCTTGGGAGTGCTTCATCTGAGCATCCAAAATGAATCGCTTCTGCTCAAACTTCTATATAAATTATTTAACAACATGGATATTCCATGGGTCAACCTCTTATGGAATTCATATTATTAGTCTTATGTTCCACAGGCTACTTCAGGTACATGCATGAGATTCTTTGGTTTTT
Organism: Triticum urartu; assembly: GCF_056163025.1. Classification (NCBI taxonomy): domain Eukaryota; kingdom Viridiplantae; phylum Streptophyta; class Magnoliopsida; order Poales; family Poaceae; genus Triticum; species Triticum urartu. Next base: position 346,815,868 of record NC_141876.1, on the reverse strand, counting down.
TGGCTGGACAGATGGAAACTTGCTGGCAGCCTCGTTCCTCTTAAGATTATTTTCCAAGGCTTCATTCCTTCTCGATTGATGACTTGGTCACTATCAGAGACTTTTTTGATCTGCCAAACATTGTAGACAACTTCCACCTTCCATTGTCCTTGGAAGCTTATCAGGAACTCGATCAGCTTCGGCCTTTGCTGATCCGAATAAAGCTTGATTCGGACAGTAAGGATATTCGGAGCTGGCCATCTAAGTCAGGGCATTTCCAGTCAAAAATCTACTGTGAGTTCACTTTCTCCCACCTAGTGATTGATCCTATTTTTAAATGGATCTGGAAATGTTCTTGCACTCTTAAGGTGAGAGTTTACGGATGGCTGTTGTTAATGGATCGCCTAAACACAAGGGATATGATGCAGCGAAGACACTAGACCATCCAGGATGAGTCCTGTGTGCTTTGCCAATCTCTCAGTCATGAAGAAAGAATTCATCTTTTCTTCACATGCAACTTCAGTCAAAGGGTTTGGAATTATCTTGGGATATCTTGGTTGGTGCAACCGAATCAGTCAACTTATTCCATGGCTTATTCCTCTCAAAAGGAGTTTGGTAAACCATTCTTCACTGAAGTGGTCTTCACTACCAGTTGGAACATTTGTACTCAAAGGAATGGGAAAATCCTCTGAAATGAGACACTTAGTTTCAGATCCTGGAGAAGGAATTTTGTGTATGATATTACTATGCTAACCCACATGATTAAATGAAAAATATAGAGATAGCTTATTTGATTGGATAAACCTCCCTCCCCTAGATAGTTGTGAGTATTTCTTATTTTCATAGTCTTTTGTATCTACCTTGTACTTTGGACTCTTTTTGTATTTAATAAAGCACTATGAGGTTGTTGCCTTGCAGTATATAGTCAAAAAATATAGAAGGCTACAGAGTTCGTAGTTACCGTCCTCTAGCTCACTGTTGTGTTGGATAGAGTGTAAACAAATAATTCGATTGCCATCGTTCGTATATTTTTTCTAATAATCCATATAAGTTCATCACTTGATGCTGGTTCACGAATATTTCATAGCCCCATATGCCAAAAGGGTCGATGCGTGCATCTTTGACGAGGACATAAGTACTGACAAGAAACAAGTCAATATTAGAAGCTAAAAAGTGTTCAAGCCTGAATCTATATGCACTACATTATGGAACGATGGGGGGAGTACAAGCCGAGGGATGAAACTAACCTCGGCGGAAAATGTTGGCCACTCCCGTTGTTGTCCTGCATTAGTACATGCAAAATGCATGATAAGTACGGCAACCTTAACATCACATAAATATAGCCAAGGTAAACAACATCATCTCCAAATGATAGCTCGAATGTGTTGGTTTCACCATGATGTTAAAGGGGATATAAAATGGAAGGAATGTTTACTACAACAGGATTAACAGCAACCAAATATTGTAATTCAAACTACTATTGTTGAAAATGAATAGAACGTAGCTCATGCTTAAACATCACATTGGATAAATGTGTAAAACTGAAATAAAGGGCATGTGTTAACTACACCAGGCATAACAAGAACCAAATATTGTCATTCAAACAGGTATTGATGAAATCGAACTGCACATTTCCGACTTGCACATAATGAACATCAAATTGTGAATAACTGAAATAAACAAGGCATATATGATCAGTATAGCAACCAACCTAAAAAGCAAATACAGATAAACAGAGCACATGCTTGAAAACTAGACAAATGCTCACTTCAACCAACCTAACAACCAAATACACATAAACAAGGCATGTACTCACTATAAACAACCAAATATAGCCATTCGTGAACTGAACTAGAGAATTCATACTTAAACATCACATAGCCCTATTGAACATTACAATTTTGCATAACTGAAATAATTAAACACGACACAGTTAAAACACCGCACGACAAAGGCTACTACAACAAACAGTAGGGGCTGGCTAGCTAGAAAAGGTAAGATTTGCTGATAGGATATTGCCTCACTTGTGATGGACGGGATCCTTCCAGTTGGAAAAGCACATACCCATGGTGCGCTCCCTGGTGTCGCAGATGGGTTGTTTCACCTTCCAAGACCCTTTGTGGGTGCACTCCTCGTGGTCGTGGCCGATGAGATCTGACTTGGCAATTGAGGATCCCAAGCCGCCGTCATAGATCATATCCTGTAGAAATGACAAAATGGGATCAATGGTGTGCAAGAATCGTAAATCCTTGACCACGTGGTAGAGCAGATCACTAGTAGGGCCTTCGAAGAGATCGAGGTGGCTGAACCAGAGCGGTTGTGGATGGAGCACTTAACCTGTGACATGGCCCGCAAGAAGCCGTCACTATCGATGAGCTTATTGTTGTAGCCAACTTTCCCGAGATATAGTAATACGTGAGCCCCCTGACATAAAGCCTTCGCCTTGGAAAAGTAGTCAACGTCCTTGCCCACTTCCGTGCGAGGTGTTTCTCCAGGATCGACAGGTCGGGAAGAACAGTGGCCACCTCTCCGTTGTCCACCGGAAAGGCCATGATAAACCTATTTTTGGCCGTACGCTCATCGGGATCCTTGGGATACATGGTCAGGCTTAGGCTATGACTCTTTGGGGTAGGGGATGTGGATCTGGCGGGGAGGGACATCGCATGCCTCTTCTAAAAACTAAGGCGGGCGACAGTATGGGAATCGCTTGGTAACCTGAACTTTATTATCTAAGCTAGGAGGCACGGGCAGACCGGCAGGGGTTGGTTGTCAGTGCAACAGACCCTGGGTTCGTCGCCCAGACTATGCACAGGCACGGGAACAAGATTGGAGCACCAGCCCAAGTCAAATATTGAAGGACCAAGAGATTTGAAAAACCAACATACGGCTCAAAAGGACCAAGATCGAGACAGAGGAGCAAGATATCGGCAAGAGAAGGGCCTACCTCGCCGGGCAGCCGAGCCCGGCTGAAAGTGCGTTATATCGACTAGAGGGGGGGGGAATAGGCGATTTTTATGAAAGTCTTCAGAACATAGAAGTTTTGAAGACAACCGATAAAATTAAACCTATTACCATGCAGCGAAAGGTAGACTACACTAGGCAAACCATACTCAAGTATTCAATGAAGTGAAAGCACAAAGACTAATAGCAGCTAGGTAGTAAGGATCAGGTAGGAAGATATTGTGAAGCCAAAAAGAACACGCAGTCACTCAGTGAAGACAAATGATAGTGCAAACATACAATGACTTCACAAGGAGTAACAGTAGGTAAAGGGAAGTGAAGATGAAACCAGTGACTCGTTGAAGACAATGATTTGTTGGACCAGTTCCAGTTGCTGTGACAACTATACGTCTGGTTGGAGCGGCTAGGTATTTAAACCTTAGGACACACAGTCCCGGACACCCAGTCCTGAACACGCAGCTCAGGACACCCAGTCCTCACCATATTCTCCTTGAGCTAAGGTCACATAGACCTCGCCCAATCACTCTGGTAAGTCTTCAAGGTAGACTCCCAAACCTTCACAGACTTCGTTCACCGGCAATCCACAATGTCTCTTGGATGCTCAGAACGCGACGCCTAACCGGCTGGAGGATGCATAGTCCTCAAGTGTAATAAGTCTTCAGATCACACAGACAAGAAGACTTAAGTGATGCACAATTCTCTCTGGCTCTCATGGTTAGGGCTTTATCCTCGCAAGGAATTCTCTCTCAAAGGCTTCGAGGTGGGTTGCTCTCAAACGACAAAAGCCGTACTTTCAATCTGAGCAGCCAACCGTTTATGGTTGTAGGGGGTGGGCTATTTATAGCCACTTGGCAACCCGACCTGATTTGTCCAAAATGATCCTGGGTCACTAAGGAACTGACACGTGTTCCAACGGTCAGATTTCAAACTCACACGGCAACTTTACTTGGGCTACAAGCAAAGCTGACTTGTTCGACTCTGGACAAGATTCGTTCTCATAGTCTTCACTCGAAGACATAGGTTTTTGGTTTAGGCATCACTTCAGTCATTCTGACTGGTTCTCTTGGACCCCACTCAACAGTACGGTGGTTCCTATGACTCAACACAAAAGAAAAAGAACTACGAAAGATCAAAGTCTTCGAGCTCCATAGGCTTCATATCGTGTCTTCTCTTGTCATAGTCTTCAATGTGAATATCTTCATATACCACCTTTGACTTCAATGTCTTCATACATTTTTAGGGGTCATCTCTGGTAGTAAAACCGAATCAATGAGGGACTTCTACCTGTGTTATCTTGCAATTCTCACAAACACATTAGTCCCTCAACTAGGTTTGTCATCAATACTCCAAAACCAACTAGGGGTGGCACTAGATGCACTTACAATCTCCCCCTTTTTGGTGACTGATGACAAACTAGTTGAAGTTTTCAACGGAGAATATAATCTGTGAAATTGTAAAGAATAAGGAATTGTCTTCATAAGTTGGAATGCAAATGCACATGGCAGGTTGTACTTGTGGAGATCCACTTCAACTTATGATGAAAATCCACTATGCATGTGAAAGTATATGAAGATAATGACATGCATAATGGAAAATGGACGTCTGCAGAATGAGCTAAGTGCGGAATTTCTCGTGCACATGCGGAATTTATCTTCGCAAAACAAGGTGGCAAATAAGTAGCAGACGACCATCTAGTTTAAGTGTTACAACTCATAAGAACCAAATGTAGAAAAAACAAGAGTTGTAAGCACGAAGCAAAATATAGAGCACCCGTCCATATGGACCCGCTTGAAGACTATCAATCTCATATGCTTCTCCCCCTTTTGTCAGTAATGAACAAAAAGGTTTGAAGACATAGAGCCTCTACTCATTCCCATGAGGAGTAGGTGAAGTAGCAGGGTTGTTGGGCGGTACAGAAGAGCTTGGAGGTGCTGAAGGAGGTGGCGATGAAGTAGCATCATCTTCTTCCTCAATAATTCTGGCAGTCACTGTGGCAGCAGAGGAAGAGAACTCAGATTCTTCAAGGGATGGAGTTCCTAGCAGCACAGCCCTTCGAGGAGGTGTGGAGTCAAACTTGAATCTCTCAGTGAGGCCATCCTCTTGAAGATCAGCTTCAGAACACATCATCGTGAGCCCTTTCCATGTGCGGCGACATGTTTCATGGGCAACGAAAGCATTCTTGGTGGCAAGATTTCGAGTGCGATTAACATCCACCAAGAGGCTTTTCATCTGACGCTTCAGCCAGTCATGATGCCTATCATGTTTCTGATGTAGAGCCACAAGAAGCTCTCGGTCGTTGAGAACACGAGTGCGCTTCTTGGGTCTTGGAGCAGTGGCACTGTTAGTTGCTTCAGTGGAAGCAGGGTGTGGTGCACGTGTAGTGCCAGCCAAAGGATACACCCGAGAAACTGCTTCAACTCCTTCAACGTTCTGAGTAAAACTCTAATGTTCTGCATTCTGAAGACTTAGAGGTTGCTTGGCAGGCTCAGAATATATGGCTTCAGTAGACATGTCCACGTCAGGCAAGAAGATCCGATGGTTGCGGGCTGAGGGCTGATACGAGATGGCGGAGTGTAGCTTGATCAGCCGCATGACCCAAGGGGCGTAGAACTTCAAACCAAACCGATGAATGCCTGATGCAGCAAGTTGGCGTATGAAGAAGTCCTGTGCATTGAAGCATTTGCCATGAAGTATATAGAAGACCAAAGTCTTCATTGCACCCTGAAGCTTGGCATTTGGAGAGTGCCCTTTGATAGGCCAGAGAGTTTGCCTGATGATGTGATAGATGGTTCTTGGCAGGTACTCAAGGTCTTCAACAAAGAACTCTGTGGGATAAGCAGCATCTTGGGGCAATGCTTCATCATGCTGAGCATCTAACTCATATCAGGTTCTGGCCGCTGAAAGATGCTCTCAATAGCTTCAGCATGCAGCTGACAGCCTTGCTCGAAGAGATCGCCAGGAGTGGGCAAGCCAGTGAGCTCAATGATGTCAAATGCATTGGCTTTGTGATGAACGTTGTCAGTCATCCACTCCAGGACCCAAGTCTTTGGATCTCTGCTGTACCCTCTGATGTGAAGTGTGGCATAGAATTGAAGCAGCAGCTCTTCATTCCAATGCTCTTCGTTAGTAATGAAAGGCAGCAGTCCAACTTCCTTGAAGCAATCTAAAGCTTCTTCCAGACAGGGCAAACCAGCTATAGCTTCAACGTCAAGGCGCTTTTGTGGGAAGATGCGACCTTGGTTGTAAAGAATGCAAGAGTAATAGCTTCGCTGAGGATAGCTCCAGAACCGATCCGATGATATCCTTTCCCTTGAGTAGGGGTTCCTGGAGCTATTGAAGAACGTGTTGTCTGCCCTGAAGCCATTGATGTTGAAGGAGCCACGTGCTGATGCAGGACCTAGAAACCTTGACAGTCTTGGGATTGGCTTCTAGACCTGAGGCCTGTGCTCAACATGATAGTTGAACTGGGGACCGGCAGCAGACTCAGGAACAGAAGTGGCGGGATCAGTGGCTTCGCTATCTTTTGAAGCTTTTGCTGGGGAGGGCTCCACATTAGCTTCATTGGTGGTTGTGGCAGCCAACCTATTTTCATCCTCCACTTGACTAGCTGGAGGGTCCGTCACAAGCACATTCTCCTGGAGAAATGCTTCTTGGTGGGACAGGGGAGTGGGATCTTGTGGGACTCCTTCTTCTGCGACTGATGCAGCTGGAATGTCTTCAGCAGAGACTTGAGGCCTTGGACCTTTGCGAAGCCTGCGGAACGCAGACGATGCCTGTGGAGTTTGAGTGGGCTGGGCCTCATAGTCTTCTTCCTCTTGTGGGCGATCCGCCCATGAAGCATCCTGTGCAATTGGCATCAGTGGACGACCAATGCTGATGAGTTCGCTGTTTTCATGCTGAGGAAGGACTGCACCATCTTCTACATTGTCATGTTGACCAATGTCTTCAGCAGCGATGGGATCAGCTGCTAGAATGTCTTCAGCTTCATGAGCCTCTGTGGAAGCAGGCTCATGAATTGTCAGTTGTCGTTCAGCTTCAGGATAGACCATAGAAATGGGTTCAACTATCAAGGGCTTTGTGGAAGCAGCCCGAGCATTCTTGGTCTTCCTCTTCTTCTTGGAGGGGGCAGTAGGAGAGGCTTCAGAGTGTTTCCTCTTCCTGGCTTCAGCCTTAGCAGTCCTTGTCTTCTTGAGCTCTGAAGCTGTTGACCGGCTTTTCGAGCCAGTCTGTCTAGTTGGGAAGACAATCGGAACTGCTTCTTGCCTTGGTGCATCAGATTCAGCCGTAGCAGGCTTCTTCTTCTTCTTTGCGGCCATCCTGGGGTCGATGCCAGGACGCCCAAGTGCCTTGTGCTTCTCAGCCTCATTATAGGCTTGCACACATCTGTCAGCCAGAGTCTTCATGCACTCATGCGAACCCTGAGCTTCTGCACGCTTCTTCACAAAGGCTTCCTTGAGCTCGTGCATCATTGTCTTTAAGTTCTTCACTTCTTGCACGCTGAGCTTGGCCATATGCTTCTTGAACTGAGCCTTTTCATAGTCAATCTTCTGCTTCAGTTCAACAATGCGCTGGGCAATAGCAAGTTCTGAAGCAATGGCGCCTTGGAAGGTGACACTGAGGCCAATGGGTAGCTGCAGATCTTCAAAGCTGATGTTTGGCGTGTCAAACCACTCGTCAATGAAGTTGTGGATGATGGTGACATCAAAGAGAGGCAGATCATTGAAGATTTCTGCTTCTTCTTTTCTCTTGATGAGTTGCTCAAGAGCGTCATCTGCAAGATCTTCATCACTTGACAGATCAATGTCATCATTGCGCAGAATGGCAGTAGCTGTTAGCTCTTTGCCAGTGTGAGACAGAGGCATCTTGGCCTTCTGGGGCTTGGAGATGCGTGATAAGTCTTTAGATACACACTGTCTTCAGGAGGTGCAGTTGCCAATGGCTTCGCCCTTGAGATTTTTCGTGAAGGGGCCGGCTTTGAAGCTTTTGGCTTCTTCAACTGCTTTGGCTTCGTCACTGCAGGCGCGTCATCAGACTCAGTGTCAACTGCAGGCTCATTCACTACAGTCCCTTGAACCAAGATGTAGGTGATGAGGCCTTCAAGGTTGGTGAAAGGACCGATGACATTGGGTTCTGCATGTCGTGTGCCATCCGCCCTTGAAGATGAGGGACCAGGGTTGAACTCTAACCCAAAATTCTTCTTGTTCTGCTTCGCTGAGTTCTGAGCAAACTGGAAGTTGCGCTTGAACAGATTGTCGTCATGACACCATAGCAGTGACGACGAGTGTGCATCAGCAGGCTGTGGTCCACGGACCATGCATGGATAGAATCCTTGAGCAATGGCTTCATCTCTGGACCTGGGTAGAAGATTCTTGAATAGGATGTCTCCCCACGGTCTCTTGATGGCGTTTTTCTCAGCATACTCCTGGGTCACAAATCTGTATTTGAACCATTGTTCTGGCCAATATCTTCGAATCCATTGGATTCGGGTCTTGCGCTGACTGTAATCCTCTTCAGGATCTGTCTTGTACATTTCTGAGAGTTCATCTGGCAGATCTCTGGAGGTCTCACCACGACGCTTTCTGCCACCCTTCCTTGCTGCTTTCTTTGAAGCCATAAACTTTAACTTGAAAGGCTTCAAGACGTTCAAAGGCTTCAAAGGTTTTCGTTTGCTGGACCAACAGGAACTGGCTTCGGGAGAATTTATGTGATGCTGTAAGAATTCTGCAAATGAATGCAGACTATGAGAACCAAAGGATTCTCCCACGGACATGTACCTGTGACAGCATTAAGGTGCGAGGGAAGGGGAAGAGGTCATATGCATTCTCAGAAGATTTTGAAGATAAATCAGTTTAGAAGACATTGACCTCATCGTGCGAAGACATTCACTCATAGATAAGAAGTTGGTTCCAGATTTGTATGAATCCACAGATCAGTACAAGTGAGGAATCTAACTACTTTGTGAAGCACAAGTGAATATACTAGGCATGTTATGAGATGTAGTATGAGAGAGATCTAGCTTGTGTGAACAGAAACTGCTTCTGGTAGAAAGTGACAAATCCATAGGATCAACGGTGCTGTAAAAAGAGGAAGTTTTATTTACCACACTAAGAACTTCTAGACGGAGTGTAAGATGAGGCCGAGCAGTTCGATCTTCCGTGCCCTAACTTGGCGATGGAGGACACCTACCGCGACGGCGGAGAGGACGATGTCCGCGGTCGACGTGAAGATGGCATCGGAGAGGTTGCGGCAGCGAAGCGCTTCGTCGCCGGCGTCGTCGAGGGCTAGTGGTGGCGCTAGGGTTCGTGCGAGGGTGGAAGAAGAGATAATGACCGCTGTGAGTGTGTATTTATAGGTACAGGGGCGGCACTGTGCTATTACTCAGGTGCCCCTGGCGATTCGCATCTGAGGAACACGTGGCAATTATGCGGAATTTTGGGGTTTGTTCCACGTCCCACGCACGCCTGGATTGTCGGGTGGTCATTCCTACTTCTCCGGATTACATGTGGAGGAATGAGCATTGAAAACAGACTTAATGGTTGTCTCTGTATCTTCTGCTGACAAGGACGCAGAGAAGACATTCGACAGTTTCAATAGAATGCATATGACTTGGATAGATAGAGTTTGAGATAGAAAGCATAGAGAGGTTAGGGTCCGATCACATTCACTTAGTTCAAAAGATTCAACACGAAGACATAGCTATAAGTGAATGTTGTAGAGGACAGAACACTAATATATATATATATATATATCTATAATCAACATAGTGATGATAATCATGAAAATATGTTGAGATCGAAGCCAAACCAAATGTGAAGATATTGCAAGGTAACGCCATGAGTGAAACACTTCAAAATAGAACGTTTGGTGGTGGTGTTACCCACCGTATAGGAAGTATTAGACCCAGACACGGCGCACAATTATCGTGGCGCTCCGAAGTCAAATTCCACATTAATGTATTCACACATAGAATGTATGTCTTCATTGATTGAAGATATACTTTACTTCGTGTGTTGCACATCTAAGTCATCAATATGCATAAGGGTTAGGATGTGTGCCTGATCACAGGACATTTGAGGATTCCAGGATATTTAGCTCACACCGTAACTTGCAAAACCTCTTCTCATCCAAGGGCTTGGTGAAGATATCTGTCAATTTCTCTTTAGTGTTGACGTGTATGATATCAATGTCTTCCTTCACAACATGATCTCTGAGAAAGTGATGACGAATTTCAATGTGCTTTGTCTTCGAGTGCTGAACTGGGTTGTTGGCAATCTTGATGGCGCTTTCGTTGTCGCAGTAAAGTGGAACTTGCTTCAGATGAATGCCATAGTCCTTGAGTGTTTGCTTCATCCACAGAAGCTGAGCGCAGCAAGATCCAGCAGCAATGTATTCAGATTCAGCAGTGGAGAGAGATACACAGTTCTGCTTCTTTGAAGACCAATATACAAGTGATCGTCCCAGAAAGTGACATGTGCCTGATGTAGACTTGCGATCAACTTTGTCACCAGCATAATCAGCATCCGAGAATCCAACCAGATCAAACTCTGAGCCCTTTGGATACCATAATCCTAGAGTTGGGGCGTGAGCCAAATATCGAAGAATTCGCTTCACAGCTAAGTGATGCGACTCCTTTGGTGCCGCTTGAAATCGAGCACACATGCAAACACTAAGCATAATATCTGGCCTAGATGCACATAGATAAAGTAAAGAACCAATCATGGAGCGGTATACCTTTTGATCGAACTCTTTACCATTGTCGTCAGGACCCAGATGATGTTTGGCTAGCATTGGTGTTGTGAAGCCTTTGCAGTCTTGCATACCGAACTTCTTCAGGCAATCTTTGAGATACTTCTCTTGAGATATGAAGATGCCATTGCGTTGTTGTCGTATTTGAAGACCAAGGAAGAACTTCAGCTCCCCCATCATGGACATCTGATATTGCTCTTGCAACATATATCAAAACTCTTCACTGTACTTCTGATTGGTGCAGCCGAAGATAATGTCATCCACATATATTTGGCACACAAACAGTTCACCATCATATGTCTTCGTGAAAAGAGTGGGATCTAGGGAACCAGGTATGAAGCCTTTGCTCTTCAGGAAGTATTTGAGTGTTTCATACCAGGCCCGAGGGGCTTGTTTGAGGCCATACAGTGCCTTGTTGAGCTTGTATACCATGTCAGGATGTTTTGGATTTTCAAAGCCAGGCGGTTGTGCAACATACACTTCTTCTTCAATCTTGCCATTGAGAAAGGCACTCTTCACATCCATTTGATATAGAAGTATGTTATGATGATTTGCATAGGCCAGCAGTATGCGTATGGCTTCAAGTCTAGCCACAAGAGCAAATGTTTCATCGAAGTCAATGCCTTTCACTTGAGTATATCCTTGAGCAACGAGACGAGCTTTGTTTCTGACAAGTTGACCATGCTCATCTTGCTTGTTGCAGTGTATCCATTTGGTGCCTATTATATTGTGCTTCCGTGGATCAGGATGCTTAACCAGTTCCCATACATTATTCAGCTCAAACTGTTGAAGCTCTTCTTGCATAGCTTGAATCCATTCAGGTTCCATGAAGGCTTATTCAACTTTCTTGGGTTCTGTTATTGAGACGAATGCGAAGTGCCCACAGAAATTTGCTAGCTGAGTTTCCCTTGAATGAGTGAGTGGACCAGGTGCATTGATGCTATCAATTATTCTTTCAATCTGCACTTCATTGGCAACGCGAGGATGTACAGGGCGAAGACTTTGCTCTTGCTATTCATTGTCGTTGTTGGAAGGAATGTCTTTAGGCTGAGCATTGTCTTCATGTTGATCAGGTGCTGAAATGATAAGTTCTTCTTCAGGATGAGCTTCAGAAGGTATAATTTCTCCAGTTCCCATTAGCTTAATTAATTCACTGGATGGAACTTCATCTAGCACATTTGGCAGCTGCTCTCTTTGTGAACCGTTGGTCTCATCGAACCGCACATCCACTGTTTCAACCACTTTGTAATGAAAGAGATTGAAGACTCTGTAGGAGTGCGAATCCTTTCCATATCCAAGCATAAAACCCTCATGTGCTTTTGGTGCAAATTTTGAGGTGTGATGTGGGTCCTTGATCTAGCACCTTGCGCCAAATACTCTGAAGTAACTGACATTTGGCTTCTTGCCAGTAAGGAGCTCATAAGATGTCTTGTTCAGTAGCTTGTGAAGATAAACACGATTGATTGTATGGCATGCAGTATCAATGGCTTCGGGCCAGAATTTTCTTGGGGTCTTGTATTCATCTAGCATCGTTCTGGCCATCTCAATTAGTGTTCTGTTCTTGCGTTCGACAACGCCATTCTGCTGTGGCGTCTACGGGGCTGAGAATTCATGTGTGTTGCCCAAGGTATCAAGATATGTATCAAGGCCAGTGTTCTTGAATTCAGTGCCATTGTCACTTCTGATGTGCTTTATCTTGGCGCCAAAATTGTTCATAGCTTTATTGGCGAAGCGTCTGAAGACATCCTGCACTTCAGTCTTGTAAAGGATTATGTGCACCCAAGTTTATCTAGAATAATCATCAACAATAACGAAGCCATAGAGGCAAGTAGTAGTAGTTAGAGTTGAGTAATGAGTGGGACCGAAAAGATCCATGTGAAGCAGTTCAAAGGGTCGAGTAGTAGTCATGATTGTCTTCGAGGGATGTTTGGCCCTCGTCATCTTCCCTGCTTCACAGGCACCGCATAAGTGGTCTTTCTTGAACTTGACGCCCTCGATGCCTATGACATGCTTCTTCTTCGCAAGGGTGTGGAGGTTCCTCATGCCAGCATGTCCAAGCCTCCGATGCCAGAGCCAGCATTCTGAAGCCTTTGCTAGAAGACATACTGCAAGCTGTGGCCCTGCTGAGAAATATACCACGTACAAATCATCTTTTCGATACCCTTCGAACACTAGAGACTTGTCAGATTCCATTAGTACAAGGCAACGATATTTTCCAAATATTACGATCATGTTCAAATTGCAAAGCATTGAGACAGACATTAAGTTGAAGCCAAGGGATTCAACAAGCATGACTTTATCCATGTGTTGATCCCTTGAGATTGCAACTCTACCTAGACCCAATACCTTACTTTTACCAGTGTCAGCAAATGTGATGTGGCTCTTGTCGGATGGACGTAAGGTTGAGTCCATAAGAAGACTTCTTTTGCCATTCATGTGATTTGTACACCCATTGTCAATAATCCATTCTGAAGACACTGGTGTCGTACCCTACAGTGCAGTTAGGGGGATAGGCTTCACCAAGAGCATTGTGAAGCAAAAACATTTGACGAACCAGTGGGTTATGAAAGCTTAGATCCAGGTTAGGACTAATAGGGAGAGTAGCAAGAGATTCAGGTACGAAGTACATAGTAAGACCATTTGTGCATTTGATCTTGCGCCCTACAAGATGTTTAAGGTCCCCAGCAATAGCGTCAGACGATTTTGGTTTTCTGCTGGAGACCTTTCCCTGCAAAAGAGAGTTAAGCTTTCTTAGCCACCCACATCAAGGGCGGCTTAGAAGCAATAAGTCTAAGTGCAGCATCTGAAAATTTTGGCTTTGAAGCCTTAGCAAACAGTCTTGCAGGCGGACAATAGTACTCATAAGAATAAGCAGAATAGTTCTTGGTCTTATGAACAAGGCGGTTTGATGAACCGCTCTCATATTCATATGCCTGAGTATGGTTTCCCTGCAAAACATTTGCGTTAGTGCGACTCAGGTGAGTCCTCTATCTGTATGAAGCCTTTGGACCGTATGAAGCCTTTGGTCCGAGGTTTGTCTTCTTCACGTGAGGTGTCATGATGACATTCACAGGAAGACTCTCGAGACACCTTTTCAGAACCCAGATCTTCTCCATAGGTGGTCCATTCCTGCAGTTAGTACCAATGTACCTGGCAAACACTTCACCATTCTGATTCTTAAATAGTATATAGTTTGCATCAAAGGATTCATCAATGATAATGGGGTTAGCACAAGTGAAGCCAGATAGATTGGATGGATCTGCTGAAGGTTCCTTTGCAGCAACCCACATGGTTTTGGGGTACTGCTCAGGTTTCCAGTAAGAGCCATCTGCATTCATTTTCCTTACGAACCGTACACCCTCTTTCCTAGGGTTTCGGTTCAGAATCTTCTTTTTAGGACATCACATAGTGTCTGATGCCCTTTAAGACTTTTGTACATCCCTGTTTCAAGCAATGTCTTCAACCTAGCATTCTCATCAGCAATAGCGGTGGTATCCTCAGCAGAGGGGTTAGTTACCACATCAACAGTTGAAGATATTGCAACAGTAGTAGCAGTAGAACATTCAGCAACAGAAGTAGCATTATCACGCTCAATGCATTTAAGACATGGTGGTTCAAATCCTTCCTGAGCGGGACTGATCTGTTTGGCGCGAAGTGACTCGTTTTCCGTTTGAAGATCTTCATGAACCGCTCTCAATTTCTCAAGATCTTGCTTCCTTTGAAGATAATCATAGGAAAGATTTTCATGAGTTGTTGAGAGAGTTTCATGACGACTTTCAAGTTCCTGATACTTAACGTGAAGATTTTTTATGTCTTCAATTAAGGATTCAGATCGAGTCATTTCAGCACCTAACAGATCATCGCTTCTGTCTAACAGTTTTTGAATATGTTCCATAGCTTTCTGTTGTTCAGTTGCAATTTTAGCAAGTGTTTTGTAGCTAGGTTTTCAACCACAATCAAAGTCATCGTCACTAGATGTTTGATAGTGAGTAGTGCGTGTGTTTACCTTGGCACCGCGTGCCATAAAGTAGTAGGTAGAAGCGGAGTAGTCCTTGTCATTTGCATTGGTGTCGGTGATGAAGTCATTGTCTTCAGTGTTGAAGATGGACTTGGCAACGTATGCTGTAGCCAGACTTGCGACGCCTGAGTCGGATTCCTCCTCGGACTCCACCTCCGCCTCCTCAGAAGCAGACTCCTCTTCTGAATCCATTTCCTTGCCAACAAACGCACGTGCCTTGCCAGATGAGCTCTTCCTGTGTGATGAAGACTTTGAGGAACACATGGAAGAAGACTTTGAGTATTTCTTCTTCTTGTTCTTGTCGTCAGAGTCATATTCCTTGCTCTTCTTCTTCTTTTTGTTCTCATTGTCCCACTGTGGACACTCAAAGATGAAGTGGACAAGTTTCTTGCACTTGTGACATGTTTTCTTCTTGTACGCATGAGCAGGAGCTTCATCATTCCTTGAACTTGATCGGGATGACTTTCTGAAGCCTTTCTTCTTGGTGAATTTTTGGAACTTCTTGACAAGCATAGCAAGTTCCCTTCCAATGTCTTCAGGATCATCAGAACTGGTGTCAGATTCTTCTTCAGATGAGGAGACAGCTTTTGCCTTCAAGGCACGAGTTCGCCCATAGTTTGGACCGTAGATATCTCTTTTCTCCGAAAGCTGAAACTCATGTGTGTTGAGCCTCTCAAGTATGTCAGACGGATCGAGTGTCTTGAAATTAGGACGTTCTTGAATCATCAGGGCCAGGATGTCAAACGAACTATCAAGTGATCTCAGCAGCGTCTTGACGACTTCGTGTTCGGTAATCTCAGTGGCGCCGAGGGCTTAAAGCTCATTTGTGATGTCAGTGAGTCGGTCAAATGTGTGCTGGACATTCTCATTTTCATTTCCCTTAAAGCAGTTGAAGAGGTTGCGAAGGACACTGATTCTCTGATCTCTCTGGGTTGAGATGCCTTCATTGACCTTGGAGAGCCAGTCCCAGACCAGCTTGGATGTCTTCAAAGCACTCACACGGCCATACTGTCCTTTGGTCAGATGACCACAGATGATATTCTTGGCAGTAGATTCCAGTTGAACGAATTTCTTGTCATCAGCAGCAGTGACACCTTCTCTAGCCTTGGGAATGCCTTTCTCGACGACATACCATAGGTCGAGGTCAATGGCTTCAAGATGCATGCGCATCTTATTCTTCCAGTAGGGATATTCAGTTACATCAAAGACGGGGCACGCAGCGGAGACTTTAATTATCCCTGCAATCGACATAGCTAAAACTCCAGGTGGTTAAACCGAATCACCCAGAACAAGGGAGCACCTTGCTCTGATACCAATTGAAAGTGCGTTATATCGACTAGAGGGGGGTGAATAGGCCATTTTTATGAAAGTCTTCAGAACATAGAAGTTTTGAAGACAACCGATAAAATTAAACCTATTAACATGCAGCGGAAGGTAGACTACACTAGGAAAACCATAGTCAAGTATTCAATGAAGTGAAAGCACAAAGACTAATAGCAACTAGGTAGGAAGGATCAGGTAGGAAGATATTGTGAAGCCAAACAGAACACGCAGTCACTCAGTGAAGACAAATGATAGTGCAAACATACAATGACTTCACAAGGAGTAACAGTAAGTAAAGGGAAGTGAAGATGAAACCAGTGACTCGTTGAAGACAATGATTTGTTGGACCAGTTCCAGTTGCTGTGACAATTGTACGTCTGGTTGGAGTGGCTAGGTATTTAAACCTTAGGACACACAGTCCCGGACACCCAGTCCTGAACACGCAGCTCAGGACACCCAGTCCTCACCGTATTCTCCTTGAGCTGAGGTCACATAGACCTCGCCCAATCACTCTGGTATGTCTTCAAGGTAGACTCCCAAACCTTCACAGACTTCGTTCAAGGCAATCCACAATGTCTCTTGGATGCTCAGAACGCGACCCCTAACCGGCTGGAGGATGCACAGTCCTCAAGTGTAATAAGTCTTCAGATCACACAGACAAGAAGACTTAAGTGATGCACAATTCTCTCTGGCTCTCATGGTTAGGGCTTTATCCTCGCAAGGAATTCTCTCTCAAAGGCTTCGAGGTGGGTTTCTCTCAAACGACAAAAGCCGTACTTTCAATCTGAGCAGCCAACCGTTTATGGTTGTAGGGGGTGGGCTATTTATAGCCACTTGGCAACCAGACCTGATTTGTCCGAAATGACCCTGGGTCACTAAGGAACGGACACGTGTTCCAACGGTCAGATTTCAAACTCACACGGCAACTTTACTTGGGCTACAAGCAAAGCTGACTTGTCCGACTCTGGACAAGATTCGCTCTCATAGTCTTCACTCGAAGACATAGGTTTTTGGTTTAGGCATCACTTCAGGCATTCTGACTGGTTCTCTTGGACCCCACTTAACAGTACAGTGGTTCCTATGACTCAACACAAAAGAAAAAGAACTACGAAAGATCAAAGTCTTCGAGCTCCATAGGCTTCATATCGTGTCTTCTCTTGTCATAGTCTTCAATGTGAATATCTTCATATACCACCTTTGACTTCAATGTCTTCATACATTTTTAGGGGTCATCTCTGGTAGTAAAACCGAATCAATGAGGGACTTCTACCTGTGTTATCCAGCAATTCTCACAAACACATTAGTCCCGCAACTAGGTTTGTCGTCAATACTCCAAAACCAACTAGGGGTGGCACTAGATGCACTTACACCGGCAAGGGGCAAGGCCACCACGAGAAGCGGGCGAGCCAGGCATCCCGGCAAGGTCTGCCGAGGCTTGCGGGGACAAAAGCACCACACCAACCATTCAAGCGCGACCCACGTCGTCAATCAGTGCAGTGTCAAGATGCAAGATGATTAAGTGGCAGCCATTCGCCACATGGCAATCATTTCCTACAGAACAAACCCACAAGTGGCACCCGTCCTGCGACGTGTCAAGAGAACAAGCGCGGAGCTGGCAAGATAGCCCGGCATGCCTTGCCGGGCAGCCAGTGATGTGACACTAAGTGGTGCATTCAATGCACCCTGTCAGCCAACAGAGTTTGGTATGATAGCACTGTTTGCAATCATATCAGTGGATAATGACTACTTTCCCATTGTGGTGACCCCTTAATCTATGAAAGGAGGCTCATGGCACCCGTAGGAGGGGTTAGAAGGTTAGAGAGTTGACAAACCCATACGCGCGTAGTCACAACTACCCATAGGCAACCCCTATCGGGCAAGTGTACTATGCCTCACCATCTCCATTCCACCATTAATCCACCAAAGAAGGAGTAGGGTTTTATGCTCATGGTGGCCCGAACCTGGGTAAATTTCTTGTGTGCTCTCTGACATGCTGTTGTGTGTTGGTCTGCTCTTTGTGCAAAGCGACGTCCCCCTGCCGAAACAGTAAGGGGCCTCCTGGTCCCATAGGTGGCCATGGATATCTGGCGACATCTTTGGCGTGCCTGGTAGGGGGTTCGCTTGCGTGAACTTGAAAGCGTGTGCAGCGCGTCATCTTCATCACCATCTTCGCCTTCAACGATGCCATCCACCATGGCACCTAAGAAGAAGTCTGACCCTTCAGCCTATCCGTCCACCTCGAAGGCTCTGCCGCCCGCGGCCTGTAGTACGTCGGAGGCTGCGGGGGCGAGCGAGGATGTGAACGCTGCTGGGGGCGCGATTGGAACAGGTGGTGCCATCGCCTCTCCCCCTCGCGGCCGGCATAGGGCTGGAGATGTCGGAGGAGAACAGCATCAGCAACGCCTTGGCGGTCACGCTCCACAAGGTGCGGGCGAGGGCGTCACTCCGTCTGTACCTCCTACTCCGACTGATGGGCACAGCCGCAGGAACGGTGCTTGGTCCGGGGTGAGCCATCGCCCTCCGGCCGCCCCCACCGTGGGAGCGACCACGGCCCATGCGCCTCCTCCCGGACGAGCCTACCGGACTGCTGCACCCGATGGAGCCATTAACCCTCAAGCACCACCGCCGCGTGACCCCGTTTCCCAGGTGGTCGTCCCACAGCTGCGTGGATGCGACACCACATCCACCGCCGCTGCTGGCACCGTCAGGCGCCAGGTGATGGAGCGGTCCACATCGTCAACATCTATGCCAAGCGTAGCCACGGAGGGTATGGCGCGAGCTCAGTTGCTATTAAGGTTCCCGCCAGCGGCCGAGCAGATGGATGAATGGCATGCCACCATCCAGAGCCTGCTCAGTTTCGCCGAAGCTGGAGGCTCACGGTGAGCAGACCCGCCACGAGCTCCCCAAGCTAAAGCAACCACCCGTACCGCTGGCCGAACGGAGGGTGCCGTCCCCGTGATGCAGTCCCCACCACGGCAGCCGACGCGGGCGCAGCAGAATCAAGACCCCGATGATGTCTCGATAGCCTCTCTCAAGCACGTCCAGGCCAACGTCGAGCCCTGGAGGATAGGCGGCGGGGAGACGCACGCGTTGTCATAGATCGGCGCCGCAACAACCTCCGCCAGACCGACGGGTGTGGTGGCCTCAACGTCGACGAGCCTGCGCTCGGTGTTGGCGGGTGCCTACTTTTTGAGGTCCGCTGCCCTGTCTTTACATGAGAGTTGCGGCAAGTCCGTTGGCCGTCCGTTCGCACGTTCAAGCCAGAGATACGTGAGAAGTACGACGGGTGGCTGAACCCAGCAGAATTCCTGAGCACCTACACCATTGTTATTCAAGCTACCAGGGGAAGAGATGAGAAGGTGTTCGCCAACTACTTCCCGTTGGCTCTCAAGTCCAACATGAGGTCTTGGCTGATGCACCTGCCGGAGAACTCCATTTTGTCATGGGCAGACCTGTGCCACGAGTTCATGGGTGCCTTCACCGGTGTCCACCAAGAGCCCGGCAGGCCCAGTGTCCTGCAACTTCTCCAGTAGAAGTAAGGAGAAACTCTCCATAAGTACTTACAGAGATTCAGTAAAGTTCATAGGAATATTACAAATATCCATCCAACAGCTGTTATAGCAGCCTTCCAATCCAATGTGCGCAACCGTCACATTGATTCTAAGATGAATGTGTGGTTGCCCAAGACTGTGAAGGAGCTTTACACACTGGTGGATAAGTGTGGTTAGATGGAGGAAGGAAGGAAGTTGCCCGGAGAGGAGGATTGCATCAATGTTGATTCAGAAGATGAAGATGAATCAACCAGTCAGAGGAAGGGCAAGAAGCATAGCAAGAAGCCGAGAGATAAGGCAGTGATGACTATAGAAGGTTCGGCCACACCTAGTACCGGCAACAAGGCCAAGGCTGAGGACCCCGGCAAGGAAGTTGCCGCTTGCACAGCTTGCCAGGAAGCTAGTGCCGTTGAGAAAGCTGGGAACGGCAACGGCCCATACTGCAAGATCCATCGGACCAAGGGCCATGACCTTCGGGACTGTTATTAGGTTGAGCAGCTTGTCAAGAAACAAAGGGAAGAATATGAAGCGGGACAAGGAAAAAGGTCAGAGTGCCGCTGGCGGAAAGGGCCGAGGCAGTGAAGAAAATTGCCCCGGCAAACCCTTCCGGAACCAAGGAAAACCCGCCAGGGGCCAAGAAAAAGAAGTTTGTGCTGATGTGAGTATAGAAGGGAATGAAGAGGAAACCAGTGAGTACGAATTTCAGAAGGCCACTGACGCCCTATACATTGATGGGGGTGCATCTTGGCACGCCTCCCACCACCAACTCAAGTGATGGGCACGACAGATCAATGTTGTGGAACCAACGCCAAAGGCCCAGAAGCCGCTCAAATGGCCCCACACGCTAATCATATTTGATGAGGGGGATCACCCTGACCGCACCACCGCGGTAGGGTTCTTGCCATTGTTGGTCTCCCCGACAATTCGCAACCTCAAGGTCACAAAGATGTTAGTGGATGGCAGGGCCGGGCTGAATCTGATTTCTCTAACAGTCATCAACAAGCTTCAGATAGGAGAAGAAGAGTTGGAGGTTATCGGCACGTTTCAAGGAGTTAACCGCGGCAAGGAATCACCCCAAGAATGGATTACGTATTTTGGTGATGCTCTTTCCCTACAAGGTGCAAGGGTTGGCGTGCTTCTTGTTCCCCCTCCGGGGAGCACTTGAAGTACGTCGTCCAAATGCACTTTGCCTGGGAAGAAGTGATCATCCCCATGTGGAGGGAATCATCGTAGCAATTTCCAAAGGTGGAAGTGATAAGTATGTAGTGTCAAACCCACAAGGAGCTAAAGGTAAGATCAATATTCTCTCAAGCCCTATCTGCCACCGATACGACTCTACGTACACCGAACATTTGCTTCCAACTAGAGACGGGAAATAAAACTACATTGTGGGTATGAAGTGGATAACTTTCTATGATATTGGAGAGCTAAAATATAAAAGTAGGTCCTGTCATCATAAAGTTAGAACATATTACTAAATATTATAAATAGAGAGTGTGGAATAATGGTGGATCGGTATGCGGAATTGTCCTAGGCAATTGTTAACAAGACCGATAGTCGTCATTGCAAATTCATATGAGGGAGAGGCATAAGCTAACATACTTTCTCTACTTGGATCATATGCACTTATGATTGGAACTCTAGAAAGGATCCGCAACTACTAAAGATCATTAAGGTAAAACCCAACATTGCAATAAAGCATCAATTCCTCTTTATTCCCATACACAACAACCCCCTTAGTCGGGTTTGTGTTTCAGTCACTCACCAACCCACTATAAGCGAATCATGAACGTATTGCAACACCCTACAGCGGCAATCCCTCACGCTTGCGTGACATGGAGGGCACCATAGGACAGCACCAAAATAAAACATACAACCCATACCAATCTAGATCATCAATCAACCCAAAGACAAAGGATATCTACTCAAAACATCATAGGATGGCAACACATCATTGGATCATAATATGTGGCATAAAGCACCATGTTCAAGTAGCGATTACATCGGGGTGCGGGAGAGTGGACCGCGTAAAAGAGATGAGGATGGTGATGATGATGGTGATGTTGATGAAGACGATCACCATGGCAATGATTCCCCTCTCGATGGCACTCCGGTGCCACCAAGAGAGAGGAGGAGAGGTTCTCCCCCTTGTGCTTCCTCCTCCATGGCCTCCCCCTTGATGGGGAGAGGTTTCCCCTCTGGTCCTTGTCCTTCATCGTGATGATGGCCCCTTCGGGATCCTCCTCCATGCCCTCTGGTGATGATGGCCCCCTCCGGCAGGGTGCCGGAGAGGGCCTAGATTGATTTTCAGTGGCTACGGAGGCTTCTGGCGGCGGAACTCCCGATCTAGGTTTCTTTCTGGAAGTTTCGGGTTATATAAGAGGTGTTGGAGTCGGGAACAAGGCAGCGGGTCTCCAGACTGTCCATGAGGTAGGGGGGCGCGCCCAGGGGATGGGCGTGCCCCCCACCCTCGTGGGCAGCCCGAGACTCTTCTGGCCCAGTTCTTTTACTTCCTGGCCTTCTTCTGGTCCAAAAAATAGGCTCCGTCAAGTTTCAGGTCAATTGGACTCCGTTTGGTTTTCCTTTTCTGCGATACTCAAAAACAACGAAAAAACAGAAACTGGCACTAGGCCCTAGGTTAATAGGTTAGTCCCAAAAATCATACGAAATAACATATGAATGCATATAAAACATCCTAGATGGATACTATAATAGCATGAATACTTCATAAATTATAGGTACGTTGGAGACGTACCAACATCCCCAAGCTTAATTCCCGCTCGTCCTCGAGTAGGTAAATGATAAAAGAAATAATTTATGATGTGTGAATGCTAGCTAGTGCATAAGTTTCATCAATGATAGTTCCCATCACTTTTTCTAGAATCATTATATATCATAATAGTTGCTCATTTTCATAAAACTTTTCATGATCAAGTAACAAGATATTCACATGTTAAGGTATAGATCATAAACTCTCCTAAGACTAACAAACTATATTCTCAGTC
Organism: Triticum urartu; assembly: GCF_056163025.1. Taxonomy (NCBI): domain Eukaryota; kingdom Viridiplantae; phylum Streptophyta; class Magnoliopsida; order Poales; family Poaceae; genus Triticum; species Triticum urartu. Next base: position 346,793,285 of record NC_141876.1, on the reverse strand, counting down.
ATCAAACAACTGCAATTCATCTTATTTTCAGGAAGGGTCTATGCCACAGCTTTGATTTAGCAAACTCCACATACTCAACTATCATTTAATCTTTCATAATTTCTAACACTCACGTGATATTTATGGGTTCAATGTTTTAATCAAACATAGAGAAAGATAGGGGCTTATAGATTCGCCTCCCAACCTTTTACCTCAAGGGTAATGTCAACAATAATAGTTCATGATAACTTACATCCAATTGGATATATATATATATATCAGCATCTTTCCAACACAATGTGCTTGCCAAAGGATAAAATGTAAAAAGGAAAGGTGAAGATCACCATGACTCTTGCATAAGGGTAGAAGATAAAAGTAAAAGATAGGCCCTTCGCAGAGGGAAGCAGAGGTTGTCATGCGCTTTTATGGTTGGATGCACAAAATCTTAATGCAAAAGAACGTCACTTTATACTGCCACTTGTGATATGGACCTTTATTATGTAGTCCGTCACTTTTATTACTTCCACATCACAAGATCGTATAAAGCTTATTTTCTCCACATTAACAGATCATACATATTTAGAGGTTAATTTTTATTGCATGCACCGATGACAACTTACTTGAAGGATCTTACTCAATCCATAGGTAGGTATGGTGGACTCTCATGGCAAAACTGGTTTAAGGAATGTTTGGAAGCACAAGTAGTATCTCTACTTGGTGCAAATAATTTGACTGGCATGAGGGGGAAAAGCAAGCTCAACATGTTGGATGATCCAAGACAATATACATTATTTCGGATATAAGAAAACATAACCCATTACGTTCTCTTCCTTGTCCGACATCAACCTTTCAGCATGTCATATTTTAATGAGTGCTCACAATAACAAAGGTGTCCAAGATAGTATATTTAGATGTGAAATCTCTCTTCCTTCAATATTCTTTCATGAATTGTTCAAGTGACCAATTCTACGTTTGCTAACTTTCAATAAGTTTACTACCTATACTTATTCTGTGCGAAGTCATTACTCCTCATACTATAAGCATATGAAACATATATAAATTCAGATTTATGATATTCAATTCATTCAACCATTTACTTATAGGATATATGTGAAGCACATGAGTAAATGACAAACTACTCCAATAAGATATAAGTGAAGGACACTGAGTGGTCAAATAATTAAATAGCCATGCGAGGATTCTTTTTCATTCAAGATTTCAGATCCAATGATTTTATTCAAACAACAAGTAAAATTTAAAATACGCTCCAAGCAAGATACATATCATGTGACGAATAAAAATATAGCTTTGAGTAAGGTATACCGATAATTTTGAAGACGAAAGAGGGGATGCCTTCCGGGGCATCCCCAAGCTTAGGCGCTTGAGTCTTCCTTCAATATTACCTTGGGGTGCCTTGGGCATCCCCAAGCTTAGGGTCTGTCCACTCCTTATTCTCCTCATATAGATATCTCACCCAAATCTTGAAAACTTCAATCACACCAAACTTAACAGAACTTCGTTGTAACGCTCCGAGTCCGATGCGCCAGGTGTCTTCCAGCTATTAGCTATTGTTGCATTGTATTTCGCTTGCGTGTTGCATCTTGACATGTCATCATCCGCATTGCATCATCATGTTTTCCAAACATGCATCCGTCCCATTCTCCTCGTTCTCTCTGTTGTCCGTTCTGAACTCGCCCACACTTGCACGCGCCCGCAGCATGTCCAAAATATTATTTTATAAGTGGTCGGGAGATGTTCTCGGAATGGGTTGAAAGTTGGTGTACGATGTCGTTTTATTGTCAGTAGACCGCCTACCAAGTTTCATCGCATTCGGAGTCCGTTTGACGCCCCAACGGATAACTATAGCGGCAATATAGCCGGTCAAACGTCAGATGTTTTCGGTCTTCGGAAACAGACGTCGGGCCTCTCTCTCGCTCTTCTCTCCTCTCAGTCTTAGACCTTCTGCTCAGCCCACAAGCTCCAACCTACCCCTCTTCGCGTCTAGAGTGGTCCGATGCGATCGCACGGTCCGAAAACTCCTCTCTGCTCAGTTCTCAGACCCCCTCACGTGTCTGAAAACCTCCCCGAACCCGACCGGGCACTCGTGTCCGTTTAGTCCGGATCGTCACCCAACTCGCTCACCCTAATTTTCTCAACCATCCAATTTGAATCGGAGGGCCCAAATGCACCCCAAATCCACCTGCAATATATACTTGAGGTCTAACCCTAAAAATTAGGAGGCTTGTCCCATCAGTCCAATCCCGCCGCCACCCGGTCTCGATCCATCTCGGGATCCATCCCCTCCTTGTTTCCACTCCCCAGTTCCTCCCGATCCATCCAGCTCCACCCCTCAATTTCATCATCAAGCCAACTGGCGGCCTCCCTGTGTAGCCGCGCCCCTGGCCCCGACACAGCCACCCAAGGCCCAGCCTCCTGTCGCTCTCGTGCACGAGCACGCGCCCAGGAGCTCGAGAAGGGGAGCCCTGATCCCACGGAGCCACGCACCCTTGCATCCTCCCGTGCTTCCCCGCACCACCGAAGCCACCAGGATCCCGTGCCGGCGAGCGCCACCGCTGGAGCTGCTCTGTTCCTTGCCCGAACCCATAGGTCATCCTCGTTGCCCCTCTCCTTCCCGTGCTCTCTAACTCCTTCTAGTTCTTCTTTGTCTCTCTCTCCATTTTTCCTTCTCTCTTTCTCTGTCACGCACAGGAGCTCCGCCCCAACGCCATGGCCGTCCTCTTCTTCAAAGTCTGCCCCGTCGTCGCATCTCCCATGGCCTGCCGAGCCTCCCCGCCGCCTCGCCGCTCCGGTGACCACCTCTAGCAGGAGCCTCCATCGCACCTGCCGTATCGATCTAGAAGCCCCAGACGTCAAGTCCCCATCCTTCGCCATCACGAAGGCCGTCCGAGCTGCGCCTCGACCACCTGATCCGGCCGCACATCCTCGGATCCGTCCGTTTTTGCCGTTCCAAACCACCGCCGGGGCTCCTCCTTGTCGCCGGTAAGTTGCCCTACCGCTCCTACGTTTTTCCCTGCACCTTCCCTTCCTCACATCTCCCTCTCTCTTGGCCTCCTGATGCAGCACCCGGAGGATGCCAAGCTGCCAAGGCACCTCCCCTACACCCTGCTTCGCCTGGATCCGTGAGCCCATGCCTCCCCTGCCGCCGGTGATGCCAAGTCCCTGTCGCTGCACCGCCGTTGGTCAGGCCTCACCTCTGCTTCGCTCGAACAGGGAGGAGAACACCTCTGCCTCTGTTCGCTCGGGTCGCCCGCGAATTGACCGTGCCGCCACCTTGTCAAGCCGCCCCTTGGGCCAGATCCACCGACCGGGCTTGGCCCAATGTGAGCACCAAATCAAGTCCTCCTCTCTATTGGACCAGACAGATTCGGCCCGTTGATGTTTTTTTCCTCCCTGCGTATTTATCTATTATCTAGAGTAGACCTGTTTTGCAGAAAACCCCCTAACCTCCATGCATTTAATAACTTCTCAATAGTGCATCGGTTTAAAATAATTTATATATGTAAAATGCTTAGAATTTTGTGTAGATTAATAATATGCCATTTTCATCTATGTTTAAAATGTTTAAACTGCTGTTTGCCTTAATTTGCTCCTATGCCATGTTAAAATGATTTAATTCATAACTAATTAACCGTAGCTCGGATTTAAATAATCTTTATATGCAAATGGGGTAGAAAATTGCCTAGTTTAACATGGTGACTTTACTTTGCATGTTTAACAACTCCAAAATTGTGTTTAGGGCAGAGAAGTACCAAATCTAATGTATGCTCATGAGGATTTTCCGGACTTGTTGGTTGTTGTTCCGGCCTCATTTAAACTTGCCTAGATAGGTAGTTTTACTTTGCTTCACCCCTTTCCATGCTAAACAACATTTAATATTGTTGAGTACATAAACGAGATTGAACTAAATAATTGAAGTGGTGTTCCGTCAATATGCAACCCATTGCATATTGAGCTCCACTTAATTTGTAGGATTGTTTGTGCACTTTGCCATGCCATGCTTTATTAAACCGGTCATGCATCATACTTGGTTGTGAATCATGCCATGTTTATGTGATGGTTGTTTACTATGTTGTTTGCTTCTTTCCGGTGTTACTTCTTCGGGTTAGTTCCGATAACATCGCGTTTGTGGGGATTCATTCGACTACATCTGTTTGTCTTCTTCATGGACTCGTTCTTCTTCCTTGCGGAATCTTAGGCAAGATGACCATATCCTCGAAATCACTTCTATCTTTCCTTGCTAGTTGTTCGCTCTTTTGCTATGCTGCGATACCTACCACTTGCTATATCATGCCTCCCATATTGCCATGTCAAACCTCTAACCCACCTTGTCCTAGCAAACCGTTGTTTGGCTATGTTACCGCTTTGCTCAGCCCCTCTTATAGCGTTGTTAGTTGCAGGTGAAGATGGAGTTTGTTCCATGTTGGAACATGGATATTTGTTGGGATATCACAATATCTCTTATTTCAATTAATGCATCTATATACTTGGTAGAGGGTGGAAGGCTCGGCCTTATGCCTGGTGTTTTGTTCCACTCTTGCCTCCTTAGTTTTCGTCATACCGGTGTTATGTCCCTTGATTTTGCGTTCCTTACGCGGTTGGGTTATAATGGGAACCCCTTGACAGTTCTCCTTGAATAAAACTCCTCCAGCAAGGCCAACCTTAGTTTTACCATGTGCCACCTAAGCCTTTTTCCCTTGGGTTCTGCAGACTCAAGGGTCATCTTTATTTTAAACCCCCGGGCCAGTGCTCCTTTGAGTGTTGGTCCAACCTGTCAGCCGCCGGTGACCACCAGGGGCAACTCTAGGTTGGCCTACCGGAAGTTTGGACAATCCGGTGTACCTTGAGAACGAGATATGTGCAGCTCCTATCGGGATTTGTCGGCACATTCGGGCAGCTTTGCTGGTCTTGTTTTACCATTGTCGAAATGTCTTGTAACCAGGATTCCGAGTCTGATCGGGTCTTCCCGGGAGAAGGAATATCCTTCGTTGCCCATGAGAGCTTGTGATGGGCTAAGTTGGGACACTCCTGCAGGGTTTTGAACTTTCGAAAGCCGTGCCCGTGGTTATGGGTAGATGGGAATTTTTTAATATCTGGTTGTAGAGAACTTGACACTTAACTTCATTAAAATGAATCAACCGCGTGTGTAGCCGTGATGGTCTCTTTCCGGCGGAGTCCGAGAAGTGAACACGATTCTTGTGTTATACTTGAACGTAAGTAGTTTCAGGATCACTTCTTGATCACTTCTAGTTCACGACTGTGCTTTGCTTCTCTTCTCGCTCTTATTTGCATATGTTAGCCACCATATATGCTTAGTTCTTGCTGCAGCTCCACCTCACTATCCTTTCCCTACCCATAAGCTGAAATAGTCTTGATCTCGCAGGTGTGAGATTGGTGAGTCCTCGTGGCTCACAGATACTTCCAAACAGTTGCAGGTGCCGATGATACTAGTGCAGATGACGCCGCTAAGCTCATGTGGGAGCTCGATGAAGGTCGTGTTCATAGACTTCTTTCGTTTCTAGTTGATCAGTAGAGGAGACCAGTTGGGGCGATTGAGGATCTTTTGCATTAGGGTTTGTCTATCTTTATTTGGTTCTGTAGTCGGACCTTGATTGTATTCTGGATGATGTAATGCTATATTCATGTATTGTGTGAAGTGGAGATTGTAAGCCAACTCTTTATCCCTTCCTGATTCAGTACATGGGATATGTAAAGATTACCCCTCTTGCGACATGCCTACTATGCGGTTATGCCTCTAAGTCATGCTCTGACACGTGGGAGATATAGCCACATCATGGGTGTTACAAGTTGGTATCAGAGCCTTCCCCGACTTAGGAGCCCCCTTCTTGATCGAATCGCTAGCGTTGTTGAGTCTAGAAAAAAATGTTTTGAGTCTTATAGGATTATATATATTGAAGTGTAGGATTCTTTTTACTCCTCGGTCCCTTCGTCGCTCTGGTGAGGCCTCCTGACATAGAGTTTTGACTCTTCTCTTCTCAATTTCATAAAAAAAATTAGGATCACGCGGGTATCTTGGAATCGTTCTGATGGTTTTGTGACGAGAACATTGTTCTTGGTGCCTCCTGACATTTTGGGTTTGTGGCAGTGTCCCGGGGAGTTGAGCTCCGAGGTGTTGTCGTCACAATTTTATTGTTGCAGCTCTGGAATACCTGAGTTCGCCGACATCGAAAATCTCTTTTATGTAGTTGTTGGTGAGATAACCTCGACACCACCTAGTACTGGGGAGGGAGTTCGGGAGTATTGCCATAACTCGTATAACGGATGCTTTTCGAAGGTTGAGGTAAATGATTTCTGAAGGTTTCTTGGTTATGTGTTGAAGGATGGATACATCTGGATGTAGGATTTGCTAGTTTTGGGTGAGATATTATGCTTCCCCTGTATCCCTAACACCTGATTGCATAACCAAAAAGTTTCGGTAGTTTATAAGTGGGAATTCAAGTAGCTCCTAGAATATCTTTCCAATAGGCACATGATACGATATGGGGTCTATCATATGTTTGTTTCCGGCTTATTTTGCAAGCCAATCCTTGTTTTGTTTTCATTGTGGTATTCGAGTTGCTTCAATGTCAAGTGTTGATTCCATACCTTTCCTAAGTGGTTTTCTCATATTTCTATGTGAATACTAACCCTTCATGAACATCAAGATTGTCATATCAATCCTTTTCAACCGGCGCGCTTATCGTCAAGTGAATCCCATCATTTCAACATTTGCAAGACCCAATCACAGTTTTCGTCAACGGTGTTTGTTTCATTCGTCTCCAAGTAGCTTTTGTTTTCCCGCACACCCACCCTTTTTCTTCAAGGACTAAGATTTGTTGATCAAGTATCCATCTTATGGATGTGAAGTATCTTCATTCTTTTCAATCAATGTTCTTACCCGGTGGTTCTTATGAAAATGCTCCACTAGTTCATCATTCTTCGTTGTCTTTCTTCTCCGGTGGATTCAATTCAAGTTTTGTTGATCATATCCTTTCCTCGTTTTAAATGTTTTCTCATGCCGGTGCACTTCTTAATCACTCACCTCTCGCTATTCATTTGTTCTGGAGTGTTGAAGATATCTCAGAAGGCTCGTCTTTTCATTCAAGATCCGTTCAACCTATTTCGAGGTTGTTATCTCATTCAAGCCATTTAATTCAACCGGTGCAATCTCCTTTTCAAGATATCGTTCTATGGTGTTTTCTTTTGAGTGGACCCTTACCCACAGGTCTTTTCCCAGGATCTTACCTGACTCTTCTAATTTTATCAGAGTTATTCTCAAATTCATTTCAAAGTTTGCCGTAAGAATGAATTGTCATCAGTAAAATGTCTTTCTCCAAGATCTTTCAAATTTTTCATTGTTGGTTCAACCTTTCTATTCTTCACCCCGGAGTATCTCAACAATTCTTGGTGGTGTTTCTCAGCGTCATTCTCAACATTTGAAGACCGAAGAAGAGTTTCCCTCTAAATCTTGCTCCTTTCTCTTCAAGATTCATGGTTCTAGCGTTATGCCATCCTCTCATAATTGTTTTCGATTGTGAGAATTCTTTTCACCCATCCGGAGCAGTTCAGGAGTCTATTCAGTCTGATTCTCTGGAGGCCATCATTTCGGGTTCATTCATTACCAGCTTTCAGCTCTCGTTCTCCAAATCTTACGAGTGCATCGTTCAAGTATTCTCTAATCAGCTCCACGATCTATTCTTTCTCATGTATCTAAATCCCCTCAAGTATCTTCTTTCGGTTTTCCAATTCTTCCTGGTGTTTCTTTATCGTTTCTGCGTTCATTTTCAACTCCTACGGTGGTTTGTTCAAGATTTCTCTTCCTTCGTTATTGTATCAATGCATTTGTGCTTTCTAAATCCTACTAGTGGTTCGTTGAAGACCTTCTCAAGTTTGCGCTATATCTATCTTAATTCTTTCAATGAGAATAAGTAGTAGGCAAAATCCGTTGCTTTTCATCAATTTAATTGGTGAAGGATATGCATAACATAATTCTTACTCTTGTTTCATCCAAGTGATTAATTCCTTATTCCGGAGGTTCATCAAAATTCTTGATTTCTTTTATTCATCTTTCTTTTTCCCAGAGTTCCAACCTCTCTCAATTATATCACCACGAAGAGTCATCTAAATCATTGCCAGGATTCACCTTGTGTTTTCAACTTCAATTTCCTTATATCATCCTTTTATTACCGGAGTTCTTCATGGAGGCTCTACATGGTGGTTCATCAAGGTTTCTTCTCATTATTCATTTGTTCTTCAAGATTTCTCTCGAAGCTATAATCCGCCAAGCTATACTTCAAGTATTCTTCATCTTGCAATCCGGAGTGCAATTGTTTCTCCCTTATCTTTTGAGCTGGTGTTATGTCGTTCTTGACAATTTGAGCTCGTGTTTCATGATTCACATGTTGTCAATAATGAGATATTTTAAATCCACCAATCTCTTCGTTGGAGTTGTCTTGTGTCATAATTCACCTAAAGCCTTCCCTAAGGAATATTGCTATTGTGGTGCTTATCAATGATTCAAGTTATCTCTCTATCTTCTTGGTGGAAGAAGTTTTCATCTCTTCTTTATTCCCGATCAATCATTGTTTTTCGTTAATGGTAGAATTTCACCTCAGTTTTGAGATGTTCTCCATAAGCCCACCACAAGCTTACTCTTTTCGTTGTTGGTTTTCCAACAACTCCATTATAACCCTCTTGGAAGGGTGCCTTCCAAGATCATTTGTGGCAGAAGTTGTCATTTTCTTCTCAGTTCTTTCTTTTCCAATGATCCAACTTCTATTCTTTCGGTCCAGAGGCATTGTGATGTTGCTCTTTTCACTCATCATCTCGGATTGTGAAGATCATGTTCTTTCCTTTGCTTATACATTCAACTGGAGTGTTGTGTCATCCCTTCAATTTATTTTCATCTTATCAAGTTTTCTTCTCTTTTTCTACCGGAGTGCTCTCCAAATTATATAATTATTATGCCTCTCTGTCTTGTTTTAACCAGAGTGTTGTGTCTTCTGCTCAAGTTCTTTTTGTCTTATAAAGTTTTGCACCTTGTTTCAATCGGAGTGATTGCATCTACTTCTTGTCCATTGTTACCTTTTCTTATGTCTTTCAATCCACAAGGTTCCCATAATGTTCCTCCTTTCTACGGAGTGTTTTCAACCTCGTTCATCTTTGCTGTATTCTTTCTTTCAATTTGTTCAACCTCTCAAGGTTCTTTGGTTTCTCTTGTTTGTCAAAGAAGCAACTTAGTTTTACCTCTTCTCTTCCTCTTCCGCTTCTCTCCGGTGCCATTCTAGATCTCGGGATGAGATCCTCTCGTAGTGTTGGAGTGTTGTAACGCCCCGAGTCCGATGCAACAGGTGTCATCCAGTTATTCGCTATTGTTGCATTGTCTTTCGCTTGCGTGTTGCATCTTGCCATGTCATCATCCGCATTGCATCATCATGTTTTCGAAACTTGCATCCGTCCCGTTCTCCTCGTTCTCTCCGTTGTCCGTTCTGAGCTCAACCACACTTGCACGCGCCCGCGGCATGTCCAAAATATTATTTTATAAGTGGTCGGGAGATGTTCTCAAAATGGGTTGAAAGTTGGCGTGCGATGTTGTTTTGTTGTCAGTAGACCGCCTGCCAAGTTTCATCACATTCGGAGTCCATTTGACGCCCCAACGGATAATTGTAGCGGCAATATAGCCGGTCAAACGTCGGACATTTTCGGTCTTCGAAAACAGACGCCGGGCCTCTCTCTTTCTCTTCTCTCCTCTCAGCCTGAGACCTTCTGCATAGCCCACAAGCTCCAACCTACCCCTCTTCGCGTCCGGAGTCATCCGATGCGATCGCACGGTCCGAAAACCCCTCTCTGCTCAGTTCTCAGACCGCCTCGCGCGTCCGCAAACCTCCCCGAACCCGACCGAGCACTCATGTCCATTGAGTCCGGATCGTCACCCAACATCCCCAAAACGTCTTTGTTTATTTGTTGGACTCGCCCACCCTAATTTTCTCGACCGTCTGATTTGAATCGGAGGGCCCAAATTCACCCCATATCCACCTGCTATATATACTTGAGGTCCAACCCTAAAAATCAGGAGGCTTGTCCCATCAGTCCAATCCCGCTGCCGCCACCCGGTCTCGATCCATCTCAGGATCCATCCCCTCCTCGTTTCCACTCCCCAGCTCCTCCCGATCCATCCAGCTCCACCCCTCAATTTCATCATCAAGCCAACCGGCGACCTCCCTGTGTAGCCGTGCCCCTGGCCCCGATCCAGCCACCCGAGGACCAGCCTCCTCTCGCTCTCGTGCGCGAGCACGCACCCAGGAGATCAAGCAGGGGAGCCCCGATCCCGCAGCGCTAGGCACTCCTGCATCCTCCCGTGCTTCCCCGCACCACCGAAGCCACCAAGATCCCAAGCCAGGGAGCGCCACCGCCGGCGCTGCTCTGTTTCTTGCCCGAACCCACAGGTCTTCCTCGTTGCCCCTCTCCTTCCCGTGCTCTCTCCCTCCTTCTAGTTCTTCTTTGTCGCTCTCTCAATTTTTCTTTCTCTCTTTGTCTGTCCCGCACAGGAGCTCTGCCCCAACGCCATGGCCGTCCTCTTCTTCCAAGTCTGCCCCGTCCTCACGTCTCCCGCGGTGAGCCGAGCCTTCCCGCCGCCTCGCCGCTCCATGGACCACCTCTAGCAGGAGCATCCATGGCGCCTGCCGTTTCGAGCTCCAAGCCCCAGACGTCAAGTCCCCGTCCTTCGCCATCACGAAGGCCGTCCAAGCTGCGCCTCGACCACCTGATCCAGCCGCCCATCCTCAGATCCGTTCGTTTTTGCCGTTCCAAACCACCGCCGGGGCTCCTCCTTGTCGTCGGTGAGATGCCCTACCGCTCCAGCGTTTTCCCCTGCACCTTCCCTGCCTCACATCTCCCTCTCTCTTGGCCTCCTGATGCACCACCCGGAGGATGCCAAGCTGCCGAGGCACCTCCCCTACACCCTGCTTCACCTGGATCCGTGAGCCCATGCCTCCCCTGCCGCCGGCGATGCTAAGTCCCTACCGCTGCGTTGTCGTTTGTCAGGCCTCACCTCTGCTTCGCTCGAACAGGGAGGAGAACACCTCTGCCTCTGTTCGCTGGGGTCGCCCGCGCATTGACCGTGCCGCCGCCTTGTCAAGCCGCCCCTTGGGCCAGATCCACCGACCGAGCTTGGCCCAATGTGAGCACCAAATCAAGTCCTCCTCTCTATTGGACCAGACAGATTCGGCCCGTTGATGTTTTTTTCCTCCCTGCGTATTTATCTATTATCCAGAGTAGACCTGTTTTGCAGAAAACCCCCTAAGCTCCATGCATTTAATAACTTCTCAACCATGCATCGGTTTAAAATAAATTATATATGTAAAATGCTTAGAATTTTGTGTAGATTCATAATATGCCATTTTCTTCTATGTTTAAATTGTTTAAACTGATGTTTGCCTTAATTTGCTCCTATGCCATGTTAAAATTATTTTATTCATAACTAATTAACCGTAGCTTGGATTGAAATAATCTTTATATTTAAATGGGGTAGAAAATTGTCTAGTTTAACATGGTGACTTTACTTTGCATGTTTAACAACTCTAAAATTGTGATTAGGGCAGAACAGTACCAAATCTAATATATGCTCATGAGGATTTTCCGGACTTGTTGGTTGTTGTTTCGGCCTCATTTAAACTTGCCTAGATAGGTAGTTTTACTTTGCTTCACCCCTTACCATGCTAAACAACATTTAATATTGTTGAGTACATAAACGAGATCGAACTAAATAATTGAAGTGGTGTTCCGTCAATATGCAACCTGTTGCATATTGAGCTCCACTTAATTTGTAGGATTGTTTGTGCACTTTGCCATGCCATGCTTCATTAAACCGGTCATGCATCATACTTGGTTGTGCATCATACCATGCTTATGTGATGGTTGTTTACTATGTTGTTTGCTTCTTTTTGGTGTTGCTTCTTTGGGTTAGTTCCGATAGCGTCGCGTTTGTGAGGATTCGTTCGACTACGTCCATTTGTCTTCTTCATGGACTCGTTCTTCTTCCTTGCGGGATCTCAGGCAAGATGACCATACCCTCGAAATCACTTCTATCTTTGCTTGCTAGTTGCTCGCTCTTTTGCTATGCTGCGATACCTACCACTTGCTATATCATCCCTCCCATATTGCCATGTCAAACCTCTAACCCACCTTGTCCTAGCAAACCGTTGTTTGGCTATGTTACCGCTTTGCTCAGCACCTCTTATAGCGTTGTTAGTTGCAGGTGAAGATGGAGTTTGTTCCATGTTGGAACATGGATATTTGTTGGGATATCACAATATCTCTTATTTCAATTAATGCATCTATATACTTGGTAAAGGGTGGAAGGCTCGGCCTTATGCCTGGTGTTTTGTTCCACTCTTGCCGCCCTAGTTTCCATCATACCGGTGTTATGTTCCTTGATTTTGCATTCCTGACGCGGTTGGGTTATAATGGGAACCCCTTGACAGTTCGCCTTGAATAAAACTCCTCCAGCAAGGCCCAACCTTGGTTTTACCATTTGCCACCTAAGCCTTTTTCCCTTGGGTTCTGCAGACTCAAGGGCATCTTTATTTTAAACCCCCAGGCCAGTGCTCCTCTGAGTGTTGGTCCAACCTGTCAGTCGCCGGTGACCACCAGGGGCAACTCTTGGTTGGCCTACCGGAAGTTTGGACAATCTGGTGTGCCCTGAGAACGAGATATGTGCAACTCCTCTCGGGATTTGTCGGCACATTCGGGCGGCTTTGCTGGTCTTGTTTTACCATTGTCGAAATGTCTTGTAACCGGGAGTCCGAGTCTGATCAGGTCTTTCTGGGAGAAGGAATATCCTTCGTTGATCGTGAGAGCTTGTGATGGGCTAAGTTGGGACACCCCTGTGGGGTTTTGAACTTTCGAAAGTCGTGCCCGCGGTTATGGGCAGATGGGAATTTGTTAATATCTGGTTGTAGAGAACTTGACACTTAACTTAATTAAAATGAATCAACCATGTGTGTAGCCGTTATGGTCTCTTTCTAGCGGAGTCCGGGAAGTGAACACGGTTCTTGTGTTATGCTTGAACGTAAGTAGCTTCAGTTCTACTTCACGACAGTGCTTTGCTTCTCTTCTCGCTCTTATTTGCGTATGTTAGCCACCATATATGCTTAGTGATTGTTGCAGCTCCACCTCACTATCCTTTCCCTACCCATAAGCTTAAATAGTCTTCATCTCGCGGGTGTGAGATTACGAGTCCTCGTGGCTCACAGATACTTCCAAACAGTTGCAGGTGCCGATGATACCAGTGCAAATGACGATGTTGAGCTCATGTGGGAGCTCGAAGAACATTGTGTTCATTGACTTGTTTCGTTTCCAGTTGATCAGTAGAGGAGCCCAGTTGGGGCAATCGGGGATCTTTTGCATTAGGGGTTGTCTTTCTTTATTTGGTTCCGCAGTCGGACCTTGATTGTATTCTGGATGATGTAATGCTATATTCATGTATTGTGTGAAGTGGAGATTGTAAGCCAACTCTTTATCCCTTCCTGATTTAGTACATGGGATGTGTAAAGATTACCCCTCCTGCGACATGCCTACTATGCGGTTATGCCTCTAAGTCGTGCTCCGACACGTGGGAGATATAGCCGCATCGTGGGTGTTACATTTGTGAGATAGGTTAGTATGATAAAAGTAAACCATTCACTTTGGTACGGTCAAAGACAAGGATCATAATTGTTCTCACACAATGCCTACTGTACCATATCATCTCTACAATTTATATTGAGTAATATAAGCCATAGAAACTAGAAAACAAGCAAACTATGCAATGAAAACAGAATGTGTCAGAAACAGAGCAGTCTGTAATGATCTGAACACTAACCATACTTCTGCTACTCAAAAAATTATTAAATAAATTGGTGTACGTGAGGAATTTGTCTATTAATATTTTTCAAAAAGAATCAGCACCAAAGCACTCTTCTATAAAAAATGCAGCTAATGTCGTGAGCGCAAACTTTCACCCAAGTCTTCCCAAAGGTCTTACTTGGCACTTTATTGAAACAAAAGCTATAATACATGATTAATACAGTAGCTTAATCATGGATAACACACAAAAACAGTATGGGTAGATATTGAGTTTCCTCCCAACAAGCACTTTTCTTTAATGCCTTTTAGCTAGGCATGATGATTTCAATGATGCTCACATAAAAGATAAGAATTGAATCATAAAGAGAGCATCATGAAGAATATGACTAGCACATTTAAACCTAACCCCCTTCCTATGCCTATGGATTTTGTGAGCACACAATTTATTGGACAAGAATCAACTAGCATAGGAAGGCAAAACAAGTATAACTTCAAAACTTTAAGCACATAGAGAGGAAACTTGATATTATTGCAACTCCTACAAGCATGTATTCCTCCCTCATAATAATTTTCAGTAGCATCATGAATGAGTTCAACAATATAACCATCACATAAAGCATTCTTTTTTGAGATCTACAAGCATAGAAAATTTTCTACTCTCCACATAAGCAAAATTCTTCCCATTCGAAATAACGGGATCACTAGTTCCTAAAGTTGACACTCTTCCAAACCCGCTTTAGATGATAGTATTATTCATAATCCAAAAGATATAAGTGAAGTTCATGGAGCATTCTACAATTAATATAAAATAACCCATATCCAAGCTCAAAATATATAAGTGAAGCAAACAAAGCATTCTATAAAACCATACTCAAAAGATTTAAGTGAAGCACAAAGAGCAATTCTATAAGATCATACTTAAAAGATATAAGTGAAGCACATGAAGCATTATATAAACCAATGAAGGGCTATCTCATACTTGCATGGTTCTTAAAAAAATAAAAACACAAAGGACACAAATCATGTGAACAAAACAAAAACCGAGGTGTACTGATAATTTGTTCAAGAAGAAAGATAGGAAGCCCCAAGCTTAGATGCTTCAGCATCCCTAGAATATTTACCTGGTGTTCCTTGGGAATCCCCAAGCTTGAGCTCTTGCCTCTCTCTATTGTTCTCACATCGGTAACTCCTCGTTCTTCGAACACTTTATCCACACAAAACTTTAACAAAAACTTTGTGAGATCTGTTAGTATAATAAAGCAAATCACTACCTTTAGGTACTGTTGGGAACTCATTCTAAATTCATATTGGTGTAATATATACTGTATTCCAACTCATCCATGGTTCATACCCTCCGATACTATTCATAG
Source organism: Triticum urartu (assembly GCF_056163025.1). Classification (NCBI taxonomy): domain Eukaryota; kingdom Viridiplantae; phylum Streptophyta; class Magnoliopsida; order Poales; family Poaceae; genus Triticum; species Triticum urartu. The sequence continues at coordinate 346,778,073 of NC_141876.1, read as the reverse complement.
ATTCAACAAAATAAGCAAACAACACATAGAAAACATAATCTGTCTAAAACAGGATAGTCTGTAGTAATCTGGAGGTTTAGTAGACTTTTGTTACTCCAAAAATTATGAAATAAATTTTTAAATTTGAAAAATTTAAACAGAAGTAATGTGAAAAAAGTTTCAGACCCATTTGACTTTCCAGTAAAAAAATTAAAATCACGCGCTACAGCCAAAGTTTCTGTTTTTGTTCTGCACATAGTAACAAGCAATCTAATCATCCTAAAACCAAAGCTTGGCACATTATTTTTATAATACAATGGATATATATAAGGGGATAATCATTTACAGAGAAACTTCCATGAAAAAAATTCTACATTGTTTCTATGAGCATGAGCACGAGTGCTCAAGGTCGACCCTCACTTATTCAATGCATAACTTTCCAATCACTTCTCTTTTTGAAAAACTTTTTAGGCATGAGAGGCAAGTAATTTTTTTTTTGTATTTTCATTATTTAAAAAAAAATTTATGTTTCACCCACAACTAAACAGAAACAAAAATGGAAAAAACAAAATCTACTTAGTGAAGGAAAGCAAACAAGCACACACAAGAATATCAACCCCACGCTATTGCTCCCCGGAAACGGCGCCAGAAAAGAGCTTGATAATCCCCAAGTGCAGGGAATCATCGTAGAAATTTCCAAAGGTGAAAGTGATAAGTATGGAGTTTTGAACCCACAAGGAGCTAAAGGCAAGATCAATATTCTCTCAAGCCCTATCTGCCACTAATATGACTCTACGTACACCGAGCGTTTGCTTCTAACTAGATAGGAGAAATAAAAATACGTTGTGGGTATGAAGTGGATAACTTTGTATGATATCGGAGAGATAAAATATAAAAGTAGGTGTTGTTATCATAAAGTTAGAACATATTACTAAATATTATAAATAGCGAGTGTGGAATAATGATGGATCGGTGTGCGGAATTGCCCTAGGCAATTGTTAACAAGACTGATAGTCGTCATTCCAATTTCATATGAGGGAGAGGCATAAGCTAACATACTTTCTCTACTTGGATCATATGCACTTATGATTGGAACTCTAGCAAGCATCCGCAACTACTAAAGATCATTAAGGTAAAACCCATCCATAGCATTAAAGCATCTAGTCCTCTTTATTCCCATACGCAACAACCCCCTTACTCGGGTTTGTGTTTCAGTCACTCACCAACCCACTATAGGAAAATCATGAACGTATTGCAACAACCTACAGCAGGAATCCCTCACGCTTGTGCGACACGGAGGGCACCATAGGACAGCACCAAAATAAAACATTCAACTCGTACCAATCTAGATCATCAATCAACCCCAAAGGATATCCACTCAAAACATCATAGGATGGCAACACATCATTGGATCATAATATGTGGCATAAATCACCATGTTCAAGTAGGGATTACAATGGGGTGCGGAAGAGTGGACCACGTTAAAGAGATGAGGATGGCGATGATGATGGTGATGTTGATGAAGACGATCACTGTGGCAGTGATTCCCCTCTCGATGGCACTCCGGTGCCACCAAGAGAGGGTGAGGAGAGGTTCTCCCCCTTGTACTTCCTCCTCCATGGCCTTCGCCCTCTAGTCCTTGGCCTTCATGGTGATGATGGCCCCTCCGGGGATCCTCCTCCACGCCCTCCGGTGATGATGGACCCCTCCGGCAGGGTGCCGAAGAGGTCCTAGATTGGTTTTCGATTGCTACGGAGGCTTCTGGCGGCAGAACACCCGATCTAGGTTTCTTTCTGGAAGTTTGGGTTATATAAGAGGTATGGAGTTGGGAATGAGGCAGGGGGGTCTCCGGGCTGTCCACGAGGCAGGGGGTGCACCCTCCACCCTTGTTGGTCAAGTTTCAGATCAATTGGACTCAGGTTGGTTTTCCTTTTCTGCGATACTCAAAAACAACGAAAAAACAGAAATTGGCACTGGGCTCTAGGTTAATACGTTAGTCCCAAAAATCATATAAAATAGCATATAAATGCATATAAAACATCCTATATAGATAATATGGTAGCATGAATATTTCATTAATTATAGATACGTCGGAGACGTATCAAGAAGCCTCCAACAATACACCTGAGTATGAAGGGCTCCTTGTCGGGCTCAGAATTGCCGCGGGATTGGGAATGAAGAAGCTGATCATACGGGGGGATTCATAGCTTGTGGTGAGACAAGTCAACAAGTATTATCAAAGTCCATCGATGGAAGCATACGTCGAGGAAATGAGGAGATTTGAGGAGCACTTTGATAGGTTGCAAACAGAGCACGTACCCCGTGCGGAAAATAGCATAGTTGATCACCTATCAAAGTGTGTTGTGCAGAAGCTTCCTGTGGAACCAGGAACTTTTGTTCTCCGTCTCTCTCAACCCTCCATATCACCAGCCACAATGGCCTAGAAAAGGAGAAAGTTGGACTATGGTAAGCCTCTCCCGGTCGAGCCGTCCGCTCCCGGCAGATACCCTGCCGGAAAAAACTTCTCACAGCCTGCCGGACAACCCCCTCCAGTCGGGCCTATGGACCCCGCGAACGAGGCTGGTGCTCCCACAGAAGAGGAGGTGCCGCTAGTCCTTGTTGCCGAGCCCCAGGCTCCAACTTGGGCAAGGCACATCGTCCGCTTCCTCCAAACCGGAGAACTTACCAGCAACTAAGATGAAGTTGATAAAGTAGCCCAGAAGGCCAATATGTATCATTTTGTCGATGACATTCTATACAGAAGGAGGTCCAATGGTGTGAAATTGAAGTGTGTCTGCCGGGAGGATGGAAAGGAACTGATGGCTGAGTTTCACAAAGGAATGAGCGGCTCACACATTGGATCAAGGGCGTTAGTTGGGAAAGCATTCCGGCAAGGATTCTATTGGCCCACAGCCCACCAAGATCCGGTCGAGATCGTCACGACATGTGAAGCCTACCAGTTCCATTCCAAGAGAACACACCTACCTGCCCAAGCCCTTCAGACAATCCCTTTATCATGGCCATTTTTGGTCTGGGGGCTCGATATCCTCGGCCCCTTCCCCTGAGAAATTGGGGGCTTTGAATTCTTGTTCGTCGCGATCGACAAGTTTACAAAGTGGCCAGAAGTGACTGCCGTGAGAAAGGTAACATCTCAGTCAACTATCAAGTTCTTGAAAGAATTGGTGTGTCGTTTTGGAGTTCGGCAAGGATCATCACCGACAACGGCACCCAATTCACGAGCCATGCTTTCATGCAATATGTTCGTACCCTCGGATGCAAGATCTCATCCGCCCCTGTGGCACACCGCCCGAGCAATGGACAAGCTGAGAGGGTGAACACTGAAGTGCTACGTGGACTCAAGACAAGAACTTACGATACACTGTAGAAGCACGGTAGGCGGTGGATCGAGGAGCTGCTGGTAGTTCTCTGGTCCCTCAGAACGACACCTAACCGAGCTACCAGGCAGACTCCCTTGTCCCTGGTCTACGGGGCAGAAGCAGTTATCCCCATGGAACTCATTTATGGGTCCCCTCGAGTGCTTCCCTATGATGAAGTAGCGCACGATCAGCACCAGCGTGACGAAGCTGTGCTACTCGAGGAGAACCGTCTCCGGGCTGCTACGTGTGTTGCATGCTACCAGCAAGCCCTGCGTCGCTATCACAGCTGCAGGGTTCATGCCTGGTGTTTTGAGGAAGGTGACCTTGTCCTTAGGCGCGTTCAGTCCGCCAAGGGTACAAACAAGCTATCACCATAGTGGGAAGGCCCTTATCGGGCGGTACGACTCACCAGACCCGGCGCAGTCCATCTGGAGACCGGAGATGGCTCTCAGTTACAAAACTCATGGAATATTGAGCATCTCTGCAAGTACTGCCCATAAGGCCTGAGGCTGCCGGGCACTGCCCGACAGCCACCCTTTTGTACAGGACTTGCCTCAGCTGCATGTAACCCCTTGTACAAAGCCGGGGCGATGACCCCGTGCAAGAGAAATTAAAGAAGCGTTGTAGGGAGGGCCCCAACTAAGATTATAGGCATGCATGAGCACACCAAGATCACTGCATAAGCATTTCATGAGCATTTGCATATGCATATAGATAGGATCGCATCCTGTATTCATTCTCATCTGCATGAATTTTCAGGTTCCTGCTGTGAACTTGGCTTTGACAAGAGGCGAGAAGATTGCACGGCACAACAATCCCTGGCAAGCCAAACAGATAAGTTTTACCTCTTGTCCATTAGTGTTCTGGAAAGCTATAACTTTGCATGAGAAAACCTTGCCTCTCTTTTGAAACTTAGGTGCTCCCATCCATGACTCGAACGTTGCTTCAGTTAGGGTGGTCGCAGCAGCCTTTGGTGAAAAAGAGTTGGCGGGGGGCTGACACCTCTATCTGTTCCCCGGGAGACGTAGCTCTCCAGCAGACAAACAGGGTGCCAGCAGGATATCCTGCCGGGGAAAACTCGTTTATTTTCATTAAAGATGCGCTCCACCTCTACATGGACATACACATGCACGGGTTCTCGGCAAGGTTCTTCTTTCTCATTCATATGCTAATACAAGTCCAAGCATCACAGAACACAAAGATGGACTCGAAAGATTACATTATTTGAATTAAAATTTGGCAAGCGCCGGCGAGTTTAAGCTTGAAAAAAGATAAGTTCTTCGTAAAATCCTCTCCATGTCCCTCTTATCCCAGGTATTGCGGTGGGAAGAGAAGAGGACGGGCGTCGCGCCGACACAACGCCACCCCGATCCTTGTTAGGAGCTAGCAACCCCAGCCTAACACGTGCGAAGGAGGAAGACGTGCGAAGCACCTCAACGGCCCCCTAGACACTGCCCCCAGGACCAAACGGGGGGGCTCTAGCACAGGCACCGGCAGAGGAAGGCGCCGGAGCCCAGCCAGAAGGCCCCAGAAGGAAGCGGAAGCACCAGGGGAACGAGCCTCTTCCCGGCAGCCAGAAGAAACGGTGACGACGGCGCCATGAAAAGGGGGGAAGAGCCTGGCAAACGGGCAGAAGGTCACCAATACGAGACGAACGCGTCGATGCGGTCATGATCCTACTGGACGGCAGCCTCCCGTCTTCTCCTTCTCCCCAAGCTTCATCTCCATCCACACCATCCTGGAGGAAGGCCGAGGCTCCTGTCCGGCACCCCCCTCGGGAAGAGAGCGAGTGGCCAAGATGGCCAGGGGGCTCGAGGCATGCCCTGCCCCACCTTGGCAGGTAGGAAGGCGCGCCTCTCGTCGACATCAGCCCCAAGACCTCTAGGAGGGGCAATAATGGGATTACCAACAATCTCCAGCCCCACCTCCCGGCCGTGCCTCGAAGAGACCAAGAGATTCTCCACACCAAGGACCAGGCTCACTCCCCGAGCATCAGCACCAGCATGGGACAATAATGACCCCAACAGGAGTCCGGGGCTGGCCCCAGGCTCTTCTCTTCGGCATCGACAGAGAAAGCAGAGAACAAATGAAGAATAGGAAGAATGCAAAGATGGACGACTCCGCCCTCCTCTGCCCCGTCCTTTTTTAGGCTGGGTGGGGAAGGGCAGCCACTCCATCAATGGATGACCACCGCCCTTCCCCGCCAATTCAAGGAGGGTGGACCCTCTCCAAAATGCTCTCCTGCACCATGCACCTCCGTTACCTACCCCACGCGATGCATGCAGCATACGTGGCCAAGGATAAGGGCGTGCTATGGGAAGAGTAAATTGGCAGTTTCTACTCCATGCATTAAAGTCATTCACGGGCCATCACTGGAGTGGCCCCACCACTATTGGCTTTACACCACGCGCGGGGAAACAAGAAGCTAGACCAAAATCAAGGCTGATGAAGCAGCAACGATAACCTCAAGGGGCCAACCCCTTCAGCAACCCTGCCTGTGCACTTATTAGGCCCTACCCCGATGACGCTCAACATCGTGTTCGGGGAAGGCCCGGGGGCTTCTGTCGGTGCAACAGACCTTGGGTTTGTCGCCCAGACTCTGCACAGGAACGGGAACAAGATTGGAGGACTAGCCCAAGTCACAGGTTGAAGGACCAAGGGATTTGAATAACCAACATATGGCTCAGAAGGACCAAGATCGAGCCAGAGGAGCAAGATGTCAGCAAGAGAAGGGCCTCCCTTGCCGGGTAGGCGAGCCCAGTAAGGGCCGAGGCCACCACCAGAAGTAGGCAACCCAGGCACCCCGGCAAGGTCTGCCGGGGCTCGTGGGGGCAGAACCACCCCACCAACCACTCAAGCACAACCCCCGTCGCCAATCAGTGCGGTGTCAAGCCGCAAGATGGTTAAGTGGCAGCCCTTCGCCACATGGCAACCATTTCCTATAGAAGAAACCCACAAGTGACACTCGTCCTACAACGTGTCAAGAGAACAGGTGCGGAGCTGGAAAGATAGCCCAGCAAGCCTTGTCGGGTAGCCAGTGATGTGACACTAAGCGGTGCATTTAATGCACCCTGTCAGCCCGCAGAGTTAGGTATGATAGCACTGTTTGCTATCATATCAATGGATAATGACTACTTTGCCATTGTGGTGACCCCTTAATTTATAAAAGGAGGCCCATGGGACCCGTAGGAGGGGTTAGAAGGTTAGAGAGTTGACAAACCCATACGCGCGTAGTCACAACTACCCATAGGCAACCCCTGTCGGGCAAGTGTACTACGCCTCACCACCTCCATGCCACCATCAATCCACAAAAGCGGGAGTACGGTTTTACGCCTCACGGCGGCCCGAACCTGGGTAAATTGCTTGTCTTCTCTCTGTCGTGCTGCCGTGCCCTGGTCTACTCTTTGTGCAACGCAACGTCCCCCCTGCCAAACCAGCAAGGGGCCTCCTGGTCCCATAGGCGGACATGGATATCCCACGACATGGGTGGTGCAGGAAAGCTAGGGTTCGAGCGGGGGGGGGGGGGGTGGGGTGGACCGTGGAGGGGGTAGGGTGGTGTTTGAGGATACGCCGCGGCTACTAAAAATGTTAGTAATGGTGGGTGGAGATGGTGGTCGACGAGGGAGGGTGATGGCTCAAATGCCTCGGCTACTGGAATTTTACTATAAGGTCGATGGTGGAGGAGTGGGGCCAAGGGTTGAGATATTGTAGCTACAAAAATTTGGGTAAAGGAATTGAAGAGGGGAGGAAGCAACCAAGATCGCACACCATGCAAAAAAACAAGATCGCACACAGTCGAAATAGAATATGCGTATTTGATAATTAGGAAAAGAGACAGAACCGCCGATTTTTGCATCGCTCGAGGTAGGTAGTTTGTTTTTAGATTTCTAGCTATCTGGTCCATCGCACATGGCTCGTACTAATTTTCATATGCAGACGTGGAATTCGTCCTAAATAAACTACCCACCTTGAGCTTGCGCAGTCGTGGTGACTTCACAGTGCACTAGCATCACACACGTTTAAGCTAGTACCTCCACCCTTGCTCGTCCTTGCGTAGTTGTGGTGATTTTACAGTGCACTAGCATCACACACGGTCACGCCATTACCTCCACCCTTGATCGCGCTTGCGCAGTCATGGTGATTTTAATGTGCACTAGCATCAACATGGTTTAGCCAGTGCACCCATGTCTGTTGCGCGTCATCCGAGTCTTCATATATAGCACCATTAGGCAGCAAAAAGAAATGTGAGAGAGGGTCAGAAGACAACCACACCAGCATGTGGCCTAAATATATATGAATGTAAATGGTGGCGTGTCATGTTCAAATTCCCAATGCACAACTCCGATCACATGGGCCCACGGGTGGGTGAGGGAGTCCTGGACTAATGGGTCCTCGGGCGTCCGGCCTGCTATCCATGGGCCGGACTGATGGGCTGTGAAGACATGAAGGCCGAAGACTATATGTGAGTCCGGATTGGACTCTCCTTGGCGTGGAAGGCAAGCTTGGCGACCTAATATGAAGATTCCTTCTTATGTAACCGACTCTATGTAAACCCTAGATCCCCTTGGTGTCTATATAAACCGGAGGGGATAGTCCGGAAAGGACACATTCATTACAATAGTCATATAGGCTAGGCTTCTTGGGTTTAACCATCACGATCTCGTTGTATATCAACTCTTGTAACACCCATATTCATCAATATCAATCAAGCAGGACGTAGGGTATTACCTCCATAGAGAGGGCCCGATCCTGCGTAAACATTGTGTCCCTTGTCTCCTGTTACCATCGATCCTAGATGCACAGTTCGGGACCCCCTACTCGAGATCCGCCGGTTTTGACACCGACATTGGTGCTTTCACTAAGAGTTCCACTTTGCCGTCCACGAAAGGTTTGATGGCTCCTTCAATCGTCTACAGCGACGCTGTCCATGGAGAAACCTTCCTTCCTGGACAGGTTTTCATGTTCGGCGGCTTCGTACTGTGGGCCAACTCGCTTGGCCATCTGGAGCAGATCGATAGCTACGCCCCTGGCCACCAGGTCAGGTTTGGAAGCCTAAACTACCTTGCGGAAATCTGTGGAGACTTGATCTTCAATGGATTCGAGACCGCAACAATCGCTCCTCCTCACTCCGATGAACATGACCTAAATTTGTCACCGGATCACATCCAGCGGATGGTCCCTGCTGTTGCAACGGCCTTAGAACCGGAGAAAATCGTGCCATCCGAAGCCACAGAGTCCCTGGCGTTGGAATCGCACACGGACTCGGCACCCCGCGATATCTACGTCAATGGAACTCCGGACTCATTTCCAGCTATGAGTTCCAAATCGAGTACGCCTGCGGACACCGAGCTGGATCAGTTATCGATTTTTGAATTTGGCGCCACAGACATGTTTCAGCATTCACCCTTGGGTGATGTGCTAAACTCTTTAAAGAACTTCTCCTTGGAGAAGGACTCAAAGCCGAACTATGTTCGGTTCGAGCAAGAGGTTGATGATGGGAAATTCTGTTTCCCACCCGCCACCCACTTCATAGCCAATGTCGATGATTTAACCAACGTGCTCGATTACGGCTCCGAATACATCGACGGCATGGACAACGATGCCGACTAGGAGCAAGGCCAAAAGCCGCCATTTACTGGACGTTGGACCACCGCCTCTTCGTATGATGTATACATGGTCGACACACCTAAAAAAGCTAGCGACGATGCCAAATGAGATCTAGTTGCGAATAAACCTCCTGAGACACAGTCCAAGCACCGGCGCCCTCAACGCCACTCTAAGCCTCGTCGCTCAAACGATGGGAATACTGGCACCAGAGAAAATAGCACTCCGGGCGAGGCAGAAAATAACGAAGACCGTGTCAGGGCTGCATGCGAACAGGAGGAACAAGACAACGGCCAAATTAACCCTGATAATCAGACCATGCCCAATGACCTAGACGATGATAGTTATTGTCCAGTCTCCGAGGATGATGAGATCCTCGGCAATGAGGACTTCATCGTGCCTGAGGCACCCCACGAGCAGGAGCGCTTCAAGAGCCAGCTAATAGCCACCGTGAGAAGCCTAAAGAAGAAGAAGCAGCAGCTTCATGACGATCAAGACCTGCTCATTGATAGGTGCACTGATGTCCTGGGAGCCGAAGAAAACGGCCTCAAGCGCACAGCCAAGAGTTACCCAAAGCCTAGACTGCTACCTCAGTTCGATGAGGAGGCACCAAATCCCATACCTACCTCACGGAATGCGAACCGACCGCCACGTGGTCTGGATAGTGCGGCGGATCGACCACCCCGTGGCCGGGATAAAGCGGCAACTCACGCTGAACAACAGCCCGCCCCACTACCTCACAAAAACAGGGACAGAATAGCTCAGGACCATACATACGACCTTCGGCAGGAACTGGATAGCAGAGCATAACACACCATATCAATCTACGGATCACGAGGATGCTTCCCAACTCATGATGACGGCTACCTATTCAGGCGTGACAAAGCTAGTCACACCCGGGCCGATAACCGCAGACGCACTCCATCGGAGGTGCGCTGTGATGCGGCCCGATATAGAGGCGCCACACACCCTCTCTGCTTCACAGATGAGGTGCTGGATCACGAATTCCGAGGGATTCAAACCCGTCAATATTGAATCATAGGACGGAACAAACAACCCCGCAGTATGGATTGAGGACTTTATTCTCCACATCCACATGGCCCGGGGAGTCAACCTCCATGCCATCAAATACCTCCCATTGAAACTCAAAGGGTCAGCTAGACACTGGCTGAATAGCTTGCCCGAGAATTCCATCGGCAGTTGGGAGGACCTGAAAGAGGCCTTTCTTGACAAGTTCCAAGGTACATATGTCCGGCCACCCGATGCCGATGACTTAAGCCACATAGTTCAACAGTCCAGAGAATCAACCAGAAAATTCTGGACTAGGTTCCTAACGAAAAAGAACCAGATCGTTGACTATGCGGATGCCGAAGGCCTAGCGGCCTTCAAACACAGCATCCGTGACGAATGGCTAGCACGCCACCTCGGCCAAGAAAAACCGAAGTCCATGGCAGCCCTTACAGCACTCATGACCCGCTTTTGCGCGGGCGAGGACAGCTGGCTGGCTCCTAGCAAAAACACAACCAGCGAGACAGGCCCCTCCGAGGCCAAGAACAGCTCTAGAAAGATCCGGCGCAATAGACACAAACGCCGAAGCAATGGCGAAAACACCAATGACACCACCGTTAAAGCCGGATTAAGCGGCTCCAAGTCCGGATAGCGAATGAAGCCCTATGAAAGGAACATCGAAGGACCATCCAGCCTGGATCGCATACTCGACCGTCTGTGCCAAATACATGGTACCCCAGACAAACAAGCCAATCACACCAACAGAGACTGTTGGGTTTTCAAATAGGCTAGCAAGATAAATACCGAAAACAAAAAAAGGGATCACAAAGTGAGGGTGAGGACGAAGAGCCCCGGCAGCCGAACACCATAGGGCAGAAGAATTCCCCCCTCGTGTCAAAACTTTTTTTTCTAATTCGCACTGCTCTTTCTCTCTAAATTGCATCAAAGAAAATAGAGAGAGAGAGAGCAGATGGATCCTATCCCCTATAACGAACACTCATTCCTATCTATTGATAGAAAAGAAAGATCTTCGTCACAGAGACCTAGGATGTAGAAGATCGTAACATGAGCGATTCGGCAGATTTGGATTCCTTTCCTATATATCCACTCATGTGGTACTTCATCATATGATTCATATAAGATCCATCTGTCTAGAGATCGTCATATACATCTAGAAAGCCGTATGCTTTGGAAGAAGCTTGTACAGTTTGGGAAGGGTTTTTTTGAGAGAAACGGTGAACATGATATACTCTACACACATCCCCAAAAGGGAGCGCAAGCGAGCACTTAGGGACGTCTACGTGGTAGAGCCAGTCGCCTCAAAATTCAATCTGTGGTCGTCATTCCCGATCACCTTCGATCGTCGAGATCATCCAACTTCGATCGCCGCACTGGTCCTCAACCCAATCATCGATGAATTTCACCTAACACGAGTCCTAATGGACGGCTGTAGCAGCCTCAACCTGCTCTATCAGGATACAGTGCGGAAGATGGGCATTAATCCCTCACAAATCAAACCCACAAAGACTACCTTTAAAGGAGTCATACCAGGCGTTGAGGCCCGCTGCACGGGCTCAATCACGCTGGAGGTGGTCTTCGGTTCCCCGGACAACTTCTGAAGCGAGGAGTTAATCTTCGATATCGTCCCCTTCCGCAGTGGCTACCACGCATTACTCGGACGAACCGCGTTTGCTAGATTCAACGCGGTACCACACTATGCTTATCTCAAGATGAAGATGCCCGGTCCGCGTGGCGTCATAACAGTCGACGGAAGCACATAACGCTCCGTCCGGACAGAGGAGCACACCGCCGCCCTAGCAGCAGAGGTACAAAGCGGCCTTCTCAAGCAGTAGCATAGTCTGGCTGCCGAGCCCCTAGACATCATTAAGAGGGTCCGGACCACACTGCAACAAGACAGCGCGGCTCGTTAAGAGCTCGATTAGCAGTTCGGCCTCCGTCCCAATCCCGATGAGGTAGTGGCATTCATACCACGCGTCCATAACTACGCACTCAAAATTCCATGGGCATCGACAGAGGCACAAGCTATCCTGGATCCACAGTTCGGCCAGACCGATCCCGAACACACATATAACTTTACTATCCCTCTTTCCTTGTTTCAGGTTTCTCCTATGGGGGCCTCCTTTGACCGCCTGATTAACGACCCCATCAAAGGACAAACACACCGGATTGACACAGAGCACAGGCATACATGGGAAGCCCTAGAGGCTAACCTTTTTCAGGACCCACGCGCAATCCACCTTCGGGTATGGCATGTCAAATAGCCGGTTTCTTTTTGCATTATCTTGTACCAATGTGCTTGGACGCTTAAACCCAACTATAATGGAAACAGTCTATGAGCCAAGTTCAAGGCCTCTGGACCCTATCTTTGTTCTCCCTCTGTTTTTCCTTTATATTACTTATTTCCTAGCAGTCGTACAATCTGGTACATACCATATTTTCCAGGGGCTTCCCATCGCCCCATGATACGGCAACAAAGTCCGAACAACCCCTAAAGATAAGTTCGGCACCCCGAATTTAGCATTATATTCATTGGCTCTGAATCATGTCTTTGGTCAATAGTTGGATTGCCCGATCCTGTGCTTGCTACCCTACGTTCTGCTAAATCGGCTAGGGTAGTAAAGGGAGAACTACTACGATTGTGCCCTGGCCTTGACCAGATGAGCACCTCAGTAGAGAAAGCCGAAAACTGACTGTCATGATACGGTGAGAGACGGTCAGCTGTTCGAGGGTCACAAATCATTGGAGATTTTTTCCGCATTATGCGAAAGATCGGCACTTCCCGAACAGATGCTGACAGCCCCCTGGTTCGAACCAGGGGCTGCACCTACGCTTTATTATAAAACTCCTATGGCTAAGTGAGGGCGTTTAAGTCGTATAGTCTAATTGCCTTGTTCGTTGCGCTAAACAACTCCTTCAAGGACCATACAATTGGATCAAGATTGTTTAGATTCCATCCCGAACACCTCCGTACTACCTACGTGAGGGAAGAAGCCGACGACTAGACAACCCTCAGATTACATACAAAACGGCCGCGCTGGAGGAAACAATTCAAAGCATAACAATATTACATTACAAAATAGGCTTTGTTCCCATAATACAAGGCAAAGGTAACATGAATACATTTACTCAAATACAATATCCTATAAACATTGTTCTGCCGCAAGACGAGAACCCTCCAAAACATCCGCAAAATACCGTTTGGGTGTGCGGTGTTCCTTGCCGTCCGGTGGCCCTCTGGTCACCTCGACATCGTCCATCTTCGCCCACCACATCTTGCAACGGGCGAAGGCCATGCACGCACCTTGAATGCAGGCCGAGCGCTTGACGACGTCCAGCCGAGGACAAGCGTTCACCATTCGCCTCACGAGTCTGAAGTAGCTTCTTGGCATAGCTTCGGCTGGCCATAGCCAGATTATCAAATCCTTCATGGCTAGTTCGGCCACCCTATGCAGCTCCACCAGCTGTTTCAGCTGATCGGTGAAGGACACGGGATGCTCTGGCGTCGCATACTGTGACCAGAATAGCTTCTCTATAGAACCCCCTCCTTCGGCTCGGTAGAACTCCACGGCGTCTGATACACTGCGTGGCAAATCCGCAAATGCTCCTCGGGAACTCCGAACCCAGGTTAGTAAAAGGTACTTCTTCTCCGCATATTTGCTTTGCATCTTAAATGCCTTAACCGCCGTGATCTTCTTGGCCTCCTGGATCTCCTGGAGGGCAGTCTGGGCCTCATTTCGTGCGGTCTCTGCGCTCTGATGAGCCTTCATGAGTTCGGTCCCTTGAACCGACGCGTCATGCTCCAAGGCTTCGCATTTCTTGACCACATCCTGGAGCTCCTACTAGATTTATTTGACCCGGGCCTTGGACTTCTTATGGGCGGCCTGTTGCTGGACAGCCTTTTCCTCAGCCTCGCCCAGGGCCTTCTTCAGGGCCTCGACCTTGGTTGTGGCTCCTACACATATTATGACACAGCGGTCAATATACAGCGCTTTTCCTTTCCCAACACACAGCAAGTAGTCACTCACGTTGCTTCTCCTGGAGCCGAACCTTAACCTCGCCGAGCTTGTTCTCGGTTCTCTCCAGCCTCTACCTCAGCTCATAGACTTTGGCAGCATGGGAGGTTGCGGCCAACAGCGACGCCTGCTCATTCATACATATTACATTAGTCTCCTACAATAGAAGAATTGATCCTCTGTCCGATTATTCCTGCCGAACACCAGACAGTGTCTCAGGGGCTACTGGCTAAATGGGGTTTTTCTCTTTCTTACCTCGAAACCTATCAACAGGCTGCTGCAGGCTTCATTCAGTCCACTCTTGGCAGAATGAATCTTCTCGATCACCGCACCCATAAGGACACGATGCTCATCCACGACAGAGGCGCTTCGAAGATCCTCCATCAGGTTATCCAGCGCCCCTGGATGGACAAGGGCCACCGGTGGAAGCGGCGCATCCCCCCCCTTTAAAGGGTGCCGCTCGCCCGACTCTGGAGCCAGATGGGACTCCGAAATCATATTCGACTGAGGGTCGAACTGGATACGGCCCTCTACGCCAATCTCCTTGGGGATCGGCTCCACCATGTGTCCGGCAGTGGAGGTCTCGCCTTGTGGCGCCTCCCGGACAGTGCCCTGGGCTCCTCCCCGGTTAGGACCGGCCCTCCGGGATAACACTTCAGTGTCGTCCCTGGCCCCAGGGGAATAAGTGGGCGGTGGCGACATGCTCACCATCTCCAATGGAGCCAACAAACCCCCAGATGAGGATCGCTGGATAAGGTTGCGGGCCGGGCTACAATAGCACAATTAACTATGTCATGATAATGAAGAGCCGGATGTGAGCATGAGTGAGTTGTGTCACTTAAGATGCGGCCTGGGGCTTAGTGCAGAGGCGTCTCTTCCAATTGCTATCAACGTCCCACGCGGTGTTGACCGCTGGGACGCTCTTCCCCTTCTTGGGCTTGTCCGCCTCCGGATGCGCCGAAGCCGTCCTCTTCTTCTTCCTCTCCTCAGGGGCAGGGTTGTTTTCCTCCTCCTCCTCCTCCTCTTCCTCGCTGTTGTCCTCAGGGACAAAGTAATGGGCTTCGTCGTCTTCGGACATCATGTCCGAAGTGCCCTTATGACGGGGGCCACCCTTGGCCTTCTTCTTGGCTTTCTTCTCCGGCGCCTTATAAGGCGCCGACACCAGCATCTTCGCTAGACGCAGGATGACCGGTTCTTTAGGCAGCGGAGATGGACACTGGATCCGCTTTGCCCTCTCCATCGAGTCCTGGAAATGCAATAATAAGCTCAGACATAATCCTCGAGATGATTAAGTTGGGGATGCATCGAAAATAGCATACCTCACTGGCGAGGTGTTTACAATCGTGGCCACGGTCTGAATCTGTGGCCGGTGGCTTCTCATTGCCCTTAAAGAGAAATTTCCATGCGCCTTCGTGAGTAGTCTCGAAGAGCCTCACCAGAGTCTGATCCTTATTTGGGTTGAATTCCCACAGAGGACGGCTTTGGCGCTAGCATGGAAGGATCCGGCGAACCAGCATCACCTAGATCACATCAACGAGCTTGACCTTTTTGGTTGACATGCTCTGAACGCGCGTCTGCAGCGCTATAACCTCGTCAGGAGAACCCCAGTCCGGACACTTCTCGACCCATGAGGTCAGTCGCGTGGGGGCGCCGGAGCAGAATTTGGCAGCTGTGGCCTAGGTAGTGCCGCGAGGTTCCGTAATGTAGAACCACTGCTTCTGCCACTCCTTCACTGTGTCCACAAAAGTGCCCTTGGGCCAGGATATGTTGGACAGCTTGCTCACAATAGCTCCTCCACACTCCGCGCACTAGCCATCCACCACCTTCAGCTTCAGGTTAAAGACATTGAGCCGTAGCCCGAAGTGGGGTTGGATGCGGAGGAAGGCCTCGCACACAATGATAAACGCCGAGATGTTGAGGAAGGAATTCGGGGACAGATCATGGAAATCTATCCCGTAATAGTACATCAGCCCGCGGACGAAAGGGTGGAGTGGAAACCCTAGCCCGCAGAAGAAATGGGGGAGGAACACCACCCTCTCGGTGGGCTTCAGCGTGGGGGCTAATTGTCCCTCGGCCGGCAGGTGGTGAGTGATCTCCTTCGCCAAGTATCTGGCCGCCCGAAGCTTCGTAATGTTCTCCTCCTTGGCGGAGGAAACCATCCACTTGCCCTGACCTCCGGATCCGGACATGGTTGCTTGGGTGGGAAGGAGATGAGAACTCGGGCGTTGGAGCTCGAGATTGGAAGGCAGAGACAGAGAGAGGGCGTGAGGGAGGAAGAGGGAATCCTTATCCCCTTATAAAGGCAAGGAGTATTGAATGCCTCCTCACTCGCCTTAAGATTTGCCTATTCCCAAGGCTGTATAAACGGCATGGTTGGGTTACCCACACTCGTATTGATGAGAATCCCGTAATAAGGGGGCACGATCTCTGCTTTGACAAGACATGCCAATGGCAACCATGTCTCAAAACGTGGAGCGGCAGACGAAAAACGGTCCAGAATTATTACCAGACAGAAGTGATGTCATACTGTAAAAGCTGTCAGCTAATTAGACTCGTGCAAAAATATATGTTCTCTCTACGATTATGAATGGTGTGTGTGACAGGTCTGGATACTATCATCGCGTCCGGAGATGCTACCTCTTGAGCACTGCGTTGGTTTTCCCTTGAAGAGGAAAGGGTGATGCAGCAAAGTAGCATAAGTATTTCCCTCAGTTTTTGAGAACCAAGGTATCAATCTAGTAGGAGGCCACGCATGAGTCCCTCGCACCTACAAAAACAAATAAACTCGTCGCAACCAACGTGATAAAGGGGTTGTCAATCCCTTCACGGTCACCTGCGAGAGTGAGATCTGATAGATATGATCAGATAATATTTTTGGTATTTTTATGATAAAGAGAAATAAAGATGCAAGTAAGATAAATGGCAAAGGAAATAACTAAGTATTGGGAGATTAATATGATGGAAAATAGACCCGGGGCCATAGGTTTCACTAGTGGCTTCTCTTGAGAGCATAAGTATTACGGTGGGTGAACAAATTACTGTTGAGCAATTGACAGAATTGAGCATAGTTATGAGAATATCTAGATATGATCATCTATATAGGCATCACGTCCAAGACAAGTAGACCGATTCCTGCCTGCATCTACTACTATTACTCCACACATCGACCGCTATCCATCATGCATCTAGAGTATTAAGTTCAATAGAATAGAGTAACGCTTTAAGCAAGATGACATGATGTAGAGGGATAAACTCATTCAATATGATATAAACCCCATCTTGTTATCCTCGATGGCAACAATACAATACGTGCCCTGCTGCCCCTACTGTCACTGGGAAAGGACACCACAAGATTGAACCCAAAGCTAAGCACTTCTCCCATTGCAAGAAAGATCAATCTAGTAGGCCAAACCAAACTGATAATTTGAAGAGACTTGCAAAGATGACCAATCATACATAAAAGAATTCAGAGAAGATTCAAATATTGTTCATAGATAAACTTGATCATAAACCCACAATTCATCGGTCTCAACAAACACACCGCAAAAGAAGATTACATCGAATAGATCTCCACAAGAGAGGGGGGGAACTTTGTATTGAGATCCAAAAAGAGAGAAGAAGCCATCTCGCTAATAACTATGGACCCGAAGGTTTGAAGTAAACTACTCACACTTCATCGGAGAGGCCCTCCGTGATCGATACCCCCTCCGGCGGAGCTCCAGAAAAGGCCCCAGGGTGGAGGGCACGCCTGGGGGGTAGGCGCGCCCCCGTACCTCATGCCTTCTTGGTTGATGTCTTGACGTAGGGTTCAAGTCCTTTGGATCACGTTTGTTTCGAAAATCACGTTCCCGAAGGTTTCTTTCCGTTTGGACTCCGTTTGATATTCTTTTTCTGCGGAACTCTGAAATAGGTAAAAACAGCAATTCTGGGCCGGGCCTCCGGTTAATAGGTTAGTCCCAAAAATAATATAAAAGTGTATAATAAAGCCCAATAATGCCCAGAACAGGATATAATATAGCATGGAACAATCAAAAATTATAGATATGTTGGAGACGTATCAGAAGACTACCTTGAAGTTCGGATAAAAGGGAACCCGCTTTGCAATGCCAAAGACAATCTGCACGCTGAACTCCTCGTCGTTTAAGCCAGGTTCAGGGGCTACTGAGGGAGTCCTGGACTAAGGGGTCCTTGGGCGTCCGACCTATTATCCATGGGCCGAACTGATGGGCTGTGAAGACATGAAGGCCGAAGACTATACCTGAGTTTGGATTGGAATCTCCTTGGCGTGAAAGGCAAGCTTAGCGACCGACTATGAAGATTCCTTCTTATGTAACCGACTCTATGTAAACCCTAGATCCCCTCGGTGTCTATATAAACCGGAGGGGATAGTCCGGAAAGGACACATTCATTACCATAGTCATATAGGCTAGGCTTCTAGGGTTTAGCCATCACGATCTCGTGGTAGATCAACTCTTGTAACACCCATATTCATCCATATCAATCAAGCAGGACATAGGGTATTACCTCCATACAGAGGGCCCGAACCTGGGTAATCATTGTGTCCCTTGTCTCCTGTTACCATCGATCTTAGACGCACAGTTCGGGACCCCCTACCCAAGATCCGTCGGTTTTGACACCAATAGTGGGCGCGTCGTCGAAGATCGGTGAAGGGGCTAGAAGTCAAGAACCACCTGGAAGTGGCCAAATATATGTAGGAATAAAGGGTGTGATGTTTCAATACACGATATACAACTTTGGTGGTGCCTGCCTCACAAACCGAAAAGCCCCCCTTGGATATATCTATAGTGACAGTCATATAAGGTCATGGCTAGCTGGGGTGTTTCCCCACCCCCCCACTTTGTGTCGGTGGGACACATGCACGTGCTCATACTTTTGTCATACATGCATGTCGCCATGACCTACCATAAGACGAACCAGTGAATCTATCGCTTGGTCAAACGAACACAGTTGTTGTTGATAAAAATGGATAGAATACAATGCTGGGCCAATAGATTAGACCATCATCAAAAATCGCACGAGAGGGACCACAAAACCAGCACCGCCCGCATGTGGACCAAAATGAAGTACGTTGTGAGGGGTGATATGTTTTACATATCAAATAATGTAGAATTTAGATGTGGCGTCTGCCCCTTGATACAGATAACCCCCATGAAAGCCAGGTAATTTAGGATGGCATACGTAGTGTACGGTGTCGGTCCAACCCACCAATTCAAGTGTGTGGGAGGGACTCCTGATAATGCATGACCTTGAACTTTGCTTGAGCATGTCACCATGACCCTCCCTAACACGAACTAGGAGGAATCCATTGTAACACCCACGATGCGGCTATATCTCCCACATGTCGGAGCACGACTTAGAGGCATAACCGCATTGTAGGCATGTCGCAAGAGGGGTAATCTTTACACATCCCATGTACTGAATAAGAAAGAGATACAGTGTTGGCTTACAATATCCACTTCACACAATACATGAATAAAGCATTACATGATCTAGAATACAATCAAGGTCCGACTACGGAACCAAATAAAGAAAGACAACCCCTAATGCAACAGATCCCCGATCACCCCGACTGGGCTCCACTACTGATCAACTGAAATGAAACAACACAATGAGCAAGATCTTCATTGATCTCCTCCTTGAGCTCGGTTGCATCACCTGCACGGTACCATCGGCACCTGCAAACTAGTTTTGGAAGTAATCTGTGAGTCACGGGGACTCGGCAATCTCACACCCTCGCGATCAAGACTATTTATGCTTATGGGTAGGAAAAGGTAGTGAGGTGGAGCTGCAGAAAGCACTAGCATATATGGTGGGTAACTTACGCAAATGAGAGCGAGAAGAGAAGCAAAGCACGGACGTACACTAGAAGTGATCAAGAAGTGATCCTGAAAATACTTACGTTCAAGCATAACTCAGCCACCGTGTTCACTTCCCGGACCCCGCGGAGAGGAGACCATCACGGCTACACACGCGGTTGATGCACTTTAATTAAGTTAAGTTTCAAGTTCTCTACAAACCGGACATTAACAAATTCCCATCTGCCCATAACCGCGAGCATGGCTTTCGAAAGTTCAAAACCCTGCAGGGGTGTCCCAACTTAGCCCATCACAAGCTCTCATGGTCAACGAAGGATATTCCTTCTCCCAGGAAGACCCGATCAGACTCGGAATCCCGGTTATAAGACATTTCGACAATGGTAAAACAAGACCAGCAAAGCCACCCAGATGTGCCGACAAATCCCGATAGGAGCTGCACATACCTCGTTCTCAGGGCACACCGAATGAGCAAGACGTCGGGTTGGCATAAACCCTGGTTGCCCAGGGGGCGCCGGGCATTGCTCAGGTTGGACCAACACTTAGTGAAGCACTGGCCCGGGGGGGTTTAAAATAAAGATGACCCTCGAGTCTGTAGAACCCAACGAAAAAAAGGCTAGGTGGCAAATGGTAAAACCAAGGTTGGGCCTTGCTGGAGGAGTTTTATTCAAGGTGAACTGTCAAGGGGTTCCCATTATGACCCAACCGCGTAAGGAACGCAAAATCAAGGAACATAACACCGGTATGACGGAAACTAGGGAGGAAAGAGTGGAACAAAACACCAGGCATAAGGCCGAGCCTTCCACCCTTTACCAAGTATATAGATGCATTAAGTAAATAATATATATTATGATATCCCAACAAATATCCATGTTCCAACATGGAACAAAACTCCATCTTCACCTGCAACTTGCAACGCTATAAGAGGGGCTGAGCAAAGGGGTAACATAGCCAAACAATGGTTTGCTAGGAAAGGTGGGTTAGAGGTTTTACATGGCAATATGGGAGGCATGATAAAGCATGTCTTAGGTATCACAGCATAGGCATAGCAATAGAGCGAGCAACTAGCAAGCAAAGATAGAAGTGATTTCGAGGGTATGGTCATCTTGCCTGCAAAGTTCTCCAAGAAGACAAAAGCTTGATCCTCGTAAGCGTACTCAACGGGTTCCTCAATCACGCACTCGTCTCCCGGCTCTACCCAAGACAAGAACACAAGAAAAGTAACCAACAGTCAACCATGGTGCAATGCGCAAGCAACATGATGCAAAACATGGCATGATATGCGGGATGTGATATGCAATGCATATGCGTGCTCCGGAAGGAAAAGATTGAACCAGGCATCAACATGGCAAACCAGGTGCGCCGCTGGAAAGATGAGTTGATTTCGGTCGAAATCGATATAAAGATCACTGAAAACAGATGCACGGTTTGCAAATGGCAAGCAAAACAATAATGGCACAAATCTGCGATTAAAAGCACGATGCCATCTAGAATGCAACAAGAAACTAAGCTACTTCACTCCAACATAACAACAAAGCACATGGCAGTGATCTACTCAAGATGCTTGACAAAAGATGAACACTAAGCTATGGCTAAATCACACAA
Organism: Triticum urartu; assembly: GCF_056163025.1. NCBI lineage: Eukaryota > Viridiplantae > Streptophyta > Magnoliopsida > Poales > Poaceae > Triticum > Triticum urartu. The sequence continues at coordinate 346,756,632 of NC_141876.1, read as the reverse complement.
GAGCAGGTTCAAACAAGCATGGCAAAAGTGCAAAAGATAACAGCATCACAGACTTGGTGAAAATAACATGTCAGGAATTAACATTGGAAGCAATTTTTAGAGCAAGTTATCAACATGCTACAGGAACATATCATGGCAAGGCAAGGCATGGCATGAAACTACTCAAAGCATATAACAAAAGTCCCTTACTGACCATAAGCCAAAAAGGATCAGAAGATATGATGGCACCCATGTAAACATAGGAATTTTCGTTAACAGATCCAGACTTAGCAGAAAACTGGACATGGCATAAACAGAGTTATGAAGGCATGTTGGCGAGCTCGATGCGCTCACCACAAGGCATTTCATGCCAAACTAATCATACTCTCAGCAAGAAGCCATGATCAAGAAGCTATACATGGCAAGAACAACCTCATAGCATGCATGGATAAACTACAACAACCTTGGCAGAATTGATTAACACGTAAACAATCTACCAGGAACATTTTATAGAAAAAGTAGAGCAAGATTGGGTCATGCTAGGGCACTCCATAAATGCAAACAAGAGCATGGATGGATAGAGCATAACAATATCTAAAGATCATCCTTACTGAACATACTCAAAAGAAGCATGGATCCCTGTGTAGCAACATGAATACATGGCATAAAAATAACATCAGGGAAATGACTTAGAAGAATTATAAGTCCGTGAAATCAGCAACATCACGAGAGCTTTGCATGCTTGTGCTAGTCACCACATTGATCACAAAAATACATGGCATACACCCCTGTAAAGATGGCATGGCATATAACAAAACACATGTAGAGCTCATAGCCATATGCATCACACAATAATCATGATAAAATGACAAATGCTCATAAACTGATAAGAAACAGCACCTAACATTTTATAGCACAGCAATTAGGGCATCAAGATGGACTCAAACAATCATGGTGCAATGGAATGAAATGAAGAGTACATCCTGATGAACAATTTGATATCTCAAGAAAGCAAAATGGAGCATTACACAGGAAGTTATGGCATGAATGACATGGGCACATGAATCTGGAAACTTCGGGGACTTGGTGAGAAAAACAGTGTCGGGCGATGGATACTAAACACCGCACAGGGCGTGAGATAGAGGCTGGTGCTCACCCTGGGCCACTTGGGCCAGATCTGTGATGTGGGACAGAGAGGCCATAGAGGGCCGGGGCCCACGCGGGGGAGTGAGGCAGGCGGCGCACCCGTCTTCGTCCTCCCCGACGGGAGCGGCAGAAGGCCGGAGCGGCACCGGCGATGGAGGGCACTGGGGAGCGCGGGACGGGATAGATCCGGCCGTGGCACCCCCGGATCCGGCAATGGCGGGGCCAGGCGGCGGCGAGGAAGTCCAGCGATGGCGAGGCAGTTGCCATGGCGATGGCGGCGAGCTGCTGGTCTGCGGCGGCGCTCGGCGTGGAGGCGGCGGCGAGGAAGGTGAGGCGAGGCGGCGGAGAGGCGCTGTGTGACGCCCTCGATTCAATCATACACTAATCATACACGCAAATGTGTACGATCAAGATCAAGGACTCACGGCAAGATATCACAACACAACTATAGACACAAATTAAAATAATACAAGCTTTATATTAGAAGCCAGGGCCTCGAGGGCTAGAATACATAAGCTCGAAAACACAAGAGTCAGCGGAAGCAACAATATCTGAGTACAGACATGAGTTAGACAAGTTTTCCTTAAGAAGGCTAGCACAAAACAACAACGATCGAAAAGGCAAGGCCTCCTGCCTGGGAGCCTCCTAACTACCCTAGTCATCTGCGGTCTACACGTAGTAGTAGGCATCCTCCGGGTAGTAGTAGTCATCAGTGGCGTCGTCTGGCTCTTGGGATCCGTCATCTAGTCGCAACAATCGGGTATGGGGGAAAAAGAAGTAGCAAAGCAACCGTGAGTACTCATCCAAAGTATTCGCAAGACATACATCAGATCTAAACTATGTATGCATCTGTATCAAATGGAATAGGTTGTATTTGTGGCCTAAACTGCAGAATGCCAGAAGGGAAGGGGAAAGCCTAGCCTATCGAAGACTAGCATCTTCGAGCATCTTCAAGCATCTTGCAGCATATACAAGAGTACAGATCAACATAATGTAAGTAGTAGTGTTATCAACCTCGGCCAGAGATCCTTTCTTGACTCCCTGCGAGAAAGTCCCAGAGCCATACTATCCAGTTCTAGTTGTATCGATCAGGATACAACTCCAAGTGTCCGTTACCGTAGGACAGGCTATCGATAGATGTTTTCTTCCCTGCAGGGGTGCACCAACTTACCCACCACGCTCGATTAACTCCGGCCGGACACACTTTCCTAGGTCATGCCTGGCCTCGGCCAAACAATACGCCACAACCCGACCTAAGCTTAATAGAGAGGTCAGCACGCCGGACTAAACCTATGCCCCCAGGGGTCATGGGCCATCTCCCCGGAAACTCCTGCACGTTGCGAACGCGGCTGGTGAGCAGACCTAGCTACCTCCTTCAAAAAGGCAGGTGCTGACACAGTCCAACCCGGTGTGCGCCGCTCAGTCACAGACATATATTAAGCTTCGGCTGATGTATACGACGCAGAACGCCCATACAATGCCCACGTGATGGTTAGTGCTATCAGGCCAGAGGCCCCTCGGATCAAATATCCAAATCATAGTGGATTAGGAACGCGCGGTAACAAGCAGAGACTCACGAAAGATGTGACCCCGTCGCCCCGTCTCGAGTACTTGCGGCAAGGGCTAAGAATGCCCGGCCACGCCTCGTAAGTATCTCGCGGGTACCTTCCAGGTCCACCCGACTCCACATCACTCGCGGGTACCCCTCAGGGTCGACCCGCCTATCCAAGTAACAACTGTAAAGTCCAAGTATCCATGTGTGCAAACATCAAGGGGAAAACCCCAGGAATCACCCCCGGAAAAGTCCACTCGATGTAATCATCAAGGTGGACGTAAGAGGAACCACCCTCGAGGTTCACACTTGAGGGGTTGCACAACAGAGCCGTATCGGAAGTGGTTAAGGAGGAAATCACCCTCGATGACCACGACCGATTAGCTACACTACAGAGGTCTCATTAGGAGTGATGTAAGAGGTTCCACCCTCGGCACTCGATGGTAACTCTGCAGAGTCGTCCAACTAGGGGGGTGATGTGCGGTGTCGGGGCCTGGACGTGGATCATGTTGATCGAGTCATCGAACATAAAGCAAGGCAACTGGGGCAAGGTGGGGGTCACTCATGGATCACTAACCATCTTATACTAAGCAGTTTAGGATAAGCAGATAAGGTATGAAAGCAGGTAACAACAACATGCTATGCATTAGAGTAGGATCATACAGAAAGAAGTAGCAATTCTAATGCAAGCATTGGAGGGAAAGAAATGGGCGATATCGGAATGCTCAAGGGGGGTTTGCTTGCCTGGTTGCTCATACAAGGAGGAGGGGTCGTCGTCGACGTAGTCGATCACAGGGGCAGCATCGGTCTCGGGGTCTACCGGAGAGAAGAGGGGGAAGAAACAGTAAATATAAAGCAAACATATTAAATAAACCGTAGCTCCGATCAAAAAACTTTATACATGAAAGTTGCTCAGAACGACGAGACGAATACGAATACGTGGTACGTTTACCTGTCAGATGTCTCTAACTATCTGAACATGGAACATTCCCCCTCCGGTCATCTGTCTGACACTGGTCCGGAACCGGGATTACATTCCCGGTTGAATTCCCCCTTCACCTATATCGTGTAGCCATATAGGTCAACAGAGTTCTGTCATAGCCTAACAACCAATTAACAGTTTTAATTAACTAGTCAAGTTAATTAGGTTCCAAACAGAGTTAATTAAGTTAACTAATTACCTATTTAATTAATTAACTAATTACTTATTTAATTAATTAATTAATTAACTAATTACGTACTTTTTAAAAAAACATTTTCTTTTAAACGTTTTGGGGGCGGGCCCCATTATCTGTCATATGCCCAGGGGCAACCGGGCGAAATGAGTGCGGGCGCCCGCCCGCATGGGCTTGGGCGTGAGGGTGCTGGAGCCGGGTGGGGTGGACCCAGGCGACGGTGTGGCCACCGCGGGGCTCGCCGGCCAGCCGCGGCAGGCGGAGGCGGGCGCAGGGGCAGCCGCGGTGTGGGGGCAGCAGGCGGCGTAGGTCGAGCGGCGGCGGCGGAAGGTCTGCACGGGCGGCGGCGCTGGTAGAGCAGAGCCGCGGGGCGGGGCTCGGACGCGCGAGAAGGGGAGGTCAGGCGCGGCTGCGGGCAGCGCCCGGTCGCGGCGGCGGCGGTGATGGCCGCGAGCGGTGCAACGGGTGCGTGGTCAGGGCACGGCGAGCACGCGCTCACCGCGAGCGCGGGCGCGAGACGGAGAGGGCACGGTGATGGCATTTAGCCGACGCCGACGCGGAACGAGGGGGGAAAGGAGGGCTCACCCCCGTTGCAGGGGTACGGCAGCGAAGGCGCGATGGCGCCGGTGGGGAGGAGGACGGGGACGTTCCGGCGACGTGGATGAAGGCGATCTGGCGACGGGGTTGGCGCGTCGAGGCGGCGAGGGCGTCCAGCGAGGCAGAGCTTCGTGGAGGCGAGGCGGCGGCGGCGGGGCGGCGCGATCGCTGTGGCGGCGATCGGCGCACTTCGGCGGGGGCGAAGGGGTCGGGGCACGCCAGGTTCGCGGGGCCGGTGGAGGCCGCTGCCCCCGATCTGGATTGGGGGAGGGGCAGAGGGAGCGAGAGATGTGGTGGGGGGGAATCGTGGGAGGAGTGGGGGGTTACGGGCTAGGGTTCTGGTCGGGGTGGGGATAGGAGGGAGAGGTGCGCCGACCTGGCTGAAGTGGGCCGAGGCCCAATGGGAGGCCAGGGGCTCTGGCCCTTTTCCTTGTTTTGATTTTGTTTTAACTTTTGCTTTTCTTTTAACAACTTTATGTTATAGCTATTTTAGGCCAGTTTGACAATTTGTAAAAAAAAGTTGGACCACCACCAATATTGTCAAAAGAATAATTGCCACATGATGAACATTTTAGTTTTCATGTCTGAGCATTTTGAATTTCACATGGAATTTGAATTTGAATTCAACTGGAATTTGAAAGAACATGAGACAATAATGATCAGGCTCATGTTTAGCAAAAGATTAACTTAACCCTAGGGGTTACTGTAGCAACATTACAGCGGGGTGTTACACGCTAGCAGTGGCGGCGAACTCTGGCAAAGCGTCGGCGAAGATCTGGCGAGGCGGCGAGGCGCGGGTCTCCTCGGGCCCGGCACGGCCCGAGGCGGGCCGGAGATGGGCTCCGCGGGCCCGGTGGCGTGGGGACGACGGCGGTGGACAGGTGGCCTCCTGGGAGTGGAGGAGAGAGGCGGTGTCGCTGAGGTGTCGGCCTCTCATTGGCCGGAGTGATGTGGCGGCGGGGGTGGACACGTCCGGCGTGGACGGACGTGTCCGGCGGCGCGGTGGAGAAGGGGCTAGGGTTTGGACCGCGAAAAATTCGGGGAGGCACACATATATAGGTAGAGGGAGCTAGGAGAGTCCAAATGAGGTGTGGTTTTCGGCCACGCAATCGTGATCGAATGACCGAGAGGATGGAGGAGGTTTGGATGGGTTTTGAGCCACTTTTAAAGGGTGTTGGGCTGCAACACACACGAGGCCTTTACGGTTCCTTGGTTAACCGTTGGAGTATCAAACGAACTCCAAATGGAACGAAACTTGATAGGCGGTCTACCGGTGGTGAACCAAGGCCGCTTGGCAAGTCTCGGTCCAATCCGAGAATGTTTATCACCCGCACACGAAAAGAGGCAAAAGAGGGCACCGGAGGACATAGGAGTGCCGGATTGAGAAACGGACAACGGGGAAAATGCTTGGATGCATGAGACGAACACGTATGCAAATGCGATGCACATGATGACATGATATGAGATGCATGATACCCAAAGAAATGACAAGGCAACAACAGCGAATAACTGGAAGACACCTGGCACATCGGTCTCGGGGCGTTACATCTATTCATGGCCAAACCCTCCCTCGTTATCGGTCAAAGGGACTATATATATATAGAACTCAGGGAGCCGACAGATATGTGTGTTGCCTAAAATTGCACAAGGGAGACGAGGGTGATCAAAAGACCGCCTATACCCTGCATGCGGCCCAAAAATATGTATGGGTGTCGTGTGATATGTTCAAATCCCCAATGCACAACTTTGATGGGGCAACATCTACATTACAAACCGAACACCGTACCGCCAAGCCAGGTTCAAGATGACTGATGTCAGTTCCCCAACTTTGAGGCGTTGTGGGGGAGGGTATCATCCAACGCATGTGCTCAAACTTGATTTGGTCTAACATGGCACAAAGAGCAAGAGGAAACTGTCATGGCCAAACCCTTCTCGTACCTTGGGTCAAAGGGTTAGACGATGAACCTATCATGGTCAAACCATTCTCATAAGTTGGGTTAAAGGGTTAGACGAGGAACATGTCATGGTCAAACCATTCTCGTACGTTGGGTCAAAGGGATAGATTGTGTGGGCCTATACATCTCGATCATTCTCCAATTTTTTAGAACAATAAATAACGAAAAAAACTTCATTCTACAAATTACCAAAACAAGGATCCCAAAGTTTATATAATCGACATGACAGGTCACTACAGGCACATATTTAGATGTTAAAATTCTGTAATCACCGTATCATGGTGCTTAAATGAAGAGGGGTAGATTTTGTGGGTCTAGAGATCTCAATCATTCTCCAATTTTTTAGAACAAGAAATGTCAAAAAAGTATCATTCTAAAAATTACAAAAACAAGGATCCCAAGGTTTATATAATCGACATAATAGGTCACTACAGACACGTATTTAGATGTTAAATGTCTCTAATAACCGTATTCTGGCGCTTAAATGAAGCTTGAGATATGCAACTTCCCACCGGGTCACCCATCCTTAGACACCTCCAGCCCTAGCACGCTTAACTTCCACATTATATTCGACTCGGCTAGTGGTTGGGATGCCGCCCCTTGCTGATAAGAGTTGCCTCCTTGCCTTTAAGGCGTTTCATGTTGGTCACTGTGTGGGACCTACTCCCTACTATCATACACGCTTGTGCTTTTAGAAACTGTGTGCAATGTTTACTTGGCCGATGTGTCGCCGCCTAGTGTTCTATGAGCACTGACACTGGCAACGGGAAACCAATTGTAGAAGAGGCGAGAAACTGATGGGAGTAGTGGTGGGAAGCGGTAGCGCATTTGGATATATAACGCCATTAATATGGAAAACTTAGTAAAGAAGGAAGCGCGAGCTAGCACGACGCGTGCGCATAGTTCTTACCCACAGGTGCCACACGGTTGACCGGAACTGCTTTAAATATTCAGGGTTCATTTGGCCTTTTTATACATTATAATGGAGTTTTCCAAGCATTATTTTAATGTGCATAATTCAAATTTGAACTACAAGTACATGCTATAGTGAACAAAAATGGATACAAAAATCATACATGTGTCCTTGGATGCATGTTTAGGTCCCATGCAAAGAATGTGAATGATTTACAACCGTCTCGGTGTCCTGGCTCGGCCTCAAACATTGTGAATCTTGGTTTTTAAATCCTCTCGTAAATCCAATGCTCACCAAAAAATCATGAAACTTGCCATGGTGTCACGACATGGCACATATATGTCGTGGTAAAAAAATTGTCCAATTTGGGGCAAGCTTTATTACAAGCCTCTTACGAACCAGAGCTTCTCTAAAGAAGCCTCTTGGTTCCGATAGGGGAACGTGTCCCCCTTGTGGGCAGAATGATAATCGATGCCTCTTCTCACCTTGTATTTTTTTCTACGGGCAACATGGAACAACATGAGATTCGAGCTGAAATTTGAAATTATTCAGGGTTCGTTTGCCATTTTATACATTAATTAAGTGTCCATAATTCAAATCTAAACAACAAATACTTGCACCAATGCACCAAAATGGCTAGAAAAATCATACATGTGTCCTTGGGTGCATGTTTAGGGCCCATGCAAAGAATGGGAATGAATTACAAATGTCTCAGCATCCTGGCTCGGCCTCAAACATTGGGAAACTCGTTTTATTAATCCCGATAAATTCCAAACTTACCAGGAAATCATGAACTTGGCATGGTGTCACAACATGGCACATATATGTGGTGGTAAAAAATTGTCCAATTTGAGGCAAGCTTTATTACAAGCCTCTTACAAACCAGAGCTTCTCGCAATAAGCCTCACGGTTCCGGTAGGGAATGCGCCCCCTTGTGGATGAAATGATAATCGCTGCCCCTTCTTGCCTTGTATTTTTTTCTACATGCAACATAGAATAACAGGATATTTGTTCTGAAATTTGAAAGTATTCAGGGTTTGTTTGGCCTTTTGATATATTACTTGAGTTTTCTAGGCATATAATGTCCACAATTCAAATTTGAACTACAAGCACATGCTCAAGTGCGCCAAAATTGGTTGAAATCATACACGTATCCTTGGGTGCATGTTTAAGTCTCATTGAAGGAATGGGAATGAATTACAAACATCTCGTCATACTGAAACATTGTGAGTCTTGGTTTTTAAATCCCCATAAATCAAAACTCACCCAAAAATCATGAAAGTTGGGATGGTTTCATGATATGGCACAGATATGTCGTGGTAAAAAAATGGTCCAATTTGAGACAAGGCACACACATTAATAACCAAAGTAGTCCTTTTTTAACAAATAGTTGACACTTCACTATCGCAAATGGTTGTATCATTTGAACCGTGTGTGTGTTCCTGTAACCATTTAAGGCTGGCCACGCGCCCCACTTTTTATTGGAGAGTACTACCTCGGTCCTGGTTCATTGGTCCTCTTTGTATTTTGGGCCAAAATTAATTTAACCATAGTCGGTGGCATGTGTGCAGCTGTTTGATTAGACAGGATGAGTGCGAAAAGTCTGCTGTGCAGGCTCGACGTGACAAGTGCGAGCAATCCGCCTTGCAGGCTTGATGGGACTCATGTGACATGTCCACCGCGCAGGCTCGAAGGGACGTGTGCGACCTGTCCGCCATGCTTGCTCATCGAGAAGTGAGCTCTTTGACATCTATCCACCAGCCACCCTCTTCGCTCACAACTTCTCCATTTAGGGTAGTCGAGCAGCTATTTAACATGCCATTAATGAAAGCACCTAGACGGAGGGTGTTTAGTTGTGTCCCCATGGCCTCGCTCAATGTTAGCATTTTATTTGTCTGTGCCTCATTGAGAACTTGATTTTAGCTATCTTTCAACTCGTATTCCGTATAATTTAAAATGGCACATGTAGCAACGGATAATACAACGACAAAATAAAATGGCAATGGATAATACGATGACAAATTTACAATGGCACAGATAATAATTGTCGTACATATTCTGGATAATTTCAAATGCCACATGCTGCAACGCCCGAAAGACATAGGGGCAAGAGAAAAAGGAAATCGCAAACAACGATCTGGGTCTATACTGTCTCTACTCCTTGATGGATCGCCGGGCGATGAGTTTCTCCAGCTCCTTCTTCAAATCCCCATGAATTTGCTTGACAGCAGCCACGGATTCCTCCACCTCCATCTCGCACTCGATGCGAATCTTCCTCGAGTCTCCCATCAGTTCCTGGACGACTACTTTCAGCATCATCACGGAGGCACTTCTCTGCTCATGGAGCTTCTTCAAGCCGGCGGCCTCCTCCTCCTTCTTGCCGAGCTCCTTAAGGAGCTCTGCATTATCAACCATGAGTTGCACGACGAGGAGGGTCGCCTTCTCAACCGAGGCATCACTAATCTCGAGCAGCTTCACCAAGCCGTCAACCATCTCCTGCTACTTAATTAGGCCAGCGAGAATGTCGTCCTCGCTGGCCAAGGACTTTAGCACCGCTAGCTCGTCACGATAGCCGATGCGGCGAGTGCTCTTGTGAGATCCCTCGCCTACCGGTGAGAGCTCATTCGAGGGCTCCGCAGTGCACCAGCACATTGCTATTGCGGCTGCCGCGTAGCGGCAGGACCTCTCTAGTGCTTCCGCGGCCTTGGTCTTTCACTACAGAAAAATACACTTCTGTGATGATACGTGTTTGTCACAATAGGTTACGTTTTCTGTCATGCATGTACATCCATGACAATTTTATGACAGAATCAAGATAGTCATACCCGTCCTATTGTGGAAGTGTTCCACGACAATACTAAAGTTATCATCATGGAAGTTTCCACTTCCATGACGATAAATATCGCGTCATGGAAGTGTTTTCATCAAGGGTAACTGACACGTGGCTTCAACCATAAGGGGTCGATGTTAAGCTATCAGGTTCCGGTTTGCATCCGATGACCCATTAACAGCCCAGACCAATGGGGATTTTCCATGTGTAAAATTATCATTGGCCATAGGAACCACGTGTCAACTCATCATTGGGACAGAGAGGCGCCCATTATATGTCGACATGTGGCATGCCCAACAATGGCCCATTTAGTTTACAAAGGCCGGCCCGTTTGACTAGGTCAAAATCTAGCAGGCCAACCCATGAAAAGCCTATTAATGGTTTGTTCGCATATAGCCCATTTTATGGCCCGGTAACTCACGACCCGTTATGGTGTTCCCGAATTCAGCCCAAGAGCATCATGTGGGTCGTCCAGTATAATACCGGCTCATTTCACTTTCGGCCCATGTATGGCCCACGATGTTTTTCAGCCTATATGGGGCCTTTCGTATCTTTAGGCCCTTTAGTGGCCTGCGGTGACTTAGGCCTGTAATAAATAGTAAAATTATTTATACCCATTAAGGGCCCATGATTCCCATGGGCCGTTTCCAGCCCGTGTTAGCTTTCGGCCTACTGTCGGCCCATACATTCTGGGGCTCCTATCCGACCCTCGATTACTTCTCGTCCGTTACTGGCATGTTCTCCTAATGGGCCAAATTGAGCCTGTGGTTAGAGTCGGCCCGTTTGTGGTTTGTTAACACGTTGCACCGTTTCCAACCCGTCATGTATTCTGGCCCATTAACGAGCCGTTATGCCAGTGACAGAATTAAGCCTTTGCTGTCTTCTAGCCTATTAACGGCCCATTACCATGTTGTCCCAATACCAATTACGCCTATTTACAACCCACAATGGCCATTTATCCGATACCCCATAGGAGGCCCATTGATTCTATGGGCCGTAGGAGGCCCATTTATCCGACGGCCCATAGGAGTCCCATTTATCCTATGGCCCGTAGCAGGCTGAAGGTTAGCACAATCCGTACTTGGCCCATGGTTGTTGCAGCCACTAGCAAACCAAGGGAAAAGAAGACTAGGGAAATAGATAAGCCAGAAACTAACACTAGGCTATTAAGGCGATTGCATAGATTACATCCACTGGGCATCAAAGTTCGCCACCAATGCAAATATAGGGAACACCCTACACTACACAAAAATGGCTTGTTGTTTTCTTCGGCAGGTCGCTGCACCTTAAGAAAAAAAAGTTATCACAACAAAACAAATTACAATCATAAAACAGAAGGAAGGCTGGCATAAAAGTTAACAGTCCGGCAGATAAATGCATCACCAGAAGTTTAGAAGCTCAGTTCATTTCACCTGAATGTTAAGTTTTCATGTCGTACTGTCCGATGGAGCACCATAACCTTCGCCTTCAATTCTCCTAGGCTCCTGAACAACATAGAAAATGTCTGATAGTCTAGTTTCAAAACCATGCATATCTTGACGACATCGAACAATGGTTGTCCTTGTTTCACAAAGGGTCTCTTTTGGGGATTGGACTTGTGTCTGGAGCGCAGATATACCATTGTTTTGAGCTTGCATATCTTGATCATGAGGCAGTTTGGATGAGATTGCCTTAACAACCAACCCAGTATTACGTAGGAATGTGATTTTGGCACTGTTAGTGGTTAGGTACTGACTCACTAGAGCAAGAGGTGACATTGCAGTTATAGTTGCCCCGTCACCTTAAGATGGTGGTGGTTCCACCATTTGTTCCATAGCATGTTGAAAGTTGAGTTTCTACATTAGTAGTACTAGAATACAAGATATTAAGGAGACAGCAAAACCAAACAGAATAGCTTTGGTCTATATAAAGAACTTATTCTAGTGAACCCATGTAAAATATTAGTTGTATTTTACTAAAAAGTACATAATAAAACCAGGTTCCAAACATATGGCCATGTACCATGGCTAATGCATTGTCTATTTCTTCACATTGTATTGTCAGCTAAGGAGAAAGAGACAAAGTTTATAAAATTGTAAGCATAGTATGACATCATTCATATCACAAAACAACTGAGAACAGAGAAACAGGCAATTGTACGTTGTGTGGGCAAGTCCAGCACGGAACTAGATTACAGATCAAGATCAAAGAATCATCACTCCTCTCTTTTAAACCTTGTAAGGTGCAATGATACGCTAATATAGTTGTGTATAAAATTGAAAAGAGTAAGAGACATTGGCTACAAACTATGCAGTTCAATGCACAAGTCAGAGTAAGTAGTAGTTAAAAGGCATGAGGATTAAGGACTTACAACAGCGGATTTGGCTTTTGTAGACTTGCCCTTCATCTTGCTGGTGTGAAAGTCCTTGAAGATTTCCACAGCATTTGGTTCAGGTATTTTTTGGTCCTTGTGGGCTTTCCTCTACAATTGTAACAAGTCAATGTAGATTTGATAATATGGCACAGCAAAAACAGTGAAACAACAGGTACTTACAAGAGCCTCGCAGTGTGCAATATAGCTACGAGATCATGTCATCTATTGGAATTTCACTTTCATATGGTTGACCTTGTTCTTTGATAGTTAACCTACAAGAAGATAGATTTGTGAGGCACATGCATAAATAAGAGTTCAACATGTGATCTGATCACATATATATAGCGTACTTGATACTTTGGATCAGACCGGTGTTTAACAAGGCTTCTCAAGTCTTTATCCGATATGTTTTCCACTGGAGTTGTTTGGGCAAGTTCACCGTAGCCTTGCCTTCAAAGTGAGTTTTCCTCAAGTTATATCGATAATGTTGTAGAGCAGACTTGAAAACATGGGTTCATCCTTGTCTGATTGCATCATCTTGGCTATCCAACTTGAACATCATCTGTTGAAAATTATTGGAGTCTCATTACCAGCAACCTCGAAAGTGCGGGACAAAGCAAGATGATATTACTAATTTTCATACATAACCATACATAAGATAAATAGTCGAGGAAGGTGTTAAACTGGGTTTCGTCTTTGTCATTCCTATACTGAATCCATGTCGGGAGGATACGTGCATGACACCTAACGGCAACGGCTGCCTCTAATACTAACTTGGCTGACTCTGTAGCATCTCGTGGCTGTTTTAAACCTGCCTCAAAACATATCTCCATTCTTCCTCCTATAGATTCAGTTATCATGTCCAGCATTATCCTTGATGTATGTTTCCTCTTGCGCCTAGGTGCTAGTACAACAACGAACATGGGAAGTGTTAGTGTACATCAAACTGTGAGACTACATATAAAGAAGCATGTAACTGTAACTTGACTCGAGCAACTACCTTCTTACTGTTGAAGCTCACAGGATTCATCTGATGTTGCCAACTCCTCTTGTGTCAAGAGTGCCTCAGAAGTACTGTCAGGTGGCAACGGAGCTTGGGAGCTTGCCACCAGTACAGGTACCGAACGAGCTGCAACAACTAGGGCTGTCGTTGCTTGTTTGGTGGCAGCTATTCGTTTGTGTTTGGATTGTTTTGCAGCTGGTGTAGCAGGGGACACCATGTTTGTACAATTTTTCAGAGGACTACGACCTTCTATTGCACCATCAGTACCAGCAGAATCTACATAATTCTTCTGCTTCCATTTATGTGTGTCCTAAGTAACGCCATCCCCTACCATTATGTGTTCCTTCCTCTTTCTCTTTGCCATGTCAAGTCAAGCCGACAAGAAAATGGAATAAAGATTTAGTTCTTCAAAACAAATTGATGCGTGATACAGACGAACTGAACTATGATGTTAGACAAACGCATGATAGGAGGATGTGATATGTACGAAAACAAGGACGACATGAGATAATCAGAACTATGATTTTGTAAACTAAGAAGAAGGCATTTCAATAAATTAGAAGAAATGCAATGGAAGCTAGACACCATATGAAAGATGATACAAATATCGCTCTGCCAAGTTAACAGTGTCTCGCCATCACTAGCATTTAAACAAATGTGAAGTAGTACATGAAATAAATCATATGAAAGATGCAAACAACATCACACTACCAAGTTAAGGGTCTCTCATCATTAGTGCCATTGCATATTCACATCATTGCACATTCATAGCTATGATGTGTAAACAAAGCAGAAGGCATTTCAACAAATTCGAAGCAATGAAAGCTAGACACCATATGTAAGATGCAACGGATATCACTCTACAAAGTTAAAATTGTCTCGTCATTAGTGCCATTTCAACAAATTAGTAGTACAAGCTAGAAAATAATGTGAGAAGCAACTATCAGACTCCCAAGTTAAACGTGTCTTATGGTAAGTGATTGTTGAAGGTTACACAACAGTCGTACTTTGATGTAAGAACATGGTGTGATAGGCATACATTGCATGTTCTACAAATAGGAACATGTGTCTTATTCACAAGTATAATGTGTAAAGTAAGGAGATGGAATTTAACAAAATTAAAAGCAATACAAGCTAGGCATCATACATAATATGGAACCACATATAACAGTGCCATGTTAGAGGGAGCACATGTGATGGTGGACTAGGGGAGACATGCTGATCATCAACACAACTACGTTGAGTGTCTATGCATGTGTTGTCTTCCAAATCTTGTTGGGGTTGGCAGAGTAGAATCTGTAGAGGACCTCCATTTCAGTTGGTTGGAAGGAGCACCTTTATCCACTGCCTTGCTAGTTTCCTTCAGCTTTATTAATTTTGCATTGTCCAGTAAAACCAACAAGAAAAAACAATAAAATTCACTCTTCAGAACTCATTCATGCATGATAATGACAATCACTATCTTGATGTCAGGCAAACACATGATACGAGGATGGAATAGGTGCTAAAAACAAGACGGCATGGCATATTCACAACTATTTGTGTAAACTATGTAGAAGCCATTTCAACAAATTAGAAGCAATACAAGATAGCCACTGTATGCAACATGCAAGACAATATCACACTGCCAAGCTGGAGAAAGCACCTGGGATGCCGGTTTTGCCGGAAGACCGCCATCAGTCCCTGTCTTAATTTTTTCCTTCCTCTTACTTAATTTTATTGCCTTGCCAAGTCAAACCCACAAGAAAAATGAATAAGAATTCACTTTTTTGAACTCATTGATGTAGGAGCACTAATTTAATGTAAGTCGACTGCATGATAGGATGATTAAATGTGTATAATAAAAAAGGACAACTTTGCATATTCACAGCTATGATGTGTAAACTAAGCAGAAGGCATTTCAACAAATTAGAAGCGATGAAAGCTAGACACCATATGAAAGATGCAACGAATATCACTCTACCAAGTTAAAATTGTCTCATCATAAGTGCCATTTCAACAAATTAGGAGTAGTACAAGCTAGTTAAGAATGCGAGATGTAACCTATGTCACACTCCCAAGTTAAATGTGTCTTATGATAAGTGATTGTTGCAGGTTACACAACAATACTACTTTGATGTAAGAACATGGTGTGATAGACATATATCGTATGCTCTAGAAACAGGAACACGTGTCTTATTCACAAGTATAATGTGTAAAGTAAGCAGATGGAATTCAATAAAACTAGAAGCAATACAAGCTAGACATCATACATAACATGCAACCAGGAACAGTTCCAAGTTAGAGGGAGCACCTGTGATGGTGGATTAGGGGAGACATGCTCATCATCAACACAGCTATGTTAACTGTCTATGAATGTGCTGTCTTGCAAATCTTGTTGGGGGATAGAGGAGTAGAATCTGTAGAGGCCCTCCATTTCAGTTGGTTGGAAGGAGCACCTTTATCCACCCAAACTAAGAAGAAGCCATTTCAATAAATTAGAAGCAATGCAAGCTAGATACCACATGAAAGATACAACCAATATAACTCAGCCAAGTTAAAAGCGTCCCATCATAAATGGCGTTTCAACAAATTAGAAGCAGTGCATTCTATAAATAATATGAAAGATGCAACCAATATCACATTGCATGTACTAAAGGTGTCTCGTCATAATTGATTGTTGCGGGATACAAAAAATAGTAGTTTTATGTAAGGACATGCTTAATAGACAGATGTACTGTGTACCAAGAACAGGAAGGCATGTCACGTTAACAGGTATAATGTATAAACTAAGCAAAATAGCACATGCAATTTAACCAAAATGGAAGAATTACAATCTAGACACCCTATGCAACATGCAACCATATATCACGCTGCCAAGTTTGAGCAAGCACCTGCGATGGTGGTGTAGGGGAAATGCGGTGATCAACTATAGAGCTACGTTGACTATCTTCATATAGCCTTACTACTTCTTGAGAATCATGTGGGGAGGTTGAATCTACATTCTTTAAAAGAGGATATTTTCTCACAATAATCAACGGGCCTGACTATCTCATCATAAGTGATGATGAGGATACACAAGAACATTAGTTTGATGTAAGAACATGGTTAATAGACAGATATAGTAGTATGTACCAAAAACAGGAAGGCATGTCATATTCAAAGGTATAATGTGTAAGCTAAGCAGATGCAATTTAACCAAATTTGAAGCAATACAAGCTAGACACCCGGCTGGAGTGGCGAGCATGCTCATCGAGGACTTGAGAGCCTGGTGGGAGGCGGGCTGCTTCACCCCCACCGGCTTTTTAGTTGGCTTGGAGGTGATGCATGTCTGTGTTACGCTTGTCACTAGCTCGGCTAGTGCCCTGACTAGCTATTTGGCTTTTGGTGCTCCCGGGATGGTGGTTCATGTAAAAAATATCTTTCCTTATCTTAATAAAGACCGACTTTGGCCTTTCAAATACAAATTAGACACCATATGCAACATGCAACCGAATATGACACCGCAAAGTTAAAGCAAGCACCTGGGATAGTGGTTCATGTCGAGCGAGATCATCAAACCCAGATCTACATTTATCGTCTCCATCTACTGACAGTGCACCCTTTAAAGTGCTGAAACGTGTCCTGCCTACCCGCGTACAAAGCTAGAGAGACATCTCTCTTTTCTTTCATGTTTCTATCAACAGTTTGGCAGAGGCTGAAATACCCATGCATAAAAAAAACAATAGTGAGAGTATGGGTGAAGTGTGTGCAGAACTAGTGCATTGTAAAAGTAGCAAATAGCAGGTGGCTGAAAAATAAATGGCAGGAGAGATATTATAGCTCTACAACAATGCCTGGCAAACAAAATTAGATTCTACTCCGTATGATTTTGTAACATATGAGCACATGGATGGCTGGGAAATGCAAGTACTCCTCTAGCACGGCACCACATGTGGTCCTATCAAAATAGCAGTCAACTGAAAAATAAATAGGTTAGTCAATTTTTTTTCTGAACCGTCCGATCTACAAGGAACGGGAAGATGGCCTTCGTCTACCTCCCGCCAGTCACTATTGACGATCTTCTCGAAGCCAGAGACCACCGGCCCAGTCTCCTGCCTCGGCCGTCCCGCCCTGCCCTCGAGCTCACACCACCATCGTGCTTGGCAATGCCCCCCCCCCCCGATCATCTCTTTAAGCCCGACCAACCTCCAGATCGGGCGCCAGCAGCTCCTAGGCCCCACACACCCCTAAGATAAACATTGAGGCGCTGCTTCCCCAATGTAATAGGTGGACTAGCATCTGTTACACCGGGGAATGCTTCCTTTAATTAGGAATCAACTAACTATGAATTGAAATCTAGGGGTGACGGACCTCTAGCTAAGGTGAAATAGTATATGAGGAGAAACCTTGTGCATTGCGAGTTACTAGGAACATCTAGTATCAGAAAGAAGGTGCAGGAAGACGCATTCAACTAGTGTCTTATGTGGGATGAATACCATGCAAGCAAACACGTAAGATTTGCACAAATAAGGGAAGAGGAGTACCAGTTCCGGCTGCCAGTGTCGTGTCCTCCTGATTTCGCTGCGATTTTCTTCTTTTTACCGAGGAAATGATGTTGTGGACGAGGGTCGAGCCTTGGAAGAACCCATGGACAAATTGTTGACTGTGTTGCAGCGACTGTCTATCAGTGGAGGGGAAGCATATTGGAGGCGATGAAGGACGGCATAGTGGGAATAGCTCCGGTGTGGTGGACGGTGGTGACGTTGGAGCGGCAGCGGTGAGGCGCAGGACGACGTGGTTGAACTGGATCGGGTACAGCGCACGTCGGCGTCCTGGAGGCAGCTCGGCCTTGGCTTCAACTACTAGCCATGGAGGGCGCTGCAAATGCAGTTGCTGTTGGGGATATTACTATTGGATGTAAACCGGCCAGGAGTAGCCGGGTTAACTCTATGAAGATTAGAAGCCCATGAAGACGTAAGGATTGTGGCGCTTTACAAAGGCACAAGGCCCAAAGGCGGGTTAAGGCCTGTAGATGTAAACTGACTTTCTCATGTAACTTGTATTGTAAGATAGGAAGGTTAGAGACCGAGCCGTACACGTTTATGATCCGGCCTCAGGACTCTATAAAACGGCGGGCGTCAACCTGTGTATGTAAAGGGATGACCCGACAGCGGTTTAGAGACAACACACAACAACTCAAGAGCTAGGCAAAGCGGATTCGCTCCCTGGTCATCGAAACCCTAGCAATACCAACACAATTAGACGTAGGCTTTTACCTTCATCGAAGGGACCGAACTAGTATAAAACTCCCGTGTCCCTTGTCCGGTTTAACCCCTTTAAGCTAACCCATAGCGATGGCTCCACGACTAAGTCCTTTCACGAGGACATCTGCCGTGACAAAACCACGACAGTTGGCGCCCACCGTGGGGCTATCGCACGATAGTTTCGAGGTCTGAACGGCAGCTTCGAAGGACTCAAGGGATACGCTGTGGGCCGGATGACCAAGAGTCATCACGACAAGCTCTACATCGACGATGCAGGATGGGGTCCCGAGGCCGGTTCAATTGAATACGGGTACCGGGTCCCCTTTGGCGGGATTCACGTCATCATCGGCAAGATCGGCGAACCGGGCACTGAGCCGGACACCTGCACCGACATCATCGAGACAGCTCAGCGTGCAAGCCCTGCCCAGGTTTAGCCCGCAGCAAGGCATGTTTTCGTAGGTGTCATCCATGGAGCGGAATATGAGGGCGGATCGCCATCTGATGGAGAAACCGTTGTCTATTCTGATGACAAGTCTTCAACTGGAGAGACTGAGTCGCTGTGTCAGCTGCAGGACAGCCGGATTAGTGGAGGTTCCGATGGCAACCGTATTCCGGACCCCCTCGATCTGCCAAGCTGGGTCGCGGTCTTCATGGTCGGTACACAACCAGCGCAACACTCTCCTACCGCCACGGCAATTTTCTCCGGTTCAGCAACAGCAACGCCAGCAGGAGCAGGGGGCTCTGCGCCGCCTGCGGCTTAGGTTCTGTCTGATTTGTTCGACGCCTTAGCAACATTCCTGGTAGCAGAAGTGGATATGGCAACCCGAGATCAGCACAATGCAGAGATTGCAAAGGTGAAAGATCAAATAACTCAGGCTAAAGCGGACCTGGCAGCAGAGAACGCCAGGATGGCTACAGAACGGGCCGAGTTGGAAGCTCAGGCCTACCGGCTTAGGCTGGATCAAAGTGCCTCAGACAATGTCATGAGGAGGAGATACCGGTCGCACCTCCTGCCGGGCTATGAGCCAAGAAATCTCTTCAACACGCCAGGAGCAGGAACCAGTAACCAGCCGGTGGTAAACCGGACTGAGGCACCAGTAACAGGAGCCCGATTCAGCCGCGCACGATGAACCCGCCTCGTCAGAACAACATTATGCCACAGTACGTTCCGACGCCCCCGGGGCATTACTCCAACCCGTTGGATAACATAGTGGCCGCCGCCTAACAATTGGCGGCCCTCCCAATTGACGGCGAGTAATCAGTGGCGACTGAGACACGACGGGCCAGAGAGATCCTTCAAACAGCTTTAAACCAGCAGCAGGCTTATTCGCATAGTCGCGAGAGGATTCATTCCACCCCCATCCGAGTCAGAGCTACAACAGGCACGTTGAGGATGAACCGGCCATGTCAAGCAGTGCATGCCACCGTAACTCGCCGCCAGGGCATAACCCGGTAGGTGGCGGTGCTAATGCGCAAGATGTGGTGGATCATGGTCGTGCACGTCGAGAAGCCGATTTAGCAGCACAACATGTGGCTCGACAGCTTACTCCGGTTCGTCCTACTGCTTCAGTGGAGCCAGGCGTGGTCTTCAGTTCTTTAGGTGTGTCGTGTCTCACCCCCGCTTTGCGTAACGTACGACTGCCCAAGGATTTTAAAGGCCCTCGTAAGCTGCCCAATTACACTGCCGATTTACCTCCTGATTCATGGGTTGAGAGTTATGATATGGCGATGGAGATGCTGGATGTGGATGAAGCGGTGTGTGCTAAGTACTTCGCCACGATGTTGGAGGGGACAACTCGTACTTGGTTAAAGAGCTTACCGGCTAACTCCGTCGGGTCATGGGCTGAGTTAAAACACCGGTTTATCCAGAATTTTACAGATACTTGTAAGCAGCCTATGTCGATTGTGTACCTGGCCGCTTGTGTTCAAGAGGATGAGGAGTCTACAACCCATTGGGTGAAGCGAGTCTCTGCTATCCTGCATTAGTCGGATCGCGGATACGGCGGTTTTGACGTTGGAAGGCAATTACCGGTTCATGCCATTAAAACTGAAGTCAGGGAGGCTCAAGCATCAATTCAATGACATGTCAACCCTTATGGATGCTTTGGTGAAATACATCGATTCAGATAGTGCCAAAGACCCTGAGTCTGCGGATGACAAACCGGGGAAGGGGAAAAAGAATGGCAATAACAAGGGGCAGCAGCACAATCCGGCAGGTCATGGGAATAATGGTAAGTGCAAGGCAGACAATAGTTTGGACTTTGTGGCTAACAACAATGCTCAGCATAACGGTCAGCGTCGTAAGGGAAAACCGCCGCAGTGGGGCGGAGGGTCAGGCCCCAATCTAGAGCGCCTGTTAAATCAACCTTCTCCAAAGCATGGATCAAAGGAGAAGCCAGCTTCGCATCTTTGGAAGGATTACTTCATCATGCGAGAGTTCAAAAATTCCAATATGTTCCAATACGACAATGGCCCGCCCGGTGGTTTAGGAGGCGGTTTTCATGGGCTGGGTTATGGAGGCGGCGGCTCCAGTTCAGGATTCCAAAGCCATCAGACCGGACATGGTAATCAAGGTAATCAGGGCAATCAGGGAGGTTATAACCATCAGGGGAATCAGTAGCAGCAGCAGTCGGATTATCAGAGCAATCCAAAATAGTTGAATAGTGGGCAGTATCATGTCTTCACTACTATCTTGTGTAAGCGTGATTAGAAGCTTCACAAAAGGGCCGTGAACTCTGTTGAACCGGCAGTGCCTCAGTATTTGCGCTAGTCTAAACAACCAATTTTATGTAGTCGAGAGGATCACCCACCCCGGGTTGATAATCCAGGTCATCTGGCCTTAGTGGTGGCACCTCAAGTTGGGGGGTATAAGTTCACCAAGGTGCTTATGCATGGGGGAAGTAGTTTCAATATCCTTTATTATGATACCTTCCGCCATATGGGATTGACAGATAAGAATCTTAAACCGTCGAACACCGTTTTTCATGGTGTGGTGCATGGTAAATCGGCATATCCAATAGGCAAGATAGCCCCAGAGGTGGCTTTTGGAGATGATCATGATTCAAGGTCAGAAACATTGACTTTTGAGGTGGTGAAAATCAAAAGTCCGTATCATGCCCTGTTCGGACAACCGGCTTATGCCAAGTTCATTGTGAGGCTGTGCTATGTGTATCTACAGCTTAAGATGCCGGGTCATAAGGGGACCATCACAGTACATGGGAGCAGGAAGATTGCTTTGGAATGTGAAGAGGGTGACGCGGCATATGCTGAGTCGGTTTGTGCCATAGAGGACCTGAAGTTTTATAAAGACAAGGTTGATCCGGCATACATGACTTCTTTGAAAAAACCAACTACGGAGCATGATCCGGCGTTGAAGTTTAAATCGGCTACAGACACTAAGATGGTTGATTTTGTTCCTGGCGATTCATCCAAGTAGTTCAGCATCAGCGCTAACCTGGATCCCAAATAGGAAAGCACGCTCATCGAGTTCATCCATGAGAACCGGGACATCTTTGCATGGAGGCCTTCTGACATGCCAGGTGTACCGAGGGAACCCGCTGAGCACACATTTAATATAGATCCTAAGTTTAAACCGGTCAGGCAGTTTCTCCGCCGCTTCAATGAAGAAAGGCGTAAGGCTGTTGGTGAGGAGGTAGCTCGGCTGTTGGCCGCAGGGTTTATTGTGGAGGTCTTTCACCCGGAGTGGCTGGCTAATCCGGTGCTGGTTCTTAAGAAAAATGGCACTTGGCGTATGTGTGTGGACTACACAGACTTGAGCAAAGCTTGTCCAGCTGATCCCTTTGCCCTCCCTTGTATTGATCAGATTATTGATGCTACGGCAGATTGTGGTCGTTTGTGTTTTCTGGATGCTTATTCCGGTTATCATCATATCAAAATGGCAGTTAAGGACCAGGAGAAGACAACTTTTATAACTCCCTTGGGAGCCTTCTACTATGTCTCTATGCCCATTGGGCTCAAGAGTGCCCAGTCGACTTATCAGCGTTGTGTTCAGAATTGTCTTCATAAGCAGATTGGGCGCAATATTCATGCATATGTGGATGATATTGTGGTAAAGTCCAGGAAGGAGGAAACATTGCTAGATGACTTAAGAGAAACTTTTGACAACCTCCGGGTTTATAAGATGATGCTTAATCCAGACAAATGTGTCTTTGGTGTTCCGGCAGGCAAGCTCTTGGGTTTTCTGGTGTCTAACAGGGGCATTGAGGCTAATCCATAGAAGATCACAACTATCACCTCTCTGGCTAAACTGGCATGTATCAATGACGTTCAGCGTCTTGCGGGCCGGATTGCGGCTTTGAGCCGGTTTATCAATCGTCTTGGGGAGAACACTATCCCTTTATATCAGATGCTAAAGAAACCGGATGACTTTGTCTGGAGCGATGCGGCTGATAAAGCGTTTGAGGATTGGAAAGGAGGCTGGAAAGGAGTATTCGGTTCAACGGCCGGTTTATTATATCAGTGAGGTGCTTATCGAATCGAAGCAGAGGTATCCGCATTGGCAGAAGCTGGTGTATGGGGTGTTTATGGCAAGCCGGAAGCTCAAACATTATTTTCATGGTCATCCTATCAGAGTGGTTAGTTCAGCCCCTCTGGGAGATATCATCCAAAACAGAGAGGCGACTGGCCGGATTGCCAAGTGGGCTATTGAGCTTGGTCCTCCCGGGCTCAAATACACACCTCGCACAGCGATTAAATCTCAAGCACTTGTGGACTTGATCAATGATTGGATATAGTTGCAGGCACCAAAAGAAAAACCAGACAACACTTATTGGACTATTCACTTTGATGGGTCCAGGCAATTGGAGGGCTCGGGGGCTGGAGTCATATTAACTTCCCCATGAGGTGACAAGTTTTGTTATGTTCTCCGTTTAATGTTCCCTTGCACTAACAATGCAGCTGAGTATGAGGCCTTACTCCACGGTCTACGGATGGCTAAGGAGATGAACTTAAGCCGGGTTAAGTGCTTCGGTGACTCGGACCTGGTGGCTCAGCAGGTATCTGGCACTTGGGATTCTAAGGATCCACCTATGGCTGCATATCGACGGGAGGTGGACATAGTGGCTGGTCATTTCAAAGTTATCAAGTTGACCATATAGACCGGCGGACGCTTTAAGTCGACTAGGCTCTCAGCGTAAACCGCTGCCACCTAATGTCTTCCTCGACGTACTTCATAATTCGTCGGTCAAAATACCTACAGAGGAGGACTTGGCTATTCCTGACCCGGAGGCCCAGTTGGTGGCAGCTTTGCATGTTATACTGGATTGGACGGTCCCGTACCTGGCTTACATGAACCGGGGCTAGTTACCAGATGATGATACCTTCGCCCGGCAGATAATCCGGTGATCGAAGTCAATGACCATTATCAACGAGGAGCTGCATCATTACAACTTCACAGGAGCAATTCAACATTGTGTATCTCCTCAAGAGGGTTGTGAGATTTTGCGAGAAATTCATGAAGGAGATTGTGGTCACCATGCCGGTTCAAAATCCTTGGTGGCTAAGGCTTTTCGTCACGGCTTCTACTGGTTGACAGCTCATGCTGAAGGTGAGGATTTAGTAAAAAGGTGTGACGGTTGTCAGAAATTTGCACGCCGCGCTCATGTTCCGGCTCAGGAGTTGAGAATGATTCCAATCACTTGGCCATTTGCAACTTGGGGGCTAGATATGGTTGGACCTTTTAAGAGGTCCAAGGACAAAAAGACTCACATGTTGGTGGCGGTTGATAAGTTTACCAAGTGGGTAGAGGCAGAGCCAGTCAGTAAGTGTGATACAGCCACGATGGTTCAATTCATCAAAAAGGTGATATTCCGGTTTGGTTTTCCACACAACATTATAATTGATAACGGTACTAATCTGTCCAAGGGCGATATGGAGGAATCTTGTCAACGTGAGCACATCCGGCTTGATGTAGCGTCAGTGGCTCACCCCCAGTCTAATGGTCAATTAGAGAGGGCAAATCATGAAATTTTGAGAGGCATTAAACCCTGGCTTCTGGTTCCTTTAAAGCGGATGGCGGGTTGTTGGGTGGAGGAGTTACCTTCTGTGTTATGGAGTATCAACACCACACCAAACAGATCGACGGGTTACATGCCTTTCTTCATGGTTTATGGAGCAGAGGCGGTTCTTCCTAGTGACATCCGTCATGACTCACCCCGGGTGGCGGCTTACTTTGAAGCTGAGAATTAGAAAGCACGTCAGGACTCACTGGACCTGTTAGATGAGGAGCGTGATTTAGCAGCAGCACGTTCGGCAATTTATCAACAAGATCTCCGACGTTATCACAGCCGCCGGGTTAAGACTAGAACTTTTCAAGAGGGCGATCTGGTGCTCTGGCTCATCCAGGATTAGACTGATATGCACAAGTTATCCCCACCTTGGGAAGGGCCTTTTGTGATCAGCAAAAATTTGCACAATGGATCATACTACCTTATCGATGTTCAAGAGCATAAATACTCACGCAAATTGGAGGAGGAGACCCAGCGGCCATAGAACATAGCTCTTCTTCGTCCTTACTATACTTGAGCCACAGGCTCTTCTTATGTACATACTTATGACAATGTATATATTATATAATAAACCGGAGCCTCAGCTAAAGCAGGGTCTCTATTCTTTTTTACATCATGTGTGGTTCCATGGGGGCTTCTACTTACAAACTGGAGTTCTATTAACCCGGCCTATAAAGCTACACAGATATGAAGGAAATCACTAGGGGGCTTGGTCGTATCCGAACCATAGCCACACCTCTTGATGGGCTTAAGACCAAAGAGGGAAATCACTAGGGGGCTTGGTTGTATTTATACCATAGCTACACCTTTTGATAGGCTTAAAGCCAAAAGGAAATTATGTGGAACCAAAGAGAGTCTGTTGCATAAAGCACAACTCAAACATAGGTAACCACTGAGCATAGCTCAAATATTACTTGGGGGCTCCTTGCTTCTCAAAGAACAACGAGCTTGCACCCTGGTAATAGCTATCAAGCCAGGCTTGGAAGCTAGGTGTATTCACCTAATACCCCGGGTTATCCTGCCTCTTTAACTAAGCCACTCCGTCTAGGTAAACCTGGTATGACCCATCGAATGTTTGACAAGTCAATCTCATAGATCCAGAACTTGTCAAAGTTAAAACGGTGATTGGTTAAAGATTGAGGTCCATCTTAAAAGGCTTTGCAAAATGGTTTAGCTTAGCAGCCTGGCAGCCCATGAAAAGCCTTGCATATTTCTTTTGGATTTGCTGTTTTTAAAACATCTTTTGATAAGGGATTTATGAATATTTTCTGATAAACCGGTGTTTATTACAACCCGGGGTGGCTTTCAACGCTCAGTTGTCAGTATATGATCAGTTTTAAACCAGCAGTATGTTGCTCCGGTCTTGGGATGAAGGAGGTGTCACCTGATAATTCAAATCGGATGGATTAAGAGGTTGTCAGAAATAGCCTGCCTTGGGATAAGAAGTGTCAGAAGTGGGTGAGACCTCAGATCAGCATTTTCGAACCAGGGTGTCCGGCAAACCGGTCGAAGTGACCTTTTGACCACTGTGCTGGGTTGTGCGACGAGCCTCGTGCTGTTGTTTCTTCAAAATAAATGTTGGATCCAAGTGAGCAAGAGGATGAGAAAAACTGACTTTCTGGACCGCTTGACAGATTTTTTGTGTTGGCAGAGAGTCTGAACTGGAGGAAAGGATAATTACCTCTGCATCGTCAGCTTGGCTGCCCTCAACGTCCTCGTGATAAGTATCACTGTCAATGAGATGCATGAAAAGTGAACCAAGTGAATCAAGTTCTACCTCAACTTTCGATTCATCCGGGTTGTTATCCAGTTCTAAACTGATGCGTTCAGATGCCTTCCTCTTTGTGGTTTTCTTGACGGCTTTTGTTTTAGGACGGGAAGGCTTTGCCGCTTTTTCTTGAGGTTTCTTTTTCCAGAACGGATCATCACCCCGTTTAAAAATAAGCAGAGGGTATTCAAAGATTGTACAGTCTAAAGATATCAAGTGTAAAGCAGAAGAACAATACTTACAGCAGGCGGTTTGTTTTGCGTGTAAAAGGTGTTTAATCCGGTTTGGCGACAAACAACTTCCGATTCGTTCAATATTTTCTTGACAGACTTAGTGACTTCTTCATCTGTTAGCTGAATATTGATATGACGTTGGGAGTCCTCTACTTCGCCAGTATACTCGCACATTAAGCCAGAGCGGCGACTTAATGGCATGATACTCCAGGATATCCAGCAACGGACGAAGTCTACACCTGTTAAACCATTGGCCAAGAAGGCTCTCAGCTTGGCGAGTTGATGTGCGTACGGGGCCCGTTCCTGGGCACATAGTCATTGTGGAAGTGGATGAGTATTGGCAAGCCGGTGGGCACGGTAGCCCGGCAGAGGGTTCTCATCTTCAGGGGAGGTGTCTTTATAGTAGAACCAAGTTTGATTCCATTCTTTGGGGTGACTATGCAGCTTGGCATGAGGGAATTCACCCTCTTTTCTTTTCTGAATAGAGACGCCGCCGAGTTCAGTATTGGGTCCATCTACAAACTTAGTGCGACGGTTCAGATGGAAGAAATCTCGGAACAACTCAACAGTTGGTTCTTCTTGTAGATGCACTTCACAAAAAACTTGAAATTTGCATATATTGGATACCGAGTTGGGTCCAATATCTTAAGGGTGGAGTTGAAAGCTGGTAAGCACATCCCAAAAAAACTTCAATCCGGGCGGTTTAAAGCCACCGGATTTAATTTTTCTTTGGTAAGGTACCGATCTTGACCATTCCATTCAGTTGCTCCTCTGTAACCCGGGAGGGAGCCCAGTTGCAGGAATAAAACTGCTTGGCCATTGCAAGTGAAAAGCTGAAAAGAAATGCTGGTTTACAATTCATTCATGGTGATGCATAAGGTACAACAGGACAAAGGAATCCAAGTATGTGAAATTGGTGAACCGGCGGCTGATACAATATGAATGACAAAGCGATAAGCGAAAAGAGAGATATACGCATATTATTAAACCGGAGTATGAAAACAGAGATAAAAGGGATTGCCGGTTTACAAATGGGACTAATGGTATATAATAGATTACTCTCTACAAGGGTAAATAGCCTATGTGATAAAGAAGGTACAGATCTAAGGCAAGAACGACTAAGTAAGATAAAATTGGTTTCACAAGATTGCATTGAAATTTTGGATCTACCGTAAGTAAGTAAAAGGAAAAATATTGAGACTTAAAAGTTTGGCCCGAATCAGTTCACAAAAGGTCCAGATCAAGTTATGGTGTATTTATGGTTTGGAGCAAATGGCTGAGATAACGAGTTTCATAGCTACTATGCGGAACACATCAAGATCAAGCTCTGTTATCTATGGGTTGACGAAGAAGACGAGGAGATAGAGATGAACCCGCATGAACCCTAATGGATCTACAGAGGAAAGAGGAGAGGCTTACAGCAGCGGTTGAGGTAGCAGAGATGCTCCGCATTTTTTTGATGCAACCAGGTTGATGCAGCAGCCAACGGAGATGCAGAGGCGGAGTTCGGCGACGGCAGCGGCGATCGGGTGCAGGGGCGTCGTGAGGAGGAAGAAGAAGTGAAGAGATGAAGGGGGAAAAGAAAATGACCCTTGGTCCTATTTATAAGTTAAGTGGAGAGGTGAATCGAGGAGCTTGGATATTGGATACCTAACAGAGCGGTCGCCTCGATTGTCGGAGGCTCATTAACTGAAGGTGAGATGTATCATTTTTAAATAACAAAGTGATGTCATGGCGATTTACCATGATCTTGGAGTATGACGTCACAACAGTTTACAAGATCAAAGTGAAGATGCAAAGGAGGGATTTTTCTAAGTGTTGAAGATTGGCATGAACAAGTTCAAATCAATCTGGGGCCTAATGTTGGGGATATTACTACTGGATGTAAACCGGACATGAGTAGCCGGGTTAACTCTATGAAGATTAGAAGCCCATGAAGACGTAAGGATGGTGGCGCTTTACAAAGGCCCAAGGCCCAAAGGCGGGTTAAGGCCTGTAGATGTAAACTGACTTTCTCATGCAACTTGTATTGTAAGATAGGAAGGATAGAGACCGAGCCGAACATGTTTATGATCTGGCCTCGGGACTCTGTAAACCGGCGGGCGTCAACCTGTGTATATAAAGGGACGACCTGACAGCAGTTTAGAGACGACACACAACAACTCGAGAGCTAGGCAAAGCGGATTCGCTCCCTGGTCATCGAAACCTTAGCAATACCAAGACAACTAGACGTAGGATTTTACCTTCATCGAAGGGGCCGAACTAGTATAAAACTCTCGTGTCCCTTGTTCGGTTTAACCCCTTTAATATAACCCATAGCGATGGTTCCACGACTAAGTCCTTTCACGAGGACATCTGCCGTGACAAAACCACGACAGTTGCGGTGGGTGGCCCAATGGCCTGCTGGGCCGAAGCCCAGTGGGGGCGGGGGTGTTTCCCCCTTTTTTGTTAGCTTTCTGTTTTTATATTTTTTTTATTTCTCTTTTTCCTTTTCTGTTTTAATTCAATTTAAAACATTTATGCATTTTCTAAACATGTGTTTTCTTCACCATAATTAACTATGTAATATTATGCAAAAACCAAACATTTTTTTAACGTTTGTAAACTTTTATTATTAACTTTATTTTTAAATTTGAACTTGACTCGGTTTTGAGCTAACGGCAGACTATCAACAGTAACTGTGGTGACGTGGCATGATTAGCGTTGGATTACTGTAGCATGATTATCCGGGTGTTACAAATCTCCTCCACTACAAGAAATCTCCTCCCGAGATTTAGGAGGTAGAAGGAAACAGTGCGGGGTATTCATCACGCAAGCGGTCCTTGCGTTCCCAAGTGGCTTCGTCTTCAGAGTGATTCGACCAATGGACTTTGAGGAACTTTTTCGCCTTCTGATGTGTGTGGCGTTCAGCTTGATCGAGAATGCGGACCGGATGCTCTTTATAGGAGAGGTCCTGTTGCAATTCGAGCACTTCATGATCCACTGCTCGGATTGGGTCCTTGAAGCAACGGCGGAGCTGTGACACGTGGAACACATCGTGAACCTGAGAAAGGTTTGACGGAAGCTCTAGTTGATATGCCACTTTTCCACGCCTTTCGAGAATGGTGAAGGGACCGATATAGCGAGGAGCTAGCTTTCCCTTGATCCCGAAGCGGTGAGCACCCTTCATTGGTGTAACTCGAAGATAAGCCTTTTCGCCAGGTTGATAGACCATGTCTTTGTGATGACGGTCATACTGACCCTTCTGACGTGACTAAGAAATCTTGAGATTCCCGTGAATAATGCAGACTTGCTCTTCGGCATGTTGGATAATATCCGAACCGAAGAGTGGACGTTCCCCAGTTTCTGACCAGTTCAGAGGGGTTCGACACTTTCGTCCATATAGCACTTCGAAGGGGGACATCTTTAGACTAGCTTGATAGCTATTATTATAAGAGAACTCGGCATATGGAAGAGATTCCTCCCATTTCTTGCCGAAGGAAATTACACAAGCTCGAAGCATGTCTTTGAGAACTTGGTTGACACGTTCAACATGTCTTTGCGACTAAGGATGAAACGCCGTACTGAACGACAGATGAGTTCCCATAGCTTCTTGGAAACTTGCCCAAAATCTTGAAGTGAATAAGCTGCCACGGTCTGAACTGATAACCAGTGGAATACCGTGAAGTGAAACAATTCTGGACATGTAGAGAGTAGCAAGCTGATTAGCAGTGATTGTCTCTTTGACCGCCAGAAAATGTGCAACTTTAGAAAGCCAGTCAATGACGACAAGAATAGCATCATTACCTTTCTGCGATTTGGGAAATCCAGTGACGAAGTCCATTTCAACATGGTCCCATTTCCATTCAGGAATAGAGATAGGTTGTAGAGTTCCAGCAGGCCTTTGATGCTCTGCTTTGATACGGCAGCAAACGTCACACTCAGCAACATAACGAGCAATGTCCTGCTTCATATTAGACCACCAGAATCTTTGACGAATATCCTGGTACATCTTTGTACTACTAGGATGGATGGACAGAGGCGTATCATGAGCTTCTTTCATAACCCTTTTAGTCTTATCCAGGTTTTTCTTCGAACATGGTACCACTAGGCGACCTTTGAAGTACAAGGCGCCATCATCAGCATAGTGAAGAATGAGGGCTTTCCTTCTGCTAGATGGCGTTTAATCTTATGGACTTCAGAGTCATAACCTTGAATAGTCTTTATACGAGCTATGAGATCTGGTACGACAGCCAGGGTATTTTGAGAACCCTTAGTAACAACAAGAAGATTCATCTTGCGGAACTCCGGGGGAGGGGGAGCGAGTGCACCAGGAGGAACAATATGAAGGTTCAGCTTTCTAAATTCTTCGACAAGCGAGGGCTGAACTTTGTGAACCTGGAGGTGATTGCAGTAAGACTTGTGGCTCAAGGCATCAACCATTACATTAGCCTTGCCGAGGGTATAGGATATACCCACGTCAAAGTCTGCAATAGTCTCCATCCATCTCTGCTGACGGAGGTTCAGATCTGGCTGAGTAAACAGATACTTCAGACTTTGGTGGTCGGTGAAGATCTCGCAACGATTACCGAGAAGGCAATGTCGCCACTGCTTCAATGCATGGATGACAGCAGCAAGCTCGAGGTCGTGAACTGGGTAGTTTTCTTTGTGAGGGTGCAGTTGACGAGAGGCATAAGCAATCACTCTGCGCTCTTGCATTAGGACACAGCTTAATCCTTGACGGGAAGCATTGCAGTAAGTGACGAAGTCCTTCTTAGTATCAGGTGGAGCAAGCACTGGGGCAGAAGTCAACTTGTCTTTGAGCGCTTGGAAACTTTCTTGACACTTGTCTGTCCATTCGAACTTGACACCCCTATGCAATAGATTAGTCAGAGACCTGGCAATCTTGGAGAAGTTCTCGATGAATCGACGGCAATAGCTGGCGAGACCGAGAAAACTTCGGACTTGCTTGACATTCTTCTGAGGAGTCCAATCGAGAATAGCCTGAACTCGTTCAAGGTTGACGGCAATACCATCCTTGGAGATGACATGCCCAAGATAGGTTACTTCGGGGAGCCAGAATTCAAACTTGGAATACTTAGCATATAGTTGATGCTCTCGAAGCTTTTCCAGCACAAGACGAAGATGTTCAGCATGTTCTTCTTTGTTCTTGGAAAATATAAGGATATCATCCAGATAAACCATGACGAACTTGTCCAGGTACTCCATGAATATATAGTTCATCAGACGAGAGAAGGTGGTGGGAGCATTCGGTAAGCCGAATGACATGACGGTGTATTCGTAAGACCCATACCGAGTCACGAAGGCAGTCTTTGGGATATCCTCTTCACGAACACGGATCTGGTGGTAACCCAACCTCAAGTCGAGTTTGGAGAACACTGATGAGCCAGCCAGTTGATCATAAAGATCATTGATCCGAGGAAGAGGATATTTATTCTGAATGGTAGCTTGGTTTATAGGACGGTAGTCTTGGACTAATCGGTTTGTCCCATCATTCTTCTTAACAAAGAGATAAGGTGCTCCCCAAGGAGAGCAACTTGGGCAAATGAAACCTTTGACAAGAGATTTGTCGATTTCCTCCTTAAGCTCAATGAGTTCATGTGGCGGCATCTTGTAGGGTCGTTTAGCTATAGGGGTGGTGCCAGGTTTCAAGTCAATGATGAATTCGACAGCTCTAGCAGGGGGAATCCCTGGAAGTTCTTCTGGGAAGACGTCTTGGAATTCACGAACGACGGGAATGTTTTCAATGCCCTCGAGTGGTGCAGCGTTCAATGCATTCAAGGCATAAAGCCGTGCCTCGGCGTTCTGAACTAGATGAGCTTGGTAAGCAATTATTTCATCAGAAGGGTGTAGCAGATGGACGACCTTAGTGGCACAAACTATGGAAGCAGTATGCACTTTCAACCAATCCATTCCCAGAATGAGGTCGATGCTACAGGACATCAGTACAATGGGAGAGGCAAGGAATTCCAGTCCTTCAATTTCAACGGGAACGTTGTGATTAACCATAGAGGTTTGACACTAGCCTGCAGGAGTGTGTACCACGGTCGCAGTGTTCATCTCTTCGTATTTAATGCCATGCATGAATGCAAACTCAGCTGATATGAATGAATGCGATGCTCCTGTATCAAATAAAACAGATGCTGGTACTGAATTTACGAGGTTGGCATGAACACGACCATAAGACTTGGCATGAACATGACCATAAGACTTGGCATTGTTGTTGCGAGGCTGGTTGCTTCCACGGCCAGCTGTGGGAAGGGACAGTTGATTCTGGTTCTGAAAGCAACTCCTGGCGAGGTGACCTAGTTGGCCACACTTGTAGCACAGAACATTATTGGGAGTGGGAATAGGAGCTTGGGGTGGTGGAGCTGGAAGCCTTGGCTGCCTAGTTGGTGGGGGAGGTAGACGCGGTGCAGCATAGGACTGCCTTGGAGCAGGTGAAGTTGGCTGGTACATGTTGTTTAATCCATATCCTACGCTTCTGCGAGGACGGGACCGAAGATGAGCCCGCGTCACGGTTGCGCCTGTGAGAGCTCTGGTGTTCCTGCAGACCAATTTCGACATTGATGGCCTTGTTCACCAAGGTGGCGAAATCAGCAAAGTCATGCACTAGAAGTGCGAGCTTGATGTCAGCTTGAAGGCCATCACTGAACTTCTCATGTCTGCGTGCATCAGTTGCAATGTCTTCTTCAGCATAGCGGGACAAGTCCAGAAACTCCCGCTGATAAGCTTCCACAGTTTTGTTGCCCTGGGTGAGGTTGCGGAACTCGCGCTTCTTCCGGTCCATGACTCCCTGAGGAATGAAGCGAGCACGGAAGGAAGCTTGGAAGCCTGGGCAGGTGATGATTGTTCCAACTGGCAGAGTATGCCTGTGGATGTCCCACAATTGAGCTGCGGGTCCCTTCAGGAAGAAGGAAGCAAAGGTGACATTGCTGGCAGTGGCTACATCAGCAGACTCATCTCATAGGTGATGTCACGGAGCCAGTCATCAGCATCCAGGGGCTGAGTTGAGCTGTGGTACACAGTTGGGTTCAGGCGCATGAAATCCTGTAGAGTTACTGGGGTTGGCTGCTGGTTCATATTGGGGCGAGGAAACTGAGCCATAATATTCTCCATAAATTGGTGATTCAGTTCAAACTGTTGCATCATCCCAGCCATGTACTCAGGCGGGGGTGGGGGAGGGTTACCACGACCACGACCACCAGGTCTATCCATCCTGCTAATAAATAACAGGGGTAGTTCAGCATTGAGAATTTGCAAGGGCAAAAATCATTCATGATGAAACATGCATAATGAAAGGGACACGATAGACACTACTTAGTAGTTGGCATAGCTTACAAAAGTGATCATGCATAGAGTGTGGTACACAGAGTTCAGTACACAGACTAAGAACATCATAGGCGGCACGCAGGATCGCGGTGAATGCATCTAACACTAACAAGCAAGCCTACATCAGTCCCAGGAGAAACTGTGGAGGTAGGTGTAGCCTGACAGCTGGTAGTGGCGCGAAGGGAAGAACTCCACGCGAGTAGCCTGGGGTCCGCGGATACTCTGGTGCGGAACCTGATGCGCAGGTGGCAGGAGAGGACCCAATGCAGGAGAGTAGCCTCCCACATCTGGCCAGCCGAAGCCCTGGGGCATCACGGTCCGGGCAGGGTAGATCGCAGAATGCGACAGATCACCAGAGCGGACAGAGGGGTGCAACAGCGTCAGAGCACGATACAGGGCTGACGGGTGGTGTACAACTCGTGGCGAAGAGCTCGGTTAGCTCTATCCAGCCCATCACCATGTAGAACCAGGTTCTGATGGTAGAAGGGCTCTCGGGTGACAGTGGAGTAGGCAGCAGTGTAGTATCCCTCCGCACCCACATCGGATGCGATAGCAATGTGCCTGAAGGGGGAGGTGTCCAACTCCTGATACTCTCCACAAAGATGTGTCAGAGCAGCATAAGCAGCATCGTGGACCGCCATATCGATAGTCACCCCAACACCATGAGCAATGTGCAGCACGGTAGTGGAGTCATACTCCCGAGAGTAGAGGTGGACGATGGCACGGTACTGCTCCTGGTTGAAGTCCTGATACTCCTCATAGACGGTGTACTCAGGGTTCCAGCGATAACCCAGATAGGTCATCATCTCAACTAACACAGCAGGTGATCCTGAGGCACCAATGGCCGTCGTGTGGCGCACGACCTGCCTCGTGGGTTCCATCTGAAAACAAAGATGTTTTCACAGGAGTCAAATGACAATGTGGATAATGTTCAAGTACTACTCTAAAGAATAACTAGGGCTTATCCATCTTTGGGGTGAACGTGGTCACGGGATCCTAGTGTTAGAGTTAGTAAAATCGTTTAACCCAAGTAGAAGAGAGTTCAGAGTCCCTGGGGTAAAGGTCGAGGAGTAAAAGATCCTAGTACCACCCGATGGCGACGTGGGCCCATAAGGCACACAGCCAAGTTAGTAAAAGTTTTTGCAATGTCTATACTCGACTTCGGCCAAGGAGTGTGGAAGGGGGTTTCCTACAGGCAGTCGGCTCTGATACCAACTTGTGACGCCCCCGATTCAATCGTACACTAATCATACACGCAAACGTGTACGATCAAGATCAGGGACTCACGGGAAGATATCACAACACAACTCTACAAATAAAATAAGTCATACAAGCATCATATTACAAGCCAGGGGCCTCGAGGGCTCGAATACAAGAGCTCGATCATAGACGAGTCAGCGGAAGCAACAATATCTGAGTACAGACATAAGTTAAACAAGTTTGCCTTAAGAAGTCTAGCACAAACTAGGATACAGATCGAAAGAGGCGCAGGCCTCCTACCTGGGATCCTCCTAAATTACTCATGGTCGTCGTCAGGGGGCTGCACGTAGTAGTAGGCACCTCCCGAGTAGTAGTAGTCATCGTCGACGGTGGTGTCTGGCTCCTGGGCTCCAACGTCTGGTCGCAACAATCGAGTATAGAAAGGGGGAAAAGTGGGAGCAAAGCAACCATGAGTACTCATCCAAAGTACTCGCAAGCAAGGAGCTACACTACATATGTATGCATTGGTATCAAATGGAATAAGGGTATCATATGTGGACTGAACTGCAGAATGCTGGAATAAGAGGGGGATAGCTAGTCCTGTCGAAGACTACGCTTCGGTAACCTCCATCTTGCAGCAGGAGAAGAGAGTAGATGGTAAGTTCACCAAATAGCATCGTGTAGCATAATCCTAACCGATGATCCTCCCCTCGTCGCCCTGTGAGAGAGTGATCACCGGTTGTATCTGGCACTTGGAAGGGTGTGTTTTATTAAGTATCATGTTCTAGTTGTCATAAGGTCAAGGTACAACTCCAAGTCGTCCTGTTACTGAAGATCATGACAATTCGAATATATTAACTTCCCTGCAGGGGTGCACCACATAACCCAACACGCTCGATCCCATTTGGCCGGACACACTTTCCTGGATCATGCCCGGCCTCGGAAGATCAACACGTCGCAGCCCTACCTAGGCACAACAGAGAGGTCAGCACGCTGGTCAAAACCCTATGGCGCAGGGGTCTAGGCCCATCGCCCTTTGCACACCTGCACGTTGCGAACATGGCCGGAGAACAGACCTAGCAACCTCCATTACAAAGGAAGTTGCGTTATGCGGTCCAACCCGGCGGGGGTCGCTCGGTCGCTAATGTCACGAAGGCTTCGACTGATACCACGACGTCGAGTGCCCATAACTGTCCCCACGTAGATGGTTAGTGCGTAAAGGCCAGTGGCCAGACTCAGATCAAATACCAAGATCTCGTTAAACGTGTTATCTCAAAATAACCGTGAACGCCGACCAGGGCCAGGCCCACCTCTCTCCTAGGTGGTCTCAACCTGCACTGTCGCTTCGCCACAAAGATCCACACAGAGGGCCGTTGGGACAAAGGTCCTTTCAGCCCCCAATCCGTGAATCACTCGCGGGTGCTCCACAAGCCGACCCGTCTTTAGTCACCACATGTATCATGTATAAAGTATATAGTATATACGCGTGATCACCTCCCGAGTGATCACGGCCCGATAGTATAGCATGGTAGACGGACAAGAATGTAGGGCCACTGATGATAAACTAGCATCCTATACTAAGCATTAGGATTGCAGGTAAAGGTGACAACAGTAGTAGCTAGGACATGCTATGCATCAGGATAGGAATAACGGAAAGCAGTAACATGCTACGCTACTCTAAGGCAACCAGTATAGAGGAGAGTAGGCGATATCTGGTGATCAAGGGGGGGGCTTGCCTGGTTGCTCTGGCAAGAGAGAGGGGTCGTCAACACCATAGTCGTACTGGGTAGCAGCGGCGTCGGTCTCGGTGTCTAGCGAGAGAAGAGGGGGGAAGAAACAATAAATATTAAGCAAACATATGCATAGCGATGCATGACATGACAAGTATCGGTGCTAGGGGTGCCCTAACGCGGTACGACGCGGTACCGGTGAAGGGGGGAAACATCCAGGAAAGTATTCCCGGTGTTTTGCGTTTTCGGACAGATGAACCGGAGGGGGAAAGTTGCGTGTTTGCTATGCTAAGGAAGTCTCTCGGACGAACGGGCTGCGTATCCGGATTCGTCTCGTCGTTCTGAGCAACTTTCATGTTGAAAATAATTTAATCCGAGTTACGGATTAAAAGATATGATTTTCTAAAGATTTTATTAATTTCTGGAATTTAATTAATTATTTAATTTAATTCGAATATGGATTTATGACATCAGCATGAGGTCATGCTGACGTCAGCAGTCAAGAGGGTTGACTGGTCAACCTGACCAGTGGGTCCCACTGGTCAGTGACACATTTTAATTAAACATTTTAATTACCCTAATTAGTATTAATTAGGGGGTGGGCCCCACTGTCATACTAATTAATTAGCTGATTAACTAACCAGGTTAATTAGATAACTAATGTTTAATTAGTTTAATTAGTTGTTTAGTTTAGTTAATCAAAATTAATTAAGTTATTTATTTATTTATTTATTTTTATTTTATATAATTTTTTAATTCCTTTTTTATAAACGTTCTAGGCGCTGGGGCCCGCGTGTAAGTGGCCCAGGGCCTTAACGGGCGCTGGGCGTTCGGGCGTTGGGCGGATTGGGCGCCGTCATGGCAACGGTGGGCGGAGCCGGCGTGGCCTGGCGACATGGAGGCGACGGCAAGCAGCGGCAGAGGCGGGGCGGGACAGAGCGAGGCACAGGCCACGACGAGGGAGCAAGGTCGGGCGCAAGCGGGGAGGATCGGCAGGGGTGGACGTGAGCGGTGCAGGCGTGGCCGGCGCGGGTGCGCGCAGGCAGTGCCGGGACGCGGCCAGGGGTGCGATGAGCGCGCGCACGGGCGTGGGAGCCGAGCGGGGCGACGGGTGGCGCGGTGGCCACGAGCAGCAGCAGGGGGCTCGTGGGCGGCGCGAGCATGTGCGTGAGGCGGCGATGTGGGGCGAGGAGTGCGCGGTCGGGGGACGGCGAGCAGGAACAGGGGAAGGAGAGGAGGGGCGCGGCTCACGGTGGGGAGCAGGCTCCGGGGCAGTGGGGGTCGAGGAGGAGGTCGGGGACGACGCGGTGGAGAGGGGCAGACCGGTGGGGGAGTCCGGCGAGGCGGCGCGTGCTCCTGACGGCGGCGGGCGACGAGTGTCTCCTTCCTCGATCCCGATCCAGTCGGGGGAGAGGGGAGATATTTATGGGGAGTGGGGGAGTGTCGGTGGGTTGACTGGGGGGAGTGGGGGGTTATGATGAGAGGGGTGGGCCGGCCAGGTGGGTGGCCCAATGGCCTGCTGGGCCGAAGCCCAGTGGGGGGATGTTTCCCCTTTTTTTGTTAGCTTTCTGTTTTTATATTTTTTATTTCTCTTTTTCCTTTTCTGTTTTAATTCAATTTAAAACATTTATGCATTTTCTAAACATGTGTTTTCTTCACCATAATTAACTATGTAATATTATGCACAAACTGAACATTTTTGTGTTAACGTTTGTAAACTTTTATTATTAACTTTATTTTTAAATTTGAACGTGACTCGGTTTTGAGCTAACGGCAGACTATCAACAGTAACTGTGGTGATGTGGCATGATTAGCGTTGGATTACTGTAGCACGATTATCCGGGCGTTACATATATTCACCCACCATATACCTTCCTCAAAACTGCCACCACACCTACCTATTATGGCATTTCCATAGCCATTTTGAGATATATTGCCATGCAACTTTCCACTGTTCCGTTATTATGACACGCTTCATCATTGTCATATTGCTTTGCATGATCATGTAGTTGACATCGTATTTGTGGCAAGGCCACCGTTCATAATTCTTTCATACATGTCACTCATGCATCATTGCACGTCCCGGTACACACCCAGAGGCATTCATATAGAGTCATATTTTGTTCTAAGTATCGAGTTGTAATTCTTGAGTTGTAAGTAAATAAAAGTGTGATGATCATCATTATTAGGGCACTGTCCCAGTGAGGAAAGGATGATGGAGACTATGATTCCCCCACAAGTCGGGATGAGACTCCGGACGAAAATAAAAAAATAAAAGAGGCCAAAGAAGCCCAAATAAAAAAATAGAGAAAAGAGGCCATAAAAAAGGGAAGGCCCAAAAAAATGAGAGAAAAAGAGAGAAGGGGCAATGCTACTATCCTTTTACCACACTTGTGCTTCAAAGTAGCACCATGATCTTCATGATAGAGAGTCTCCTATGTTGTCACTTTCATATACTAGTGGGAATCATTATAGAACTTGGCTTGTATATTCCAATGATGGGCTTCCTCAAAATGCCCTAGGTCTTCGTAAGCAAGCGAGTTGGATGCACACCCACTTAGTTTCTTTTGTTGAGCTTTCATATACTTATAACTGTAGTGCATCCATTGCATGGCAATCCCTACTCACTCACATTGATATCTATTGATGGGCATCTCCATAGCTCGTTGATACGCCTAGTTGATGTGAGACTATCTTCTCCCTTTTTGCCTTCTATTCCACCTATCCTCTCCACAACCACCATTCTATTCCACCTATAGTGCTATATCCATGGCTCACGCTCATGTATTGCGTGACGATTGAAAAAGTTTGAGAATATCAAAAGTATGATACAATTGCTTGGCTTGTCATCGGGGTTGTGCATGATTTAAATACTTTGTGTGGTGAAGTGTGACGCCCCCGATTCAATCGTACACTAATCATACACGCAAACGTGTACGATCAAGATCAGGGACTCACGGGAAGATATCACAACACAACTCTACAAATAAAATAAGTCATACAAGCATCATATTACAAGCCAGGGGCCTCGAGGGCTCGAATACAAGAGCTCGATCATAGACGAGTCAGCAGAAGCAACAATATCTGAGTACAGACATAAGTTAAACAAGTTTGCCTTAAGAAGGCTAGCACAAACTGGGATACAGATCGAAAGAGGCGCAGGCCTCCTGCCTGGGATCCTCCTAACTACTCCTGGTTGTCGTCAGCGGGCAGCACGTAGTAGTAGGCACCTCCGGTGTAGTAGGAGTCGTCGTCGATGGTGGCGTCTGGCTCCTGGGCTCCAACATCTGGTTGCGACAACCAGGTAGAAGGGATAGGGGAAAAGAGGGAGAAAGCAACCGTGAGTACTCATCCAAAGTACTCGCAAGCAAGGAGCTACACTACATATGCAGGGGTAAATGTGAAAAGGGCCATATCGGTGGAATGAACTGCAGAAAGCCAGAATAAGAGGGGGGGATAGCTAATCCCGTCGAAGACTACGCTTCTGGACACCTCCATCTTGTAGCATGCAGAAGAGAGTAGACTGAACTCCTCCAAGTATCATCGCATAGCATAATCCTAACCGATGATCCTCCCCTCGTCGCCCTGTGAGAGAGCAATCACCGGTTGTATCTGGCACTTGGAAGGGTGTGTTTTATTAAGTATCCGGTTCTAGTTGTCATAAGGTCAAGGTACAACTCCAAATCGTCCTGTTACCGAAGATTACGGCTATTCGAATAGATTAACTTCCCTGCAGGGGTGCACCACATACCCCAACACGCTCGATCCCATTTGGCCGTACACACTTTTCGGGTTCATGCCCGGCCGCGAAAGATCAACACGTCGCAGCCCCACCTAGGCACAACAGAGAGGTCAGCACGCCGGTCTAAACCTATGCGCACAGGGGTCTGGGCCCATCGCCCTTAGCACACCTGCACGTTGCGTACGCGGCCGAAAGCAGACCTAGCCTAGTGGCGTTCCAGTCCAATCCGGCACGCACCACTCAGTCGCTGACATCACGAAGGCTTCGGCTGATAC
This sequence comes from Triticum urartu, assembly GCF_056163025.1. NCBI lineage: Eukaryota > Viridiplantae > Streptophyta > Magnoliopsida > Poales > Poaceae > Triticum > Triticum urartu. The sequence goes on along the minus strand of NC_141876.1, from coordinate 346,715,598 downwards.
CACGACGCCGGGATACCCATAACTACTCCCGCGCAGATGGTTAGTGCGTATAGACCAAATGGCCAGACTCAGACTAAATATCCAGATCTCGTTAAGCATGTTAAGTATCCGCGAACGTTGACCAGGGCCAGGCCCACCTCTCTCCTAGGTGGTCGGAACCTGCCCTGTCGCTCCGCCTCAAAGATCCACTCACGGGTGCTCCTCAAGCCGACCCGTCTTTAGTCACTACATGTATCATGTATAAAGTATATAGTATATACCCGTGATCAACTCCCGAGTGATCACGGCCCGATAGTATAGCATGGCAGACGGACAAGGATGTAGGGCCACTGATGATAAACTAGCATCCTATACTAAGCATTAGGATTGCAGGTAAAGGTAACAACAGTAGTAGCAAGGACAGGCTATGCATCAGTATAGGATTAACGGGAAGCAGTAACATGCTACCCTACTCTAATGCAAGCAGTATAGAGAAGAGTAGGCGATATCTGGTGATCAAAGGGGGGGCTTGCTTGGTTGCTCTGGCAAGAGAGAGGGATCGTCAACTCCGTAGTCGTACTGGGTAGCAGCGGCGTCGGTCTCGGTGTCTATCGAGAGAAGAGGGGGGAGACATGACAAGTAACGACGTTAGAGGTGCCCTAACGCGGTATTAGGTGATACCGGTGAAGGGGGATAACATCCGGGAAAGTATCCCCGGTGTTTCGCGTTTTCGGACAGATGAACCGGAGGTGAAATGTTGCAGGTTCACTATGCTAGGGACGCGTGGCGGGCGAACGGGTTGCGCGTCCGAATTCGTCTCGTCGTTCTGAGCAACTTTCATGTACAAAGTTTTTCCATCCGGGCTACGGTTTATTTTATATTGATTTTCTAAAGTTTAAATCATTTTTAGAATTTATTTAATTAATTTAATTCAACATTATCCAAACAGTGTTTGTTGACGTCATCATGACGTCAGCATGACATCAGCAGTTAACAGAGGTGTTGACTGGGTCACTGACGTGTGGGTCCCACTGGTCATTGACTGATTAGGCTAATCAGGGGTTAATTAAGTTAACTAGTAATTAGATTAATCTAATCAGGATTAATTAATTTAATTAATTCTTTAATTAATTAATTCTTTAATTAATTAATTAATTAATTAATTATCATTTTAATCAATTTTAATTATTATTTATTAATTCCTTTTTTTAATTAATTTAATTAGTATTATTATTAATATTATTATTTTGTTTTCGTTCACAGGGGGTGGGCCCCGTTTGTCTGTGGCACAGAGGCCATACAGGGCGCGGGCGACGGTTAACGGGCGCGCCCCATTCAGGCGCATGCCCAGGGGCATGCGGGCGTGGGCGGCGGACCTGGCAGGTCGCCAGGCCGGCGTGGGCGAGGCCAGCACGGGCCGCCCGATGAGCGAGCGGCGGTGAGCACGGCCCCATGTGGGCGGGCGCGCATGAGCGCGCGGCAGGGCTGCAGCAGGGGGGGCACGAGGCGCGGTGCAGGCGGCGCAAGGCGCGGCGCCAAGGGCGGGCGAGCGGCGCGGAACAGCGTGCAGCGAGCGGCGGAGTAGAGGCCGTGGGCGAGAGGCGGGGCTCACGGCGACGGGCGCGGCAGACGCGAGCCCGTCCAGAGCTCGGGCGCGGGGCGTACGGGGAAAGGGGGGGCGCGCGGCGCGAGCGCCCGCGGGGTGCGGCCAAGGAGGCAGGGCCAAGCACCGGCGAGAGGGGACGGGGTGCAGGAGGACCGGGGTCCTCACCGGGTTGCGTAGGGAATGGGCAGCGTGCTCGATGGAGGTCGGGGAGGACCGTGGTGGAGGGGGACGGGGACGGCGTCGACGGGGAGGAGACGAGGCCGAGGCGGCGGCATGCGTCGACGGCGTTGGCGACGAGGAGACGAGGACGACGGGGCGGCACCGTGGCGCTGGGGAGGCGGTTAGGCGACGGAGAGGAGGGGCGAGGAGTACAGGGCGGTGACGGGAGTTTGCCGGTGCCGGGGCCGAGCTGCGGGGATCGATCCCGATCCAGATCGGATCAGGAGAGGGGGAGTGGGAGCGAGTGGGGGGGCGAGTGGGGCGTTTGGGTTTCGATCGGGGTGGGGTGGGGTGGCCTATAGGCCACGGGGTGAAGGGGCCGCGTGGGCCGGCCTGGTGGGCGGCCTGGTCGGCCAGCTGGGCCGTTTGCCCCGGGAGGGGGGGCTCTTTCTTTTTATTAGTTTTCTGTTTTTTTGTTTTTTTCCTTTTTATTTATTTAATACTTTATAGTTTTACAAAAATAAAACCCACACCCTAAATGGAGTTACAATTCCAACTACTGTCTTAAAAAGTTTTTCCCCTGAACAAAATAGTTTAATATTTTATAAAATTCAAAAGGCATTTATTTAATTGTTTTAGCTACTTTTTTACTCATTTTAGTTTACTTAAACATTTTATAAAAGCGTGGTTTCTCCACCATAATTACCTACGCATTATTTGGCACAACCAGAACATTTTAGTTTTATTATTTGAAAACTTCTATTGTTTGCCTAATTTTGAATTTGAATTTGAATCGGTTTCGAACTAACTGGAGATTAGCAACTATAAACGAGGTCACGTGGCATCATTAGCGGAGGATCACTGTAGCTTGATTATCCGGGCGTTACAAATCTCCTCCACTACAAGAAATCTCGTCCCGAGATTTAGGAGGTAGAAGGAAACAGTGCAGGGTATTCATCGCGAAGACGATCCTCGCGTTCCCAGGTGGCTTCGTCTTCAGAGTGATTCGACCACTGGACCTTGAGGAACTTGATTGCCTTCTAACGGGTGCGGCGTTCAGTTTGGTCGAGAATGCGGACCGGATGCTCTTTATAGGAGAGGTCCTGTTGCAACTCGAGCTCTTCATGGTCCACTGCTTGGATTGGGTCCTTGAAGCAGCATCGAAGTTGCGACACGTGGAACACATCGTGAACCTGAGAAAGGTTTCACGGAAGCTCCAGTTGATATGCCACTTTTCCACGCTTTTCGAGAATAGTGAAGGGGCCGATATAGCGGGGAGCTAGCTTTCCTTTGATCCCGAAGCGGTGTGCACCCTTCATTGGTGTAACTCGAAGATAAGCCTTTTCGCCAGGTTGATAGACCATGTCTCGGTGATTACGGTCATACTGACTTTTCTGACATGACTGAGCAGTCTTGAGATTCTCGCGAATAATGCGAACTTGTTCTTCGGCCTGTTGGATAATATCCGGACCGAAGAGTGGACGTTCCCCAGTTTCTGACGAGTTCAGAGGGGTTCGACACTTTCGTCCATATAGCATTTCGAAGGGGGACATCTTCAGACTAGCTTGATAGCTATTATTATAAGAGAACTCGGCATATGGAAGAGATTCCTCCCATTTCTTGCCGAATGAGATTACACAAGCTCGAAGCATGTCTTCGAGAAATTGGTTGACACGTTCAACCTGTCCTTGCGACTGAGGATGAAATGCAGTACTGAACGACAGATGAGTTCCCATAGCTTCTTGGAAACTCGCCCAAAACCTTGAAGTGAATAAGCTGCCACGGTCTGAACTGATAACCAGTGGGATACCGTGAAGTGAAACAATTCTGGCCATGTAGAGAGTAGCAAGCTGACTAGCAGTGATTGTCTCTTTGACCGCCAGGAAATGGGCAACTTTGGAAAGCCGGTCAATGATGACAAGAATAGCATCATTACCTTTCTGCGATTTGGGAAATCCAGTGACGAAGTCCATCTCAACATGGTCCCATTTCCATTCAGGAATAGAGATAGCTTGCAGAGTTCCAGCAGGCCTTTGATGCTCTTCTTTGATTCGGCGACAAACATCACACTCAGCAACATAACGAGCAATGTCCTGCTTCATATTAGACCACCAGAATCTTTGACGAATATCCTGGTACATCTTTGTACTACCAGGATGGATGGACAGAGGCGTATCATGGGCTTCTTGCATAACCCTTTTAGTCTTATCCAGGTTTTTCTTCGAACATGGTACCACTAGGCGGCCTTTGAAATACAAGGCGCCATCGTCAGCGATCGTGAAGAATGAGGGCTTTCCTTTTTTTAGGTCGCGCTTAATCTTGAGGACTTCATCGTCACATTTCTGTATCCATTTGATGGTGTCCACAAGATCTGGTTTCGCAACCAGGGTATTGAGAGAACCCTTGGAATCAACATGGAGGTTCCGTTTGGGGAAATCTTCGGGAGGGGGAGCGAGTGATCCCGGAGGAACAATATGGAGGTTCAGCCCTCTAAATTCTTCAACAAGCGATGGGTGAACTTTGTGAACCTGGAGGTGGTTACAGTAAGACTTGCGGCTCAAGGCATCAGCCATTACATTAGCCTTGCCGGGGGTATAGGATATACCCACGTCAAAGTCTGCAACAGTCTCCATCCATCTTTGCTGGCGTAGGTTCAAATCTGGCTGAGTAAACAGATACTTCAGACTTTGATGGTCGGTGAAGATCTCGCAACGATTACCGGGAAGGTAATGTCGCCACTGCTTCAGTGCATGAATGACAGCAGCAAGCTCGAGGTCGTGAACCGTGTAGTTTTCTTCGTGAGGGTGCAGTTGACGAGAGGCATAAGCAATCACTCTGCGCTCTTGCATTAGGACACAGCCTAATCCTTGACGGGAAGCGTCACAGTAAATGATGAAGTCCTTCTTAGTATCAGGTGGAGCAAGTACGGGGGCAGAAGTCAACTTGTCTTTGAGCGCCTGGAAACTTTCCTGACACTTTTCTGTCCAGTCGAACTTGACACCCTTATGCAACAGATTAGTCAGAGGCCTGGCAATCTTGGAGAAGTTCTCGACGAATCGACGGTAGTAGCTGGCGAGGCCGAGAAAACTTCGGACTTGCTTCACATTCTTCGGAGGAGTCCAATCGAGAATAGCCTCAACTCGTTCAGGGTTGACGGCAATACCATCCTTGGAGATGACATGCCCAAGATAGGTTACTTCGAGGAGCCACAATTCAAACTTGGAATACTTAGCATACAGTGGGTGCTCTCGAAGCTTTTCTAGCACAAGACGAAGATGTCTAGCATGTTCTTCCTTGTCCTTGGAAAATACAAGGATATCGTCCAGATAAACCACGACGAACTTGTCGAGGTAATCCATGAATATATAGTTCATCAGACGAGAGAAGGTGGCGGGAGCATTCGTTAAGCCGAATGACATGACGGTGTACTCGTATGATCCATACCGAGTCACGAAGGCGGTTTTTGGGATGTCCTCTTCACGAACACGGATCTGGTGGTAACCCAACCTCAAGTCGAGTTTGGAGAACACTGATGAGCCAGCCAGTTGGTCATAAAGATCATTGATCCGAGGAACAGGATATTTATTCTGAATGGTAGCTTGGTTTATAGGACGGTAGTCTTGGACTAATCGGTTTGTCCCATCCTTTTTCTTAACAAAGAGAGAAGGTGCTCCCCAAGGAGAGCAACTTGGGCGAATGAAACCTTTGACAAGAGATTTGTCGATTTCCTCCTTAAGCTCAATGAGTTCATGCGGCGGCATCTTATAGGGTCGTTTAGCTATAGGGGTGGTGCCGGGTTTCAAGTCGATGATGAATTCGACAGCTCTAGCAGGGGGAATCCCTGGAAGTTCTTTTGGGAAGACATCTTGGAATTCACGAATGACGGGAATGTTTTCAATGCCCTCGAGTGGTGCAGCGTTCAACGCATTCAAGGCATAAAGTCGTGCCTCGCCGTTCTAAACTAGATGAGCTTGGTAAGCTATTATTTCGTCAGAAGGGTGTAGCAGATGGACGACCTTAGTGGCGCAAACTATAGAAGCAGTATGCGCTTTCAACCAATCCATTCCCAGAATAAGGTCGATGTTAGACGACTTCAGGATAATGGGAGAGGCATAGAATTCTAGCCCTTCGATTTCCACGGGGACATCGATGCCAACCAGTGAGGTTTGACATTGTCCCACGGGGGTTTTTACCAATACCGAAGTGTTCATCTCCTCACATTTAATGTCATGCTTGTATGCAAAATCTTCTGACATGAATGAATGCGATGCTCCTGAATCGAATAAAACAGATGCAGGTACTGAGTTTACGAGGAGTGTACCCATCACGGTAGCAGGCTGGTCTTGGGCTTCGTTCAGATCAACATGGTTGGCATGAACGTGACCATAAGACTTGGCATTGATGTTGCGGGGCTGGTTGTTTCCACGGCCAGTTGCTGGAAGGGCCAGTTGATTCTGTTTCTGGTTGCATTCCCTAGCACGGTGCCCTAGTTGTCCACACCTGAAGCACAAATCATTCTCGGGAGTAGGAACAGGAGCTTGGAGTGGTGGAGCTGGAAGCCTTGGCTGCCTAGTTGGAGCCGTAGGCAGACGAGGTGCAGCATAGGACTGCCTTGGGGCAGGTGCATTTGACTGGTACATGCTGTTGGGAATCCATATCTTGCGCTTCTGCGAGGACGGGCCCGAAGATGAGCCCGTGTCACGGCTGCGCTTGTGAGAGCTCTAGTATTCCTGCAGACCAGTTTCGACATTGATGGCTTTGTTCACCAGAGTGGCGAAATCAGCAAAGTCATGCACTAAAAGTGCGAGTTTGATGTCAGCTTGAAGGCCATCCCGGAACTTCTCCTGTCTGCGTGCATCAGTTGCAATGTCCTCTTCAGCATAGCGGGACAAGTCCAGAAACTCCCGCTGATAAGCTTCCACAGTTTTGTTGCCTTGGGTGAGGTTGCGGAACTCACGCTTCTTCCGGTCCATGACTCCCTGAGGAATGAAGCGAGCACGGAAGGCAGCTTGGAAGTCTGGCCAGGTGATGATTGTTCCAGCTGGCAGTGTACGCCTGTGGCTGTCCCACCATTGAGCTGCGGGTCCCTTCAGGAAGAAGGAAGCAAAGGTGACATAGCTGCCAGGGGCTACATCAGCAGACTCCATCTCATAGGTGATGTCACGGAGCCAGTCATCAGCATCCAGAGGCTGAGTTGAGCTGCGGTACATAGTTGGGTTCAGGCGCATGAAATCCTGCAGAGTTACTGGGGTTGGCTGCTTGTTCATATTGGGGCGAGGAAACTGAGCCATCATATTCTCCATGAACTGGCGATTCATCTCAAGCTGTTGGATCATACCAGCCATGTACTCAGGCGGTGGTGGGGCGTTGCCACCACGACCACGACCACCTGGTCTAACCATCCTGCTAATATTTAACAGGGGTAGTTCAGCATTGAGAAATTTGCAAAAAAAAACAAGAGTCATTCATGATGAAACATGCACAACGATAGCAGCACGATAGATACTACATAGTAGTCGGCATATCTTACAAAAGATCATGCATAGGGTCCGTTACACAGTGTTCAGTACATAGGCTAAGACATCATAGGCGGCACACAGGCTCGCGGCGAATGCATCTAACCCTAATAAGCAAGTCTACGTCAGTCCCATGCGGTACTGCGGAGGTAGGTGTAGCCCGACAGCTGGTAGTGATGCGAAGGGAAGACCTCCACGCGAGTAGCCTGGGGTCCGCGGATACTCTGGTGCGGAACCCGATGCGTAGGTGGCAGGAGAGGACCCAATGCAGGAGAGTAGCCTCCCACATCTGGCCAGCCGACGCCCTAGGGCATCACGGTCCGGGCAGGGTAGATCGCAGAACGCGACAGATCACCAGAGCGGACAGAGGGGTGCAACAGCGTCAGAGCACGATACAGGTGCTGACGGGTGGTGTACAACTCGTGGCGAAGAGCTCGGTTAGCTCTATCCAGCCCATCAGCATGCAGAACCAGGTTCTGATGGTAGAAGGGCTCTCGGGTGACAGTGGAGTAGGCAGAAGTGTAGTATCCCTCCGCACCCACATCGGATGCGATAGCAATGTGCCTGAAGGGGGAGGTGTCCAACTCTTGACGCTCCGGTGTAGTAGTAGTAGGCACCTCCGGTGTAGTAGGAGTCGTCGTCGATGGTGGCGTCTGGCTCCTGGGCTCCAACATCTGGTTGCGACAACCAGGTAGAAGGGATAGGGGAAAAGAGGGAGAAAGCAACCGCGAGTACTCATCCAAAGTACTCGCAAGCAAGGAGCTACACTACATATGCAGGGGTAAATGTGAAAAGGGCCATATCGGTGGACTGAAATGCAGAAAGCCAGAATAAGAGGGGGGGATAGCTAATCCTGTCGAAGACTATGCTTCTGGACACCTCCATCTTGCAGCATGCAGAAGAGAGTAGACTGAAGTCCTCCAAGTATCATCGCATAGCATAATCCTAACCGATGATCCTCCCCTCGTCGCCCTGTGAGAGAGCGATCACCGGTTGTATCTGGCACTTGGAAGGGTGTGTTTTATTAAGTATCCGGTTCTAGTTGTCATAAGGTCAAGGTACAACTCCAAATCGTCCTGTTACCGAAGATCACGGCTATTCGAATAGATTAACTTCCCTGCAGGGGTGCACCACATACCCCAACACGCTCGATCCCATTTGGCCGGACACACTTTTCGGGGTCATGCCCGGCCGTGAAAGATCAACACGTCGCAGCCCCACCTAGGCACAACAGAGAGGTCAGCACGCCGGTCTAAACCTATGCGCACAGGGGTCTGGGCCCATCGCCCTTAGCACACCTGCATGTTGCGTACGCGGCCGAAAGCAGACCTAGCCTAGTGGCGTTCCAGTCCAATCCGGTGCACGCCACTCAGTCGCTGATGTCATGAAGGCTTCGGCTGATACCACGACGCCGGGATACCCATAACTACTCCCGCGTAGATGGTTAGTGCGTATAGACCAAATGGCCAGACTCAGATTAAATATCCAGATCTCGTTAAGCATGTTAAGTATCCGCGAACGTCGACCAGGGCCAGGCCCACCTCTCTCCTAGGTGGTCGGAACCTGCCCTGTCGCTCCGCCTCAAAGATCCACTCGCGGGTGCTCCTCAAGCCGACCCGTCTTTAGTCACCACATGTATCATGTATAAAGTATATAGTATATACCCGTGATCAACTCCCGAGTGATCACGGCCCGATAGTATAGCATGGCAGACGGACAAGGATGTAGGGCCACTGATGATAAACTAGCATCCTATACTAAGCATTAGGATTGCAGGTAAAGGTAACAATAGTAGTAGCAAGGACAGGCTATGCATCAGTATAGGATTAACGGGAAGCAGTAACATGCTACCCTACTCTAATGCAAGAACTATAGAGAAGAGTAGGCGATATCTGGTGATCAAAGGGGGGGCTTGCCTGGTTGCTCTGGCAAGAGAGAGGGATCGTCAACTCCGTAGTCGTACTGGGTAGCAGCGGCGTCGGTCTCGGTGTCTATCGAGAGAAGAGGGGGGGAAACAATAAACATATAAGCAAGCATATGCATAGTGATGCATGACATGACAAGTAACGACGTTAGAGGTGCCCTAACGCGGTATTAGGTGATACCGGTGAAGGGGGATAACATCCGGGAAAGTATCCCCGGTGTTTCGCATTTTCGGACAGATGAACCGGAGGTGAAATGTTGCAGGTTCACTATGCTAGGGATGCGTGGCGGGCGAACGGGTTGCGCGTCCGAATTCGTCTCGTCGTTCTGAGCAACTTTCATGTACAAAGTTTTTCCATCCGGGCTACGGTTTATTTTATATTGATTTTCTAAAGTTTAAATCATTTTTAGAATTTATTTAATTAATTTAATTCAACATTATCCAAACAGTGTTTGCTGACGTCATCATGACGTCAGCATGACATTAGCAGTCAACATTGGTGTTGACTGGGTCGCTGACGTGTGGGTCCCACTGGTCATTGACTGATTAGGCTAATCAGGGGTTAATTAAGTTAACTAGTAATTAGATTAATCTAATCAGGATTAATTAATTTAATTAATTAATTAATTAATTGATTAATTAATTATCATTTTAATCAATTTTAATTATTATTTATTAATTCCTTTTTTTAAATTAATTTAATTAGTATTATTATTAATATTATTATTTTGTTTTCGTTCACAGGGGGTGGGCCCAGTTTGTCTGTGGCACAGAGGCCATACAGGGCGCGGGCGACGGTTAACGGGCGCGCCCCATTCAGGCGCATGCCCAGGGGCATGCGGGCGTGGGCGGCGGACCTGGCAGGTCGCCAGGCCGGCGTGGGCGAGGCCAGCACGGGCCGCCCGATGAGGGAGCGGCGGTGAGCACGGCCCCATGTGGGCGGGCGCGCATGAGCACGCGGCAGGGCTGCAGCAGGGGGGGCACGAGGCGCGGTGCAGGCGGCGCAAGGCGCGGCGCCAAGGGCGGGCGAGCGGCGCGGAACAGCGTGCAGCGAGCCACGGAGTAGAGGCCGTGGGCGAGAGGCGGGGCTCACGGCGACGGGCGCGGCAGACGCGAGCCTGTCCGGAGCTCGGGCGCGGGGCGTACGGGGAAAGGGGGGCGCGCGGCGCGAGCACCCGCGGGGTGCGGCCAAGGAGGCGGGGCCAAGCACCGGCGAGAGGGGACGGGGTGCAGGAGGACCGGGGTCCTCACCGGGGTGCGTAGGGAACGGGCAGCGTGCTCGATGGAGGTCGGGGAGGACCGTGGTGGAGGGGGACGGGGACGGCGTCGACGGGGAGGAGACGAGGCCGAGGCGGCGGCGTGCGTCGACGGCGTTGGCGACGAGGAGACGAGGACGACGGGGCGGCACCGTGGCGCTGGGGAGGCGGTTAGGCGACGGAGAGGAGGGGCGAGGAGTACAGGGCGGTGACGGGAGTTTGCCGGCGCCGGGGCCGAGCTGCGGGGATCGATCCCGATCTAGATCGGATCGGGAGAGGGGGAGTGGGAGCGAGTGGGGGCGAGAGTGGGCTTTAGGGTTTCGGTCGGGGTGGGGTGGGGTGGCCTATAGGCCACGGGGTGAAGGGGCCGCGTGGGCCGGCCTGGTGGGCGGCCTGGTCGGCCAGCTGGGCCGTTTGGCCCGGGAGGGGGGGCTCTTTCTTTTTATTAGTTTTCTGTTTTTTTGTTTTTTTCCTTTTTATTTATTTAATACTTTATAGTTTTACAAAAATAAAACCCACACCCTAAATGGAGTTACAATTCCAATTACTGTCTTAAAAAGTTTTTCCCCTGAACAAAATAGTTTAATATTTTATAAAATTCTAAAGGCATTTATTTAATTGTTTTAGCTACTGTTTTACTCATTTTAGTTTACTTAAACATTTTATAAAAGCGTGGTTTCTCCACCATAATTACCTACGCATTATTTGGCACAACCAGAACATTTTAGTTTTATTATTTGAAAACTTCTATTGTTTGCCTAATTTTGAATATGAATTTGAATCGGTTTCGAACTAACTGGAGATTAGCAACTATAAACGAGGTCACGTGGCATCATTAGCGGAGGATCACTGTAGCTTAATTATCCGGGCGTTACATGAAGATAGAGCATAGCCAAACTATATGATTTTGTAGGGATAGCTTTCTTTGGCCATGTTATTTTGAGAAGACATAGTTGCTTGGTTAGTATGCTTGAAGTATTATTATTTCTATGTCAATATGAAATTTTATCTTGAATCTTTCGGATCCGAATATTCATGCCACAATTAAGAAGAATTACATTGAAATTATGCCAAGTCGCACTCCGCATCAAAAATTCTGTTTTTTATCATTTACCTACTCGAGGACGAGCATGAATTAAGCTTGGGGATGCTTGATACGTCTCCAATGTATCTATAATTTCTGATTGCTCCATGCTATATTATCTACTGTTTTGGGCTATATTGGGCTTTACTATCCACTTTTATATTATTTTTGGGACTAACCTATTAACCGGAGGCCCAGCCCAGATTTGCTGTTTTTTGCCTATTTCAGTGTTTCGAAGAAAAGGAATATCAAACGGAGTCGAAACGGAACGAAATCAACTGGAGAAGTTATTTTTGGAAGGAAAGCTACCGGAAAAGCTTGGAGTGCACGTCAGGAAAGAAGGGAGGTGCCCATGAGGGTGGGGAGCGCACCCCCCTACCTCGTGGCCCCCCTTCGGTCCACTGATGTACTTCTTTCACCCATATATCCTACGTACCCTAAAACTTCCAGAACAGACAATAGATCGGGAGTTCCGCCGCCAGAAGCCTCCGTAGCTACCAAAAACCAATCTAGACCCGTTGCGGCACCCTATCGGAGGGGGGAATCCTTATCAGTGGCCATCTTCATCATCCCGGTGCTCTCCATGACGAGGAGGGAGTAGTTCTCCCTCGGGGCTGAGGGTATGTACCAGTAGCTATGTGTTTGATCTCTCTCTCTCTCTCTCTCTCGTGTTCTTGAGATGATACGATCTTGATGTATCACGAGCTTTGCTATTATAGTTGGATCTTATGTTTCTCCTCCCCCTTCTCTCTTGTAATGAATTGAGTTTCCCCTTTGAAGTTATCTTATGGGACTGAGTCTTTAAAGATTTGAGAACACTTGATGTATGTCTTGCCGTGCGTATCTATGGTGACAATGGGATACCACGATATTCACTTGATGTATGTTTTGGTGATCAACTTGCGGGTTCCGCCCATGAACCTATGCATAGGGGTTGGCACACGTTTTCGTCGTGATTCTCCGGTAGGAACTTTGGGGCACTCTTTGAGGTCCTTTGTGTTGGTTGAATAGATTAATCTGAGATTGTGTGATGCATATCTTATAATCATACCAACGGATACTTGAGGTGACATTGGAGTATCTAGGTGACATTAGGGTTTTGGTTGATTTGTGTCTTAAGGTGTTATTCTAGTACGAACTCTAGGGCTGTTTGTGACACTTATAGGAATAGCCCAACGGATTGATTGGAAAGAATAACTTTGAGGTGGTTTCGTACCCTACCATAATATCTTCGTTCGTTCTCCGCTATTAGTGACTTTGGAGTGACTCTTTGTTGCATGTTGAGGGATAGTTATGTGATCCAATTATGTTAGTATTGTTGAGGGAACTTGCACTAGCGAAAGTATGAACCCTAGGCCTTATTTCCTATAATTGCAATACAGTTTACACTCACTTTTATCACTTGCTACCTTGCTGTTTTTATAATTTCAGATTACAAATACCTTTATCTACTATCCATATACCACTTGTTTCACCATCTCTTCGCCGAACTAGTGCACCTATACAATTTACCGTTGTATTGGGTGTATTGGGGACACAAGAGACTCTTTGTTATTTGGTTGCAGGGTTGCTTGAGACAGACCATCTTCATCCTACGCCTCCTACAGATTGATAAACCTTAGGTCATCCACTTGAGGGAAATTTGCTACTGTCCTACAAACCTCTGCACTTGGAGGCCCAACAACATCTACAAGAAGAAGGTTGTGTAGTAGACATCACCGGATCCAACGACGGGGCCGTGATGCGCCATCTCCTGCCTCCCTCCGTCGCCTGGTCCAACGACGGGGCCTTGATCCGCCGTCTCCTGGCTCCCTCCGTTGCCGGATCCAAAGACGGGGCCGTGATCCGCCGCCTCTTGCTTCCCTCCGTCGCCGGGGCACCTTCTCCGGGGCAGTGATCCCCGCAAGATGCTGCCTCCCCGGACCTCTTCGCCAGACGTCCACCACAAGCAGGAGCTGCATTAATGGCGCCGCCTCCCAAGAACATGTCAGTACACCGATCACGAGAGGAAGAAGAAGAAGAAGTCAGTCCACTGGAGGTAATGTCTGCTTCCCACGTTTGTGTCAGTACATCAGTTCATCAGTCCTGCTATGAAGAAGAACCTGATAGTACATTGCAAATGCCTGATCAGTTCATTACACCCCTGCCACTTGATGCACAATTTGGATGTCGAGGTTACTGTTAGTACCTCTAATATGATAGCTTCAGTTCAAAACCAAAAAACATAAACTTATGCATCAGTCCAATGAGCTACTAGGCTTTATATAAGGTTCAGCTGCCACTGCAAGTTGTATGATGTTATTTCTAATAGTGCATGTTGTGTAGTTGCGTCAGTTCGAACTAGTTAAAGAATTTTGTTGAAAAAAATATACACATGTTACACAGTAAGCTCAATGATACATAAACTCGGAGTACTTCTAGTGTAGTTGCATAAGTTATAGATGACCAAAAGAGAAGACATGCATCAGTTTTATATATATGCATATCCATACATCTCTGAAGTTCAATGTTCAGTTTACAAGTAGTGCTAAAAAACAGTACATCAGTGTTGAGCATGTACGGTTATACTATTCGAGTGAAAATGAAACCAGATATAAAATAGAGAACAACAGCTTAAATAACAACCAGCGATGCAAGTTCAACTTGTACAATGCCTTCAGTGCATGACATGTTACCCATAGCATGTATACGAGAAAAATGCAGAAAAGATTAATCCCAAAACTGTTGAATGTCATTGCAGAAGCGAGCAAGGCGGCACACGCAGCGAGCGTTTGATGAGCCAAGCAGATATGGGGCACCACCTGGTTGGGTAACACCAGAAATACCACCTAGATACTTCAACAATACAGGCAAGTTTCAAGATACACCGGAATCATCAGAAGCACAGACAAGTTCTTCTATGCAACAAACACCAATATCTAGGAATACAAGCTTTGTCACTCGTGGGTTGCAACAAGGCCAACAATATCCCCAACAACAACTGTTTTCCTTCCCTAGAGCATGCAGAAAGCCAAGGATAGGAAGCCGTGGATGGGTTGCAACAAGGCTTCCACCAGTCGCTCCGTCAACATCGATCATCTGTGCTGCAAAAGCGGTTGCGACGGGAAGACCAGGCCAAAGAGACAGAAATTTTTGCCGCTCTAGCAGGTTCCTAAGTACAAGATATGAGCCATATAGACAGGAGCAACCTCACAACGAATCTGAGGGGAGACGGCCGTACAATGAGAGACGGAGATCTTCGTCAACATTGCTCCCTCCAAGAAATGCATTGCTGCATGTGCCAAGGGTGACACCACCCGTGCCCATACACCAGGGTGAACAGCAATCACCGGAGGCAGCACAGAGCTATACACATGTAAGTATCCATATAGAAAAAACATACAAGCAGAGTCCATACCATGGTACTGTGACCACCCCATCTAACATTTTCATAACTGTGTTTTTTGTTTGCTCACTGTTGCGTGCAGCCACCTAACATTGAAGCTTATGTTCTGCCAAGGCTAGAGATGCGCTTCGAAACTTTTGAAGAAGCAAAGAACTTCTACAACGTCTATGCAAAACACGCGGGTTTTGCTATCAGGGAAGGCTCCAAGTTTAAGACCAGAGCCCACCTTTATTGCACGTGCTATGGAGTCTATCAATCGAAGGTGTCTGAAGCAAATAGACAGCGGAACAAAATGACAGCCAGGACTAACTGCGGGGCTAAAATGAGGCTGAAGAAGGAAAAGGATGGAACATTTGTCATAAAAGAGATAGTCTGGGAACACAACCACATGCTACAGCTCACTCCGCAAATGCTTGTCTTCTTGCACTCCCACAAAATCTTTGACAAAAGAACCTTTGAGTACGTCAAGTACCTGTAGTTCAAAGGCATTGAACAGGCGCAAATCATGAGCATACTAGGCGGTGATGACCCTGGTAGCTACTTCCTCGAAATGAATGCCAAAGACCTGATTAACATATAAGTACAAACTTGTTCTCCTCCCATAAACCGCCTATGTATTTTTTCCTCTGTCAGTACAAACATATTATGCAATGCATGACCTGACACCAGTTCAACATGCATTTTTGAATGAACTTTTAATATGCAGGAAAGCAAAGAATTCAAGGATGGATGATGTGGACGATGTCCTAAAGATTGTCAACTTCTTTAGGGAGAAGAAAGCTATAAACAGGGAATTCTTCTGGGACATGCAACTCGATGAGTCCGACAGAGATAAGAACATATTCTGGCGAATGCAAGCTGCCGAGGGGCCTATCAGGACTTCGGTGACTGCGTAACATTTGATACCACATATAAGACCAACAAGTACCATGTGCCACTTGGTGTGTTTGTCGGTACTAACAACCACTTACAGACTACATTATTTGGTTTCGCCCTGATAAGAGATGAGGATGCAGAATCATTCAGATGGTTGTTCAAGACGTTTTTAAGGTGCATGAGAGGGAAGGCTCCTACATGCATCCTCACAGGTACAACCGCGAAAACCACCCCAAACCACCACCACCACCCCCTTCCCCCAAAAAAATAAAAGGAAAATAACATGGTAAAAAATGTTGTGTTAGTTCTATTTGTATATATGCACCACCATATGCTGACAACTCCACATCTCTTTTCTCATTACCAGACCAGTGCCTGGCAATGGCTTTGGCGATACCAAAAGTTTTCAAGAACACAATACACAAGCTGTGTCCCTGGCACATTATGAAGAAGTACAGGGAACACCTCGCATACCTATACTACCTGCATGAAGACTTTAAGGATGAATTCACATCAATCCTCAACTGGCCCCTCATGCCAACTGAGTTTGAGGATGCCTGGAAAGGACTCATGGATAGGTACAACCTCCATGATGATGCCACGATGGTGGCCATGTGGAACAAGCATGAGAAATGGATATCAGCCTACTTCAAAGAAATTTTCTGTGCCAAAATGACATCCACACAGCGAAGTGAGAGCATGAACTATGTGCTCAAGAAGAACTTTGTAAGTGAGAGACAAAACCTACACCGGTTTGTCAGCCAGGTAAACTCATGCGTCAAAACTAGGAGGTAGACAGAGAACCAAGAGACAATGGGTAACAGGGTATAGCTCTATCACCTGTCATGAGACAAAAAAACATGCTTACTAAAGTAAAACTTTATTAGTTAGACAAGTTTTTGCTGCGAGAAAACTAACAATTTGGTCATCATTCTTGCATGTGCAGAAGGAACAAAACACGCTGACCTTCTATGGGTTTGACACCCAGATGGCAAAGGTTTACTCGCGAGCTGTGTACAACGAGATTAGAAAAAGGGTAAACTGAGCACACTCTTCACGGCGACAGAGACAGAAGAGCCCACAAAGTACCTCGTGCGCTACAACAACCCACAAAAATTGTCTGCATGGTCTCAGCACGCGTTCCAGGTGGTTGCAGACCCCGTGGGAGAAACATATGAGTGCGAGTGCAGGCTATGGGACCACATAGGTGAGGACTACAAAAAAAGATGGTACATACTGTACTACTTTATTTGCAAAGTTATTGTTCGAATGAAATGAAAAAAAAACATGCACCTCTTCCAAAAACAATACAGGTCTTTTCTGCGTGCATGTCCTGTGCATGATGCAAACAATTAAGGCTGCCAGCGTTCCAGAAAATACATCCTCAGGAGATACTCCAAACGCCCGAACATCCAGCCAACATTCGACAGAAATGACTTGAGGACAGCAGCGTCAAACAAGGCTTCCCAATACTGCATTGAAAGCTCACTGCTGACACTCAACATGAGGGTGCACAAAAAAAGTTTGAGAAGCCAAGAGCAAATGGCGAGGTCGCGGGTCGTCAGGGAGAAACTTGAACAAGAATTCAACGCCATGCATTCTGCTGAAAATGGAGGTGTGACGGACAATGAAGCCATTGAGAAGGATATTCCTACAATGTTATCCAAGATGAATCATCTGGGAGCTGTTGACCCGTTCGACAACGAGGAAGAGGAGCAACAGCAACCAGAGCTTGCCCATGTGCACACTCAAGAGCACCAACAAGCTCACATGCGAGATCACGAGCTTGATGGTGTTGTAGGCGAACGACATGACAACAGCACGTCCTACTAGCAGCAGTAGGAGAGAGTGATTAAACCACCGATATTCTCAAACACAAAGGGGAGGAAGAGCAAGATGCATGCAGCAAAAGCAGCGAAAGAAGCAGCCAAAGAGCCGCCATGCCCCATCAAGCATGTGGAATTTGGCCCGGACGGCAAACCTCCCGGGATAAGGGCATGCGGATTCTGCAACGTCGTGAGCAACCATAACTACCGCACATGCCTACTCTGGATAGATGCCACTGTCAACAAGCACAAGCAGATTGGATCCACCCAGGTTTCTACCAATGGAGACAACACACGTAACAGCTACACTTGCGCAAGTGTGGGGGAACTCACGGGCATAATGCCCGCATGTGCAAAGTGGGCAAGGAGGTCATTGACGCTGAACAAACACAAGGCAAGGTGCAGAGTTCCAAAAAATCAAATGAAGACGATGAAGAAGAAGAGTTTGACGAGAATGACGACCAATTAGACGAAGACAATGAAGATGACATTGTCGGGGATGAGGAAACTGAAACTGATGATGAAGCTGCCAAGGCTCAACCAGGAAAGGGCGCGGGCAAGGCACAACATTCGGGGCCAGTTAGGAGAAGCTCAAGGCTGAACAACTAAACAATACATACTGGTCTCAGTTGCCTCGGCACACAATGAGGAAACGTTTCAGAAACACTGTCGTTACCAAAACTTATTTAGCTTCATCGTCGATTTCTCGATCAGTACTATAGTTAAGATTTAATTTGTGATTTGTGCCCGCTGGACCAGTGACATTATTATGTAAACAATTTGATAATCATTTTGAATGCAGTCACAAATACATTTGAAAAAACTTATCTAGATTTATCTGACGCAAACGCTACTCTCGACCAGTTCAGCAGCAAAAATATGTCAAGTAAAATTTAAACTCTTATAGTACATCAGTACTGATAGTTCTCAGTCGTCAGTACAAAGGCAGAGTACACATCAGTATTGATATAATTTGTGATTTGTGCCCGCTGGAGTAGTCACATTATTATGTAAACCATTTGATAATCCTTTTGAATGCAGTCACAAAATACATTTGTACTGACAAAAACAGTACTATCGACCAGTAACTCAACAAATTTTTTTAAGGAAAATTTAAACTCTTATCATACATTAGTACTGATAATTCTCAATTGTCAGTACAAAGGCAGAGTAAAACAAACACACCCGTGAACACCTCAAAAAACTTCGTTTTGAAAAAACAAAGCTATGTCTGCTTCTGCTAGTCCCAGTTCAGAAAGGCCATCAGTACATAAAAATAATTACCTCAAAAAAATGCAAATATAATACATTCTGTACTGATCAAAATCTAATTTATCTGTAAAAAATACTCAGAGATTATCTTGATATAAACAATCCTTTAAAAAATACAAAAATTGTTTTAAAAAACATTAACATCAGACATAGTCTCACTGGTATTTGGTAAGTTCAATTACACTTCAATCACCAGTCCAAGAACCACAGTAGAGGAGTACAGACCTCCATCATCACCAACCCTGACACGTGCAAGTGGGATAAGCAGCTGATAAGTATAGCTTGACAAAGACGAATCAGTGTGACAGTAAAATGCCGTCATCACCACCCTTGAGACGTGCAAGTGGGATTTAGCAGGTCATAAGTACAGCTTGACAAGACTAGTCAGTGCAGCAGTAAAAACCATTGGACTTGGACGGTTACTTCTTCCAGGCCACCACCCACGCCACCCATTGAGCGGTTGCCACAAGGGACTGCAAATGGCGACCCCACACCACTACACCCACTACACCCACGCCACCGATGAACCGCCTCCCACTAATCCCCGTCGACGCACTGCAAAAAACCCCATTCTCTTCCATCTTTCCATCATCCCCACAAACAACCATTGCCCTTCCATCTCCACTGCACACAAACCACAAACTTCTCTCTCACAAGCCCACAGCCACCGGAGGAGGGCGATGGCGGAGGAACCATCCACCAAGCATCATCAAGACGAGCCGTCGGACAAGAGCAGCAACCTCGTCAACATCCACGTCCCCGACGAGAAGCGCGAGTACACCAAAACCCTCAGAGAGGATGAGCTCCACGGCAAGGAGACGCTGGAGATCGTCTTCTCCAGCAAACCAGACAAGGCCGACGAGGTGATCTCCAAGCTCTAGAGGAAGCTTGGTGGCATGCTTCGTAGGATCGTCGGCATTGGTGTGCACTACACACTACTAGGAAAAGGGCTAAAGATAGGATTGGCACTAATGGCACACCAGAGAAGTGGTGCGCCACTACTATATACTAATGGCGCACCCGGTGGAGATAAGCCATTAGTGTGGAAGACACTCATGGCGCACCAGGCAAAAGGTGCGCCACTAGTAAAACAATTTTTTTTTCATTTTTTCAAACATACTAATGGCGCATCCTGGCAAAGTGTGCCATTAGTGGTTAGAACTACTAATGGCGCACCGGCGACAGAGTGCGCCAGTATTTTTTTTTACTTTTTGGCAAAAAACATTCTAATGGCGCACCGCTGCTGGGTGCGCCATTAGTAAGCTTCCCCCCACTCCACCTATTCCCCTCCCTCCCCACTCGACCTAACCGTACGCCCCCTCTGCCCCAACCGTACGCCGCCGCCGCGCCTGCACGCCCCCTCCGCCCCTCCGTCCCCTCCGTCCCCTGTTGCCACCGCCCCGACCCCCGCCCCCGCGCCCCCACGCCCCCTCCGTCCCCTCCGTCCCCTGCCGCCGCCGCCCCGACCCCCGCCCCCGCGCCCCCATGCCCCCTCCGTCCCCTGACGCCGCCGCCCCGACAAATTATTACTGTTATGATTTAAACAAGTTTGAACATATTTAAACACAAATAAATATAAAAAACAGCCCGCTCCGATCGCCGCCTCCCTCCGTCACCTTCCCTCCCGAGGTAGCACCTGTTTCCCCTGTTTCTTGGATGCGTAGGGGGTGGTTGGATTTGTGTGGGATTTTGAGGCGCCCGTGCGGGTTCCTGGCTCGGATGCGCGTGTGGGATTGGGAATGCGGGTGCCTGGACTAGGGTTTTTGGGTCAGGTTCAGGAAATCTTGCGGCTTGTTGGGACTGATTCACTTGTGGGTCACAGTATTCCCCACCCACGACGACTCTGCTAGGGCACTTGAACTCGTGATACAGTCAATCGATGGTAGAGATTATCCGGTTATATCGCCACGGGGGGTTCGTACAACTGATTTGATGGGGTTTGGTATAAAGCCTCAGCCTGCAGCCTGCTAGTTTGTGTTTTCGAGTTAGGTAATGATGTTTTGGTTGCTCTGTTTATTTCTACGTTGATTGGCAATGATTATAGCTCCTGCATGTTTGCTGGCATCTCCTTACATGAGGTGGAAAGATGTTTTATGTGATGAACTCAATGCCCCTGCACTTCTTGTTTGAGTTGTTCATTGCAACTTTATGCAAGCTGCAATACTAGCTGTAGTGGAGGTTCATGGAAGTGCCACCTCCTTTCCCCTTTCCTGTTCCACCACTTCATGTTTCCCTCTGCTATCATGTTTCCTGCTCTTGCATCTCCGCTCTTTCGAGTGAAGCGGTTACTAGTTATAGCTAGATTAGCTGACCAACCAACATGTCCTTGGTTTCCTTTGATACAGTTGGAGAAGGGGCACTGATGTGGTTCTTGCTGTCGGTGTGCATTGATTTTTCAACTAAATAATGTGGTACTGAGTACCTAATTAAATTTTGATTCAGTTACATCGATTGACACTGAAGAAAACAACTGACTAGAAAGCTGAACACTTGGTCCATATTCATTTGCAGTGAACATACATTTTCACTGTTCTTATAATATTTGCTTGATGTCAGATTATGCTATGAGGATATTAGTCTAAGCCCAGTCTTGGATGCATTGTTTTATCCTGCGGTGGTTAAACCGGTTCTGAAAATTATCTAGTTTGACCTGTACTTGTCCAACTATCATAATCTATTCTTTGACCTGCATCTTGTATATATCTTATCATGCAGTGTTATGATAATTTTAGTATATATCTTACTGTCCTTTGCTGATCTCATTGTATTTTCAATTCACAGGCAACTCTCCGACGAAGTCTCCTCCAGGTAATATATGTCTCATGCTTTCTAAAGAGTACTAGTATACTGACTAAACTATCCACTTGCTATGCTTAGCTGCTCTATTGTCTGAATCATGACACTTTGCCAGCTGAAACTTGCCTATCACACTGTCGCTGTATTGCTCAACTAAAAACACAAATATTTGTAGTTTTTGCCTGTCATAATGCAACTAAGCATACTAGTCTCAACGAAGCATACTAGTTTTTTGTAGTGAGACAGTAAGATAGTGAGACAGTAAGAAGGAAACTTCCCAGATTATGTAGAAAGAAAATACTTGGTTTGACAGCAAGTACCATCACATGAATCAAAAAACATATACGGTGGGAAAAATAAAATGGCAGAAACCTGGGAGGTTCTGGTTGCTGTATCTCCACCAGTTTGGGTTGGTGAATGTGGATGATTTTTTTATCCTGTGAACTCATTGTACTGCTACAAGAATTTGGTATCATCATGGTGTCAAGTAAATAAATCTAAATGTTATCTGTATAATACCTTGCCTTGTTTGGTTGTATCGGTTATACCTATATGTTGTCCAGTAGGTTTGTTAGGTTTGATAGCATAGAAGAAATAGACAGGGTACTCCATATGTTTTATGATCTATTGTAAGGGTACTAATTGGTCTCATCTGCTGCTTATCAGAGATGGCGGGAAGCAGCCACCGCCGCTCTGCGACACCGCAGTACGAGTTGGATTCTTCCGAGTTCTTCACTATCATACTTGGGACTTCAGTATCATCCATGACACAGGTATATAAAACGAGAGATCTCCCCTTCACCCATCTCATTATGATATCTGTTGTTGGACTACATCACTCATTGTCCCAAACTGGAGAGGCTGCCTGACAGTTTATGAACATGCTGATGGGTGAAGATCCACCAAATAATGTGAAGCTGCGACAGGCCGGCAGCGGGTTTCGCAGGCTATGGGATGTGGAGTTGGTGATCAAGGAGGGCCACATGTACTTGTCTCATGGGTGGGAGAAGTTCTACCGTGCCTACGACCTGCGGCTGGGGTACTTCCTTCTCTTTAGGTACGACGACGACGCCACCATGCTCATCATGAAGGTGTTCAACGCGACTATGTGTCGCATGCGCTACGCTAAAGATTATGATGCCGGTACGTTCTGCCTCTTCTTATTCCTCTACATTTGGCTTTGTCTCACATCGATTGTTAACGGTCATTGTTGCATTTGGACAGGTAATGGAGCAGCAGCAGCGACCATGGCTGTAGCGAAAGCAGCAGCGATTCTGGCTGTAGCGAAAGCAGCAGCGATTCTGGCAGCAGCATAGACAACAAGAAGGATGATCCGGACTAGAGTGCGGGAGAAGAGGAGCAGAGTGGGGATGAGGAGCTGCAGGATGACGATGGGCATCAGGCTGAGGATGACCTAGCACTGGTGGTGGCTGACCAAGGGCAAGAGATGGTGGTGGCTGACCAAGGGCAACAGATGGTGGTGGCTGACCATGGGCAAGAGATGGCGGTGGCTGACCATGGGCAAGAGATGGAGGTGGCTGAGGATGACCTAGCGATGGTTGTGCCTGAAGGTGGCCTCGCGATGGTGGTGGTGCCTGACAATGACCACGCACCGGTGGTGGCGCCAGCGATCCCACAGCTGGGCGACATGACCACGCCAATTGACATAGAAGACTACATCCCACTGCCTCCACCGCCTCCACCGCCTCGCCGCTCTTGGCGCATCAGGCTGAGGAAGGAGAAGGAGAAGAACAATGCATGAGAACTAAACTTTGTCAGGTATGTCAAATCTCCAAAATGATATATATATATATATACTTAGTTACCTATGTTATCTCCAATATGCTTAGTTTCCTATAGGTTAGCTTCATTGTACCTAAGTTGGCTCTAATATGCTAACTTAGAGCTTATATGCTTAGTTTCCTATAGGTTAGCTCCAAAATAACTTATGTTAGCACAAAATGATCAAGTTTACATAATAAGCTTATAGTCTTTTTCTTATTCTTCTTCTTTTCCAAAATGACATAGGTTAGCTTCATTTTACCTAAGTTGGCTCTAATATACTAACTTAGAGCTTATATGCTTAGTTTCCTATAGGTTAGCTCCAAAATAACTTATGTTAGCACAAAATAATCAAGTTTATATACATAATAAGCTTATAGTCTTCTTCTTATTATTCTTCTAGTGTTCTTCTTCTTCTAGTATTCTTCTAGTCTTCTTCTTTTTCTTCTTCTAACTTCTTGTTTATCATTTTGCAGATTTGATTTAATTCACGGAAGCTTGCATGGATGGAGTGCTTCTTTTCCATTTATGTTTTTATTTTGTATCAATGTGAAACTTTTGTGAATTGATGGATAACGGCGTTGGATGAACAATGTGAAACTTTTGTAATATGTAACGATGGAACTATGTGTTGGCTATGTATGTATATATGATGGAACTTGTGTGTTGGCTATGATTGTATATATGATGGAACTTGTGTGTTGGCTATGATTGTATATATGATGGAACTTGTGTGTTGGCTATGATTGTTATATGGATGCTTGTTGTATATATATGTGTTGGATATCTCATAGGTGAAATAGTGACCTGAGATTAAGAAAAAAAATAAAAAAAATTGTTACTAATGGCGCACTACCATGTGGTGTGCCATTAGTATAGCAGACACTAGTGGTGCACCGTTGGCAAAACTAATGGCGCACTGCCTGGTGCGCCATTAGTAAAAAAATTCTAGTGGCGTGATACTAATGGCGCACCAGTGATGCGCCATTAGTAGGCAAAACTGGTGCGCCATTAGTAGCCCTTTTCCTAGTAGTGACACCAACGAAGATGAACCTCCCCAGATGGCAGCAGTCCTACAGTTGTCCGTCGACGACCACTACTTGGTGTACCACATCACAATGGCCACAAAATGGTGAGCCATCCTACCCATTTCCCTGTTTGGTTTATCTGTTTTATTAGTACTGTATCCTGAAAATCTCATCACACTTATTTCCCAACTAGATGTACTAGTGTGGTTTGTGAAAAGTGGATGAACTACTGCATTTTCTCAAGTAGATACACTATAAATATATTTTTTAACCTTATGCACTGGTACATCTTGCAGAAGATTAATTTCTAAACTTGCAGAAGATTAATTTCTGAAGTTGATTGACTAGTGTAGTTTCTGAACTTGATCGAATAGTGTAGTTTATGTACTCGATGTATTAAAAAGATGTTTCTAAACTTGATGTAGTGAAGTATTTTCTGAATTTGATCTAATGTTATTCTCATAAGAAAATAAACTAAGGACTTGGTGAAGCACTGTTTATGTGTTATCCTATTCAAAAAACTTCAGAGCTTTGTGAACATACAACATTGACTGAAACTATGTATAATCCAAAAAAGAAGAATAACATGATGTACTTAATTTAATTTCAGAACTTTGTTTACTAGTTTTTGAAGTACATTCACCCATTATTTATGCTACATAATCATCTACTTAATGGATTCATCGCTTGTAAAACAAAACAAAAATGAATAATTCAAACATCAAAGTAATGCTAATTTTCAAAAATGTCTCTCCCCTTGCAGGCCCAAGTGGTTGAACGAGTTGCTGCAGCATAAGAAGTTGTTCACATTTGCCAGTTTCAGCATTGAAAGCGACAAAGAGAAGCTGAAGTTGTCCGGTTTGGAGATTAACCCCAACAAGTTCATCGACGTTCCATACACTAGAAAAGAGTACGACTCCTTGACTGATGTTGCAGCCAGCATCATCCACCCATTCTACAAAGGCATGAAGAAGAACATCAACACGCAGGAAGACTACAAACTGTGGGGGACCAGCCCGCTGCCAGACAACCTCATCGAGTATGCAGGAGTAGATGCATACGCCACGTACAAGGCATGGAGCATGATCGACTACATCACAGATGGTTTGGAATTTGCAAAAGAGCGGGAGGCTGCGAAATTCTACGACCACCCCTATTGCCCCTTTTAGGGATGAAGATACATCAGAGCCTGCCTTCGTTTTCCTTCTGCTAGTGCTTGCCTTTTATCTTGTTGTTTCAAATTAGTAGTTTGCTCATGTTGGGTTGAACCAGTATGATTATGTCGTGCTTGTCATGGTTGAACAAGTTTATTTATGTCATCAAGTACAATGTTTTGCTTATGTCATTATATAAGTTTGGTAGCTTCGTATGTTGTTAATCCATCATTTCAAATTCAAAAGTAGCTTATGAATGGAACTTTGTGGCTGCTCTAAAGTACTAGTTATGAAGCAACTAATCACACAAAATTGTTCTATGTCTAGTTTCGATTCAGTATTGTATAGAAAACATAACGTTGAGATCAATCAGCTCAATTGAGTTGCTTAACAACACTTCAAAAGTTGAAGAAAAAATTCTTAGTACTTCATGTAGTGTTCTCATTCATATGTAGCTGCTAGAAAATTAACATGTACTACAAATAGAAAAAGTTAAGAAGCATCAGCACACACTTATGTTGGTTGCTTGCAAATTAAGAATGACAGTACTGGTACAATTGACCGGACAGTACATACTTACTTCAATAAAAAGTACATAGAAGCATCAGTCCGTAAGCGCTACTATGAATGGACTATTTGTACAACTTAGTCTACACGCAAGTACATCTTAGATTACACTTACACAAAACTGACAAGAACTAGAACAAAAAGTTTCGGTCCAAGTTACTGCTGGAGTCAAGTACTAGATTCAAACAAAAAAAAGAAAAAACTGACCACCCAAGGTCAAGCGCAGGCCCTGACGCTGCTAGATACTTGAACTCGAGCCCATAGGCGAATCCCTAGTAATCCGCACAACGCAGGGCCCACTGATCAGGGCCCACAGGTCAAGAGAGAGAGAGCGAGCGCCGTGTATAAGTGCTCAGGTAAGTATTCAGAAGAGTTCGACCAGTGAGCCTCGGCTGCACTTATAAACAGGTCCGGAGCCCCCTCGACTAGCGAGGTGGGACTAAACCCAGAGCGCATGCGCAAGCCGCACTGCACAGCTGCGCGGACGAGCTATCTGGTCCGGAAAACGGCCTAATAGCCTGTATCGTTTACAAACACCACACCAAATAAGCCTAGTTAAACAAACCAGAGGGCGAGGCAAAGAAATTTAAACTACAAGAAAAATGTTCGAAACTGAAAAATATATAAATTCAAATACTAGTTCGCAGGAAATAACTTTGAATATAAAAAAATAAAAATAAAAATAATTATACCTCTGCACCACGGATGATAAAAAAGGGAGAAAAGATGATACAAAAACAATGAACCTCTAAAAAGAAGAGAACTTAATAGCCTATCTGTTAAATGTACATAATTTAAAAAACTGAATTAAATATTACTTTCAAGTTCAACTACTAAAATGCAAAAAGTTCAAACATATAATGTTTGTCAATTATGCTAAATTTCTTATTTATATAAAATCTGACAAGTTCAACTACTAAAATACAAAAAGTTCAAACATATAATGTTTGTCCATTATGCTAAATTTCTTATTTATATAAAATCTGACAAGTTCAACTACTAAAATGCAAAAAGTTCAAAACATATAATGTTTGTCAATTATGCTAAATTTCTTATTTACATAAAATCTGACAAGTTCAACTACTAAAATAAAAGAAGTTCAAATAGAATTTATTTGTCAATTTTGCTAAATTTCTAATTTATATAAAATCTGTACACACCTCAACGAACGATCTGGTCGTAAAACAATCTCAATCCAACAAACCACCCAAAAAACCAAAAAAACTCAGTGCAAACATACATGTGACATGAGTACTAAAAAAGAAGGATCAGTCAGGCCACTCACACCACTACGACACCAAATTTCAGAACCGCACGATGTATGAAATTACATTTCAGTTCACACAGCACTAAACCATAAGTGCACTAAAACGAGAATACAAAAACTATAAAGGCCTAACTTAGGTACGTACAGATGAAAATAAAATAAGTACCAGTTTGAGCAGCAACTCCCAGGGAACTGAAAAATGTCTTCAGATAAACTAGTCTATAAGACTTCAGTGGAAAAACAAGACTTAACATCCTCACGGAAAAACATCACAAAGCATGCATCACCTAAACAGTCCAAAATGCCATAATCACCACCCCTGAGATGTGCAAGTCGGATTTAGCAGGTCATAAGTAAAGCTTGACAAGACAAGTCAGTGCAGCAGCAAAACCATTTGAATTTGACGGTTGCTTCTTCCAGGCCACCATCCCGCGCCACCCACTGAGCGGTTGCCACAAGGGACTGCAAACGGGCACCCCCACGACCACCACACCCACGCCCCCGACGAACCGCCTCCCACACATCCCCGTTGACGCACCTTTAAAGCACCCCATTGTCTTCCGTCTCTGCCTCATTCCCAGAAACCACCATTGCCGCTTCAATCTCCACTGCACACAAACCACAAACTTCTCTCTCCCAAACCCACAGTCGCCGCAGGAAGGCGATGGCGGAGGAACCGTCCGCGAAGCGTCATCATGGCGAGTCGTCGGACAAGAACATCAACCTCGTCGACGTTCACGTCCCCGACGAGAAGCGCGAGTACACGAGAACCCTCCCAGGGGTTGAGCTCCACAGCAAGGAGATGCTGGAGATCGTCTGCACCAGCGAACCAGACAAGGCCGACGAGGTGATGAGCAGGCTCCGGATGAAGGGCGGCGGCTTGTATCCGAGCTTCATCGGAGTTGATGTGGATTTCACCATGGATGATGAACCTCCACAGATGGCGGCAGTCCTGTAGTTGTGCGTCGAGGAACTCTGCTTGGTGTACCACATCACAGCAGCCACAAAATGGTAACTCATACTATTGTTCATTCATCTGTTGTACTAGTACTACTCACTAAAAACTTCATTAAACTAGTTTCTCAACTAGATGAACTACTATACTTTGTGAAATGTATGCACGAGTACATGTTTCTCAACTTACATGCATTTCTGAAACTGTGAAGTGGATTGTTTCACCAGATTAGCATCTGAAAAAATGTTTATAGAATTCTGAACTTGATGCACCAAATTAATTTCTGAACTTGATGTGCTAGCATAGATTCTATCTTGATGCACTAGTATAGTTTATAGAATTGATGTATTTAAAGTTGTTTGCTGAAGTGGTATAGGTCCATATCTTGATGCACATGTTTCTCAAATTAATTTCTGAACTTGATATAGAACTGATGCACAAAGATGTATCAAGCACTAGTATAGGTCTTTTATTCAACAAAAAAGAAAACTAAACTTGAATCAAGCAGCACATACATCATTGAATCTGGTAAAATGATTCTTGAATTTGGTGAAGCATTTGGTGAAGCACTGAAGATAGCAAAAAAGAAAAATAACATCATGTAGCTGAATTTAATTTCAGGACTTTGTGTACTAGTTTCTGGACTACATTCATCCATGACTTATACTATATAAGCATCTACCTCATGGATTATCACTTTCAAAACCAAAAAGCAGAAGAATTAAATCTTCAAAAAAGAAGACTAATCTTTAAATGTGTGTCTCCCCCTTGCACGCCCAAGCGCCTCAAAGGCTTCCTACAGGAGGAGAAATTGTACACATTTGTCGGTTTCAGCATTGGAGGCGACAAGCGGATGCTGAACAAGTCTGGTCTGGAGATCAACCCCAACAACTTCGTTGACATGCAGCGCAAGTGGAAAGATCCAAGGACCAGCAAATACTATGACTCCTTGGCCGATGTTGCAGGCGGCATAATCCACCCATTCTATAGTGGCATGAAGAAGAAGATGGACAAGGGAGAACACCAACTGTGGGGGACCAGCCCGTTGCCAGACAACCTCATCACGTACGTAGGAATAGATGCGTACGCCATGTACAAGTCATGGAAGACAATCGATAACATCGTGACAGGTTGGGATATTTCAAAAGAGCAGGAGGCTGACCCCTACTACCACTGCAACTTTGCGGGATGAAGATGCATGAAAGTCTGCATTCGTGTTGCTCGCACTTCTGCCTGTCCTTAATATTGTTGTTTCAGATTTGCAGTTTGCTTTCGTTATGTTGAACCAGCTACCTTATGTTATGTCTGTCAGGGTTTGAACAAGTTTGCCTATGTCTATCATGTACATCGTTTGCTTATGTCAGTCAACAAGTTTGCTAGCTTCCTATTTTTGTTGATCCACCATTTGAAGTTGAAGTAGGTTGAAGTTGAAACTAGTCATGTAGAAACAAAAATCATACATGGATATTTTCACAAAAAAAAACAGTGGCATACTAACTTAGGACAACAGCAAAATGGTAGAATTGGACGCTCAGTATAGCTTAGACATTTACGGTAGTACTATCACACTAAGAAATCAGTTTTTAGTTTCAGAAGAACACTAAAAAGACTATGTTTCAGCCGAGGACTACTAACAGCATCATGCTAATAGTAGTTAGAAATTTACTGAGTACTGCAATAGGAAAAGCAAAGAACAATCAGTACATATTTCCAAGCCACTAGCATGCTAGGACTGAGAGTTCTGGTACACTTGAACAAACGATACATTCATTCTACAAAATATAAAAAGGAACTGGAAGCTTCAGTTCACATTCCATAAAACATTGACACACTCAAGAATAACACTAATAGTACAACTGAAATGTCAGTACAACTTAGTCTGTAAGGCAGGTACTATGATCATACAAAACATTGCCTTGAGAAGAACCACAGCCTAGAAAATAGGTCCCCCCCTGAGACATATTTAAATGTAGCTAATTTAAACCAGTATTTAAATTTTACTATGAATTCAACTACTACAATTCAAGAAGTTCAAACTAAAATTTGGCTCTCAAATCTTGCTAAATTTCTTATACTTGAATAAAATCTGGCTAGAGATGACGTAGCAACTTGGTTGTAAATAATTTCAATCACAAAAAAACTTTAGTTCTAATACATTATATGAAATCAGTTCTACATAACAAGGAAGCGTCACTCCACTGACGCTAGATCCACAAGTGCTATCATGACACCAAATATTAAAAGCCTTACGCTGAACGACATTACAATTTAGTACTAACATAGCTATACTATAAGTACAAGAAAAGAGGGTACCGAACTATAAAGGTCCAAACTAGGTTGGGATAGATGAAAACCAAATAAATCTCACTTTTCCAGCAACAACTCGTAATGAAGTTGGGAAAAGGTGTTTTTAGTTCAACTAGTTTACATTGTTAAACATTGTGCCACACTTAAACACAACACAAAATATACCAGTAATTACATAGTACTTGACTAGACATCCAAACACTACAATCAAAGCCTACAATGCTTTCAAGAGATATATCACACAACTATCCATTTCACTACGCAAATGATGACCATTTCTTCTATGCAACAAGAGCCGAAGGATGAAACTCCTTGGGAAGCTCAGTCATCAAAAGCTAGTTATTCCGGTTGAACACAACTCTATAAAGATCCTCAGCATTCCAATCAACAATACGAGGCTGCAAAACATTAAAACAAATTATTAAAAATCATGACACATTAAAAAAGAAGAATACACAATAAGCCAAACACAGAAAAGTGAAAAGCTCAACTAGAACCCACATCATTATCTCGAATGTTCGCAGCGATCTTTTCACCATCATAGCATTCCGCATACTTCAGAGTATAATGGCCACATCCATTCGCCCCTTGAAGTGGAACCTTCACAAACATTGGTTTCTTTGCAAAAAGCTCCCATTTGGGCTGCTTGCTCACATTGTACTGAGCATCACCATAAAAAGCCTTCATTACTTGGACTATCCTGGAGATCTGTAAAAAAAAAGAAAAGAAACCACACATTTTCAGGTCTCAGAAAAGCAGAAACAAAGACGCGGAAAAATTAATCCAGTACAGATAATAAATGTCACTCACAATCTTCTCGCAGTCTTTATGATAGGTGTTCTTTGAAGGACGATGGTTCTTCAGATAAGGTAAAGAGTCAAGGATGTCGACGCTACTTCGGTACCTATTCATGACATATAAGGAAAAGTGGTTTACTTTCTTATCCTTTCCTAAAACCATAGGCTTGAATAGAGGCATCATGACCTAAAAACAAATGACCCAAAAAGAGATGTTAAATATTCAAAATAAAAAACAGCATGACAAACAAACAATTAAAACCAAAAATCAGCTAGTAGAACTCACAAGGTCGGCAGTGAGCAAGTCTTCCTTTTCTTTGACATAGCTCTTGAAATCTCTCGCTGCACTCTCAACATTAAACGGTTTATTTACAGCACCGTAAAACGTACAGTCAAGCACAACCTGCAAAAAGCCCAGAAAAGAAATAGACAGGTCGAAAGGATCAACAAGCAAAGTATTATTAAAACTCGTAAAACAATAGGCAGTCTTGTTTGAGAGAAACAAACGATCTGATTGATTACCGTGATGAAATATTGACTCAGCAATACCCTTTTCCCAGACGCAAAATCAACATTTCTATCGGGATATTTCTTCCAATCATCAATAAGGAAGTCCATTACATCACCCTCCATCATTTGCCCAGGTGCAAAAACTTCACAGATGCGTTTCCCAGTGAAGCTAGTTACGCTGTCATCGGGCTGAGGTATCATTGAGAATGTATTGCTGCAGCACGGACAAGAACAAAAAGCAGGGGAAGCAAGATAAGGCATTCATAGCAGTTCAAGTTGTATAAAAAGTAATAGTTCAGGTCATATGTATCTAGCAGTTACAAACAACAGAGGAAAAGAAGAGGAAACGTAATGAGAGATACTCACTCGGCATACTTCTCACATGCTTCATCGCTAGGCAACATATTATACAACTTGCGAGCCTTGTCCAGGTGAGGGAATCTATGAGGGTGAAGCTGCTGCACAGGGGAGCAAAACTTTATAGGAGCTCTTGGTGCACGCTTCGTGCTTGTAACATTGCCAGAATCCAAAGCAAGATCCTTCCTAGAACCACCAGCTCTATGGGCCACTATTCCAGCAAGTGGGGATAAACCCTGGTAGTAGCAGCGCTCCTGGTGACTCTTCCCATGCCAGCAATCTTGTCAAACGCATCATCATCGCTGTCTATCAATTCCACAATGGATTCTTGGGTGTAGAGGGGCTCTCTACACAAGCAGTCGTAGAACCTTTCAAAGCTCCCAACCGCCCCTTAATAACACCAGACCTTGTCTTTTCTGGAGAACGCCACTGGCTAAGATCAATAGATAGGCGCTCGAGCTCCGAGAACTGGCTGCCAAAGATCCTATAGTCATGCTCATTAAGATCCAGCCACTCACCTGCAAAACTAAAAAAAGAAAAGACCGCATCAAGGGCAAAGCTCAAATACGTAATTCATGATAGTACGAATCAAAGAAGTACAAGATGCAAAAAATTACAAAAGGTCGTGCATTACGTACCGGGTTCGATGCCAAACAAACCACGCAAGTCAACATCAAACACATCGCTAGTTGCACAGGTATACAGAAAAGTCTTCGTAATGTCAAGAATGTCTTCGTGGCTGTAATCTAACATTTCAATGACACCATCCTCCCAGCAATGATAGGTCTTGCAGCTTTGTATCATAAAGAATCCACAATCATGCATGTTAACAAAAGAAAAAAACAAATGGGTGCATCACAAATCTGAAAACACAGTAACACAACCCTCCCAGCAACAAAAAAACTAACAAAAACTCATTAAAAACGGATACTCACGTGTTTTTCTACTGCAGCACCCGCACAAACTCGCAAGAGAAACCATCAATATGCGTCAGCGAGGACGGTTTCGCCCTATCTACGCTAGACTCCCTCCAAATCTTCTTTATGTTATCTGTCATAGTCCTTTAGAATCTAACTGCATCACTCCAGGTTTCATCGCGCGGTGAATCAAGACACTCAAAACAACAGAACCTCAAATTCAGAAGAATCAAGCACCAATGCCCAGATACTTCGCTAGGCTTCATGGTAGCCGCAATGGACGGCAGATCAAAAGTAGGGAAGAGAAGTTGACAAAAAAATCACAGAGGAAAAATGAATTTAACAAATCATAATGAAACAAAAAATTCAGCCTCCAAACAATAAAATAAAAGAAGAAAATTGAAATTCAGAAGTACAAACAAAAAATAAGATAATCATAAGTTCTAATTGAGTAAGGAAAACACTACAAAAAATATATGCTACTCTAGTTAAAATTGCAACAAACATATCAGTTCAATTTCCTTGCGACAATAAGTTCAGCTTCAAAAAAAGGAGCACACATCATTCATAAGTGCAGGGCTAAAAGCAGGCTGCTCAAGTTCATTCCACCACCTCCCAAACTTGGAAGAAAACAGGACAATTCTAGTTCATGAGTACAAAAAGTACAAGTTCACCTACTTGGTCAAAACCATCAGCGCACGATCTCGTGAACCAATTTAGCACATTGGAATAAATACTTCCATCACGGATCTTGGTCTATTGTACAAAAAGAACAACAACAATTAGAAAATTGGCAAAACAAGTTATCATCCTATCTACAAAAGCAAAATACTGACCGTCACCCATCTGGGAACTATCAACTTGTCAGTGTCTCGGTACTTCTGACATAGAGAATTTAAAACAACGTTAGCATTGTCTGAGTTAAGCATGCCAGTGGGGACAAACGCTTTAGCAATAGAACCAACACTGGCATCACATTCTTTATTTTGAAACATCGGCTTGTGACTAGAAAAACACAAAAGATTACATGAATTAAAAATACTGCAACAACAACCATTCTCATATGAGAGAAAGAAAAAGAGACAAAAATGGTACGGGAAAAATCCCAAACTAACCATTTCATATGGTTCGTGTGCAACCTCGTAACAGCGAAGAAAAACATATCAACCTTAACAACATTTCCACTTTTTGTTTGCGGAAAAAGAAGAAAAATAATAAGCACAAGCACTACAAGTGAACATGTCCAAAATGCCAAAATTGAGAAGTACGCCTCATTTACAAGTCCTTGCATGCACTATCATTGTTTGATGATGACGGTAGTTCCTGTGATGAGACCAATATGCCTCCAGTTTCAGGGTTTGATGATGGCACATCTTGAGAGGATACCAATATCGCTGCGCTTCCATGGTCTGTGGAAAGAAAATCCTGGGACGAAACGAGCGCCTCCTGCGTCAAGGGTCTAGAAGAAATCGACAGAAGTAAATCGTCATCCTCGGATGGCACCTCCTCCACGCTGCAAACATCTTGCAATGCATCACCGTAATCAAGCCCTCCAGGCGGGAAATTTTCCGGCGGCAAATCTTCAAAATCAGAAAGATTTTCATTCCCAACATTCCCAGATGGTTTGGCATCAAGTATGCTAGCAGCACCAACATCCTCATCGGCAACTTTGGCACCAACATCGCGCCCACTACTCAATGGAACACCATGAGCATCATCTCCACCACTAACGACAGCCTCACGCTCAACATCAGTCATCTGAAGAAATAAAAATTCAGAAAAAGTGAATAATATGAGCAAAACTAACAATCAAAAATAAGCTAGCGAGAGGTGCACAAAAAACAAAACCTTAGAAGCATTCACAGAAACATCATCGATCTTGCTGTTGCTAACATTCAAAGCAACATCACCAATGGGCGAACAAGGCTCACCGCCAACAACAGGACCCTGATTTCATATGTAATGAACCAAAAAAAACAATGCTATTATTAGCAACAATAAAACACAAGGAATTAAACCACAGTAACAAAAAAAGGTAGGTATCCCTGCAAAACCCTTAACGGTGTGGAATAGAAAAATGAACAAGCAAGGCACATTGCTGCGCATGAAAATTCATGAAATATGAATAAACACATTAAAAACAAAAATAACCTTGCACTTATCAATAGATGGATCATTAACTCCACGGTCAATAGCAGCGTCAATATTATGACTGGTCTCCTGCATCAAAACGAAAAATTAATAAACATAAACGATCATGAAGTTCAACTACAATACTGACAACAGAACAACATAGTAAAAACATACAAACACCGAGGACTGACTCACATCAACATCAGGGTGCTCCAAGCCAACATCGTTCGTATGGTGATCAGAAACATTAACCTTAGTACCATCATCCGCCCTGCTGTCGGTGGCATCACCGTCATCCTGCTCAATCTGCATGGAAGAAAAATTAATAAACATATGAAGATCAGGAAGTTCAACTACAATACTGACAGCAGAACAACATAGTAAAAACATACAAACACCGAGGACTGACTCACATCAACAACAGGGTGCTCCAAGCCAACATCGTTCGTTTTGTGATCAGGAACATTAGCCTCAGTACCATCACCAGCCCTGCTGTTGGTGGCAGCAGCCTCATCCTGCTCAATCTGCCTGATAACAACTTTTGCACTTTCTTCATATGGCTTGCAGCAAGAGTCTTTCATAGTTTTGAAACGCTCCGTGTTGTTCAACAGACGAACCGAGCTCTGAACTAGATCAGCAGCACCGTCACTCATATCACCAATAAGAACTCTCTCCATCTCAATATAGTCCACTGCTCAACTGTTGTTGGACCTTTTGCAGCTCAGAACACACATTACTTAAAATATGCTCAACGTGCTCCAATGCAGAAACAGCAACATCAATACCAAAACCCTACCTTTGTGAAGTACTAGCATTACTAGGGCCAGGGGAACATAACCAGCACCCTCAACACCACGGCCACCTCTCAACTCATCATGCAGAGATGAAGACTTGGGAACCTGAGACAATGACATCTCCAGGACTGGCCGTTTATACACTCGGAAAAAGACAACCTCCTCTTGAGTTTTCCACTACAAACAAGGGAAAAAATAGTTAATTAATCAATGCAACACACATGGAAAAATAAAACATGATATTAACAGATTTAAATCAACAGCACTATCAATCCTTAACTGTCAGTTCCAATTTCTTAGTATTTACCAACATGACACTTGAACAAAGATATTCAGTTCAACCACACATGAAAAAACAGTACTAAACATCGTACCTAAACAGGTAACTCTGCGGGACACATGTTCACTCCAGCAAAAATAGGTATACCTAAAATAAAAAAAGGTCTCCAAGACACGAAACAAATAAAACTCACCGGAAGCTTCCCAAACACCCAAGTCTTTGGATCTGCATTGCCTTTTTTATCAAATCTGCATCAACCAGATCACAAAGCTTGACAGGATCTATGAAACATATGCGGGGGACTCGCATGTCAGGCTCCGCAGTCTTGCCACGGATAAGGCAGTCAAGGTACATTTGTACATGCCCTATAGCACAGCCTGTGATTGCCTTCCCAAGGGTAACACCATCTTGGTAACTGACAACAGCACTTCTAAGCTCATCAACCATCAGCTGACAATAATTGATATTAGCCATGTCCTCAAAGACGAGACCCTCAAGCATTGCTGCCTCTCTAGAAACACGCGGGGCGGCACCAGGCAACACAACCTTCATAAACACAATAATGAAGAACATTGTCAGAGCAAGGTCATCTTTGTTAGGATCCTTGACGAGCACCTTGAGCTTATTCCTCAAATACTTTGTCTTGATATCTATGTTCTTGCTAATGTCAAGCTCCGATCTTAACTTCATCAGAGCGTCGTCATATCCATCCTATGACGGCCTTGGCGGAGAACGACCACCACGAGGGAACCCAAATAATTGTTGTATACCATCGCTAGTGATGCGAAGCTTCTTATTAGCCTCACCCATGTCAAGAGTCATCATATCAGGATCTATCCTTAGGTATAAAACTCCCATCAGAGGGTGGGAAATGTTAGACTTCACCCTCTAATTAAAGATAGAACCAAAACTAGCTACATGAACCCTAGCCACATGCCGACTCTCAAGCAATTTAGCACAAGCTTCAACCTCTCCCAACAAACATCGCACAATCAAGTTCAATTTCCGATGGTCACCTTCATCCAAGGCAACTTATACGGCATTCCGTCCCACCGGCTTGACCGGATTCATAACGCTAACAGGCTGTAAATGAAAAAAAAGAAGCCACACCTTAAATAAATGAATATAGAAAACAAAACAAGCATATTAAGGCAAGTAGAAAAAATTAAAGATTGCACAAGTTCAACTATTGAAACAACGTCAGTACCACCCTCGATTGATGCAAACAATGACCAGCCTCGCCTGGCCAGCATACCAGCCCAGACACAATTAAATAATTGCAAGTACAACTACTCAGTCACATACAGTACAAAATACGTACCACTACAAATTCATCTTCAGAATCAACTTTGATATCATCTTCTTCAGATATGACATCTTCAGCTTCGACACAAGCACGCTTATTCACACCTTTGTTCACCTTCGTAGGATGAACTTTACGCTTATTATTTTATTTCAACAAAGAACGCTCTCGAAGAGGAGGAGAAGAAGGCTTCTTATTTGTCAAAACCCGTGGACTACGACGAACAGGGGAGCAACCAAGTTTGCTTGGACTATGACACCCCGAGTCCGATGCGCCGGGTGTCCTCCAGTTATTCGCTGTTGTTGCCTTTTCTTTTGCTAGCGTTTCGCATCTTGTCATGTCATCATGTGCATTGCATCATCATGTTTTCGAAACTTGCATTAGTCTGGGTTTCCCCAGTTCCGTCCATTGTCCGTTCTGAGCCCAGACACACTTGCATGCGCCCGCGGCATGTCCGAAATAGTATTTTATAAGTGGCCGGAAAATGTTCTCGGAATGGGATGAGAGTTGACGTGTGGTCTTATTATAGTGTAGATAGACCGCCTGTCAAGTTTCATCACATTCGGAGATCGTATGATACCCCAACGGATAACTATAGCGGCAGTATAGCCGGTCTAACGTCGGACGTTTTCAGTCTCCGGAAACCGTGCCAGGCTGCATCTCTCCCCTCTTCTCTCAGACCAACCCGCTCTTCACAATCCGCCAGAACCAACCTAACCTCTCTCGTCAGCCCGCGGTCCTCCTCGCGCGCGCGTCCGAAAAGTTGTCCCGGACCCGACCCAAACAGTCGTCACCATTGTGTCTTGATCATCCCCAAACGTCTACAAAACGTCTCCGTTTTGTTAATTGGACTTCCTAACATATTTTTTTTCGCGATCGCCTGATTCCGATCGAAGGGACCAAATGCCCCTATCCAAAATCCACTTACTATATATAGACCCCTAACCTAATCTGGACAAAACCCTAAAATCTAGGGGAGCTGTCCCATCCTCCAAATCCTTCCGCCGCCACGCACCTAGTTTTCTTCCTCGGGATCCTCTCACTCCTTCCCGAGCCAACCCAGCGCCGCCACCTACCTCCATCGATCCCCTCGCAACGCCTCCTCCCCTCGATCCACCCGGCCAATCGGAGGAGCTCCTCTTCTCCCGCTCCTCCCGCAGCCAGCTCCTGTCCCGAGCGCCTCCTCCTCACCTCGTTCCCCCCTCGTGCTGCCCGGCCACCGGAGCCCCCTCCCCCGACGAGCGCCAACAGCAGATGAGTGCCCCGAGAGTCCTGCTCCCTTTCCCTCTTGCTTCTGTTTCTCTCTCTCTCTCTCACTGATCTCCTTCTCTGAATTCTTCACAGCGCCTCCAGGGACAGCCTCCTTGGTTGACTTCGTGCGCCGCCCCGTTTGACCTCCAGCTTCAGTCCCTCATCGCCCGACGCCATGGATGATCGTCTCGCAGAGCTCCGTCAAGCCCGCCGCCCACTGCCGTCTTCCCGGCGAACCACGCCGACCCGCCGCTTCCCGTGCCTGCCGGCGCCCTGCCTGCTCCTCTGCTGCTGTCGTGTTGTGCTCTGTTGGAGATGGCGAGCCATGCCGATCTGCCGCGGACTGCGCTCAGAACGGAGCTCCACCGCCACCGAGCCTCAGATCCGGCCGGTTCCTGCGCGCCCTCGCCCGCGCAAGACCCTCGCCGCGCCCCTCCGTCGTCTCTTCCTCGCTGCCGCACTCCTGTTCCAACGCCTGCTTCTCTGTTTCCGTTCGAGCAGCGACGAGCAGGAGCGCCCGCGTTGACCGCGTCGCCAGCGTACTGGGCCACCGCTCGCCTTCACCCCACTACTAGGAAAAGTCCTACTAATGGCGCACCGGTTTTGCCTACTAATGTCGCATCACCTGTGCGCCATTAGTAGCACGCCACTAGTAATTTTTACTAATGGCGCACCACTGGTGCGCCATTAGTATCTGGTATACTAATGGCGCACCATCCAGTGCGCCATTAGTATATAACACCATGCGCCATTAGTGTGCCTCCCAGGGGCCATATTTAACCATGTGCTTTGGCACACTAATGGCATACTGCGGTAGATGCGCCATTAGTATACTTGGCATACTAATGGCGCACTCTGTCTTGATGCACCATTAGTATCCTTTGGCATACTAATGTCGCACTCTGTATTGATGCGCCATTAGTATCCTTTGGCATACTAATGGCGCACCTTGTGGTGATGCGCCATTAGTATGAATATTTGTTTTTTTTTACTTTTCTGATTTTTGCACAGGTTACAAAATATATTATTTGACAGAATATAGACAGTATCACACAGCAACAGCAGATTCATCGAATACAATAGAAGATTAGTCTCCGAATACAATTCATCATATTAGTCTCCGAATTCAAAAGACCGAACAAAGATAAAACATTACAAGTCTCGAGACCGCGAGTATCGAGTTTGTCTTCACATTACAAGTCGATATCAATCATCTAAACTACCATCACATAGAAGAGAGTTGCGGTCATCACCATGAGCATCATCGTGATCAAACTGTTCTTCATCTGGTTCCTCCAACGCTCCCTCCTCTCTCCCGCTAGATAGCGGGCGTATCTAGATTCGGCCTCCGCCCTAGTGGTGTACCCTTTGTAACTATTACCGCTGAAATGGTGAACCTGTCTTCGACACTCCTCCCAGTCTTTGTAGACTCTGGGAACCTTACCCTTGTACACGACATACGACGGCATCTCTATGCTCAAGCCAAACAACAGACAATACATACATAAGCAATATATAAGTATGCAACAAAAGGATTGGAAGAGAAAAGCAAGACATTAATAGCACGATTCATGGTCCTACTAATAAATAGGATCGATTACATCTAAGTTGAACGACTGTCCAAACCAAAGAGACATACAATTCATTAAAGTTTAATTACAACATGAGCCAATCAATGTTTCAGAACTACACATCACTACTTTTGACTCGACTCATGGACAGGAGCGTGGATGAAGCCGCCGTCTATCGTGATGGTCATGAAATCGCGGGCATTGTCAGCCTGCATTTGTAGCATTCCGTCTATCTCAATGTTGGACGGTTGATATCTCAGGAAGAACTGCCCCGAGGTATGAAGGACATCTTGAGGATGATGTTCGCAAACTCCGACTGGATGCGAAAGAATTCTTGTCTGATGTCCGCGTCCTGGATTGCTGACAAGCTCGCGGCCCAATCTTTGAGATTATTTGGTAGCAGAAGGTGACGATGGTCCCTTACGATAGCCCGCATGTGATGCAGGGCATAGTAGGCATCCTTCTGACCGCCAGGCGGCTGCTTGACGCAGCAGAACGTCGTATTGTGGGCGAACACGTGCTTGCCGTACTTACGAACCGCCCTGATGAAGGTGCCTCCAGATTTGGTGTAGCCAGGGAGAACATCATCAAGAACTTTCTTGATATTTGTGTAGTCTATCTTGGAGTTACAGTTCGGGTCGAAATAAGTGGCCATGGAATATTTCGGGCTTAAGAGGATGAGTGTGCAATGTGTGTCACTACATAGAACACAGAATGTTAGAAAAAAAAGAACGATTGAAATCTAAGAAATCATATGTTACGGGGCGGTTAAGGGATGACTTACTCGGGAAAGTAAGGCACAAGGAAGTTATCCTTATCTGGGTTTGCCAGAATGACGTCTTCGAGGTGTGAACTCGCGACTTGGCGGTCCCCAGCGCTGCTCAAGAGCTTGGCACGCATGTAGAAGGGGTCGACGATCACGATGTCCAGGGTCTTGTCTCTAATGATCCGCATCTCCATACTCAGCGAAAATAGCCGAACGAAGGTGTAGTGCAGCGGATGAAGGTTGAACATAGCAAAGATGTCATCAAACCGCAGGACGATCGTACCCCCGATGGCGCCATCCACAAAGCCCTTACCCTCTGGCACCTTGGCCACGAAAACCGGGTATGCCACATCATTCTATCTGAGACGCCGCTTCTCCAAAGAAAGAACACTGTCGTGCAGACTCCGCATAGCACCGGTTGCAGCACTGAGCATATTTGTCGGTAGCATCACCCTACCCGCCACATGCACCCTCCTCGAGATATCCTTAGGTGAAGGTGGCCCGTCCTGAGCACGGATCGTACTCGGTGTCGGCTGGCTCGCACCGGCGGCCTTTTTAGTCGGCCGTTTCTGGCCCTTCTTCTTGATCTGCTGTAATGGGACCGAGTTCTGCTCACATACCGCCTTCTTGAGCGTGTTGGGGCTGATAATATTTGGCACCTCCACTATCTGAGGCTCGGTGAAGGCGGCAGCTGGAGGCGTCTCCTGAGAACTAAATGCCAGACGACGCCTGTTGCAATTGGGTTTCTCCGTCGTACCAGCTAGATCGCGGTCGTCTTGTTTGGGTTCTTGAGAAGGAGGCCCGCAGAACTCGTCACCGTACCCATGTTCGGCAAAGTACTTATCGACGTTGGTAAATGTACCATCGTCGTTGTCGTCGTCGTCCGGATCCTGTGCCATATGCATGTCCGGATCCTGTGCCATAGGGATGTCCGGCATGTCCGGTAGCGTTGCGGCGTTCCTGCCATGGCATGGCGCCGGCACGACTGGCGGTCTTGTCTGTGGGGTGGTGTCCCCCGCCCCCAAATGGATCTGGCTCTTCGGCCAAAGCAGGGGCCAGCTTACGCAGGCGCTGAGGGTCATCTCATCTTCTTCGTCGGCCCCAGCGGGTCGAATCAGAGGTAACAGCTCGTCGCAGCCTGGCAGCACCCGAACCACTTCAACCCTATACATTGTGGGTGGCATCGGATTACCGTGGAACATGGGGTTGCCCGGTTGAACGATTCTGCCCTTGGCGACATCGACCAACTCGCCGCCCACGAAGTGCAGGAGAGTGCAAGGAACGTTGGCGGCGCCCTGCGAAAACATGTAGGGCGTCAGGGATGCCCAGTCAAAGGCAAGGAGATGAAGTCCTCGGCCGAGAGGCTTAGTTACCGTGATGCCGTCGAGCTCGGCTAATGTCGAGTCACCGCCAACGGCGGGCGTGCAACTGACGGAGGGGCCGCTTGCTGGCAAGGTGCCGGCCGGCGTACACCCGGGTGCATTAAGCTCCAATGCCGGTGTCGGAGACACCAATACCGCCGCCGCCGGAAACACCAATGGCGCCGCCGCCGTAGACACCAATACCGCCGCCGCCAGAGACACCAATGGCGCCGCTTGCGCGTTGTGTGAGTTGCTGGCCGTGAAGCTGGGAATCGGGGGCGGCCCCTGTTGGCCACCCGCAATCCACGTCGTTATCCCATGAATCAAGGTAGGCATAATGCAGGTAAGCGTCGATCCCAGTTGTTGTTGCACTTGCTCTTGGACCATCTCCGGAATCCGCGCCACTTGTGCCTTGAGTGCTTCAACCTCGCGCGACTGGCTTTCCAAGCTGGTCTTTTTCTCCTTTCGCCCACCAGCGCCATAGTATGACGACCATTTTGTGGACAAGCCTTTGCCGGCCACACGACCAGCTGACGTCGGCTTATTGAGCTTATCCCTGTTTTTCATTATGTTCAATGCCCTATTCAAAGGGGTGTCGAAAGGGGAGCTCTGAGATGACCCCGCGCTACTGCTTTCTTTGTCCTGCGGAAGGAACGTGAACCATTTAGAAATATTGGGGATTAATTAGAATGCAACCATATGGAGCTAATTACGC
Source organism: Triticum urartu (assembly GCF_056163025.1). Lineage (NCBI taxonomy): Eukaryota > Viridiplantae > Streptophyta > Magnoliopsida > Poales > Poaceae > Triticum > Triticum urartu. The sequence continues at coordinate 346,672,104 of NC_141876.1, read as the reverse complement.
GGGGGTGTATTCCTTACCAGAACGAGCTCAAGCTCCTTGGTCTTCGGATCCGTGGTAAGCTCCTTTGTTACCGGGTCCTCCTTGTACCGGGCCCTGAGAAAGTTCCTGGTCTGCTTGTCACTGTATTTCTCGAAGCGGGGCGGTAGGCCTTGCTCGGCACGCTCCGCGTCCTCCTTGTCCCATACAGGCTCCGCCACTCTGTAACCGCCGGGACCGAGTTGGTGGACCCCTATGTTCAACTGCCGCATTTCTTTCCCCCACTGACTTGATTCAGAGGTTGCGGGGCTCTCGCACTTGATCTTGAACTCCTTGTAGTCATCTTCGCTCATCAAAGGATATTTCGCCTTGATCTTCTCATAACTATCACCTTTGTCAATCATTGCCTTCACCGTGCTTTTCCAAGTAGACAGGGTCATGCTCATCGTCGTGAGGGCGGCACCGTTCACTTTATTACCCGAGAGGCATGTGTTTGCGAACTCAGCGGGGAACTTGTATCGTTCGTGCAGCTTCGTGAAGAGGAGGCTGCGCAAATTCCCTCGGTCCTTATGCCTTAGGTTCTCGGTGTTGATCGAGGCGGTGCTCCGGAGAATACACCCGAGCTGAATCGAGTACCCCTTGACTACATGTTTGGGCGCCGTCGGATGCCCGTCGGAGTTCACTTCAATAAATTCCTCCCTGACGGTGCTGAGAACGTTCGGGCGCCGGTCCTTCCGTTGCCTCTTCGGTTGGCTGCCATCTGTGCGTGCGCCACCATCATCAGTGGTGGCATCCGTGGCGCCATCATCAGTGGTGTCATCCCCGACACCACTAGGGGTTGTGTAGTCAGGATCGGTGTCTTCTGCGGCGTCCTCATAGCGGTGAGGTTCTTCCTCCAACTCCTGGGACAGGTCCCAGAATTGCTTGCCGCCCGAACCACCGGCATCATTGTTGTGGGCCATGTTTCGCCCTAAATAGGAAAAAGTTTGGTCAAAAAGTTGGTTATTGTCAAGGAACAAGATCATGGTCTCATCATTTAGGGTTTGTCGACACCGAGGCATCCTAAAAGCTAAGCTTTTATCATTTAGGGTTTGTCGACGCCGAGGCACCCTAAAAGCCTAAGCATACATCATTTAGGTTCTCATCAACACCGAGGCACCCTAAAAGCCAAGGTTTCATCATTTAGGGTTTGTCGACGCCGAGCCACCCTAAATGCTAAGTTTTCATCATTTAGGGTTTATCGATGCCGAGCCACCCTAGGTTGGGCCTAATCACTTGGCACTAATCAGTTGGCTCTATTGCCACCTATGTTGGGTTTATCATCTAGGGTTTATCAATGCTGAGGAGAATTTCTAAGTTTGGCCTAATCACTTGGCTCTATTGCCACCTATGGTTTAATGCAGCAAGAATAAAGGGGCAGTTGATCCTACTTAATTGAGTACTAAGATACCCCGGCCCATGCATTAGTAGAAAGTACCTCATATGTCCGATTTTTAGCAAAGTCATGCTAAAATTCACGGAAAATTTCAGCATGACCTTTGCTGAAAATAGGACATATGGAGTACCCGAATTTGCCGGAACAGAATTTAATCGACATTCCGGCAAACTCAAGGGCCTCTCAGGGTACCTGCAAAATCATCACGACACGAAGGGCCTCTCAAGGGCCTCAAGCAGCAGCGGCGTCTCCCAGGACCCCATTTTTTTTGCTAAATTTCTTTGAGCAACAATTAGAGCAGAAAATCCAGCATATTTCTATACAATTTTTTTGTACACATAAGATAGAAATGTAGTGCTAAAAGTTTAATGCTTACAAAAGACTTGCTGAAATAGTGAAAAATATGGAGTCACAAAGCTGGCTAAGAAACTCCCAAAGTCCACTAGCAAATCCAAGATCTAATCCTGTTACACACATCATAACAATTTAAGATAATTAGGATAAGGATAGTAGGAAATGAAAAAGAAAGAGCTCAAAAAACAATCACAAATGAAAAATAATAAAAACCTAGTCCTAGAAGAAAATAAATCCTAAAAGAAAAGAAATCCTAAAATCTGGAGCAAGTCCTAGCAGTAGTAGTCCAACTAGATGGCTACCGCTACTACTCCTATCTCTGTTTAGCATCATCCACATGATAGTCCATTGGAATTTTGTTTGACACAGCTGAACAACAAAGAAGGTGCCGTAGAAGCAGCTGCTACTGCTAGCTCCACTACATACATACTAGCCACTCTAAAACTTGTTTAAATCATTCACCCAACTCTAATCAATTCACCCAACTCTAATCAATTCAACTACGAGTTGCTGATTCGACAACCAACAAACTGATGACAAATTTATCTGCCATGACCACATCCAGGAACAGTTCTATTATAACACAATATTTCAGGGAAACACACAAAAGAAAACAATTCTTGTAATACATTGTTAACAGGGCATGGATTTTACTCCTACAGCAAGAACAACAACCCTGGGAGAAACACATGCTCAAAAATCAAAAGCTTCTGCAATAAATAAATAAAGACAATTCCCAAAACTTGCTAGTAAAATAGTACTATGTGTACTAGAGGAGTCTTGTCAGGCACACAGATGCATATTCAGAAACCAAAACAATGATAAGTATAGGCAAGTGTAACTGGTCACTGAAGTAGCTCATGTCATTGCTTCTATCTGTCATGGACTGGTTTTCTGTAACCGATACAATTCAGTTGAGTTTGAAGGTTGACTAATTGCGCCCTTGTAAGTGCCTAGCAAACATACTACAGGAATGGCATAAAGAAAGGAACATGCCAATGCACTCTAGGTTTTGCAGCAAGTTGTACTTAAAATATTCACCTTAGACAATCCATGACTATGTATTGCGTTAGATAATGCAAACAAGAACAGAAGGCAACTATGCTTATATAGAAATGTTGGCAAATGCAAACTCCCAAGTCTAACTAGGAAGCATCAGACGCCGATGCATAACACTGCTCACTCATTTACACACACTACCGCCCCAAAATTCAAAACATAACCTAGTACTTGGCGCCTCGGCTCAATCAGGCATGGGGTGAAGCAAGGCGAAGAGGAGAGGGGAGGGGCACCTGCGCAGGGGCCGTGCAGTGACGGACGGCGGCCAGGTTGCACGGGCGACGGACGGTGGAGGCAAAGCCGCTCGGTGAAACAGAAGGCGGTGGCGACGGCGAGATGGGGTCGGTCGGAGGAAGAAGACGTGCTCCGGCAGGGGTGGGGGCGCGGGGGCGGCGGGGGTGTGGAGTCCGGCGAGGGTGGGGGTGGCGGGGGTGGGGGCGTGGGGGCGCGGGGGCGGCGGGGGTGGAGTCCAGTGAGGGTCGGGGCGGCGGCGTCGTGGGTCGGGGCAGCGTGCGGGTGGATCTGGTGGCGAGGGAGAGAGGGTCAAAGGGGATCTGGCGAGGGAGAGGGAGATAGCTAGGGGGAAGCTTACTAATGGCGCACCACACCTTGGTGCGCCATTAGAAATCTTTTTTTAGATAGCAATGGCGCACCCCGCAGCGGTGCGCCATTAGAAATCTTTTTTTAGATAGCAATGGCGCACCCCGCAGCGGTGCACCATTAGAAATCTTTTTTTAGATAGCAATGGCGCACCCCGCAGCAGTGCGCCATTAGAATTTTTTTTATTACAGTTCGAGCACAGGTTATATTGCACCTAACCCAATCCACATCAGAACCTGCCCACTAGCCTGAATGGTCAGCACGCAGCACACACACCAGGAGGTCTTGGGTTCGATTCCCAGTCTCCGCAATATTTTTTTTGCATTTTAAATGCTGTTTGATATTTATTTGTGTTTAAATATGTTCAAACTTGTTTAAATCATAATAGTAATATTTTTTATAAAAACAGTAATAATTTTTTTAAAAATATATTCAAATTTGTTACTTGAAAATATCATCGGCGGTGGCGGTGGAGCGGGGGAGGGTGCGGGGGGTGCCTGTTGGCGGCGGTGGAGCGGGGGAGGGTGCGGGGGGCCAGGTGCTCGTCGGCGGCGGTGGAGGGGGATCAAGATCGAGTGTCCTCATGAATTCAAAAAGTGCCCGTGAAATTTAAAAATATTCATGATATCAGAAAGTGCCCATGAAATACAATCGAGAAATGAAGACTACGATTTAAATACAATCGATCTTAGCTAGCTAGCTGTTCACAATCTTCTTGCCCTTCTTTTTCGCAAATGGAGTTCTTCTGTGGAACGGACGTCCTTTAGGTAGGGTGGTCCTACTTCTTCTTGTGGTGTGTGCTGCTACTTCATCGTCGTCGTCATGTTCGATCTTCGGGTCGCCGTACTTGTCGAAGTCTTGCTCATTGGCTACTCCATCCATTCTGATGATCTTCCTTTTGCCTCTCCTCACGACAACACGACTGGGCTTTGACGGGTCGGTAATGAAGAAGCACTGGTCCACTTGGGAAGCCAGTACCCATGACTCATTTTTCGCGGTGACGTTTGCGCCCGCGGTCTTGGATTTGGCTTCGGGTATAACCATGGTGGTGAAATACTGGTCTTCTTTTAGGACGCTCTTGGCCCATCTGACACGGAACATCGAGACCTTCTCTCCAGCGTAGCTCAGCTCCCAGATCTCCCTCTGTAGTATCTGTCCTTGTCGTTACCAGTGTAGGATTCCATCGTTACCCCGGAGTTCTGATAACCATCGCTCTTCATATCCTTGTCCTCGGTGTAGAATGTGTAGCCGTTGATATCGTACGCCTCATAGGTCATCAGGTTGTGCTCGGTGCCCTGTGACAAGGCGAATATGAGTTGTTCTTCCGCGGAAGAATCCTCATGTAAAGGGTACGACAGAAGCTTCTGCTTGAACCAACGCGTGAAACATGAGTTGTGCTCTTTGATTATATCTCCGTCCGTCCTCTGTTGGCCTCGGTCATTGTACGTCTTCTCAATAAAGGTTTTGTGCTCTACCACCCAAGGATCGACCACATATATGTGTTGTAGCGCGACTAGGTTTGCTCTTTCAAAGTCGGCGAGTCGACCCTCGAAGTCGACATGCATTTCGCGGCGACCCTCACGGTGACCCCATCCAGCGAGCCTGCCGAGGTGCCTATTGACGGCTAGACCAATGGGGTTCTCGATGCCTAGATAATTCGTGCAGTAGGAGCTGCACTCTTCGGTTAGAAAGCCCCTGGCTATACTTCCGTCTGGACATGACATGTTGTGAACGTATCCTTTGATGACACCATTCATCCTTTCGAACGGCATCATGCTGTGCAGGAACGTCGGCCCGAGTTGGATGATATCCTCCACGATATGGACCAGCAGATGCACCATAACGTCGAAGAATGCGGGCGGGAAGTACATCTCAAGCTCGCATAGTATCACCACGATCTCTTCCTGTAGCCTTCTGAGTTGCCTCACGCCAATCAACGTCCGAGAGATGACGTCAAAAAAGTTGCATAGGCCAAATAGCGTTTCACGGACGTGCGTGTCCATGATCCCACGGATTGCAACTGGAAGTATCTGCATCATCAACACGTGACAGTCGTGAGACTTCATCCCGCTGAACTTCTGCTTCGCTGGGTCTAGGTATCTGCTTATCTTCCCCGCGTAACCGTAAGGAAGTTTTACTCCTACGAGGCAGGTGAAAAACTGCTCGATCTCCTCCTGACTTAGAGTGAAGCACGCGGGAGGGTAGTCACTTCCGGTCTTCTTGGCCTTTTTGCCTTTGCGACGAGTTTTTGTGTCCTGCTTCGCCTCATCATCATCATCATCATCATCATTAGCGTGAAGCTCCTGCCTGATGCCCATTGATTTCAAGTCTGCCCTTGCTTTCGGCCCATCTTTGGTCCTCTCTGGAATGTTGAGCAGGGTACCAAGCAGACTCTCGCACACGTTCTTCGTGATATGCATGGCATCAAGGCTGTGAGGCACATTGTGGATCTTCCAGTACGGCAAGTCCCAGAAAACAGACCTCGTTTTCCATACCTTCAGCAGCAGCTCTGGCGCCTTTCGCTTCTTTCCCGGCTCTGGCGCCTTTTGCTTCTTTCCCGGCAGTGGGCAATCTTTCCAATTTTTCAACAGCTCGTCTATTTCCTCGCTGCTCCTCGTACGTGGGCGTTTTCGGGGTTCGGTTTCACCATCGAATAGATCCTTGTGTTTCCTCCATGGGTCATCGTCGCGAAGCCACCTTCGATGTCCCATGAACACGGTTTTCGAAGATCTGGGATCTCTATCTAGCTGGCGATACGTTGTGTCATCCATGCACCTTACGCATCCAGAAAATCCGTGGACTACCTGCCTCGCGAGATATCTATAACCGAGATAGCCATGCACCGTCGTGAGCAGTGCGGCTCTCATAGGGAAATATTCTTTCTCTGTGGCATCCCACGTATTGGCTGGCGTTTTCCACAACGTGTCTAGCTCCTCTTTCAGCAGCCCCAGATACAGATTGATGTCGTTCCCTGGTTGTTTCGGCCCTTCAATTAGCATACTCATGTGAATGTACTTCCTCTTCATGCACAACCAGGGGGGAAGGTTGTACATCCACACAAACACAGGCCACGTGCTATGTGTGCTTCTCTGGCTACCAAACTAATTGACTCCATCGGTGCTCGCGCCCAGCATGATGTTCCTTGGATCCTTCCCAAATTCTGGGTATTCGAAGTTCAACGCTTGCCACTGGCTCGCATCCTTAGGGTGACTCAGCATCTTGTCTTTTTTATTTATCTCTGGATCATTTCCGTCATCTTCCCGCTTCTTCTCCTCCCTATCCGCGTGCCAACGCAGGAGCTTTGCTACCTTAGGGTCCGCAAAATACCGCTGCAGATGAGGAGTGATCGGAAAGTACCACACCGATTTTCGAGGAGCTTTCTTCCTCTTCTTGTATCGAGTGACACCGCACATCGGACATATGGTAGACTCCGCGTGCTCGTCCCGATAAATGATGCAATTTTTCATGCACACATGGTATTTCACGTGCGGTAAATCCAGAGGACACACGATTTTCTTCGCCTCCTCGAAACTGGTCGGGCACTTGTTCCCCTTGGGAAGACGTTCGTGCCAGAATGACATGTTCTCGTCGAAGCATGCACCCAGCCTCCATCGTCGTCTACTCCGGCATCTTCATATTCATGATCATGCCCTTCGTCTTGATCTTCCTCATCATCATGTATGACATCTTCTACATGATGACTGTGTACAGCATCGCCATCGTGATCATGTCCTAGAGATTCTTCGTCTTCTCGCCCGTCCTCGCCGCGGTGGTACTTGTCTTGTTGCCCTTCCTCATTTCTTGCCCGGCCCCCATGGATGACTTCATAGTCATCTTCATCACCTTGCCACCGATAGCCATCCATGAAACCACGCAAGAGCAGGTGGTCCCGCACCTGCCCAGAATCCGAGTCCGCAAGAAGGCTCTTCAGCTTGCATCTTCGACACGGACATCTTATCTCCGTCTCATTCTTTTGAAGCATCTCGGCCTTCGCGGAGCTCAAAAACCTATTCACGATGCCTTCGGTCATCGTGCGGACCATGGTCGCTTGCGGGGTAGAGCAAAACGATATTTTAGAACCAAAAAAAATTTGGCATGACCTTCCCTAAAAATAGGACCAAAAAGAATGCATAGTGCCAAAATTCTCGCCGAAACGGAAATGAATCAACATTCTGGCAAAATATTGGCAACTATCGCATTTCAAATACTGGTACCTGCAAACACAAACATATATGCAACACCACAAACACATGCAACACCACAAACATACATAGATCTAGCTAGGCCACAAAAAGTGCATGTGCACGTTGTTGGAGCGAGCTAGGGAGAAAAAAAGTAGATCTACATCTTGAAGATAGCTTTCCCCTTACTTACCTATCAAAAAAAGGTAATTTCACCACTTAATTTTGATGAATCTATGGTGGAAATGAGGTGAGGAGGAGGAGGCAGCCGAAAGCTTGGAGAAGGAGGTGGAGGGAATGAAGTGGGGAAAGTGAGTGGGTAGGTGTGGGGCTGTCCAAAATATCTTGTTGGGGTCCCAGGTTACTAGTGGCGCACCACCTGCAAATGTGCCATTAGTAACCCTGGTTACTAATGGCGCACCTGCAGGTGGTGCGCCATTAGTAGTTTTGCAGAAAAGTAAAAAAAAATATACTAATGGAGCACTTTTACAGGGTGCGCCATTAGTAGTTTAAACTAGTAATGGCACACTATGAGGCGGTGCGCCATTAGTAGTTTTGCAAAAAAAAGAACAAAAAAAATTCAGTACTAGCACACTCCATGTCGGGTGCGCCATTACTAGTTAGAACTAGTAACGGCGCACTTCGGTAGGATGCGCCATTAGTATGTATGTAAAAATGAAAAAAAAATTATCACTAGTGGCGCACCAGTTTTCTGGTGCGCCATTAGTGTCTTCCACACTAATGGCGCATCACCAACTGGTGCGCCATTAGTATATATTAGTGGCGCACTACTTCCCTGGTGCGCCATTAGTGTCAATTCTATCTATAGCCCTTTTCCTAGTAGTGCCCGCCTCAGCCCACTAGCGCCAAGGCCCGGCTCCCTGAACCCCAATGTGAGGAAGCCCACCTCCTGTTGGCTCCTGTGCAGCCCAGTTCGGGCCAGTTTTGGCCCGACTCATGTTTTTTTTCGGGGAGTGAATTATCTTTTATCCAGTGTTATACAGATTTGCAGAAAAGACCCTCATGCTCATACATTTAATATCTCACAAACCATGCATCTTTTGCAAATAACCTATATATGTAAAATGCTGAGTTTTTCATCTAGCTTCATAATATGTCACTTTCATGCATGTTTAAAACGTTTAAACTATTGTTTGCATATATTTTACCATATTACCATACTAAAACGGTTGATTTCATAACTAAATAACCGTAGCTCGGTTTTAAATAAACTTTAATTAAATGGGGTGGAAAATGCCTAGTTTAACTTGGTGCACTTTATTTTCCTGTTTAACAACAATAAAATATGGCTTAGGGCAGAACAGTACCAAATTCAAATATGCTCATGAGGAGTTTCCGGAATTGTTGTTCATTGTTTCCGGCCTCATTTAAACTTGCCTAGTTAGGTAGTTTTATTATGCTTCACCCTCTTGCCATGTTAATCAACATTTAATCTTGTTGGGTACATAAATGACAGAGAACTAAATAAGTCATGTGGTGTTTTCTTCAATATGCAACTCCGTTGCATATTGAGCTCCACTTAAGTTGTAGTGTTGTTTTGTGCTTTTTGCCATGCGATGTTTCATTAAACCGGACATGCATCATACTTGGTTGTGCATCATGCCATGTTTATGTGGTGGTTGTTTACTATGTTGTGTGCTTCTTTCTGGTGTTGCTTCTTTGGGTTGGTTCCGTTAACGTCGCGTTTGTGAGGACCCGTTCGACCACGTCCGTTTGTCTTCTTCATGGACTCGTTTTTCTTCCTTGCAGGATTTCAGGCAAGATGACCATACCCTCGAAATCACTTCTATGTTTGCTTGCTAGTTGCTTGCTCTATTGCTATGCGTATGCCGCTATACCTACCACTTGCTATATCATGCCTCCCATGTTGCCATGTCAAGCCTCTAACCCACCTTGTCCTAGCAAACCGTTGTTTGGCTATGTTACCGCTTTGCTCAGCCCCTCTTATAGCGTTGTTAGTTGTAGGTGAAGACTGGAGATTGTTCCATGTTTGGAACATGGATATTTTGTTGGGATATCACAATATCTCTTATTTAATTAATGCATCTATATACTTGGTAAAGGGTGGAAGGCTCGGCCTTATGCCTGGTGTTTTGTTCCACTTTTGCCACCCTAGTTTCCGTCATATCGCTGTTATGTTCCCGGATTTTGCGTTCCTTATGCGGTTGGGTTATAATGGGAACCCCTTGACAGTTCGCCTTGAATAAAACTCCTCCAGCAATGCCCAACATTGGTTTTACCATTCGCCACCTAGCCTTTTCTTTCCCTTGGGTTCTGCAGACTCAAGGGTCATCTTTATTTAAACCCCCCTGGGCCAGTGCTCCTCTGAGTGTTGATCCAAACTGAGCTGCCTCCGGGGCCACCTCAGGGAAACTTGAGGGTTGGTTTTACTCATAGCTAGTCTCATCTGAGTGTGCCTTGAGAACGAGATATGTGCAGCTCCTATCGGGATTTGTCGGCACATTCGGGCGGTGTTGCTGGACTTGTTTTACCATTGTCGAGGATGTCTTGTAACTTGGATGCCAAGCTTGATCGGGTCTTCCCGCTAGAAGGAATATCCTTCATTGACCGTGAGAGCTTGTGATGGGCTAAGTTGGGACACCCCTGCAGGGATTTGAACTTTCGAAAGCCGTGCCCGCAGTTATGGGCAGATGGGAATTTGTTAATGTCCGGTTGTAGAAAACCTGAAGTTGACCTTAATTAAAATACATCAACCGCGTGTGTAACCGTCATGGTCTCTTCTCGGCGGAGTCCGGGAAGTGAACACGGTGTTGGAGTAATGCTTGACGTAGGTTGTTCTAGGATCACTTCTTGATCATAGTTGTTCGACCGTGCTTTTGCCTTCTCTTCTCGCTCTCATTTGCGTATGTTAGCCACCAAATATGCTAGTCGCTTGCTGCAGCTCCACCACATAACTTTTACCCTTCCTATAAGCTTAAATAGTCTTGATCGCGAGGGTGTGAGATTGCTGAGTCCCCGTGACTCACAGATACTTCCAAAACCAGCTTGCAGGTGTCGTTGAACCATGCAGATGACGCAACCAAGCTCAAGGAGGAGCTCGATGAAGATCTTGTCCTTTATGTTGTTCCGTTTCCAGTTGATCAGTAGTGGAGCCCAGTCGGGACGATCGGGGATCTGTGTAGCTTTTGGGGTAGTCTTCTTTTATTTTGGTTCCATAGTCGGACCTTGATTGTATTTGGTTGATGTAATGCTTTATTCATTTAATTGTGTGAAGTGGCGATTGTAAGCCAACTATGTACCTTTTCCCTTATTCATTAGATGGGTTGTTGTGAAGATTACCTCACTTGCGACATTGCTTTCAATGCAGTTATGCCTCTAAGTCGTGCTTCGAGGGCGTTACAAGTTGGTAATCAGAGCCTTCCCCGACCTTAGGAGCCCCCTGCTTGATCGAATCGCTGACATTATTGAGTCTAGAAATGTTTTGAGTCATTTAGGATTATATATATCGGAGAGTTAGGAATTCTTTTTACTCATCAGTCCCTTCGTCGCTCTGGTGAGGCCTCCTGACGTAGAGTTTTGACTCTTCTCTTCTCAAATTTCACTAAAAAAATTTAGGATCACGCGGGTATCTTGAAATCGTTCCGATGGTTTTGTGATGAGAACATTGTTCTTGGTGCCTCCTGACATTTAGGGGTTGTGGCAGTGTCCCGGGGAGTTGAGCTCTGAGGTGTTGTCGTCATAATTTTATCGTTGCAATTCTGGAATACCTGAGTTTAGTACGCCGACATCGAAAATCTCTTTTATGCAGTTCGTTGGTGAGATAACCTCGACGCCACCCAGTATTGGGGCGGGAGTTCGGGAGTATTGCCATAACTTGTATAACGGATGCTTTTCAAAGATTGAGGTAAACGATTTCTGAAGGTTTCTTGGTTATGTGTTGAAGGATGGATACAGCTGGATGTAGGATTTGCTAGTTTTGGGTCAGATATTATGCTTCCCCTGTATCCCCAACACCTGATTGCATAACTGGAAAGTTTCGGGAGTTTATAAGTGGGAATTCAAGTAGCTCATAGGATATCTTTCTGACAGATGTATGATATGAAATTGGGGTTTGACGTCTAGTGGTCCGCCTATCCACGGTTGGTTTTACAGTGGTCTCGTTGTGTCTTAAAGAGTCCTTGGCTATGCCGACTCAGGGATGCTTCGTATGTCATGTGCACTACCTTGTACATGATGGTGCTGTACGATCGAGCCCGTGTAGGTCCCACCACGAAAACTTCGGACAAAATCTCTATCATTGTTTGTTCTTGCTTATTCCACAAGCCAATCCTTTGTTTTGTTTTGAGTTGTGGTATTCGAGTAGCTTCGAAGTCAAATGTTGATTCCATGCCTTTTTCCTAAGTGGTGTTCTCATACTTCAATGTGGATGCTAATCCTTCTTGATAATCGATATTGCCATGTCAATCCTTTTTCAACCGGTGTGCTTCTCTTCAAGTGGATCCGATCATCTCAACATCCTCAAGATCAAATCAAGTCTTCTCAATGTGGATTGTTTTCATCCGTCCCAAGTCTTTGTTTTTTTTCCACCCTCCCACCCCTTTTTCTTCAAGGACCCAGTTTTATTAATTTTTTATCCATTTTATGGATGTGATGCCTCTTTCTTTTCAATCAACGTCCTTACATGGTGGTTCTCTTGAAGATGCTCTACTCGTTCGTCATTCTTCATTATTTTCTTCTCTGGTGGATTCAATTCAAACCTTCTGTGTTGATCACATGCCTTTTCCTCATTTCAATGTTTTCTTATGCCGCTGCAATTCTTAACCGTTTACCTCTCGCTATTCAATTGTTCCGGAGTGCTGAAGATATTTCAGAAGGCTCGTCTTGTCATTCAAGATCTGTTCAACCTATTTCGAGGTTGTTATCTCATTCTTGCCATTTAATTCAACTGGTGCAATCTCAGTTTCTAGCAATCGTTCTATGGTGTATCTTTCAGTGGGCCCTAACCCACATGTCTTTTCCCAGGATCTTAGCTGACTCTTCTTATTTTCCCGGAGCTATCCTCAAATTTCTTTTCGAATGATTTATCATTAGTCAAATGTCTCTCTCCAAGATCTTCCAAATTCTTTTCATCATTGGTTCAACTTTTCTATTCTTCTTTATTTGGAAGTGTCTCAATAATTCATGTTGGTGTTTCTCATCGTCATTCTCGGATTTGAAGACCAAAGAGGAGTTCCTCTCAAATCCTTACCTGTTCTTCCAAAGATCCATGGTTCTAATTTGTGGCCACCCTCTCATAATTGTTTTGATCGTGAGAATTCTTTTCACCTATCCGGAGCATTTCAAGAGTTTTCCAGTTTGTTTATCCGAAGGCCATCATTTCGGGATTATCCATTTCAGCTTTCAGCTCTCGTTCTTCAAAAATCTTATTGGTGCGTCGTTCAAGTGATCTATAATCAGCTCATGATCTCTTCGTTCTCTTGTATCTAAACTCTCTCATGTATCTTCGTTCATTTGCTAATTCTTACTGGTGATTCATCCCTTTACTTCGTTCTTTTTCAGTCCTTACGGTGGTTCTTCCAGGATTCTCTTCCACTGTTATCATATCAATTTATTCATTGTTTTCAATCCTTCTGGTGGTTCGTTGAAGACCTTCTCAAGTTTATGATATATCTTCTTAATCCCTTCTACGAGAATGAGTAGTATGCCAAATCCATTGCTTGTCATCAATTAAATTGGTGAAGGTTAAGCATAATGTAATTCTTATTCTTGTTTCATCTATATGTTAATCTTTTCTTCTGGAGTTTGTTCACGATGATTAAATTCTTGGTTTCAAGTGCTCGTCTTTCTTTCCCAGAGTTCCAAGTCTCCACTTTATCTCGTCGCAAAGATTCATCTAAATCGGTACAAGGATTCACCTTGTGTTTTCAACTTCTCTTTTTTTTCGTTATCCTTTTGTTACCGGAGTTCGTCATGAAGGTTCTACATGATGGTGCATCAAGGATTTATTTCCTTCTCGAAGTTGTCATTGAGATTCTTTTCTAAGGAGCTCAAGTATTCTTCATCTTGCATTCCGGAGTGCAATTCTTCCTTCCGTATCAATAGAGGTGGTATTATATCATCCTTGATAATTTGAGTTCATGTTTCATGATTCACATGTTGTCAAGAATGAGATATTTAAACCCATCACTTTGTTCATTGGAGTTATCTTGGGTTATATTTCACCCAAAGCCTTCCCTAAGGATTGTTGCTATTATGGTGCTCATAAAGGACCCAAGTTCTTCTTTATCCTCCCGGTGAAATACTTTCTCGTCTCCTTGTTCATGCCAATCCAATTCTTTTTTCCCGTGAGTGGCTGGTTGTCACCTCATAATTTGGGATGTATTCCATAAGACCATATCAAGCTTATTCTTCTCGTTGTTGGTTTTCAAACAATTCCGTTCGACCCGTCTCGTAAGGATGCCTTTTCAAATTCTTTTCTGGCAGAAGTTGGCTTTTCTACTCCATTCTTTTATTTCAATGATCTATCTTCTATTTCTCTCTTCCGGAGGCATTGCTATGTTGATCTTTTCAACCCATCATCTTGCTTTGTCAAGATCATGATTCTTTCTTTGCTTACCCATTTAACCGGAGTGTTCTGTCCTTTTTGCTCAAGTTCTTTTCATCTTATCAAGCTTCATATCACTTTTCAACCAGAGTTCTGCCTGAGTTTATTCTTCTTGATCTTTGTTTACCTCATTTCAACCAGAGTGGTTTCGACTCCTTCTTGTCCTTTGCGCTCGTCATTCTTAGCTCTGCAATCTCAAGGTTTCCGTAATGTTCATTGTTCCTCTTTTCCAACGGAGTGTTTTCAATTTTGTTCATATTCGGGGCATTCCTCTTTTCCTTTTGTTCAGCCTCGCAAGGTTCTTTGGTTTCACTCGTTTGTCAAAGAAGCAACTTAGTTTTACCTCCTCTCTTCCTCTTCCTCTTCCTCTTCCTTTTCCCTTTGGTGCCATTCTAGATCTCGGGACGAGATCCTCTCGTAGTGGTGGAGTGTTGTGACGCCCCAAGTCCGATGCGCCAGGTGTCCTCTAGTTATTCGCTGTTGTTGCCTTGTCTTTTGCTAGCGTGTCGCATCTTGTCATGTCATCATGTGCATTGCATCATCATGTTTTCGAAACTTGCATTAGTCCGGGTTTCCCCAGTTCCGTCCGTTGTCCGTTCTGAGCCCAGACACACTTGCATGCGCCTGCGGCATGTCCGAAATAGTATTTTATAAGTGGCCGGAAAATGTTCTCGGAATGGGATGAGAGTTGACGTGTGGTCTTATTATAGTGTAGATAGACCTCCTGTCAAGTTTCATCGCATTCGGAGATCGTATGATGCCCCAACGGATAAGTGTAGCGGTAATGTAGCCGGTCTAACGTTAGACGTTTTCGGTCTCCGGAAACCGTGCCGGGCTTCATCTCTCCCCTCTTCTCTCAGACCAACCCACTCTTCACAATCCGCCAGACCCAACCTAACCTCTCTCATCAGCCCACGGTCCTCCTCGTGCGCGCGCCCGAAAACTTGTCCCGGACCCGACCCGAACAGTCGTCACCATTGTGTCCAGATCATCCCCAAACGTCTACAAAACGTCTCCGTTTTGTTAATTGGAATTCCTAACATATTTTTTCGCGACCGTCCGATTCCGATTGAAGGGACCAAATGCACCTATCCAAAATCCACTTACTATATATAGACCCCTAACCTAATCTGGACAAAACCCTAAAATCTAGGGGAGCTGTCCCATCCTCCAAATCCTTCCGCCGCCATGAACCTAGTTTTCTTCCTCGAGATCCCCTCACTCCTTCCCGAGCCAACCCAGCGCCGCCACCTACCTCCATCGATCCCCTCGCAGCGCCTCCTCCCCTTGATCCACCCGGCCAATCGGAGGAGCTCCTCTTCTCCCGCTCCTCCCGCAGCCAGCTCCTGTCCCGAGTGCCTCCTCCTCACGTAGTTCCCCCCTCTTGCTGCCCGGCCACTGGAGCCCCCTCCGCCGACGAGCACCACCAGCAGATGAGTGCCCCGAGAGCCCTGCTCCCTTTCCCTCCTGCTTCTGTTTCTCTCTCTCACACACTGATCTCCTTCTCTGAATTCTTCGCAGCGCCTCCAGGGACAGCCTCCTTGGTTGACTTCGTGCGCCGCCCCGTTTGACCCCCAGCTTCAGTCCCTCGTTGCCCGACGCCATGGCTGATCGTCTCGCCGAGCTCCGTCAAGCCCGCTGCCCGCTGCTCCTCTACTGCTGCCGTGTTGTGCTCTGTCAGAGACGGCGAGCCACGCCGATCTGCCGCGGACTGCCCTCAGAACGGAGCTCCACCGCCACCGAGCCTCGGATCCGGCCGGTTCCTGCGCGCCCTCGCCTGCGCAAGTCCCTCGCCGCGCCCCTCCGTCGTCTCTTCCTCGCTGCCGCACTCCTGTTCCAGCGCCTGCTTCTCTGTTTCCGTTCGAGCAGCGATGAGCAGGAGCACCCGCGTTGACCGCGTCGCCAGCATACTGGGCCACCGCTCGCCTTCACCCGCCTCAGCCCACTAGTGCCAAGGCCCGGCTCCCTGAACACCAATGTGAGGAAGCCCACCTCCCGTTCGGTCCTGTGCAGCCCAGTTCGGGCCAGTTTCGGCCCGACTCATGTTTTTTTTCGAGGAGTGAATTATGTTTTATTCAGTGTTTTATAGATTTGCAGAAAAGACCCTCATGTTCATACATTTAATATCTCACAAACCATGCATCTTTTGCAAATAACTTATATATGTAAAATGCTTAGTTTTTCATCTAGCTTCATAATATGTCACTTCCATGCATGTTTAAAACGTTTAAACTGTTGTTTGCATATATTTTGCCATATTACCATGCTAAAATGGTTTATTTCATAACTAAATAACCGTAGCTCGGTTTTAAATAAACTTTATATGTAAATGGAGTGAAAATGCCTAGTTTAACTTGGTGCACTTTATTTTCCTGTTTAACAACAATAAAATATGGTTTAGGGCAGAACAGTACCAAATTCAAATATGCTCATGAGGAGTTTTTGGAATTGTCGTTCGTTGTTTCCGGCCTCATTTAAACTTGCCTAGTTAGGTAGTTTTATTATGCTTCACCCTCTTGCCATGTAAATCAACATTTAATCTTGTTAGGTACATAAACGAGAGAGAACTAAATAAGTCATGTGGTGTTTTCTTCAATATGCAACTCCGTTGCATATTGAGCTCCACTTAAGTTGTAGTGTTGTTTTGTGCTTTTTGCCATGCCATGTTTCATTAAACCGCACATGCATCATACTTGGTTGTGCATCATGTCATGTTTATGTGGTGGTTGTTTACTATGTTGTGTGCTTCTTTCTGGTGTTGCTTCTTCGGGTTGGTTCTGTTAACGTCGCGTTTGTGAGGACCCGTTCGACTACGTCAGTTTGTCTTCTTCATGGACTCGTTCTTCTTGCTTGCGGGATTTCAGGCAAGATGACCATAACCTCGAAATCACTTCTATCTTTGCTTGCTAGTTGCTCGCTCTATTACTATGCCTATGCCGCGATAACTACCACTTGCTATATCATGCCTCCCATGTTGCCATGTCAAGCCTCTAACCCACCGTGTCCTAGCAAACCGTTGTTTGGCTATGTTACCACTTTGCTCAGCCCCTCTTATAGCGTTGTTAGTTGCAGGTGAAGACTGGAGCTTGTTCCATGTTTGGAACATGGATATTTTGTTGGGATATCACAATATCTCTTATTTAATTAATGCATCTATATACTTGGTAATGGGTGGAAGGCTCGGCCTTATGCCTGGTGTTTTGTTCCACTCTTGCCGCCCTAGTTTCCGACATATCGGTGTTATGTTCCTGGATTTTGCGTTCCTTACGCGGTTGGGTTATAATGGGAACCTCTTGACAGTTCGCCTTGAATAAAACTCCTCCAGCAATTCCCAACATTGGTTTTACCATTCACCACCTAGCCTTTTCTTTCCCTTGGGTTCTGCAGACTCAAGGGTCATCTTTATTTAAACCCCCCTGGGCCAGTGCTCCTCTGAGTGTTCGTCCAAACTTAGCTGCCTGTTGGTTTTACTCATAGCTAGTCTCATCTGAGTGTGCCCTGAGAACGAGATATGTGCATCTCCTATCGGGATTTGTCGGCACATTCGGGCGGTGTTGCTGGACTTGTTTTACCATTGTCGAGGATGTCTTGTAACCTGGATGCCGAGCCTGATCGGGTCTTCCCGCTAGAAGGAATATCCTTCATTGACCGTGAGAGCTTGTGATGGGCTAAGTTGGGACACCCCTGCAGGGATTTGAACTTTCGAAAGCCGTGCCCACGGTTATGGGCAGATGGGAATTTGTTAACGTTCGGTTGTAGAAAGCCTGAAGTTGACCTTAACTAAAATACATCAACCGTGAGAGCTTGTGATGGGCTAAGTTGGGACACCCCTGCAGGGATTTCAACTTTCGAAAGTCGTGCCCACGGTTATGGGCAGATGGGAATTTGTTAATGTCCGGTTGTAGAAAGCCTGAAGTTGACCTTAATTAAAATACATCAACCGCGTCTGTAACCGTGATGGTCTCTTCTCGGTGGAGTCCGGGAAGTGAACACGGTGTTGGAGTAATGCTTGACATAGGTTGTTCTAGGATCACTTCTTGATCATAGTTGTTCGACTGTACTTTTGCCTTCTCTTCTCGCTCTCGTTTGCGTATGTTAGCCACCAAATATGCTAGTCGCTTGTTGCAGCTCCACTACATAACTTTTACCCTTCCTATAAGCTTAAATAGTCTTGATCGCGAGGGTGTGAGATTGCTGAGTCCCCGTGACTCACAGATACTTCCAAAACCAGCTTGCAGGTGCCGTTGAACCGTGCAGATGACGCAACCAAGCTCAAGGAGGAGCTCGATGAAGATCTTGTCCTTTATGTTGTTCCGTTTCCAGTTGATCAGTAGTGGAGCCCAGTCGGGACGATTGAGGATCTGTGTAGCTTTTGGGGTAGTCTTCTTTTATTTTGGTTCCGTAGTCGGACCTTGATTGTATCTGGTTGATGTAATGCTTTATTCATGTAATTGTGTGAAGTGGCGATTGTAAGCCAACTATGTACCTTTTCCCTTATTCATTACATGGGTTGTTGTGAAGATTACCTCACTTGCGACATTGCTTTCAATGCGGTTATGCCTCTAAGTCATGCTTCGACACATGGGAGATATAGCCGCATCGAGGGCGTTACATGGACCAATCTTCACAGCAACATTATCCCCATCAGCTTTGTTATTACTAGGTTGGGAACCAGCTTTCACACGTGGGCTACGCATTTGTGTGCCATCAGGATTTCGATCTGACATCTTCCTCTTCAAAACATCTTTCTTCTCATTAACTGCATCACGAGTGAACACTTGCGTCAAACGAGTTTGCATCAGGTTTGTCTTCACAGGCATGTCACTTCCATGAGATCTAGCATCAACAGTTTAAAAGGCCGCGTCACCACCTTCATCACCTACACCTTCAGGAGCTTGAGCAACATCCTGATCACTTCTTTGAACACAGGCAGCCTTTTGACGCTGTTCCAACTCCTTTCTCCCCTGGAAATCACACTTCTTCTTTCTTATCATTTCATCCTCGAGCTGTAACTGCATAGGAACATCCTCAGCCTGAGTAACAGGCTCAGTGCCATCAACACTCTGTGACTGAGTAACAGACAGCTGCAAGCTGCCATCAACATCATCAACATTAAGAGAATACATTCCATCATTATTATCTTTGACAACATCAGCAATGTCCTCGGCAGCACCATGGCTGTCATTAACTGCATAAACCAACAAACATAAGCACGCACGTATAAAATCAAAACAAAATTAACATTGCAGAGACAAAATAAATAAAGCGCATAGCATCAGATCCAAACAAAAAGGAACAACTGATGTAGCTAAGCATATTTATGTATTCAAGGCTGATAAAAAAAGAGCAAATATAAGGGAAACACCAGCAACATCCGCAAGTTCTTCTAGCGGATTTGGTGTCTCGAAAATAACATTCACAAGATCTTGAAAGTGATCTGATTTTCCAGAATCAGGAGGCACCAGCACTCCAACATCTGCAACAACATCATAATTAGCAAAAAGGTACATGAACAAGCAATCAGTTCAACTATATGAACACTACAAGTGCACCCAATAAAACAATATGAACCCACCACTGGCGCAACAAACTTCAGAATGAAAACTCTTTCAACATCATACTAGTTCTTCACTGACTACTACAACCTATTCAAATGCCAGGACAACAGTTCAAACTATAGATGGTGATCAGTACTACAACATGTCTGCAGGTCACACAATCCAGGGCAAATTTAACAGCTATCAAAATACATACAACATAAAAAGTCGATACGACCACACCTATATAACGTAAAAACCAGATCTGTTGAAACATCATCCAAATTACAGGTAAAATCACCTGCATTCAACTTGTTCGGACTAGATGATGTACCCATTGAGATTGACAGACCTAAAACCTGCTGAACCAGATCTACAAGACACATGAACAAAAATTAGGGCTCTGACCTATTTCAGAAACGAAACACGCCATACAAAGAAAAACTCTTACAAGCAAACACAAAATCCGCCACGGAATCGAGTGTCACTGTTGCCAACCGCTCATTCAAGAGCAAAGGAACCCTAGCGAATCCAGCCTAAAACGGAAAGAGAGCAAGAGCTAAGAAATGTAGGGAAAATTTGTACATAAGAGGACGCAAGGGAAGTTAATCGCAGACCAAAAGGAGCAAACAGAGCACCCAGACCTCCACCCCTGGGGTTCAACCCGCCGGCCAATGCTCCCGCGGCGAAACAGGAGAAGCAACTTCTCTGCCAGAAGAGGGGAACGAAGAAAGAATCGATTTGGAGAGGGGAGCAGAGCAGAACGGGGGAGAGCGGAGGTTAAAAGGTGAGTGGGAGAAAACCGACGGCTAAAGCCCAGAACCATGGCGAAGCCCACTATCTCTGGGCAGTTACCAAAGATAATAGCAAAAAATAAATACAGTAAAAAATTAATATAGAGGGAGAAAACAAACAGCTAAAGTACAAATAATAACTCACAATAGTACAATAAAATTTATCAAAAAGTACAAATGAAATAATAATTCATAACGGTGCTGGTTTTTCACCCAAAAAATAAAGATAAGATAAGGGGGGCGAATCATGTACTACTATGCCCCTCGGTGCGGTGCGGGGAACAAGTCATGTTACGAAGATGTGTCAGTACTACTATGCCCCTCGGTGCGGTGCGATGCGGGAGCAAGACCATACAAGGATGATGTGTCAATACAACTATGCCCCTCGGTGCGATACGGTGTGGGGGCAAGTCATGTTACGGACTCGCCTCTGCATGTGACGCCACGTCACGCCGCATCGTCGCCTTCTACGGCTCGTTCCTGGCTCGGCCTCGCTGGGATGGGGGAGGGAGGTCCCGACACCCCTGCCCCCCGGTTCGGCCTCGCGCTAACGCGGCAGTGCGCTCGTTTGACAGGCGCAGTGCGGTTATTCTGTTTCCTGCCCACATGCACCCACACACCCCCTAAAAGATAGATAATGGGGGCAAGTCCATACAAGGAAGATGTGTCAGTACAACTATGCACCGAGGGGCAGTGTGGTTATTCTGTCCCCCCCACACACGCCCACACACACCCTAAAAGATAGATAATGGGGGCAAGTCCATACAAGGAAGATGTGTCAGTACAACTATGCACCGAGGGGCAGTGCGGTTATTCTCCCCCCCCCCCACACGCACCCACACACCCCTAAGATAGATAATGGGGGCAAGTCATGTTACGGACTCGCCTCCGCATGCGACACCGCGGCACGCCGCGTCGTCGCCTTCTACGGCCCGTTCCTGGCTCGGCCTCGCCGGGATGGCGGAGGGGGGTCCTGATCCCCCCTCCCCCCTGGCTCAGCCTCGCACTAACGCGGCAGTGCGCTCGTTTGAAAGGAGCAGTGCAGTTATTCTGTCCCCCCCACATGCACCCACACTGTGATGCCCCAAGACCGGAGTTGCAGATGCCTTCCAGGGTTTCCGGGTTTCGTCTGTGATTTGTTTGGTTCATCGTTTTCATCTTTGCATCATGTGCATTGCATCATGTCATTTCTTTTCTTAACTCAACTAAATAAATGGCATGGATCTTTGATCCATTTAAATCGAGGGAATTCACATGGTGATTCTCTTTATAACATATCCTCCCGATATTAGGGAGCTATATTGAATATTCCATTTTCGGAATCACCCATGAACACACTTGCAAATAATCACATATCTTTTCTACTTCGAGTTTGCTCCTCAAACTTCGCCCATAAATTCTTTTATCTTTTTCCGGAGGTCTACCAAAAATCTCAACATTTTGGGACCTTTCTAACGCCCACTTCTTTTTCGAACTCATTTGAATTTAATTCAGACGAGTTCCAATCCAAACTTTGTACACATGCCCATTTATATTTTTCTTGGATCAAGATCATTCTTGTGAGTCCGGGAATTTAACTTCCATGCCCAAATTCCATCCATACCCTCTCTTTCTTTTTTTTCCTTCTATCTATTTGTATTTTTCTCTTTTTGGTCAAGAGAGAAGAGTAGGAGAGGCAGCCCAGCAGGTCCTAGCTGTTCTCCTTTCCTTTGGGCCAGCCTTCCTAGGCCCAGCCTAGCCGGCCACTTAGGCCCATCGGCACACCAACCCTAGCGCTAACCCTAGCCCGTTTCCCTTTCGCTCCATCTCTCCCCTCGCGCCGCCAGAGGGAGACCCGCAGCCCGACTCCACCATCTCCTCGATCCCGATCCCCTCGACCCACTCCTCTCGATCTCTCCCTCGTCCCGATCCCTCTCTTCCTCATTCCGCCGCCAGAGAGAGAGAGAAGGAGCGTGCAACTCGAGAGGCCGGCCACTCCGTTCCTCTGCTCAGCCTCCCCTGCGTGGGGCCATGGGACGTTGCCGGCAATGGCGTTGTTGCTGTCGTCACACGCCCACAGTGCTCGAGCGCCGCGCCCTTCTTCCTTACCTTCCTCGCATCGAAGCAAGCCGCCACCGCCTGCCTTCCCCAGTCACGCGCCCCTGCTCTTTTCTCCTCCTCGCAGTGGTTTCCCGGTGCCTAGACACCGCCGGCTTCCCCTCTGCATGAGAAGCTCCAGCAGCAGTGCATGACCGCGCCTCCCATGGAGCTCCGCCGCTAGGACTCCTCGCCTACGTCGCTGCCTTACCTCGCACCGACAAGCTGCCTTGCTCCTGCTTCCCTGCCTCTAGGCCGCTGCTTGGTTGTCAGCAGCTGCTCGGCAGCAGCGACCCTGCTTCGCCTGCTCTGCATCGAGCTGCCGGCATCGAGATGCTCCTACTCCGAGCATAACCATCGCAGCCTCTTCTGCTTCGGGCCATGCCCATACCTGTGTTTGTTTTTCTGGCATCTTCTAACACTGCTCGCGCACCGCCCTACCTTGCTACTGCCCACCCGGGGCCCTTTTGTCTCGCCTGGTTTTGGATCGGCAAGAACGATACGCGAAGAACCATACCCGGAAAGTCAAGTATCTTCTCAAAGAATTTTGCCAAGTACCATGACGATACGTCAAGTACCTCTACCCCCAAGTACGATGACGTCCGTTGATCGCCAAGTACCCCTTCCTTTCGTCGAGACCGGCAAGTCGGAAGTCCCCAAGTACCACGACAACCTCGAAGGGATTCAAATCTTCCAAGCTCCTCTAACGATTACCCGAGAACGTGTATGAAACGTGCACAACTACCGTCGCCAAGACCGGACTGACAAGTTCCCCGACAACGTGTGTACAACTACCGCCATCTTCAGATTTGCTAAGAACGACAAGTACCTTGACGCCCGATGCATAGAACAACTACCGTCGACACTGGAAGACCCCGTGGATGTCAAGTTCCATGTCGTGACACCGAACATCTATGGACATGAACCACTACTTCCCTCGGCGTCCCGAGAATGCCTACTTCCCCTACACCGCATCGTACTCGAACCCCTCCGATAACGCATGCTTCGAAGGTATAACCTCGAGACGACGTCCGTGAATGAATGCTTGCGATGTTTGAGAGGCTCGTGTTGCGCCGTGTCCAAATTGTCACTCGTTTCCTTGTCGCCAACTCGTGGGACAACCGGAATCCGGGAGCACCCCACCATCTTTGGCACGCATCCGCACACTTCTCCTTTGCATCGGTATCTCAATCGAGTTAACGGAACTGGAACATTGCCGTGGCACCGTTTCATTATCGTCGCCGTGGCACCCCTTTTGTTTCCACCACGATGACAAAAATGCTTCATAATGCTCTTATCAAGTCTTAATAAAAAATTGCATAAAACTTGCACATGTCATTCGCATCATGATAATAACATTTAAATGTTTAAAAATTGTTGTTGCACCAAATTGCTAAATGCATATGGGGATTTACCGGATTCGTTATTTGTTATATCTGGCCCCATTTAAATTGTTTAGATGGTGTAGTTTTGTTATGCCTCACCTCTTGCCATGTTTAACAACATTTAATATTGTTGGGTACATAACCGAGAGAGAACTAAATAAGTCATGTGGTGTTTCGTCAATATGCAACTCGTTGCATATTGATCTCCACTTAATTTGTAGGATTGCTTGTGCACTTTGCCATGCCATGCATATTTAAACCGTACATGCATCATACTTGATTGTGCATCATGCCCTGATTATGTGATGGTTGTTTACTATGTTGTGTGCTTCTTTCCGGTGTGCGCTTCTTCGGGTTGGTTCCGATAACGTCGCGTTTGTGAGGACCCATTCGACTACGTCTGTTTGTCTTCGTCATGGACTCGTTCTTCTTCCTTGCGGGATTTCAGGCAAGATGATCATACCCTCGAAATCACTTCTATCTTTGCTTGCTTAGTTGCTCACTCTTTTGCTATGCCTATGCCGCAATACCTACCACTTGCTTATCATGCCACCCATATTGTTGAACCAAGCCTCTAACCCACCTTGTCCTAGCAAACCGTTGTTTGGCTATGTTACCGCTTTGCTCATCCCCTCTTACAGCGTTGTTAGTTGCAGGTGAAGATTGAAGTTTGTTCCTTGTTGGAACATGGAGTTGTTGTTCCTTGTTGGAACATGTTTACTTGTTGGGATATCACAATATATCTTATTTAATTAATGTATCTATATACTTGGTAAAGGGTGGAAGGCTCGGCCTTATGCCTGGTGTTTTGTTCCACTCTTGCCGCCCTAGTTTCCGTCATATCGGTGTTATGTTCGCTTTGAATAAAACTCCTCCAGCAAGGCCCAACCTTGGTTTTAGCATTCGCCACCTAGCCTTTTTCCCTTGGGAGTCGCGCATCCTGAGGGTCATCTTTATTTTAAACCCCCCGGGCCAGTGCTTGTCTAAGTGTTGGTCCAAACTAGAGCCACTTGCGGTGCCACCTCGGGGAAACTTGAGGGCTGGTTTTAGCTATACGTAGTGTTCATCCGGTGTTGCCCTGAGAACGAGATATGTGCAGCTCCTATCAGGATGTCGGCGCATCGGGCGGTCTTGCTGGACTTGTTTTACCATTGTCGAGGATGTCTTGTAGAACCAGGATACCGAGTATGATCGGAATGTCTCGGGAGGAGGTCTATTCCTTCGTTGACCGTGAGAGCTTGTCATGGGCTAAGTTGGGACACCCCTCCAGGGATTTGAACTTTCAAAAGCCATGCCCATGGTTATGGGCAGATGGGAATTTGTTAATGTCCGGTTGTAGAAAACTTAAAGTTTATCTTAATTAAAATGCATCAACCGCGTGTGTAACCGTGATGGTCTCTTTCTGGCGGAGTTCGGGAAGTGAACACGGTGTTGGAGTAATGCTTGACGTAGGTTGTTCTAGGATCACTTCTTGATCATACTTTTATCGACCGTGCTTTGCCTTCTCTTCTCACTCTCATTTGCATATGTTAGCCACCATATATGCTAGTCGCTTGCTGCAGCTCCACCTCATACCTTTACCTTACCCATAAGCTTAAATAGTCTTGATCGCGAGGGTGCGAGATTGCTAAGTCCCCGTGACTCACAGATACTTCCAAAACCAGCTTGTAGGTGCTGTTGAACCGTGCCGGTGAGGCAACTGAGCTCAGGAGGAGCTCGATGAAGATCTTGTCCTTTGTGTTGTTTCGTTTCAGTCGATCAGTAGTGGAGCCCAGTTGGGGTCGATCGGGGACCTTGTCGCATTTGGGGTTCTTCTTTTATTTTGGTTCTGTAGTCGGACCTTGATTGTATTTGGATGTTGCAATGCTTTATTCATGTAATTGTGTGAAGTGGCGATTGTAAGCCAATTATGTATCTCTTTCCCATATGTATTACATGGGTTGTGTGAAGATTACCTCACTTGTGACATTGCTTTCAATGCGGTTATGCCTCTAAGTCGTGCTTCGACACGTGGGAGATATAGCCGCATCGAGGGCGTTACACACACACCCCCTAAAAGATAGATAATGGCGGCAAGTCCATACAAGGAAGATGTGTCAGTACAACTATGCACCGAGGGGCAGTGCGGTTAGTCTGTCCCCCCCCCCCCCACACGCACCCACACACCCCTAAGATAGATAATGGGGGCAAGTCCATACAAGGAAGATGTGTCAGTAAACTATGCACCGAGGGGCAGTGTGGTTATTCTCTTTCCCCCCACACGAACCAACACACCCCTAAGATAGATAATGGGGGCAAGTCATGTTACGAACTCGCCTCCGCATGCGACGCCGTGGCATGCCACGTTGTCGCCTACTACGGCTCGTTCCTGGCTCGGCCTCACCGAGATGAGGGAGGGGGGGTCCCGACCCCCCTACACCCCCTCCCCCGGCTCGGCCTCGCGCTAACGCGGCAGTGTGCTCGTTTGACACACGTAGTGCGTTTATTCTGTTTCCCCCCACACTCACCCACACCCCCCCTAAAAGATAGATAATGGGGGCAAGTCCATAAAAGGAAGATGTGTCAGTACAATTATGCACCGAGGGGCAGTGCGGTTATTCTATCCCCCCCACATGCACCCACACACCCCTAAGATAGAAAATGGGGGCAAGTCCATACAAGGAAGATGTGTCAGTGCAACTATGCACCGACGGGCAGTGCGGTTATTCTCCCCCCCCCCCACACGCACCCACACACCCCTAAGGTAGATAATGGGGGCAAGACATGTTACGGACTCGCCTCCGCATGCGACACCGCGACACGCCGCGTCGTCGCCTGCTACGGCTTGTTCCTGGCTCGGCCTCGCCGGTATGGCGGAGGGGGGTCCCGATAACCGCCCGCCCTGGCTCGGCCACGCACTAACGCGGTAGTGCGCTCGTTTGACAGGCGCAGTGCGGTTATTCTGTTCCCCCCCCCCACACGCAACCACACACCCCCTAAAATATAGACAATGGGGGCAAGTCCATACAAGGAAGATGTGTCAGTACAACTATGCACCGAGGGGCAGTGCGGTTAGTCTGTTTCCCCCACACACACACCCACACACTCCTAAGATAGATAATGGGGCAAGTCCATACAAGGAAGATGTGTCAGTACAACTATGCACCCAGGGGTAGTGCAGTTATTCTGTCCCCCCCACACACGCACCCACACACCCCTAAAACTAGATAATGGGGGCAAGTCATGTTACGAACTCGCCTCCGCATGCAACGCCGCGGCACGCCGCGTCGTCGCCTACTACGGCTCGTTCCTGGCTCGGCCTCGCCGGGATGGGGGAGGGGGTCCCGACCCCCCCCCCCGGCTCGGCCTCGCGCTAACATGGATGTGCGCTCGTTTGACAGGTGCAGTGCGGTTATTCTGTCCCCCCCCCCCCACATGCACCCACGCACCCCCTAAAACATAGATAATGGGGTAAGTCCATACAAGGAAGATGTGTCAGTACAACTATGCACCGAGGGGCAGTGCGGTTATTCTGTCCCCCCCCCACACGCACCCACACACCACTAAGAGGGGCAAGTCCATACAAGGAAGATGTGTTAGTACAACTATGCACCGCGGGGCACTGCGGTTATTCTGTTTCCCCCCATACGCACCCACACACCCCTAAGATAGATAATGGGGGCAAGTCATGTTACGGACTCTCCTCCGCATGCGACGCTGCGGCACGCCGCGTCGTCGCCTGCTACGGCTCGTTCCTGGCTCGGCCTTGCCGGGATGAGGGAGGGGGGTCCCGACCCCCCCTCCTCTCGGCCTCGCGCTAACGCGGCAGTGCGCTCATTTGATAGGCGCAGTGCGGTCATTCTGTCCCCCCCCCCGCACGCACCCACACACCCCCTAAAAGATAGATAATGGGGGCAAGTCCTTACAAGGAAGATGTGTCAGTACAACTAGGCACCGAGGGGCAGTGCGGTTATTCTGTTTCCCCTCCCCCCACACGAACCCACACACCCCTAAGATAGATAATGGGCGCAAGTCATCTTACGGACTCGCCTCCGCATGCGACACCGCAGCACGCCGCGTCGTCGCCTGCTATGGCTTGTTCCTGGCTCGGCCTCGCCGGGATGGCGGAGGGGGGTCCCGATACCCCTCCGCCCTGGTTCGGCCTCGCACTAACGCGGTAGTGCGCTCGTTTGACAGGCGCAGTGCGGTTATTCTGTTTCCCCCCCACACGCATCCACACACCCCCTAAAAGATAGACAATGGGGGCAAGTCCAAACAAGGAAGATGTGTCAGTACAACTATGCACCAAGGGGCAGTGCGGTTAGTCTGTTTACCCACCACCCACACCCACACACCCCTATGATAGATAATGGGGCAAGTCCATCCAAGGAAGATGTGTCAGTACAACTATGCACCGAGGGGTAGTGCGGTTATTCTGTTCCCGCCCCCCACACACGCACCCACACACCCCTAAAAATAGATAATGGGGGCAAGTCATGTTACGAACTCGCCTCCGCATGCAACGCCGCGGCACGCCGCGTCATCGCCTACTACGGCTCGTTCCTGGCTCGGCCTCGCCTGGATGGGGGACGGGGTCCCGACCCCCCCGGCTCGGCCTCGTGCTAACGTGGATGTGCGCTCATTTGACAGGCGCAATGCGGTTATTCTGTCCCCCCCCACACGCACCCACGCACCCCCTAAAAGATAGATAATGGGGGCAAGTCCATACAAGGAAGATGTGTCAGTACAACTATGCACCGAGGGGCAGTGCGGTTATTCTGTCCCCCCCCCACACACACGCGCCCACACACCACTAAGATAGATAATGGGGACAAGTCCATACAAGGAAGATGTGTTAGTACAACTATGCACCGCAGGGCAATGCGGTTATTCTGTTTCCCCCCATACGCACCCACACACCCATAAGATAGATAATGGGGCAAGTCCTGTTACGGACTCGCCTCCGCATGCGACGCCGCGGCACGCCGCGTCGTCGCCTGCTACGGCTCGTTCCTGGCTCGGCCTCGCCGGGATGAGGGAGGGGGTCCCGACCCCGCTCGGCTCGGCCTCGCGCTAACACGGCAGTGCGCTCATCTGACAGGCGCAGTGCGGTCATTCTGTCCCCCCCACACACACGCACTCACACACCCCCTAAAAGATAGATAATGGGGGCAAGTCCATACAAGGAAGATGTGTCTGTACAAGTATGCACCGAGGGGCAGTGTGGTTATTCTATTCCCCCCCCCACACACACGCACCCACACACCCCTAAGTTAGATAATGGGGGCAAGTCCATAGAAGGAAGATGTGTCAGTACAACTATGCACCGAGGGGCAGTGCGGTTATTCTGTTTCCCACCCACACGCACCCACACACCACTAAGATAGATAATGGGGGCAAGTCCATACAAGGAAGATGTGTCAGTACAACTATGCACCGCGGGGCAGTGCGGTTATTCTGTTTCCCCCCATACGCACCCACACACCCCGAAGATAGATAATGGGGGCAAGTCATGTGACGGACTCTCCTCTGCATGCGACGTCACGGCACGCCACGTCGTCGCCTGCTACGACTCGTTCCTGGCTCGGCCTTGCCGGGATGAGGGAGGGGGTCCCGACCCCCCCTCGACTCGGCCTCGCGCTAACGCGGCAGTGCGCTCATTTGACAGGCGCAGTGCGGTCATTCTGTCCCCCCACACGCACCCACACGCTCCCTAAAAGATAGATAATAGGGGCAAGTCCATACAAGGAAGATGTGTCAGTACAACTATGCTCCGAGGGGCAGTGCGGTTATTCTCTTTCCCCCCCACATGCACCCACACACCCCTGAGATAGATAATTGGGGCAAGTCCATACAAGAAAGATGTGTCAGTACAACTATGCACCGAGGGGCAGTGCGGTTATTCTGTTCCCCCCCCCCACACGCACCCAGACACCCCTAAGATAGATAATGGGTGCAACTCCATACAAGGATGATGTGTCAGTACAATTATGCATCGCGGGGCAGTTTGGTAATTCTGTTCCCCCCCCCCAAACGCACCCACACACCCCTAAGATAGATAATGGCGGCAAGTCATGTTACGGACTCGCCTCCGCATGCGACGCCGTGGCACGCCGCGTCGTCGCCTGCTACAGCTCGTTCCTGGCTCGGCCTCGCCGGTATGGGGGAGGTTGGGTCCCGACCCCCTACCCCCCTCCCCTGGCTCGGCCTCGCGCTAACGCGGCAGTGTGCTCATTTGACAGGCGCAGTACGGTTATTCTGGCCCCCCATACTCACCCACACCCCCCCTAAAAGGTAGATAATGGGGGCAAGTCGATACAAGGAAGATGTGTCAGTACAACTATGCATCGAAGGGCAGTGCGGTTATTCTGTTTCCCCCCCCCACACACGCACCCACACACCCCTAAGATAGATAATGGGGGCAAGTCCATACAAGGAAGATGTGTCAGTACAACTATGCACCGAGGGGTAGTGCAGTTATTCTGTTTCCCCCCACACGCACCCACACACCCCTAAGATAGATAATGGGGGCAAGTCCATATAAGGAAGATGTGTCAGTACAAATATGCACCGTGGGGCAGTGCGGTTATTCCCCCCCCCCCCCCCACGCACCCACACACCCCTAAGATAGATAGTGGGGGCAAGTCATGTTACGGACTCGCCTCCGCATGAGACGCCGCTGCACGCCGCGTCGTCGCCTACTACTGCTCATTCCTGGCTCGGCCTCGCCGGGATGGGGGAGGGGGGCTCCCGACCCCCCCCCCCCCCCGGCTCGGCCTCGCGCTAACGCGGCAGTGCGCTCGTTTGACAGGCGCAGTGCAGTTGTTCTGTCCCCCCCCCCACACGCACCCACACACCCCCTAAAAGATAGATAATGGGGGAAGTCCATACAAGGAAGATGTGTCAGTACAACTATGCACCGAGGGGCAGTGCGGTTATTCTGTTTCCCCCCACACGCATCCACACACCCCTAAGATAGATAATGGGGGCAAGTCCATACAAGGAAGATGTGTCAGTACAACTATGCACCGAGGGGCAGTGCGGTTATTCTGTCCCCCCCCACACGCACCCACACACCCCTAAGATAGATAATGGGGGCAAGTCATGTTACGGACTCGCCTCCGCATGCGACGCCGCGTCGTCGCCTACTACGGCTCGTTCCTGGCTCGGCCTCGCCGGGATGGGGGAGGGGGTCCCGACCCCCCCCCCACCCGGCTCGGCCTCGCGCTAACGTGGCAGTGTGCTCGTTTGACAGGCGCAGTGCGGTTATTCTGTCCCCCCCACACGCACCCACACACCCTGTAAAAGATACATAATGGGGGCAAGTCCATACAATGAAGATGTGTCAGTACAACTATGCACCGAGGGGCAGTGCGGTTATTCTGTTTCCCCCCACACGCACCCACACACCCCTAAGATAGATAATGGGGGTAAGTCCATACAAGGAAGATGTGTCAGTACAACTATGCACCGAGGGGCAGTGCGGTTATTCTGTCCCCCCCCACACGCACCCACACACCACTAAGAATGGCAAGTCCATACAAGGAAGATGTGTTAGTACAACTATGCACCGCGGGGCACTGCGGTTATTCTGTTTCCCCCCATACGCACCCACACACCCCTAAGATAGATAATGGGGGCAAGTCATGTTACGGACTCTCCTCCGCATGCGACGCTGCGGCACGCCGCGTCGTCGCCTGCTACGGCTCGTTCCTGGCTCGGCCTTGCCGGGATGAGGGAGGGGGGTCCCGACCCCCCCTCCTCTCGGCCTCGCGCTAACGCGGCAGTGCGCTCATTTGATAGGCGCAGTGCGGTCATTCTGTCCCCCCCCCGCACGCACCCACACACCCCCTAAAAGATAGATAATGGGGGCAAGTCCTTACAAGGAAGATGTGTCAGTACAACTAGGCACCGAGGGGCAGTGCGGTTATTCTGTTTCCCCTCCCCCCACACGAACCCACACACCCCTAAGATAGATAATGGGCGCAAGTCATCTTACGGACTCGCCTCCGCATGCGACACCGCAGCACGCCGCGTCGTCGCCTGCTATGGCTTGTTCCTGGCTCGGCCTCGCCGGGATGGCGGAGGGGGGTCCCGATACCCCTCCGCCCTGGTTCGGCCTCGCACTAACGCGGTAGTGCGCTCGTTTGACAGGCGCAGTGCGGTTATTCTGTTTCCCCCCCACACGCATCCACACACCCCCTAAAAGATAGACAATGGGGGCAAGTCCAAACAAGGAAGATGTGTCAGTACAACTATGCACCAAGGGGCAGTGCGGTTAGTCTGTTTACCCACCACCCACACCCACACACCCCTATGATAGATAATGGGGCAAGTCCATCCAAGGAAGATGTGTCAGTACAACTATGCACCGAGGGGTAGTGCGGTTATTCTGTTCCCGCCCCCCACACACGCACCCACACACCCCTAAAAATAGATAATGGGGGCAAGTCATGTTACGAACTCGCCTCCGCATGCAACGCCGCGGCACGCCGCGTCATCGCCTACTACGGCTCGTTCCTGGCTCGGCCTCGCCTGGATGGGGGAGGGGGTCCCGACCCCCCCGGCTCGGCCTCGTGCTAACGTGGATGTGCGCTCATTTGACAGGCGCAATGCGGTTAGTCTGTCCCCCCCCCCACACGCACCCACGCACCCCCTAAAAGATAGATAATGGGGGCAAGTCCATACAAGGAAGATGTGTCAGTACAACTATGCACCGAGGGGCAGTGCGGTTATTCTGTCCCCCCCCCCACACACACGCGCCCACACACCACTAACATACATAATGGGGACAAGTCCATACAAGGAAGATGTGTTAGTACAACTATGCACCGCGGGGCAATGCGGTTATTCTGTTTCCCCCCATACGCACCAACACACCCTAAGATAGATAATGGGGCAAGTCCTGTTACGGACTCGCCTCCGCATGCGACGCCGCGGCACGCCGCGTCGTCGCCTGCTATGGCTCGTTCCTGGCTCGGCCTCGCCGGGATGAGGGAGGGGGTCCCGACCCCCCTCGGCTCGGCCTCGCGCTAACACGGCAGTGCGCTCATTTGACAGGCGCAGTGCGGTCATTCTGTCCCCCCCCCCACACACGCACTCACACACCCCCTAAAAGATAGATAATGGGGGCAAGTCCATACAAGGAAGATGTGTCTGTACAAGTATGCACCGAGGGGCAGTGTGGTTATTCTATTCCCCCCCCCCCACACACACGCACCCACACACCCCTAAGTTAGATAATGGGGGCAAGTCCATAGAAGGAAGATGTGTCAGTACAACTATGCACCGAGGGGCAGTGCGGTTATTCTGTTTCCCACCCACACGCACCCACACACCACTAAGATAGATAATGGGGGCAAGTCCATACAAGGAAGATGTGTCAGTACAACTATGCACCGCGGGGCAGTGCGGTTATTCTGTTTCCCCCCATACGCACCCACACACCCCGAAGATAGATAATGGGGGCAAGTCATGTGACGGACTCTCCTCTGCATGCGACGTCACGGCACGCCACGTCGTCGCCTGCTACGACTCGTTCCTGGCTCGGCCTTGCCGGGATGAGGGAGGGGGTCCCGACCCCCCCTCGACTCGGCCTCGCGCTAACGCGGCAGTGCGCTCATTTGACAGGCGCAGTGCGGTCATTCTGTCCCCCCACACGCACCCACACGCTCCCTAAAAGATAGATAATAGGGGCAAGTCCATACAAGGAAGATGTGTCAGTACAACTATGCTCCGAGGGGCAGTGCGGTTATTCTCTTTCCCCCCCACATGCACCCACACACCCCTGAGATAGATAATTGGGGCAAGTCCATACAAGAAAGATGTGTCAGTACAACTATGCACCGAGGGGCAGTGCGGTTATTCTGTTCCCCCCCCCCCCACACGCACCCACACACCCCTAAGATAGATAATGGGTGCAACTCCATACAAGGATGATGTGTCAGTACAATTATGCATCGCGGGGCAGTTTGGTAATTCTGTTCCCCCCCCCCCCAAACGCACCCACACACCCCTAAGATAGATAATGGCGGCAAGTCATGTTACGGACTCGCCTCCGCATGCGACGCCGTGGCACGCCGCGTCGTCGCCTGCTACAGCTCGTACCTGGCTCGGCCTCGCCGGTATGGGGGAGGTTGGGTCCCGACCCCCTACCCCCCTCCCCTGGCTCGGCCTCGCGCTAACGCGGCAGTGTGCTCATTTGACAGGCGCAGTACGGTTATTCTGGCCCCCCATACTCACCCACACCCCCCCTAAAAGGTAGATAATGGGGGCAAGTCGATACAAGGAAGATGTGTCAGTACAACTATGCATCGAAGGGCAGTGCGGTTATTCTGTTTCCCCCCCCCCCCACACGCACCCACACACCCCTAAGATAGATAATGGGGGCAAGTCCATACAAGGAAGATGTGTCAGTACAACTATGAACCGAGGGGTAGTGCAGTTATTCTGTTTCCCCCCACACGCACCCACACACCCCTAAGATAGATAATGGGGGCAAGTCCATATAAGGAAGATGTGTCAGTACAAATATGCACCGTGGGGCAGTGCGGTTATTCCCCCCCCCCCCACGCACCCACACACCCCTAAGATAGATAGTGGGGGCAAGTCATGTTACGGACTCGCCTCCGCATGAGACGCCGCTGCACGCCGCGTCGTCGCCTACTACTGCTCATTCCTGGCTCGGCCTCGCCGGGATGGGGGAGGGGGGCTCCCGACCCCCCCCCCCCGGCTCGGCCTCGCGCTAACGCGGCAGTGCGCTCGTTTGACAGGCGCAGTGCAGTTGTTCTGTCCCCCCCCCACACGCACCCACACACCCCCTAAAAGATAGATAATGGGGGAAGTCCATACAAGGAAGATGTGTCAGTACAACTATGCACCGAGGGGCAGTGCGGTTATTCTGTTTCCCCCCACACGCATCCACACACCCCTAAGATAGATAATGGGGGCAAGTCCATACAAGGAAGATGTGTCAGTACAACTATGCACCGAGGGGCAGTGCGGTTATTCTGTCCCCCCCCCCACACGCACCCACACACCCCTAAGATAGATAATGGGGGCAAGTAATGTTACGGACTCGCCTCCGCATGCGACGCCGCGTCGTCGCCTACTACGGCTCGTTCCTGGCTCGGCCTCGCCGGGATGGGGGAGGGGGTCCCGACCCCCCCCCCCCACCCGGCTCGGCCTCGCGCTAACGTGGCAGTGTGCTCGTTTGACAGGCGCAGTGCGGTTATTCTGTCCCCCCCACACGCACCCACACACCCTGTAAAAGATACATAATGGGGGCAAGTCCATACAATGAAGATGTGTCAGTACAACTATGCACCGAGGGGCAGTGCGGTTATTCTGTTTCCCCCCACACGCACCCACACACCCCTAAGATAGATAATGGGGGCAAGTCCATACAAGGAAGATGTGTCAGTACAACTATGCACCGAGGGGCAGTGCGGTTATTCTATTTCCCCCAACACGCACCCACACACCCCTAAAATAACTAATGGGGGCAATTACATACAAGGAAGATGTATCAGTACAACTATGCACCGAGGGGCAATGCGGTTATTCTATACCCCCCCCCCCCCCCCGCCCACACAGACGCACCCACACACCCCTAAGATAGATGATGGGGGCAAGTCCATACAAGGAAGATGTGTCAGCACAACTGTGCACCGAGGGGCAGTGCGATTATTCTCTTTCCCCCCACACGCACCCACACACCCCTAACATAGATAATGGGGCAAGTCCATACAAGGAAGATGTGTTAGTACAACTATGCACCGAGGGGAAGTGCGGTTATTCTGTTCCCCCCACACGCACCCACACACCCCTAAGATAGATAATGGGGCAAGTCCATACAAGGAAGATGTGTCAGTATAACTATGCACCGAGGGGCAGTGCGGTTATTCTGCTCCCCCCACACGCACCCACACACCCCTAAGATAGATAATGGGGGAAAGTACATACAAGGAAGATGTGTATGTACAACTATGCACCGAGGGACAGTGCGGTTAATCTGTTTCCCCCACACACGCACCCACACACCCCTAAGATAGCAAATGGGGGCAAGTCCATACAAGGAAGATGTGTCAGCACAACTATGCACCGAGGGGCAGTGCGGTTATTCTCTTTCCCCCCACACGCACCCACACACCCCTAAGATAGATAATGGGGCAAGTCATGTTACGAACTCTCCTCTGCATGCGACGTCGCGGCACGCCGCGTCGTCGCCTGCTACGGCTCGTTCCTGGCTCGGCCTCGCCGGGATGAGGGAGGGGGTCCCGACCCCCACTCGGCTCGGCCTCGCGCTAACGCGGCAGTGCGCTCATTTGACAGGCGCAGTGCGGTCATTCTGTCCCCCCACACGCACCCACACACTCCCTAAAAGATAGATAATAGGGGCAAGTCCATACAAGGAAGATGTGTCAGTACAACTATGCACCGAGGGGCAGTGTGGTTATTGTGTTTCCCCCCCACATGCACCCACACACCCCTAAGATAGATAATGGGGGCAAGTCCATACAAGAAAGATGTGTCAATACAACTATGCACCGAGGGGCAGTGCGGTTATTCTGTTCCCCCCCCCCCACACGCACCCACACACCCCTAAGATAGATAATGGGTGCAACTCCATACAAGGATGATGTGTCAGTACAATTATGCATCGAGGGGCAGTTTGGTAATTCTGTTCCCCTCCCCCCAAACGCACCCACACACCCCTAAGATAGATAATGGCGGCAAGTCATGTTACGGACTCGCCTCCGCATGCGACGCCGTGGCACGCCGCGTCGTCGCCTGCTACGGCTCGTTCCTGGCTCGGCCTCATCGGTATGGGGGAGGTTGGGTCCCGACCCCCTACCCCCCCTCCCCTGGCTCGGCCTCACGCTAACGCGGCAGTGCGCTCATTTGACAGGCGCAGTACGGTTATTCTGTCCCCCTACACTCACCCACCCCCCCCTAAAAGATAGATAATGGGGGCAAGTCGATACAAGGAAGATGTGTCAGTACAACTATGCACCGAAGGGTAGTGCGGTTATTCTGTTTCCCCCCCACACGCACCCACACACCCCTAAGATAGATAATGGGGGCAAGTCCATACAAGGAAGATGTGTCAGTACAACTATGCACCGAGGGGTAGTGCGGTTATTCTGTTTCCCCCCCACACGCACCCACACACCCCTAAGATAGATAATGGGGGCAAGTCCATATAAGGAAGATGTGTCAGTACAAATATGCACCGAGGGGCAGTACGGTTATTCTCCCCCCCCCCCACACACCCACACACCCCTAAGATAGATAGTGGGGGCAAGTCATGTTACGGACTCGCCTCCGCATGAGACGCCGCTGCACGCCGCGTCGTCGCCTACTACTGCTCATTCCTGGCTCGGCCTCGCCGGGATGGGGGAGGGGGGGTCCCGACCCCCCCCCCCCCCCGGCTCGGCCTCGCGCTAACGCGGTAGTGCGCTCGTTTGACAGGCGCAGTGCGGTTATTCTGTCCCCCCCCACACGCACCCACACACTCCCTAAAAGATAGATAATGGGGGAAGTCCATACAAGGAAGATGTGTCAGTACAACTATGCACCGAGGAGCAAAGCGGTTATTCTGTTTCCCCCCACACGCATCCACACACCCCTAAGATAGATAATGGGGGCAAGTCCATACAAGGAAGATGTGTCAGTACAACTATGCACCGAGGGGCAGTGCGGTTATTCTGCCCCCCCCCCACCCCCACACGCACCCACACACCCCTAAGATAGATAATGGGGGCAAGTCATGTTACGGCCTCGCCTCCGAATGCGACGCCGCGTTGTCGCCTACTACAGCTCGTTCCTGGCTCGGCCTCGCCGGGATGGGGGAGGGGGGTCCCGACCCCCCCCCCCCCGCCACCCGGCTCGGCCTCGCGCTAACGTGGCAGTGCGCTCGTTTGACAGGCGCAGTGCGGTTATTCTGTCCCCCCCACACGCACCAACACACCCCGTAAAAGATAGATAATGGGGGCAAGTCCATACAATGAAGATGCGTCAGTACAACTATGCACCGAGGGGCAGTGCGGTTATTCTGTTTCCCCCCACACGCACCCACACACCCCTAAGATAGATAATGGGGGCAAGTCCATACAAGGAAGATGTGTCAGTACAACTATGCACCGAGGGGCAGTGCGGTTATTCTATTTCCCCCCACACGCACCCACACACCCCTAAGATAGGTAATGGGGGCAATTACATACAAGGAAGATGTATCAGTACAACTATGCACCGAGGGGCAATGCGGTTATTCTGTACCCCCCCACCCCCACCCACACAGACGCACCCACACACCCCTAAGATAGATAATGGGGGCAAGTCCATACAAGAAAGATGTGTCAGCACAACTATGCACCGTGGGGCAGTGCGGTTATTCTCTTTCCCCCCACACGCACCCACACACCCCTAACATAGATAATGGGGCAAGTTCATACAAGGAAGATGTGTCAGTACAACTATGCACCGAGGGGCAGTGCGGTTATTCTGTTCCCCCCACACGCACCCACACACCCCTAAGATAGATAATGGGGCAAGTCCATACAAGGAAGATGTGTCAGTATAATTATGCACCCACGGGCAGTGCGGTTATTCTGCTCCCCCCACACGCACCCACACACCCCTAAGATAGATAATGGGGGAAAGTACATACAAGGAAGATGTGTCAGTACAACTATGCACCGAGGGACAGTGCGGTTATTCTGTTTCCCCCACACACGCACCCACACACCCCTATGATAGCTAATGGGGGCAAGTCCATACAAGGAAGATGTGTCACCACAACTATGCACCGAGGGGCAGTGCAGTTATTCTCTTTCCCCCCACACGCACCCACACACCCCTAAGATAGATAATGGGGCAAGTCCATACAAGGAAGATGTGTCAGTACAACTATGCACCAAGGGGCAGTGCGGCTATTCTGTTCCCCCCACACGCACCCACACACCCCTGAGATAGATAATGGGGAAAGTGCATACAAGGAAGATGTGTCAGTATAACTATGCACCGAGGGTCAGTGCAGTTATTCTGCTCCCCCCACACGCACCCACACACCCCTAAGATAGATAATGGGGGCAAGTCATGTTACAGACTCGCCTCCGCATGCGACGCCGCGGCCCGCCGCGTCGTCGGCTGCTACGGCTCGTTCCTGGCTCGACCTCGCCGGGATGGGGGAGGGGGGTCCCGACCCCCTGCCCCCCGGCTCGGCCTCGCGCTAACACGGTAGTGCGCTTGTTTGACAGGTGCAGTGCGGTTATTCTGTTTCCCCCCCACATGAAACCACACACCCCCTAAAGGATAGATAATGGGGGCAAGTACATACAAGGAAGATGTGTGTGAGTACAACTATGCACCGAGGGGCAGTGCGGTTATTCTGTCCCCCCCCCCACACGCACCCACACACCCCTAAGATAGATAATGGGGGCAAGTCCATACAAGGAAGATCTATCAGTACAACTATGCACCGAGGGGCAGTGCGGTTATTCTATCCCCCCCCACACGCACCACACACCCCTAAGATAGATAATGGGGGTAAGTCATGTTACGAACTTGCCTCCGCATGCGACGCCGCGTCGTCGCCTACTACGGCTCGTTCCTGGCTCGGCCTCGCCGGGATGGGGGAGGGGGGTCCCGACCCCCCCCCCACCCGGCTCGGCCTCGCGCTAAAGTGGCAATGCGCTCGTTTGACAGGCGCAGTGCGGTTATTCTGTCCCCCACCCACACACGCACCCACACACCCCGTAAAAGATAGATAATGGGGGCAAGTCCATAAAATGAAGATGTGTCAGTACAACTATGCACCGAGGGGCAGTGCGGTTATTCTGTTTCCCCCCCACACGCACCCACACACCCCTAAGATAGATAATGGGGGCAAGTCCATACGAGGAAGATGTGTCAGTACAACTATGCACCGAGAGGTAGTGCGGTTATTCTGTTTCCCCCCACACGCACCCACACACCCCTAAGATAGATAATGGGGGCAATTACATACAAGGAAGATGTATCAGTACAACTATGCACCGAGGGGCAGCGCGGTTATTCAGTACCCCCCCCCCCCCCACACACACACGCAGACGCACCCACGCACCCCTAAGATAGATAATGGGGGCAAGTCCATACAAGGAAGATGTGTCAGGACAACTATGCACCGAGGGGCAGTGCGGTTATTCTCTTTCCCCCCACACGCACCCACACACCCCTAAGATAGATAATGGGGCAAGTCCATACAAGGAAGATGTGTCAGTACAACTATGCACCGAGGGGTAGTGCGGTTATTTTGTTCCCCCCACACGCACCCACACACCCCTAAGATAGATAATGGGGCAAGTCCATACAAGGAAGATGTGTCAGTATAACTATGCACCGAGGGGCAGTGCGGTTATTCTGCTCCCCCCCACACGCATCCACACACCCTAAGATAGATAATGGGGGAAAGTACATACAAGGAAGATGTGTCAGTACAACTATGCACCGAGGGGCAGTGCGGTTATTCTGTTTCCCCCCCACACGCACCCACACACCCCTAAGATAGATAATGGGGGCAAGTCCATACAAGGAAGATGTGTCAGTACAACTATGCACCGAGGGGTAGTGCAGTTATTCTGTTTCCCCCCACACGCACCCACATACCCCTAGGATAGATAATTGGGGCAAGTCCATATAAGGAAGATGTGTCAGTACAAATATGCACCGAGGGGCAGTGCGGTTATTCTCCCCCCCCCACGCACCCACACACCCCTAAGATAGATGGTGGGGGCAAGTCATGTTACGGACTCGCCTCCGCATGAGACGCCGCTGCACACCGCGTCGTCGCCTACTACTGCTAATTCCTGGCTCGGCATCGCCGGGATGGGGGAGGGGGGGTCCCTACCCCCCCCCCCCCGGCTCGGCCTCGCGCTTACGCGTCAGTGCGCTCGTTTGACAGGCGCAGTGCGGTTATTCTGTTTCCCCCCCCCCCCACACGCACCCACACACCCCCTAAAAGATAGATAATGGGGGAAGTCCATACAAGGAATATGTGTCACTACAACTATGCACCGAGGAGCAAAGCGGTTATTCTGTTTCCCCCCACACGCATCCACACACCCCTAAGATAGATAATGGGGGCAAGTCCATACAAGGAAGATGTGTCAGTACAACTATGCACCGAGGGGCAGTGCGGTTATTCTGTCCCCCCAGACGCACCCACACACCCCTAAGATAGATAATGGGGGCAAGTCATGTTACGGACTCGCCTTCGCATGCGACGCCGCATCGTCGCCTACTACGGCTCGTTCCTGGCTCGGCCTCGTCGGGATGGGGGAGGGGGGTCCCGACCCCCCCCCCCCCACCCGGCTCGGCCTCACGCTAACGTGGCAGTGCGCTCATTTGACAGGCGCAGTGCGGTTATTCTGTCCCCCACCCACACGCACCCACACACCCCGTAAAAGATAGATAATGGGGGCAAGTCCATAAAATGAAGATGTGTCAGTACAACTATGCACCGAGGGGCAGTGCGGTTATTCTGTTTCCCCCCACACGCACCCACACACCCCTAAGATAGATAATGGGGGCAAGTCCATAGAAGGAAGATGTGTCAGTACAACTATGAACCGAGGGGCAGTGCGGTTATTCTATTTCCCCCCACATGCACCCACACATCCCTAAGATAGATAATGGGGGCAATTACATACAAGGAAGATGTATCAGTACAAGTATGCACCGAGGGGCAATTCGGTTATTCTGTACCCCCCCGCCCACACAGACGCACCCACACACCCCTAAGATAGATAATGGGGGCAAGTCCATACAAGGAAGATGTGTCAGCACAACTATGCACCGAGGGGCAGTGCGGTTATTCTCTTTCCCCCACACGCACCCACACACCCCTAAGATAGATAATGGGGCAAGTCCATACAAGGAAGATGTGTCAGTACAACTATGCACCGAGGGGCAGTGCGGTTATTCTGTTCCCCCCACATGCACCCACACACCCCTAAGATAGATAATGGGGCAAGTCCATACAAGGAAGATGTGTCAGTATAACTATGCACTGAGGGGCAGTGCGGTTATTCTGCTCCCCCCCCACACGCACCCACACACCCCTAAGATAGATAATGGGGGAAAGTACATACAAGGAAGATGTGTCAGTACAACTATGCACCGAGGGACAGTGCGGTTATTCTGTTTCCCCCACACACGCACCCACACACCCCTAAGATAGCTAATGGGGGCAAGTCCATACAAGGAAGATGTGTTAGCACAACTATGCACCGAGGGGCAGTGCGGTTATTCTCTTTCCCCCCACACGCACCCACACACCCCTAAGATAGATAATGGGGCAAGTCCATACAAGGAAGATGTGTCAGTACAACTATGCATCGAGGGGCAGTGCGGTTATTCTGTTCCCCCCACACGCACCCACACACCCCTAAGATAGATAATGGGGGCAATTACATACAAGGAAGATGTATCAGTACAACTATGCACCGAGGGGCAGCGCGGTTATTCTGTACCCCCCCCCCCCACACACACAGACGCACCCACACACCCCTAAGATAGATAATGGGGACAAGTCCATACAAGGAAGATGTGTCAGGACAACTGTGCACCGAGGGGCAGTGCGGTTATTCTGTTCCCCCCACACGCACCCACGCACCCCTAAGATAGATAATGGGGCAAGTGCATACAAGGAAGATGTGTCAGTATAACTATGCACCGAGGGGCAGGGCAGTTATTCTGCTCCCCCCACACGCACCCAC
This sequence comes from Triticum urartu, assembly GCF_056163025.1. Taxonomy (NCBI): domain Eukaryota; kingdom Viridiplantae; phylum Streptophyta; class Magnoliopsida; order Poales; family Poaceae; genus Triticum; species Triticum urartu. The sequence continues at coordinate 346,629,384 of NC_141876.1, read as the reverse complement.
ACACCCCTAAGATAGATAATGGGGGCAAGTCATGTTACAGACTCGCCTCCGCATGCGACGCCGCGGCCCGCCGCGTCGTCGCCTGCTACGTCTCGTTCCTGGCTCGACCTCGCCGGGATGGGGGAGGGGGGTCCCGACCCCCTGCCCCCCGGCTCGGCCTCGCGCTAACACGGCAGTGCGCTTATTTGACAGGCGTAGTGCGGTTATTTTGTTTCCCCCCCACACGAAACCACACACCCCCTAAAAGATAGATAATGGGGGCAAGTACATACAAGGAAGATGTGTGTGAGTACAACTATGCACCGAGGGGCAGTGTGGTTATTCTGTCCCCCCCCCCACACGCACCCACACACCCCTAAGATAGATAATGGGGGCAAGTCCATACAAGGAAGATCTATCAGTACAACTATGCACCGAGGGGCAGTGCGGTTATTCTATCCCCCCCCCAACACGCACCACACGCCCCTAAGATAGATAATGGGGGTAAGTCATGTTACGAACTTGCCTCCGCATGCGACCCCACGTCGTCGCCTACTACGGCTCGTTCCTGGCACGGCCTCGCCGGGATGGGGGAGGGGGGTCCCGACCCCCCCCCCCACCTGGCTCGGCCTCGCGCTAAAGTGGCAATGCGCTCATTTGACAGGCGCAGTGCGGTTAATCTGTCCCCCCACACACGCACCCACACACACCGTAAAAGATAGATAATGGGGGCAAGTCCATACAATGAAGATGTGTCAGTACAACTATGCACCGAGGGGCAGTGCGGTTATTCTGCTTCCCCCCCACACGCACCCACACACCCCTAAGATAGATAATGGGGGCAACTCCATACAACGAAGATGTGTCAGTACAACTATGCACTGAGGGGTAGTGCGGTTATTCTGTTTCCCCCCACATGCACCCACACACCCCTAAGATAGATAATGGGGGCAATTACATACAAGGAAGATGTATCAGTACAACTATGCACCGAGGGGCAGCGCAGTTATTCTGTACCCCCCCCCCCACACACACACAAACGCACCCACACACCCCTAAGATAGATAATGGGGGCAAGTACATACAAGGAAGATGTGTCAAGACAACTATGCACCGAGGGGCAGTGCGGTTATTCTCTTTCCCCCCACACGCACCCACACACCCCTAAGATAGATAATGGGGCAAGTCCATACAAGGAAGATGTGTCAGTACAACTATGCACCGAGGGGCAGTGCGGTTATTCTGTTCCCCCCACACGCACCCACACACCCCTATGATAGATAATGGGGTAAGTCCATACAAGGAAGATGTGTCAGTATAACTATGCACCGAGGGGCAGTGCGGTTATTCTGCTCCCCCCTCCCACACGCACCCACACACCACTAAGATAGATAATAGGGGAAAGTACATACAAGGAAGATGTGTCAGTACAACTATGCACCGAGGGGCAGTGCGGTTATTCTGTTTCCCCCCCACACGCACCCACACACCCCTAAGATAGATAATGGGGGCAACTCATGTTACAGACTCGCCTCCGCATGCGACGCCGCGGCACGCCGCGTCGTCGCCTGCTACGGCTCGTTCCTGGCTCGACCTCGCCGGGATGGGGGAGGGGGGTCCCGACCCCCTGCCCCCCGGCTCGGCCTCGCGCTAACGCGGCAGTGCGCTTGTTTGACAGGCGCAGTGCAGTTATTCTCTTTCCCCCCACACGAAACCACACACCCCTAAAAGATAGATAATGGGGGCAAGTACATACAAGGAAGATGTGTCAGTACAACTATGCACCGAGGGGCAGTGCGGTTATTCTGTCCCCCCCCCACACGCACCCACACACCCCTAAGATAGATAATGGGGGCAAGTCCATACAAGGAAGATCTATCAGTACAACTATGCACCGAGGGGCAGTGCGGTTATTCTGTCCCCCCCCCACATGCACCACACACCCCTAAGATAGATAATGGGGGCAAGTCATGTTACGAACTTGCCTCTGCATGCGACGCCGTGGCACGCCAAGTCGTCGCCTACTACGGCTCGTTCCTGGCTCGGCCTCGCCGGGATGAGGGAGGAGGGTCCCGACCCTCCTACCCCCCTCCCCCGGCACGGCCTCGCACTAACGTGGCAGTGCGCTTGTTTGACGGGCGCAGTGCAGTTATTCTGTTCCACCCCCCACACGAAACCACACACCAACTAAAAGATATATAATGGGGGCAAGTACATACAAGGAAGATGTGTCAGTACAACTATGCACCGAGGGGCAGTGCGGTTATTCTGCCCCCCCCCCCACACGCACCCACACACCCCTAAGACAGATAATGGGGGCAAGTCATGTTACGGACTCGCCTCCGCATGCGACGCCACGGCACACCGCGTCGTCGCCTGCTACGGCTCGTTCCTGGCTCGGCCTCGCCGGGATGAGGGAGGGGGGTCCCGACCCCCTACCCCCGGCTCGGCCTCGCGCTAACGCGGCAGTGCGCTTGTTTGACAGGTGAGTGCGGTTATTCTGCCCCCCCCACACGCAACCACACACCACCTAAAAGATAGATAATGGGGGCAAGTCCATACAAGAACAGGTGTCAATACAACTATGCACCGAGGGGCAGTGCGGTTATTCTGTCCCCCCCCACACGCACGCACACACCCCTAAGATAGATAATGGGGCAAGTCCATATAAGGAAGATGTGTCTGCACAACTGTGAAACGAGGGGCAGTGCGGTTATTCTGTTCCCCCTCCCCCACACACGCACCCACACACCCCTAAGATAGATAATGGGGGCAATTCCATACAAGGTAGATGTGTAAGTACAACTATGCACCGAGGGGCAGTGCGGTTATTCTGTTTCCCCTCCCTCCACACGCACCCACACACCCCTAAGATAGATAATGGGGGCAAGTCCATACAAGGAAAATGTGTCAGTACAACTATGCACCGAGGGGCAGTGCGGTTATTCTATTTCCACCCCACACGCACCCACACACCCCTAAGATATATAATGGGGGCAAGTCCATACAAGGAAGATGTGTCAGTAGAACTATGGACCGAGGGACAGTGCGGTTATTCTATTTCCCCTCCCCCCCCCACACGCACCCACACACCATTAAGATAGATAATGGGGGCAAGTCATGTTACGGACTCACCTCCGCATGCGACGCCGCGGCATGCCGCATCGTCGCCTGCTACCGCTCGTTCCTGGCTCGGCCTCGCCAGGATGGGGGGGGTGTCCCGACCCCCCTCCACCCTGCTCGGCCTCGCGCTATCGCGGCAGTGCGCTCGTTTGACAGGCTTAGTGCGGTTATTCTGTTTCCCCTCCCCCACACGCACCCACACACCCCTAAGATAGATAATGGGGGCAAGTCCATACAAGGAAGATGTGTCAGTACAACTATGCACCGAGGGGCAGTGCGGTTATTCTGTCCCCCCCCCCCACACACACACACGCACCCACACACCCCTAAGATAGATAATGGGGCAAGTCATGTTACGGACTCGCCTCTGCATGCGACGCCACGGCACGCCGCGTCATCGCCTGCTACGGCCTATTCCAGGCTCGACCTCGCCGGGGTGGGGGAGGGGGGTCCCGACCCCCCCCCCCTTGCCCCCTGGCCCGGCCTCACGCTAACGCGACAGTGCGCTCGTTTGATAGGCGCCAGTGCGGTTATTCTGTTTCCCACCCCCACACGCACCCACACACCCCTAAGATAGATAATGGGTGAAAGTCCATACAAGGAAGATGTGTCAGTACAACTATGCACCGAGGGGAAGTGCGGTTATTCTGTGCCCCCCCCCACACGCACCCACACACCCCCTAAAAGATAGATAATGGGGGCAAGTCCATACAAGGAAGATGTGTCAGTAGAACTATGCCCTTTGGTGCGGTTCGGTGCGGGGGCAAGTCATGTTACGGCTCGTTCCTAGAACAGAACTCACAAGAACTAGAACAAAAATGTATCAATCCAAGTTACTGGTGGAGTTAAGTACTAGATTCAAACAACGACAAAAAAAGGAAAAATTGACCGCCCAAGGATCATAAAGTATCAGTCCAAGTTACTGGTGGAGTCAAGTACTAGATTCAAACAACAACAACAAAAAGAAAAAAAATTACGCCCAAGGATCATAAAAGTATCAGTCCAATTTACTGGTGGAGTCATGTACTAGATTCAAAAAACAAAAAAATTGACCGCCCAAGGACAGGAGCAGGCCCTGATGGTGCTAGATACTTGAACTCGAGCCCATTGGCGAATCCCTAGTAGTCCGCACAACGCAGGGCCCACTGATCAGGGCCCATAGGTCAAGAGAGAGAGCGAGCGCCGTGCATAAGCGCTCTCGTAAGTTTTCAGAGGAGTTCAATTGGTGAGCCTCGGCTGCGCTTAGAAACAGGTCTAAAGCCCCCTCGACTAGCCAGGTGGGACTAAACCCATAGCGCACGTGCACGTCACGATGCACATCCGCGCGGACGAGCTATCTGGGCCAAAAACAACGACTCAGCCAGATGGCCCAGCACATTACTTCGCCCCATTACAAAATTCCAGCGGTCACACACGACAAAAAAGCAAATATTTAAAAAAAAACTCACAAAAAATAAGTTCAAAAACAAATAATGTAAAAAGTTCAAACACATCTTAATTGTAAGAACTAAAAAAATAGAAATGCATATATTTTTTTGGAAAATTAAACGTATAAAATTGTAAATAAAAATTTCAGAAGAAAAATTATAAAAAGTTCAACTACTACAATTCATAAGGTTCAAGTAAAAAAATACTGTGCAGCAAAGATAAAAATCTTTTAATTGTAAAAAATAATAGAAATATCATTATTTAACTGTAAAAAAATGTAATCCAAAATTCTTCTAAAAAAGTAAGAAAAAATGTTATACAACAAACAAATTTGATTGGTAATTGACAACCTAAAATAGTTCAGTACTATCATTAACAGAATGTAAGTTCAACAATCTCGAACCCAAAAAAGGGGTTCTACAAACATCATCAGTGTATAGTTCCTTCTGCGAGCTATGTAAATGAAAATATACCAATCAAAACAAAAGGATGCCCATCAGTTCCACTATAGAATTGTTCCAGTACTAATATAAAGAATATATAAATAAAGTAGTTATACTTGAGCAAAACAGATAGGAAAAGCATTAAATAAGTTGTTCCAAACCATCTGATAATACAATAGAATTCAACCATCTCACATGCAGCAGTTTTATAGAAAAAAATACTGCAACATAATCAACCACACACAAATCTCACAAACCGGCGTCATTTGCCACATCTAAACCTACAACACATAAATTCTGAATGTCAGAGAGTCATATTCCCTGGAGAACATAACCATAACCACATCACCATCCTCAAATCCAGACTCTGCCACAAACTCCTTCCACCCAGTTGTTAGGTTGATGCAACCATCAAAGTCGATGTGGTAGGCAACTTCCATCAACTGATACCCATTTTTGTCTGAAGTCTCCATCTTCAGAACACCAGAACTAGGAGCAACAATCCTGATCCTGGGTGACATTTTCTGTAAATGGGCATGGGAGTACAAAACAAAAGTGAACATCTGACATAACTGAATTTTTACACAGATATATGAACGGTTTGCATAACATACTGTAAAGAAAAAATCTGGACCAAAACAATAACACATAACTGACTAGTCATGTGAACTAACTAAACTGAAGAAATATAAATATCAACACACATACAGTAAAACATGTGACAAAAAACAGATCAAGGATTATACAAAAATGGATAAAAAATTGTTTAGTAATGAACAAATACAAACAGAAATCCCCACTGTTAAATCCTGATAAAACCAAATAAAAAATATAGACAAACTATTCATAACAATAAACTACAGATCCAGTCCATGGGATTCAAAAAGAGACCTACAAAAAAGTAGAAAACAAAATGAATAGAAACACATACCCATGATTCCTTCAAGTCACCAACCGTCAGGCGACAAACATATGGCACACGAAACCCATGGTTGCAGTACAGCAGACAAGAAAGTTGCCCACGGCGCTAAGTCTGGGTGATCTCCAAACCAAATTTGTACACACAGCCGTCAGCTATGCGTGCCATCTTTGCCAGGCGTCCGCATGAACAATCCTCCATGGAACACACAGGAACAGGGAGGAAAACAATGAAGAGAAGAGGGAGGAACCTAGATCTAATTCTCGAAGAAGGAAGAAAAAGGACGAGGAGACTGAGCCACACACCACACATAGATGGATAGAATTTATAGCCAGGGAGACTCGCAGATTATAAAAATAATAAATAGGCAGGTGGGTTGCCAGCTGGTAGGAAATAGTTATTATACAAGCCATGCAACATTTGACTGCAAATCAGTTCAACTTTTGACAAACAAGCAGTTCAAAAGTGCACATGTCAAAACATATGCAGATAAAACAACACATTCAGAGATAAGACAGTTCAATTCATTTAGTCATTCAAACATCTGCTCCCTCACATAAAAAATCTTAAAAACATAATCTTCACTACTTCAGTCATAACGATCAAAGAAACGATGCCATTTGGCCCTGGTGGATGGATGTGGAGCCGTGGCTACTCTCGCCCTAGCCCAACTGATGATCTGAATATGGTTCCTTCCCATGCCCTCTGGGAAAAGAAGCTCCAATTCATTAGAGTTGCAAGTATCCATCACCTCGTGCGCAAGGCGTCTGTTGAACTCTGCCTCTAGTTCCTCCTCGGCAGCACGTCATGCCATCTGCCTGCGCCTCCTCCTCCTCCTCTTCTCTGCTACTACAGCCCTCACATCGACGGCATCCCCCTCCTCCTCTGTGAGCTCTCGCAACTCAGGATCCATCTCACTTCTTTGCTTGTAGCTGGTAGAAATGAAAGTGACAGAGGGCTTGGGCTTTATAATCAAATTGCAGAAGTATCGGTAGGCAGCCAGTTCCGATGTCAACGCACAGTAAGACAACTTTGACACGCAGCAGTCCAACTACACATACGGCAGCAATTCAAACAAACACTGAAAACATGCAACTTAATTACATAGTTTAACCAAATTACAAGAAAAATCAGAGCCTACAGTCAGCCGCCATACACCACCTCCACCAACATGGGAATCCAGGGTAGAAACAACTCAAAAGAAGCAAAATTGACAACACAAATCTTTTCATACAATCCTCATATCTCTCCCTGCAACACCAATTCGAAAGTAAAACAACAGAAAAAGAAGAACACATTTACATGGCGGACGTGGAAAACGACCAAGAACACCAAAACTTGTAATCAGAAATTAAAAATGAAATTAATATCCAAAAACTCTAACATACCGATAATTCTCACACCCAAAACAACAAACAACACGTAAATTAAGGCCTACGAACACCACCGTAAACACCAACGCCCAGAACATGTCCGCCGCCAAATACCCACGCCGTCACGTCCGGTGACTACAGATCGCAAAACATGATCAGGTGAGCGCGCGCACGTGCGGAGCCCCTTACATGTTTCCTCTAGCAACCAATAGCCCGCAGCATCGCGTCGGAGAATGCCCGGAAGCTCCACGTTGCATCCTCTGTTTTTGCCCGTCGTACACGCAGGAAGATCAGGTCAAGAGGAAAACTACGTCAGTCCAACCTGCAAACCACGTCAGTTCAAGAAGGGTAACAGAATAATATTCTATTATGCCTAACAGGATAGCCCAGATATATATATATATATATATATATATATATGTTATTTTGAACAAAAGCAAATAAAAGATTGGTGCCCCTTCATTTAGGTATGATTTACAAAATGCCATGATCTCGAATTCAAATAATTGAATGGACTTCATTTTGAATTCGAACTTTTGAAACCACCTTAAGTTGAATTCAAATGTATGCTAGTTCCTACCTAGCTATTTAGAATGTTCATTATGTAACTTTTGTATGTATAATGTGCTTTTCACACACAACATAAACTATACTCATGTTTATAATCGAATTGCTAAAGCGATGCATTGTCTGGACTTCAAAATACTAAATCTATGGATCAATTATGTCGAATAATAACATAGACATGCTCAAATTCGATTGAACATGGATGTCGAATGGATCAATGACCGTTCCTTAGTAGAATTGCAAATATCATGATCCCATCCTAATATTTGGATACAATTTATATTTTTAATCAATGTGTACATCAGTCTTTTACGTGTAGATTCACTCTCCATTGGCCCTTCCTCACACACGCGCTAACTTTGTCTCACACACATAAGTGCACATGGTGTATATCCATCAGGGGTCTCTCACACAGGCTCACACGCTCTCCCTAGGTGTCTTTCTCGCACACATGCTCTCAATATCACCATCCCTCTCTCTCGCAAACATTTATGACTGTTTACACTAAACTTTGTCACAAGCACTCTTCCTCTCACATGCATACGCACACGCGATCCCCACTGACCCTTTCTCTATAGATAAGCTTGCCTGCATGTATCCCGCACACACATTATCTTTAGACCTATCTTGCATGAATATGATTCTAGCAGAGCATTCTGTAGGATGCACCTTAGAGTTAGGTTGGATATGGTGGCACGGAATGATTAGTATTGTGGTTAATCCTATTCCTCCAATGACATCTACCGAATCACCTACTGATGAGGGTTTTTCTTTGGCGCACTTGAGCAATTCAAATGCCGGGCTTAGTTTTTCTTCTGAACACACAAATGAGCCTCCTCTGACTTAGGTTTGGCCCAAGTGCTATCTACTATTAATGGGCCAAATATTGCCCATGGTCTCCGCTCCAAGGCCCACGCCCCTCTGCTGACTACTGAAGTTCGTCGCAGCACTAGACCAACTAGGTATGATGGATTCAGAGTCCCCTCCCTCTGCGAGACGCGCAACACTGTATCTAAGGTCAAGCCCAGGATAATCCCCTCTTCAGCTCAGAGTTCGTCGTCTGGAGGGCGTGAGATTCCGCCTCCAACTCCAATTCCCACCCTGCAGGACATTGGCGGTCATCGCTATGCCATCCCCCCACAAGAGCTGTCTGAAGCTCTGCTGCTCTCTGAAGACGTGGAAGTCACCCAGCCTGAAGATGCATCTGCACCAGTGGCTCATGATGATGAGAGCTCTGCTTCCTTGGCTTGAAGTTCTTCAGCTCCATGACCCTTTTGCATAATAGGAACGTTTTGTGTTGGAACATTCGCGGGCTTAATTCAGATAAAAAACTTTTAGCTCTCTCGAATGCGATTTCTACCAGTGGTTGCTCCATAGTTTGTCTTCAGGAAACGAAAAAACTGTTTATTGATCTTTCTTTTATTAAGACGTGTTGTCCTAAACGATTTGATAAGTTTGCTTTTGTCCCATCTCGAGGAGCCTCCGGTGGAATTCTTACTATTTGGAACAACTTATTTTTTCTGGCGATGTAATCCTTTCTGAGGAGTTTGTGTTAGCTGTCTGTTTTACAAGCACCCTCTCAGCCCAATCATGGACTCTATATAACATATATGGCCCTTGTACTAGCCCTGAACGTGATAGCTACACCTCTTGGCTTTACGATTTGAATATACAACCAACTAAAGATTGCCTCCTCCTCAGGGATTTCAATTATATTCGTGGCCCTAAAAATCGGAACAAGCCTAGAGGAGATCTAGATGACATGGCCAGCTTCAATGATATCATCAGAAAACAAAATTTGATTGAACTGCCACTCAAAGGTAGGGCATACACTTGGATTAACATGCAGCAGGACCCCCTCCTCGAGCCACTTGACTGGTTTCTCACCTCTCTCCACTAGACTCACACATGCCCCAATACCCTCGTTAAACCCTTATGCAAAAATTTCTATGATTATACCCCCGTGTGGTTAGCATTGAAACAAAAATACCTCAGACCAAGCTCTTTCATTTCGAGTCCTATTGGCATCTCAACCCGGGTTTCATGGGTCTAGTAAGGACCACTAGGAACAGACCCACTCGAGCCACCAACACTGCCACAATCCTATGCAAAAAATGCAAGGCCTTGCGTCAAGCCCTAAAAGCCTAGAGTAAAAACATATCGCGACTAACTATTGCCATTGAGAACTCTAACCAAGCATTGGTACACATTGATGAACTTGAAAACCACAGGCAGTTGACAACCCAAAGAACAACTTCTGAAAGATCTTGAAGAAGCATCTATTGAGACTTCTAGACTATCAAAAACAATATTGGAAAAAATGTTGTGCGATCCGATGGGTTAAGATTGGAGACGAGAACACCAAATTTTTTCAGGCCGTGGCTATGGAAAGATATCACAAAAATAACATCACCAACCTTCAGACCACCGATGGACTTCTTGTGGATGATCACATGGGCAAAGAAGCCCTCCTCTTCCAGGCTTACACAAAAAGGTTGGGTACTTCCACTCCCACCAATATGAAGTTTGACCTACCCAACTTGATATGCTCTAATGTGAACCTAGATCATCTTACCATGCCCTTCACCATCGAGGAAATTGACAAGGTTATTCTTGAGATGCCTGTGGACCGAGCTCCTGGACCGGACGGATTTAGTGCGCTCTTCCTCAAAGCATGCTGGCCCCTCATCAAATCGGATTTCTACACGTTGTGTGAACAATGTTATGAAGTTACACTTAACCTACAAAGCATCAATGATGGCCTTATCACCCTCATACCAAAGAATAGATCTCCAGCAACTGTTAATGACTACCAACCAATCACTCTGCTTCACTGTTGCCTCAAGCTCATGACCAAACTCCTTGCCAATAGGTTGCAACAAGTGATTCTGAAGATAGTTCACCAAAACCAATATGGCTTCATCAAGGGTAGATCAATCCAAGACAGCCGGGCTTGGTCATTTCAGTACATCCACCAGTGTCAAGCCTCTAAACGACAAATTGTCCTCCTAAAGCTAGACTTTGCCAAAGCCTTCAACACCATAGAACATGAGCCAATGATCAAAATTATGAAACACATGGGATTTAATGACAAATGGCTTTCTTGGATCAAATGCGTCTTCTCCTCGGGGTGGTCATCAATACTCTTAAATGGTGTCCCTTGACGACAATTTCATTGCCGTCATGGTGTCCGACAAGGGGACCCCCTCTCCCCGTTAATCTTTGTGCTCGCGGCTGATTTGTTGCAGTCTGCTATAAATGAGGCGTATCAGAATGGTTTGATTCAGCTGCCCTTCCCCAGCAACAGTGACATGGGCTATCCAATCATCCAATAGGCGGACGACACGATCCTTCTCATGCCAGCATGTACACGACAAGCTACGGTCATCAAAGGGATTCTTGTGGACTATGCTAAATCGCTTGGACTAAAGATAAATTTCCAAAATCAATACTCATACCCATAAATGTGGATGAGGAGCTCACGGCTAGCATGGCAGCTATCTTTGAATGCTCGGTTGGCACACTCCCATTCACATACCTTGGCCTCCCCCTCGGCACCTCCCGCCCTGCAATTCAAGACCTCATGGCCCTCGTTAGCTCTGTGGAATGTAACCTAACCTCCACACTGTATCTGATGTCCTACGCTAGTAAGCTTACCTTGCTGAACTAGACTATCACATCGTTACTGATCTATGCAATGTGCACCCTCAAACTATCGCCCAAGCTCATTGAAATACTGGACAAAATCAGACGACGCTGCCTATGGATTAAGAAAACAGATCAAGGAGAGAAGTGCAACTCGTTGGCTACCTGGGACATGGGTTTGTAAGCCCAAAAACAAAGGAGGGCTCGGGGTTTTAAACCTACGCATCCAATATGAAGCCCTACTTATGAAGTTTCTTCACAAATTCTACAATAAGCTGGACGTGCCTTGGGTGCAACTCACTTGGGATACGTATTATAATGACAAAATCCCCCATGCTGCTGATCCAATAGGTCATTCTGGTGGAGGGACATTCTCAAACTCACGCCCATGTTTAGAGGGGTCTCAAGGGTTAACATAGTTTGTGGCACCATCGCGCTTTTTTGGAAAGATATGTGGTCCCATGAGACCCTCATGCACTCCCACCCTCGAGCGTTTTCCTTCACCACCCTTCAAGATGCCTCTGTCAAAGATTTCTTACACGTCACATTAATTGGACAAGCCTTTCATCTCCCACTCTCACCACAGGCACATGCAGAGATATGTGACCTCCAGGCTGTGACCACACAATTTCAACCTACGACAACGACCTCATATGTGTGGCACTATGTTTGGGGTAAAGCAACCTTAAAGTCCACGGACTACTACAAATTCTTCTTCCTGGACGTCCAATCGCACCCAGTCTTCTCCTGGATATGGAAATGCAAATGTACCATGAAAATTATGGTCTTTGGGTGGTCCTTTTTAATGATAGGCCTAACACACGCAATATGCTTAAATGGAGACACTACAACATCAGAGATGATCATAATTGCCACTTGTGTGGGCTCTGTCGGTTCTATATCCGGCATATCTCGTAGTAGGGGTCCAAAGCTAGGCATCTTGGAGCGATGGTAACATGGACACAGGATTTTACCTAGGCTCTGACTCTCTTGAAGAGATAATACCCTATGTCCTACTTTTGAATGTATTGGTATAAGGATAGTACATAGTACAGGTATCTACCACGAGATTGTAGTAATGACTATGAGATGATCTATTAACTAGCCTGGCCTCGATTTATATAACACACAAGAGGCCTAGGGTTTAGAGGAGTCCTTGTCTTGGGCACCATGTCTTGTGGAATCCTCCTTGTATGCGGCATGGGTGGCCCGAAGTGGCCCACAAGTGAACCGCCATGGGTGTCCTCGACCCGATCTAGCTGGTCGGGAGATGACGTGGTGAGTACCCCCTAGTCCAGGACATCGTCAGTAGCCCCCTGAACTTGTCTTCAAGTTGGGGACGCTCCTCGATTCTTCTGAACTATTCTTCATTTTCGGTCATCGGTCTTGAAAACTGGTTTAACAAATTTTTCATCTTCGGTCATCGGTCTTAAAAACTGGTTCAACAAATTTTCTCATCTTCAATCTTGAGGATCGCCGAAATGAATCTGAATAGTCTACACATCGGGTATCCAAGGAGCCCCTTTAAGTTTTCGGCCTTTAGCAATGCCTTGTTATTTTTTACGGCACACCTTGGGTTTGAAGTTGTTCCGGTGCAGCAGTGTCCTCTTGCGTCCGAGCTCCAACATCGGGCTGCATCTGAGATATCTTTTGCAGCCGACCACCAACGCCAGACCGCTTCCAAGCTCCAATGCCAGAATGTATCCGAGCTCCAATGCCGGACTGTATCCGAAGTATCATAGATTACCTCAGTCTTGAAAAAGTTAAAAGGGTAGAACCAAGCTTAATACCGGAGATGCCCTCTATGGAGCCAGCCACTTGCAACCGGGCTTTATGCCGGACTGCTTCTGAGGTATCTTTTGCAGTCGAGCACCAACGCCGAACTGTATCCGGGCTCCAACGCCGGACTGTATCCGAGGTGGTGCACCACCTCGGCCATGGGCTGATTTATATGAATTTAATTCCGATTTGTGAATGTATTCTCTGCCAATATGTATAGTCAGTACCCCGCAAGGTACGTGTTGGCCTAATATCTGGGATGCACCTGAATGATAAAATCAAACCACTAATCCCAGTAGGCCCTGAGACTCAGGTTGATTCGTGAAATCGGCATGAGGAACAATTCCCAGCTCAACAGCATACTTAGGAATAGAAGCGCGGTGTAATATATTAGAGGAAATAGTGATCGGCGAACGGGCCCTTGAGACAGGGTTTTGAGAAGTCGCTGTAATATATTAGCTTGATGCCGGATAAGTCCCAGATGCTACCTATTGTTGTCCGAAGACGCGTTTCCACATAGTTCGGTCAAGCCGAACACTAAGCACTTTGAATTTTCTGTATTGAATAGGCAATGCAGTAGCCCCCGAGACACTGGTCGGGCGGCAACACTAGATCAGGGGATCAATGTGCCCCTTTAATATTAGTAAATGATAAGCCCGAAGCCCAGTAGCCCCCGAGCCTTAATGTGGGCATAGATGGCCGAATTAAGGATCGATATCCAGAGTAAAATCACAAATTATATGTAATGATTCTACGTATCCACGTACTCTACATTATTATAGCTCGGATCCACATTGTACAAAACTTTGTTGACCGACCATCGGCTTCAACCTCCTCAGCCAGTAGTCGGGGGTGTTTGTTGCACTTTATAAAGCCTTTATGAGGGCAAACAATTATGACAAACAAGGTAACCAAGCCATACGGTTTTACAAACAAAGGCATGCAGAGAGAATGTTATGTTACTATGTAATGTAAGAAACATCTTCCAAAGAAAATAGTCCCGCTAGCGGATCCTTTCTTTGGGATGTCATGCCGACCATGATCATGAAACCTCACCTCCGATCAATGAGTGAGAAAAATATTGAGGATTTAGTTTGGGAAAAGTTCCTGAACTATGTGGTCTTTAGTGAACCTAAATTTTCACTTCCGTCGTTGCCGACCAATTATATCCTTTAAGATCGCTAGCTTTTGGCTTGACCCAGTCTGAGGTACTAACTTATATGACCCGATAGTAACAATCACAGAGATGCTCTCTTTACTGCCTAGCCGAACAATCAAGAAAGTAGGGGTAAGCACAGGAGCCAGGCAACCCTTAAGTCAAATTGATTCATATTTATGGCTTTATAACGATAATTACAGAAGGCAGTGCTTGTATACTGAATACAAACACTAATGATATATGTTTATTTTGACTCTGTTGTGACTGTTTATCAATTGAAAGTGGCCCATCATCGGCTTCTACCCCTCTGTAGATACTACAGAGGGTGTTTCCGCAGTAACAATACAACCCTTAGCCGACGTCTCGATGCCCGGAGGCGGTTGTGTTAGTGGAAACAAGGCAATCAGATATGCGGGCTTTATAACCTTCACTTAGTCATAGGTGCTTTAAACTGGGAAAGCTAGCTACGAGCCCCGGTTAGTGTTCTACACCGACCGAAGTCTAGCCATTAACACTTCGGCTAATGTTATGAAAGGCCCATTTTTTAACACGAGGTAATCGATATCGATCTATAGTTTTACACCGTCATCGGATCGCTGACCAATTTACACCCATTGTGACAGCAGTTTACGCCCATTGTGACAGCAGTTTACGCCCATTGTGACAGTAGTTTTCGTTTTTCTCCACTTAGGTGCTTAACCATTCGACCTAGAAGCACAATCAAAGTAGTTCTCCCATTGCACACCTAGCTGAACAAAGGAAAACGTAGGAGGCAAGCATAGGAGCCGGACAACCCAACTATTGACCGAAGACACAATTCCAAACCGATGCATATATAGCAATATCCGAGAGTGTTTTTGCTGAATCTCTAAAGGTGTCCGGCGTTTCACTACGAGACTTATGCTGGAAACACACAAATAGTTTAAAAGTGCCATGGGCTTGGAAAACCAAAAACTTGAGTGAAAACTTTACACCTGAACTAAATCAAGTCATTTGGTGCCAATCCGAAAGTTGGTCTTGTTTTTGTGCTTCCATCGTGCATTAATATGACACAACCGATCTCAAGACTTCAAGCGGGTCAGCCTACGACTGCAATCTCCTATCCTGAAGCCGGAGTACTGCTCGTTAGGCTAGTTTAGAAAACTAAACTCGAGCTGCATTAGAGAGAAAACAGGCTATCCAGCTATTGACCACACACTCGAGTCGAGAAAGGAGTGGTAGAAAAAGACTTTGCAATGACTAGGAAGAAAACAATTATTATAGAATGGCCAATACAAATTTAAGAGCCCCCAGTTAACTTGGGTAAAAGGAAGTGTTTTTAACAATTAATTTTTTTAACAAACTATGTTTTTTGCTTAACATAAATATAAAGTTTGGTCGAACTGAACGAGAATTAAAAAAACTGAGCATGGAAGTGACTTAGCTGGTTAATGAGCTCGGTGTCGATGCGCAGCCAGAGCTTACGGCGTGATGAAGTCCCAGCCCCCCCCCCCCCAAGCCGGTCCCGAGGTGGTGGAGCAAAGAGCTCAGCATTCTGAAGTGGTGACATAGCACAACCAACGTGGTGAGGTGGAACCCCAAGTCCAACCGACGCAATGCTGCAGGTCGGCAGTATGATGCCGAAGTCCCCAACATGGTTTAATGAAGTGATGACAAAGCCACCGGTCCAGCTGAGGTGGCGTGGTACGTCGGTACGCCGAGGTGACAGCGCTGCCCAACCCGAATCATTTAACTGTGCATAGAAAATAGTGCAAGTCAAAGATAATAGTAATAATAATGAATTAAAAAATTGTTGCATAATTAATAATTTATGCAAAACGAGTAATAAAAGAAATATGGCCCATGTGTCGTACACTCGATGAGGTAGAGCTCACTCAGTGATGCCGAAATCCCCGAGGCAACCGAAGATGTTGGTAAGGCAATTCGACCAACATGTTGGTAAGGCAATTCGACCATCACGCAAGCCGATTTATGCTGATTGGAACGATGATGTTGGCTTGCCGAAGTGACCGCGTGATGCAGTCGAAGTCGATTACCTACACATGTAAAATACTGCAGTCCCAAAAATAATAATATAAATATATCAAAAATCCTTGCATGATTAGTTTACGCAAATTAATTTTTATGGAGATGTGGCCTGGCGTCGAAGCCAATGTCGATGCGGGGCGTCGGCGGGGCAAAGCTTGAATTCGCAGGGCGGTCCTAGTTCCCGATGTGGCTTTCACCGAATTGTGGACGGGAAAATGACCGAACCATCACCCAACCATCGTTAATACAGCCAGCATTTGATAGTCCTATGTACAGAGGATGGAACAAATCAGAGTAATATTCCTCGGGAAAAATAAGCCCATGCAAGCAAAAAAATAGTAGGAATAATAGCACCTGCTTTATTTGTTGTAGCAATCCAAAGAGACACATGTGGGCATTCATGGATTTGCATCTAGCAATAGTACTAGTGCCAGCGCTAGCTTGATGTTGTGTGCGTGTGCTCAGCCAGGATGCGGCGAAGCGAAGCCCCCGGTCCAACTAACATGACGAAGCTGGTCAGCTGGTGATGTCAAAGTCTCGGGGGTCGGTTTATGAAGAGATGGCGAAGCTCCCAGTCCAGCCGAGGTGATGGAGCTGGTCGGTAAGGTGACGTTGCAGCCGTCGTGCCAGCCGAGGTGTTGAAGCGGTTCGGCGTGGTAGACATTGGTTTGAAGAAGCTATGGCTCGGCCATGTCGATGTTGGTCATAACTTTTGACGTGGTCAATGCCGGAGTGATGAAGTGACCGAGCAGCGATGTCGACGCGCTTGACCCGTGCAATCTGTGGGGTTACGGTGTTGGTGATGATTTAGCGTTCGTGATGCCGAACTCTCCTTCAGCTTGCCGAGCTGGTGATCCGATAAGGTTAGGCTCAGCTCAATGAAGCGACGATCTATGTAGCGCAGGTCGGCAGACATGGAGCAAGGGATGGTTTGACACCGGCACGACGGTGAAGGTTGCCTCCGAAAAGGAGCAAAATTTGTGAGCATGTGTTCGAAAACAAAACACAATACCCTAGAAACAGATTCTTCCAAAAAGGTTGTCCAATATCCCTTTCATGAAAAAAGATGAACTCAGGTCGGATTCGTATTCGCGCAGAAAACAGATTCGAAAACTGATACACTAATCAGCGGTTCCCGGAGATTGAACGGTTAGATCGAGCTGAAATTTTGAGAGGTGGTAGATATGGAAATTCCAGAGACGATGAACGGTTGGATCTTCCAAATAACCTCTGAGCTAGGCTCTGGAGACCACGCCCTAAACTCGTCCAGATTCCCATCCAGACTCGATAGGACTCCGGTATATCATAGATCGCCAGAGATTCCTCCATCGGACGGCGAGGAAATTTTACAGGGTTGTTGTATACTCAATTCCGCACAATTCAACCAAAGGGTTCGTGAAATCGACTCTCGAGGAGATGGCGGCAGCAAAAACAAGTCTGCTGTACAGAACAAACTGTGTGATCGCATGAGGGCACTATTGACGATGAGCCCCCAGGCTCCATGGACGACTTTTCCATGGTCTCGGTTGAGATTTGAGCTGATGATGATGAAATTATCCGTCTGATCTTGATGATCTGTCATGGAGCGCGGTCTTTGGTCCAGCCAAGGTCGCCAGTCGAGCCGGCGACAAAGATGCCGACATCGAGCATAAAGCCCGGCTCCAATGCGTAGATCACGCCGGAGACTATCCGAATTCCCATCGCACCATGGCGACTGCCAGCAGGCTCTCAATGAAAGAACCAATGTTGGTTCTATATCCGGCATATCTCGTAGTAGGGGTCCTAAGCTAGGCGTCTTGGAGCGATGGTAACATGGACATAGGATTTTACCCAGGTTTGGGCTCTCCTGAAGAAATAATACCCCACGTCCTGCTTTTCATTGTGTTGGTAAAAGGATAGTACATAGTATAGGTATCTACCACGAGATTGTTGTAATCAATATGAGATGATCTATTGACTAGCCTGGCCTCGGTTTATATAACACACTAGAGGCCTAGGGTTTAGAGGAGTCGTTGTCTTGGGTCCCAAGTCTTGTGTAATCCTCCTTGTATGCCGCATATGCTGCCCCTAGTGGCCCATAAGTGAACTGCCATGGGGGTCTTCGGCCCGATCCAGCTGGTCGGGAGATGACTTGGTGAGTACCCCCTAGTCTAGGACACTGTTAGGCTCAACGTTGAAGAAACGATTGATCACATGATATTTACATGTTCTTCTAGCCATCAATGCTGGGCGCGCCTTGACCTTAACTGGGAGGTGTTCTCTGACCGATTCCATGTAGTCCAAGAAAGAAGGGACAACCAGGCCACAACGATGCTGATGGAAAAAATCCTTGTAGCTGCTTAAGTGTTTGGAAAGAAAGAAATAACAATCACTTTAGAGATGTGGATACAACTACCCAGTCATGGCTTCATAGATTTATTAAGGACATTGATCTTCTTTAGCACAGAGTAAGAGAGGCACATAAGCCTCTAGTGCTGGGTTTTGTAAACTCCCTTAGCTAGCCTTTTTTCATTGCTTAGTTCTTCTCCCCCCTGCCCCAAAGGGTAGCCTCTCATCCTTTGTAACAATGTAACCTGTACAACTTAGCATGTTCTTTTAATATATTTACACAGTAGGAGCCTTTCCTATTGTTCATGGTCAAAAAAAGTTAGGTTGGATGAATGTTAATATCAGAGACAAGGGGTTACCTTAGTTCGGGGACCTAGCTAGGGTTACAAATCCTAGCCGGCTTTGTTAATGGACATTGAGTCCTTCATGGCTTTGGTATCTTTGTCTTGTACGACTAGTCCTCCATGGGTCTCCCCGAAATGCGTCACAGACTAACCAATGTGGCGCAGGACGGAACCAAACCCAAGGGCCTCACCTTGGCCCACCGGACCTCACACGGCGACACACCCTCTACCCCTAGGTCTCGTTATCTTCTCACACCCACACATACCAACACAGAAAACACACGAACTATTTCTCCTCATGCCTCTATCCCCTCCCCCTTGCATGGACACACCCAAGGGCATCTCTCGCCGAGACATCCAATTCATCTCTCTCTATATAGACAACTCTCATTTCTCGTGCTATCTCTCCCTCGCCCCCTCGCCCCACGTCGCCAGCCCATCTATCCATACCTCCCTCGAATACACACATATCCTTTGTAGGCCCTGCCAAATACGTCAACTACACATTCACACATGTTACATCTTATCACGTGCCCCATTGATCTAAAAAGCCCTCTCTTGACTTTTACTTCGCATACAACATTCCTTTTGAATAAAAACCACACAAAGTGTGGCCAAAACATTATTTTAAAAATTCTACATATATACAATAGTACAAAGTTATATGGAGTATGAAAGTTAATTTGCATTGCATGGTGCACCCAATGATATTTATTCTGCACTGTGAATTTTTATATTTTTATATTATACTCCCACTGTGCCAAAATATAGCGCGCCAGCGCTTCCCGAGGTTCTACTTTGACCATAAATTTAACCAACGAGACCGACTGCAGCGGGAGAAAATTATATGATTGTAAACTTTTGAATACGAATTCATTGGTATAACTTTTACTCCCGCCATAGTCGGTCTCGTTGGTTAAATTTATGGTCAAAGTTGAAGCACGGGAACCAAGAACGCACTATATTTTGGAACAGAGGGAGTATATAAAAGTCATAATAAAGAGAAACGAAGAGCATCTCTCTCTCCATCGCACACACCATCTCTACACCCCTTTAACGTACGCACACAAATTATCTCTAGGTCCTCTAAAAGTACGACCCAAGCACATTCACGCATGTTTCATCTTTCTCTCGTGATATACACAGTGACAATCATTGTATTTGAAGCGAAAGCACGATACGTTCATTGTCCTTCAGAATCCACTCATTACAGTCACAATTTATGTCTTGTGGTTATCATACAGTCACAGGCTCACCGTACAACACTGTATTTGTTGAAGGCATGACTAGTTGACCAGTTAAACGCTCCACATGGCACATCTATTGTTGCATCACATTATCTTACTACCATAGGGCCCACCTATCAGCATGTATAAGAATGAAAAAAATTATAAAAAATTATTGGACGGTGGGTATTCGAAGTCATGACCGCGGGCACAACGGACAAGGTGGCCTTGTATTGGTATGTTGAGCCGTCTCTTTCAATACACATTGTGGTGATTATACACACATGCACACATGCACAGCACTGCATGCATGAAACACTCACATGTACACATGCAGCCACGCAACACTCACATGCACACACGCACGCACGCAACCCTCTCACACACGCATGCATGCACACACCACATGACCAACACACAGGCTCACGATCAAGTGCTCAACCTACACGTGCATGCTCACACATCAGACCCTGACAGACACATACACAACTAGATGGTTCCCGCGCACGGGTTGGACTCTTGTCGTGCCTATGTAAATTTGTGTTTATCTTACTTTTTTCCTCTACAAACTAATAGGTGGGACCCATAAGGAACGTTGTCAATTTAACTAGTCAACATAGTACCATGCAGACTATTTGGCCAGTCAACAGAGTGCATCCGATGTTGAACAGTGAGCAAGTGACTGTATAATCACGGAAAAATGTATATAGTGGCTGTAATGAGCGTATTCTGAAGTCCGGTGACCGTATTACGCTTTTCACTTGAAATACACTGACCGCCAATGTATTTATCACTTCTCTCGCTCTCTCCGTGGAGCCGAGTAGGCCAAGGTGCCAGTACCTAAATTGGCGCACGCCACCCCATTATTGATATACTGGTTTCCTAAGAGCGAACAAGCATTCACGTCTACCATACAAACTGTAGATATGAGTTACAAATGCTACAAAGACGAATTAAAATATTTGAATCCAATTTATGCCCAATTTCTCTCTGTAGGCCCTCCAAAATTACATCTCTACACGTTCTGGCATGTTACATCTAACAACTATCCAATACAATAGTACTACATTCTAACACAATAAATCATATGTGTTTTTAGTTTTACTAGATCTCATATTGTTACTTAATTATTTAGTTTTCATATTGAAATGTATGGCTAGTACTCACACACACACACACACAAAAGGGCCCATTACACATTCAAGCATTTCACATCTTTCTCTCGCTCTCTGTGTCAAACCGACTATGCGGAACTACCCTACCTACCGCGCGGGGAAAATCCCGCACTCACCTATTTAATTGGGTTTGTATCAATGGATCATGCGAAACAGCAAAACCATAGAAGTACTACAGTACAAGTAATAGTTCACTGGGCCGCTGTGTCGTGTACTCCTCCGTCCTAAGAGTGGAGTGCTCGCTTTCATAAATATTCTAATCCCTTTCGCCGACATGTGGGACATCAACCAACCGGGTCCACATGCCATACCTAAATAATAGTGCAGAGCAGCAGGGGGGACGCACCCCGGCCTTGCCAACGTCATAGTAATGAGCAATGAGGCATCAAATCACAAAGCTGCACCTTTCCCGCAATTAAGTTGGATGGACGAAGCAACCATCGTTTTCACTCTTTGCCGAATCCGCTTCTCCCTCATCCTCTTCATGTTAACCACATGTTGCTTCTGCCTTGCATGGGACGCGGATCGGCTCGGTACATCACTGACAGGTGGGACCGCATGTTAGCAAACCGCCAGGCGAACCTCCTCTAAAAATAAGAAACCTACCCGCCTTCTTCGCCGCAAAATCACCTCCTTTTTACTAATCTTGATATTTTTTAGATCAATATAATCGAGATTTTTATAGATAGAACCAAGGAGAAAAACCAAGTGGTACGCTTAAGGGCATCTACAGTGTGTTGCCAAACGTGAAAATAGCATTTGGCATTGATGGAAACCATTGTGGATGGTGCTGCCAAAGCCAAAAATGAGGGAACTAAAGCTCCCTAATTGATTGATTGAAAGAATAAAAAAATGCAACATCTCTCCTCTTTCTCCCATGTTTGGACACATGTATAGAGCATAGAGTCTACTCCCTTGTCCCTTCTATCAAAATCGGAAAGCAGTGAGGCATCAAATCACAAAGTATGGATGAAGCAACCATCATTTCACTCTTCGCTGACTCCGCTTCTCCATCGTCTTCTTTGAGAAACCACCTTTACCGCACTATTGTGCTACTAGTAGTATATTTAGGCCTCCTTTGGTTCAACGGACTTCGTAGATGCAATGAAGGCGGTTGTCTTGGCATGCGGGTGGGACTTGCGAACGACTTTGCGTGGTCTGCCTCAATGGTGTGCTCCGTCGAACGCACTTCGCGAAAGCCACATCGATCGATATATCATCGATGTCACCACAATGGGGAAGGAACTCAAATTGTTACTACCTCCATTTTTTGTATACAAGGCCAGTATCAAAATTACAGCTTGCAGAAGGCCACTAACCCTAATCTAGGCAAAATTGATGAGGTTTGCCTCGTACTAGCAACCAAGGACATTAATATACCCTTGAATGCATGCAGAAGTGAGAAGATTGGCTGGCATGCGCTGCATTAATGAAGGAATGAGGAGTGATATGGTTAGCTTGTTTTCTGTTGGAGAACGAAAATGCATATTAATTGACACGTCAAATGAGGATTTGTATCGATTGATCCCGTGAAGGAAAACCCCGCCTTGTTTTTTAACACAGTACATAGTAAAATCAAAGGCGCTCACCCTTGCAAACCAGATGTTATCTCTACTCTTATACACACACACACACACACACACACACACACATATATATATATATATCTTCTCTACTATTCTACTCTTATAAAAAAACTGAGTTGGTGATGATGGTGTGCCTGCCATCCTGCAATATTGACCGTCCGATCTATATCTGAAGGATAGAAAGCAAACTATGGCAATTTTCCAGAAAGGTACCGGCACCCCTCTCCACATTCGCAGATAAGGCCTTCCTTCGTTCATCTTTGTCTCCCACAAGATAAACAACTTGTATAAATGCATCTTGATGTTCCGTGTGCCTCTTGCTAGTCTATATTTCTATATATCTATATACTCCTACATATCTTCTTTCTTATCAAAAACCGAGTTGGTGATGATGGTATGGCTCTCATCCTGCAATAGAAAATGTCCCATCTATATCTGATGGATAGAAAGCAAACTATGGGAATTTTGCAAAAACATACCCGCACCTCTCTCCACATTTGCAGATAAGGCCACCCCTCGTTCATCCTTATCTCACATATCCTCATTGTTGAGCAATTAAAAAAGGAAGCCTCTGGAACAATCTGGCATGGTAGCCGCTGCCGGCGTAGTCCACCCCATGCCTCCGCTTAGTCCGACCACCAATCACCACCACACCCCACTCCTCCTCACCTTCTCTTTCCTATTTCTCAAGATATCATTAGTTTTTACACATGGGATTACTCCCGCACGGGTCAATCACAATAGGTGTTTTATAAAAAAAATGCATCTTGATGTTCCGTGCAATGCACGAGCATCTTGCTAGTTACAAGTTCAAAATGAAAAGTAGGTACACTTATGCACGCCTGTCACGGTCGCACCACACCCTCACACAGTGGCTCCTGCACGCCACAAACCCAACCAAGGGAACACACGCTCACTGACACATGCTACCACATATGATCAAACCAAACTTAGCCATCCAACCACTGACACCTAATTTTTGTTCATACAGTATGTTTATCCAACCACATGTTGGAGAAGATCTGTCTGGCCCGTGCGGTGGTCTGTTTGGGGAGGAAGAAGAGGTGAGGAAGAAGAAGGGTTAGGAGATGTAGGATATTCCGCTAGAGAAGGATGCTGCTAACGCGACACTACGATCAGAGAGCCTTTGATGAAACTGTGTGCGATGCAATAATCGCAAATGATGATGTAAAAAAATCGTCAGAAAGGTGCAAAATGTTTGCGATGACGGATGCATCAAACACGGTTCAGATTTTAGTTGTGTGTGCCATGCAGGGCATACGGTTCAGGTCAATTAATTGTTTTCGACGAGGAGGAACAGAAGAAACGGGCAGCCAGATGAAGGTGTCAGATTTCGGGTTCCGCAGACCCTTGAGAGGTTCAAACTCTGGGTGCATGCAAAGAACTCAACCTCCCCAGAATGCCTACTCGCCAATATCTCGGCCTAGCTCGATGAACAGGAAGGAAACGAGACACATCAGTTTACCCAGGTTCGGGCCACCTTGCGGTGTAAAACCCTACTCCTGCTTTATGGTTGATTGGCCTCGAGGGGCTGAGGATGAACTAGTACAGTGGTAGAACAACCTCAGGAGGAGGAGTGTTTTTGGGCTCGAGTGAGCTGATGAGTGTGGGGATGGAATGGATCCGATCCGGTCCTAAGGTGGTGGCTAAGTCCTATTTATAGTGGCCTTGGTCCTCTTCTCAAATGAAGGTGGGAAGGTGTAACGCCGTCGATGCAGCTATATCTCCCACGTGTTGAAGCACGACTTAGAGGCATAACCGCATTGAAAGCAATGTTGCAAGTGAGGTAATCTTCACACAGCCCATGTAATACATAAGGGAAAGAGATACATAGTTGACTTACAGTCGCCACTACACACAATACATGAATATAAAGCATTACATCAACCAGATACACACAAGGTCCGACTACGGAACCAAAATAAAAGAAGACTACCCCAAATGCTACACAGATCCCTGATCGTCCCAACTGGGCTCCACTACTGACTGACTAGAACGAAACAACACAAAGGATCTTCATTGAGCTCCTCCTTGAGCTTGGTTGCGTCACCTGCCCGGTAACATCGACACCTGCAAACTGGTTTGGAAGTATCTGTGAGTCACGGGGACTCAGCAATCTCACACCCTCGCGATCAAGACTATTTAAGCTTATGGGTAAGGTAAAAGGTATAAGGTGGAGCTGCAGCAAGCGACTAGCATATATGGTGGCTAACATACGCAAATGAGAGCGAGAAGAGAGGGCAAAGCACGTTCGAGAAAACTATGATCAAGAAGTGATCCTAGAACAACCTACGTCAAGCATAACTCCAACACCATGTTCACTTCCCGGACTCCGCCGAGACGAGACCATCACGGTTAGACACACGGTTGATGTATTTTAATTAAGATATACTTCAGGTTTTCTACAACCGGACATTAACAAATTCCCATCTGCCCATAACCGCGGCCACGGCTTTTGAAAGTTCAAATCCCTGCAGGGGTGTCCCAACTTAGCCCATCACTAGCTCTCATGGTCAATGAAGGATATTCCTTCTCCCAAGACAATCCAATCAGACTCGGCATCCCGGTTACAAGACATCCTCGACAATGGTAAACCAAGTCCAGCAAAGCCGCCTGAATGTGCCGACAAATCCCGATAGGAGCTGCACATATCTCATTCTCAGGGCACACTCAGATGAGACTAGCTACGAGTAAAACCAACCCTCAAGTTTCCCCGAGGTGGCCCCGCAGGCAGCTCAGTTCGGACCAACACTTAGAGAAGCACTGGCCCGGGGGGGTTAAAATAAAGATGACCCTTGAGCCGGCCAACTCAAGGGAAAGAAAAGGCTAGGTGGCGAATGGTAAAACCAATGTTGGGCCATGCTGGAGGAGTTTTATTCAAGGCGAACTGTCAAGGGGTTCCCATTATAACCCAACCGTGTAAGGAACGCAAAATCCGGGAACATAACACCGATATGACGGAAACTAGGGCGAAAAAGAGTGGAACAAAACGCCAAGCATAAGGCCGAGCCTTCCACCCTTTACCAAGTATATAGGTGCATTAATTAAATAAAAGATATTTTGATATCCCAACAAAATAACCATGTTCCAAACATGGAACAAGCTCCAATTTTCACCTGCAACCAACAACGCTATAAGAGGGGCTGAGCAAAGCAGTAACATAGCCAAACAACGGTTTGCTAGGACAAGGTGGGTTAGAGGCTTGGTTTAACAATATGGGAGGCATGATATAGCAAGTGGTAGGTATCGCAGCATAGGCATAGCAAAAGAGCGAGCATCTAGCAAGCAAAGATAGAAGTGATTTCGAGGGTATGGTCATCTTGCCTGAAATCCCGCAAGGAAGAAGGACGAGTCCATGAAGAAGACAAACGGAGGTAGTCGAACGGGTACTCACAAACGCGACATAATCGGAACCAACCCGAAGAAGCAACACCGGAAAGAAGCACACAACATAGTAAACAACCAACACACGAACATGGTATGATATGCGGGATGCGGTATGTGATGCATATGCATGATTTGGAAAGGAATGATTGAACCTGGCCTCAACTTGGAAAAACAAGAGTGCTTCTGGAAAGGTGAGGTGATTTCGGCCGAAATCGATATAAAGATCACCGGAATCGGATGCACGGATTGGAAATGACAAGCAAAACAAATATGGCACCGGTCTGCGATAATCAGCAAGTAGCCATCTAAATGCAACAAGATTAATATGCTACAGCACTCAAACATAGCAACAAAATACATGGCAGGGATCCACTCATGATGCTTGACAAAAGATGAACACTGATCTACGGCTAATTCACTCATTAGTAAGCTCAAACAAGCATGGCAAAAGTGCAAATGATTACTGGTTTCAGACTTAGTGAAATAACACAAGTCTGGAATTTATCATCAGGAAGCAATCTTTAGGACATGAAAACTACATGCTACAGAAACATAACATGGCAAAGCAAGGCATGGCATGAAGATACTCGAAACATATAACAAAAGTCCCTTAGTGACCATGAGCCAAAAGGGATCAGAACATACAATTGCAAGCATGTGAACATAGCAAAAACATAAACAGATTCAGACTTAGTGAAAAACTGGAGCATGCAAAATAGATTAACAAGTAGGCATGTTTACGAGCTCGATGCACTCACTACAAAGCATGGCATGACAAACTAAGCATACACCCATAAAGAAGACATGGCAATGAAGCTAGACATGGCAAGAACAACAACATAGCATGCACGGATCAATAGCAACATCCTCGGCAAAATTGCTTAATATGTTAACAATCTGCCAGGAACATTTTATAGCAAAAGTAGAGCTCGATTGACTCAAGCTAGGTTGCTCCATAATTGCAAACAAAGACATGGATGGATAGAGAACCACAATATTAACAAAACATCCTTACTGATCATCCTCAAAAGAGGAACAGATCACTAGGAAACAACATGAACATATGGCATAAAAACAATAATAGGACAAGGACCTAGTGAAATTCTAAGTCCCTGAAATCAGCATCATCGAGTAATCTACTTTGCATGCTTGTGCTAGTCACCACAAAGATCAAAAAAATACATGGCATACACCCCTGTAAAGATGGCATGGCATATAATAAAACACATGTAGATCTTAGGATCATAGCATGCACACATTAATCATGGCAAAAATGACAAAAGGCCATTTGCTGAAACAGATCTGACATAATCATCACATAGCCCTCTTCCAACAGCATTTCGGGCATCAAGATGAGCTCAAATGAAAATGATGCAATGAGATGAAATGATGTACTATTTGAGGCGAACATTTCGATATGCTACACGCACGAATCGGAGCTACGGATGCAGAGATACGATGCGATGAAATATGCAAAAATTACTGCAATGAGGGCAAAAAGTCAATCCTAATTCGAAACTGGATCTGGATCGGGCCTGTTACTGTAGCGGCGCAGAACTCGAGGTTCAACGGAGGGGATCACCGGAGACATGGAAGGTGGTGGCGGAGGGTGGTTCCGGCGACGGGTGGCGAGCGGCGTGCGGTGACGGGGGGGAGCCGGCGCGGTGGCGAGGCGGAGCCGGCGTGCGGAGGCGGGGCGGAGCCGACGTGGTTGCGTGTGGCCGGCGGGAGTCGCTGGAGTGGCGGTGCCGGCGGCGACCTTGGACGGCGGCGGGGCAGCGGATCCGCGGTAGGGAGGAGCCGGCCGGCGCGCGGGATCCGGGCGGAGTGTGGATCTCGGGCGGCGGGGCTCCCAGGCGGCAGGGCGCGCGATGGGCCCCGGGGGGCCCGGTTCGGGCCGCCCGGGCCAGCGGCGGAGAAGGCAGTGGTGGGACAGGTGGCGGGAGGCCATTTGCGCGGATGGCGGCGGCGGGTTCGTCCGGCCGGGTTCGGACATGTCCGGCGCGGCGCGAGGGAAATTTTTAGGGTTAGGGGGAAGAAGACCCGGGAATGAAATGGAGGGGTCTTTATATAGGCGTAGAGGGAGCTAGGAATGTCCAAATGAGGTGCGGTTTTCGGCCACGCGATCGTGATCGAACGCTCTAGATGATGGAACAAGTTTAGTTGGGTTTTGGGCCACTTTGGAGAGGTGTTGGGCTGCAACACACACGAGGCCTTTACGGTTCCTCGGTTAACCGTTGGAGTATCAAACGAAGTCCAAATGGCACGAAACTTGACAGGCAGTCTACCGGTAGTAAATCAAGGCCGCATGTCAAGTCTCGGTCCAATCCGAAAATGTTTAACACCCGCACACGAAAAGAGGTAGAAAAGGACACCGGATGACATAGGAGCACCGAATTGCAAAACGGTCAACGGGGAAAATGCTCGGATGCATGAGACGAACATGTATGCAAATGAAATGCACATGATGACTTGATATGACATACCTGACACGCAAACAATGACAAGGCAACAACAGCGAATAACCAGAGGACACTTGGCACATCGGTCTCGGGGCGTTACAGAAGGGATCCCACAACAGCCAAATTCAAAGGGAGACAACTAGTACATGCTATCCTGACAAAAGTAGTCTCCGCCTGCAAACGCCTCTGGTCGTGACACTGCGGTGGGCTCGGCGATGACCTCCGTCCTGGCGCCCAGGCGGTCTTGGTCTTGTAGCACCGGAATGGAAGCCTTTGGTTGATTCCTCGGGAGTCCACGTCTATGCTTGCCTCCTTAGCACCAAAGAGGAAACTGGTACACAGCGCCCGCCTGGCCTTGGTCGTCACGACTCACGTGATCTGATCCTCATGAGGTGAGGCTTGCATAGGAATCTCCGCCCCTTGGGAGCCAGCCGGAGGATGCCGCTCCCCGTGGAGGTCTTGGTGTCGTTCGCCTTGCGAGGGTCTTGAGTTGTCGAAGCTGAAGCTGGGCCATACCAGGTCGTTGGTGAGCCATGTCGTGTGCCGCACGCAGGTAAGTTTGGATACCCCCAGTCCCAGAATGCTGACAGTAGCCCCTAGGCCCAAGACGCGCTCGAACTTGGCTTCGAGGTATCTCCAAGAGGCAAGTGCAGAGCGCCGCGGGCCCTAACCGCCCGCAGCCTTGGTCGACGCGTGGTGATTGATGGGACGTGGGCATCTCTGCTTCCCCACACGGCTTTGGCAACGGTTCTAGGCTGACAAAAAGGCTGGTGCTTGGTGCGGAGCCTTCATTGCCTTTCCTTCGTCTTGCTCCAGATCCCTTTCTTCCTTTGCTCCAAGCGCCTCTAGATCCACAGAATCCTTCCCCTGAACCTGCCGCTGATGGCCTCCGACAAGGTGAAATCTTCGGCCCCGGCTACGTGCCCGGCCTCTTGGTTCGAGCCGGCCCTGAGCGCGTCCACCATTACTGAAGAGAAGCCCCTCGCCACCATGCCCCCGCTGACGGCGGGTGACGCCAATGAGGGGGGAGAGACGGCGCTCCGGGTTGGCTCTGCCAAGCCAGAAGCCTTGGGTGACACCTTTTACCCCTTCTTCCTGCACAGCATCTTTGCTAGGCTGGTTCCCCCTTTCTCTAGTTTCTTTTACGCCATCCTTTGCCATTACGGGCTC
The DNA here is from genome assembly GCF_056163025.1 of Triticum urartu. Taxonomy (NCBI): domain Eukaryota; kingdom Viridiplantae; phylum Streptophyta; class Magnoliopsida; order Poales; family Poaceae; genus Triticum; species Triticum urartu. The sequence continues at coordinate 346,599,242 of NC_141876.1, read as the reverse complement.
CACGCCCTCCATCTTCATCCCAACTCTATCCTCCTCCTGACGATCTTCTCCTTCTACTTCGAGGTGTTTGTGGTGGTGATGCCCTCCGTTGTGCTATTCTACCACTTCTTCTACCTCCGGGTAGACAACAACTAGTGCTCTGGATGCGCCAGCTTCATCGCGGCTCATGGTAGCAAGTGGATCTTCATGGATGCCAAGCACTCCCACGCTCGGCTGGAAGCTGGACCGGTGGACTGACGAGAAGCTCACCGACCCCCGGGCGGAGCAGTTGCTAGATCAGATGACGGCTGACCTAGATGCGGAGCAGCTGATGGGGGCCATGATCGTCAAGGAGTTCCTGATGCAGCGCTTGGCTCCGCTCTAGGCGCACTCACGCCCGTTGTGGAGCTTCAAAGGTGCAGAAGACGACCTCCGGTTGCGCCCGGACGCCTTGTCTGATGAGGCTAACCAAGCTCATGCGTACCTTGCCTGGGGAGGACCAGGGCGGCCCCTGGAAGCCCATCTCCTAATGTACCATCGCGAGGATAGGGAGAGGGTGGCGGACACCATGCCTGTCTTCCTCGAGCAAAGGATCGTACCGCTGATGCCTTCCCAGCCACAAGGCTCCTCGGTGCCGGTGTCCTCCGGCGAGTCCGAGGAGGAGGAGAAGGAAGATTCAGAGGCAACCTTGGAGGAGGTGGAAGAGACCTCTCCCCCTCGGTAGAGCGAGCTCCTCTGGGCCTTCTTTGATGACGACGACACCGGCGAGCACCCAGTTAGAGGATCGGCGCTCTCCATCGGGGTCCCCACAAGGTCCGGTGGCACACCCCAGAAGAGGTTGAGGCAGGGGATCCCAAAGAAGGATAGGTTTGCACTGCTCCCCAGGGCAACGGCTCCATCTCGTCGCCGACCGCCACCATCGCAGAGACGGCCGCACGCTCGTCCGCCCGTGAGAGCGCGACCACGCCCATGCCCGGGATGCTTCCGCTCCTAGGCAAGAAGAGGGATTACATCGCCAAGGATAAGTAAGTGCATCCCCTTTCCCCTGCTCTTTGATCTCGATGCAGTACTGAATGTCTCCATCTTGATGCTAGGCTAACGTCGGAAGCGAAGAGGAAGAAAGAGGACGCCGGAGCTGCCCAGGCTAAGCCACCCGCCCTGGTTGCAACGACTCTAGCGTAGAAGGGCGAGGCTGCCTCTCGTGCTCCTGCGGCAGGGTCCCCCCCGGGGCTCTGGGGCCCAGCCTCAGGAGAAGACAGTCCTTGCAGCCAAGCCGGCTCCGAAGGCGCTCGCCCTCCATTGGCCTGCTGAGGACCCGGCTTCTCCTCCGTTGCTGCTTCACCAGTCTTGACTCTGGTGTCGTCATCTCTCCTACCATCACGCTGACGGGCCATGGTTTTTCTTCCATGCCAGGTCCCCTGGAGGAGGCCTTCTCCACACTGGACCGGCTCCAAGACAATCTTCAGGGCCCCGACTGGAACATGGCATTGGGCGCTTAGAGCTGGTCTCAGGGTGGCTCCAGGCCGACGTGTCCGTCAGGGCAGCCTGGGCCCAGGCAGTGGCGGCCTCAGAGGGCCGGAAGGTGGCCGGCCTAGCCGCAGCCGCCCGCGACATTGCGATGAAGGACGCCAAGGTCATCGATGAGCGCTGCCGTGCGGCGGAGGCCGAGCTGAGTACCTTCCGCCATAAGCAGGCCGCCTAGGTTTGCTAGCTCGAGGTGTAGGAGGAGGTGTCGGTGTCAAAACCGGCAGATCTCGGGGTAGGGGGTCCCGAGCTATGGATTCTCAGATCAATGGTAACAGGAATGAAGGAGACGATGTGTTACCCAGGTTCGGGCCATCTTGATGGAGGTAAAACCCTAGGTCCCGCTCTTGTTTATATTGATGGAGTATCAAGTACAGTGTTGATCTACCTCGAGATCATATATTGTGGTCTAAAACAAGAAGGTATGATGAATAATGTCATAATGATCTATCGACTAGCCTCGTCTCGGCTTATATAATGTAGCGGAGGCCTATGATAATAAGAGTCTTAGTCGAATACGTTGGTGGAGAGGAGTCCTTGTCTTGATCACCAAGCCTTGTGGAATCTTCCTTGTGTATACATCAGTTGTTTGAACTGGCCCATGAGTAAACGTCCATGGGTGTCCTTAGCCCAATCCAACTGATCGGGAGACAACATGGTGAGTACCCTCTGGTCCAGGACACCGTCAGTAGTCCCCTGAACCGGTCTTCAAGTTGGAGACGCTCCTCGGTTCTTCCAAACTGTTCTTCGTCTTCGGCCGTCAGGCTTGAAAACTGGTTCAGCAAATCTTCCCATCTTCTATCTTGAGGATTTCCGAGCTAAATCTAAAGATCTCACACGTCGGGTATCTGAGGAGCCCTTTAAGTCTTCGACCTTTATCAATGCCTTGTTATTTTTATGCCACACCTCGGGTTTGAAGTGTTTGTCGTGCGGCAGTGTCCTCTTGCATCCGAGCTCTAATGCCGGACTGCATTCAAGGTATCTTTTGTACTTGAGCACCAACGCCGGTCGCTTCCGAGCTCCACGCCGGACTATATCTGAGGTGTCATAGATCACCTTGGTTCAAAAAAGCTGAAGGAGTTTAGCCATCTTAATGCCGGAAATGCGCTCTATGGAGCCAACCACTTGCATCCGAGCTATATCTAGAAATGTTTTCGAGGTGGTTCAGCACCTCGGTTATGGGCTGATTGTTTGCGGATTTTATTTTCGATGCATGTAAATTTATTTGCTATCAATGTGTATAACCAGTAGCCCTCAAGGTGTGTGTCGTTCTAAAACCCGAGATGCACCTGAAGGAAAACATGAATCCACTGATCCTAGTAGCCCCTGAGACTCAGGTCGATTCGCGAAATCGGCCTAAGGATCAACTCCTAGCTCGGTATCATACGTAGGAATAGAAATGCGGTGTAATATATTAGAGGTAATAGTGATCGGCAGGCGGGCCCCTGAGAGAGGGTCGTGAGAAGTCGCCGTGATATATTAGATTGATACCGGAAAAGTCCCAGATGGAACTTATTGTTGTCCGAAGATGCGCTTGTCCATAGTTCGATCATGCTGAACACTTAGCACTTTGAATTTTCTGCATTGAATAGTCCATGCAGTAGCCCCCGAGCCACTGGTCGGGTGGCAACACCAGATCAGGGGATCGATGTGCCCCTTCAATATTTATAAATAATGAGTGTGAAGCCCAGTAGCCCCCGAGCCTTAATGTGGGCACGGGTGGCCGAATTTAGGATCGATATCCGTTTGACAGAAAAGTTCGTTATGTTTAACATAAACTTCTCAAAAAGAGAATAAGACCTCTTAACGGAGCTTAAAGCTGGTCGAAATCCGAGCTCGCCAAGGTAGGACCCAAGGGGTTTAAAAGATGTGTTGCAGTAAATGGATTTTACTCGCAATTTTATGTGTAATGATTCTATGTATCCAAGTACTTTACATCACTAATGCTCGGATCGGCATTGTACAAAACTTTGTTGACCGATCATCAGCTTCAACCTCCTCGGCCAGTAGCTGGGGAGTGTTTGTCCTACTTTATAAAGCCTTTACAAGGGCAAATTTTATGACAAACAAGGCAATCCGGCTATATGGTTTTATAAACAAAGGTATGCGGAGAGAATGTTATATTGCTATCAAATGTAAAACACATCTTCCAAAGAAAATAGTCCCGTTATTGGTTCCTTTCTTTTGGTTGTCATGCTGATCATGATCATGAAACCTCACCTCTGATCAATGTGGGCGGAAAATATTGAGGATTCAGTTTGGGAAAAATTCCTGAACTATGTGGTCTTTAGCGAACCTAAATTTTCACTTCCATCGTTGACGACCAATTATATCCTTTCAGCTTGCTAGATTTCGTCTTCACCCAGTCTGAGGTACTAACTCGGATGACCCGGTAGTAACAATCACAGAGGTGCTCCCTTTACCTCCTAGCCAAACAATTAGGAACGTAGGGGTAAGCACAAGAGCCAGGCAACCCAGATTGGCCAAAATCTTAAGTCAAATTGATGCATATTTATGGCTTTATAACGATAATTACAGAAGGCAATGCTTGTATAATGAATACAAATGTTGATGATATTTATTTTGACTCCGTTGCGACCGTTTATCCTTTGAAAGTGGCCCATCGTCAGCTTCTACCCATTTGTAGATGCTACGCAGGGTGTTTCTGTAGTAACAAAACAACCCTTAGCTGACGTCTCGGTGCCCGGAGGTGGTTGTGTTAGCGGAAACAAGGCAATCAAATATGCGGGCTTTATAACTATCACTTAGTCATAGCAGCTTTAAACTAGGGAAGCTAGCTACGAGCCCCCGATTAGTGTTCGGCACCGACCGAAGTCTAGCCATTAAAACTACGGCTAATGTTATGAAAGGCCCATCATTTATCATGGGATAACCGGTATCGATCCATAGTTTGACACCATCATCGGATTGCTGACCAGTTTTCGCCTATTGTGACAGTTAGTTTTTGGCTTTCTCCACTAAGCTGCTTAACCATTCGAGTTGGAGGCACAATCGTAGTGGTTCTCCCTTTGCAAATATGGCCGAACAAAGCGGGACATAGGAGGCAAGCACAGGAGCCGGGCAACCCAACTATTGACCAAAGACACAATTCAAAACCAATGTATATATAGCAATATCCGAGAATGTTTTTGCCGAATCGCTAAAGGTGTCTGGTGTTGCACTGCGAGACTTATGCTGGAAACACACAAATAGTTTAAAAGTGCCATGGGATTAGAAAACCAAAAACATTCAGTAAAAACTTTACGCCCAAGCTAAATCAAGTCATTAGGTGCCAATCCGAAAATTGGCCTTACTTTTGTGCTTCTTTCGTGCATTAATATGACACATTCGATCTCAAGACTTCAAGGAGGCCAGCCTACGGATGCAATCTCCTATCCCGAAGGCGGAGTAATGCTTGTTAAGCCAGTTTAGCAAATTAAGCTCGAGCGGCCTTAGAGATAAAATATGCTATCCGGCTATTGACGACACACTCGAGTCGAGAAAGGAGTGGTAGAAAAAGACTTTGCAACGACTTAGAAGAAGAACACTTATTATAAAATGGATCATATAAATTTAAGAGCCCAGTTAACATGGGCAAAGAAGAGTGGTTTTTAACAAACCTCGTTTTTACGAACATATTTTAGCATAAATATAATGTTTGGTCGAATCGAACAAGAACTAAAAAAACTGAGCATGGAAGCGACTTAGCTGGTTATTGTGCTCGGTGTCGATGCGCGGCCCGAGCTTACGGCGCGACGAGGTCCCAGCCCCCAAGCCAGTCCCGAGGTGGGAGAGCGAAGAGCTCGGCACTCCGAAGTGGCGACATAGCACGGCTAATGTGGCAAGGTGGAACCTCCGGTCCGACTGAGGCGACGGAGCAGGCCGACAGTATGACGTTGAAGTCCGTGGTGTGGGTTAATAAAGTGATGACGAAGCCCTTGTCCAGCCGAGGTGACGTGGTACGTCGGTATGCCAAGGTGACAGCGCTGCCCAACCTGGATTTTTTACCTGTGCACAGAAAATAGTGTAAGCCAGAGATAATAGTAATAATAATAAAATAAAAAAAAATAAAATTTTGTTGGCATAATTAGTAATTTATGCAATGTGAGAGAAATATGGCCCGTGTGCCGAATACTCGATGAGGTAGAGCTCTCTCAGCGATGCCAAAGTCCCCGAGGCAACTGAACATGTTTGTATGCCAATTCGACCAACAAGGTGATCACACGAGCCGATTTACGCCGATTGGGACGACGGCGTCGGTTTGCCGAAGTGACCGCGTGACGCAGTAAGAGTCGATTACCTACACATTTAAAATAGTGCAGTCCAAAAAATAATAATATAAATATATAAGAAAAACCTTGCATAATTAATTTAGGCAAAATATTTTTTTTCCTAAACAGGTGTGGCCTGGCTTCGAAGCCAATGTCGGTGCAGGGCGCTGGCGTGACAAACCCTGTATTTCATAGGGCGGTCCGAGTCCCCGATGAGGCATTCGCTGAACTGCACACGGGAAACTGACCGAACCATCACACAATCATCGTTAATGCGTCCATTACTTGACAGACCTGTGTACAGATGATGGAGCAAACCAGAGTAATAATTCCTCGGAAAAAGTAAACCGAAGCGAGAAAAATTATTAGGATTAATAGCACCTGGTTTATCTATATCTATTGTAGCAATCTGAAGAAAGGTTACTCCCAAAATTGGGACTCGATCCGCACACACATTGCCTGATGGGCGATGAAGCGATGGCATGGCGATGCTGGCAACGGTTGGCTCGCTGAGGCAAAGCCCCCGGTCCAGCTAACGTGATGAAGCTGGTCGGCTGGTGACACCGAAGTTTTCGGAGTAGGTTGATGAAGAGATGGCGAAGCCCCCGGTCTAGCCGAGGTGACAGAGCGGGTCGGTAAGGAGACGTTGCAGCTGCTATGTGAGCCGAGGTGTTGAAGTAGTTCGGCGTGAAGGACACGGGCTTGAAGAAGCAACAGTGCGGCCATGCCAATGCAGGTCTGACTTGTGACGCGGTCAATGTCGGCTTGATGAAGTGACCGTGCGATGATGCTGGTGTGCCTGCTCCGTGTAATCCATGGGGCGGCGATGTTGGTGATGATTCATCCTTCGCGATTCCGTACTCTTGTTCGGCTCGCCGAGATGATTATTCGAAGAAGTTGAGCTCGGCTCAACAAAGCGACGGCGTGTCTAGCGCAGGTCGGCAGCTATGGAGCAATGTTACCGGACTAGTTTGACACTAGTGTGATGGTGAAGAATACCTCAGAGAAGACTTAAAATTTTATGTGCACATGTTGAGAACAATGCACATTACCCTAGAAGAAAAATCCTTTAAAAAGGTTGTCCAATATCACGTTCATAAAGAAACATGAATTCGGGTCGCATCTCTATTCACGCAGAAAACACATCGGAAAATTGGTCCACTCATTGGTAAGTTTCTGGAGTTTGAACCGTCGGATTGACCTGAAATTTTGAGGGGTCATAGATATGGGAATTTCCCAGCAGTTGAACCGTTGGATCTTCCAAAGGACCTCCGAACTAAGATCTGGAGACCATGCCCTAAACTTATCCAGATTCCATCCAGATTTGACAGGGCTCCAGTATATCATAGATTGACGGAGATTCCTCCATAGGAACTCGACAAAATTTCGCATCACTATTGTAGACTTAATTCCGCACAATTTCATTAAAGGGATCATCAAAGCGATGCCCGAGGAGGTGGTGGTAGAGGATACAAGTTCTCTGTTCGGAAAAACAGCACGGTCGCCCAAGGGCAATGTTGACGTTTAGCCCCCGAGCTCCATTGATGATTTCTCCATGATCATGATAGAGATCGGAGTTGATGCTGATGAAGGCCCTGGTCCGAACATGACGATTGGAGGCAGGGACCAGTCAAGCCGGCGATGAAGACGCCGACGTCCCATTTGATCTGTAGGCGAGCCATTGATCCTTTGCTGATCACACAACAGAACACTCAATGAAAGCACCATTGTCGGTATCAAAACCGGCAGATCTCGGGGTAGGGGGTCTCGATCTGTGGATTTTTGAATGACCTGCTCTTGTTTATATTGATGGAGTATCAAGTACAGAGTTGATCTACCTCAAGATCATATATTATGGTATAAAACCTGAGGGTATGATGAACAATGTCATAATGATCTATCAACTAGCCTGGCCTCGGCTTATATAATGTACCAGCGGCCTAGGATAACAAGATTTCTAGTCGAATACGTTGTTGTAGATGAGTCCTTGTCTTGATCACCAATCCTTTTGGAATATTCCTCGTGTATACATCGACTGTCTGAATTGGCCCATGAGTAAATTGCCATGGGGGTCCTCGGCCAAATCCAACTTATCGAGAGGCGACGTGGTGAGTACTGCTACGTCTTGAGCTTGCGTTGGTTTTCCCCAAAGAGGAAGGGATGATGCAACAGAGTAGCATAAGTATTTCCCTCAGTTTTGAGAACCAAGGTATCAATCCAGTAGGAGGCCATGCTCAAGTACCTCGTGCCTGCACAAAACGATAGCTACTCGCAACCAACGCGATTAGGGGTTGTCAATCCCTTCACGGTCACTTACGAGAGTGAGATCTGATAGATATAATATTTTTGGTATTTTTGGTATAAAGATGCAAAGTAAAAAGTAAAGGCATAGTAAAAAAGCAAAGCAAGATTAAAGTGATGGAGATTAATATGATGAGAATAGACCCGGGGGCCATAGGTTTCACTAGTGGCTTCTCTCAAGAGCATAAGTATTCTACGGTGGGTGAACAAATTACTGTTGAGCAATTGACAGAATTGAGCATAGTTATGAGAATATCTAGGAATGATCATGTATATAGGCATCACGTCCGTGACAAGTAGACCAAAACGATTTTGCATCTAATACTATTACTCCACTCATCGACCGCTATCCAGCATGCATCTAGAGTATTAAGTTAAAAATAGAGTAACGCCTTAAGCAAGATGACATGATGTAGAGACATAAATTCATGCAATATGAAATAAACCCCATCTTGTTATCCTCGATGGCAACGATGCAATACGTGCCTTGCTTCCCCTTCTGTCACTTGGAAAGGACACCGCAAGATCGAACCCAAAGCTAAGCACTTCTCCCATGGCAAGAACTACCAATCTAGTTGGCCAAACCAAACGGATAATTCGAAGAGACTTGCAAAGATAACCAATCATACATAAAAGAATTTAGACAAGATTCAAATATTATTCATAGATAGACTTGATTATAAACCCACAATTCATTGGTCTCAACAAACACACCGCAAAAAGAAGATTACATTGAATAGATCTCCACAAGAGAGGGGGAGAACTTTGTATTGAGATTCAAAGAGAGAGAAGAAGCCATCTAGCTACTAACTATGGACCCGAAGGTCTGAGGTAAACTACTCACACTTGATCGGAGAGGCTATGATGATGTAGAAGCCCTCCGTGATGACAGCCCTCTCCGGCGGAGCTCCAGAACAGGCCCCAAGATGGGATCTCGTGGATACAGAAAGTTGCGGCGATGGAATTAGGTTTTCGGCTCCTCTTCTGATCATTTGGGGGTACGTATGTATATATAGGAGGAAGAAGTACGTCGGTGGAGCACCGAGGGGCCCACGAGGCAGGGGGGCGCGCCCTAGGGGGCGCGCCCCCCACCCTCGTGACCTCCTCTTTGACTCCTTGGAGTAGGGTCCAAGTCTCCTGGATCACGTTCGGTGAGAAAATCACTTTCCCGAAGGTTTTATTCCGTTTGGACTCCATTTGATATTCTGTTTCTCCGAAACACTGAAATAGTCAAAAACAACAATTCTGGGTTGGGCCTCCGGTTAATAGGTTAGTCCCAAAAATAATATAAAAGTGGAAAATAAAGCCCAATATAGTCCAAAATAGTAGATAATATAGCATGGAGCAATCAAAAATTATAGATACGTTGGAGACGTATCAGGCATCCCCAAGCTTAATTCTTGCTCGTCCTCGAGTAGGCAAATGATAAAAAGAGAATTTTTGATGCGGAGTGCTACTTGGCATAATTTCAATGCAAATCTTCTTAATTGTGATATGAATATTCAGATTTGAAAGATTCAAGACAAAAGGTTATGTTGACATAAAAATAATAATACTTCAAGTATACTAACAAAGCAATTATGTCTTCTCAAAATAACATGGCCAAAGAAAGTTATCCCTACAAAATCATATAGTCTGGCTATGCTCTATCTTCACCACACAAAATATTTAAATCATGCACAACCCCGATGACAAGCCAAGAAATTGTTTCATACTCTAACTTTTTTAAAACTTTTTCAATCTTCACGCAATACATGACGTGAGCCATGGATATAGTACTATAGGTGGAATAGAGTGGTGGTTGTGGAGAAGACAAAAAGGAGAAGATAGTCTCACATCAACTATGCGTATCAACGGGCTATGGAGATGCCCATCAATAGATATCAATGTGAGTGAGTAGGGATTGCCATGCAACAGATGCACTAGAGCTATAAGTATATGAATGCTCAAAAAGAAACTAAGTGGGTGTGCATCCAACTTGCTTGCTCATGAAGACCTAGGGCAATTTGAGGAAGCCCATCATTGGAATATACAAGCTAAGTTCTATAATGAAAGATTCCCACTAGTATATGAAAGTGATAACATGAGAGACTCTCTACAATGAAGATCATGGTGCTACTTTGAAGCACCAGTGTGCTAAAAGGATAGTAACTTTGTCCCTTCTCTCTTTTTCTCTCATCATTTTTTTATTTGGGCCTTTTCTCTCTTTTTTTATACGGCCTCTTTTTATTTGGTCTTCTTTGGCCTCTTTTTTATATTTTTTTATTTTTCGTCCGGAGTCTCATCCCGACTTGTGGGGCAATCGTAGTCTCCATCATTCTTTCCTCACTGGGACAATGCTCTAATAATGATGATCATCACACTTTTATTTTTCTTACAACTCAACAATTACAACTTGATACTTAGAACAAAATATGACTCTATGTGAATGCCTCCGACGGTGTACCGGGATTTGCAATATGAAAATGATGGAGTGTGTCATAATAAACGGAATGGTGGAAAGTTGCATGGCAATATATCTCGGAATGTCTATGGAAATGCCATAATAGGTAGGTATGGTGGCTGTTTTGAGGAAGGTATATGGTAGGTGTATGATACCGGCGAGAAGTGTGCGGTATTAGAGAGGCTAGCAAAGGTGGAAGGGTGAGAGTGCGTATAATCCATGGACTCAACATTAGTCATAAAGAACTCATATACTTATTGCAAAAATCTAGAATTTCTCAAAGCAAAGTATTACGCGCATGCTCCTAGGGGGATAGATTGGTAGGAAAAGACCATCGCTCGTCCCGGACCGCCACTCATAAGGAAGGCAATCAATAAATAAATCATGCTTTGACTTCATCACATAACGGTTCACCATACGTGCACGCTACGGGAATCACAAACTTTAACACAATTATTGTTTAAATTCACAACTACTCAACTAGCATGACTTTAATATTATCACCTCCATATCTCAAAACAATTATCAAGCATCCAACTTTTCTTAGCATTCAACACACTCAAAACAAAGTTTCACAAATCTTGAATACCAATCATATTATTATTAAGAAAATTGCCATGCTATTAAGAGACTCTAAAAATAATTTAAGTGAAGCATGAGAGATCAATAGTTTCTTTAAAACAAATCCACCACCGTGCTCTAAAAGATCTAAGTGAAGCACATAGAGCAAAATTATAACGCTCAAAAGATATAAGTGAAGCACATAGAGTATTCTATAATATTTTAATTCATGTATGGCTCTCTCAAAAGGTGTTTACAGCAAGGATGATTGTGGCATACTAACAAAAAAATACACAAATAATGCAAGACGCTCCAAGCAAAACACATATCATGTTGGTGAATAAACATATAGCTCCAAGTAAATTACCGATGGAAGTGGACGAAAGAGGGGATGCCTTCCGGGGCATCCCCAAGCTTTGACTTTTTGGTGTCCTTGGATTATCTTGGGGGTTCCATGGGCATACCCAAGCTTAGGCTCTTGCCACTCCTTGTTCCATAATCCATCAAAAGAATTCACCCAAAACTTGAAAACTTCACCTCACAAAACTTAAAGTAAAACTCGTGAGCTCCGTTAGCGAAACAAAACAAAAGACCACTTCAAGGTACTGTAATTTACTCATAATTTATTTATATTGGTGTTAAACCTACTGTATTACAACTTCTCTATGGATTATAAACTATTTTACTAGCCATAGATTCATCAAAATAAGCAAACAACACACGAAAAACAGAATCAGTCAAAAACAGAACAGTCTGTAGTAATCTGTAGCTAGCACAAGATCTGGAACCCCAAAAATTCTAAAATAAATTTATGGACGTGAGGAATTTATCTGTTAATTATCTTCAAAAATAATTAACTAAATAGCACTTTCCAAATAAAAATGACATCAGTTCTCGTGAGCGCTAAAGTTTCTGTTTTTTGCAGCAAGTTCAACAAGACTTTCCCCGAGTCTTCCCAACGGTTCTACCTGGCACAAACACTAATTTAAAAAAAAACACAACCAAAACAGAGGCTAAATAAATTATTTATTACTAGACAAGAGCAAAAATCAAGGATTAAAAATAAAATTGGGTTGCCTCCCAACAAGCGCTATCATTTAACGCCCCTAGCTAGGCATAAAAGCGAGGATAGATCTAGGTATTGCCATCCTTGGTAGGCAATTCTTTGATGAGGCATCTATTTCCCTTAGGAATTTCTTTATTTATAGTGATTATCAAACTTTTAGGCACAAGATCGAAAAATTCATTTGTAGCAATTGGTTCCTTAATGATAGCAAAAAGATTGGGATGAACACTTATATATTTAAGATCCGTAGTTTCCTTACTAGATGATTCACCCTTATTTTTAGGAACATAAATAAGCTTGGCAATTTTAGTAGGAGGACTTGGAGTATTCTTTATGGAAGAAAAAGCGGTTCCCAAGTTTGTAATGATACCCTCAAGCTTATCGATTCTAGTAGAATCTAAGTTTATCTTCTCATTAACTATGGGTTCGTTTTCCTTAATATTTTTCAAAGTCATTCCTACCTTAGATCCATATATAGTAATTTTATTGTGGATCTTTTTATCTAGATTTTCAATTAATTCAATAGTAGCAACTTTAGTTTCAATAATTTCAAGTCTTTGCATAACATGCTCCAAAGTTAACATGGTTCCATTAACCAAAAGAGGTGGTGAGCCAAATAAATCTAACATAGCATTATAAGAATCAAAAGTATGGCTACCCAAGAAGTTCCCTCCGGTAATGGTATCGAGGATATATCTATACCAAGGATTAACACCAACATAAAAATTGTGGAGAAGAACTAAGGTAGATTGCTTCCTGGTAGATCTATTTTGAGCATTGCAAATTCTATACCAAGCATCTTTTAGATTTTCTCTCTCCCTTTGTTTAAAATTTTATTCACTCTCGGGAGACAACGGAGAAGATATGAGACTAGCCATGACGACAAGCAAGCAATCTAACACACGAGCAAACAAAAAGCAAGCGGGCAAAAGAGGCAAATAGAGAGGGAGGATAGAGAGAGAGAGGGCGAATAAAATGGCAAGGGTGAAGTGGGGGAGAGGAAAACGAGAGGCAAATGGCAAATAATGTAATGCGAGAGATAGGGATTGTGATGGGTACTTGGTATGTTGACTTTTTGCGTAGACTCCCCGGCAATGGCGCCAGAAATCCTTCTTGCTACGTCTTGAGCTTGCGTTGGTTTTCCCAGAAGAGGAAGGGATGATGCAACAGAGTAGCGTAAGTATTTCCCTCAGTTTTGAGAACCAAGGTATCAATCCAGTAGGAGGCCACGCTCAAGTCCCTCATACCTGCACAAAACGATAGCTACTCGCAACGAACGCGATTAGGGGTTGTCAATCCCTTCACGGTCACTTACGAGTGTGAGATCTGATAGATATAATATTTTTGGTATTTTTGGTATAAAGATGCAAAGTAAAAAGTAAAGGCAAAGTAAAAAAGCAAAGGAAGATTAAAGTGGTGGAAATTAATATGACGAGAATAGACCTGGGGGCCATAGGTTTCACTAGTGGCTTCTCTCAAGAGCATAAGTATCCTACGGTGGGTGAACAAATTACTGTTGAGCAATTGACAGAATTGAGCATAGTTATGAGAGTATCTAGGCATGATCATGTATATAGGCATCACGTCCGTGACAAGTAGACCGAAACGATTCTGCATCTACTACTATTACTCCACTCATCGACCGCTATCCAGCATGCATCTAGAGTATTAAGTTAAAAACAGAGTAACGCCTTAAGCAAGATGACATGCTGTAGAGAGATAAATTCATGCAACATGAAATAAACCCCATCTTGTTATCCTCGATGGCAACGATGCAATAAGTGCCTTGCTACCCCTTCTGTCACTGGGAAAGGACACCGCAAGATCGAACCCAAAGCTAAGCACTTCTCCCATGGCAAGAACTACCAATCTAGTTGGCCAAACCAAATGGATAATTCGAAGAGACTTGCAAAGATAACCAATCATACATAAAAGAATTCAGAGAAGATTCAAATATTATTCGAAGATAGACTTGATCATAAACCCACAATTCATCGGTCTCAACAAACACACCGCAAAAAGAAGATTACATCGAATAGATCTCCACAAGAGAGGGGGAGAACTTTGTATTGAGATTCAAAGAGAGAGAAGAAGGCATCTAGCTACTAACTATGGACCCGAAGGTCTGAGGTAAACTACTCACACTTCATCGGAGAGGCTATGATGATGTAGAAGCCCTTCGTGATGACGGCCCTCTCCGGCGGAGCTCCGGAACAGGCCCCAAGATGGGATCTCGTGGATACAGAAAGTTGCGGCGGTGGAATTAGGTTTTTGGATCCTCTTTTGATTGTTTGGGGGTACGTATGTATATATAGGAGGAAGAAGTACGTCGGTGCAGCACCGAGGGGCCCACGAGGCAGGGGGGGCTCCCCCCATCCTCGTGACCTCCTCTTTGAATCCTTGGAGTAGGGTCCAAGTCTCCTGGATCACGTTCGGTGAGAAAATCATGTTCCCGAAGGTTTTATTCCGTTTGGACTTCGTTTGATATTCTGTTTCTCCGAAACACTGAAATAGGCAAGAAAACAGCAATTCTGGGTTGGGCCTCCGATTAATAGGTTAGTCCCAAAAATAATATAAAAGTGGAAAATAAAGCCCAATATAGTCCAAAACAATAGATAATATAGCATGGAGCAATAAAAAATTATAGATACGTTGGAGACGTATCAAGTACCCCTTGGTCTAGGACACTGTCAGGAGGACCTGAAGGCCCGAGAGGCTGCGGTCGCCGACCGTGACGCCGAGCTGGAGCAGGTAGCCTAGGAATAGGCCACGGAGCGCGGTCGCCTGGACAAGCTGAGGGAGGAGGTAGAGGCATCCCATGCCAAGCTTGTCTCCAAGGACAAAGCTCGGCTGGAGACCTGGAGAAGCTCCTAGGCGCTGTTGAGAAGATGACCACCGTGGGGTGCACCACGTTCAACTCCCTTGAGTTGAGGTCCTGCAAGGCGCTGCATGATCTCTATGGGAGTGGGTGCAAGGACCCGCTGATGACGCTGGAGCAATGCCCCGTCGAGCCGCTCCTCAAGCTCGTCAAAGCGCTTGAGGGAATCATTGTCGGAGTGGGCCCCACGGTGGAGGGGGAGGCCCGCGCACGTTCCACCTCGGCCATGATGCGCGTCTTCAGCCACCTCTATCTCCGGGACACCGGCTTCGACCTTGGTGCCTTGCTCGAGCCTGTGTTAGACTGTATATATACGTAGACTCTTGTATAAACCTGTATTTTGTATTGTACCCTTTGGTACTCCTATATAATGAGATAGCCACACCCTGTTTAGGGTGTCGAGAAGTTTCCCAAACTCTATGTTTTACATGGTATCAGTTTAGGGTTTCGATGTCTTCCGCTGCCCTTGCTGCCGCCGCCACCTCGGCCTCTCCCAACGCCGCCGCTTCGTCGGCCTAGGCGCTAGCCTTCGCTGTCGCCCCTTCCTCGCCCTTCATGGCGTCTCGCCCGCTGGCTACGGCCTGGTGGCAGGCCCAGCTACCCGGCGGGACTCCTGCAAGTTCGTCAATCGGATCGAGCGGGCCGGGCGACCTGCCCCCACCGGTCTCCTCCGGTGGATCTTCCTCGACCACTGCTTCTGTGCCACCGGCTCTTCGCTGTCCAGCACCCGCGGATGTCACGGCTCCCCGGCCGATCTACGGCGCTCCCTGGTACAACACCCCTGCACCAATCTTCGGTGCCGTGCCGCCGCCTTCGTCTCCCTGGCCGGCGCCCTATGGCGTGCCGTCGGCCTATGCTGGGCCGTCACACCCCCAGTCCTATGTGGTGCCGCCGTCCTTGCTGCCCTACGGGGCTGCACCTCCTGTGCCTCCCGGTGCCCCAACTTGTTCGGGTCATGGTTCAGCTGCCCCTAGCGCCCATCGTTCGTCACCATATGCTGGCGCGCCTCTGGTAGTCGCCCATCGGCACAGGCTCATGCGGATCATATGGCGGCGGCGTTGCTGTTTTACTTCTCGCACCTCCTTCCGGTGAAGCTTACGTCGGATAATTACTTGTCATGGCAGGCTCAGATGCTACCTCTCCTCCAAAGCCGCTACCTGGAGGGATACGTTGACGGCTCCATCCTGAGTCCGCTGCCGTATCATCCGGCGTATCATGTGTGGGTGGCCCAGGATCAGGCAATCCTCTCTGCTATCCAGTCATCGCTCAGTCCGAGGTGTCGTCGCTGGTCATCGTCGCCATGGCGTCTTGGGGTGCCTGGTCGGCGCTTCACAGCAGCTTCACCTCCCAATCTATGGCGCGTGGTCATGCTATACGCACCGAGTTGGGGGAGACTAAACTCGATAGCGTCACCATCACTAAGTACTTCACCAAGATGTATGGTCTCGCCGACACCTTGGCCTTGATCGGCCAGCCGCTTGGAGATGAGGAATTCAGCACTCACGCGTGCAACGGCCTTGATGATGATTATGACAATCTCGTCGAGAATATCCATGGTTGTGAGGCGCCACTTCTGCCACGAGAGCTCTATGCGCATCTTCTTGGTCATGAATAGCGCATCAAAGCACGTCGTGCCTCTTCGAGCATCGTCTCTGCCAATGTTGCGACCCGCGGTAAGCCACAGAAGCCATCACCTCTTGGTGGGAAGCCGGCCTCATCCCCGCAGGCTCCGCGGGGCGCCGCGCCGTCAATCACTGATGGTGCCAGGCCGGTGGCTTGTTGTCCCTGCTGCGGTGCTCAGCAGGCATGTCAGCTGTGTGGCATGGAGCGCCACATCTCCTCCCGCTATCATCGATGCTACAAGCAAGATTTCCTTGGCCTGGGTAATAATGGCAAAGGGAATGAAAAATAGGCTGCTGCGGTGGCAAGTCATGAACATGGGTGCACTCCGTCCTACTCCATTGGTCCTACATGGTATATGGACACGGGAGCCACGAACCACCTCACCAACAAGATGGACAAGCTCTCCACTCAGGAAGCATATCGCGGTCATGATCAGGTGCACACCGCCAATGGAGCAAGTATGCGCATCTCCCATGTTGGTCAGGCCTCACTTCTTGCCCACAACCTTGGAAAACTGCATCTTGCCAATGTTCTTCGAGTTCCCACTACGACACATAGTTTGTTGTCTGTTCCTCAACTTACTCGTGATAATAATGTCCTTGCTCAGTTTCACCCTTTTCGTTTCTTTATCAAGGATCAGGACACGAGGGCCATTCTTTTTAGTGGTCGTCTTTGCCATGGTTTATATGCACTTGACGCGCCGCCAACATCTCCTATGCAGTCTTCTCCTCAGGCGTTTAGCAGTGTTCGTGTGTCACCTACACATTGGCATGCGCTCCTTGGTCACCCTGCTGCTCCTATAGTTCGTCATGTGCTACATCGTCATGAACTACCTGTTGTGTCCAATAAAACTGCTAAACTATTTGTGATGCCTGTCAGCAGGGCAAGAGTCACCAACTTCCGTTTTCAGAGTCTAGTCGTGTTGTGAAACATCCTCTTGACCTTGTGTTTCCTGATGCATGGGGTCATGCCCAAACGTCTGTTAGTGGCAACAATTATTACGCCAGTTTCATTGATGCTTATAGCTGGTTTACTTCGCTTTGTCTTATTAAGCGAAAATATGATGTGTTCGATGTCTTTATTCTGTTTCAAGCACACGTTGAGCGTCTCCTTAAGCATAAAATTATTCATGTTCAATCCGACTGGGGGGTGAATATCACAACCTGAACATGTTTTTCAACAAACTTGGGATTTCACACCATGTGTCTTGTCCTCATACACGTCAGCAGAATGGAACCGCTGAATATAAGCATCGTCATCTTGTAGAAACTGGCCTTACTTTGCTAGCTCATGCCTCCGTTCCGTTTAGCTTCTCGAGTGATGCCTTCTCCACCGCCTATTTTTTGATAAACAGGCTTCCCTCGTGACTTCTGAATATGAAAACCCCACTTGAACTCTTGCTCAATGAAGTCCCCGATTACACTTTCCTCAAAGTGTTTGGGTGTGCATGTTGGCCCCATTTGCGTCCGTACAACAAATGTAAGCTAGAGTTTTGGTCTAAAAAGTATGTTTTTCCTGGGTATAGTTCCCTTCACAAAGGGTACAAATGCCAACACGTTCCCACCAATCGCGTCTACATATCTCGTGACGTTGTGTTTGATGAGAATGTGTTCCCTTTTCATGCACTTCCAAACAACTCTGAAACTCCTATGCCACCTGTTCACTCTAGCATATCTTTGCCTGATCAATTTGTGGATGTTGCAAATGCTCCTATGTTGCTTCCTAATCATACTGCTGGTATTGGACGTGGTGCTCGTCTTGAGCAACTTGATGAACAGGCGCTGGATCATGCTCCGAATCGGGACATGGATCCTATGCATGGGACATGCATAACGGGCGGCACCCGACAGCCTATTGAGGTTGCACCCGCAGACGCCCCGCGGGCACCACCCCCTCCTGGCTTGGTGGTGGTCGCCCCTTGGGCGCCGCCCTCTCTTGGCTTGGGGCCTTCTTCGCCTGGGCCGCCTGCCACCTTGTCCGGCCCAGTGGCTGGGTGTCCTGCGTCGGCCGACCTCGCTCCAGCTCTTGGTGGGCTCGCCTCGCAGGGTTCGACGCCGCCCGCTTCCACGGCTTTGGATGGGCTGGCCGCACATGGCCCACCGCTACCTGCCTCCCCGTTGCCAAGAGACTCTGGCGCCGGCTCGCAGGGTACCTCGGCCTCGCCTCTGCTGACGCTGTTGACTGTGCCAAGTGCACAGCCCGCTGATGTTGCTCTTCGTTCTCGAACACGCTGCTGCTGCTACTCTATGTTTTACAGCTTGTGGACCCTGAGTCCTATACCGCCGCTGCCGAGGCCGTGTCCTCGAACACGCTGCTGCGGAAGTTCCTCGCCCTCGACCCCGTGTCCATGGCTGACGACAAGGACGACGGTGACGTCGTCGACGATGGGGCTCCCCAAGTGGGCAATGGCAGCATCCAAGGATGCACTAGAGGCTCGATGGTGGTGCTCCCCTTTGTTCAAGTCCTGCAACATGTGTCGTGCCTCATCAAGGCATAAGAACCTATGCTTGGTACTTTTAAGAGACAATATGTTTTGTAATAATTTGCTAGGGTTCTGCGATTTCCTTTCCATTTCCTTTCGTGCTCTGCGTCGGTTGGGCTTGACCCTGCGCATGCCTCAGCCGCCGTTGGATCGTCTGGATCACGATGTCGGGACAAAGGGGTGAGGGGCTACATGACCAGTTAGGCTCCAGAGTCGCGATGATCAGGAGTCCCCCTTGACATACAAACAACCCTCGGTAAGGATATGTGAGAGTAGGTCTTAGCGTTCTGCATCGGCAGGAACCGTCCCCGTGCATACCTCAGCAGCCGTTGGATCGTCCGGATCACCAAGGCGGGACCAAGGGTTGAGGCGCTATGTGACTAGTTAGGCTCCTAAGTCATGATGCTCAGGAGTCCCCCTTGACGTACGAACAAACCTCCATACCTTTCCTCACCGGGCTCTCGCTCGGGAGGGGTGTGCGAAGACCAGGTCTGAGGGACCTGGCGAGGTGGCGTACACCAGCCGTGACCTGAGCGTAGCCCCCGTGCCCAGCCCCCTCGTGCAACTCTCCCGTGGGGATACTAGCGCGGTGAGGCTGAGCACCGAGCCTGTCGGCTCGCCTAAGGTTAGTGCATCCATGAGGCCACTGTAACGCCCATGATGCGGCTATATCTCCCACATGTCCAGATACGACTTAGAGGCATAACCGCATGGTGGTTTTCTCGCAAGAGGGGTAATCTTCACACAATCCCATGTACTGAATAAGAAAGGGATAATGAGTTGGCTTACAGTCGCCACTTCACACAAATAACAAGTTTAAACATACATCATCCAGAATACAATCAAGGTCCGACTACGGAAGAAAAATAAAAGAAGACAACCCAAATGCTAGATCCCCGATCGTTCCAACTGGGCTCCACTATTGATCATCTGGAAACGAAACATAGTAACCACCAAGGTCCTCGTCGAACTCCCACTTGAGTTCAGTAGCATCACCTGCACTGGTATCATCGGCACCTGCAACTGTTTGGAAGTATCCATGAGTCATCAGGACTCAGCAATCTCACACCCGCAAGATCAAGACTATTTAAGCTTATGGGTAGGATAAGGTAATGAGGTGGAGCTGCAGGAAGTGCTAAGCAAATATGGTGGCTAACATACGCAAGTAAGAGTAAGATGAGAAGCTATGCAACGTTCGTGAAGCTACAAGTGATCAAGAAGTGATCTGAAACTTCCCAAACTCCGCCGAAAAGAGACCATCACGGCTACACATGTGGTTAATTCATTTTAATTAAGTCAAGTGTCAAGTTTCTACAGCTGGATATTAACAAATTCCCATCTGCCACAAAACCACGGGCACGGCTCTCGAAAGTTTATACCCTGCAGGGGTGTCCCAACTTAGCCCATCACAAGCTCTCACGATCAACGATGGATATTCCTTCTCCCAGGAAGACCCGATCAGACTAGGAATCCCGGTTACAAGACATTTCGACAATGGTGAAACAAGACCAGTAAAGCCGACCGATGTGCCGACAAATCCCGATAGGAGTCGCACATATCTCGTTCTCAGGGCACCGGATGGGACATGCTACGAGTAAAACAAGCCCTCAAGTTTCCCCGAGGTGGCCCCACAGGTTGCCTGGTTCTGACCAACACTCAGAGGAGCACTGGCCCGGGGGAGGGGGGGTTAAAATAAAGATGACCCTTGAGCCTCCAGAACCCAAGGGAAAGGTATAGGTGGTAGGTAGGCAAATTGTAAAACCAAGTTTGGGCCTTGCTGGAGGAGTTTTATTCAAAGCGAACTGTCAAGGGGGTCCCATAACCCCAACCGCGTAAGGAATGCAAAATCAAGGAACATAACACTGGTATGACGGAAATTAAGGCGGCAAGAGTGGAAAAAAATACCAGGCATAAGGCCGAGCCTTCCACCCTTTACCAAGTATATAGATGCATTAATTAAATAAGAGATAATGTGATATCCCAACATAAACATGTTCCAACATGGAGCAAACTTCAACTTCACCTGCAACTAACAACGCTATAAGAGGGGCTGAGCAAAAGCGGTAACATAGCCAAACAATGGTTTGCTAGGAATGTGGGTTAGAGGCTTGACATGGCAATATGGGAGGCATGATATAACAAGTGGTAGGTAGCACGACATAGTGATAGAGCGAAGAATTAGCAAGCAAAGATAAAAGTGATATTGAGGGTATGGTCATCTTGCCTGCAATGTTCTCAAGGTTGTCGAAAGCTTGATCCTCGATAGCAAACTCAACAGGTTCCTCGTTCATGTAACCGTCTCCGGGCTCTACCCAAAGAAAGAACACAAGCAACGGAACAACAATCACTCACGGGGCAATGCACAAGCAACATGATGCAATACATGGCATGATATGCAAGATATGACATGCAAAGCATATGTGTGCTCCGAGAGGGAAAGAATGACCAAAGCATCAACTTGTCATAACAAGTATGCCGCTGGAAAGATGAGGTGATTTGGGTCGAGAACGATATAAGGATCACCGGAAACGGGTTCATGGTTTGCAAATGACAAGAAATAGAACAATGATGCAAATCTATGATTAACAGCATGATAGCGCTTATAATGCAACAAGAAACTAAGCTACTGCACTCCAACATAGCAACAAAGCATATGGAAGTGATGTACAAGAGATGCTTGACAAAACATGAACACTGAGATACGGCTAAATCACAATCGAACAGGTTCAAACAAGCATAACAAGTTTACATGGCATCAAAATAACATCAGGAAAAGGACTTAGCAAAATCCTAAGTGCCTGAAAACAACAACATCACGGAGCCTACTTTGCATGCTTGTGCTAGTCACCCCATAGATCAAAAAAATACCAGACTTGCACCTCTGTAAAGATGGCACGTTGGAGCTCATAAAACATGTAGACATCATGCTCTTAGGATGTACACACAAAATGCAACGAAAATGAGAAATTCTCAAGTTCTGTTAACAGACAGCAGTTAAGATCATATAGCACTCTTGTGACACTGATAATGGCATCAAAAAGGACGGTAACATGCATGAAAATTCCACTAACATGAAGAGCATCACGAGACGAACATTTCAACATATCATATGCATGATTTGGAACACCGAGCACGGAGATATAGCATGATGAACAAGGCATGAAAATTACACAGATTCGGGCACGGGAATCCGTTTGGTTGGAGGGACCGGTGGATCTGGTCCCGGTTGACCAGATCCAGGCGAGGACGACGGCGGGGCGCTCCGGCGAGTGGCGTGGTGGCCGGAGCTGGCGGGGACGACGATGGAATGAGGGTGCAGTGCTCTGGTGAGCAGAGCGCGGTGCAGCCGTCGGCGAGCGGCGTTGGCTGAGGCGGGCGGCACACGGGGTCGCGGCGGCGGCTCAGCGCATTGGTGGCGGAGCGCGGGAACCGGCGAGGAGGCCGGGCAGCGGAGCGGCGGCAGCGCGGGGTCGCGGGCGCGTGCGTGTGGCAGCGGAGCAATGCGGGCCGGGAGGGCCGGCGATGGGCCTCACGGGCCCACGGCGGCGGGGAGGAGAGAGGAGACCAGCGGCGACATGTGGCATTGTCTGGTTGGTCTGGGCGGCAGAGCGGACGCGTCCGGTGCCTCCGGACGTGTCCGGTTGCGGCGGGGGAGGCTAGACTGGGGTTAGACTGCGGGAATTTCGGGGGGAGGCACATATATATAGGTAGGGGGAGCTAGGAGAGTCCAAATGAGGTGCGGTTTTCGCCACACGATCGTGATCTAACGGCGGAGAGCATGGAGGGGGTTTAGATGGGTTATTGGGCTATTTTGGAGGGGTGTTGGGCTGCAACACAAAAGAGGCTTGTGCGGTTACCTGGTTAACCGTTGGGGCATCAAACGACCTCCAAATGGAACGAAATTTGATAGGCGGTCTACCGGTTGTGTACCAAGGCCACTTAACAAATCACGGCCCATTCCGTGAAAGTTTTTATCCCGCTTACGAAACAAGATAAGAAGGGTGCAACGGGTGCAGGATGGAGTGTCAGATTGCGAAACGGACAACAAGGAAAATGCTCGGATGCATGAGACGAGCATGAATGCAAATGCGATGAACATGATGACATGAGATGAAATGCATGACACGAACAAAATACAAAACAAAGACAAAACCCAACCACGAAGGGAATCTAATAACACATAGCCGAAAATGGCAATAGTTGGAGTTACAATTATGGAAAGTTACATCCGGGGTGTTACAACACTCCACCACTACAAGAGGATCTCGTCCCGAGATCTAGGATGGAAAGAACGGATATTCGGAACGGATGTGATCCTCACGTTCCCAGGTGGCTTTTCGGTCGGAATGGTGTGACCACTTCACTTTCAGGAATTTGATTGACTTGTTGCGAGTCTTGCGCTCGGTTTCTTCAAGAATAGCAACGGGATGCTCATGATAAGACAGATCTTCTTGGAGATCAATCTCTTCGAAGTTGATCGGGCACTCGGGGGTTTTGAAGCACTTGCGAAGCTGTGACACGTGAAACACATCGTGCACCTTTGCGAAGTTGGAGGGAAGCTCGAGTTGATAGGTGAGGTCGCCTCTTTTGCCAATGATCTTAAAAGGACCCACATATCTCGGGGCTAGCTTCCCATTGATACCAAAGCGACGAGTGCCTGCGGGTGGCGGCGACGGGCGATATGGGCCAAGAGGGCTCCGGATGGGCTCCGCGGGCCGCGACGCGGTGGGGATCTGGCGGGGACGCATGGCGGCACATGGTTGGAGGAGAGCGGCGGCAGGGTGACATCGCGGGTGTGCGCGGGTGGCGGCGGAGCGATGCGGGCCAGGAGGGCCGGCGATGGGCCTCGCGGGCCCGCGGTGGCGGGGAGCAGAGAGGAGACTGGCGGCGAAATGTGGCGGTCCCTGGTTGGTCCGGGCGGCAGAGCAGACGCGTCCAGCGCCTCTAGACGTGTCCGGTGGCGGCGGGGGAGGCTAGACTAGGGTTAGACTGCGGGAATTTCGGGGGGAGGCACATATATATATATGTAGGGGGAGCTAGGAGAGTCCAAATGAGGTGCGGTTTTCACTCACATGACCGTGATCCAACGACAGAGAGCATGGAGGGGGTTTAGATGGGTTATTGGGCTGTTTTGGAGGGGTTTTGGGCTACAACACAAAACAGGCTTTTGCGGTTACCTGGTTAACCGTTGGGGCATCAAACGACCTCCAAATGGAATGAAATTTGACAGGCGGTCTACCGATGATGTACCAAGGACACTTGACAAATCTCGACCCATTCCGAGAACGTTTTTCTCCCGCTTATGAAACAAGATAAGAAGGGTGCAACGGGTGCATGAGGGAGTGTCAGATTGTGAAACGGACAACGGAGAAAATGCTCGGATGCATGAGACGAGCATGAATGCAAATGCGATGCACATGATGACATGAGATGAAATGCATGACATGAACAAAATACAAAACGAAGACCAAAACCAACCACGAAGGGAATCTCAGAACACATAGCCGAAAATGGCAAGAGTTGGAGTTACAATTATGGAAAGTTACATCCTGGGTGTTACAACCACCCTCAGTTGTTTATCACCAGAGTGGAGCATGGCGCTTTTGCTCTAGCACGGGAATAGCCGCTCCTCGACCGTGTGGACTGCCAGTGCGAAGCATGGTGCTTCCACTGATACATGGGTGGGAGCTCCCTCTGAGGGGAGACTCCGGTGCGTGTACAGCCCCGCCCTGACACGTGTCTTCCACGACATGGTTAGAGGAGGTGTGTATGGGCACTCGTGAGCCAGCATGGGACTCACGAGGACCTAAATCAAGGCGGGTTGCACTTGAATTTGGCTTGGAACACTTGTAATAATTCTGCGATATGGTCAGGCAACCTGGTCCGAGTGAATCTCCTGAGGTTATCGCATGAGAAGGAAAAACA
Source organism: Triticum urartu (assembly GCF_056163025.1). Taxonomy (NCBI): domain Eukaryota; kingdom Viridiplantae; phylum Streptophyta; class Magnoliopsida; order Poales; family Poaceae; genus Triticum; species Triticum urartu. The sequence continues at coordinate 346,574,189 of NC_141876.1, read as the reverse complement.
CCAACGACCCCAAGAGATGACGTGAACGGGACCGGCCCGCTAGACAGAGCTCAGCCGTTGGGTTTACTGACGTTGTAGGGACGGACCCGAGCACAGACGCCGTGCCCAGTCTTCTCATGTGAAGGTCCTGAAGAAATAAAACCGGCGCGCGGCTCTGGTGGTGACGAGGCACCGGCTCGCGTGCCCTTACTCATCCGCCCGCGATTATCTTATGCGAGAACAAGGCACCAAGGACCATGGGACGTGATGTGCATGGGAGGTGGTCCATGAGCCAGAGCTCAGCCACTTGGATTTAGCAACGCTGCAGGGATGAAACCGAGCGCACACGCCGTGCTAGTCCTTAATCATGAGGCGGTCATGGGTGGGCTTGCAAGGGCATACGACGTTCATGGCGACGAAGCACAGGAAAGGTAGATGATAATCATAAAGCAACTCATGATCGAAGGTAAAGCCGGTTTTGATAGATGCAAGAAGGATACATGCCACAGGGACAGACCCACATGGCTTGGGGATAATGTAGCCCGAGGGGCGCCCCCAACTGGACAAACCAAAAGTTGTCACCTGGCACCATTGTTGAACAGATGTTGGAGTAGCCGAAGACGCTTGTTGCAGAAGTCGCTCCTCATGAGCCGCCCGGGTCCTGAACCTCGGGGGGGCTATGGAGGCCTGGGGGGCTCGCGAGGATCCATCGTGATCTCCGCTAGGACCGCCTGGTGCCTAGCCTCATGAGCTGCCAGGACGCCCCACATGTGGCGTTGATGCACGTCAGCCCTGTTCAACAAGTCGAAAGGCCTGCAGACATAGCTGTGTGGTGGGCCCTCGCATCGGCCAACGTGGGACGGCTAGATGAGCTCCTGAGACGCGGCCCTATTGAGCCCAGGGATGTTGACGCAGGCGCGCAGCTCACTGTCCTCGCCGGGGCAGGGACCTGCGCCGGGTAGCGGGCGACGGTCGCCCCGCATAGCTCTTGCCTCCTGAAGCTCCTCGGTTGCCTTGGTCATGAACTCCTAAGCGCCTGGCACCTCACACCCTGTGCTTACCTCATGGAAGCGCGCGCTGAAGCACGCCTCCACATGGTGCCCGAGCCCAGCCTGAGGGGGGCGCCGGGCGTGCCTTCCTATGCGAGAGGGCAAGGCGCCCTGTCAGTGGGCACAGAGCTTGAGGCAGCACCGCCGGGCGCCCCGCCCTCCTGAGGTCCTTGGCGAAGCATGTGCTTCTTATTCTTGGGGACAGCCTCGGGAGGGTAGACAGCACCCTCGTTATCCGGGTCTTCGACCGTCGCAGCCTGGTAGGCGCACTCTAGAGAGCACACCGCATCCTTCTCCTTGTAGGCAACCAGGATGACGCCACCACTTCCTGGCATACTGAGGACATTGTAGCAATGGTGGGTCACTGCCATGAACTTGGCCAGGGCCGGATACCCGAGGATGGCATTGTATGGGAAGCGAATATGGGCGACGTCAAAATTGATGAGCTTAGTGCGCTAGTTGTCGTGGGTGCCGAAGGTGATAGGGAGGCGGATCTGCCCTATCGTGGTGGTGGAGCCGTCGGTCACTCCTGAGAAAGGCTTGGTGGTCTACAGCTAGTCGTAGGGCACTTGGAGGCGGTCGAACGTCTTGACGGAAAGGACATTGAGTCCTACACCACCATCGATGAGTGTCTTGGTGACGAGCACATTGCTGATGGTAGGCGAGCAGAGCATTGGAAGGGCGCCGACAGTTGCCGCACACTTGAGTTGGACGGAAGAGCTGAAGGTGGTGGTGTACTTGGACCACCTGAGTGGATATGTTGCCTCAATCTTGGGGGGGCGCATTCACCTCACGCGCGAACTGCTTGAAGATGCGATGGGAGGCTGGGGCCTGAGCGCCGCCTGGGATGCAATCGACGGCACGAGGCTCCTGGAAGCCCCCAGCCCCCTCATCCTGGTGACGGTCGTCGTTCCTTCTTGGTGGTGGCGGCAGCGGGGGAAGGCCAGCGTTACCCTAAGGACGGTGATCGCGAGGCTGATCTCTCTAGGTACCCTCACGAGGCTAGCCCTGCCAGCGGTCCTCACGAGCCTAGTCGCGCCATTCCTGGTGGGGGTCACGACCATCCCACCGTCCTCCGCTTCGTCCTCCTCCACGGTCGTAGCCTCGATCATTGTGCTCTGGGCATCGACCAAAGCGCCCATCATGGATGGCACTGAGCTCTTGATAGTCATTGGTGTTGTGGTTGTGCACATTGAGGAAGACGCAACGGGTAGCTGCCCTTGGATGACTCTGGGTGGGCGCAACCTCGCTTCATTTCCGGCTCGGCCGCTGCTACCTCTTTTAGCATTGCGTTTGTTTTCCCCGAAGAGGAAGGGATGATGTAGCAAAGTAGCGTAAGTATTTCCCTAAGTTTTTGAAAACCAAGGTATCAATCTAATAGGAGGCTACGCGCGAGTCCCTCGTACCTGCACAAAACAAATAAATCCTCGCAACCAACGCAGATAGGGGTTGACAATCCCTATAGGGCCACTTACGAGAGTGAGATCTGATAGATATGATAAAGATAATATTTTTGGTATTTTTATGATAAATATGCAAAGTAAAATAAAGGCAAAGTAAATAGCAAAGTAAATAACTAAATAGTAGGAAATTAATATGATAAAGATAGACCCGGGGGACATAGGTTTCACTAGTGGCTTCTCTCGAGAGCATAAGTATTCTACGGTGGGTGAACAAATTACTGTTGAGCAATTGACAGAATTGAGCATAGTTATGAGAATATCTAGGTATGATCATGTATATAGGCATCACGTCTGAGACAAGTAGACCGACTCCTGCCTGCATCTACTACTATTACTCCACTCATCGACTGCTATCCAGCATGCATCTAGAGTATTAAGTTAAAAACAGAGTAACGCCTTAAGCAAGATGACATGATGTAGAGGGATAGACTCATGCAATATGAAGAAACCCCATCTTGTTATCCTCGATGGCAACAATACAATACGTGCCTTGCTGCCCTTACTGTCACCGGGAAAGGACACCACAAGATTTACCCAAAGCTAAGCACTTCTCCCATTGCAAGAAAGATCAATCTAGTTGGCCAAACCAAACTGATAATTCGAAGAGACTTGCAAAGATAACCAATCATACATAAAAGAATTCAGAGAAGATTCGAATATTATTCATAGATAGACTTGATCATAAACCCACAATTCATCGGTCTCAACAAACACACTGGAAAAAGAAGATTACATAGAATATATCTCCACAAGAGAGGGGGAGAACATTGTATTGAGATCCAAAAAAGAGAGAAGAAGCCATCGAGCTACTAACTATGGACCCGTTGGTCTGAAGTAAACTACTCACACTTCATCGGAGAGGCTATGGTGTTGATGTAGAAGCCCTCCGTGATCGATGCCCCCTCCGGCGGAGCTCCGGAACAGGCCCCAAGATGGGATCTCGTGGATACAGAAACTTACAGCGGTGGAATTAGGTTTTTGGCTCCGTATCTGATCGTTTGGGGGTACGTGGGTATATATAGGAGGAAGAAGTACGTCGGTGGAGCAACAGGGGGCCCACGACGGTGGACGGCGCGATTGGGGGGTAGGCATGCCCCCTACCACGTGGCCTCCTGTTAGTTGGCTTGACGTAGGGTCCAAGTCTCCTAAGTTGTATTCGGTGAGAATATCATGTTCCCGAAGGTTTCATTCCGTTTGGACTCCGTTTGATATTCCTTTTCTTCGAAACCCTAAAACAGGCAAAAAACATCAATTCTAGGCTGGGCCTCCGGTTAATAGGTTAGTCCCAAAATAATATAAAAGTGGATAATAAATCCCAATAATGTCCAAAACAGTAGATAATATAGCATGGAGTAATCAAAAATTATAGATATGTTGGACGTATTGTAACGCCTCGAGACCGATGTGCCAGGTGTCGTCCAGTTATTCGCTGTTGTTGCGTTGTCATTTTCTTGTGTGTTGCATCTTGTCATGTCATCATGTGCATTGCATCATCATGTTTTCGAAACTTGCATTCGCCCGGGTTCTCCCAGTTCCTTCTGTTGTCCGTTCTGAGCCCAGACACACTTTCACGCGCCCGTGGCATGTCCGAAATAGTATTTTATAAGTGGCCAGAAAATGTTCTCGGAATGGGATGAAAGTTGGCATGTGGTCTTATTATAGTGTAGATAGACCGCCTGTCAAGTTTCATCGCATTCGGAGTTCGTTTGACGCCCCAACGATTAACTATAGCGGTAATATAGCCGGTCTAACGTCGGACGTTTTCGGTCTCCGGAAACAGTTGCTGGGCTGCAGTCCTCTCCTCTCATCTCAGCCCAACCTCTTTTCACAACCCACCTGCAGCCCACCTAAACCCCCCTCCGTTCCGGACCGTCAAATCGCGATCGGAGGCTCTGAAACGCTCGGAAAACCCCCTAGAACCCCAACCCTAGCCATTTTTCCTATAAAAGGGAACCCCCCTTCCAAATCTGGACATTCTTCCACTCTCCTCCTCATTTTCCGCACAGCCCCAGCCTCCACCCGCCACTTGTCGCTGTCAGATCTGCTCCGCCGCCGCCACTTGGCCTCCTCCAGTGCCGCCACCTCGCCGTTGCCACATGGCGCCACCCCAGTGGGCAGCGTCGCCGCCCTGCCCAACCAGATGAGGCCACGTCGCCCCTGGGTCTCACCTCCACCGCACGGCCCTGCAGGCCCACGGGGAGCCCATCATGGGCCGCCCCAAGCCCGACCGTTGTGCCCCGTCGCCTCGCTTGAGCTGGATCGGGAGAGCTCGATCCCGAGCTCCCTGCGCCACCGCCTGACCTCTCGCCACAGTTGAGGACCCCGAGCGCCCTGTCTCTCTCCCTCCCCCGCCCCTCCTTCTTCATCTCTCTCTCACAGAGCTCTCTCTCTCCCCGTGTCGCGCAGATCCTTGAGTTTCGTCGTGCCGCCGCATGGAGTTCGCCGGAGCTCGCGACCCCCGCCGTTTCTTCACCCGGATATGTGCCGCCCTCGCCGTCCTTGCCCACATCCGGTCAGATCCGGTGCCCAAGGGCCGGATCCACCCATTCCCGTCGTCAGCCGGGCACATTCCCGCCGCCTGCCGCCGTCCCCTCGGTGGAATCCGTCGGTCGCCGCCGTGTCGTTCCTCCTCTGCATGTGGCCGCAAGTCGCGTGGCCCAGCGCCTCCTCCTTGAGCTCGATCTGGGCCTGGCCCAGCTCCAACGCATGTGGATCCAGCGATTGGGCCTCCTCCTCTCCAGATCTGGGCTATGGCCCATGGTGAGACCCCCATCGCCTCTGCTCCGGTTGGCCCGGCTAGATTCGGCCCGAGATGTATTTTTTTCCGCAGAACGTTTTAGCTAATTTCCTGAGTACTACCCGTTTTGCAGAATAGTCCCTAGAGTTCATGCATTTAATATCTCACAAACCGTGCATCGGATTAAAATAAGTTATATATGAAACTTGCTTAGAACTATGTGTAGATTCATAATATGCTACTTTCATCTATGTTTAAAATGTTTATAATGATGTTTGTTTAAATTTGCCCCTATGCCATGCTAAAATGATTTATTTCATAACTAAATAACTGCAACTCGGATTTTAATAAACTTTATATGTAAATGGGGTAGAATTTTGTCTAGTTTATCTTGGTGACATTGTTTTGCATGCCTAACAACTCTAAAATATGGTTTAAGGCAGAACAGGACCTAACCTAATATATGCACATGAGGAGTTTCCGGATTTGTTGTTTGTTGTTCCCGGCCTCATTTAAACTTGACTAGATGGGTAGTTTTCATTTGCTTCACCCTCTTGCCATGTTTAACAACATTTAATATTGTTGGGTACATAAACGAGATCGAACTAAATAATTGATGTGGTGCTCCGTCAATATGCAACTCGTTGCATATTGAGCTCCACTTAATTTGTAGGATTGTTTGTGCACTTTACCTTGCCATCCTTAATTAAACCGGACATGCATCATACTTGTTTGTGCATCGTGCCATGTTCATGTGGTGGTTGTTTACTATGTTTGTGTGCTTCTTTCCGGTGTTGCTTCTTCGGGTTCGTTCCGGTAATGTCGCGTTTGTGAGGATCCGTTCGACTACGCCCGTTTGTCTCCTTCATGGACTCGTTCTTCTTCCTTGCGGGATTTCAGGCAAGATGACCATACCCTCGAAATCACTTCTATCTTTGCTTGCTTAGTTGCTCGCTCTTTTGCTATGCCTATGTTGCGATACCTACCACTTGCTTATCTTGCCTCCCATATTGTTGAACCAAGTCTCTAACCCACCTTGTCCTAGCAAACCGTTGTTTGGCTATGTTACCGCTTTGCTCAGCCCCTCTTATAGCGTTGTTAGTTGCAGGTGAAGATTGAAGTTTGTTCCTTGTTGGAACATGGAGATGTTGTTCATTGTTGGAACATGTTTACTTGTTGGGATATCACAATATATCTTATTTAATTAATGCATCTATATACTTGGTAAAGGGTGGAAGGCTCGGCCTTATGCCTGGTGTTTTGTTCCACTCTTGCCGCCCTAGCTTCTGTCATATCGGTGTTATGTTCCCGGATTTTGTGTTCCTTACGCGGTTGGGTTATAATGGGAACCCCTTGACAGTTTGCCTTGAATAAAACTCCTCCAGCATGGCCCAACATTGGTTTTACCATTCGCCACCTAGCCTTTTCTTTCCCTTGGGTTCTGCAGACTCAAGGGTCATCTTTATTTTAAACCCCCGGGCCAGTGCTCCTCTGAGTGTTGGTCCAAACTGAGCGATGTCCGGAGCTACCAGGGGCAACTCTGGGCTGGCCCACCCGACGTCTGGCTCATCCGGTGTGCCCTGAGAACGAGATATGTGCAGCACCTATCGGGATTTGTCGGCACATCTGGGTGGCTTTGCTGGTCTTGTTTTACCATTGTCGAAATGTCTTGTAACCGGGATTCCGAGTCTAATCGGGTCTTCCCGCTAGAAGGAATATCCTTCGTTGACCGTGAGATCTTGTGATGGGCTAAGTTGGGACACCCCTGCAGGGATTTGAACTTTCGAAAGCCGCGCCCACGGTTATGGGCAGATGGGAATTTGTTAACGTCCGGTTGTAGAAAACCTGAAGTTGACCTTAATTAAAATGCATCAACCGTGTGTGTAACCGTGATGGTCTCTTTCCGGCGGAGTTCGGGAAGTGAACACGGTGTTGGAGTTATGCTTGACGTAGGTTGTTCTAGGATCACTTCTTGATCATAGATTCTCGAAACGTGCTTTGCCTTCTCTTCTCGCTCTCATTTGCGTATGTTAGCCACCATATATGCTAGTCGCTTGCTGCAGCTCCACCTCATACATTTTACCCTTCCTATAAGCTTAAATAGTCTTGATCGCGAGGGTGCGAGATTGCTGAGTCCCCGTGGCTCACAGATACTTCCAAAACCAGTTTGCAGGTGCCGATGATACCGAGCAGGTGACGCAACCAAGCTCAAGGAGGAGCTCGATGAAGACCTTGTCCTTTGTGTTGTTTCGTTCTAGTTGATCAGTAGTGGAGCCTAGTCAGGACAATCGGGGATCTGTGTAGCATTTGGGGTAGTCTTCTTTTATTTTAGCTCTGTAGTCGGGCCTTGATTGTATTTGGATGATGTAATGCTTTATTCATGTAATTGTGTGAAGTGGCGAGTGTAAGCCAACTATGTATCTTTTCCCTTATGTATTACATGGGTTGTGTGAAGATTACCTAACTTGCGACATTGCTTCCAATGCGGTTATGCCTCTAAGTCGTGCTTCGACACGTGGGAGATATAGCCGCATCGAGGGCGTTACAAGTTGGTAATTAGAGCCTTCCCTGACCTTAGGAGCCCCATTGCTTGATCGTTATTAGCGGCCGAGTTGTGTCTAGAAAAATGTTTTGAGTCATTTAGGAATTATATATCGGAGAGTTTCGGAATTCTTTTTACTTCCCAGTCTCCTCATCGCTCTGGTAAGGCATCCTGACGTAGAGTTTTGACTCTTCTCTTCTCAAATTTCACTAAAAAAAAATTTAGGATCACGCGGGTATCTTGGAATCGTTCCGATGGTTTTATCTCGAGAACATTGTCTTGGTGCCTCCTGTCAGGGGTTTTGTGGAAGTGTCCCGGGGAGTTGAGCTCTGAGGTGTTGTCGTCATAATTTTATCGTTGCAGTTCTGGAATACCTGAGTTTAGTTCGCCGACATCGAAAATCTCTTTTATGCAGTTCGTTGGTGAGATAACCTCGACGCCACCCAGTACTGGGACGGGAGTTCGGGATTATCGCCATAACTTGTATAACGGATGCTTTTCGAAGGTTGAGGTAGATGATTTCCGAAGGTTTCTTGGTTACGTGTTGAAGGATGGATACAGCTGGATGTAGGATTTGTTAGTTTTGGGTGAGATATTATGCTTCCCCTGTATCCCCAACACATGATTGCATAACCGGAAAATTTCGGGAGTTTATAAGTGGGAATTCAAGTAGCTCTTAGGATATCTTTCCGACAGATGTATGATATGAAATTGGGGTTCGACGTCTAGTGGTCCGCCTATCCAGGGTCGGTTTTACAATGGTCTCGTTGTGTCTTAAAGAGTCCTTGGCTATGCCGACTCGGGGACGCTTCGTATGTCATATGCACTGCCTTGTACATGATGGTACTGTACGATCGAGCCCGTGTAGGCCCCACCACGAAAACTTCGAACGGAATCTCTATCATATGTTTGTTCCGTCTTATTCTGCAAGCCAATCCTTTGTTTTCGTTTTGAGTTGTGGTATTCGAGTTGCTTCGAAGTCAAATGTTGATTCCATACCTTTTCCTAAGTGGTGTTCTCATACTCCTATGCGAATACTAATCCTCCTTGATAATCGAGATTGTTATGCCAATCTTGTTCAACCGGTGTGCTTCTCTTCAAGTGGATCCGATCATTTCAACATCCGCAAGATCAATTCTCAGTTCTTCTCAACGGTGTTTGCTTCATCCGTTCCTAGTTGTCTTTGTTTTCCCACCCACCCACCCTTTTTCTTCAAGGACCCAGATTTTTTAATCACTATCCATCTTATTGATGCGAGGCCTCTTCATTCCTTTTCCGTCTATGCTCTTACCCGGTGGTTTCCATGAAGATGTTCTACTAGTTCATCATTCTCCGTTCTCTTTGTTCTCCGGTGGAACCAATTCAAGCTTTGTTGATCTCATATTCCTTTTTCCACGTTTTCAAATACATTCTCATACCGGTGCACCTCATAATAATTCACTTCTCGCTATTCATTTGTTCGGGAGTGCTGAAGATATCTCGGAAGGCTCGTCTTTCCATTCAAGTTCCGTTCAAACATATTTCGAGGATGTTATCTCATTCTAGCCATTTATTTCAACCGGCAAAATCTATCTTCTAAATCATTCAACGGTGTTTCTTTTGAGTGGGCCCTAACCCACATGTCATTTTCCAGGATCTTACCTGACTCTTCTTATTTTCCCGGAGTTATTCTCAAATTCTTTTCGAAGTTTGACGTAAGAATGAATTTTTTCATCAGTCAGATGTGTTTCTCCAAGATTTTTCAATTTCTTTTCATCGTTGGCTCAACTTTTCCATTCTTCATTCTGGAGTGTCTCAATAATTCATGGTGGTGTCTCTCATCGTCTTTCATAACACTTGAAGACCGAAGAAGAATTTTTCCTCCATATCTTGCTCCATTCTCCCCAAGATTCACGGTGCTAGCTTTATGCCATTCTCTCTTAATTGTTTTCGGTTGTGAGAATTCTTTTCACCCTTCCGGAGCAATCTAAGATTCTTCTTAGTTTGTTTATCCGGAGCCAATCATCTAAGATTTATTAATTCTAGATTTCAGCTCTCATTTTCAATTCTTACCGGTACATCGATCAAATATCCTCTAATCAGTGCATGATCTCTTTGTTCTCTCATATATAAATTCTCTCAAGCATCTTCATTCATTTGCAAATTCTTCCCAGTGTTTCTTTATCTTCTCTTCGTTCATTTTCAATTCTTATGGTGGTTTGACCAAGATTCTTCTTCCTTCAATATCGTATCAATTCTTTCGTTCTTTCAAACTCTAACGGTGGATCATTGAAGACCTTCTCAAGTTTATGTTATATCTCTCTTAATCTTTGCTACGAGAATAAGTACTATGTCAAATCCGTTGATTGTCATCAATTTAATTGATGAAGGATAAGCATAATGTAATTCTTATTCTTGTTTCATCGACTAAATTCAATTCCTTATTCCGGAGGCTCATCAAATTCTTGTTTCCATTTGTTCATCTTTCTTTACCGGATTGCCAAGTTTTCTCTTTATCTCGTTGCTAAGCTTCATCTAATCATTGCGAGGCTTCAATCTTATTCTTTTCATCATTCAATTATTTTGGATAATTCTTTTATTACCGGAGTTCTTCATGAAGGTTCTACATGATGGTTCATCGAGGATTTAATTCCTTCTCGAAGTTTTCATCGAGATTCTTTTTAGAGGAGCTCAAGCATTCTTCATATTGCATCTCAAAGTCCAATTCGCTTTATCTTATATTTTGAGGTGGTATTATGTCATTTTGACATTTTCTGTGTGTTTCATGATTCACATGTTGTCAAGAATGAGATATCTTAAATTCTTCAATCTCTTCATTGGATTTATCTTGGGTCATATTTCACCTAAAGCTTTCCCTAAGGTTTGTTGCTATTTATGGTGCATATAAACGACCCTAGTTCTTCATCTATCCTCCCGGTGATATAGCTTTCTCGTCTCCTTGTTCATTCCAATCCAATTCTTCTTCCCGTGAGTGCCAGGTTGTCACCTCATAATTTTGAGATGTATTCCATAAGACCGTATCAAGATTATTCCTTGCGTTGTTGGTTTGTCAACAACTCCGTTCGACCCTTCCCCTAAGATGCTTTCAAGCTCATTCGAGATAAAAGATATTGATTTTCTCCTCCGTTCATTCCATTTCATTCTCTCTTTTCTTCTGGAGACATTGTGTTGCTGCTCTCTTCAAACCTTCTTCTTGTCCTTGTCAAGCTTATCCTTTTAACCGGAGTGTGGTGTACTCTACTCAAGTTCTTTTCATCCTATCAATTTCTTATTCAACTCTTGTTCTTTTCAACCAGAGTGCTGCCCGAATTTGTTCTTACTTGTTCCTCTTTCTTAGCGGAGTGTTTTCAACTTCGTTCATCTCAGTTGTTTTCTTTTCTGGAAATTGTTCAACCTCGCAAGGTTCTTTGGTCTCACTCGTTTTTCAAAGAAGCAACTTAGCTTTACCTCTCCTCTTTCTCTTCCGTTTTCCCTCCGGTGCCATTCTAGATCTCGGGACGAGATCCTCTCGTAGTGGTGGAGTGTTGTAATGCCTCGAGACCGATGTGCCAGGTATCGTCCAGTTATTCGCTGTTGTTGCATTGTCATTTTCTTGTGTGTTGCATCTTGTCATGTCATCATGTGCATTGCATCATCATGTTTTCGAAACTTGCATTCGCCCGGGTTCTCCCAGTTCCTTCTGGTGTCCGTTCTGAGCCCAGACACACTTGCACGCGCCCGTGGCATGTCCGAAATAGTATTTTATAAGTGGCCGTAAAATGTTCTCGGAATGGGATGAAAGTTGGCATGTGGTCTTATTATAGTGTAGATAGACCGCCTGTCAAGTTTCATCGCATTCGGAATCCGTTTGACGCCCCAACGATTAACTATAGCGGTAATATAGCCGGTCTAACGTCGGACGTTTTCGGTCTCCGGAAATAGTTGCTGGGCTGCACTCTTCTCCTCTCATCTCAGCCAAACCTCTTTTCACAACCCACCTGCAGCCCACCTAAACCCCCCTCCGTTCCGGACCGTCAGATCGCGATCGGAGGCTCTGAAACGCTCCGAAAACCCCCTAGAACCCCAACCCTAGCCATTTTTGCTATAAAAGGGAACCCCCCCTTCCAAATCTGGACATTCTTCCACTATCCTCCTCATTTTCCGCGCAGCCCCAGCCTACACCCGCCACTTGTCACCGTCAGATCTACTCCGCCGCTGCCACTTGGCCTCCTCCAGCGCCGCCACCTTGCCGTTGCCACATGGCGCCACCCTAGTGGGCAGCGTCGCCGCCCTGCCCAACCAGATGAGGCCACGTTCCCCCTGGGTCTCCCCTCCACCGCGCGGCCCTGCAGGCCCACGGGGAGCCCATCATGGGCCGCCGCAAGCCCGACCGTTGTGCCCCGTCGCCTCGCTTGAGCTGGATCGGGAGAGCTCGATCCCGAGCTCCCTGCGCCACCGCCTGACCTCTCGCCGGAGTTGAGGACCCCGAGCGCCCTGTCTCTCTCCCTCCCCCGCCCCTCCTTCTTCATCTCTCTCTCACAGAGCTCTCTCTCTCCCCGTGTCGCGCAGATCCTCGAGTTTCGTCGTGCCGCCGCATGGAGTTCGCCGGAGCTCGCGACCCCCGCCGTTTCTTCGCCCGGATATGTGCCGCCCTCGCCGTCCTTGCCCACATCCGGTCAGATCCGGTGCCCAAGGGCCGGATCCACCCATTCCCGTCGTCAGCCGGGCCCATTCCCGCCGCCTGCCACCGTCCCCTCGGTGGAATCCATCGGTCGCCGTCGTGTCGTTCCTCCTCTGCATGTGGCCGCAAGTCGCGTGGCCCAGCGCCTCCTCCTTGAGCTCGATCTGGGCCTGGCCCAGCTCCAACGCATGTGGATCCAGCGATTGGGCCTCCTCCTCTCCAGATCTGGGCTATGGCCCATGGTGAGACCCCCATCGCCTCTGCTCCGGTTGGCCCGGCTAGATTCGGCCCGAGATGTATTTTTTTTTCCGCAGAACGTTTTAGCTAATTTCCTGAGTACTACCCGTTTCGCAGAATAGTCCCTAGAGTTCATGCATTTAATATCTCACAAACCATGCATCGGATTAAAATAAGTTATAGATGAAACTTGCTTAGAATTTTGTGCAGTTTCATAATATGCCACTTTCATCTATGTTTAAAATGTTTATAATGATGTTTGTTTAAATTTGCCCCTATGCCATGCTAAAATGATTTATTTCATAACTAAATAACTGTAACTCGGATTTTAATAAAATTTATATGTAAATGGGGTAGAATTTTGTCTAGTTTATCATGGTGACATTGTTTTGCATGCCTAACCACTCTAAAATATGGTTTAGGGCAGAAGAGGACCTAACCTAATATATGCACATGAGGAGTTTCCGGATTTGTTGTTTGTTGTTCCCGGCCTCATTTAAACTTGACTAGATGGGTAGTTTTCATTTGCTTCACCCTCTTGCCATGTTTAACAACATTTAATATTGTAGGGTACATAAACGAGATCGAACTAAATAATTGATGTGGTGCTCCGTCAATATGCAACTCGTTGCATATTGAGCTCCACTTAATTTGTAGGATTGTTTGTGCACTTTACCTTGCCATGCTTCATTAAACCGGACATGCATCATACTTGTTTGTGCATCGTGCCATGTTCATGTGGTGGTTGTTTACTATGTTTGTGTGCTTCTTTCCGGTGTTGCTTCTTCGGGTTGGTTCCGGTAACGTCGCGTTTGTGAGGATCCGTTCGACTACGCCCATTTGTCTCCTTCATGGACTTGTTCTTCTTCCTTGCGGGATTTCAGGAAAGATGACCATACCCTCGAAATCACTTCTATCTTTGCTTGGTTAGTTGCTCGCTCTTTTGCTATGCCTATGCTGCGATACCTACCACTTGCTTATCTTGCCTCCCATATTGTTGAACCAAGCCTCTAACCGTTGTTTGGCTATGTTACCGCTTTGCTCAGCCCCTCTTATAGCGTTGTTAGTTGCAGGTGAAGATTGAAGTTTGTTCCTTGTTGGAACATGGAGATGTTGTTCCTTGTTGGAACATGTTTACTTGTTGGGATATCACAATATATCTTATTTAATTAATGCATCTATATACTTGGTAAAGTGTGGAAGGCTCGGCCTTATGCCTGGTGTTTTGTTCCACTCTTGCCGCCCTAGTTTCCGTCATATCAGTGTTATGTTCCCGGATTTTGTGTTCCTTACGCGGTTGGGTTATAATGGGAACCCCTTGATAGTTCGCCTTGAGTAAAACTCCTCCAGCATGGCCCAACATTGGTTTTACCATTTGCCACCTAGCCTTTTCTTTCCCTTGGGTTCTGCAGACTCAAGGGTCATCCTTATTTTAAACCCCCGGGCGAGTGCTCCTCTGAGTGTTGGTCCAAACTGAGCGATGTCCGGAGCTACCAGGGGCAACTCTGGGCTGGCCCACCCGACGTCTGGCTCATCCGGTGTGCCCTGAGAACGAGATATGTGCAGCTCCTATCGGGATTTGTCGGCACATCTGGGTGGCTTTGCTGGTCTTGTTTTACCATTGTCGAAATTTCTTGTAACCGGGATTCCGAGTCTGATCGGGTCTTCCCGCTAGAAGGAATATCCTTCTCTTCTCGCTCTCATTTGCGTATGTTAGCCACCATATATGCTAGTCGCTTGCTGCAGCTCCACCTCATACATTTTACCCTTCCTATAAGCTTAAATAGTCTTGATCGCGAGGGTGCGAGATTGCTGAGTCCCCGTGGCTCACAGATACTTCCAAAACCAGTTTGCAGGTGCCGATGATACCGAGCAGGTGACGCAACCAAGCTCAAGGAGGAGCTCGATGAAGACCTTGTCCTTTGTGTTGTTTCGTTCTAGTTGATAAGTAGCGGAGCCCAGTCGGGACGATCGGGGATCTGTGTAGCATTTGGGGTAGTCTTCTTTTATTTTAGCTCTGTAGTCGGGCCTTGATTGTATTTGGATGATGTAATGCTTTATTCATGTAATTGTGTGAAGTGGCGAGTGTAAGCCAACTATGTATCTTTTCCCTTATGTATTACATGGGTTGTGTGAAGATTACCTCACTTGCGACATTGCTTTCAATGCGGTTATGCCTCTAAGTCATGCTTCGACACGTGGGAGATATAGCCGCATTGAGGGCGTTACACGTATCAAGCATCCCCAAGCTTAATTCCTGCTTGTCCTCGAGTAGGTAAATGATAAAACAGAATTTTTGATGTGAAGTGCTACTTGGCATAATTTTAATGTAATTATTCTTAATTGTGGTATGAATATTCAGATCCGAAAGATTTAAGACAAAAGTTTATATTGACATAGAAAATAATAATACTTCAAGCATACTAACAAAGCAATTATGTCTTCTTAAAATAACATGGCTAAAGAAAGTTATCCCTACAAAACCATATAGTCTGGCTATGCTCTATATTCACCACACCAAATATTTAAATCATGCACAACCCCGATGACAAGCCAAGCAATTGTTTCATACTTTTGACATTCTCAAAAAAAAATCAATCTTCACGCAATACATGAGCGTGAGCCATGGATATAGCACTATAGGTGGAATAGAGTGGTGGTTGTGGAGAAGACAAAAAGGGGAAGATAGTCTCACCTCAACTAGGCGTATCAACGGGCTATGGAGATGCCCATCAATAGATATCAATGTGAGTGAGTAGGGATTGCCATGCAACGGATGCACTAGAGCTAAAAGTATATGAAAGCTCAAAAAGAAACTAAGTGGGTGTGCATCCAACTTGCTTGCTCATGAAGACCTAGGGCAATTTTGAGGAAGCCCATCATTGGAATATACAAGCCAAGTTCTATAATGAAAAAATTCCCACTAGTATATGAAAGTGATAACATGAGAGACTCTCTACTATGAAGATCATGGTGCTACTTTGAAGCACAAGTGTGGTAAAAGGATAGTAACATTGTCCCTTCTCTATTTTTCTCTCATTTTTTATTATTTTTTCTTTGGGCCTTTTCTCTTTTTTTATGGCCTCTTTTCTCTCTCTTTTTTTATTTTTCGTCCGGAGTCTCATCCCGACTTGTGGGGGAGTCATAGTCTCCATCATCCTTTTCCTCACTGGGACAATGCTCTAATAATGATGATCATCACACTTTTATTTTTCTTACAAAACTCAACAGTTACAACTCGATACTTAGAACAAAATATGACTCTATATGAATGCCTCCGGCGGTGTACCGGGATATGCAATGATTCATGAGTGATAAGTATGAAAGAATTATGAACGGTGGCTTTGCCACAAATACTATGTCAACTACATGATCATGCTAAGCAATATGACAATGATGGAGTGTGTCATGAACGGAATGGTGGAAAGTTGCATGGCAATATATCTCGGAATGGCTATGTAAATGCCATAATAGGTAGGTATGGTGGCTGTTTTTAGGAAGGTATACGGTGGGTGTATGATACCGGCGAAAGGTGCGCGGTATTAGAGAGGCTAGCAAAGGTGGAAGGGTGAGAGTGCGTATAATCCATGGACTCAACATTAGTCATAAAGAACTCATATACTTATTGCAAAAATCTACAAGTTATCAAAGCAAAGTATTACGCGCATTCTCCTAGGGGGATAGATTGGTAGGAAAAGACCATCGCTCATCCCCGACCGCCACTCATAAGGAAGACAATCAATAAATAAATCATGCTCCGACTTCATCACATAACGGTTCACCATACGTGCATGCTACAGGAATCACAAGCTTCAACACATGTATTTCTCAAATTCTCAACTACTCAACTAGCATGACTTTAATATCACCCTCTCCATATCTCAAAACAATTATCAAGTATCAAACTTATCATAGTATTCAACACACTCATAAGAAAGTTTTATTATTAATCTTGCATACCAAGCATATTAGGATTTTAAGAAAATTACCATGCTATTAAGACTCTCAAAATAATCTAAGTGAAGCATGAGAGATCAATAGTTTCTATAAAACAAATCCACCACCGTGGTCTAAAAGATATAAGTGAAGCACTAGAGCAAAATTATATAACTCAAAAGATATAAGCGAAGCACATAGAGTATTCTAACAAATTCCAAATCATGTATGGCTCTCTCAAAAGATGTGTACAGCAACGATGATTGTGGTAAACTAATAATCAAAGACTCAAATCATACAAGATGCTCCAAGCAAAACACATATCAAGTGGTAAATAAAAATATAGCTCCAAGTAAAGTAACCGATAGAAGTAGACGAAAGAGGGGATGCCTTCCGGGGCATCCCCAAGCTTTGGCTTTTAGGTGTCCTTAGATTATCTTGGGGGTGCCATGGGCATCCCCAATCTAAGGCTCTTTCCACTCCTTGTTCCATAATCCATCAAATCTTTACCCGAAACTTGAAAACTTCACAACACAAAACTTAATGTAGAAAATCTCGTGAGCTCCGTTAGCGAAAGAAAAAAAAAGACCACTTCAAGGTACTGTAATGAACTCATTATTTATTTATATGGGTGTTATACCTACTGTATTCCAACTTCTCTATGGTTCATAAACTATTTTACTAGCCATAGATTCATCAAAATAAGCAAACAACACACGCAAAACAGAATCTGTCAAAAACAGAACAGTCTGTAGTAATCTGTAGCTAGCGCAAGATCTGGAACCCCAAAAATTCTAAAATAAATTGCTGGACGTGAGGAATTTACCTATTAATCATATGCAAAAAGAATTAACTAAATATCACTTTACAAATAAAAATGACAGCAGTTCTCGTGAGCGCTAAAGTTTCTGTTTTTTACAGCAAGTTCAACAAGACTTTCCCCAAGTCTTCCCAATGGTTCTACTTGGCACAAACACTAATTAAACACAAAAAACACAACCAAAACAGAGGCTAAATAATTTATTTATTACTAAGCATGAGCAAAAGCCAAGTAATAAAAATAAAATTGGGTTGCCTGCCAACAAGCGCTATTGTTTAACGCTCCTAGCTAGGCATAACAAGCAAGAATAGATCTAGGTATTGCCATCTTTGGTATTAGGAAAGAAAAGAGCAAACTTCCTATCCATAGAATTAATCCTTCTATTTTGATAAAGCACATGGCTATTAATGGTAGAAGAAAGATTAAGTATGTTACGGAAGTTTGTATCTAGGCTAGCCTTTATCTCTTTAATAGATTCATTTTGGTAAGAGAGCAAAAGAGATGTAGATTCAACTTTCTCATTCATGGGGTGCCCAAATATAGTTTTCATTTTCTCATAAGTGTCTACGAAATCCCCTTCAAGGAAACCTTCTTCAAATATAGAATCAAGACATGCTTAAAATAAGAAGGAAGGGCAATATAAAAGCTTTTTAGGTAAACTTCAATTTGATATTGAGGAACATAGCTAGCCCTGGTCCTTAATAGTCTATACCAAGCATCTTTCAAAGATTCATCAAGTAAATAAAGAAAAATTCCAGAATCATCTTCATCAAAATTATTAAGACTCTCATTGATAACTCCGGTAGGTTTTTCCATAGTATCCTTATTTATAAGTTTAGCGAGGATAGAGGGGTTGTCCAAAGTACTAAAACTCTGGAGAGGACCCCCAACCCTTTTTGATTCAGACATAGCGGAAGAAAGGCAAGAGGAAAGAGAGGGAGGATAGAGAGAGAGAGGGCGAATAAAACGGCAAGGGTGAATTGGGGGGAGAGGAAAACAAGAGGCAAATGGCAAATAATGTAATGCGGGAGATATGGGTATGTGATGGGTACTTGGTATGTTGACTTTTGCGTAGACTTCCCCGGCAACGGCACCAGAAATCCTTCTTGCTACCTCTTTTAGCACTGCGTTGGTTTTCCCCGAAGAGGAAGGAATGATGCAGCAAAGTAGCGTAAGTATTTCCCTCAGTTTTTGAGAACCAAGGTATCAATCCAGTAGGAGGCTACGCGCGAGTCCCTCGTACCTGCACAAAACAAATAAATCCTCACAACCAACGCCAATAGGGGTTGTCAACCCCTATAGGGCCACTTACGAGAGTGAGATCTGATAGATATGATAAAGATAATATTTTTGGTATTTTTATGATAAAGATGCAAAGTAAAATAAAGGCAAAGTAAATAGAAAAGTAAATAACTAAATAGTAGGAGATTAATATGATAAAGATAGACCCGGGGGCCATAGGTTTCACTAGTGGCTTCTCTCGAGAGCATAAATATTCTACGGTGGGTGAACAAATTACTGTTGAGCAATTGACAGAAGTGAGCATAGTTATGAGAATATCTAGGTATGATCATGTATATAGGCATCACGTCTGAGACAAGTAGACCGACTCCTGCCTGCATCTACTACTATTACTCCACTCATTGACCGCTATCCAGCATGCATCTAGAGTATTAAGTAAAAAACAGAGTAACGCCTTGAGCAAGATGACATGATGTAGAGGGATAGACTCATGCAATATGAAGAAAACCCAATCTTCTTATCCTCGATGGCAACACTACAATGCGTGCCTTGCTGCCCTTACTGTCACCGGGAAAGGACACCGCAAGATTTAACCCAAAGCTAAGCACTTCTCCCATTGCAAGAAAGATCAATCTAGTAGGCCAAACCAAACTGATAATTCGAAGAGACTTGCAAAGATAACCAATCATACAAAAAAGAATTCAGAGAAGATTCAAATATTATTCATAGATAGACTTGATCATAAACCCACAATTCATCGGTCTCAACAAACACACCGCAAAAAGAAGATTTCATCAAATAGATCTCCACAAGAGGGGGGAGAACATTGTATTGAGATCCACAAAAGAGAGAAGAAGCCATCTAGCTAGTAACTATGGACCCGTAGGTCTGAAGTAAACTACTCACACTTCATCGGAGAGGCTATGGTGTTGATGTAGAAGCCCTCCGTGATCGATGCCCCCTCCGACGGAGCTCCGGAACAGGCCCCAAGATGGGATCTTGTGGATACAGAAAATTACGGTGGTGGAATTAGGTTTTTGGCTCCGTATCTGATTGTTTGGGGGTACGTGGGTATATATAGGAGGAAGAAGTACGTCGATGGAGCAACATGGGGCCCACGAGGATGGAGGGCGCGCCTGGGGGGGTCAGGCGCGCCCCCCTACCTCGTGGCCACCTCTTAGTTGGCTTGACATACGGTCCAAGCCTCCTGAGTTGTATTCGGTGAGAAAATCACGTTCCCGAAGGTTTCATTCCGTTTGGACTCCGTTTGATATTCCTTTTCTTCGAAACCCTAAAACAGGCAAAAAAACAGCAATTCTGGGCTGAGCCTCCTGTTAATAGGTTAGTCCCAAAAATAATATAAAAGTGGATAATAAAGCCCAATAATGTCAAAAACAGTAGATAATATAGCATGGAGCAATAAAAAATTATAAATACGTTGGAGACGTATCAGCCGCGAGTACGACTGGCCCATTGTGCTTCACATCCTTGGCCTTGGTCTTCTTGTCTTCTGGGTCAGTGTAACACCCCGGATGTAACTTTCCCAATTTGTATTCCAACTCTTGCCGTTTCCGGTGTTAAGTTATATTTATTTCCTCGGGTTCGGGTTTTGTCTCCGTGTGTTGTTGTCGGTGTCATGCATCTCATATCATGTCGTCATGTGCATTGCGTTTGCATACGTGTTCGTCTCATGCATTCGAGCATTTTCCCCGTTGTCCGTTTTGCATTCCGGCGCTTCGTTCTCCTCCGGTGGTCGTTTCTAGCTTTCTTTCGTGTGTGGGGATTAAACATTTCTGGATTGGACCGAGACTTGCCAAGCGGTCTTGGTTTACTACCGGTAGACCGCCTGTCAAGTTTCGTATCATTTGGACTTCGTTTGATACTCCAACGGTTAACCGAGGGACCGAAAAGGCCTCGTGTGTGTTGCAGCCCAACACCCCTCCAATTTGGCCCAAAACCCACCAAACTCTGCTCCATCATCTAGATCGTTCGATCACGATCGCGTGGCCGAAAACCGCACCTCATTTGGACTCTCCTAGCTCCCTCTATGCCTACTAAAACACCCCCCGATTTTCGGATCTCCTCCTACCTCCGAAACCCTAAAAATCCCCTCGCGCGCCGCCGGACAAGATCTGCACTGACGGACACGTCCGAATTCAGCTCCGCCACCATGTGTCACCTCGTCATTGGTCGGTCCCCGCGCCCACATCGCCTCAGCCGTCGCGGCCCGGGCGAGCCCGAACCGGGCCAACGCGCGGCCCGTTCCCCGCGCCGCCCGACCGCCTCGCTGCGCTGCCCGCCTCCTCTCTCCGCGGCCGAGCCGCCGCCGCCTCTCCACGCTGGCGCCACGCGCCGCAGCTCCTCCGACCGCCGCCACCATCGCCGCGCACTCCGCCGCCGCCAGCCCGCGGGCGCCGCCCCGCGCCGCAGCTGCCGTCTCACGCCGCCCCGGCCGCCGGCGCCCCGCGCCGTGGAGGCCGCCCCGGCCATCTCCCCCTCCGGCCGCTGCCCTGCCCGTCGCCGGCGAACCTCGGTTCGTGTGCCCGCCGAAACCCTAGATCTGGAGGGTAAAATTTCGTCTAAGTCCCTAATAATTTTAGTTCAAGTGCTCATGTTCACGGCTCTGTAACTTTGCATCCGTAGCTCCGATTCATGCATATAGCATATCAAAATGTTCATCTCAGAGAGTACATCATTTCATTCCATTGCATCATTTTCATTTGAGCTCATCTTGATGCCCGAAATGCTGCTAGAAGAGGGCTACTTGAGATAATTGTCAGATCTGCTACTCCGTTTAGCACTTTTGTCATTTTTGCCATGATTAATGTGTGCATGCTATACCCTGATGCTCTACTTTTGTTTTGTTAAGGGTTTTGTCATATTTCCAGAGGTGCAACCCATGTATTTTTAGGATGTGTGTGGTGTCTAGTGCAACCTTGCAAAGTGGTGCACTTAGTAACTCTGTTTTCAGGGACTTGGTGATTTCGCCAAGTCCTGGAGCTGTTTATCTCATGATGCCATATGTTCATGTTGTTTCCTAGTGATCCGTGCCTCTTTTGAGGATGATCAGTAAGGATGTTTTGTTAATCTTGTAGTGCTCTATCCATTCATGTCTTTGTTTGCAATTATGGAGCACCCTAGCTTGAGTCAATCGAGCTCTACTTTTGCTACTTTGTGAATCTGGGCAGATTGTCAACTTGTTTGCAATTTTGCCGGTGATGTTGTAGTTGATCCGTGCATGCTATGCTATTGTTCTTGCCATTTCTAGCTTGTATTTTGTGCCTTCTTGTTAGTTGTATGCTTTTCTTGCCCTGACTTGCACCATAGTGAGTGCATCGACCTCGTAAACATGCCTACTTGAGTTATATTTCAGCATGTGCCAGTTTTCACCAAGTCTGGAAACTGATTATGTTTTTGCTATGTTCACATGCTTGCAATTGTATTTTCTGGTCCTTTTTGGCTCAAGGTCACTAAGGGACTTTTGTTAAGCTCTTTGAGTAGCTCCATGCCATGATTTACTTTGCCATGTTAAGATCCTGTAGCATGTAGTTTTGTTGCTCCGAAGAGGGCTACCTGATCTGAAATTCCAGACAAGTGTTAATTTCACCAAGTCTGAGGTTTGTTTGTCATTTGCATTTTTGCCATGCTTGTTTGAACCTGTTAATGGATGAATTGGCCGTAGCTCAGTGCTAGACTTTTGTTAAGCATCTTGTAAGCATCCCTGCCATGTATTTTGTTGTCATGTTTGGGTGCTGTAGCATGTTCATCTCATTGCATTAAGATGCCTACTTGCTGAAAATCGCAGACCGGTGTCATTTTTGAATCGCTTGCCATTTCCAAACCGTAACTCCGATTCCGGCGTTCTTTATATCATTTTCAAGCGATTTCATCTCATCTTTCAGTGGCACACTTGTAATTCCAAGTTGAGGCCAGGTTCATGCATTTTCTGTCATATCTTGCATTTTGCATCCCGCATCGCATCCCGCATAGCATACCATCTTTGCATTGTGTTGTTTGAGTTTGCACGTGGTTGATTGTGTCCTTGTTGCTTGTTTGTCTTGTTTGGGTAGAGCCGGGAGACGAGTTTGCTAACGAGGAGCCCGTTGAGCTTGCTTTCGAGGATCCAGTCAACTCTGACAACTGTGCAGGCAAGATGATCATACCCTCGAAATCACTACTATCTTTGCTATGCTAGTTTGCTCGCTCTTTTGCTATGCCATTGATACGATGCCTACCAATTGCTTGCAAGCCTCCCAAATTGCCATGTCAAACCTCTAACCCACCATTGTCCTAGCAAACCGTTGATTGGCTATGTTACCGCTTTGCTCAGCCCCTCTTATAGCGTTGCTAGTTGCAGGTGAAGATTGGAGGCCGTTCCTCGTTGGAACATTTATTTACTTGTTGGGATATCATTATATTATCTTGTTATCTCAATGCATCTATATAGTTGGTAAAGGGTGGAAGGCTCGGCCTCTCGCCTAGTGTTTTGTTCCACTCTTGCAGCCCTAGTTTCCGTCATATCGGTGTTATGTTCCTGGATTTTGCGTTCCTTACGCGGTTGGGTTATAATGGGAACCCCTTGACAGTCCGCCTTGAATAAAACTCCTCCAGCAATGCCCAACCTTGGTTTTACCATTTTCCACCTAGCCTTTTCCCTTGGGTTTCGTGGACTCAAGGGTCATCATTATTTTAACCCCCCCGGGCCAGTGCTCCTCTGAGTGTTGGTCCAACCTAGAGCACCGTGCGGGGCCGTCCCTTGGCAACTTGGGTTACGTTGGCTCCCGTATGCTTAGCTTATCCAGTGTGCCCTGAGAACGAGATATGTGCAGCTCCTATCGGGATTTGTCGGCACAGCGGGCGGTGTTGCTGGACTTGTTTTACCATTGTCGGAGTTGTCTTGAATTACCGAGAACCGAGTCTGATCGAAACGTCTTGGCAGGAGGTCTATTCCTTCGTTGACCGTGAGAGCTTGTCATGGGCTAAGTTGGGACTCCCCTGCAGGGATTGAACTTTCGAAAGCCGTGCCTGCGGTTATGGGCAGATGGGAATTTGTTAATGTCCGGTTGTAGATAACTAGAACCTTAATTAATTAAAATGAATCAACTGAGTGTGTTACCCTGATGGCCTCTTCTCGGCGGAGTCCGGGAAGTGGACACGGTGTTGGAGTAATGTTTGCGCAGGTTGCTCTCTAGTTTCACGCTCGCGCTTTGCCTCCTCTTCTTGCTCTCTTTTGCTAATAAGTTAGCCACCATACTTGTTAGTCGCTTGCTGCAGTTCCACTTATTTTTACCTTGCCATACCTATAAGCTTAAATAGTCTTGATCGCGAGGGTGCAAGATTGCTGAGTCCCTGTGGCTCACAGATTACTATTACACCAGATGCAAGGCCTGATGATTCCGCTCCAGGAGACGCGTATGAGCTCAAGTGGGAGTTCGACGAAGACTCTCAACGTTACTATGTTTCCTTTCCCGATGATCAGTAGTGGTGCCCAGTTGGGGGTGATTGGGACCGTGTCGCATGTTGGGTTCTCTTTTATTTTGGCGCCGTAGTCGGGCCATGAGTCTTTGGATGATGTAATGTTATTTATGTACTTGATTGACGTGGCAAGTGTAAGCTAACTATGTTATCTCCCCTTTATTATTATCATGGGATGTTGTGAAGATTGCCTAACTTGCGACATATGCCTTCAATGCGATTATGCCTCTAAGTCGTGCCTCGACACATGGGAGCTATAGTCGCATCGAGGGTGTGACAGTCAGCCTCAGGGAGCTCGAGGAGGGAGAGGTGTCCCTCCTTATCTCTCACACACTTGGTTGCCATGTTGAACATCTCCAGGGCCGTGCATAGATCCTCGTGTATGGCGAGCTCCTCCTTCATCTTGACGTCGTGGACACCATCAGTGAATGCCGAGATGATGGCCTCATCTGACACCTTGGGGATCTTGAGGCAATAACTGTTGAAGCGTTGGATGTACTTCTGCAAGGTTTCTCCTGGCTGCTGCTTGATGCGTCGCAGGTCACCCGCAGCCGGCGGGCGGTCGCGAGTGCCCTGGAAGTTGGTGATGAAATGCTCTCGCGTCTTGTCCCAGGAAGCGATCGATCCCGCGGGGAGGTTCAGGAGCCACGAGTGTGCCATCTTTGAGGGCTATGGGAAACCATTTCTCCATAACCTTGTCATCGTTGTTGGCCGCCTCGATGCTCAGCTCATAGAACTGTAGGAACTCAGTAGGGTCGGGGGTGCCGTCGTAGCGTCGAGGTAGGTCAGGATTGAACTTCCCTGGCCAAATGACGTTGCACAGCTCCATGGTGAATGCGCGGCATCCAGGCGTGGTCACAGGAGCCTGCCGTGGAGGTGGAGCCCGATCTTGGTGCTCGCGCGCCTTCACCGCAGGTGGCGCACGGTCTTGACGTGGCGGTGCTGGGAGCGCACGCGCCTCTCCTTGCAGCCACTGCACCACCTAGCAGCTTTCCTTGTCGTGTGCCGGCGCCTTGCGCGGCGCGTCGCGCCATGGAGCCTCGCACCTTGGCTAGATGATGGCGTCCTGCCTGTGAGGTGGACGAGGTGCTTCATGAGCCATGTCACCCGCGGCAGGCGGCGGGTGAGGCAGCGAGCGAGATGGCATAGGAGACTCTCCGGCGGTGCCGACAAGCTTGGTGATGCGATCCAACCTGTCCTCTTAGAGGTCACCGATGGGGCAGTAGCGCAGGAGCTCGCGTGCCATAAGCAGCGGGGCTTGCACGTTTGCCAGCCCGCGGCGAGAATGAGACGATGAAGCGACCGCAGGGGTTAGCGACGGGCTGGCGCTGCATCCATCGCACCGCACGGAGGCCTGCATCGATGAAGCCTACTGCTCGTCGGTCGCGTGGCCGGTGGTAGCATTGGCCGCGGGGGATTGGGAACGGCGGGGAGCTCCGTCACCAGCGGGTGCCGTCTGGGCAATGCAGGAGGCAAGGGCGGCCCGGCGCTCAGCAGAAACTGGACGAGCATCAGCCATGGGGATGGCGAAACGATGGCAAATTGACTAGAGGAAGAGAGGTTCCGATGCACCCCTACCTGGCATGCCAAATGTCGGATTTCGGGTCACGCAAACCCTTGAGAGGTTAGAACTCTGGGGTGCATGCGAATAACTCAACCTCCCTAGCCTGACTACTCTGGGGTGCCTAGCTTGATGAACAGGAAGAAAACGAGACACAACAATTTACCCAGGTTTGGGCCACCTTGCGGTGTAAAACCCTACTCCTGCTTTGTGGTGGATTGGCCTCGAGGGGTTGAGGATGAACTAGTACAGTGGGAGAACAACCTTAGGAGGAGGAGTGTTCTTCGGCTCGAGTGATCTGGTGAGTGTGAGGATGGAATGGATTCGATCCGATCCTATGGTGGTGGCGAAGTGCTATTTATAGTGTCCTTGGTCTTCTTCCCAAATGAAGGCGGGAAGGGATCCCACAATGGCCAAATTCGAAGGGAGACAACTAGTACATGCTATCCTGACAAAAGTAGTCTCCGCCTACGAAAGCCTCTTGTCATGACGCTACGGTGGGCTCAGCGATGACCTCTGTCCTGCCATCCTAGCGGTCTTGGTCTTGTAGCACTGGAATGGAAACCTTTGGCTAATTCCTCAGGACTCCGCGTCTGCGCTTGCCTCCTTAGCACCAAAGTGGAAATTGGTACACTGTGCCCGCTAGCACCCGCCTGGCCTTGGTCGTCACAGCTCATGTCAGCCAATCCTCACGAGGTGAGGCTTGCATAGGAATCTCCGCTCCTCGGGAGCCAGCCTGAGGAGGCCGCTCCCCGTGGAGGTCTTGGTGTCATCCGCCTCGCGAGGGTCTTGAGTTGTCGATGCTAAAGCTGGGCCATACCAGGCCATTGGCGAGCCATGCCGCGTGCCGCAGGCAGGCATGTCTGGGTACCCCCGTTCCCAGAATGCCGACAGAAGGTGTGTGCAATATACAACATACGGTTCACTCAGATGAAATGTTTGTGATTAGGCGACCCAAAAGAAACGGTTAGCCAGATCAAGGTGTGTGCGATATACGACATGCGGTTCACTCGAATGAACTGTTTGCTTTGAACCAAGAGAACAGAAACGGTTCAATATAACAAGATGTGTGTGATATGTGGCAAACAGGTCTGTAATCAGAAATGTGTGTGAAGACTGATAATAACACAGATGATTGCTGCTAATAAGCCATGTGTGTTGTGGGCAAACCCTTGGTGGAATAGAATTGTTAGTGATTGATGAAATCATCACCGACGAGTTCCCCAGTATGGTCTGTGTGCGATGTCATTGCACACAGAACAACAACATATGTACTCAAAACTTATAAGGACTTGATTCCATAAATAGATTGAACATCCAATTACATATGTGGCTCGTACACACATGACCTTTGCACACAGCAAAGTACGTTCCAAAATGCCTAGGAAACTCAAATAATGTATAAAAAGGCAAAACAAACCATGAATAATTTCATATTTTTAGGACGACGCTACTATAGTTGCATGTTGCCTCTGTAAAATAAATCAAGGAGGGAAGAGACAGTGTATGTCGTT
This sequence comes from Triticum urartu, assembly GCF_056163025.1. Classification (NCBI taxonomy): domain Eukaryota; kingdom Viridiplantae; phylum Streptophyta; class Magnoliopsida; order Poales; family Poaceae; genus Triticum; species Triticum urartu. Next base: position 346,546,974 of record NC_141876.1, on the reverse strand, counting down.
TCGCACACATAGGTGACAAGGTCCCTTTCGGGACCATGGGCCTTTTTGAGAGAAGCTCCGGTTTGTAACAAGTTTGTACCAAAACTTGTCCCAAGTTGGACTAAATTATTACCACAACATGTTGGTGTTATAACATTACACCATGCCAAGTTTCATGTTTTTTGACGCGAGTTTTGGATTTACAGTAATAATAAAACAAGGTTTCTCGATGTTTATCGTCGAGTCGGCACCGCCCAAGATAGGCTTTTTCCTCGTAGGTCCCAAAAGACAAATTCAAATCTATCACTACCATGCATCTTTTCTTATTAAGAATTACATCACATTTGGTGTGCTAGCTAAAAATAAGTTTGTCGGTGCTGGTGGGCGCTGAGAACTTGCGGTTCTACAATGAACAAAGATCTCAAGGATCCCGCGAGAGTGAGATTCTTTCCCTATGTTGTGAATGCTTATAATATTTATGTATTAATTAAAGAAATGGCAAGCCATTGGCCCAGTATGAAAGAAAATATGGGTCAACACCGAGTTGAAAAGGGCAATAATATCTAACTCCAGCTTACAGAAGGTACAAAAGCATGATGATTAACTACTCACCAGGCTTACACAAAATCCAGATTGAACAGGACAATAAGAACTAACTCAACCAAAGTTTTCGGCAGTCACAATCAAATGGATCGGTCTGATCCATAAAATCAAGATCCTGGACCAGAAATTCTATTGCTACATGATAACAAGCTGTTGTAAATAGAAGTCGAGCACATTCAGAAGCCCTTTTATCCACCTGAAACTTCTTATATGCCATTCAACACTTGTAGCCGTAAGAAATTTCTTGTCAAATAACTTAATCAACACGGGAAATTGTGCCTTCGCATTCAACATGAAGAATGTGACAAAGATAGTGTTTGCATTTTTGGATGCATATCCTTCCAGCGTTACTGTCTTCAAACGAATGTCATGAGATCTGAGAAAATCTTGGTGCGTCTTGAACCATCGATTGGTTATACTTTTTTCTCCATGTGTTAGTGCCTAAATAGAGATGAAGATTGAAAACACTTAATGTCTAAAAAATATTATGTTGAAAGAGGGATAACTGAATGATTAATTATAGTACATTATATATGGACTTTCAATGTGCGTGAAATCATCACCTTTAGATACAAATTCTCCAGACATGGAAAGCACTGCCGCAAGCCAATAATCATGTTGAGATCAAAACACCACATGCTGATATGTAAGGTCTTGACATAATCCACCACCACTGATAGGATGGGCAAGCTCTTCACTAAGCATAGAACATAATATTAGTACTGAAAGTGTACTCCAAGATGATACTTATGCGCACAAATGAAAAAAAGCATATAACAAATGTTTACGTGAATAATATACAATACCTCAACAGGTGTGGAGCCAAACACCATCTTGAACCATCTAAAAGGATCACAAATTGCACCCAAGGTCTCCACTTTAGGCGCAGAGACTACATTTATTTGCAAAGGTACTATACCAGAATCAAGGAGCAACCTTTGAAGTGAAGGGGCATCTTTGATGATGAGATCATGTCCAAAAAACAAATTACCATGCTTACATGGTGGGGCGACTTTATTTTGAGACAATGGATACGAATTTCCATTCCAAAAACAAGCAGCAAGCGCTCCAGGGTAGGGTAGCTAGAGTGGATGATGTTGTGCAGTGCGGCCTCTCACAGATCAACCACCACAAGCACACGTTTTTTAGGAGTGGGAGTTGAAGCATTTGTACTAAATTGTCTGCTAGATGGCACCGGGCCAAGGTGGCTGTGTGGAGAGTGGAGGAAAACCATGAGATGGACATTGGTCGTGAGGGCACAGATACATCGGTTAGTGGTATGTTACATACATAGTCATGTTAGAACTCAAGCTGCTGGAGTTTATCGAATTGACAGGATTTCAGCCAGGCAGCCACTGTGCAGGGTATGCCTAGTAGGTAGCATGTCGGGATGTATATGCGTTGAACGGAGCCCTCGTGGGATGAGATGATGGCTCCGGGGAGTTCAGAATCATCATCGACAGATAGCTGACCTTAGTCGAGATTAAGAGGCGCGGTGCTCCATAGAGTGCACCACCGAGATGCGAGGACTTGTGTGCAGTAGCCATCCTTGGTGGGGAGAAGGGAGACGATCTCCCCAAGGATGACGTCTGGGAGATCGCTGATGCGGTCCGCCGGATATTCTACTGGTTCCTCGGGTCTAGGGGGCCGCTTCTGGCCGCACAACTGGGTCCAAGATCTACATCCGACGGCGGCGCTGGCTGGAGCCTCATCTGTCTACATACCAATCTGAAAGAAGAAAAAATGGCATAACATGTAGGACATTCAAAATCAATTCTCAAGATCGGGAGGAAAAAAGGCACAACCATATATGTAGGACATTCAAAATCAATTCTCAAGATCTGGCCAAGAATTATTAGCACGCAAGCTAACCCTAGTCGGATTATTAGGAAAAATCGTTAGTACAGAACAAACAATTAATCACTAACTTTATCCGGATAACATTCAAACAATCAATATACTACGTGCATCTAACGCATCTTAATTACTTTGATTTCATGGAATGAGAGAAGATGTCCATAGGATTTGTATTCCAGAAAAAATATAGAGGGGGAGTAACCAGTGAAAACACATGATATGTTTGCTGCACAAATGGGTATATAGATGACTAACCGGTTTTTCGTCGGAGTCGCAGTCGTTGCCGGAGTTGCTGTTTACCTCCGGCTTTGGCAGGGGGGGCACGACGGCGCCGACGAAATCAAGGTCGTGACGCTGCCCCCGCGAGACCTCGTCGGTGGCGACAACAACCTCTGTGCCCAGCTTCACGCGTTGCGCGGGTACTTCACCAGCCCCGGCATTGCCACTCCCTCTGATGGTGCGCTTCGGCAGCATGGTCATACAATCCAGAGTCCAGACGTTGGTGACGGCAATGGACCGGGGGTGCGGCCGCCTAATATGGCCAGCGGCTTGGGCGCGCAATTAATACGGACCAGTGGGAGCGGCAGGCTCGGTCAAAAGTTGTCTCGCCTCCCGGTGAGCCTATGCGGCAAACTTCTGCCATTCCTACCATCATTTCACACAGCTACTCGCACGCCTCCCGTCAATATGCACACATGCATGCACGCCTCCCGATATGCCTACGTGGCAGACTGCTCACATGCGTCCTGTCAACTCACGCCTGCTCGCACGGCACACGGGGCGTGTGGCAGCATGTATATTTTTTGGTTTATTTTCTGCCGCTTTACTTCTTAACTGAAGGATGGCACGGTCTAACGCACATGGTCTGAATAAATAATCCGGATGATATATTGGTTGCCAGTTTGTATTAATATCCCGTGTGTATGAAGATTATATCAAAACGGGTCTCGTTGACGAAAAAATACAATATCATAGTCTACTAGTGTCCATATATGACACCACAATAAGTTTCATGAATTTCAAATAAGTTTTGGATTTACTGAATTTTAAAAATATATATTCTCAATATTTTGAAATCTCTTGCACAGGGAAACATGCACCTAGGGACACATATGATTTTGCAATCCATTTTGGTGCACATGTAGCTCAAATTAGATTTTTGCACATTAAATCCCTAGGAAATCAATCAATGTATAAAAATGGTCGAAAGATGTCTGTTTTTTTAAAATTTACACGACACTCCGCCTTTCGTCACATGTTCACTGCAGAAAAAGTTTGACATGCATCAGAGTGGCTGTGGTGGTGCGGGATGTGTGTGTCTGTCTGTGTGGGGGTGGGGGAGGGGTCCGGCAGTACACTATGAGTCGTGAACCTCTGTGTGGGATTATTGATCATTTTGTGAGTCATATATGCCACATCAAAGTCATGAATTGGTTATTTAAAGCATTACACAACCCTTTCATACATAATGTCCGGGCCACATGCATGCATTGGTGGTCCTCTCGGACACTCTCCCTCATGCGGTTATCAGCGACGTGCCCATTCGTTAGCCGGCAAAGGTTTTTAGTTTCCACCGACAACGAGAGGCATTAATTTGACCAAAAGGTGGATTCATCTTGGTATGTGTGTGTTGTGGATCATGGTGGGATTCCATATCAAAGTTCGAGCACGTGCGTACACACTCCCGCCAGCTTACAGTGAGGGGGCTACACGCATCGTGGTGTAGTGCGTTTTCGGTTTGCGAATCATGTGCCACGTCAAAGTTTTGCATTGGGTATTCAGACATCACATAACACACGGGCGCATGCATGCGGTGGTTTTGTCCTATGACATCACTCGCATGTGCCTCTCTTTGTGGGCCCACGAGGTCGTCGTCGACCAGTTGAACGTACAATGAGAGAGAGGCTAATTTGAACAACAAGGATGGTTATTTTTTAGTTTGTGTTACATATATGATGCATGGTATAGGAGTATGTACATGTCAAAGTGGGGCAACATGAATACACTATATATATATGTGTGTTCCATAACTTCGCTCCATGTGGGGACTTCTCGGTTGCCGAGGCAGGTTCCACATCAAAGTTGTACATTATATTGGTATTCAAACATCACGCAATACCATGCACGCGGTGGTTGCCCTATATATTGGAACTCATTTGTGTGTGGCGCTTCCATCTGTGGGCATGCAAGGTAGACCTCCATCACTTTGACCCAATGAGAGAGAGAGAGGTTAATTTGATCATAAAGGAATGATTCTTTTTTGGTTTGTGCTATACAGTAGAAGTACATATATACCACGTGTCAAATGGGGCGTACATATAGCACATGCCACGCGTCATGAATGCCGCGCTCTCTGTGGGGACTTTTTGGTTTCCTATATACGTGGTGCCACATCAAAATTGTGCATTGCATATTCAAACATTACACAAACAGATGTTTAGGCCACATGCATGCAGACGGTGGTACGTAGTCCTATATAGGATGATCACTCACGTGCGACGTAGGCTTCGCTTTTGTGTTGGGCCTGTGAGTTGTCATCCATCACTTTGAACCAGTGAGCGAGAGGTACACGTTTGACAAACAAGGAGGATTAATTCTTTTAGGGCTATGTTACTAGGTGTGTATACAGTATGCTTCGAGGGGGGGTGACCAGCTTGGTCCATCACTTTCACCGACAACACAAGAGAGGTCAACTAATTTAACTTAGGAGGGGGTTAATTTTTTGTTTTGTCTTGATATAGATCATGATGTGAGATTACATATATATATATATATAATAGCACATCTGTACACATGAATCCATCCTGCTGGATCGAAGGGGGAGCACATGAAACGTCATGAACGACCTCTTGCTCTGTGTGGGGACCTCTCCGATTTTCAACACATGAACCACATCAATGTCATGCATTGGGTAGGGTATTCAACACATATGCATACATCACATACCTCTATCAATATGTTCGGGACACACACACATGCAATAATGGTTGCCTTTGGACACACTCTCACTCACTTGGTTATGGGCGGCAAGTCTATATTTATTCATGGGCCCGCGTGCACGTTCGTCATCTTGCCCAATGACGAGAAAGGTTACCAGGGTGGATATATTGTTCTTCTTTGCTTTGAGTTACCATATAGTAGGTCGACCCATTCCAAGCCTAATCCAGTTTGAGCGCATGCTACGCGTCGTGAACCCTCACTCGGTGTGGGGATTTTATAGTTCCAAATCATGGTGCAACATCAAATTTGCGCATTGGGTATTCAAACACCACACACACCACTTACATATACATACTTGGGCCACATGCATATAGTGGGTTTGTCTTCATACAATACTCCCTCGCGAGGTTATCGGCGACAAGCTAGCCCATTTTGCATGGACGTGTGGGTGTCCATCACTTTGACCAACAACGAGCGGGGAGAGGTTGTATGACCAAGTTGGATCCTGCTTCGTCCATGTTACAGTACGTCTTGGTGAGATGCCCTCCCCCTGACGTGTATGTGTGTGGTGGGGAGGCTACTTCGATCTACCTGCAACCTCCGAGGGGTTGGGGAAGTCTGGTTAATTTGCGAGGCACACGTGCCACATCAAAAGTTATGAATGGTAGTTAAACATCACACACCACACCCTTTTCATACATATAGTAGGGCCACCCGCATGTGGTTCGTGTGTGGTCTAACCCTTCTCGCGCCACAATCACGCATGTGTGGGTCGGCACACAGTCCACCTTTGTTGGGAAACGAAAGGGTCGGCACACAGCACTATTCTAATCCTAGGATTAGAATAGTTATTTGGATCACAGCAGCCCCTATATAGGGCCCGATAGGGCCCTCCCGAACTTCCGAACTACCGCCGGCCCGACAGGATCCACTGGATCCCGAGCCCCCCCCCCCCCCCGACAGGATCCACCTGATCCCGATCCCGATCCCGAGCCGCCGCAGCCCCCCTCCTCCCCTCGATCCCCCGACCTCCCCCCTCCTCGCCGCCGATCTTCGCTGGATCCGCCGCCTCCCCTCCATCTCTAGCTCCTAGCCGACCATCGGTGCGGGCGAGCGAGCGACGGCGGACGCCGGCGCGAGGTAGCCCGCGTCGCCTGGACGCGGCGAAGCCGCCATTGACTTCAGGAAGCCGCATCCTCGTCCCATCGTCACCGCCCGAAGCCTTGGCAGACCAGATGATGGCCCCGACGCAAGCTACGGCGAGCGGCGCGACCAATGGAGCAACTCCTCCGCAAAGGCGGCATCGGCCGCGCCCTCAAATTCAGCGGCAAAAGTACATGAACTTCCTCCCAATTTTGCCTTCTTCTTCAATCTTTCCTTCTATGACCTTCTTACTTCGTGCAGATGAACTTCGCGCCCCCTGCAAGACATGGATTGCCATGGAATTCCTCTCCTACCTCCACGATGAATTGTTCTCAAGGTGGCCTATCAGCTGCTAGAAAAAGATTGGCCGAACTTCTAGCTAGGGTATGGTTGAACTTCTTCCTTCCTTTGGCTTGTTATTTGCTTACAGCTATGTGAAGTTCAGGTGGTGTGTGAGCCTCGGTCCAGGCTACAAACACTATAAAATCTTCCTGCATTCACATTCACATGTGAAGTTCAAATAGTAAGTGTGCTAGAGTTCAGGTTGGTATGTATCTGGTTCTGTGCAAAATAAAATAAAAGGACAATAAAACATGCATGTGATATGACATTGAAGGTCAGGTTGGTATGCGCTAGTAGTCCAACCATTCAAACTCATGAAGGTTCAGGTTTTTTAACTGTAGACAGTATTTCCCCTTTGCAAAACAAGAAGTTCAGGTACATATAAGTAATCAAATATTGTAGAATGAAAACAGGATGTGAAGTTCATTCTGTGAAGGGTGCTCAGTTCAGGTACAAAAGTATTGGCAGATGATCAGCTCAGTGCATAGTGTGATGGCTCTCACCACTTTTATATGAGAACTTCAGGCTGTCAATAATGCTAAGTCAGTTACAAAGGTATAGGCAGATATAACTTGTGTGCTAATAGACATTTTTTTCTTTTATGTCAGCAAGACGAGAGACGCATGAAGAAGCTTAGAAGTTCCCAGCAGCAAGTACACAATCCAAAACATGTACACGTTCCACCACCCCCTCAACGGTCACACCTCAAACGCACCAATAGATTACCAACCTGCTCCAGACCAAAAATGGATGGCACCTGAAACACACGGATACTTCCAAGATGCTGGGTCACAGCCCTATCCGCACAAGTTTGCGCCTCCACCTAATTGGGTGACGCCGGAAATCCCCCACGGGTTCTTTGTATCCACCAGCAGACTCCCAAGCACGCCGATGGAGGAGGGGGTTAGCTCAAGTCCTGCGTGTAACTCTAGAGGTTATCCTGGTGTGCCTCATCAATGCAAAAGCGAAGCAACTAAACCAGATCCCAGGACAAATCCAATAGCAACACACACACACGGAGGAGAGTGCTCTGCACACTACCACCATTGGATCCTACTGCTGCTACAAGTCAGAATTGTCAGGGCATAAGGTAGATGGATTTCTTCACAAAACAAAAGAGCAAACCAAGACCAGGATCGCAATACCTCCACAACCACCTCAAGCAAAAAGTATGCAAACAAGAGAGAGGACATCTTGAGCCCTCCTTCCTCCTCATGATCCACTGCTGCATCCTGCTATGATTACTCCGCCATGCCCCATCCCAGAGGGACAGCAGCCGACACCGGCGGAGTTGCGATCATACACGCACGTAAGTGAAACAAAAAATATTCATATACGCATCTTGTATTATCTGCAAATTTTTTTCTCCCTCCAGGATAACAAGTTCATAAACTGCATTTTAACATGCTGTTTGGATTATTTTTTTTCTTTTTCTGCAGACGCCGGATCTACTGGATTATCTAATACCAAGACTAAAGATGCGATTAAAAGATGTAGAGAAAGCAAGGGAATTTTATAACAGATACGCCAGACACGCTGGTTTTGGAATCAGGAAGACGGGGGGAAATGACAACCACAAGTATTTTGTTTGCGCCTTCCAAGGGATACACACATCTTCTGTTTCAGAGGCCAACGAGAAGCGAAACAAAACATCGCAGACGACGGGCTGCAATGCAAGAATGAGGGTGAAGGTGCAGGAGGATGACACATGTGTGGTAGTGGACATTGAGTACAATCATAATCACCAGCTTATGCAAACTGATGACATGCTGGTATTTTTGCACTCACACAAGAATTATGACCCCACTATTTTGGAGTACGTAAAGCTCCTGCAGTACCATGATGTCAAGCACACAACAATCATGTCCATGCTATCTGAAAATGAAGATGGAAGCTACTTCCTAAGCATGACCGGACGAGACCTACTAAACCAGTAAGTATTCAAACACCCACATACTGCAATGTAAAATAGCATCCTAGCTCACAACCCTTTGCTAGCAAAAAATAAACAAATACATGTTTGCATTTGATTTGCAGGAAAGCCATGAATGCAAGTAAAGATGATTTGGATGATGTATTGAAACTTGTTTCATTCTTCAAAGACATGAAGGCAATAAATGATGAGTTTTTCTATGACATCCAAGTGGACAAGGACAAGTGAATTAAAAACATTTTCTGGTCCAATGGAAGCTGCCGAGGAGCCTATCAAGACTTTGGTGATTGCATAACATCCGACACAACTTACAAGACCAACAGAATTCACATGCCTCTAGGAGTGTTTGTTGGAACAAACCATCACTTGCAGTCAACGATATTTGTTGTTGCCCTGATAAGAGATGAAGATGCAAAGTCATTCAAGTGGCCGTTCGATACATTTCTACGGTGCATGAACAACAAGCACCCAACTTGCATTCTAACAGGTGAGTTCAAAAAAAAACTCTTCAAGTTTCATCATCTTTTCAGTGTATGGGTTTGTGTTGGGTACATTGGTTTTGTCTGAAAATAATGTAAAGAATGCAGTTCAACCACTGTTAGCACAGAAGTCCAACTAGCAGTACAACAAAGCAAAATTATCTGTCACATGTTTAGAAAAAAATTAGTTATGAATGTGAAGTTCAAATACATGAATCATAGAAGTTCAAGGACAAAGCTGTAAGATAAATATATGTAGCATGTTCAGAAAAATATAGTTATTTATGTGAAGTTCAAGCACTGCTACCACAGAAGTTCAACTAGTTTGTCCTACTACCAACTGTGAAGTTCAAGCACTGGTACCACAGAAGTTCAGCAACACTGCTGTAAAGAAAAAATACATGTGACATTCTTAGATACCATACTGCCAAGATGTGTAGTTCAAGTACTTGTACAACATAAGTTCACCATCAGTACAAAAAAAGAATGAAGTTTCATTTTTTTTAATTCATGCAGACCAATGCCCATCGATGCCGAAAGCTATACCACAATCATTTCCAAACACCGTCCACAAGCTATGCCGTTGGCACATCATGAAGAAGTACAGGGAATACCTCGTGTTGCTGTACAAAAAGTATAAAACATTCAAAGAGGAGTTCACAGCTATATTAAACTGGCCGCTGATGCCAACGAAGTTTGAAGATGCCTGGGCTAAACTCGTGCACAACTACAACCTGGAGAACGACCAGATGATGATGCAGCTCTGGAGTGATAGGAAGATGTGGATTTCAGCATATTATAAGAACATTTTCTGTGCTAGAATGACTTCCACACAACGAAGCGAGAGCATGAACCACGTGCTAAAGAAAGGGTTTGTCAAGGGGACCCAGAACCTACACAAGTTTGCTAGGCGGGTCAATGCTTTCATACAAACTCGGATGCAGAAGGAGAACGAGCAAACAATGAGCAGCATGGTATGATGACAAGTACAAAACACCCCCATCATGTTTTGTTTACCTTCAACATGTGCACTTTGAATTTAAAAAAATGAAACCCATGACTCTGCTTCGACTAATATCTCACTTTTTGACATGTGCAGACCAATCCTGTGACAAAAACAACTTACGGCTATGAGGAAGACATGTATATCAAGTACACGAGAGCCGTGTACACCGAAATGAGGAATAGGATGAGAAAGGCCATGCTATTTCGCGCAAAGCGTACATCCGAGCCCACTAAGTACCTTGTGTACTACCACAACAAGCCTGGCCATGATGATGAAGAAAGATTTTCCTGGTCAAACCATGAATTCCAGGTTGTAGCTGACCCAGAGAATGAAATATAAGAGTGTGAATGCAAGCTCTGGACACACACAGGTGAGTGAAAAAACAAATTCATTAAAAAGCTAGACTAGTAGTATCATATCAAAATTTATGAAACTCACTGCTGGCTCACAAACTATGTATTCTACATTCATCACAAAATGCAGGCCTGTTCTGCCTTCACATCATGAACATACTGGACTACCTCAAGCCTGACAAATTTCCAAACAAGTATATCCTCAAATGGTACACAAAGACTGCAAAATCACAACCAACCGTTGATACAAGGGACTACAACACAACCGCATCGAATGGCAGCTCAAGGCTATCGAAGCAAGACATCTTGCTGCAGCTGAATTTGATGGTTAACAAGAAAGCGATGAGATGTGACCAGCAATATGACAGAGCCTACTATGTTCTCAAGAGGCTCGTGGAAGAGCTTGATGCAATACATTCAGCAAATCAAGCGGATGCTGACGAAAGGATGGCTGAAGAGGACGCTGAAATTAAAGATGACCTTCATTATTATGCAGCTCAAATGCTCAACGTCGACGCTGAAGCCAACCAATGCAAGCAGGGTGATGGCCAATCAATGGAGCATCGACAGCAAGAGACGATGAAACTGTCCCTGATTCTGAAACAAAGGGTAGGAAGAAAATTACTACAGCAAAGAAAAGTGACAAGAGAGCTCAAATAAAGGCACCACCTGCAGCACGAGTCATCGTGCTCGATGAGAACGGAGTGCCACTTGGACACAGGAAATGTAGTGTGTGCAACCAGGTTGCGGGACACAACAAGCTGACCTGTCCAACACTCTTGGAAAGAAACAATGCTGAGGAGGTCAAGCAACCCAAATCTCAAAAACAGCAGCCCAAAGTTATGGAACAAAAGAAGGGACCACACCCAAAGAAAGCAAGTAGCGGACTTTGTAGAATATGCAAGGAGTATGAACCACATAATGCAAGAACATGCCCAAAGTGCGCAGATGCTGAAAAGACAAGCAAAAAGACAGAGAAGAAACATAAAGCAAAACCTAGAGCCATCAACAAGAAAGTGGTGGAAGATGAAGAGGAAGACAAAGATGAAGACACCGTCGAAGAAGAGGACGACGAAGAGGAAGAGGAAGACGACGATGAACAGGAAGAGGACGATGAAGAGGAAGAGGTACATGTCAAGCAAAAACCTCTACCACCAAAGCCTAGGAGGAGTGCAAGGCTGATGAATAGTTAGAATAGGTCAATTAACACAATGCAAACTTATGTCATGTCAATGTGCAGAACATTATGTCATCCCCTGGTAATATACACTATGAAGTTCAAGTAATATTACTGCAGAAGTCCTGGTATGTTATGAGAGGAAGTGATCTGCTGGTGATGTATTGCATGAAAGTGCAAGCAATAATAAATTGAAAAACATACACTGTGAAGTTCAAGTAATATTACTGCAGAAGTCCTGGTATGTTATGAGAGGAAGTGATGTGTTGGTGAGGTATTGCATGAAAGTGCAAGCAAGAACAAACATGAAAAACATACATTGTGAAGTTCAAGTAAGCTTACTGCAGAAGTCCTGGTATATTATGGCAGGAGGTGCTCGGGTTGTATTCCATAAAAGAGCAACCAGCAAATAATCATACAGTTTTGAAGTTCAGGTCAGCTTACAGAAGGAGTTCTGGTATATAAAATCGTTGTAGGAAAAAATATGCTTAAAAAATAAAGTTCCACCGCATAAACTAAGGTTAGCAAGCCTAAGACAACGCGTTCAAATGTGAAGTTCTGCTTGGATACGTGCAGAAGTTCATGTACAATGCCAACAAAAGAAAAAGAAACGTCAACAATATTCCTGCACAAAGTTATAGCTGAAATACATTCGCACTTGAAAAAACACACAAAAATAAATATAGATTCTATGCAAAAGCATACATATTGGTTGGGTTGAAAATTACCAATACATTACACAACACAAAATATCCTCTCCATTTGAAACCAGCAGCCCAGCCACATCTCAAAGCAGAAGTTCAAGTCTACGATCATATGTTGGGGCCCAAAAATAAACAACACAAAAAGTCAAGCAGTTCAACCAAAACCGAGGGAGAAGTTCAGGTACATCTGTTGGGGCAAAAACATTCAACACATGGATACTAAAAAACGACGCAGTACATTGAAATTCACAAAGAAAAATCATTCTTCACACCAAATACATTTGTCCACAATATCATAAGTAACAGTGATGCACCTATAGATACACAAATCACTAAAACATTCTTACAACCAAATCTTTACGGAATTGTTCCAATCATTATCAAACCTAAAAATCTGTACGAAATCAAATCTACAATGAAAATAATGCTTCGAATTCACGGGCCAAAGGACTGGATCTCTTTAGGGAGCTCTGAACGCATGACTTCATTCTTCTCGCTAAAAATCAGAGTGTGCATGAACTCAGCCTTCCAGTCATCTGCAGCAGCCTGCAAAAAAAGAAAGGTGAAACGATGGTTTAGTAACGGATATATAAAACCACAACAGGAGCGTCTCAGCAAAAACACACAAGAAAAATCAAAGGATGATGAGACTAGAACAAAGACAGAACATACTTCCACATCACCAAAATCTTCAACAATCTCATCGCCATCATATGAAGAGCAGAACTTCGTGGCAAAGAAACCACAATCATTATTCTTCTGCTTCGGAACATCGATAAAGGTCGGCCTCTTTGCAATAGTCACCCAGTTAGGCTGCTTGCTCGCTTTGTACGCAGCCTTGCCGAACACCTTCTCGAGCAACCCAACAAATCTCTTGATCTGCCAGAAATAAAAAAATTAGATGAAGTCAAAAACATGTTAACCAAAGTTCAGGTACATAAAAAGCGACACTTGCATAAGATCCACCTAAACAAATAGCAGAAGTTCAACTTCCAAATGATAGTCAGTTCAAGCAGTATTACCAAAACAGAGACAGCAACATATTTTGTCAACACAAGGCATAATAAACTTTGTGTCAAACAAGAGAATGTGAAAGGAGGTTCAGGCTAAGAAACACTCACAATATTTTGACAGTCCCCATGGAAACTCATTCGCAACGTTTCCATATTAGCGTAAGGAAGTGAATCAAGGATGTCAATGCTCCCATGATATCTATTCACCATGTACACACTGTAGTGCGCCATTGTGCCAATTGGCTTGAATAGAATCAAGAAAACCTGCCAAGAATGAAAGGACCGGTGAACACAAACTATAAAAGCATATGTACTGAAGAACCGGCATGAACAAAAACTTCTTGACAAACTCAGCAAAAGGATGCACATGAAAATAAAAAAAGCAGGAGTTATTAAAACCTAACCAGCTTTGCGTTAAGAAGGTCTTCTTCCTTGTGAACAAACATTGGGAGGAGACTAGCAGATTTTTTTGCATCAAACTTTGGAACTGTTGCACCGAAGAAATCATACTCCAGGCAGTACTGTGCATTCACAAAAACACAATTGAAACACCTCCCAAATGCCACTACAACAAAACTAAGGCAAAAAAGGATATAGGGGTGCAAAGAACTAAAACCTGTATGAAGTAGGGACTAAATACAACCATGTCAACACTAGTGAATATCTCAGAGGTCTCCGGCTTATGCTTCCACAAATTTATGAGATAATCCATTATGTCTCCTTCCAACTGCTGCCCTTCACCGAAAAGCGTATAAAGGACACGTCATGTGAGGTCAATCACATTCGCAGGGATGGTAAACATGCAGTAGCTTGTCCTACAGAATACAAAACGATGGTAAAAAAATACTCGAAGTTCAGATACAACAACAAAACAGAAGTTCAGATACTGTAACTCAAAAGGCAAGAGGAGACATAAAATAGAAGTTCAGATACTACAACAACGGCAGTTCAGACAATACAACAACAGAAGTTCAGACATTATAACTCCAAGGCAAGGGAGAAAATGAACAGAAGTCCACATACTACAACAACAGAAGTTCAGACACAGAGTAGCATCTCTGGCAGCAACAAAGTTAAATAAGAAGAAAACTCACTCAGAATACTTCTCCAGACCCTCTTCACTCAGCACATACTGTTTCAACTTCCGGGCCTCGGATAGATGAGGGTAACTGTAATTTTTTAGGGGAGTGACAGGAGAATGCCACTTCAAAGGCAATCTTGATGCTCTCTTGGAGGAACTAATTTTGCCAGACTCAACTGTCGGTTTCCTCCTGGTGATGACAACATTCTTCCCACCTCTACCAGCAACAACACTAGCAGCACATTTAACATTCTTCGGGTAAGCAATCTTCTCAAAATCATCATCAGACGAAATAACTTCTGCTTCGGCTGCTTCGACTGCATCAGCCTTCCTGGAGCAAGGGGTTTTTAGAGTACCACGAATACCACCAGCCTGCTTCCCCAACTTGGAAGGAATAAGGGTTCGAGGTCTATCATCTTCTATCAGAGCTGTACTCATCGATTCCTCCCTAGGCTAGTATTCCCGTGACCCGAGGAATGAGTAGTGCTAATCACTCGAGTCCAACGGATCCACTGTCAAAGAAAAAGAAAGAGAAAACATCACCATTAAAATACAACTGAAGTTCAGGAACAGCACAATGTGCAGTCCAACTAATAAAGATGACATGGTTACTACTCAAGCCGACCTAAAAAATTTAGTTGCAGTAAAAAATAAAAATGAAGTTCAGGCACAACCAAAGGCACAGTTCAAGATAAACTGATGAACTGGAAATCATTGAACTACAGCTAACAAAACCATTGAAAGGCGTCATCTCCGAAGTTCAATTAGAAAATAAAATGCTCATGTCCAAGTAAGCAATGGAAGGAAAGAAATTACTGAAACAAAACACACAAGCAAAATTAAAAAGATAGAAATGAAGTTCATGTACAAAGAAAATGCTCCTCTCCTTCCGAAACCAGTAGCCCAGCCAGATCTCAGGTAGAAGTCCAAGTTCAGAGAAAAATATGAAGTTCAGGTAGAATAAAAAGATGCAGTGTAGGTAAGCAGTCCAAGTTCCAAATACTTACATGTGTAGTAGCCAAACAGAGCTTGGAAGTCTGTCTCAAATAGGTTAGAAGAAGCGATTGAGTACAGCCACGTCTTCCTGATATCTGCGATATTCTCATGGGAATAATTTGCAAGAACCCCGTCATGATACGAATTAACATTCGTAAGCATGAAGAATCCGAAATCGATACTGACATCAAACGTAGTAAAAGAATAGTTTTAGAATAGAAAAATAAAGCTAACGAATAAAAAACATCGCAGCTTAAGTACAACTACAGTTAAACAGATGTGATAAACAGAAAAAGTGGAACTCATACTTGTTTTGCTGCTGGGGCACATCAATCCAATCCAGAGCGAAATGGTCGATGGTAAGAGGACTGAAGGGTGTCTCCCTGCCTCTTGATGTTGTCGGTCATCCGCCAAAACAGGCGTACCGTACATTCATCGTCTGGTCCATAATAGGAGTCGAGAAGCTGGAACCTTGAATTCTTCAGGTCAAGAAATATCGAAACCTAATGGCCAACACCACCCATGGAAGCAGGAATCTCGGGCGGGTCAAAAGTGGGGAAAACAACCTGAAGCATCATAAACACATGAATCACTAAAAACTGAGAATTAATATCAAATGGTACAAAGAAAAATAAAACAAATATTAACACAGTGGATTGCACTACAAAACTAATATAGAGGTAAAGAACATACGGAATCATGTGCATCCATGCTATCTGGACCACTCGCCATGAAGTACTTCCTCACATGGGAATCAAATTAACCTCTGAAAATCTTGTCCTAAAATAATGCAGACAACACCAACAAATGAAAAAATACAAAAATGAGACAAACAAGTTTTAACTAAAATGGTAAGGAACAAAACAAAAAATAAATCACTATATGGTTGACTTACACAAACCCAATACGACAGGATGAGTTTATCCGATCCCTGGTACTTCACACATAGACAGTAGAGTGCACACTCAGCCACATTAGCTCGAAGCATTCCACGAGGAGCAAAAGATATTGCAACATCTTCAACAGAAGCTTCACACTCCTTGTTTTGGAACATGATCGTTGATCTAAAACAAGCAAATAGAAAGTAAAACAAGCTCAGCAGCAGGAACTCTGCAAGTTCATAACACATGTTAGCATAGAAGTTCAACTATATCACAACAGGAAGTACGGTACAAAAAGAGGCCAGAAGTTCAGCACCAGAGAAGTAAAAATAAGAAGTTCAGGTACATATAGTGGAGATGTTCAGGTATGAGACCACAGGCAATTCACAGGGGGTTCATGAATGATGTAAAATATTAACCAGCCGCATTCACCTCTTGGAATGATTATTCTTAAGCCTAGTTACACTGTAATAAAAGTCATCAACCTTCTTTTGGACGACAGCAAGGTCGCTATCTGCTCACCAAAAAGGAAATAGCAATTAAGAGCAACACTCAAGCACATAGATTCATGACCGTTTCAATTAAGACCAACATTCAAGCACAAACATTCAAAACATAAGCACATCTCAGCTGCTACATCAGAAAAGATAAAACCACAGCATCATACACATCACAACCCATGCATTACAAAACCTTCACCCACATAGAAAGCAGGTTCACTTAACAATCTTTACAACCCACATGACAAACAACAAAACCAGAAGTTCAACTTAGACCACACAGACAGTTCACAGGGGATATCATGGACTAAACCAAACAACAAAAGCGAAGGGGTGGGGAAAGAAGAGAGAAGCATGCTCCTCTCTTCATGGATCCTTGCCTAGACCAGTGGCAGCACTAGAATGATCAACCTGCTCTCCATAGCTATCGCTTTCAATATCTTCATCGTCGTCTCCAGTAGACATTGCAGTGTCGTCAGGAAGGACACCAGCAGCAGCTGGAGCAACTGGAGAATCTGAAACAAGAAAAACTTTTGGTTGTGCCAGTACAACATCAACATCAACTGATGGCTCTGCTGCAGGAGACTTCTCCGGGCTTGCAGAAGCACTACAACCAGTTTCAACAGCAGACTCAACAGGATCTTTCTCCAAAATGATGTCTCAAGTTGTCTTCCCCTGCTCAGCATCAGAAACCTCAGCGCCAATGGATGACTGAGGTTCAGTTAGGACCACCACATCGGAGCAGCCTGTGCCTGAGACGGACATGTCTGCAACCTTCTCTGGAGGAACACTAACATCATCATTCTGCTGCTGCAAAAAGAAACAGAAAGTCATTACAAAGGGCTGACTGAACCTCATGCACAGGGGCAGCAAGTCCGTCTCAAGGGCAACAAGACAAATGGACACGAAAAATGGTACCTTATTTTCACTGCCATGAACCTCATCAACTATTACGCCACTAGCGGGAGCAGGTTCATGCATAGGGGCAGCCTCATGCACAGGAGCAGCTTCATGCGCAGGTAAAACATCCTCATCAACCCTAGCATCACATCAACAGCCTACAAAAAAATCATGTAGAAAACAAATACATAATCAGCAGAAGTTCAAATTGCATAATCAGAGAAGGTCAGCTATCACAACTGACACATAATGGAAGTCCAAATACAGTAAACATAGCAGGACAGATATCAAACTACTCTAAGATACAAAAGGGAACAAAAAAGGGCCAGTCATCGAAGTCATGGAAGTTCAGGTGTTGTAGCAGTTGAACTTCAGGTTCTATAAACAGAGAAGGTCACCTAGAAAACGCTAGTGCTAAAAAGAAATAGTTTACGACACATGAAATCAATAACGGTCGCCTATGACTACAAACAGTAATAACTGAAAGCTAACATTGAACATTAGTGCAAAGAAATACCAAAAGCCAACATAAACAAACCTGTTTGGTATGCTCCATGTGGCCTCCTTCAAGACCTGAACGAACAGAATCCTGCCTCTGAATCTGTCTCACAACAACACTTGCCTCATCTTCAAAAGGCTTGCAATGAGCATCCTGCATTTTTCCTTGAACAGCCCAACGCTAGTTCGGAGGTGGGAAGTGCTCCGATGAAGCTCTTCAAGAAATCTAGCTTCAATAGATAAGACCTCCTTCGAAGACTCAGCATCAAATCAGTGTCTAGGAGGAAGAATCCCATCAACGCGACTAAGACGCTCAGCAGTCGAAGGAACACGAGCCAACTCCCCACAAACAGTTTCAAGAAGACTGTCAATCCTAACCAGAGAAACATTGGCAGCTTCAAACAAATTCTCGAAAGAAACGCCACCTGCAGCACTCACACGGGCAGAAGAACCTCCTGGATCTACAGGGGGCACCGGTACTAACATCCCGGGAGAATTCAAATCTTGGGGAACTTCCACTCCCTAGGCCGGCAGAATGAGGCATAGTTAGAACAGGATATTCAATAACCCTCAAGAACACAACCTCAGCCTGTGTCTTCCACTGCATACAAAAACAAAAGTCAACGCGTCAGAAAACAAATGAAGGAACATGGGAACAAAAAATATAAAAGACAATACCAGAAGTTTAAGGTAAACTACACAAGAAAGAATAATGCATAGAAACACTCACAGGCAGTCTCTCAAACACCCAGTTGGCTGGGTCATCATCCCCTTTCGTGACCAAGTTAGCCGCAGCAAGCTCAAGAAGCTTGGCCTGATCCATGAAATTGATGCGAGAGGTCCTCAAGTCAATATTAGGCGTCTTGCCAATGATAAGGCAATCCAGATACATAAGAAGCGGCGCGATGGCACAGCCTGTGACAGCTTTTCCTCTGGTAGTACCTTGTTGATACCTAACTATAGCACTCCGAATATCGTCAACAACCAACTGGCAGTAGTCCATGTCTGCCATATCCTCAAACACAAGGTTCTCGGCCATTGCTGCCTCCCTGGACACTCGTGTATACGTTCCAGGGATAACCACCTTCATGAAAACAATAAGGTAAAACATCTGTAGAGCAAGATCATCCTTCGTCTCATCCTTCACAAGTTCAGCGAGGATATTCCGCAAATCCTTTGTCTTGATGTCATCATTCCTAGCATACACAAGCTTGCCCTTCAACCTCATAACAACATCATCGAAACCATCATTCGAGAGCCTCGGGGGGTACGATTACCTTGAGGGAACCCAAAGAGATGGTGAATAGCATCACTTGTAATACGTATAACCTTGTTCGCCTCACCCATGTCCAAAATCATGGTTGAAGGGTCAATCCTCATGTAGATGTTGCCCATCAAAAGACGAGAAATGTTGGAATCAACCTTCAAGTCAAACACACAACCAAAACCAGCCTTGATAACCCTCGTCGTGTGCCTATGTTGTAGCATTTTCGCACACGTCTTGACCTCTCCTAGTGAGCAGCGAACCGTCTTGTTAAAACGTTTCGCCTCACCTCCTCCTTGGACACCTTCTTCGGTCGATTTGCCTCCTCTCTTCCTCCTCTCAGGCCACTGCACAAGCTGATACTGAAAAGAAAATACATTGACAAGGAATAAAGGCAGAACAATGAGACACACAACCTTCACCAAAATTCCACTAATGCCTACATTCACACTACATCTGAGAAGTCCAACTATGTATACATAGGCAATACGACCATGTATGACCAGAAGTTAACATGCTGTCAAATTGTTGGAAATTTACAAAGCAGAAGTTCAACCATGTATACCAAGGCAGTAATCAAACATGTATCTCAGAAGTCCAACTATGTCTACATAGGCAGTACAACCATGTATGACCCCAAGTTAACATGCTTTCAAAAATGTTGGAAATTTAAAAAGCAGAAGTACAAACATGTACACTAAGGCAGTAATCAAACATGTATACCAACAGTTAAGCTAATTTCTTCATGTATATACCCAGAAGTCCAACTATGTACACAAAGGCAGTAATACCATAAAAGCAAAGCACGTCGGCTAATTTATTCGTCTATATGGAGCAGAAGGTCAGCTATGTACACCAAGGAAGTGCTAAAAACAATAAAACTACAGCAATAGCGACAAATGCTCTAAAAACAGTAAACATGAGACATTCATACCTGATTAGCGGCGGCAGCATCATCGTCGTCGTCCTTATCATCAGCATTGAAATCAGCATCATCCTTGTCCTCTGGATTAACACGAGAACGCTTCTTCACACCCTTGTTGACCTCTGCAGGTGGAACCTTGCGCTTCACACCGCATTTCTTCCCCTTACCAGATGCACCAGCACCAAGCGGAGAAGGTGTAGGCGCAGCAGTGGCAAGCACACGAGGACTACGGCGTGGCGTACCACCAAGGCCTAGCCCTTCATCTTCAACAACTTCTGCATGCCTTGAAACACGTGGGCTCCTCCGAGGAGTAACTTCACCAACTACTAGCTTCCTCGCAGCAGTCTTCTTGATTTTCTTCTTAACAGGGACAACCGTGCCATCACTGCCACACGACACGTCTTCCTCAACAGTGAGCTCAGCCGCATGAAACAGATCCAGGAACATCAGAACCTTTCTCAAGGCGGGCCGCCCTATTCTTGTCTAAATCTTCTTGCTTCTTCCTCTTACGTTGGTCCTCCAGGAGAAGCTGAAGAGGCACATCCTCGGGTTGCGTGATAGGTTCAGTGCCATCAACATACTGTGACTGTGTCTCTGACATCTGAAGAGAGCACAAAGGATCTGGAACGGAATCAGAACCTTTGACTGACGGAGCCCCGTCCTCAGCAGCAGCAGGGGTTTTTGATAAACCCAACTCAGAAAAAACATCGTTGATGGTGTTCACAGCTTCCTCCTCTGTGGACACATCTGCAAAGAACACAAAAAATCAAAGCAAAAAATAAAAAAAGTCAGGAACAAAAACAAAAACAAACGACATGAACAAGCTAAAAAACATGGCTCAAAACTTTAAAATGAAAAGAAAAGGGATTTCACATACTAGGTGAAGCAAGAGCTGCAGAAGCAAGATCCTCGAGGCTTGAAAAATTCTCAAGGCTCGAAGCAACCTCGGCAATCACAGTCAAAGGGATAATGGGTGATTTAGCCGCATCAGATATTGGAGCATCAGTATTAACCTCTGAAGCTCCATCTTGATCGCAGGCATTCTTTCAGAACTATTCAACTCATCACCAACTACAAAAAATGCAAGTAAAAAGGCAGCTGAGTTCTAATGCACAATCCTACACCAAAGGGACTTCTACTTTGACAACAATGTCCAATACCAAGAAGTTCAACAATACCTAACAAAGCAGTAAACACAACAAACAAACTAAAAATCTACAAACTAAATATAAAAACAATCTACACCAGAGGGGCTACTACATATAACATGAATGTCCAGAAGTTCAACGATATATAACAAAGCAGTAAAACAAAATGTGCATACCAGAAGTTCAACCAAATTTCATTATAAACAAACAATAATTAAAACCAGAAGTTCAACTATGTGACCCAAGAAAGTACCACATAAAAAATATGTAGCATGACCACAAATAGTATTTCATAGGCAAACTAAATATCAATACCATCAACATGATAACAAAAAAACAAAGATATACACTACAAATATGATACAACTGGGAAGTCCAACAACACTTGGTGACATAGTTTCACCTGCAAAATCATCAACTACAAAGTAAGAAAACACTATTCTAACTCAAACTAATGGTAAAAAGCATACACATAACCTTTCCTAGGAGTTCACACTATTAAGAATGGCAGTCCAACATGAATACTAAGTGAAGATATGGGCAGGCATATATAAGAATAGTGCTATTTAAAATACAAGATACAACTACATTAAGATACCTGGAGAAGGTTTTGAAGCCATGACAACACAACCGCCTTGATGAATGCAACTCCAAACACTAGAACAACCTGCTAAAAACAGGGGATTGATTGCATATAGTTAGCAAGTACAAAATCATACAACAAAATACAAAAAGAAACTGAATCAAACCCTAGAATGAAACAACAAGAACATACCAACAAGTATAAAAAAAGAATAGTAGCACATCTAGGCAAGCACAAACAAAAAAAGAATCCATAAACTATCTAGCATGTGAGAGACACCATATAGACTTCGAAATCAAAAACACTAGAACAAATTAGATACATCAGATCCAGCATCACACCACACCCTCTCTTACATGCATCTGAATGCTGAAATCAAGAAAGGGGAAATGAAATCCACACAATCCTGAAGGGACAAATAGCACACACAAGCATCACATAGACAAATCTGACCACTGGGGAATGCAATCCACCCACCACACGCACAAGAACCCTACCTAATCTACCACCAAACCATCAGAAGAAGGGGTAGAGAGGCGGACGTGAGAGCACAAAGGAGGCAGACTCGACAGATCTGGCGAAACTAGAAGCAAGCATTAGGGCGGGGTAGCACTTGTACCTCTCCACACGACCCCCGCACGCACGAATCCGCGGCGGTTCTTCAACTCCCCACGACGCCACGCGCACCTTGCAACCGCGCAGGCAGTTGCCGCCCTCGCTTTGGAGCAGGAGAGAGCGGGATGGGTGAGGGAGAGCGGGGCGTGGGGAGAAATAGGAGCGGGGGCGTGCGTCGGTTACTCCACTGATGAGGGAAGGGGACAGGCGCGGAGAAATCGGGAGGAGTTGCAGGCGACGAAGGCAGCGGAGCGACGGAGAGGGGGGAGAGATCGAGCGACAGGGGAAGAGGGGTTTTCTAACAGGTGGTGGGGAGGGAGATGGTCAATTAATGCCTCTGTCGTGGGACTTGCAACACAGGAGAAATTATAGTTTTACCCCCTCAACAGCTAAAAATTAAATACATCTATAGATAAATGAATGCACCATTTGAATGCATCTATTATAATGAGATAAGATCACACAACAGCACTGCTGATATCCTCAAAAGCAAAAATAGATGGCACATACACTACCGAAGGAAGAAACATACATACATAAGTATGCACCTAAAAAACAAGAGAAAAGAAGTTCAAAAAATGAAGAACAGAAGTTCAAGTACTCTAATAAAAGAAGTAAAGGAATAAGAACAAATAAACCAAAAGAAACAAAAAGAAGAAGTTCAAGTACAAAACCAGATGAAGTTCATATCTAACCCTAAACCCTAAAAACCCTAAGATAGATAGTGGGGTCACGGATGTGACGGACTTGCCTTCGCATGCGATGACGCGGCACGCCGCATCGTCACTTGCTCCGGCTCATTCCTGTCTTGGCCTCGCAGGGGGGAAGGGGGTCCCTCCCCCCTCCCCCATGCCCGGCCTCGCGCTACCGCATTGCTGCGCACTAGGATTTGACAGGACGCAATGCGGTTATTATGTTTCCACCCCCACCGCACGCACCCTAAACCCTAAAAACCCTAAGATAGATGGTGGGGTCACGGATGTGATAGACTCACCTCCGCATGCGAGGACGCGGCACGCCGCGTCGTCGCCTGCTCTGGCTCATTTTCTGTCTCGGCCTCACAGGGGGAGGGGAGGGGGGTCCCGATCCCCCCTCCCCCCCTGCCCGGCCTCGCGCTACCGCATTTGTCAATACGCGCAATGCCGATTTCAATGTCCACAAAATATTTAAATCCAAAAAATAACAACCTCAAATTAACATGTTAAAAACAATTATCACACAGAACTTCAGGATAGTTATTCAGTGAAGAACAACAACTATTATAAGTACAAAAACATACTAGAAAAAAAATACGCATATCCATCGCCCAATTACATGGATGTTCATGGGACTAAGTCAAAAAAAATCCAAACCAATGCAAAGAATGAAAAGTAACATAAAAAAAGAAGGAAATACAGAGGACTTGCTTTATTACTTTGCAAAGAAGGAAAAGAAGAAGTTCATGTATAAACAACATAGAAGTCCAGCTTCTACAACGACCCTTACATGATCTGGAAATAGTGCATGCATACTTGGGCTAATCCCATGATTGCTCACGAAACAAAAGTATAAAAAAGAACATCTAAAGAATTAAAAATACAAAGGAAACCAAACAAAGAAAATATAGAGCACCATGCGCCTTCGCCTTGCAAATGTGGAATGCAATCTAGAAAACCAGAAGTTCAACCATTAATAAAAAAAGATAAGTTCAGATCTTACCAAAGATATGTGGATGATCAAAAAACTATACCAAAACATAGACTAAGGGAAAAAGAGGATGCATGTGCCTGTGGTCCAGCTCCACACTTACACACTAGCTACAACAAAAATTACAGAAGAAATCTAGTAAGGGTTTCTGATACAAAAATTACAGAACAAAAATTACACACTAGCTACAACAAAAATTACAGAACAAAAATTATCTTGCAGCAAAAGAAAGGAAGAAGTCTAGCACAGAAACCCGGACAGACCCAACATGATCCACCTGATCCTCCCCCGATCCCAATACCGAGCCCCCCAGCCCCGACAGGATCCAACGAAGGAAAAGAAGAAGTTCAGGTATGAAAACGCAGAAGTCCACCTTGTGCAACGACCATTAGAAGATCTAGAAATAATGAACAAACGAATTCGTCCGAAGCATAAAATCATCTGCACAAGATTGCAACATGTACGCACCCCCTTGGAAATGATCTGGCAACTACCTTTCGACAACTGAAATGACCAGAGAGCAAATTTCAAAACCGCAAAAAAAACATGTGCAAAAACTCGCGGGAGTGCCAACATCAAATCGCTAGAAATCAAACCGTAAGGACCCTCCCGATTAAAATTGATGGCTTAGTAAGCCTTGAATTTCACTAAAGTACGCAAATCGGGCAGCAAACTTTAAGGAAAAAACGAGAAATCAACATAAGCACGGGTTGCATCTCGGGCGGATGAAAAACACGGGCGATTTCAAATTTGTTTGAAATAACAAGAATTTGTGCTCCAAACTCGTACAAAACCTAATCCCCATCGTTCCAGAGCTTCGACAACATCAACAACATGCATTAAACTTGTAACAGACACAAGTTAATCACGACCCCAAGAGAAAATCCGCCAACGTGCTAGAATCCGGATCAAAACAAGCATTTAGATTCTAAAAAACGTGTCCACATTACACTTACATCACAAACAACACGACTAACAAGAATAATTCGTGCGGGAGACAAGGTTGTGAAGATAGCCCGAAGGTCGGGTTCGTACAGAGGGAAGTTCAGGCGCGTTACTTAGGCAGTTCAGGTTGTGATCAGAATATTATTCTAATCCTGTGATCAGAATAGTGTTTATATATATATATAGACTCCTATAGGTTTTGTGTTACGGTAGGCTGAGATTTCATACCTAGCTATTTGGGGGCATGCATTCGTAGCTAGGATTCCCTTGCCACCGACACGAAGTGGGGTTCGTAGGGGGGTGGCTGACTAGCAATACTATGCTTTTGTGCGACAGGTGCCACATCAAAGTTGTGCATTGGGTATTCGAACATCAAACCACCCTTTTCATACATATATTTGGTCCACATGCAAGTGTGTTCGTGTTCTGACCCTCTCTCGTGTTATTCTTTTTGCCAAATTTATAAATAGCACACGAGTTGGATGTAGAAACAGTCTGCGATTGGGTACGCAACAGACACTGTTCGGTCAGACACGTGTGCCATGCCTGTGCCCTGCAGTCCCTCACATTAGCATAGTAGATTGGGCTCACGAGGCTTGCCTCTCAGTCTCAAAAATATCTACTGCCTCGTAATATCAAAAATATCTACCGCCTGCCAGGTTTTAATGTTTGACGCACACGATTACTATGTGTGGACCGTGTGCGATGTCTGTTACTCCTGCTCTGCTTCAGTCCCTTGATTCAATTTTTCAGTAGCCCCGGCATTTTACTCCCACCTCTGCATCCCTCGCAATCTCAAAAATATCTGCTCGCCCTTGATCCAAATTTTCAGTAGCCCCGTCTTGTTACTCCTGCCTAGTAAAATTTTCAGATGTCGTGGTCTTTCCTCAAACACCACCTTGCCGCCCTCCACACACACCACACACACTCCCCAAACCTCCGCTCACACAGACACACACCACCCTCGAAACCATTGGTAGGTCGCCACCTCCATCCTCAACCTCTGCCTGTGTGCCGGGGAGCTCGAGGAGCCAATGGCCAAAAGCAGGTTTATTGCAGCCTCTTCGCCCGACGCCAGTGAGGTGGCCGCTGAGGTGTCCCCCTCGTCCTCAGCAGGCTCTTTCTCGATCCGTCGTTGCCGGTCCCCCGATCCGCCCGCCGCCGCGCCCCTATGCTGGTTCAAGGACTTCCTCGTCCTCCCTCGGACCCGGCAGCCGACGAGGTCATACCTCGGGGTCCGGCAGCGGCGGTGGGGGACATGGGTCACCGAGATTACACATCAGGAGACACACACCCGTCGGTGTCTTGGTAGCTTCCATACAGCCGAGCTCGCGGCCATGGAGTACGACCGCTGGTAGGTCCGCTACCACGGTACAACGGCTAGGCTCAGTTTCCCCTTCGGCACACGTCCATTCGACCTCGTTCCACCGGAGCTAGGGGTGGTGAGCTCGGCTATGGCGCGGAAGGACCGCAAGGCATGGGAGCGCCTTGAGGATGAGGCCACCAACGAGGCCTAAATGCAAGAGCTCTGCCGGCAACACCCGGAGCTCGTGGAGGTGGAGCAGGCGATCTTTGCCAGTGCAAAGGGCAGTGAGGTTATCACGCTCTCCACCGATGACGAGGTTGAAGGCGACGAGGACGACAGCGTGGAGGGCATCGAGGTGGGAGGTGAGGATGAGGAGATCGACGTCGACGAGTGGAGGAGTGTCTTCCCCAACGACCCCGACGACGGCACCGGCCCAGACCCGGCTTACGGCACACCGTACCTGATGAGGAAGGATTGGCTCGACATCTACTTCGACCAAAAGTAGTTTAGCTTATTTTAAATTTATGTTTTATGTTCAGTTATGCAAAACTATCTATGTTTATGTTTGAATGCATGCTACTTTTGGTTCAACCTACTTTGAACTTCATCAAATTGAAGTTTACAACATTAAGTTTAGGGGATCGAATAGAAATGGCCAAAAATTGTTGGAGTATACATATATCCACTAAGGGTTTTAGTCCTTTAACTTTTAAAGGAACGGCTCGAGATGGCCTTATAAATTGTTTATTTTAGTTCATCACAACATGATGCTCTATATGTGCAACTATTTGTCGTGTAGTTCAATTTCATCAATAATAGTTTCAACAATACCACTATGAATTACAATATTTGGTTGATGTTAAGGATATTGCAGTTAACATGCCTTTTCATTTTTTAACAATAACTAGTGTACTTTAGACCTGCACAATACCAGTTTGAATGACTATTTGCTTGTTTTTTAATGTTACGCCTGATGTAGTTAGCACACCTTTCCACTTCTTGTTTTGCTTAACTAGGGTGCTTAAGCCTGCACACTGAAGCTATCATTTGTAGATTATGTTGTCTATCATGGATATATTTGGTTGATGTTTAGCCTGTTTTGCTTAACATGCCATTATATGTACTCATACAAGACAATATTGAGAACAATGTTGTTTTCGATCGAGGTTAGTTTCATCGCATTGCTTATATCTACTCACTGTTCAGGATCTTGGTAGCTGATGCCATATAGCCTAGGGGCTGATAAGGGATTAATCATCGAATCGGACATTTCACTGAATATATGTGTAACCCATTTATCAGTAGGTTGACTAGGGCCATATTTAATATATCTGAAGCTACATAGCAACATGCGTTGTACTGAATGACTAAATATGCAATCATAGGCTACATAGCAACAAGGAAGAGTGTTACCTTAATGTTCTGATGATGTCTGATAACCTACAAGTATAGGGGATCAATTCTAGCCTCTTTCGATAAGTAAGAGTGTCGAACCCAATGAGGAGCTAAAGGTAAAAAACATATTCCCTCAAGTTCTATCAACCACCGATACAACTCTACGCACGCTTAATGTTCGCTTTACCTAGAACAAGTATGAAACTAGAAGTAGTTTGTAGGTGTGATAGGATAGGTTTGCAAGATAATAAAGAGCATGTTATAAAAGCTAGGGGCTGTTTAGATAAAGACAAAACTAAGTTAGTTTTTGTAGAGATCTTTTTGTCACGAGAAAGTTATTTGTCCCTAGGCAATCGATAACTAGACCGGTAATCGCTATTGCAATTTTATTTGAGGGAGAGGCATAAGCTAACATACTTTCTCTTCTTGGATCATATGCACTTATGATTGGAACTCTAGCAAGCATCCGCAACTACTAAAGATCATTAAGGTAAAACCCAACCATAGCATTATAAGGCATCAAGTCCTCTTTATTTCCATACGCACACAACCGCCTTTTTCAGTTTTAAAAAAATAAAAGAAAATGATGGAAATGTCAAAAAATAAAAGAAAATAAGTTTCCCACGTGATATGTGGTCTAGTTGTTGGGAAAATTTACAAATATGAATTTTGACTTTATTTGCAAAATGTCTCTGGAATTTAGTAAAATGGGCATAACTTTTGCATACGAACTCGGATTAAAAAGTTTTTTACATGAAAATCATCTACTCGAAAAGTTACATCCGAACTCGGCCGAGGGAACCCTGTCGAAGATTTTTAGAATCCCAAAAAACCTAATAGAATAAAAGATACTGGGCTTTTATGATCTAGAGGGGGGAAATGGGAAAAATTCAAACTTAGTAATGGCGCACCATTTGCTAGGTGCGCCACTAGTAACAGAAAAAAAATTGGTTTCGATTTTTTTTGGAAAAATGTTCAAAATATGATACGTAATATGACTGGGAAGTTTGAAATATTTTTTTCAAAATTTCATCACACTCATGAACATGAACAAATTCATAGACATCAACAAGGTTTAATAGGATTGATATGATAGATATATCAACAATTGCCTGTTAAGTGCGCTGGTGCTGGGGTTGGATAGAACTGAGAAGTTAAGCGTGCTTGGGCTGGAGTAGTGTGAGGATGGGTTACCATCCGGGAATTTTGACCATGGAGTGTGATTTGACTTGAGATTACGCATATTGACTCGAGATTAAGCCATAGTGACCCGAGATTAAGAAAAAAATTGAAAAAAAATTGAATTCTTTTTTAAAACATTTCTTAAATAATTTGAAAAAAATGTTAGTAATGGCGCACTTCTATGTGGCGCGCCATTACTAAGTCAGATAGTAATGGTGCACTTCTAGGCATAGTAATGGTGCACTATAGGTGCGCCATTACTATTTGTTACTAGTGGCGTGGTAATAGTGGCGCACCTATAGTGCGCCATTAATGCCAAAAATAGGTGCGCCACTAACAGGCCTTTTTCTAGTAGTGAGAGGCGTAAGCTAACATACTTTCTCTTCTTGGATCAGATGCACTTATGATTGGAACTCTAGCAAGCATCCGCAACTACTAAAGATCATTAAGGTAAAACCCAACCATAGCATTATAAGGCATCAAATCCTCTTTATTCCATTACGCAAACAACCTACTTACTCAGGTATGTGTTTCTATCACTCATGCCACCCACCATAAGAAAATCATGAACATATAGCAAACCCAACAACGGGGATCCCTCACACTTGCGCGACACGGAGAGCACCATAGGACAACACCAATAATAAAACATGCAACTCAAAACAATCACGATCATCAATTAACCCATAGGACAAAACGGATCTACTAAAACATCATAAGATAGCCATACATCATTGGGAAATAATATATAGCGTTGAGCACCATGTTTAAGTCGAGATTACACCGGGTAAAAGAGGGGTTACACCGCTGCATAGAGTGGGGAAGAGTTGGTGATGATGGCGGTGAAGTTGTTCGTGTAGATTGCGGTGATTATGATGGCCCCGCCGGTGTTCCGGCGCCATCGGAAGAGCGGGGGACAGATCCCCCCTTCTTCTTCTTCTTCCTTGACCTTCTCCCTAGATGGGAGAAGGGTCTCCCCTCTGGTACATGGCCTCCATGGCATGGGAGGGGCGAGAGCCCCTCCGAGATTGGATCTGTCTCTCTGTCTCTCTCTGTTTCCTCGTTTTAGATTCTTCCCTTTCACCGTTTCTTAAATTCTCGGAGATTCGTGACTCCGATTGGGCTGAATTTTGGATACGATTTTACCCGGATATTAGCTTTCTTGCAGCGAAAGAAGTGCACCAACCTCCATGCGGGGTGGCCACGAGGGCCCAGGGCGCGCCTGACCCCCTTCCTCGTGGCCCCCTCGGGCATCGTCTCTCATTGATTCTTCTTCCCAAAAATCACATGTATTCCAAAAAAATCTCCGTCAGTTTTTATCCCATTTGGACTCCATTTGATATGGATTTTCTGCGAAACAAAAAACATGCAACAAACAGGAACTGGCACTGGGCACTGGATCAATATGTTAGTCGCAAAAATAGTATAAAGAGTTGCCAAAAGTATATGAAAGTTGCATAATATTGGCATGGAACAATAAAAAATTATAGATACGACGAAGACGTAACAGCATCCCGAAGCTTAATTCCTGCTCGTCCTCGAGTAGCT
Source organism: Triticum urartu (assembly GCF_056163025.1). Lineage (NCBI taxonomy): Eukaryota > Viridiplantae > Streptophyta > Magnoliopsida > Poales > Poaceae > Triticum > Triticum urartu. The sequence goes on along the minus strand of NC_141876.1, from coordinate 346,515,992 downwards.
AAATGATAAAAAAATAATTTTTGATGTGGAATGCTACCTAGCATAATCTTGATCATGTAATCTAATCATGGCATGAATATTAAGACTTGAGTGATTCAAAGCAATAATCTATCATTTGACATTAAGACAACAATACTTCAAGCATACTAATAAACCAATCATGTCTTTTCAAAATAACATGGCCAAAGAAAGTTATCCCAACAAAATCATATGGTCTGGCTATGCTCCATCTTCACCAAACAAAATATTCAAATCATGCACATCCCCGATGACAAGCTAAGCAATTATTTCATACTTTTGATGTTCTCAAACCTTTTCAACTTTCACGCAATACATGAGCGTGAGCCATGGATATAGCACTATAGGTGGAATGGAATATGATGATGAAGGTTGTGTGGAGAAGACAAAAAAGGGAGAAAGTCTCACATCGACGCGGCTAATCAACGGGATATGGAGATGCCCATCAATTGATGTCAATGCGAGGAGTAGGGATTACCATGCAACGGATGCGCTAAGAGCTATAAGTCTATGAAAGCTCAAACTGAAACTAAGTGGGCGTGCATCCAACTTGCTTGCTCATGAAGACCTAGGGCATGTGAGGAAGCCCATCGTTGGAATATACAAGCCAAGTTCTATAATGAAAATTCCCACTAGTATATGAAAGTGATAAATCAAGAGACTCTCTATATGAAGAACATGGTCCTACTCTGAAGCACAAGTGTGGTAAAAGGATAGTAACATTGTCCCTTCTCTTTTTTTATTTTTTTATTTTTTGGTAGGTTTATTTGGCCTCTATGTTTTTTGGGGGGGAGGGATTCTTTGGCCACTATTATTTTGATCATGGGACAATGTTCTAATAATGATGATCATCACACTTTTATTTACTTACTACTCAATATTACAACTCGATAATAGAACAAAGATATGACTCTATATGAATGCCTTCGGCGGTGTACCGGGATGTGCAATGATCAAGCGTAGCAATGACATCAAAAACAGACAAGCCATGAAAACATCGTGCTAGCTATCTTATGATTATGCAAAGAAATATGAGAATAAATACTCAAGTCATGTATATGATGATGATGAAGTTGCATGGCAATATATCTCGGAATGGCTATGGAAATGCCATAATAGGTAGGTATGGTGGTTGTTTTGAGGAAGATATAAGGAGGCTTATGTGTGACAGAGCGTATCATATCACAGGGTTTGGATGCACCGGCGAAGTTTGCACGAACTCTCAGGGTGAGAAAGGGCAATGCACGGTACCGAGGAGGCTAGCAATGATGGAAGGGTGAGAGTGCGTATAATCCATGGACTCAACATTAGTTACAAAGAACTCACATACTTATTGCAAAAATCTATTAGTCATCGAAACAAAGTAAACTATGCATCAAAAACAGAATCTGTCTTAAACAGGACAGTCTATAGTAATCTGAATATTCACCATACTTCTGGTACTCCAAAAATTCAGAAAACCTTAGGAAAAATAAAAAAAATTATAGGAATACAGTGCAAAATGTTTCAGACCCGTTTGACATTCCAGTAAAAAATGTAATATCGTGCACTACAGCCAACGTTTCTGTTCTGCACCGCACAAACCAACAAGCAATGTAAACATCCTAAAGGCAAATCTTGGCACATTATTTTTATAATACAATGGAATTGTACAAGAGGGTAATTATTTTTGTTGAAAAGTTTCTGTAATCAAGATTCACAAACTTTCCGTGAGCATGAACAAAGTTCAAGGAGCTCCCCCACTTCAACAATGCTTGTCTCTCTCACTTTCAATTTCCTTTTTGAAAAGTTTAGGGTTACCCTCTTTATTTTTTTTGTTTTTAAACTATATAAAAGAACTAAATAGAAGTAAATGACTCTCTAAAACTTCCGGGTTGTCTCCCTGGCAGCGATTTCTTTAAAGCCATTAAGCTAGGCATATAGTGCTCAAGTAATGGATCCACCCGGAACCCAATGTATATTAAAGCCAATTTTAATTAACAATGATTTGTGATTTAGTAGTGAGAACAAAGTAACATATATCATGCAACAATGAAGTCTAACTCTCTTCCTATGTATCGGCATGTCATAAAAGAACAATTCATGCACACATAGTAAAGGCCAATGCATAGTATAAACAATTTCTTGCAATTTTATCATATTGGAAACATGGAGAGGCAGAGATGTAGTTCCTCTCTCATAATAATTGCAAGTAGGAGCAGCAAGCACATGCATATTATATCTATCAAAATCATCATGTGTAGTAGTAAAATGCAACCCATCAATATAATCCTTAATAAGGGCAAACTTCTCCGATATAGTGTAGTTTGGAGAATTCAAAAAGATAATAGGACTATCATGTGTGGGTGCAATAGCAAAAATTTCATGTTTAATATAAGGAACTATAGCAAGTTCATCTCCATAAGCATAATTCATATTGGCATCTTGGCCACAATCATAGCAAGCATCATCAAAAAGGGATATTTCAAAAGAATTAACGGGATCATAACAATCATCCTTTGGTAAGCACGATGGGAAATTAAACAATGTATGAGTTGAAGAGTTACTCTCATTAGAAGGTGGGCACGGGTAGCTAATCCGCTCTTCCTCCGTTTGTTCTTCGCTCTCCTCATCATCTTTTTCATCCAATGAGCCCAAAGTTTCATCAATTCCTTCTTCCATAGACTCGTGCAAAACATTAGTCTCTTCTTGGACAGTGGAGGAGTCCTGAATATATGGTTTAACATAGGCATTAGAAGCATAATTATCATAACAATATTTAAGTATGGCAAAATTTTCAGATTTGTAAAGAGTAGCATCATACTTTTCAATCAAAGAAGCAATTTCATAAGCACCCTTAAAAGATCTTCAATTTGTAGAACATCATAGTAATTATAAACACCCTCAGAATACGAAGATACGATTCCATTATCACTAAACTCACATTGGTAGGGAAGGTGTTTCTTAGGGTTTTCAGAACAACAAGTAACATCATATATTTCACATAAATTCCAAGCATAGCATTGAAAACGATGAATTTGATCCAGTAAAAGTTTCGCTTTTCAGATATGTGGTGTCGCACATAACAAGCATGCTCATCTAAAGATTTGCCCTCAACTAAGCTATTTGGGGTTTCAGCCCGTGCACATAGGGATTGAAGATGATCCACGTAAAAAGTTTCAGTGGTGTGATAGATTTTGAGTGGTTCTTCAACCATTGGTTCAGTAGGTACCACTAATTTTTTTGGTATTTTGTGTTTTCTACCCATAACTAAAGATAGAAAACAAGAGCGCAAAATAAAAACTACTTAGCGATAAAGCAAACACGCACACACAAGAATATTCACCCCATGCTATACCTCCCCGGCAACGGAGCCAGAAAAAGGTCTTGATAACCCACAAGTATAGGGATCAATTCTAGCCTCTTTCGGTAAGTAAGAGTGTCGAACCCAACGAGGAGCTAAAGGTAAAACAAATATTCCCTCAAGTTCTATCGACCACCGATACAACTCTACGCATGCTTAACGTTCGCTTTACCTAGAACAAGTAAGAAACTAGAAGTACTTTGTAGTTGTGATAGGATAGGTTTGAAAGATAATAAAGAGCGCATAATAAAAGCTAGGGGCTGTTTAGATAAAGACACAACTAATTTAGTTTTAGTAGAGAGCTTTTTGTCACGAGAAAGTTATTTGTCCCTAGGCAATCGATACCTAGACCGGTAATCACTATTGCAATTTTATTTGAGGGAGAGGCCTAAGCTAACATACTTTCTCTTCTTGGATCATATGCACTTATGATTGGAACTCTAGCAAGCATCCGCAACTACTGAAGATCATTAAGGTAAAACCCAACCATAGCATTATAAGGCATCAAGTCCTCTTTATTCCCATACGCAAACAACCTACTTACTCGGGTCTGTGTTTCTATCACTCACGCCACCCACCATAAGCAAATCATGAACATATTGCAAACCCTACAGTGGGGATCCCTCACACTTTGCGCGACACGGAGAGCACCATAGGACAGCACCAATAATAAAACATGCAACTCAAACCAATCACGATCATCAATTAACCCATAGGACAAAATGGATCCATTCAAACATCATAGGATGGCCATACATCATTGGGAAATAATATATAGCGTTGAGCAGCAAGTTTAAGTAGAGATTACAGCGGGTAAAAGAAGGGTTACACCACTACATGGAGGGGGGTAAGAGTTGGTGATGATGGCGGTGAAGTTGTTGGTGTAGATTGCGGTGATTACGATGGCCCCGGCGGCATTCCAGCGCCACCGGAAGAGAGGCGGAGAGAGCCCCCCTTCTTATTCTTCTTCCTTGACCTTCTCCCTAGATGGGAGAAGGGTTTCCCCTCTGGTCCATGGCCTTCATGGCATGGGAGGGGCGACAGCCCCTCCGAGATTGGATGTGTCTCTCTGTCTCTCTCTGTTTCTTCATTTTAGATTCTTCCCTTTCACCGTTTCTTAAATTTCCAGATATCCGTGACTCCGATTGGGCTGAATTTTGGATATGATTTTTATCCGGATATTACCTTTCTTGCGGCAAAATAAGCACACCAACCTCCATCCGGGGTGGCCACGAGGGCCCAGGGCGCACCTGACCCCCTGGGGCGCGCCCCCTGCCTCACGGCCCCCTCGGGCATCGTCTCGCGTTGATTCTTCTTCCCCAAAATCACATATATTCCAAAAAAATATCCGTCAGTTTTTATCCCATTTGGACTCCATTTGATATGGATTTTCTACGAAACAAAAAACATGCAACAAACAGGAACGGGCACTGGGCACTGGATCAATATATTAGTCGCAAAAATAGTATAAAAAGTTGCCAAAAGTATATGAAAGTTGCATAATATTGGCATGGAACAATCAAAAATTATAGATACGATGGAGACGTATCAGCATCCCCAAGCTTAATTCCTGCCCGTCCTCGAGTAGCTAAATGATAAAAAGATAATTTTTGATGTGGAATGCTACCTAGCATAATCTTGATCAAGTAATCTAATCATGGCATGAATATTAGGACACGAGTGATTCAAAGCAATAATCTATCATTTGACATTAAGACAATAATACTTCAAGAATAATAATAAAGCAATCATGTCTTTTCAAAATAGCATGGCCAAAGAAAGTTATCCCTACAAAGTCATATGGTCTGCCTATGCTCAATCTTCACCACACAAAATATTCAAATCATGCACATCCCCGATGACAAGCCAAGCAATTATTTCATACTTTTGATGTTCTCAAACATTTTCAACTTTCACGCAATACATAAGTGTGAGCCATGGATATAGCACTATAGGAGGAATAGAATATGATGATGGAGGTATTGTGGAGAAGACAAATAAGGGAGAAAGTCTCACATCTATGCGGATAATCAACGGGATATGGAGATGCCCATCAATTGATGTCAATGCGAGGAGTAGGGATTGCCATGCAACGGATGCACTAAGAGCTATAAGTGTATGAAAGCTCAAACTAAGACTAAGTGGGTGTGCATCCAACTTGCTTGCTCATGAAGACCTAGGGCATTTGAGGAAGCCCATCGTTGGAATATACAAGCCAAGTTCTATAATGAAAATTCCCACTAGTAAATGAAAGTGATAAATCAAGAGACTCTCTATATGAAGAACATGGTGCTACTCTGAAGCACAAGTGTGGTAAAAGGATAGTAACAATGTCCCTTCTCTCTTTTTTTTCTTTTTTCTTCTTTTTTTGTAGGCTTATTTGGCCTCTATATTTTTGGGGGGGGCTTCTTTGGCCACTATTATTTTGATCATGGGACAATGTTCTAATAATGATGATCATCACACTTTTATTTACTTACTACTCAATATTACAACTCGATACTAGAACAAAGATATGACTCTATATGAATGCCTTCGGTAGTGTACCGGGAAGTGCAATGATCAAGCGTAGTAATGACATCAAAAAACGGACAAGCCATGAAAACATCATGCTAGCTATCTTACGATTATGCAAAGAAATATGACAATAAATACTCTAGACATGTATATGATGATGATGGAAGTTGCATGGCAATATATCTCGGAATGGCTATGGAAATGCCATAATGGGTAGGTATGGTGGTTGTTTTGAGGAAGATATAAGGAGGCTTATGTCTGACAGAGCGTATCATATCACAGGGTTTTGATGCACCGGTGAAGTTTGCACCAACTCTCAAGGTGAGAAAGGGCAATGCATGGCACCGAGGAGGATAGCAATGATGGAAGTGTGAGAGTGCGTATAATCCATGGACTCAACATTAGTCATAAATAACTCACATACTTATTGCAAAAATCAATTAGTCATCGAAACAAAGTACTACGCGCATGCACCTAGGGGGATAGATTGGTAGGAAAAGACCATCTCTCGTCCCCGACCGCCATTCATAAGGAATACAATCAATAAATACCTCATGCTCCAACTTCGTTACATCACGGTTCACCATACATGCATGCTACGGGAATCACAAACTTCAACACAACTATTTCTACAATCCACAACTACCCACTAGCATGACTCTAAGATCACCATCTTTATATCGCAAAACTATTGCAAGGAATCAAAGATATCATATTCAGTGATCTACAAGTTTTATGTAGGATTTTATGACTAACCATGTGAATGACCAGTTCCTGTCATCTCTCTAAATAGATATAACTGAAGCAAGAGAGTTTAATCCTTTATACAAAAGATATGCCCATGCTCTAACAAATATAAGTGAAGCAAAAGAGCATTCTACAAATGCCGGTTTTCTATGTGAAGAGAAACAGGCAATCCAAACCTCAAAAGATATAAGTGAAGCACGTGAAGCATTCTATAAAGCCATACTCAAAAGATATAAGTGAAATGCAATGAGCATTCTATAAATAAACCAAGGACTATCTCATACCAGCATAGTACATCAAAGAAAAGTGAAAACTAAATGCAAAAGACACCCCAAGATTTACGCATATCATGTGATGAATAAAAATATAGCTCCAAGTGAAATTACCGATGATCGTTAAAAGAAAGAGGGGATGCCTTCCGGGGCATCCCCAAGCTTGGTTTCATGGGAGTCCTTGAATATTTCCTTGGGGTGCCTCGGGCATCCCCAATCTTGGGCTCTTTTGTAACACCCACGATGCAGCTATATCTCCCACGTGTCGGAGCACGACTTAGAGGCATAACCGCATTGTAGGCATGTCGCAAGAGGGGTAATCTTTACACATCCCATGTACTGAATAAGAAAAGGGATAAAGAGTTGGCTTACAATCGCCACATCACACAATACATAAATATAACATTACATCATCCAGAATACAATCGAGGTCCGACTACGGAACCAAAATAAAACAAAACCACCCCTAATGCTAGATCCCCAATCGCCCCGACTAGGCTCCACTACTGATCAACTGGCAACGAAACAACACAACGAACATGATCTTCATCGAGCTCCTCCTTGAGCTCGGTTGCATCACCTGCACGGTATCAACGGCACCTGCAACTATTTGGAAATAATCTGTGAGTCACGGGGACTCAGCAATCTCACACCCACGAGATCAAGACTATTTAAGCTTATGGGTAGGAAAAGGGTAGTGAGGTAGAGCTGCAGCAAGCACTAGCATATATGGTGGCTAACTTACGCAAAAGAGAGCGAGAACAGAAGCAAAGCATGGTCGTGAACTAGAAGTGATCCTGAAACTACTTACGTTGAAGCATAACTCCAACACCGTGTTCACTTCCCGGACTCCGCCGGAAAGAGATCATCATGGCTACACACGTGGTTGATGCATTTTAATTAAGTTAAGTGTCAAGTTCTCTACAACCGGACATTAACAAATTCCCATCTGCCCATAACTGCGGGCACGACTTTCCAAAGTTCAAAACCCTGCAGGGGTGTCCCAACTTAGACCATCACAAGCTCTCACGGTCAACGAAGGATATTCCTTCTCCCAGGAAGACCCGATCAGACTCGGAATCCCGGTTACAAGACATTTTGGCAATGGTAAAACAAGACCAGCAAAGCCGCCCGATGCGCTGACATACTGATAGGAGCTGCACATATCTCGTTCTCAGGGCAACACCGGATTGTCCAAGATTCCGGTAGGCCAGCCCAGAGTTGCCCCTGGTGGCCACCGACTGCTGACAGGTTCGGACCAACACTTAGACAAGCACTGGCCCGGGGGGGTTAAAATAAAGATGACACTTGAGTCTGCAGAACCCAAGGGAAAAAGGCTAGGTGGCAAATGGTAAAACCAAGGTTGGGCCTTGCTGGAGGAGTTTTATTCAAGGCAAACTGTCAAGGGGTTCCCATTATAACCCAACCGCGTAAGGAACGCAAAATCAAGGAACATAACACCGGTATGACGGAAACTAGGGCGGGAAGAGTGGAACAAAACACCAGGCATAAGGCCGAGCCTTCCACCCTTTACCAAATGTATAGATGCATTAAGTAAAATAAGAGATATTGTGATATCCCAACATAACCCATATCCCAACAATAAACATGTCCCAACAAGGAACAAACATCATCTTCACCTGCAACTAGCAACGCTATAAGAGGGGCTGAGCAAAGCGGTAACATAGCCAAACCACAGTTTGCTAGGAAAGGTGGGTTAGAGGCTTGACACGGCAATATGGGAGGCATGTTATAGCAGGTGGTAGGTATAGCGGCATAGCAAAAGAGCGAGCAAACTAGCAAGCAAAGATAGAAGTGATTTCGAGGGTATGGTCATCTTGCCTGCAAAGTTCTCCGAGTAGACGAAAGCTTGAACCTCGTAAGCATACTCAACGGGTTCCTCGATCACGAACTCGTCTCCCGGCTCTACCCAAGGCAAGAACACAAGCAAGGGAAAACAGAATCAACCACGGTGCAATGCATGGTATGCAAAACATGGCATGGTATGCGGGATGTGATATGCAATGCATATCCGAGCTCCGGAAGGAAAAGATTCATCAAGGCATCAACTTGGTAAACCAAGTGCGCCGCTGGAAAGATGAGTTGATTTCGGCTGAAATCGATATAAAGATCACCGGAATCAGATGCACGGTTTGCAAATGGCAAGCAAAATAATAATGGCACGATTCTGCGATTAACAACACGATGTCATCTAGAATGCAACAAGAAGCTAAGCTACTGCACTCCAACATAGCAACATAGCACATGGAAGTGAATTACTCAAGATGCTTGACAAAAGATGAACACTGAGCTACAGCTAAATCACACAAGAGCAGGTTCAACCAAGCATGGCAAAAGTGCAAAAGATATCAGCATCACACACTTAGTGAAAATAACATGTGAGGAATTAACATCAGGAAGCAATGTTTAGAGCAAGATAACAACAAGCTACAGGAACATATCATGGAAAAACAAAGCATGGCATGAATCTACTCAAAGCATATAACAAAACTCCCTTACTGACCATAAGCCAAAAAGGATCAGAATATATGATGGCACCCATGTAAACATAGCAAGTTTCGTTAATAGATTCAGACTTAGCAGAAAACTGGACATGGCATAAACGGAATTACGAAGGCCTCTTTGCGAGCTCGATGCACTCAACACAAGGCATGGCATGACAAACTAATCATACTACCAGCAAGAAGACATGATCAAGAAGCTATCCATGGCAAGAACAATCTCATAGCATGCATGGATCAACTACAACAACCTTGGCAAAATTGATTAACACGTAAACAATCTGCCAGGAACATTTTTTAGGAAAATTAGAGCAAGATTGAGTCATGCTAGGGTACTCCATAATTGCAAACAAAGACATGGATGGATAGAACATAACAATAACTCAAAATTTTCCTTACTGAACATGCTCAAAAGAGGCATGGATCACTCTGTAGCAACATGAATACATGGCATTAATATAACATCAGGGAAATGACTTAGAAGATTTCTAAGTCCCTGAAATCAGCAACATCACGAGAGCTACTTTGCATTCTTGTGCTAGTCACCACATTGAAAACAAAAATACATGGTATACACCCCTGTAAAGATGGCATGGCATATAATAAAACACATGTAGAGCTCAAGCTCATAGGAGGCACACAATAATCATGGCAAAAATGACAAATGCTCATAAACTAATAAGAATCAGCACCTAACATTTTATACCACTCTTGCAATAGCAATTAGGGCATGGAGATGGACTCAAACAAGCATGGTGCAATGAAATGAAATGAAGAGGACAATCGGATGAACATTTCAATATATCATGCATGCAAAACGGATCACCGAGCACGAAGTTATGGCATGATGGAGGCATAAAAATAACACAGATCTGGGACTTGGTGGAAAATTACCCTCCGGAAACTGGACGGGACGGATCGGGACGAGGAGATCCGGGGGAACGGAGAGGTGTTTGGATGGCCGAGGTGGTGGATCTCATTCACCCGCGGTGGATCCGGCTCCGGCGAGGGATGCCCGGGCGGCGCAGGGCGGCGCCGGCGTGCGAGGTCCGGTGAGGGTGAGGTCTCCGGCAAAGTCGCCGGCCGGCGGGACGACGAAGCTGTGGCGGTTGCGCGGCGAGGATCGGCGGCAGGGAGCCGGGCGGAGCACGGTGGCGCGGTCTCCCGAGGCGGCCGGGCCGGCCAGGCGGCGAGGCGTGAGGCGGAGCCATGGGAGCTCGGTGGCGGAGGCGCGAAGGCGGCGCGGCGAGGCGCGCCGGGCGGCGGGCGGAGCAGCGAATGCTCCACGGGCCAGGCGGCGGCGGGAACTGGGCCCGCACAGGCCCGCGTCGGGCTCCGCGGGCCGCGGCGGCTGGAGGTCTCCGGCGGGACATGTGGCGGCTTCTGAGTGGGCGCGGGAGGCGGCGGACATGTCCGATCGAGGAGGGAGATGTGTCGGCGGCGGAGAGGGAAAAATGCTAGGGTTCACCCGCGAATTTCAGAGAGGGGCACATATATATAGGTAGAGGGAGCTAGGAGAGTACAAATGAGGTGCGGTTTTCAGCCACGCGATCGTGATTGAACGACCGAGAGGATGGAGGTCGTTTGGATGGGTTTTGGGCCACTTAGGAGGGGTGTTGGGCTGCAACACACACGAGGCCTTTATGGTTCCCCGGTTAACCGTTGGAGTATCAAACGAACTCCAAATAGCACGAAACTTGACAGGCGGTCTACCGGTAGTGTACCAAGGCCGCTTGGCAGATCTCGGTCCACTCCGAGAATGTTTAACACCCGTACACGAAAAAGAGGTAAAAGGGGGCGCCAGAGGACATAGGGGTGTCGGATTGAGAAACGGACAATGGGGAAAATGCTCGGATGCATGAGACGAGCATGAATGCAATTGAGATGCACATGATGACATGATATGAAATGCATGACACGCAAACAAATGACAAGGCAAGAACAGGGACTAACTAGAAGACACCTGGCGCACCGGTCTCGGGGCGTTACAACACTCCACCACTACGAGAGGATCTCGTCCCGAGATCTAGGATGGCACCAGAGGGAAAAAGAAGAGGAAGATAAGAGGTAAAACTAAGTTGCTTCTTCAACAAATGAGTGAAACCAAGGAACCTTGAAAAGTTGAACAACTTGAAAGGAATATTACCACGGAGGTGATCGAAGTTGGAAAACACTCCGTTAGAAACGAGGAACACGGAAGAACAAATTTGGGCAGCACTCCGGTTGAAAAGAGATGCAAGACTTGATAAGATGAAATGAACTTGAGCAGAGGACACAACACTCCAATTAAATGGATAAGCAAAAGAAAGAAACATGATCTTGACAAAACAAGATGATGGGTCGAAGAGAGCAACATCACAATGCCTCCGGAAGAAATGATAGAATGGAAAGGAATGAACGGAGGAGAAAACAACGTCTTCTACCTCAAATGAGCTTGAAAAGCATCTTTACGAGAAGGGTCGAACGGAGTTGTTGGAACACCAACAACGAAAGGATAAGCTTGAAGTAGGCTTATGGAAAGCATCTCAAAATTAGGAGGTGACAACTTGACACTAACGGAAACAATAGATTGGATTGATATAACCAAGCAGACGAGAAAACTTATTTCACCGGGAGGATAAATGAAGAACTTGGGTCATTTATGAGCACCATAAATAGCAAAATCCCTAGGGAAAGCTTTAGGTGAAATATAACCCAAGATAAATCCACTGAAGAGATTGATGGGTTTAAAATACCTCATTCCTGACAACTTTGGAATCATGAAACATCAAGGGAAATTGTCAACAATGACATAACACCACCTCAAAAGATAAGGGAGAACAACTGCACTCCGGATTACAAGATGAAGAAAACTTGAGCTCCTCTAAAAAGAATATTGATGAAAGCTTCAAGAAGGAATTAAATCCTTGATGAACCATCATGTAGAACCTTCATGAAGAACTCGAGTAACAAAAGGATGATCAAAACGGAATGAAGGAGAAGTTGAAAACACAAGTTGAATCCTTGCAATGATTAGATGGATCTTCGCGACGAGATAAAGCGGAAAACTTGAAACTCTAAAAGAAAGATGAACAAATGAAATCGAGAATTTTGATGAACCTCCGGAATAAAGAAATAATCACTTGGAAGACACAAGAATAAGAATTACATTATGTGTATCCTTCACCAATTTAAATTGATGACAAGCAACAGATTTGGCATACTACTTATTCTCGTAGCGCAAACTTGAGAAGGTCTTCAACGAACCACCGGTAGGATTGGAAAGAATGAATGAATTGATATGATAATGAATGACGAGAACTCTTGCACGAACCACCGTAAGAATTAAAAAAACTATGAAGGAAAAGATAGCAAACACCGGGAAGAATTAGCACATGAACGAAGATGCTTGATTAGAGAATATTTGTTTGATGCACCGGTACGATTTGGAGAACGAGAGCTGAAAGCTGGAATGAATAAATCTGAGATGATGGGCTCCAGATGATCACACTGAAAAGACTCCTGAATTGCTCCGGATGGGTGAAAAGAATTATCACAATCAAAAACAATTATGAGAGGATGGTATGAAGCTAGAACCATGAATCCTGAGAGAATGGGCCAAGATTTGAGAGAAACTCTTCTTCGGTCTTCAAAATCCGAGAGTGACGACGAGAAACACCATCAAGAATTGTTGAGGCACTCCGGAATGAAAAATTAGGAAGGTTGAACCAATGATGAAAAGAATGTGAAAGATCTTGGAGAAGGCATTTGACTGATGATAAATCATTCTTACGTCATACTTTGAAATGAATTTGATTATAACTCCGGAAAAATAGAAGAGTCAGGTAAGATCCTAGGAAAAACCTGTGGGTTAGGGCCCACTCAGAAGACACACCGTTGAAGAGGTTGCTTGAAAAGAGAGATTGCATCGGTTGAATTAAATGGCTTGAATGAGATAACAAACTCGAAATAGGTTGAGCGAATGCGGAGTGGAAACATGAATCTTCGAGATATCTTCAGCACTCTGGAACAATTGAATAACTAGAAGTGAAAGATTAAGAGGTGCAACGGCATGGGAAAGAATTTGAAACAAAGAAAGGAATATGATCAACACCAAAAAAACATGAATTGAATCCACTGGAGGAGAAAAGAATGGAGATTGATGAACGAGTAGAGCATCTTCATGAGAACCGCCGGGTAAAACTTTGAAAGACAAGAATGAAGAGTCTTCACATCCATAAGATGGATACTTGATTAAGAAATCTTAGTCCTCGAAGAAAAAGGGTTGGGTGGGAGGGAAAACAAAGACAACTTGGATCGGATGAAGCCAACACCGTTGAGAAAACTTAGAGTTGATCTTGCGGATGTTGAAATGATCGGATCCACTTGAAGAGGAACACGCCGGTTGAAAAACGGATTGGCATGACAATCTTGATGATCGAAAAGGATTAGCACTCTCATAGAAATATGAGAACACCACTTCAGAAATTTATGGAATCAACATTTGACTTCGAAGCAACTCGAATACCACAACTCAAAACAAAAACAAAGGATTGGCTTGCAGAATAAGCCGGAAACAAACATATAATAGATCCCATATCGTATCATGTGTCTGTTGGAAAGATATTCTAGGAGCTACTTGGATTCCCACTTATAAACTCCCACAACTTTCTGGTTATGCAATCAGGTGTTGGGGATACAGGGGAAGCATAATATCTCACCCAAACTAGCAAATCCTACATCCAGTTGTATCCATCCTTCAACACATAACCAAGAAACGTTCGAAAATCATTTACCTCAACCTTTGAAAAGCATTCGTTATACGAGTTATGGCAATACTCGCGAACTCCCGCTCACTACTGGGTGGGGTCGAGGTTATCTCACCAACAACTGCATAAAAGAGATTTTCGCTGTCGGCGAAACTCAGGTATTCCAGAACTGCAACGATAAAATTGTGACGACAACACCTCGGAGCTCAACTCCCCGGGACACTGCCACAACCCCTAAATGTCAGGAGGCACCAAGAACAATGTTCTTGTCACAAAATCATCAGAACGATACCAAGATACCCGTGTGATCCTAAAAAAATTAGTGAAATTTGAGAATAGAAGAGTCAAAACTCTACGTCGGGAAGCCTCACCAGAGCGACGAAGGGACTAAGAAGTAAAAAGAATCCTACTCTCCGATATATATAATCCTAAAAGACTCAGAACTTTTTTCTAGACTCAACAACGCCAAAGATTCGATCAAGCAGGGGGCTCCTAAGTCGGGGAAGGCTCTGATTACCAACTTGTAACACCCACGATGCGGCTATATCTCCCACATGTCGAAGCACGACTTAGAGGCATAACCGCATTGTAGGCATGTCGCAAGAGGGGTAATCTTTACACATCCCATGTACTGAATAAGAAAAGTGATAAAGAGTTGGCTTACAATCACCACTTCACACAATACATAAATATAGCATTACATCATCCAGAATACAATCGAGGTCCGACTACGGAACCAAAATAAAAGAAGACCACCCCTAATGCTAGATCCCCGATCGCCCCGACTGGGCTCCATGACTGATCAACTGGCAATGAAACAACACAATGAACACGATCTTCATCGAGCTCCTCCTTGAGCTTGGTTGCATCACCCGCACGGTGTCATCGGCACCTGCAACTGTTTGGAAGTAATCTGTGAGTCACGGGGACTCAGCAATCTCACACTCGCGAGATCAAGACTATTTAAGCTTATGGGTATGAAAAGGGTAATGAGGTGGAGCTGCAGCAAGCACTAGCATATATGGTGGCTAACTTGCGCAAAAGAGAGCGAGAAGAGAAGCAACGCACAGTCGTGAACTAGAAGTGATCCTGAAACTACTTACGTTCAAGCATAACTCCAACACCGTGTTCACTTCCCGGACTCCGCCGGAAAGAGACCATCACGACTACACACGTGGTCGATGCATTTTAATTAAGTTAAGTGTCAAGTTCTCTACAACCGGACATTAACAAATTCCCATCTGCCCATAACTGCGGGCACAGCTTTCGAAAGTTCAAAACCCTGCAGGGGTGTCCCCACATAGCCCATCACAAGCTCTCACGGTCAACGAAGGATATTCCTTCTCCCAGGAAGACCCGATCAGACTCGGAATCCTGGTTACGAGACATTTCAACAATGGTAAAACAAGACCAGCAAAGCTGCCCGATGTGCCAACATCCTGATAGGAGCTGCACATATCTCATTCTCGGGGCAACACTAGATTGTCCAAGATTCTGATAGGCCATCCCAGAGTTTCCCCTGGTGGCCACCGACTGCTGATAGGTTCGGACCAACACTTAGACAAGCACTGGCCCGGGGGGGTTAAAATAAAGATGACCCTTGAGTTTGCAGAACCCAAGGGAAAAAGGCTAGGTGGCAAATGCTAAAACCAAGGTTGAGCCTTGCTAGAGGAGTTTTATTCAAGGCGAACTGTCAAGGGGTTCCCATCATAACCCAACCGCGTAAGGAACGCAAAATCAAGGAACATAACACCTGTATGACGGAAACTAGGGCGGCAAGAGTGGAACAAAACACCGGGCATAAGGCCGAGCCTTCCACCCTTTACCAAGTGTATAGATGCATTAAGTAAAATAAGAGATATTGTGATATCCCAACATAACCCATATCCCAACAATAAACATGCTCCAACAAGGAACAAACTTCATCTTCACCTGCCACTAGCAACGCTATAAGAGGGGCTGAGCAAAGCGGTAACATAGCCAAACAACAATTTGCTAGGAAAGGTGGGTTACAGGCTTGACACGGCAATATGGGAGGCATGTTATAGCAGGTGGTAGGTATCGCGGCATAGCAAAAGAACGCGCAAACTAGCAAGCAAAGATAGAAGTGATTTCGAGGGTATGGTCATCTTGCCTCCAAAGTTCTCCGAGTAGATGAAAGCTTGAACCTCGTAAGCGTACTCAACGGGTTCCTCAATCACGAACTCGTCTCCTGGCTCTACCCAAGGCAAGAACACAAGCAAGGGAAAACACAATCAACCACGGTGCAATGCACAAGCAACATGATGCAAAACATGGCATGGTATGCAGGATGTTATATGCAATGCATATGCGAGCTTCGGAAGGAAAAGATTGATCAAGGCATCAACTTGGCAAACCAAGTGCGCCGCTGGAAATATGAGTTGATTTCGGTTGAAATCGATATAAAGATCACCGGAATCGGATGCACGGTTTGCAAATGGCAAGCAAAACAATATTGGCACGACTATGCGATTAACAGCACGATGCCATCTAGAATGCAACAAAAAGCTAAGCTACTGCACTCCAACATAGCAACATATCACATGGCAGTGAAGTACTCAAGATCCTTGACAAAAGATGAACACTGAGCTACAGCTAAATCACACAAGACCAGGTTCAACCAAGCATGGCAAAAGTGCAAAAGATATCAACATCACACACTTAGTGAAAATAACATGTCAGGAATTAACATCAGGAAGCAATGTTTAGAGCAAGATAACAACAAGCTACAAGAACATATCATGGCAAATCAAAGCATGGCATGAATCTACTCAAAGCATATAACAAAAGTCTCTTACTGACCATAAGCCAAAAAGGATCAGAAGATATGATGGCACCCATGTAAACATAGCAAGTTTCGTTAACAGATTCAGACTTAGCAGAAAACTGGACATGGCATAAACAGAATTACGAAAGCCTCTTTGTGAGCTCGATGCACTCGACACAAGGCATGGCATGACAAACTAATCATACTACCAGCAAGAAGACATGATCAAGAAGCTATCCATGGCAAGAACAATCTCATAGCATGCATGGATCAACTACAACAACCCTGGCAAAATTGATTAACACGTAAACAATCTGCCAGGAACATTTTATAGCAAACGTAGAGCAAGATTGGGTCATGCTAGGGTACTCCATAATTGCAAACAAAGACATGTATGGATAGAACATAACAATAACTCAAAATTATCATTACTGAACATGCTCAAAAGAGGCATGGATCACTCTGTAGCAACATGAATACATGAATACATGGCATAAAAATAACATCAGGGAAATGACTTAGAAGAATTCTAAGTCCCTGAAATCAGCAACATCACGAGAGCTACTTTTCATGCTTGTGATAGTCACCACATTGATCACAAAAATACATGGCATTCACCCCTGTAAAGATGGCATGGCATATGACAGAACACATGTAGAGCTCAAGCTCATAGGAGGCACACAATAATCATGGAAAAATGACAAATGCTCATAAACTGATAAGAATTAGCACCTAATATTTTATAGCACTTGCAACAACAATTAGGGCACGGAGATGGACTCAAACAAGCATGGTGCAATGAAATGAAATGAATAGGACAATTAGATGAACATTTCAATATATCATGCATGCAAAACAGAGCACCGAGCACGAAGTTATGGCATGATGAAGGAGGCATAAAAATAACATAGATCTAGGACTTGGTGGAAAATTATCCTCCGGAAACTGGACGGGACAGATCGGGACGAGGAGATCCGGGGGAACGGAGAGGTGTTTGGATGGCCGAGGTGGTGGCTCTCATCCACCCGTGGTGGATCCGGCTCCGGCGAGGGATGCCCGGGCGGCGCAGGGCGGCGCCGACGTGCGGGGTTCGGTGAGGGCGAGGTCTCCGGCGAAGTCGCCGGCCGGTGGGAGGACGAAGCGGCGGCGGTTGCGCGGCGAGGATCGGCGGCAGGGAGCCGGGCGGCGCAGCGAGGCGCGCCGGGCGGCGGGCGGATCAGTGAACGCTCCACGGGCCAGGCGGCGGCGGGATCTGGGCCCGCGCGGGCCCGCGACGGGCTCCGCGGGCCACGGCGGCTGCAGGTCTCCGGCGGGACATGTGGCTGCTTCTGAGTGGGCGCGGGAGGCGGCGGAGATGTCCGATGGAGGAGGGAGATGTGTCCGGCGGCGGAGAGGGAAAATGCTAGGGTTCATCCACGAATTTCGGAGAGGGCCACATATATATAGGTAGAGGGAGCTACGAGAGTCCAAATGAGGTGCGGTTTTCAGCCACGCGATCGTGATTGAACGACCGAGAGGATGGAGGTCGTTTGGATGGGTTTTGGGCCACTTAGGAGGGGTGTTGGGCTGCAACACACACAAGGCCTTTATGAAATGCATGACACGCAATCAAATGACAAGGCAACAACAGCGAATAACTGGAAGACACCTAGCTCAACAGTCTCAGGGTGTTACATCTTTCCACTCCTTATTCCTTCATCCATCGTGATCTCTCCCAAAACATGAAAACTTCAATCGCACAAAACATAACGGAAAGTTCGGTAAGATCCGTTAGTATAATAAAGCAAATCACTACTCTAAGTACTCTTGAAAACCAATTCATATTTTATTTTTGCATTGTAGCTACTGTAATATAACTTTTCCATGGCTTAATCCACTAATAGAAATCGATAGTTTCATCAAAACAAGCAAACTATGCATCAAAAACAGAATCTGTCTTAAACAGGACAGTCTATAGTAATCTGAATATTCACCATACTTATGGCACTCCAAAAATTCAGAAAAACTTAGGAAAAATAAACAATTTTTATAGGAAGACAGTGCAAAATGTTTCAGACCCGTTTGACATTCCAGTAAAAAATGTAATATCGTGCACTACAGCCAACGTTGCTGTTCTGCACCGCACAAACCAACAAGCAATGTAAACATCCTAAAGGCAAATCTTGGCACATTATTTTTATAATACAATGGAATTGTACAAGAGGGTAATTATTTTTGTTGAAAAGTTTCTATAATCAAGATTCACAAAGTTTCCGTGAGCATGAACAAAGTTCAAGGAGCCCCCCCACTTCAACAATGCTTGTCTCTCTCACTTTCAATTTCCTTTTTGAAAAGTTTAGGGTTACCCTCTTTATTTTTTTTTGTTTTTAAACTATATAAAAGAACTCAATAGAAGTAAATGACTCTCTAAAACTTCCGGGTTGTCTCCCTGGCAGCGATTTCTTTAAAGCCATTAAGCTAGGCATATAGTGCTCAAGTAATGGATCCACCCGGAACCCAATGTATATCAAAGCCAATTTTAATTAACAATGATTTGTGATTTAGTAGTGAGAACAAAGTAACATATATCATGCAACAACGAAGTCTAAATCTCTTCCTATCTATCGGCATGTCATAAAAGAACAATTCATGCACACATAGTAAAGGCCAATGCATAGTATAAACAGTTTCTTGCAATTTTATCATATTGGAAACATGGAGAGGCGGAGATGTAGTTCCTCTCTCATAATAATTGCAAGTAGGAGCAGAAAGCACATGCATATTATATCTATCAAAATAATCATGTGTTGTAGTAAAACACAACCCATCAATATAATCCTTAATAAGGGCAAACTTCTCCGATATAGTGTACTTTGGAGAATTCAAAAAGATAATAGGACTATCGTGTGTGGGTGCAATAGCAACAATTTCATGTTTAATATAAGGAACTATAGCAAGTTCATCTCCATAAGCATAATTCATATTGGCATCTTGGCCACAAGCATAGAAAGCATCATCAAAAAGGGATATTTCAAAAGAACCAATGGGATCAAAACAATCATCCTTTTGTAAGCACGAAGGGAAATTAAACAATGTATGAGTTGAAGAGTTACTCTCATTAGAAGGTGGGCACGGGTAGCTAATCCGCTCTTCCTCCTTTTGTTCTTCGCTCTCCTCATCATCTTTTTCATCCAATGAGCCGAAAGTTTCATCAATTCCTTATTCCATAGACTCCTGCTAAATATTAGTCTCTTCTTGGACAACGGAGGAGTCCTCAATATATGGTTTAACATAGGCATTCGAAGCATAATTATCATAACAATATTTAAGTATGGAAAAAATTTCAGATTTGTAAAGCGTGGCATCATACTTTTCAATCAAAGAAGCAATTTCATAAACACCCTTAAAAGCAACAAATTCTTCAATTTTTAGAACATCATAGTAAATATAAACACCCTTAGCATACGAAGATACGATTCCATTATCACTAAACTCACATCGGTAGGGAAGGTGTTTCTTAGGGTTTTCAGAACAACAAGTAACATCATATATTTCACATAAATTCCAAGCATAGCATTGAAAACGATGAATTTGATCCAGTTTCCCTTTTTCAGATATGCGGTGTCGCACATAACAAGCATGCTCATCTAAATATTTGCCCTCAACTAAGCTAGTTCGGGTTTCAGCCCGAGCACATAGGGATTGAAGATGATCCAAGTAAAAGCTTCAGTGGTGTGATAGATTTTGAGTGGTTCTTCAACCATTGGTTCAGTAGGTACCACTAATTTTTTTGGTATTTTGCATTTCCTACGCATAACTAAAGATATAAAAGAAGAGCACAAAATAAAAACTACTTAGTGATAAAGCAAACAAGCACACACGAGAATATTCACCCCACGCTATAACTCCCCGGCAACGGTGCCAGAAAAAGGTCTTGATAACCCACAAGTATAGGGGATCAATTCTATCCTCTTCCCATAAGTAAGAGTGTCGAACCCAAAGAGGAGCTAAATGTAAAACAAATATTCCCTCAAGTTCTATGGACCACCGATACAACTCTACGCACGCTTAACGTTCGCTTTACCTAGAACAAGTATGAAACTAGAAGTACTTTGTAGGTGTGATAGGATAGGTTTGAAAGATAATAAAGAGCGCGTAATAAAAGCTAGGGGCTGTTTAGATAAAGACACAACTAAGTTAGTTTTCGTAGAGAGCTTTTTGTCCCGAGAAGGTTATTTGTCCCTAGGCAATCGATAACTAGACCGGTAATCACTATTGCAATTTTATTTGAGGGAGAGGCGTAAGCTTACATACTTTCTCTTCTTGGATCATATGCACTTATGATTGGAACTCTAGCAAGCATCCGCAACTACTAAAGATCATTAACGTAAAACCCAAATAAGGCATCACGTCCTCTTTATTCCCATACGCAAACAACCTACTTACTCGGGTCTGTGTTTCTATCACTCACGCCACCCACCATAAGCAAATCATGAACATATTGCAAACCATACAGCGGGGATCCCTCACGCTTGCATGACACGGAGAGCACCATAGGACAGCACCAATAATAAAACACGCAACTCAAACCAATCATGATCATCAATTAACCCATAGGACAAAACGGATCTACTCAACCATCATAGGATAGCCATACATCATTGGGAAATAATATATAGCGTTGAGCACCATGTTTAAGTAGAGATCACAGCGGGTAAAAGAGGGGTTACACCGCTGCATAGAGGGGGGAAGAGTTGGTGATGATGGCGGTGAAGTTGTTGCTGTAGAGTGTGGTGATTGTGATGTCCCCGACGGTGTTCCGGCGCCACCGGAAGAGAGGGGGAGAGAGCCCCCCTTATTATTATTCTTCCTTGACCTTCTCCCTAGCTGGGAGAAGGGTTGCCCCTCTGTTCCATGGCCTTCGTGGCATGGGAGGGGCGAGAGCCCCTCTGAGATTGGATCTGTCTCTCTGTCTCTCTATTTCATCATTTTAGATTCTTACCTTTCACCATTTCTTAAATTCCCAGAGATCCGTAACTCCGATTGGGCTGAATTCTGGATACAATTTTTATCCGGATATTAGCTTTCTTGCGGCAAAAGAAGCGCACCAACCTCCGTACGGGGTGGCCACGAGGGCCCAGGGTGCGACTGACCCCCTGGGGCGCGCTCCCCTGCCTCGTGGCCCCCTCGGGCATTGTCTCGCATTGATTATTCTTCCAAAAAATCACATATATTCCAAAAAATCTCCGTCAGTTTTTATCCCATTTGGACTCCATTTGATATGGATTTTCTGCGAAACAAAAAACATGCAACAAACAGGAAATGGCACTGGGCACTGGATCAATATGTCAGTCGCAAAAATAGTATAAAAAGTTGCCAAAAGTATATGAAAGTGGCATAATACTGGCATGGAACAATCAAAAATTATAGATACGACGGAGATGTATCAGCATCCCGAAGCTTAATTCCTGCTCGTCCTCGAGTAGCTAAATGATAAAAAGATAATTTTTGATGTGGAATTCTACCTAGCATAATCTTGATCATGTAATCTAATCATGGCATGAATATTAAGACACGAGTGGTTGAAAGCAATAATCTATCATTTGACATTAAGACAACAATACTTCAAGCATACTAATAAAGCAATCATGTCTTTTCAAAATAACATGGCCAAAGAAAGTTATCCCTACAAAATCATATGGTCTGGCTATGCTCCATCTTCACCACACAAAATATTCAAATCATGCACATCCCCGATGACAAGCCAAGCAATTTTTTCATACTTTTGATGTTCTCAAACCTTTTCAACTTTCACGCAATACATGAGCGTGAGCCATGGATATAGCACTATAGGAGGAATAGAATATGATGATGGAGGTTGTGTGGAGAAGACAAAAAAAGGAGAAAGTCTCACATCGACGCGGCTAATGAACGGGATATGTAGATGCCCATCAATTGATGTCAATGCGAGGAGTAGGGATTACCATGCAACGGATGCACTAAGAGCTATAAGTGTATGAAATCTCATATTGAAACTAAGTGGGTGTGCATCCAACTTGCTTGCTCATGAAGACCTAGGGCATTTGAGGAAGCCCGTCGTTGGAATATACAAGCCAAGTTCTATAATCAAAACTCCCACTAGTATATGAAAGTGATAAATCAAGAGACTCTCTATATGAAGAACATGGTGCTACTCTGAAGCACAAGTGTGGTAAAAGGATAGTAACATTGTCCCTTCTCTTTTTTTTCTTTTTTTTTTCCTTTTTAGGCTTATTTGGCCTCTATCTTTTGGGGGGGGCTTATTTGGCCACTATTATTTTGATCATGGGACAATGTTCTAATAATGATGATCATCACACTTTTATTTACTTACTACTCAATATTACAACTCGATACTAGAACAAAGATATGACTCTATATGAATGCCTTTGGCGGTGTACTGGGATGTGCAATGATCTAGCGTAGCAATGACATCAAAAAATGGACAAGCCATGAAAACATCATGCTAGCTATCTTACGATTTTGCAAAGAAATATGACAATAAATACTCAAGTCATGTATATGATGATGATGGAAGTTGCATGGCAATATATTTCGGAATGGCTATGGAAATGCCATAATAGGTAGGTATGGTGGCTGTTTTGAGGAACATATAAGGAGGCTTATGTGTGACAGAGCATATCATATCATAGGGTTTGGATGCACCGGCGAAGTTTGCACCAACTCTCAAGGTGAGAAAGGGCAATGCATGGTACCGAGGAGGCTAGCAATGATGGAAGGGTGAGAGTGCGTATACTCCATGGACTCAAATTAGTCATAAAGAACTCACATACTTATTGCAAAAATCTATTAGTCATCGAAACAAAGTACTACGCGCATGCTCCTAGGGGGATAGATTGGTAGGAAAAGACCATCGCTCTTCCCCGACCGCCACTCATAAGGAAGACAATCAATAAATACCTCATGCTCCAACTTCGTTGCATAACGGTTCACCATACGTGCATTCTACGGGAATCACAAACTTCAACACAAGTATTTCTACAATCCACAACTACCCACTAGCAAGACTCTAAGATCACCATCTTTATATCGCAAAACTATTGCAAGGAATCAAACATATCATATTGAGTGATCTACAAGTTTCATGTAGGATTTTATGACTAACCATGTGAATGACCAGTTCCTGTCATCTCTCTAAATAGATATAACTGAAGCAAGAGAGTTTAATCCTTTCTACAAAAGATATGCCCATGCTCTAACAAATATAAGTGAAGCAGAAGAGCATTCTACAAATGGCGGTTTTCTATGTGAAGAGAAACAGGCAATCCAAACCTCAAAAGATATAAGTGAAGCACATGAAGCATTCTATAAAGCCATACTCAAAAGATATAAGTGAAGCGCAATGAGCATTATATAAATCAACCAAGGACTATCTCATACCAGCATGGTGCATCAAAGAAAAGTGAAAACTAAATGCAAAAGACGCTCCAAGATTTACGCATATCATGTGACGAATAAAAATATAGCTCCAAGTGAAATTACCAATGATAGTTAGAAGAAAGAGGGGATGCCTTCCGGGGCATCCCCAAGCTTGGTTGCTTGGGAGTCCTTGAATATTTCCTTGGGGTGCCTCGGGCATCCCCAATCTTAGGCTCTTGCCACTCCTTATTCCTTCATGATCGTGATCATTCCCAAAAACTTGAAAACTTCAATCACACAAAACATAACGGAAAGTTCGGTAAGATCCGTTAGTATAATAAAGCAAATCACTACTCTAAGTACTGTTGCAAACCAATTCATATTTTATTTTTGGATTGTAGCTACTGTAATATAACTTCTCCATGGCTTAATCCACTGATAGAAATCAATAGTTTCATCAAAACAAGCAAACTATGCATCAAAAACAGAATTTGTCTTAAACAGGACAGTCTGTAGTAATCTGAACATTCACCATACTTCTGCTACTCCAAAAATTCGGAAAAACTTATAAAAAATAAACAATTTGTATAGGAAGACAGTGCAAAATGTTTCAGAACCGTTTGACATTCCAGTAAAAAATGTAAAATCGCGCAGTACAGCCAAAGTTTTTGTTCTGCACCGCACAAACCAACAAGCAATGTAAACATCCTAAAGGCAAATCTCGGCACGTTATTTTTATAATACAATGGAATTGTACAAGGGGGTAATTATTTTTGTTGAAAATTTTCTGTAATCAAGATTCACAAAGTTTCAGTGAGCATGAACAAAGTTCAAGGAGCTCCCCCACTTCAACAATGCTTGTCTCTCTCACTTTCAATTTCCTTTTTGAAAAGTTTTGGGTTCCCCTCTTCCAATACTGGATTCACCCGGATCCCAAGGTATATCAAAGCCAATTTTAATTAACAATGATTTGTGATTTAGTAGTGAGCACAAAGTAACATATACCATGCAACAACAAATTCTAACTCTCTTCCTATGCATCGGCATGTCATAAAAGAACAATTCATGCACACATAGTAAAGGCCAATGCATAGTATAAACAGTTTCTTGCAATTTTATCATATTGGAAACATGGAGAGGCGGAGATGTAGTTCCTCTCTCATAATAATTGCAAGTAGGAGCAGCACGAACATGCATATTATATCTATCAAAATCATCATGTGTAGTAGTAAAACGCAACCCATCAATATAATCCTTAATAAGGGCAAACTTCTCCGATATAGTGTAGTTTGGAGAATTCAAAAAGATAATAGGACTATCATGTGTGGGTGCAATAGAAACAATTTCAAGTTTAATATAAGCAACTATAGCAAGTTCATCTCCATAAGCATAATTCATATTGGCATCTTGGCCACAAGCATAGCAAGCATCATCAAAAAGGGATATTTCAAAAGAACCAACGGGATCAAAACAATCATCCTTTGGTAAGCACGAAGGGAAATTAAACAATGTATGAGTTGAAGAGTTACTCTCATTAGAAGGTGGTCATGGGTAGCTAATCTGCTCTTCCTCCTTTTGTTCTTCGCTCTCCTCATCATCTTTTTCATCCAATGAGCCTAAAGTTTCATCAATTCCTTCTTCCATAGACTCCTGCAAAATATTTGTCTCTACTTGGACAGCGGAGGAGTCCTCAATATATGGTTTAACATAGGCATTAGAAGCATAATTATCATAACAATATTTAAGTATGGCAAAAAATTTAGATTTGTAAAGAGTGGCATCATACTTTTCTATCAAAGAAGCAATTTCATAAGCACCCTTAAAAGCAACAAATTCTTCAATTTGTAGAACATCATAGTAATTATAAACACCCTTAGCATACGAAGATACGATTCCATTATCACTAAACTCACATTGGTAGGGAAGGTGTTTCTTAGGGTTTTGAGAACAACAAGTAACATCATATATTTCACATAAATTCCCAGCATAGCATTGAAAATGATGAATTTGATCCAGTAAAAGTTTCCCTTTTTCAGATATGCGGTGTCGCACATAACAAGCATGCTCATCTAAAGATTTGCCTCAACTAAGCTAGTTGGGGTTTCAGCCCGAGCACATGGGGAGTGAAGATGATCCAAGTAAAAAGCTTCAGTGGTGTGATAGATTTTTTGGTATTTTGCATTTCCTACCCATAACCAAAGATAGAAAACAAGAGCACAAAATAAAAACTACTTAGTGATAAAGCAAACAAGCACACACGAGAATATTCACCCCACGCTATAACTCCCCGGCAACGGCGCCAGAAAAAGGTCTTGATAACCCATAAGTATAGGGGATCAATTCTAGCCTCTTTCGATAATTAATAGTGTCGAACCAAATGAGGAGCTAAAGGTAAAACAACTATTCCCTCAAGTTCTATCGACCACCGATACAACTCAAGCATGCTTAGCGTTCGCTTTACCTAGAACAAGTATGAAACTAGAAGTACTTTGTAGGTGTGATAAGATAGGTTTGCAAGATAATAAAGAGCATGTAATAAAAGCTAGGGGCTGTTTAGATAAAGACACAACTAAGTTAGTTTTAGTAGAGAGCTTTTTGTCACGAGAAGGTTATTTGTCCCTAGGCAATCGATAACCAGACCGGTAATCACTATTGCAATTTTATTTGAGGGAGAGGCGTAAGCTTACATACTTTCTCTTCTTGGATCATATGCCCTTATGATTGGAACTCTAGCAAGCTTCCGCAACTACTAAAGATCATTAACGTAAAACCCAAATAAGGCATCACGTCCTCTTTATTCCCATACGCAAACAACCTACTTACTCGGGTCTGTGTTTCTATCACTCACGCCACCCACCATAAGCAAATCATGAACATATTGCAAACCATACAGCGGGGATCCCTCACGCTTGCGTGACACGGAGAGCACCATAGGATAGCACCAATAATAAAACATGCAACTCAAACCAATCACGATCATCAATTAACCCATAGGACAAAACGGATCTACTCAAACATCATAGGATAGCCATACATCATTGGGAAATAATATATAGCGTTGAGCACCATGCTTAAGTAGAGATTACAGCAGGTAAAAGAGGGGTTACACCGCTGCATAGAGGGGGGAAGAGTTGGTGATGATGGCGGTGAAGTTGTTGGTGTAGATTGCAGCGATGATGATGGCCCCGGCGGCGTTCCGGCGCCATCAGAAGAGAGGGGGAGAGAGCCCCCTTCTTATTCTTCTTCCTTGACCTTCTCCCTAGATGGGAGAAGGGTTTCCCCTCTGGTCCATGGCCTTCATGGCATGGGAGGGGCGAGAGTCCCTCCGAGATTGGATTTGTCTCTCTGTCTCTCTCTATTTCTGCGTTTTAGATTCTTCCCTTTCACCGTTTCTTAAATTCCCGGAGATCAGTAACTCCTATTGGGCTGAATTTTGAACACGATTTTTATCCAGATATTAGCTTTCTTTCGGCGAAAGAAAGGGCACCAACCACCTTACGGGGTGGCCACGAGGGCCCAGGGCGCGCCTGACCCCCTGGGGCACACCCCCTGCCTCGTGGCCCCCTCGGGCATCGTCTCACTTTGATTCTTCTTCCCAAAAATCACATATATTCCAAAAATATCTCCGTCAGTTTTTATCCCGTTTGGACTCCATTTGATATGGATTTTCTGTGAAACAAAAAACATGCAACAAACAGGAACTGGCACTGGGCACTGGATCAATATGTTAGTCCCAAAAATAGTATAAAAAGTTGCCAAAAGTATATGAAAGTTGCATAATATTGGCATGGAACAATCAAAAATTATAGATACTATGGAGACGTATCAATGTCTGGATATAATGGGATGGAGGGAGTGTTGTACTACATCATTTTGCAATTGTTGTTTAGCTTCTAATATTAACTTAGTGCTTTTGGGTATATATGTCATTGGCAAAGATCCACACTTCGACCATTTCTTTGTATGGGGCAATGAGATATTCATGAACCAGCATCAAGTGAGGAAACTGATAAAGATTGATATTAAAAGGGATATTTAAATTAGTGCCCCTGGTTCCTTAGTTGTGCTCACTTTTCCCCACGCTCCAAACGTTTGCTCACTTTTCCCCTCTTCCTTAGCTCAAACTCTCACAAATGCTCATAGCGGGCGTTTGCCGTCTTGACCGTCCATTGACCGTTGATTGCTGACGAGTGGGTCCGAGTCTTCGTCTGACTGTTGCTTGCTGACGGGTGGGACCGCAAGGAGACATGTATTGGGCAGCTTGTCTGAATCTGAAACAGATCTAGACATGCCGCACTACAACGCGCCGCCCCGCCCCCTCCGCCGGCGTCGTGCCGCGTCCACCGCAGTTGTTTCCTCCACCCTATGCCCTATTCCGTTCATCGGCGACGCCGCGTCTCCGCCAGATATAGCCCATCTCCCCATCTGGGATTACATAGCTATGTTGAGTGAGGACGCCCGGAATGCAGTCGACTGTGGAGAGGATTGGGTCGAATCCGCGGCAGATAATTCATGGATTAAACCTGGGTAAGCATTGTTTCCTCTCGGATTGACGTTCTAAGTCGTATTGTAGGCTGTATTTGACTTCTGTTTGCTTGAATCTTTCGGATTTGTGCTCGATTTTACCCGGCTAACTGAAGCCTTTGTTTCCTTCCCCCAACAAAATAGGATTGATCCCGCGCTGGCTTTCCGGCTGGCGATTAGAATGGAAACTGGTGTGCTGCGTGGTACTAAACCGCATTTGATTTCATCATTTTTCTATCCCAAAGTGGTAGAAACCAGCATATCTTTCAAAGATTTGCGAGCTGAGCTTCGAAACACCTATCCCTGGAGTGATGCCGATGCTGTTGAACTGAATTACTTCAGTAGTGACGAGCAAAGATTTCTCCCACTAACTTGCGATGATCATATGTCGTTCCTTTTTGCTGGGATTGCTGGTTGCCGATTCGGTAAACTCCAAATCAATGTGCTTCAGCCATGCGCAGAACGGGCAAAGGGGAAGGGAGTTCAGACATCATCTGTATGTGCTAATAGCCAGCACCCCGACACTCCTTGTAGGTCGACACCAAGTAAAGCAAGTGGTTCATGGAGCGACAACATGCCTGCTGCCAATTCTGGTTCCGATTCAGCTGCTGCTTCTCGTGTACCTTCTGAAGTTGGTGTAGAAGAAGATGCAGAACCTGACGAGGCAGTGCCTATAAATGATGATGAAGACGAGATGATGTTTACTGAACTAGTCGATGTAGGCAGTCAGAAAGCAGTGGATGTGGAGGAGCCCATTAGCCAAGCTAGGTTTGATGACACTGACGATGAAGAGAAGGTGGAGAACATGGACAGCTTAATCGAGGATGAATACGATGGTGATGACATGCCAACAATTGAGTGGAATAGGGAAAAACCTAAGCTTAGTGTAGGTACCATTTTCCAATCAATGGTGGACTGTCGGAATGCAGTGACAACATGGTGCATTATATCTGAAAACACCTATAAGATTAAAAGGAGTGAGCCAGCAAGGTTCACAGTTTTTTGTCCATATCCTAGGTGTAGGTGGAAGTTCCATCCATCTCGTATGAGAAAGAGCAAATATATTCAGGTAATCCAAGTTCAGTTAGTAATTTAGTTTCAGATCATTGAGTAAGGTTTCTTAACTATTCTTTACCCTTTTATTTTGTTTCAGATAAAGAAAAACCCACACAAGCACACCTGTCCACCTGGAGGGGGAGGGGGAAGGCCAAAACCAAGCTAGCAAAAACTAGGTGGGTGGCAGATGCTATATTGGATTGGCTGAGAGAAGAACCTGGACTTGGTCCAACAGCACTCCATGGGAAGCTTTTTGAGAAGTACAAGATAGAAATTCCTTACATGAGAATTTTCAATGCTAGGGAAAAGGCTCTTGACAGAATTAATGGTCAATGGAATGACAGTTTTCAGCTGCTTTACACTTTCAAAGCTGAAGTGGAGATGGCAAGTCCAGGGAGTGTTGTAGAGATTGACAAGCATACAGTTCCATTCAAAATAAAAGGGAAGTCATTTCAGAAGGAGTGCTTTAGAAGGGCTTTTGTTTGTTTCAAGGCTTGCTGGCAAGGGTTTCTAGATGGTTGCAGGCCCTATTTGGTTGTAGATGCTACACATTTGACTGGAAGATGGAGAGGACAGCTAGTAGCAGCTTCTGCAGTTGATGGACACAACTGGCTATTCCCAGTTGCATTTGGTGTGGTGGAGGCAGAGTCTGAGGAAAGTTGGGTCTGGTTTCTGCAGCAGTTGCGCAACATTATAGGCACACCCCCAGGTTTAGCTATACACACAAATGCTTGCAAAGGTTTAGAGAGTGCAGTGGAAATTGTATTCCCTGGAGTTGAGCATAGGGAATGTATGCGACACCTAGCGCATAATTTCAAAAGGAAGTTCAAAGGTAAAGTTTATGATGAGAACTTATGGCCAGCATCATACACCTGCAGCAAAAGGAAGCATGAGCACCATTTGAGGGTGTTGTATGCTCAAAATCCTCTTGTGGAGGAGTACATGGATGCACATCATGCCAAGGTGTGGTCAAGAAGCAAATTCAACGAAATCTGCAAAGTAGATTATGTGACCAGTAACCTTGCAGAATGCTTCAATTCAAAGTTCAAGTCAGTGAAAGGGCTCTTGTTGTGGCAAGCATTTGACAAGATGAGGCAAATGATCATGATAAAGATGGCTCTTCGCAAAAGAATTGCAGAAACACAATATGTTGGTCATCAAATGCTCCCATCACTGATTAAGGCATTGCACTTGAAGGCAAGAGGGCTGAAGATGAAATGTATTCGATCTGGTACATATGAGGGAGAGGTTACCTATACTGACACTAAAAATAGGGTATGGAGGTATCCTGTGAACCTAAGTACTAGAGAATGTACTTGTAGGCAATGGCAGATCCGTGGGAAGCCATGCATACATGCCCTACATCTGATGACCGTTATTGGGGTGCAGATGGTGAAGTTGATCAATATTGCTCTGAGTATTTCTCTGTTGCCAAATTTATGGCTGCTTATGCTGACAATGTGCCTACACTATTGGGGAAAGATCAATGGAACATAGTAGATCCAGGGTTCAAACTCCACGCTCCTGTCATTAATAGACCACCAGGAAGACCAAGGAACCAGATGATTAGAGCAGGTGAGGAGGGTCTTCTACCAAAGAAGCGTGCTTGCAAAAAATGTGGAGTTCTGGGGCATATTGCTAGGCATTGTACCAATGCAGTGGATGCATCATTTGGAGAGGAGGAAAGATGGACAGCAGCCAATGCTGAGGAGAATGCAGCAGCAATGGAGACTGAAGATGCAGTGGAGAATGCAGCAGCAAATGAAGTAGTGGAGAATGCAGCAGCAAATGAAGCATCATGGTATGTGTTTGCACCCTTTGTAGAATGCAGCTACCCTTTTGTTTGCATTTGTTCTCTTTTTTGCCTATGGTTTATAATTTTATTTACAAGCTCTAGGGAGAAAAGGCCAAGAGATGAAGAAGCAGAAGATTTTGAAACCATGGCCTTTGATGGTTTTGAATCTATAAGAGAGGAAGAGGAGGGCATAATTTTTCCAATTGTGCCTTTAAAGATTACTGAACCCATAGATGACCGTCAAATGGTCGTCAAGTGCTCGGCGAGTGCAACTACTCCATCAGCACCTCCACGAGGAAAACCCCAAGTAAAGCCCAAGATCAAAAGGAACAAGAGTCTGAAAGAAAAGAGCATCTCAACTAGGGAAACCAGGAGCAAGATGGTGAAGCCAGCTGCAAACACAAGGAGCAAGTCGAAAATTTGAATTAAGTTGTTGGGAAATGTTTGTGTTGTCAATTTGAGGGCGAGTGGATCGCTTAAAACTTGGTAGATTTGTATTAAGATGTTCGCATCTTAAAACTTGGTAGATTTGAGTTACTATGAAAACTTATCAGTTGTAATAATTTTGCTTCTACATTGTTTCTTATTTGAGTCAGAATTCAAATTTCCATCAAAATTTGAATTTAAATCAATATTTGAATTTGGGCCAAAATTTGGATTCGAGTCAAAGTTGAAGTTGAACATTGGAGGTTCATTGCTCTGTGCGGTGTATTTGATCGAGCATTTGAAGTCCAATATTCGTAGGTGAACAGTCCGAATGAGAAATGTGCTAGAAACGAGCTCGAAAGCTAGGGTAAACAGCCCTATTTGAAATCAAGTTTTTTTTAACCTTGCCCAAATGAGGCGTATATATTTTTATTAACACTTGTTCCATATATATAGGGTAAAAACGAAGTCTCACTATTTATTGATTAATATTCATATTACTACATTTTTTTGAAAAAATATGCTTTTAATTCAAAACCGTGAAATAACACGTTTTAGATATGAAAATGAAAAAGTAAGTTCAGATCCTTCTTACTCAGTCCAAAATGAAGCTATGGAGATTTTTCTGATTTTTTTTAATTATTTTGAATTTTTTTTCAAACCCTAAACCCTCTATCCCTATTCTACGAACTCTGAAAATGTTCATAGGTGATAGCTCATTTGTGTGAAGACTTTTTTCATGAAAATGACCTACACCAAGTTTATATTTTTTTTCTCATAACCTTGTCACATATGACGGCTATGTGCGCAAGAATTACAACATTTTGATTTTTTTTTTGAATTTTTTAAAAACATTTGAACTTGATTTCGACAGATCACTTCAAAAAATGATTTTTCAAAAAAAAACCCTATACTAGTTTATATTTTTTTATGGTAACTAGGTCTCATAAACGGACGAACTACATTTGTTTTATATTTTTTGTGATTTTTTCTAATTTAGTTATGGCCATTTGAAATCTGGTCAAACCCTAATAACCCCGTTGACTTGCTCATAACCCCGCAGAAATGCTCCAAACCCTAGCGTCGAACGTGCGCCGTCGGATCCTATCAAGCGCCAAACCACCCGTCGGATGTTGGGCAGGCATGCGCTATCCGCGTGATGCATCCTGATTGGCTACTGCACTGTCCTTCTCGGGTTTTTTACGATCTGCCCCACTTTACATATGAAATTGTATTTTTCGCACATGACCACCACATGTCAGTGTTAAGAGTTGGTTCAAATATTCAAACTGCAAAATACAATGTGGCAAATCGTCAATATAGCTTCCCCTTCTCCTCTTCTCCATCTAACAGACAAAGTCATCGAGCAGATCGAGCAATTCCTCTATTTCTTTCCCCATCTTCTCGTTCTTCTTCCTCTCGAGCAATTCCTCTGTTTCTTCCTCTCGGGTGATATGTTGACCTCCTCGTCAGCCCCCCCGTTCCACGTGGCCGGTGTATGGTCCAGTGCCGATGACTCGATGCACTGACTGCCCACGGACTGCGCCACTGAAGCGGTTGACTTTGAAGGAGGAGAAGAATGGGAACTTTGGGCGCGAGTTCGTCAAATGCGAGAGCAAGCCGGAGGGGCAAGTTAGATCTGAGTTTTCCTCGCATCCTTTATCTCTAATTTCTCAAAAAATCTGTCAGATTTGGATTTAGGTTACATGATTTCGTTTTCAGATCATGAAGAAATGCCACCATTTTGAGTGGATGGATGATTACATCCAGAGGCTTCAAGGGTCGGGCTTGCTGGATTCGAGGGGGAATGCAATCCGCGAGTCCAATCTGCCCCATGGCAGTGCTGCTCCGGCAGTAGCAGTGCGTCCGGAATACCCGATGGTGGTAGTGTTGGGGAACGTTGCAGAAAACAAAAATTTTCCTACGGTTTCACCAAGATCCATCTAGGAGTTCATCTAGCAACGAGTGATTGGATTGCATCTACATACCTTTGTAGATCACGCGCGGAAGCGTTCAAAGAACGGGGATGAGGAAGTCGTACTCGACGTGATCCAAATCACCGGAGATCCTAGCGCCGAACAGACGGCACCACCGCGTTCAACACACGTATGGTCAGCGTGACGTCTCCTCCTTCTTGATCCAGCAAGGGGGAAGGAGAGGTTGAGGAAGATGGCTCCAGCAGCAGCACGACGGCGTGGTGGTGATGGAGCTGCAGTAGTCCGGTAGGGCTTCGCCAAGCACTATGGAGGAGGAGGATGTGTTGGAGAGGGAGAGGGAGGCACCAAAGGCGTGGGGTGAGAGGCCCTCCTTCCCCCACTATATATAGGGAGCCTAGGGGGGCGCCGGCCCTAGGAGATGCAATCTCCTAGGGGGGCGGCGGCCAAGGGAGGAATCCCTCCTCCCCAAGGCACCTAGGAGGTGCCTTCCCCCTTTAGGACTCTTCCTTTCTTGATCTCTTGGCGCATGGGCCTCTCGGGGCTGGTGCCCTTGGCCCATACAGGACAAGGCGCACACCCCTACAGCCCATGTGGCCCCCCGGGGTAGGTGGCCCCACCCGGTGGACCCCCGGGACCCTTCCGATGGTCCCGGTACAATACCGGTGACCCCGAAACTTGTCCCGATGCCCGAAATAGCACTTCCTATATATAATTCTTTACCTTCGGACCATTCTGGAACTCCTCGTGACGTCCGGGATCTCATCCGGGACTCCGAACAACATTCAGGTTACTGCATATGCATATCCCTACAACCCTAGCATCATCGAACCTTAAGTGTGTAGACCCTACGGGTTCGGGAGACATGTAGACATGACCGAGACGACTCTCCGGCCAATAACCAACAGCGGGATCTGGATACCCATGTTGGCTCCCACATGCTCCTCGATGATCTCATCGGATGAACCACTATGTCGAGGATTCAATCAATCCCGCATACAATTCCCTTCGTCAATCGGTATGTTACTTGCCCAAGATCCGATCGTCGGTATCCCAATACCTCGTTCAATCTCGTTACCGGCAAGTCACTTTACTCGTACCGTAATGCATGATCCCATGACCAGACACTTGGTCACTTTGAGCTCATTATGATGATGCATTACCGAGTGGGCCCAGTGATACCTCTCCGTCATATGGAGTGACAAATCCCAGTCTTGATTCGTGTCAACCCAACAGTCACTTTCAGAGATACCCGTAGTATACCTTTATAGTCACCCAGTTACGTTGTGACGTTTGGTACACCCAAAGCACTCCTACGGTATCCGGGAGTTACACGATCTCATGGTCTAAGGAAAAGATACTTGACATTGGAAAACTCTAGCAAATGAACTATACGATCTTGTTCTATGTTTAGGATTGGGTCTTGTCCATCACATCATTCTCCTAATGATGTGATCTCGGTATCAATGACATCCAATGTCCATAGTCAGGAAACCATGACTATCTGTTGATCAACGAGCTAGTCAACTAGAGGCTTACTAGGGACATGTTGGTGTCTATTATTACCACATGTATTACGATTTCCGGATAACACAATTATAGCATGAATAAAGACAATTATCATGAACAAGGAAATATAATAATAATGCTTTTATTATTGCCTCTAGGGCATATTTCCAACAGTCTCCCACTTGCACTAGAGTCAATAATCTAGTTACATTGTGACGAATCGAACACCCATGGAATTCTGGTGTTGATCATGTTTTGCTGTAGGGAGAGGTTTAGTCAATGGATCTGCTACATTCAGGTCTGTATGTACTTTACAAATATCTATGTCTCCATCTTGAACATTTTCACGAATGGAGTTGAAGCGACGCTTGATGT
Organism: Triticum urartu; assembly: GCF_056163025.1. Lineage (NCBI taxonomy): Eukaryota > Viridiplantae > Streptophyta > Magnoliopsida > Poales > Poaceae > Triticum > Triticum urartu. The sequence continues at coordinate 346,480,020 of NC_141876.1, read as the reverse complement.
GCCTTGTCTTCTTGTGAAACCTGGGCTCCTTGGCAAGTGCAATAGCTCCAGTGTTGTCACACAAGAGTTTGATTGGCCCCGACGCATTGGGTATGACTCCTAGGTCGGTGATGAACTCCTTCACCCAAATTGCTTCATGCGCTGCCTCCGAGGCTGCCATGTACTCCGCTTCACATGTAGATCCCGCCACGATGCTCTGCTTGCAACTGCACCAGCATACTGCCCCACCATTCAAAATATACACGTATCCGGTTTGTGACTTTGAGTCATCCAGATCTATGTCGAAGCTAGCGTCGACATAACCCTTTACGACGAGCTCTTCATCACCTCCATAGACGAGAAACATTTCCTTAGTCCTTTTCAGGTACTTCAGGATATTCTTGACCGATGTCCACTGTTCCTTGTCGGGATTACTTTGGTACCTACCTACCAAACTTACGGCAAGGTTTACATCAGGTCTGGTACACTGCATGGCATACATAATAGAACCTATGGCTGAGGCATAGGGGATAACACTCATCTCTTCTATATCTCCTGCCGTGGTCGGACATTGAGCTGAGCTCAATTTCACACCTTGCAACACAGGCAAGAACCCCTTCTTAGACTGATCCATATTGAACTTCTTCAATATCTTATCAAGGTATGTGCTTTGTGAAAGACCTATGAGGCGTCTTGATCTGTCTCTATAGATCTTGATGCCTAATATATAAGCAGCTTCTCCAAGGTCCTTCATTGAAAAACTCTTATTCAAGTAGGCCTTAATGCTGTCCAAAAGCTCTATATCATTTCCCGTCAAAAGTATGTCATCTACATATAATATGAGAAATGCTACAGAGCTCCCACTCACTTTCTTCTAAACACAGGCTTCTCCATAAGTCTGCATAAACCCAAACGCTTTGATCATCTCACCAAAGCGAATGTTCCAACTCCGAGATGCTTGCACCAGCCCATAAATCGAGCGTTGGAGCTTGCACACCTTGTCAGCATACTTAGGATCGACAAAACCTTCCGGCTGCATCATATACAATTCTTCCTTAAGGAAACCATTAAGGAATGCCGTTTTGACATCCATTTGCAATATTTCATAATCATAGAATGCGGCAATTTCTAACATGATTCGGACAGACTTCAGCTTCGCTACCGGTGAGAAAGTCTCATCGTAGTCAATCCCTTGAACTTGTCGATAACCCTTAGTGACAAGCCGATCTTTATAGATGGTCACATTACCATCCGCGTCTGTCTTCTTCTTAAAGATCCATTTATTTTCTATGGCTCGCCGCTCTATGGGCAAGTCAGTCAAAGTCCATACTTTGTTTTCATACATGGATCCTATCTCGAATTTCATGGCTTCCAGCCATTTGTCGGAATCCGGGCCCGCCATCGCTTCTTCATAGTTCGAAGGTTCACCGTTGTCTAACAACATGATTTCCAAGACAGGGTTGCCGTACCACTCTGGTGCGGAACGTGTCCTTGTGGACCTTCGAATTTCAGTAGGAGCTTGATCAGAAGTATCTTGATCATCATCATTAACTTCCTCTCTAGTCGGTGCAGGCACCTCAAGAACATTTTCTTGAGCTGCGCCATTTTTCGGTTCAAGAGGTAATACTTCATCAAGGTCTACTTTCCTCCCACTTACTTCTTTCGAGAGAAACTCCTTCTCTAGAAAGGATCCATTCTTGGCAACAAAGATCTTGCCTTCGGATCTGAGGTAGAAGGTATACCCAATAGTTTCTTTAGGGTATCCTATGAAGACGCATTTTTCCGACTTGGGTTCGAGCTTTTCAGGTTGAAGTTTCTTGACATAAGCATCGCATCCCCAAACTTTTAGAAACGACAGCTTAGGTTTCTTCCCAAACCATAATTCATACAGTGTCGTCTCAACGGATTTCGACGGAGCCCTATTTAAAGTGAATGCGGCAGTATCTAAAGCATAGCCCCAAAAAGATAGCGGTAAATTGGTAAGAGACATCATAGATCGCACCATATCTAATAGAGTGCGATTATGACGTTCGGACACACCATTACGCTGAGGTGTTCCAGGCGGCGTGAGTTGTGAAACTATTCCACATTTTATTAAGTGTGTGTCAAACTTGTGACTCAAGTATTCTCCTCCACGATCCAATCATAGGAACTTGATTTTCCTGTCACGTTGATTCTGAACCTCACTCTGAAATTCCTTGAACTTTTCAAAGGTTTCAGACTTGTATTTCATTAAGTAGACATACCCATATCTACTCAAGTCATCAGTGAGGGTGAGAACATAATGATAGCCACCGCGACCAAGAGGCATGGTTCGCACGTGTCAAATGATTCGTAATCAAGAGACTCTAAAAGTCCATCTGCATGGAGCTTCTTCATGCGTTTGACACCTATGTGACCAAGGCGGCAGTGCCACAAGTAGGTGGGACTATCATTATCAATATTACATCTTTTGGTATTCACACTATGAATATGTGTAGCATTACACTCGAGATTCATTAAGAATAAACCATTCACCATCGGAGCATGACCATAAAACATATCTCTCATATAAATAGAACAGCCATTATTCTCGGATTTAAATGAGTAGCCATCTCGTATTAAACGAGATCCTGATACAATGTTCATGCTCAAACTTGGCACTAAATAACAATTATTGAGGTTCAAAACTAATCCCGTAGGTAAATGTAGAGGTAGCGTGCCGACGGCGATCACATCGACCTTGGAACCATTCCCGACGCGCATCGTCACCTCGTCCTTCGCCAGTCTCCGCTTATTCCGCAGCTCCTGCTTTGAGTTACAAATGTGAGCAACTGCATCGGTATCAAACACCTAGGAGCTACTACGAGTACTGGTAAGGTACACATCAATTACATGTATATCACATATACCTTTCGTTTTGCCGGCCTTCTTGTCTGCTAAGTATTTGGGGCAGTTCTGCTTCCAGTGACCACTTTCCTTGCAATAAAAGCACTCAGTCTCAGGCTTGGGTCCATTCTTTGGCTTCTTCCCGGCAGCTTGTTTGCCGGGCGCGGCAACTCCCTTGCCGTCCTTCTTGAAGGCTTTCTTACCCTTGCCCTTCTTGAACTTAGTGGTTTTATTCACCATCAACACTTGATGTTCCTTTTTGACTTCTACCTCTGCTGATTTCAGCATTGCAAATACTTCAGGAATGGTCTTTTCCATCCCCTTCACAAAGCTCTTGTAGCTCAGTGGAAGCGACTGAAGGATTCTGTCAATGACCGCATCATCCGGGAGATTAACTCCCAGCTGAGTCAAGCGGTTATGCAACCCAGACATAGTGAGTATGTGCTCACTGACAGAACTGTTTTCCTCCATCTTACAGCTGAAGAATTTGTCGGAGAGTTCATATCTCTTGACCCGGGCATGAGCTTGGAAAACCATTTTCAGCTCTTCGAACATCTCATATGCTCCGTGTCTCTCAAAACGCTTTTGGAGCCCCGGCTCTAAGTTGTAAAGCATGCCGCACTGAACGAGGGAGTATTCATCGGTACGTGTCTGCCAAGCGTTCATAACGTCTTGTTCTGCAGGGAGAACAGGTGCGTCACCCAGCGGTGCTTGTAGGACATAATCTTTCTTGGCAGCTATGAGGATGATCCTCAGGTTCCGGACCCAGTCCGTATAGTTGCTGCCATCGTCTTTCAGCTTGGTTTTCTCTAGGAACGCGTTGAAGTTGAGGACAACGTTGGCCATTTGATCTACAAGACATATTGTAAAGATTTTAGACTAAGTTCATGATAATTAAGTTCATCTAATCAAATTATATAATGAACTCCCACTCAGATAGACATCCCTCCAGTCATCTAAGTATAACATGATCCGAGTTAACTAGGCCGTGTCCGATCATTACGTGAGACGGACTAGTCAACATCGGTGAACATCTTCATGTTGATCGTATCTTCTATACGACTCATGCTCAACCTTTCGGTCTTCTGTGTTCCAAGGCCATGTCTGTACATGCTAGGCTCGTCAAGTCAACCTAAGTGTTTGCATGTGTAAATCTGTCTTACACCCGTTGTATGTGAACGTTGGAATCTATCACACCCGATCATCACGTGGTGCTTCGAAACAACGAACTGTCGCAACGGTGCACAGTTAGGGGGAACACTTTTTGAAATTATTATGAGGGATCATCTTATTTACTACCGTCGTTCTAAGCAAACAAGATGTACAAAACATGATAAACATCACATGCAATCAAATAATAACAGTGACATGATATGGCCAATATCACATAGCTCCTTTGATCTCCATCTTGGGGCTCCATGATCATCTTGTCACCGGCATGACACCATGATCTCCATCATCATGATCCATGAAGTTGCTCGCCAACTATTACTTCTGCTACTACGGCTAATGCGTTTAGCAATAAAGTAAAGTAATTTACATGGCATTTCTCAATGACACGCAGGTCATACAAAAATAAAGACAACTCCTATGGCTCCTGCCGGTTGTCATACTCATCGACATGCAAGTCGTGATTCCTATTACAATAGCATGAACATATCATACATCACATATATTTCATTCATCATTCATCACAACTTTGGCCATATCATATCACAAAGCACTTGCTGCAAAAACAAGTTAGACGTCCTCTAATTGTTGTTGCAAGTTTTACGTGGCTGAAAAAGGGCTCTAGCAAGAACGTTTTCTTACCTACGTTAAAGCCACAACGTGATTTGTTAACTTCTATTTACCCTTCATAAGGACCATTTTCATCGAATCTGCTCCAACTAAAGTGGGAGAGACAGACACCCGCCAGCCACCTTATGCAACTTGTGCATGTTAGTCGGTGGAACCGGTCTCACGTAAGCGTACGTGTAAGGTTGGTCCGAGCCGCTTCATCCCACAATACCGTTGAAGCAAGATAAGACTAGTAGCGGCAAGAAAGTTGACAACATCAACGCCCACAACAAATTGTGTTCTACTCGTGCAAGAGAACAACGCATAGACCTAGCTCTGATACCACTGTTGGGGAACGTTGCAGAAAAAAAAATTTGCTACGGTTTCACCAAGATCCATCTAGGAGTTCATCTAGCAACGAGTGATTGGATTGCATCTACATACCTTTGTAGATCACGCGCGGAAGCATTCAAAGAATGGGGATGAGGAAGTCGTACTCGACGTGATCCAAATCACCGGAGATCCTAGCGCCGAACGGACGGCACCTCCGCGTTCAACACATGTACGGTCAGCGTGACGTCTCCTCCTTCTTGATCCAGGAAGGGGGAAGGAGAGGTTGAGGAAGATGGCTCCAGCAGCAGCACGACGGCGTGGTGGTGATGGAGCTGCAGTACTCCGGCAGGGCTTCGCCAAGCACTATGGAGGAGGAGGATGTGTTGGAGAGGGAGAGGGAGGCACCAAAGGCGTGGGGTGAGAGGCCCTCCTTCCCCAACTATATATAGGGAGCCTAGGGGGCGGCGGCCAAGGGAGGAATCCCTCCTCCCCAAGGCACCTAGGAGGTGCCTTCCCCCTTTAGGACTCTTCCTTTCTTGATCTCTTGGCGCATGGGCCTCTTGGGGCTGGTGCCCTTGGCCCATACAGGCCAAGGCGCACACCCCTACAGCCCATGTGGCCCCCCGGGGCAGGTGGCCCCACCCGGTCGACACCCGGGACCCTTCCGGTGGTCCCGGTACAATACCGGTGACCCCGAAACTTGTCCCGATGCCCGAAATAGCACTTCCTATATATAATTATTTACCTCCGGACCATTCCGGAACTCCTCTTGACGTCCGGGATCTCATCCAGGACTCCGAACAACATTCGGGTTACTGCATATACATATCCCTACAACCCTAGCATCACCGAACCTTAAGTGTGTAGACCCTACGGGTTCGGGAGACATGTAGACATGACCGAGACGACTCTCCGGCCAATAACCAACAGCGGGATCTGGATACCCATGTTGTCTTCCACATGCTCCTCGATGATCTCATCGGATGAACCATGATGTCGAGGATTCAATCAATCCCGCATACAATTCCCTTCGTCAATCGGTATGTTACTTGCCCGAGATCCGATCATCGGTATCCCAATACCTCGTTCAATCTCGTTACCGGCAAGTAACTTTACTCGTACCGTAATGCATGATCCCGTGACCAGACACTTGGTCACTTTGAGCTCATTATGATGATGCATTACCGAGTGGGCCCAGTGATACCTCTCCGTCATATGGAGTGACAAATCCCAGTCTTGATCCGTGTCAACCCAACAGTCACTTTCGGAGATACCCGTAGTATACCTTTATAGTCACCCAGTTACGTTGTGACGTTTGGTACACCCAAAGCACTCCTACGGTATCCAGGAGTTACACGATCTCATGGTCTAAGGAAAATATACTTGACATTGGAAAACTCTAGCAAACGAACTATACGATCTTGTGCTATGTTTAGGATTGGGTCTTGTCCATCACATCATTCTCCTAATGATGTGATCTCGGCATCAATGACATCCAATGTCCATAGTCAGGAAACCATGACTATCTGTTGATCAACGAGCTAGTCACCTAGAGGCTTACTAGGGACATGTTGGTGTCTATTATTCACACATGTATTAGGATTTCCGGAAACACAATTATAGCATGAATAAAGACAATTATCATGAACAAGGAAATATAATAATAATGCTTTTATTATTGCCTCTAGGGAATATTTCCAACAGGTAGATGTGGAACTGAAGACGGAATTAAAGAAGATGAACAAGAACTTCAAGCAGCTGATTGAGTTGAAAAAGCAATCCAATCTGATAGCTTTAGGAATACTTGCTCTAGGAATTTTTTACTTGATGGCCATCTCTCGTTAGAGATGTTTGCCTATTGTTGTTGCCACTGTTTAGCAATCCAAGTCTGTTTATCTCAAATGCAACTCTGTTTAGTGCAACTGTCGATCTCTGAATGTATGCAGTGTACTGTTAAGTTTCGACACTTTCAGTTTCGGCAGAAAACAACTACCAGTTCAGTGATAGGATTATTTTGTTAGCTAATAACCTCGAGTGTTGGATCATACCCTAGCTCTTCAGATGACAGTAAGTAGTACTTGAGCAGCACAAGGGATATACATCAAGTTCATCTCTTCTCTCTCGCACTTGCCAAACTTTTGTCCTCGAGTTTGTGAGTTCTGCTAAAAAAACCTAGTTCGCGGGCCCAAAGAGAAAGCCCAGAAACAAGCGATGTTTCTTTTTTTGTTTAGGAAGGATCACTTTGTTCTTTTTTGTTTCTGATTGCTTTTTTCATTAATTTGATTGCCCAATCTCTTCTATCTCATTGAGGAATTTTTTTGGCTTTCCTTTATGGGTCCCTTCATTTTTTAGAATCAAAGTATTTGCAAACCGCAGTATTATTATGCCTAGCGAACCAATACTTCATGATTAGAAAAAGAGGTCTAACCCTATTTTTTATATACTTCAAACATAGTGTAGTTAAAACTACACTTTTGACTAAAGCCAAATATCTCAAAGTATTTGATACTTCAATATTTCTGAAAACCAAAGTATTCTTTGAATACCTAAAAAATACAGAGCTCTCAAACCAAAGCCGTGTACAAATGTACAATATTCTTATTTTTAGAAGGCATCTATAAACACATCATTTTTAGTTTGTTTGGTTAATTTTTCCAACGCCAATTAGCCATGTCTAAACTTGGGACAAACAAAATACAAACATAACAAAGCATTAATATAACACACATAACTTAACTAAGATAGGGTTGCTAGGGCAACATAAGTTCTTTCATAGACACCGATAGATAATAATAATTAACCTTACATCGATAGGGTAGCTAGCTCGGGCAACACACACACCAAACTCACACTACATAGTAGATAGATAGGGTAGCTAGGGCAACACCGCCATGTCTTCACCGTCGTCTTCACCTTAACCGCCGGCTTCACCGTCTTCTTCGCTGCCGGCTTTAGTACTCCTCCTCCTCAAGGCCATTGTCGCCGAGGTAGTACGGGAGGCTTTGCATGCGGTTGCGAGCGGGGAAGACGCTCTCGAAGTCGGTGAAGATGTTATAGGTCGTGAATGCGATGAACTCGCACCCACACCAATACACCTTGCCGAGCAGGTAGTAGGCATTGAACCTGTTGGTGAAGTGGACGACGAGCCCTACCACTGGAGCGTTGGCGTGGGGACACTGCTCCACGAGGTTGAACATGGGTGGCGAGCCCGCCGGGAGGTGGTGGAAGCCCGCACGGAGGAACCCCCGTGCAAGCTCAGTGCTTCCCCTCCAGTGGGAGAACGCCCACACGCGGAGGGATTCCTCGACGACGACATTGGCGGGGTACCACCGTTCCGGGACGGTGGGCGGCGCTTGGAACGCCGGCCCGTTGTACTGCATCTTGCTCGCTTCGCTAAGTGGAACGGCTTTGGCTTTTGGGCGAAGAAGAGAATTTGGAGGCGCAGATGGATCTGTATAAGAAGAGGCAATGAAGGGCAGTTTAAATAGCCGGGGGAGACGAAGTGGGTACACGCGCAAACGGCGTAGATCGTGACTCAGTGCGTGCGTGAACCGATGCGATCATCAATGTGTGAACGTGAATCGATGCGAGCGTGCTTTGCGTGCTCTGCGTTGGCGGCTGCCTGCCTCCCCCTTCTGCGTGCTCTGCGTTGGCGGCTGCCTGCCTCCCATTCACGAGCGTGCGTGCAGCCTGCGGCGTGAACCGATGCCTCGACATATGGACGCGACCGTGCGTGCAGCCTGCCCCTTCTGCCACCGGCACGTATGCCTGTGACGCGTGAAACGACGCTGCGGAGCAACTGAATCCACCGGCAACCGTGCGGCACGGATCGATGCGTGCGTGTCGGCGTGCATGCATGCGATTAGGTCTAGGTCACTAGATGCGTGCCTGGCGGTGTTCGCTTGCATAGCAGGCTACATCGATGCCAAAGCCGGGCATGCATAGCAGGCTGCATCCATCGATATCAGGCTTTTTTAATTTATTACCAACAAACTAACGGGCCCGTCCTATGAACACAAACACAGCCCAACCAGCGAAGCCACAGCCACAGTCAATAGAGTCCAACATGGCCCCACAAGTCAGTTAACGGCCAAGACGGCAAACGTCTGTTATGAACATTTGTGAGAGTTTCAGCTAAGGAAATGGGGAAAAGTGAGCAAAAGTTTGAAGCATGGGGAAAACTGAGCACAACTAAGGAATTGGGGGCACAGATGGAATAAGCCCTTATTAAAATGGGTCAAAATATGTCAATCGAACTATTTGTTTACACTTTATGCAAGATAGCAGTGAACTGCATGTCACGCCAAATATTTGACTCTATCCTAAAGAAACTCGAAGGTCCCACCAAGTATAGAAGCGCATATTGAAGACGCTTTTGCAAGGTGGATATCATTACATTGTACCATTACATAATAGATGGGGATACATACAAAGAATACAATGCCACATGAACACCTCAAACATCATACATGAGAACAACATCCGACTATGGATGTAACATAAAAAAACTCAAACGACATCCACCCTGCTAGCCTAGGCTTCCGACCAGGAACCAACCCCAAGATCGATGAAGAAGAAGAAAAACTCCAAACAAGGAAACATCACGCTCACGTCGGATCATCGCATTACCCGTACTTGCAACTGTTGTTGCAGTAATCTGTGAGCCACGAGAGCTCAGCAATCCCATTACCATGGGTATGAAGACTAGCAAAGCTTAATGGGTATGGAAAAGGATAAGTGGTGAGGTTGCAGCAAGCGACTAAGCATTGTATGGTGGCTAACTTACGAATACAAAAATAAGATGAGAAGCTACGCAAACAGTCACAAACTAGTAATGATCAATAAGTGATCCTGAACTACTTATGTTCAAACATAACCCAACTTTATTCTCCTCTCGAACTTCCTCGAAAAATGACAGCCATGGTTACGCACGCGGTTGGTGTATTTCAATTGAGTTTACTTCAAGTTCACTACAACCGAATATTAACAAATTCCCATCTGCCACATAACCATGGGCATGGCTCTCGAAAGTTTAAACCCTGCAGGGGTGTCCCAACTTAGCCCATGACAAGCTCATGATCCGTAGAGACAATCCTCCATCGTGGGACATTCGATCAAACTCGGGATCCCAGTGCATAAGACATTTCGACAATGGTAAAAAAAACTAGCAAAACCACTCGGATGTGCCAAGAAATCCCGATAGGATCCACGCGTATCTCGTTCTTAGGGCACACCATATGGGACAAGCTACAAGTAAAACCATCCCTCGAGTTTCCCCGAGGTGGCCCCAAGGCTGCCCGGTTTGGACCAACACTCAGAGGAGCACTGGCCCGGGGGGTTGATTAGGTATCCTCGGGGTCCGGAAATTCCCTATGCAAGTTTTAGTTGTTATTAGGCAAATGATAAAACCGATGTTGGGCCTTGCTGGGAGAGTTTTATTCAAAGAGAACTGTCAAGAGGGGCCCATAAACCCTCGTCTTTTTAGGGACGCAAAATCAAGGAACATAACACCAGTATGACGGAAACTAGGGCGGCAAGAGTGGAACAAAACACCAGACAAAAGGCCGAGCCTTCCACCCTTTACCAAGTATATAGATGCATTAATTAAATAAGAGATATTGTGATATACCATGATATCCATGTCCCAACATGGAACAACCTGCAACTGCAGCTGCACCTAGCAAAACTATAAGAGGGGCTAAGAAAAGCTGTAACATAGCCAAACAACGGTTTGCTAGGAATGGTGAAAAGGTTAGAGGCTATCATGGCAATTTGGGAGGCTTGATAAACAGGTGGTAGGTAGCGCAACATAGTGATAGCATCGTGACAACTAGCATAGCAAAGATAGTAGTGAGATCCAAGGTGACGGTCATCTTGCCTGAAATCCCTCTAGGAAGAAGACCGGATCCATGAAATAGACGAGCAACCGTAGTCGAACGGATCCTCAGAATCACAACATAACCGGATCTAACGAGAAGGAGCACAACCGGAAAGAAGCAAAAAACATGGTAAACAACCATCACATAAACATGGCATGATGCACAATCAAGCATGATGCATGTCCTGTTTAATGAGGCATGGCATGGCGAAGTGCAACAAACAATAATAGAAATCAAGTGGAGCTCAATATGCAACAAGTTGCATATTGACGAATCACTACATTCATTTATTTAGTTCGCTCTCGTTCACGTACAAGACAATATTAAATGTTGGTTAACATGGAAAGAGGTGAAGCATAACAAAACTACCTCTCAAGGCAAGTTTAAATGAGGCTGGAACAACAAACAACGATTCCGAAAATCCTGAAATGCAATATTTCGAATTTCGTACTATTCTGCCCCAAATCATATTTTAGAGTTGTTAACCAGAAAAACAAAGTGCACCATGTTAACCTATGCATTTTCAACCCCATTTACTTATAAAGTTTATTTAATTCGGAGCTACGATTATTTTGTTATGAAATAAATCATTTTAACATGGAATTTATGCAAATTAAATGCAAACAACATTTTAAACATTTTTAGCATGGATGAAAGTTGGAAATTGTGAAACTACATAAAATTCTGAGCATTTTACATATATAACATGTTTCATTTGGATGCATGGATATATAGTTATTGACAATTCAACATGATGGCATTGCTATGAATATGCAAAAGAAATTAAAATGACAGGGAACATAGGCTGGGCCAAGAGAGAACGGCGAACCACTGCGCTACGGTCTTGGTTTGAAACACAGAGGGGGTCAGCACCTTTTGAACTGGCCCAAGGTCGGGCTTGGGTTTCTTCTGCCGAGGCGAATGAGATGGCGTCCTCGCCGGCGATCAACGGCGGCACGGAATGGCTCCGGAGGCAACGGCGGGCATGCGGGATAGGTGTACGGAGCGGGCATGTGGGTTTCGAGGGGTGAGCGGGCATGAGCTCATGGAGCCTTCCACACATGGGCATGGCAAAGGAGCACAGCGAGGCGGCCGGCTATAGCTGACGAGGCCCTGGTGCTCGCGTTCGAGCATGAGGTGCTGCACGCGATGCGTTTTGCGTGGAGGTGGTGGGACCGAGCGGCAGGCGTTCGGGAAGGATCAGCAGCATTGATTCAAGGGCGCTTGAAGGCTAGGGGCGGCGGGGCGCTCGAGTGCGAGCGTGCTTGTTCAAGGCTGCGGATGCGGGAGCCCGAGGACGAGCTAGTGCTTGACTCGGGTCGTCTCGACATTGGCAAACTGAGATGATGGCGAGCAGGATTGCAGGATTGCGGGCGAGGCATGCGGGTGCTCGGTCGTGCGAGGAAACTAGCAAGGACACGAGCATATAGTATGTTGTGCATGGACGCAGCTACGGACAGAGAGCGAGGTGCTCTGTTTCGTGTGCAAGGCGAGGGTACGGTGGCAAGTCTCTAACATAAACATATCGAGGCTGATCGGAAGTAAACGATGTCGAGGGAGAGTGAGGAGGGGCGGCTGCTCACCGGGGTCCCGTAGGACAAGAGGAGGAGGCCGGAAGCACAACATCAGAGGCGCGAGGAGGTGCTAATAATGGCGGCGTTCGGCTCCATGAAGAAGAGGAAGCAGGGCAAGAAGACAGCGACGCTGAACTTGTTGATCCATCTCGGAGAGGACACAAAACTGTAGAAGGGAAAGAATAGGCTGTGCAACACAATGCATTGATCAGTGCACTAGGCACGAATATATGAGTACAGAAGGGGCCACAACCTCAACTATACACGTACACAATATATTCAACACCCCCCCCCCCCGCGCGGTCGAAGCGGCGCCGGAGACGTAGAGACTGGAACGAAACTCCTCGAAGGTGGAAGCCGGCAGGCCCTTAGTCATCACATCGGCGAACTGTTGTGCAGTCAGAACATGGACGACCCGAATACGTCCAAGGGCCACCTGCTCGCGCACAAAGTGAATGTCTAGCTCAATGTGCTTAGTCCGATGATGATGAACGGGGTTGGCGGAAAGGTACACCGCAGAAACGTTGTCACAGTAGACAACCGTAGCCTGGGAGACGTCATGATGCAACTCCTGAAGTAACTGTCGTAGACAGGTGCACTCAGCGACGGTGTTAGCCACAGTTCGGTACTCGGCCTCCGCGCTAGAGCGCGAAACTGTAGGTTGTCACTTGGACGACAACGAGACGAGTGAAGGACCGAGGTAAACGCAGTACCCAGATGTGGACCGGCGAGTGTCGAGGCAGCCGGCCCTGTCCGCGTCGGAGTAGGCCACCATCTCCAGAGAAGTGGACGTCGTGAGAGTAAGCCCAAGAGCCATTGTGCCACGGATGTAATGGAGAATCCGCTTCACGAGAGTCCAATGGGAGTCAAGAGGGGCGTGCATATGCAGACACACATGCTGAACAGCATACTGTAAATCCGGCCGGGTGAGAGTCAGATATTGAAGAGCACCAACAATGGACCGGTAGAACGGAGCATTCGACACGGGAGAGCCCTCGAGAGCAGAAACCTTGGCCTTCATGTCAACAGGAGTAGAAACAGGGTGACAGATAAGCATGCCGGTACGCTCAAGTAGGTCGTGCGCATACTTCTGCTGATGAAGAAAGAAGCCGTCGGGTCGCCGAATGACCTCAATGGCAAGGAAATAATGTAGAGCGCCCAGGTCCTTGATGGCAAACTCATCACGCAGCCGGAGAGTAATCTGCTGAAGAAGGGCTCGGAGGAGGCTGTCAGGATGATGTCGTCATGTAGAGGAGCAAATATGCAGTCGTGTTGCCGCGGTGATTGACGAACAACGAGGCATACGAGCGAGTGACGCTGAAGCCCAGTGTCTGAAGGAACCCGGCAATACGCTGGTACTAGGCGCGAGCTGCTTGCTTGAGCCCATAGAGAGACCGGGACAGCAAACACACATGCCCAGGAAGAGATGCGTCGACGAAACCGGTCGTCTGCTCACAGTAAACCTGCTCATCAAGATGGCCATGAAAGAAGGCATTGGAGACATCCATCTAATGAACCGGCCAGCCTCGGGAAACTGCCAGCTGGAGAACTGTGCGGATCGTGCCCGGTTTGACAACCGGGGCAAACGTCTCGGTGAAGTCGACTCCAGCACGCTGTTGAAAACCACAGACCACCCAGCGAGCCTTGTAGCGCTCAAGTGTACCATCCGAGCGGGTCTTATGGCGAAAGACCCACTTGCTGGTGATGACATTAGAGCGAGAAGGCCGAGGAACCAGTGTCCAGGTACGGTTCCGCTGAAGAGCGTCGAACTCTTCCTGCATCGCGGCAAGCCAGTGAGGATCACGAAGGGCTGCACGAGCAGACGTAGGGATCGGTGATGGCTCGGTGGTGGAGGCGGCGAGACGATACTCGTCGCTGGAGTACTGTAGACTCGGGCGATGAACGCCGGCTCGAGCCCGAGTGACGGGGCGAGATGGCAACTGGGCGACTGGCGAGGCGGTCGGCGAAGCAGCCGGCGAGGCAGCCGGCAAGGCTGCTGGCAAGATGGCCGGTGAAGAAGCATCGCCCGAGGCCGCCGAAGCACCCACGCCCAAGACTGTCGAAGCGCCCATGCCTGAGGCGTAGGGGGCGGGCGAAGGGGGTGGAGGGTGAGGCAGGGGCGCCGCCCGAGGCACCCGAGGCGGCGGGCCAACCGAGACAGCCGGCGACGGGGCGGCGCCTGAGGTGGTCGGTGAAGATACCGACGAAGGGGCAGCCGGCGAAAATGCCAGTGAAGAGGCCGGCGAAGATGCCGGCGAGGCGGATGATGCTGAGGCCCGTGACGGAGTTGGCGAGGACGTCATGGGGGCGCGAGTCATAGCTCGTCCCATGACGGGAGGACCGCCAAAGCCGGAGGCAGTCCAAGAATCGAGCGGGGCCGTCCACCTGACGGGTTAACAGGAGGGCTGCCGGTGGCCGCCTTTGACGGGGCGGCGGGAGGTACCTGCTGAAATGGAAACACCGTCTCATCAAAGTAAACGTGCCTGGAGGTGAATACATGATGTGAGATGGGGTCGTAGAAGCGGTATCCTTTGGTGTTAGGTGGGTAGCCGAGGAAGATGCAAGCGACTAAACGAGATGCAAGCTTATGAGGCGCAGTGGCGGCGAGGCTAGGATAGCAGAGACAGCCAAAGATGCGAAGGCCATCATAAGATGGGGGTGCACCAAAGAGGAGATGGTCAGGGGCATAGTTCCAGCGTGGGCGACATGGGCGGATGTTAATGAGGAGGGTGGCGGTGGCGAGAGCGTCCAGCCAAAACCGGGGAGGCATGTTAGATTGAAAGAGTAACGTGCGGACGCAGTCATTAAGAGTGCGAAGGAGACGCTCGGCACGACCATTTTGTTGGGATGTGTAGGGTCAAGTGAGGCAGAAGATAGTGTTGTGGGAGGCTAGAAGGTTACGAATAGCGGCGTTGTCAAACTCTTTTCCGTTGTCAGTTTGTAAAGCAAGGATAGGATGAGTGAACTGTGTGGTGACATAGGAATAAAATGCACTGAGTGTGGCAAGAGCGTCGGACTTTCGACGAAGAGGAAATGTCCACACATAATGAGAGAAATCATCTAAGATCACCAAATAGTATAGGTCGCCCGTGTTGCTTGCAACCGGGGATGTCCAAACATCACTATGCAATAACTGAAACGAAAAAGTAGAAATAGCGGTAGATGCGCTAAAGGGAAGACGAACGTGCTTGCCAAGACGACAAGCCTCACAAGTATGGTCGTCGATCTTATTGCATGAGAATGAAAAGCTCTTAAGTATTTGATGCAAAGTGGTGGAGTTCGGGTGTCCCAAACGAGCATGCCAAAGGTCGACACCTACGGCGAGGGCGACTGGTGTGGTGGAGGCGGTGCTGGAGGAGTGCACCGGATAGAGCTCAACCGGACAATCACAACGGTGAAGGACCATCCGAGTACGGGTGTCCTTCACAAAAAAACTGACATCATCAAATTCAATGGTAATGGGATTGTCACAGGCAAGACGATGAACAGATACAAGGTTCGTAACTAAATCAGGAGACACAAGAACATCAGACATAGTGATAGGTGTAGATGTGGAAGGAAACGAAGCATGACCAACATGTGTGATAGGTAAAGAGGAACCGTTGCCAACGGTGATGCAAGTAGGAGTATGAACCGGAGTGGAGGAGGTGAGAGTACCAGGATGAGATCTCATGTGCGCGGTGGTGCCCGAGTCCATGTACCAAGCGCCGCCGGTACCAAGCGCCGCCGGTGATGGGGCCAAGTGCAGGCAGCCAAGGAAGTAGTGTCCCATGACGGTGAGACCGGTAGCGAGGCGAAGCTGCTGTAGGGCTGAACCGGGGCGGGTGGAGCATGGCCACAGGCCATCGGCATGGCGAGTAGAGCCACAGGGCTGGCACTGGCTGGCTGCTGCGGTACGGCCAAGTAGGCCGAATGGCCCGCCGGAAAAACCGGCGGTGTGGTGAAGGGATCTGTCACGTTCGCATACATGTAGCCGAAGAAAGACGACGTGGCAGAAGACATCGCAGCGGCGATGGTTATAGCAGCGGAAGGCAGGGGACGGGTGGAGATGCGGGGGAGCGGGCAATCGCACGAGCGCGCGGGGGGGCGACCAAAGCGGCTTGCAGAATAGACTTGATCAGAAGAAGATGAACTAGAACAGGCAGATATATATATATGTGTGTGTGTGTGTGTGTGTAGAGATGTATAGTGTGGAAGAACTTGGAATAGAAGGATCAGTACTAGTAGACGTGGCGTAGTAGTATTAGAGCTAGACTAGATGGATGGATGATGCTATTGATCAGCGGCGGCGACGGCGGCGGAGTAATTAGCAGGTTAATAATGTGAACTAGTATAGAAGTAGAAGGAAACAAGGATTCGTCCAAGCTAGCAGGCGAAGTAGAAGCTGGAGTACGAGCGACGCCTGAAGCAGCTACACGCGACGCGGGCGAGCTGCGAGAGATAGGAGCGGCGGCCGGCGCGGGAAGCACGTGGGCGGCGGCTGGATGGCGGCGGTGGCGGCGCGGCAGAGGAGGCGTGAGGCGGCGGAAGGCTAGGGTTTAGAACCCGGAAACTGATACCATGTAGAAGGGAAAGAATAGGTTGTGCAACAAAATGCATTGATCGGTGCACCAGGCACGAATATATGAGTACAGAAGGGGCCACAACCTCAACTATACAGAGAAACTAGGAGGTGGGCCCAAGACACAATATACACGTACACAATATATTCAACAGAGTCGCGATGGCGTCTTGGTGCATGTGGAGGAAGAAGGGGTCGGTGTTGGAGCACCTATGTTGGAGGAGAGCTCTGGCTTGCCTCGGCCATGCGGTCAGGAACGAGGCAGCAGGACGCGTGGGTGCCCCTTACCTGTGGCGGCGGCGAAGGGGAAGACAAGGGGAAGGAGAAACCCCAGGGCTGGGCATTGGATTTATATAGAGGGGCGCGGGCGTCGGCTCGACCACGTCGTCCATGTGTTCCGCCCCTCTAGTTTTACTGTGAGAGGGAGTGTTTGGAGGAGGAGGAAGAAAAGGAGCAAAGGGAGAGGCTGGTAGGTGGGGTCGCAAGGGTGCAACGCTAGAAGTTACCTTGGAGGCGCTAAGGTGGGCTACAGTTTTGCTACTGCGCGCGGCTGGGGTTCGGCTGGCCCAAGTAAGTGGGCGCTACCCAGATCCTTTTCTTCATCCGTTTTTCCTTTAGTTAAGAAGGAATAAACAGAACATGCAGAGAAAAGAATCAAGAACTAGGAGAAGAATATGGAGTATATAAAAATATCCCTGGGTTCCTTGGTTTCTGAGATATTTGAATAAAATGCTTTGGGAATTTTTATAGGTAGAAAAATAATCCAAGTTTGAATTAAATTCAAACTTGGTGCATTTTTTTAACCCAACCAAAGCCGCACAGGAAAAGATGAGATTTAGCAGAGAGGTAAGTGACATGGTCCAATATTTATAGGAAAGTAATGAACATTAAATTGGGGCAGGAAATAATATACCACAATTTAAATGGATTAAAGAAGGTGGGGGAGAAGATGATCAGGCAGGGTTATGTGTGTAGAAGAAGATGAAGTTGAGAAAGACACAATGTAAGGGTTGATCACCCACTCGATCACACAACCAAAACAACCAACAGGAATGCCTATGCATTATGATCCATGATAAGAATGGCAATGCAATAATAACAATGATGCACATGATGCAAGAACAAAATATATGACAATGCACTTAACATGATCATGGCATAAACATATATGAATGAAATATGCAAAACAATTATGATAATGCAACAAACATAAAACACACATGGCAACAACTAAAAAAATGGAAGGCAACTGGAGCATCGGTCTCGGGTCGTCACACTGCAGGATGGTAAGTAAGAACCCTGTAACCTTCTTTTTACTGCCCGTAATGAGTTGTGTTAGATGACAATGCCTGAATCTTTTTTCCTTTGCAGTGGATCCTGAAGAAGTTTACTCAAGATTACCTCTCAAACTACAGGATTGGCGGACGGCCATCACAAGGGGTTGGACTAGAGTCGTGCGTGCCTTCTACATCCAGGAGAGCACAATAGGGCCCTTCCGCTTCACCTTGTTTAGCAACCAGAATGTTTATCGCCTCTTTCTTTACCATCTATAATAGTACAAGTATAGAACTCTAGTTCATCATTCTTTATTTGCTACTTATGTAATTCTTAGACATATGTACCTTTGAATTGAATAATGCATTGGTTGTTTAAATTAGGTACGATTTTAAATAGCAGCAATTAAATTAGGGCGAAATTATGGTGTGCAGGTCATTACGGCGCACACGGTTAATAAAGCACAGCATCTGCGATAGACATCATAATATGACATGGTTCGGGGAGAGGAAACGTGTGTAACAATGCACACAGTTGCCGTTTACAAAGCGTGTGTGATGTCAAACACTATCACATACGGTGCAGGAAAACTAAATGTTTGTGATTGTCTACCTATCATACACGGTTTATAATCATGAACTGTTTGTGATGTGCCAGGCATCGTAAATGTAGAGCCAGTTTGGTACATGCGTGGAAAACTCCCATACCTAGAATCTGCCTAGTTTTAGGTAAAACCAAAAAACTCCGACTATGATGGCAATACGAGCACAAATGAGTAGCAAGGGTGAAGCATTTGGGATATTCGAGATATTGGAAACAGTTATATAGGGAAAACTGTATGCAACAAGGCCCACTATCCCTGACGGTTTCTGGGTCGTGTGGGAAGGAACCCCCTATCACCCAAACTCACTTGGCGACGGTTCCAAATGCCGTCACGGAAAGGGGTTAAAAATCGTTTGCATAGCACCGACACGTACCAGTGTTCATCCAACCGCCTGAAATGGTCGACTGACACAAATGATGAAAGTCAGATGACTTGCATAAATATATGCTTTTACATAGCAAAAGTTCCCTAAAAATAACAACATAAAGAAAAACTATCACTGTTCGTGGAACGAGCCGACCTCGTCGTCTTTGGCTGCCGGCGTGAACTAGCCGTAGCTGCCAACGTGTGTCTCCGCACCATTGTTGTCCTCGGCCTCTAGGTACGCACTCATGCAGAGCGTGCGGGTGCTCTACACGGACATGAGCACCACCCAGTATACATCCACGACTTTCGATTCCGCCTGTAGGAGGGCCTCGATGGTAGTGGCATCCACGTGCTCTGCGTCGAGTTGAGTAGAGCCTCCATCGCCTGGTTCCAGTCCAAGAAGTCTGGTTCCGCCTGCAGGAGGTCCTAGATGGCAGTGGCATCCGCGCGCTCCGTGCTGAGTTGAGCCTCCGCCTCCCGGTGCTCCTTTAGGATCGCCAGGTTGAACTGCTGGTCCGCCTGCACCATGGGGGACCCGAACGCTGGCACGAAGTCGACGTCCATCAGCTCATACACATGGGGGGCCTTCTGCACCACGGCTTCCGCCATGAACATTGGCTCGGCTTCCTCCTCCTCAGAGCTTCGCTCCAAAGAACACGGGGATTGGCCCGCCACAAAGTGAGCTTTGCAACGGAGCCTGTGGCACCAACCGCCACCGCGATTTCTGCACGGCGCTCCAGCATCAGCATCTTGTAGTATGTGATCTTGCGGCACACCATGGCTTCCGGCGAAGTAGGGGACGGCTGATGCGGACTAGGGGATCGAAAGGGGGGTGGGAGAATGGGCTGGAGAGGAGGTTGGTTTTGGATCAGTGGTGACCAGTCGGCAAGTAGCTAGCGTAGGCCGAGCAACGAAGGTTCCGATGGGAATAGTGGTTCTGGTGACGACCGGTCAATTGATTTTCACTGTGTGGAGTTTGCAAAGCCGGACGGCTGGAGTCTGGAGAGTTGTGGGGTGGGATGGGACTAAAGTTTTGGAGTTTCGCGTGGTAGATGTCCGGACCTCCCCATCGTTCCTGTCGATGACGAGTCGGTAACTTCATAAATCTCAAGATGATATGCCGGCTCAGTCTCTCGAAGGTGCTCATAGGGGTAGGGTGTGCGTGTGTGCGTTCATAGGGCTAAGTGTATGCGCACATGTATGAGCACTTGCATCTGTACTGTGTTTAAAAAAAGGAGTACTCGGAAGTATGCAAGTTCATAAGGAACGGACAGTGTACATCACAATTGTCGCATTCGCGTTGCACCTTGGCACGGTGGACTGGACCCTGCATGTCGCTCACCGAATGGAACGCGCTTGGTATTGCATTTTCGCTCACTTGTGGGACCACAGTTGAGAGCAAACCACCGTGGATTCGAATGTCCCTCCCCCTCCCCTGCCCACGTCGGCTTAATTTGCTACTCCACTCCTCTAGTACTACACCTCCTATGACTATTTGGACAGGGAGCTTAAAAAATAGTTGTACTATTGGACTAGCTATACATGGCGAAATGCCAGTAGGAAGAGCATGCGCGAGAACAAGCATTCACATGTTTGAATACAAATTGGAACCCAATTATGTTTGAATACAAATCTAGGAGTACGTACGAATCTAACAATATTGATTGGGTGTTGTTGAATGTTGATACTTTTTCGGTAAGTTTGATGAAAGTAGAGATACTTTGACTACACACAAAACTTATATGTAAACTAAAAAGGATTGGAGGAAGTATGTTGTACGTTCCAAAGCAAAATGAACTTTGAATACCCTTTATATATGATTTGATGATGCTATGATCATCGGTTCAAAATTTTGAATTCGCCTTAGGTTGATTTCTAATTTTTGAAACTTTTTTAGGGATTCAAATACCATGTGTCTTCTTATGCATAAAATGTTTTTTCCTTTGATGCACCATCTCTGTGTATCACACATGCACCCACTCGTTCTCTCTCAGTTTCATCTCGGGGTCTCTCTCTCTTCCTCTCCCTCTCTCTCCCTCTCTCATGCACGCGCACACACACATACACCTAATTGATCTCTCGAGCTATCTGGATTGTATCTCGCTCATCAGCTCGCTCTTCAACACATGCCTAGGACACCCTACCATGCATTAATTGTGACCAAGCCTTTCATCTATCTTTTTTAAGCATACATTCATCACTCTGCCGAGGGTGGCGCTATTGCTGTGGCATAACCAGCAGATCAACACCCGGCATGTCGAGGATGCATGGGGTGCCGAACTGCGCGCATGCCGCGACGCGGCCGTGGTTCTAGCTGCATCCCCAGGACCTGTGACCATGCCGGGTTGTCTTGCTTTTTCAATGACATGTGGGATCATATGTGAGCAAAGGGCATCTCCAACATTGCCACGCCCGCAGCTGACTAACCTGGCCCACAAAA
This sequence comes from Triticum urartu, assembly GCF_056163025.1. Classification (NCBI taxonomy): domain Eukaryota; kingdom Viridiplantae; phylum Streptophyta; class Magnoliopsida; order Poales; family Poaceae; genus Triticum; species Triticum urartu. Next base: position 346,458,362 of record NC_141876.1, on the reverse strand, counting down.
AACCCTCGTCCCTCGCGCAGTCGCGCGCATGCATTCCCATCTGGGGCCAACTACCATTCATGTCGTCTGTCCATACGTATGACGTCATTAAGCAGACTCGCTACCCAAGGAACCAACTCTGGCGACTTAGATGCACCCAGAAGCTTGGCCTCACTGGATTGCGCTACTTAAAGCGGCAACAGCCAGCTAAACTCCACACCATAGCGCATCCTCCTACCTGGCACCACATCCACCATGACCGCAAGCGGGAATGCGCAACGGGAGAGGTTGTCTCCGGGGATGAAGCTCGAGTTCACCGCCCTTTCTCTACTCGCCGCTAGCAATGCAATACCGACGTGGACGCGTCTGCACAAGCGGTGGCCACGCTGGCAGCCGATCACGAGAGCACCGCCTGCCACACGTGCTACTTGCCATCGTCCAATGTTCGGTAGCACATGTGGTAGGTGAAGTGACGGACCGTCCACGTCCATCATCATCGACCTCACGTCCACTGGCACCGTCGAGGTCGGGGACTCCTCCGAGGATGAGTAGGGCATGGGGGCGGCAAACCATGGTTTGCCAACTGGCCGGTCCGTCTCCCGTGTTCTACTCTTCCTCGCCAGAGAACACACCTTCACTTCATGGGTCTTGAACCCCACCGCCGTTCATGAAGACGGCAGATGGAGGACGTCATCACCGATGTGGAAGTACAAAAGAGAGTGGACATCGGTCGCAGTCGTAGGATAGGTTTAGGGTCGGGTTTCTTTTCATTTTCTGTCATATAAAACTTCGAAATGTAATTAAAATCTGTCATGTTTGCATGAATCTCGTCCGGTGTATATGAACTTTCACAATAATAGTAAGATATATTGTATGAAAATATATTGAATGATGTTCCAATTGTATTTACTTGGTATTGTGGTTGTCGTTGTTTTTGTGTGTATAAACTTGGTATAAGTTTACAAGGTTTGACACGAGTGAAAGCTAACATGCGAAGTAAATAAGCACATAAGGTCTACATACACAATTTATCTTAGGCACTCCAATAGTACATCCATTACACATTCACGCATTTCACATCTTTCTCACGCTTTGTCTGTTAAACAAACTAAGCCTTGTCCTAAAAAGTCCTTAGAAAACCAACTAAGCCAACCTCCCAGCATATCGCGCGGGAAACGACCCGACCGTGCCTTTTTAGTCGGGATTACCGGATTACCAGTAGTATCCATGGATTAGCGAAGCACCAATTTTAAAAGCAAATATATGGTACACTTATAGCACGCCTGTCGCGGTCGCACTGCACCCCTCACACGGTCGGTCCTGTGCATGACTCACCTAACAGAACGTGCTTCGGCTTGCCTCTTTGAGGGAGTCCTGGATTAGGTGGTCCTCGGGTGTCTGGATTATTCAATATGGGCCGGACTGATGGGCCGTAAGGATAAAGCAGAAGACTATCCCTCGTATCCGGATAGGACTCATGTATGCGTTGATGGCAAGTTTTGTGTCCAGATCTGTTGTTTCCTTCCTCTGCAAACCGACTCTGTACAAGCCTAGGTCCCTCCGGTGTATAAACAAATGTAACACCCTCGATGCGACTATAACTCCCACGTGTCGAGGCACGACTTAGAGGCATAATCGCATTGAAGGCATATGTCGCAAGTAAGGCAATCTTCACAACATCCCATGTAATATGAATAATAAAAGGGATAACATAGTTGGCTTACACTCGCCACGTCAAACAAGGTACTTAAATAACATTACATCATCCAAACACTCATGGCCCGACTACGGCGCCAAAATAGAAGATAAACCCAACATGCGACACGGTCCCAATCACCCCCAACTGGGCACCACTACTGATCATCGGGAAAGGAAACATAGTAACGTTGAGAGTCCTCGTCGAACTCCCACTTGAGCTTGAGCGTGTCACCTGGAGCGGAATCATCAGGCCCTGCATTTGGTGTAATAGTAATCTGTGAGCCATAGGGACTCAGCAATCTCGCACCCTCGCGATCAAGACTATTTAAGCTTATAGGTAAGGCAAGGTAAATATGTGTGGAGCTGCAGCAAGCGACTAGCATATATGGTGGCTAACTTATTCACAAAAGAGAGCAAGAAGAGGAGGCAAAGCGCGAGCGAGAAACTAGAGAGCAACCTGCGCAAACATTACTCCAACACCGTGTCCATTTTCCGGACTCCGCCGAGAAGAGGCCATCACGGTAACGCACTCAGTTGATTCATTTTAATTAAATTAAGGTTAAAGTTATCTACAGCCAGACATTAACAAATTCCCATCTGCCCTTAACCGCGGGCACGGCTTTCGAAAGTTCAATCCCTGCAGGGGAGTCCCAACTTAGCCCATGATAAGCTCTCACGGTCAACGAAGGAATAGACCTCCTCCCAAGACGTTCCGATCAGACTCGGTATCTCGGTTATTCAAGACACTTCGATAGGTTAAAACAAGACCAGCAACACCGCCCGAATGTGCCGACAAATCCCGATAGGAGCTGCACATATCTCTTTCTCAGGGCACACTCAGATTGTCTAAACTTCCGGTAGGCCAGCCAAGAGTTGCCCCTGGTAGCCACCGGCGGCTGACAGTTTGGACCAACACAAAGAGGAGCACTGGCCCGGGGGGGTTAAAATAAGATGACCCTTGAGTCTGCAGAACCCAAGGGAAAGAAAAGGCTAGGTGGAAAATGGTAAAACCAAGGTTGGGCATTGCTAGAAAAGCTTTAATCAAGGCGAACTATCAAGGGGTTCCCATTATAACCCAACCGCGTAAGGAACGCAAAATCCGGGAACATAACACCGATATGACGGAAACTAGGGCGGCAAGAGTGGAACAAAACACTAGGCGAGAGGCCAAGCCTTCCACCCTTTACCAAGTATATAGATGCATTAAGATAACATGGCAATATAATGATATCCCAACAAGTAAGTAAGTGTTCCAACAAGGAACGGCCTCCAATCTTCACCTGCAACTAGCAACGCTATAAGAGGGGCTGAGCAAAGCGGTAATATAGCCAAACAACGGTTTGCTAGGACATGGTGGGTTAGAGGTTTGGCATGGCAATTTGGGACGCTTGAAAGCAAATGGTAGGCATCGTAGCATTGGCATAGCAAAAGAGCGAGCAAACTAGCATAGCAAAGATAGTAGTGATTTCGAGGGTATGATCATCTTGCCTGCAAAGTTGTCAGAGTTGACTGGATCCTCGAAAGCAAACTCAATGGGCTCCTCGTTAGCGAACTCGTCTCCCGGCTCTACCCAAACAAGACAAACAAGCAACAAGGACACAATCAACCACGTGCAAACTCAAACAACACGATGCAAAGATGGTATGCCATGCGGGATGCGATGCGGGATGCATAATGCAAGATATGACAGGAAAAGCAATAACCTGGCCTCAACTTGAAAATCCAAGTGTGCCACTGGAAAGATGAGATGAAAACGCTTGAAAACGATATAAAGAACGCCGGAATCGGAGTTACGGTTTAGAAATGGCAAGCGATTCAAAAATGACACCGGTCTGTGATTTACAGCAAGTAGCCAACTAAATGCAACGAAATGGACATGCTACAGCACCCAAACATGACAACAAAATACATGGCTGGGTTGCATACAAGATGCTTAACAAAAGTCTAGCACTGAGCTACGGCCAATTCATCCATTAACAGGTTCAAACAAGCATGGCAAAACTTTATATGGTAAACAGATCTCAGACTTAGTGAAATTAACACTTGTCTGAAATTTCAGATCAGATAGCACTCTTCGGAGCAACAAAACTACATGCCACAGGACCTGAACATGACAAAGAAGAACATGTCATGGAGCTACTAAAATATCTTAACAAAAGTCCCTTAGTGCCCTTGAGCCAAAAGGGATCAGAAAATATACTAACAAGCACGCGAACATCGCAAAAACATAATCAGTTTTCAGACTTGGTGAAAACTGGCACATGCTGAAACATAACTCAAGTAGGCATGTTTACGAGCTCGATGCTCTCACCACAGTGCAAGTCATGATAATCTAAGCATACACCCATCAATAATACACAAAATTCAAGCTAGACATGGCAAGAACAATAACATAGCATGCACGGATCAACTACAGCATCATCGGCAAAATTGCAAACAAGTTGACAATCTTCCCAGATTCACAAAGTAGCAAAAGTAGAGCTCGATTGACTCAAGATAGGGTGCTCCATAATTGCAAAAAAAGACATGGATGGATAGAGCACTACCATATAAATAAAACTCCCTTACTGATCATCCTCAAAAGAGGCACGAATCACTAGGAAACAACAAGAACATATGGCATCATGAGATAAACAGATCCAGGACTTAGTGAAATTACTAAGTCCCTGAAAACAGAATTACCAAGTGCACCACTTTGCAAGCTTGCACTAGTCACCACACACATCACAAAAATACATGGGTTGCACCTCTGGAAAGATGACAAAACCCTTAACAAAACATATGTAGAGCATCAGGGCATATCATGCACATATTAATCATGGCAAAAATGACAAAACTCAAAATGGAGTAGCAGATCTGGCAATTAACTCAAGTAGCCCTCTTCTAACAGCATTTTTGGCATCAAGATGAACTCAGATGAAAATGATGCAATGGAATGAAATGATGTACTCTCTGAGATGAACATTTTGATATGCTATATGCATGAATCGGAGCTACGGATGCAAAGTTACGAGGCCATGAACATAGGCCATGAACATAGGCACTTGCAAAGTTACGAGGCCATGAACTCCCGGGAGGCGGCGCGAGAGGGCCGGCCTCGGGCCCGTGCGGGCCGCGGCGGCGGCGGTGGCCGGGTGCCACGTGGCGGGCGGAGACAGGCCGGGGGAGCGGGGCGGACACGTCCGTCGGTGGGATTTTTGTCCGGCGGCGGCGGCGAGGGGATTTTTAGGGTTTCAGACGAGGGGGGTCCGGATTTTCGGGAGGGGGTGTATATATAGGCATAGAGGGAGCTAGGAGAGTCCAAACGAGGTGCAGTTTTCGGCCACGCGATCGTGATCGAATGATCTAGGTGATAGAGCAGAGTTAGGTGGGTTTTGGGCCAAATTGGAGGGGTGTTGGGCTGCAACACACACGAGGCCTTTTCGGTCCCTCGGTTAACCGTTGGAGTATCAAACGAAGTCCAAATGATACGAAAGTTGACAGGCGGTCTACCGGTAGTAAACCAAGGCCGCTTGGCAAGTCTCTGTCCAATCCGGAAATGTTTAATCCCCACACACGAAAGAAAGCTAGAAATGACCATCGGAGGAGAACGAAGCGCCGGAATGCAAAACGGACAATGGGGAAAATGCTCGAATGCATGAGATGAACACGTATGCAAATGCAATGCACATGATGACATGATATGAGATGCATGACAATGATAACAACACACGGAGACAAAGACCCGAACCCGAGAAAATAAAATAACTTAACGCCGGAAACGGCAAGAGTTGGAGTACAAATTGGGAAAGTTATATCCGGGGTGTTACAACACTCCACCACTACGAAAGGATCCCGTCCCGAGATCTAGGACTGAAAGAACGCCGGGTACTCAGAACGGAGGTGATCCTCGCGTTCCCAGGTAGCTTCATGGTCGGAATGGTGTGACCACTTGACTTTGAGAAATTTGATTGACTTGTTGCGAGTCTTGCGTTCAGTCTCTTCAAGAATAGCAACTGGGTGCTCACGATAAGAGAGATCTTCTTGGAGCTCAATGTCCTCGAAGTTGACGGTGCGGTCAGGAGTCTTGAAGCACTTTCGGAGCTGAGAGACATGGAACACGTCATGAACATTTGCAAAGTTTGAAGGAAGCTCGAGTTGATAGGAGAGATCGCCTCTCTTGCTGACAATCTTGAAAGGTCCCACGTATCTAGGGGCAAGCTTCCCTTTGATACCAAAGCGGCGAGTACCTTTCATAGGAGAGACGCGAAGATAAACATGATCTCCGATCTCGAAAGCCAAATCATGGTGCTTACTATCATAGTAGCTCTTCTGGCGGGATTGGGCGGCTTTGAGGTTATCACGAATGACTTTGCACATTACCTCTACCTCTGTGATTAAGTCATTACCCAGCAGCTGACGTTCACCGGTTTCAGACCAGTTGAGAGGGGTACGGAACTTCCTGCAATACATAATTTCAAATGGGGCCTTGCACGAACTTTCTTGAAAACTGTTGTTGTAGGAGAATTCAGCATAAGGAAGACAATCCTCCCATTTCATGCCGAAGGAGATCACACAAGCCCTGAGCATATCTTCAAGAATCTGATTGACACGCTCGACTTGACCTCTAGTTTGAGGATGGAAAGCTGTGCTGAAGCGGATGTTGGTGCCCATGGCCTTCTGAAAAGACTCCCAAAACTTTGAGGTAAAGATGCTGCCACGGTCTAAAGAGATCACTTGTGGAATACCATGCAGAGAGACAATACGAGAGGTATAGAGTTCCGCCAATTGAGCTGCAGTGATCGACTCTTTGATAGGCAGAAAATGAGCCACTTTGGTGAGTTTGTCGATGACAACAAATATAGCATGATTGCCATGCTTGGACTTTGGAAACCCAGTCACGAAGTCCATTTCAATGTGGTCAAACTTCCATTCTGGAATGGCAAGAGGTTGGAGGAGACCTGCTGGCCTTTGGTGTTTTGCCTTCACTCTTCTGCAAACATCACATTCATTCACGAATTGAGCAATTTCACGCTTCATTCGAGTCCACCAATAAGCTTGCTTGAGGTCCTGATACATCTTCGTGCTCCCAGGGTGGATGGAGAGGAGAGAATTGTGAGCCTCGTTCATGATCACTTTACGGAGGTCACCTTTGGGTACAACAATACGATCCTCGAAGAAGAGAGTGTCCTTGTCATCAAGGCGGTAGCACTTGTACTTGGGTTGACTCTTAGCAATCCCAATCTTCACCTTTTTCACCATAGCATCAAGAAGCTGGGCTTGGCGAATCTGGTCTTCCAAGGTAGGAGAGACTTGAAGGTTGGCGAGGAAACCTTGAGGAACAACTTGCAGATTAAGTTTGCGGAAAGCTTCACAAAGCTCGGGTTGATAAGGCTTGAGAATCAGACTGTTGTAGTACGCTTTCCTGCTCAATGCGTCAGCAATCACATTGGCCTTGCCTGGAGTATACTCGATACTCGGATTATACTCTTGAATCATTTCGACCCATCGAGTTTGCCTGATGTTGAGATTAGGCTGAGTGAAGATGTACTTGAGGCTCTTGTGATCAGTGAAAATGTCCACTTTTCTTCCCAATAGGAGATGTCTCCAAGTCAAAAGAGCATGCACAACTGCCGCCAACTCGAGATCATGAGTGGGCTAGTTCTTCTCATTAGGCTTCAACTGGCGAGAGGTATAAGCAACAACTTTCTTATCTTGCATCAATACTGCGCCAAGACCTTGGAGAGAGGCATCACAAAAGACCTCGTACGGCTTGGATTCATCAGGCGGTGTCAGAACTGGAGCAGTGATCAATTTCTCTTTCAAAGTGTTGAAAGCAATGTCACACTCCGGAGACCAAACGTACTTGACGTGCTTCTGAAGAAGATTTGAGAGAGGCTTCGCGATCTTAGAAAAGTTTTCAACGAATCTTCTGCAATAGCTTGCGAGACCGAGGAAGCTACGGAGTTGCTTCACGTTCTGAGGAGGTTCCCAATTCACAATTGCAGACATCTTCTCAGGATTCACGGCAATGCCCTTGGCAGAGATGATATGACCAAGATAAAGAACCTCATCGAGCCAAAATTTACACTTGGAGAACTTGGCGTATAATTGATGTTCCCTGAGCTTATCAAGAACCAAATGCAAGTGCTTGGCATGATCTTCCTTGTTCTTGGAGAAAACCAGAATGTCATCGAGATAGACCAAAACGAAGTCATTGGTGTAGGCGTTGAAGATGAAGTTCATCATGCGAGAGAACGTCAGAGGAGCGTTGACGAGGCCAAAAGACATGACAGTGTATTCATATGAACCATAGCTTGTCCTGAAAGCCGTCTTGGGAATATCTTGCTCACGGATACGAATCTAATGATAACCCATACGGAGATCAAGCATGGAGAATACTTGGGCACCTTTGAGTTGTTCGAACAGCTCATTGATGTTGGGAAGTGGGTACTTGTTCTTGATGGTCTTCTTGTTCAATGACGGTAATCAACACAAAGTCGGTCCGTTCCATCCTTCTTCTTCACAAAAAGAACACCACAACCCCATGGAGAAGAATTAGGCCGGATGAGACCCATTTTATCTTGAATATCGAGTTGCTTCTTCAGCTCCTTCAGCTCTTCAGGTCCGAGCTTGTAAGGACGTTTGCACACAGGTTCCGTGCCAGGCTCAAGATCAATAACAAATTCAACTGGCCGGTGCGGAGGCATTCCTGGGAGCTCTTCTAGAAAGATGTCTTGATATTCGCAAACGACTGGAATTTGAGAGATGGCATCAAGTTCACCCTTCTCATTGAGAGAGAACAGACGGATTGTATTATCATGAGCGGCAAAGACAATTACATCCTCAGACGAATGAGTCAACTGAATCTTCCTGGCTGCACAATCAAGCTGAGCCTTGTGCTTAGAAAGCCAATCCATTCCGAGAATAAGATCAATATCCAAGTTACCAAGGATCATTGGAGAAGCCAGAAACTTGAAATCACCCATCGAGATAGAAATATCCGGAACTTCGTAGTTAGCAAGCAAGCATCTACCCGGAGAGACAACTGCTAATGGCTTATGCATAACTTGAGAAAACCACCCATGCTTAGATGTAAAAGGTCTCGAGATAAAACAATGCGATGCACTAGTGTCAAAAAGAACTTTTGCAGGGACATCATTAACAGGAAGGTTACCCATGATCACATCTGACGAATCTTCTGCCTGAGCTGCATTCACCATATTGACCTTGGCGTACTTGGGGTTATGCTTGACCACAGTTGTACTTGCCGATCTGACAGGAGGAGGAGGAGGAAGACGCCTCTGGTTGAGACACTTGTTGGCATAGTGACCCTTCTGTTGGCACTTGTTGCACGTGACCTCTGAAAGCAGGCGGTGATACGGAGCACTCGATCTTGGAGCTTGAGACGAAGTCTTGTTCTGAAAGCCAGGGTTGGGTGGGTGGGAAGAACCACTGCCACCTTTGCTCTTCTGCTGATACGGCTGACGGAACGGAGGAGGAGGAAGCCAATACTTCTGCTGCTTGGCCACTTGAGTAGAGGAAGAAGGAGTAACATCTCTGACTCGCTTCTTGGAAGCATCACACCTCAACTGAGCAGCCTCTTGCTTCAGTGCCATGTTGTAGAACTCATCGTATCTCAAGGGCTCAAAGAGAACAAGAGCTAGCTGAATTTCTTCCCTGAGACCACCCCTGAACTGATATATCATGCTCTTCTCATCAGGGACGTCCTGCTTGGCAAAGCGGGCGAGCTTCTGTAACAACTTGTTGTAGTCATAGACAGACAAAGAGCCTTGCTTCAGGTTGCAGAATTCCTCACGCTTGCTTTCAACCACTCTGAGGGATATGATGAGCTCGGAAATCTTGATGGAATTCATCCCAAGTGATAACACGTCCACCTCTAGAGTCCTTGTACTACTGGAACCATTCTGCGGCTTGATCTTTGAGTTGGAAGGAAGCGAATTTGACAAAGTCCTCAGGCCTGACGTTACTGCACTCGAAATGCTTGCACAGATCCACTAGCCAATCGTCAGCATCGGTTGCCTCAACACAATTGCTGAAAGTGTTTGGCCCATTAGCAAGGAACTGGTTGAGTGTAGCAAAGTGATTCTGATTGTTGCCTTGATTCCCTTGGTTGCCTTGATTGAGCTCTTGAAGAATTTGCATGATCAACTGAGTGTTTGCATTGGTTGCGGCCATCACAGCTTGCCATGCCTCCGGAGGAGGTGGAGGTGGTGGCGGATCAGGATTCGGAGTCGTGTGCGTTGGAGGAGCCATCCTGAAGAGGTTGACCACCATTAGCACATTGATAGACAAATATTGAGGCTGAATCCAACGGAATGAAAATTGCAACATATAGTCTTCTCATCCGAACAAAATGAACGAATGCATTCCTCTTGAAATGGTCACCTATCCATAAATTGAGAAGCCACGTAGAATTAAGGTAGAGAAATAAATCAACAAGGTACGGATCAAGAACAAATAATCGGTAAGAAATCCCAATCTCAAACCAATATCCGTGGAAGAAGAACTAGAGCTACAAGAATTCCCACCTATGAAACTCCCGAACCTTTCCGGTTATGCAATCAGGTGTTGGGGATACAGGGGAAGCATAATATCTCACCCAAACTAGCAAATCCTACATCCAGCTGTATCCATCCTTCAACACATAACCAAGAAACCTTCGGAAACCATCTACCTCAACCTTCGAAAAGCATCCGTTATACAAGTTATGGCGATACTCCCAAACTCCCGCCCCAGTACTGGGTGGCGTCGAGGTTATCTCACCAACGAACTGCATAAAAGAGATTTTCGATGTCGGCATACTAAACTCAGGTATTCCAGAACTGCAACGATAAAATTATGATGACAACACCTCAGAGCTCAACTCCCCGGGACACTTCCACTAAACCCCTGACAGGAGGCACCAAGACAATGTTCTCATCATAAAACCATCGGAACGATTCCAAGATACCTGCGTGATCCTAAAAAAAATTTATGAAATTTGAGAAGAGAAGAGTCAAAACTCTACGTCAGGATGCCTTACCAGAGCGATGAGGAGACTGGGAAGTAAAAAGAATTCCTAAACTCTCCGATATATAATTCCTAAATGACTCAAAACATTTTTTCTAGACACAACTGTAGGATCTAGAAGTAGATGTGTCTAGAGGGGGGTGATTAGACACTTAATGCTAAAGTTGCAATTTTTAACCTTTTTCAGTTTAAGTGGAGTTTAGGCACAATTTCAACATACACAATACATATCAAGCAAGCATGCAAAGAGTATATGAGCAGCGGAATGTAAAGCATGCAACTTGCAAGAATGTAAAGGGAAGGGTTTGGAGAATTCAAACGCAATTGGAGACACGGATGTTTTTCCCGTGGTTCGGATAGGTGGTGCTATCCTACATCCACGTTGATGGAGACTTCAACCCACAAAGGGTAACGGTTGCGCGAGTCCACAAAGGGCTCCACCCACAAAGGGTAACGGTTGCACGAGTCCACAAAGGGCTCCACCCACAAAGGGTCCACGAAGAAGCAACCACCCACAAAGGGTCCATGAAGAAGCAACCTTGTCTATCCCACCATGGCCATCGCCCACACAGCACTTGCCTCACTAGCGGTAGATCTTCACGAAGTAGGCGATCTCCTTGCCCTTACAAACTCCTTGGTTCAACTCCACAATCTTGTCGGAGGCTCCCAAGTGACACCTAGACAATCTAGGAGACACCACTCTCCAAGAAGTAACAAATGGTGTGTAGGTAATGAACTCCTTGATCTTGTGCTTCAAATGATAGTCTCCCCAACACTCAACTCTCTCTCATAGGATTTGGATTTGGTGGAAAGAAGATTTGAGTGGAAAGCAACTTGGGAAGGCTAGAGATCAAGATTCATATGGTAGGAATGGAATGTCTTGATCTCAACACATGAGTAGGTGGTTCTCTCTCAGAACATATGAGTTGGAATTGTGTATGTGTTCTGATAGCTCTCTCCATGAGCGAAGAGGAGGTGGAGGGGTATATATAGCCTCCACACAAAATCCAACCGTTACACACAGTTTTCCAATCTCGGTGGGACCGAATCAACAAACTCGGTCGGACCAAAAATGTAAACCTAGTGACCGTTAGAGATTTTCGGTGGGACTGACATGCAACTCGGTGGGACCGATATGGTTAGGGTTTGGGCATAACGTAATCTCGGTGAGACCGATTACACAAACTCGGTGAGACCGAATTTGGTAATTAGCTAACCAAAGAGTTGGTCAGGCAAACTCAGTGGGACCGATTTGCTCTTTCGGTGAGACCGAAAAGTTACAAAAAGGAAACACTGAATTTACATTGCAATCTCATCTCGGTGAGACCGAGATCCCTATCGGTAGAACCGAATTGCTAGGGTTTGGCAGTGGCTTATGACAAGTGAAACTCGGTGGCGCCGGATAGGAAGAATCTGTAGGACCGAGTTTGGCTTAGGGTTTAGGTCATATGTGGAAGTGGGAAAGTAGCTGAGGATTTTGGAGCATATCATTAAGCACATGAAGCAAGATGCTCATTAAGCAACACCTCATCCCTTCTTGATAGTATTGGCTTTTCCTATGGACTCAATGTGATCTTGGATCACTAAAATGTAAAGTGAAGAGTCTTGAGCTTTAAGCTTTAGTCAATCCTTTGTCCTTAGCATCTTGAAGGAGCTCCCACAACCTTTAGTCCATGCCACTCCATTGTTGAACTTATCTGAAACATGCTAGATAGAAATGTTAGTCCAACAAGAGATATGTTGTCATCAATTATCAAAACCACCTAGGGAGCACTTGTGCTTTCAATCTCCCCCTTTTTGGTAATTGATGTCAACATACATCAAAGCTTTAGATAAAGATATAAAGAACAGCAAGTAAAGCTTTGGAAGGACATGTCACAAGCATAGGCTCCCCCTACATGTATGCACTCATGTAAATATGAAATATAGAGGCATGTGAGAGCATAACCATGATAGAGTAGGCAATGTGTTACATGCATCTTGGCCATATGCATCAGAGCAAAAGATTATCAAGGAAAATACCTTCATGCTCATGAGTCATTCTTGCAAACAGTATGTGCATAAGCAAGAACTCCTCATACTCATGATTTTGATGCATATACTTACCTTGTGGTCTTGAGTTGGCTTAGGATGGAATGAACCTGCACAAACAAGGTTAGATAACACAGGTACATCCACTAGCCAGAGCAAACAAAAGAAACCACAAGAATACCAAGACTGGGATGACATGTAGAGAGAGAGTACAAGGTACCATATTGAATTCAACATGTCCCCACGAATAAAGATATGCAATGAATTTTACTGATTTCTTTCCCTTAGGTGTCTTGCTCCCCCTGAATCTTACATGGGATATTGGGAGAAGATAGGGAACAGAAAATCAGAGCTGAAAGATACAAATGGATAGAACTTAATGCAAATACATGTCTTTCCCCCAAAAAGACATGTGACATCTCTCCTCTTGAACATCAAGCATCTGGGATCCTTGAGTATTTTCCCTCCCTGGAAATCTCTCTCTCCCCTTAATAACATCTGGGAAATCTCTCTCCCCCCCTTAACAACATCTGGGATCCTTGAGACTTTCTCTCCCCCTTGAGCTTTGATGTGATCTCTTTCTCCCCCTTTGACATCAACTTCCAAGAAGGTTTTTCCTGGAATCCGTCGAATAGGTTTGGTCAAAGCAGAGGATAAAATTGTGATGCTTGTAGAGGACAAGATTCATTGAGTGGAGCTAGATCAGAAGAAATGTAGAACAAGTGGCAAACTGTTTTTCTGATTGCAAAGTCGATGGCACCGAGTGGCACATTTCGGTGGTACCGAAAAGATTCGGTTGGACCGAAAATTGCAAGTCGGTGAAACCGAGTTTACACAGAGAAAAAACACTTGTCACCTCAGCTCACTAGACATGTAGGATCTCACAAAGATTTGCAATGAATTTCCTGAAGGATTTGCAAGGAAATAAGTGCAGAAAATGCAGAACAAAAACAAAGAGAAAAGAGAAGAAACTGAAGGATCTAGATGAAGTTGTTTTTTTTTAAAAAGGAGAGAGAACATAAACATGCATGAGACAAATGCAATAACACAAAGAAAGAACACAAGAGAGCTTCATCTAGAGTTGGGCGGTGACATAGTCACCTATGTTAGAGTATATTGACTTAGGAGTAAAGTGAGAACACTTGATCATAGGTCATACTCATCGTTTAAGCTCAAAATGGGGTTACCATTTTTAGTTTAAGCATCTTGATGTATTCACATCTTGTTGAGTTGCTTTGACTCATGTCTTGGAGTAAAGCTTCTCTAAGATGGAATAACATACCTTGGGTGGTGGTGTGGTTCTTGCTCATGTAGTTGAACTTGTGCCGGGGTAGCTGATCCACGGACACCTATGGGAAACCCTACTCCTGCTTTGTGGATTGTATTGCTTTCTAGCTCGGGAGCGTGGAGTGCTACAGTACTCTCCGGCCGCTAACGAGACCTTGCGTGTGTGTCTGAAGAATGGCCGTCCCCCCCCCCCCCCCCGTTGCACTCGGGCCTCCTTTTATACGCTCAACGGGTTACCGACATAGAGCAACGGGGGTCAAGGGCAAAAATGGAAAGGTGCCGTAGTAGGGGCAGCTAGGTGCTGTAACAGGCACAGCTACCTGCTACAGTGCTATCGTACCTAACCCTGACGGCAGGGGACAAGGGCATTAAATGCCCGTCTGTGTCGCCTAAACAGTACCGAAAGAGGCTTGCTAGGGACGCCACCGTTAGCCACGGTGGTTATCTTGTCAGCGCCTGCCTGCCACTGCGCACCCCTCGCTGCGCGGCCTTGCGCCACGTGCGCTTGGGAGGGGCCCCAGGGCGACACGTGGGCGGGAGTGCTGGAGCGTGGGCACGAAGTGGGGGCTTCCCGCGGCAAGCTCCTTGCCGCGGTCGTCGTCTTGTCATGTCCGTGAGCTTGTCGCTCACCAGGCCTTGCCGGGGCGCATGGGGCGCCGCGGCAAGTTTTCCTGGTACGCCTTGGTTGGCCTTCCCGGCAAGCGCCTCTTGTCGGGGCCTTGGGACGCTTCTGATAGCCTTCCCGGCAAGCTCCTCTTACCGGGGTCTTGTCTTCTTCCCGGCAAGCTCCTCTTGCCGGGGCCTTGGTTTGAGTACTTTGCTCTTGAATGGTCTTCAAGGTAGCCGCGGAGGGTCTTGGCGGTCACCCGGCAAGCCTTGCCGCGGGAGTGCTACGACTGCCCGTGCACAAGTTCGGGGTACTGGGGTACCCCTACTCTAGTACACCGACAGGAGCCCCCGGGCCTGGGCCAGACACGGTGCCGAGCGCTGTTGGGCCAGGCCCAAAAACAGTGCACGGGCACGCGCGGCCTGGGTCGCGCCGCATATCTCTCCGCTTCCACCGCGCACGCCCAGAACGGCACGCGCCAAACGCGGTGTCGTGGGTGACGGGGGCGGCGTGTGCGGGGCTAAGCCCTGCGAGCATGCGTCAGGCCATGATGAAGGGATCGGTTCACGCCCTCCTTCTTAAACGGAGGTAGGCGTGGGGGCGTGGTGCATTTACTGGACGGGGCCAGTGTGCGGTTTTCGAGGCGCCCATCCCCCGCGATCACGGGGTGGGGGCGAGGCCGTCTTATTCGTCGCCTCGTTTCCGCATCCTCGCCACGCGGCTCCCATGCGCTTGGAGTCGCGGACGGTGGAAGTGGGAAGCTGGGCCGCCGCGAGCAGAGGCAGCGGGTTGGCCCCGACCCCCTGCTCTTCTCGTGCCTTGATTCGCCGAGCGGGGCGGCCGAGCCCCCGCCTCGCTCCTTTATAAGGAGCGGGAGAGGGGCACAGAAGCCCGCACTCTCCCGTCTCCTCCTTTCTTCAGCTTCTGCCCCCCCCCCTTTCTCTCTTTCGCCATGGAGAAAGGGAACCCTGGCCCTTCATCGGTGGCGGCGAGGGTCGCCACCAGACAGCGCACCTCTCCCTCTCCCGCGCCCGTGGTGGCGGAGCCAGCCATAAGGGGAAGAGGGAGGGGCGAGGTCGTGGATGAGGTCGTGGACGAGGTCGAGGCGCTCGGGGAAGAGGCGGATGGGGCGGTGCGCCGGCTTCGCCTCCGCCGGCGGTTCCTCTCCTGACGGCAGTCCATATTGGGGACAACCCTTGCGAGTTCTTCGTCAGGCTGCACCGGGCGCCTCGTCGTCGCCTCCGGCTTCCAACTCCATTCGCGAGCGTGATGGAGTTGAATCCGCCCGAGACACTGAGACTGCACATGAGGGGCTGTGGGATCAGCGGCACGCGGGTCCGCGCCGTATTCCCAGCCCCCAATGTGATGTATCTTGACCGAGGGTGGAAGACGTTCGCCCGTATCCACAGCCTGATGGAGGGGTTCACCCTCCATTTCAAGTTAATGGAGGGCGATCTCCTCTCCGTCAAGGCCTTCGGGTGCTTCGGCACTTGGGCGAAGTGCTGCGTGGACAGCTCCTCCGATAGTGAAGGCTCCCCCTCGAGCGAGAGTGACAAGGAGGAGAGCGACAGCGATGATGAGGGTAGCGGGCGGCGGGATGGCGGGTCCGACTAGGTGTCGGGCGCCGCTTCGCGCGGCACCGGCGACCCCATCATCCGCATCGCCGGCTCCTTGAACTCCCCGGGGGCGTCTCCTTGGGCGGCTGGCGTAGGGAGGCTGCGGAAGGGGAAGAGGGCTGGCGACAGGGCCGTCAGGTCGGAGTACGAGGGTGTGGTGCCCTCGACAGCGTGCTGACGTCCTGCCGCCCCGTCTTCGAGCCCCGCTTCCGGCGTCGCCATCACCGTCAAGCCCTCGGTCGGCCCCCCGGATGTTCTCTTGGTGTCTTCTGGCACCCGTAGCTCGCCTGGGCGCCTCTTTTGCTCTTTTCGCCTCCTTGACCTACCTCCTGAAGAGAGGGACAAGAAAGGGATTACGGGCACCTTATCTTTTTAATTTGTAAGCCTTCGGGCCTTAGCTGCATCTAAAAACTTGTAATCCTCTCTTTCATGTTTTTCATCCTCTACGAACTGTACCTGTACGGGATGTTTTTTAATGAAAAGGGGATGCTTGCCGGGTTACTTGTCTCGCGGGTTGAACCCACGCCAAGGAGCAAATCCTTGGTGTCCTTCGGACAGACGTTTCATCTCTCGGCAACAGGCCCTGCCGCCTTCCCACGTCGCTCGACCTTTCTCACGCCTTTGACGGAGGTGGGAACGAGGTGGGTGCGGCCCCTTCGTTTCATTCCTTTGCTACCGCGACTACGACCCAACTTGGCCCCGGGAACGCGCTCCAGGGCCTAGAGTTGAGGGAGCACGGC
This sequence comes from Triticum urartu, assembly GCF_056163025.1. Classification (NCBI taxonomy): domain Eukaryota; kingdom Viridiplantae; phylum Streptophyta; class Magnoliopsida; order Poales; family Poaceae; genus Triticum; species Triticum urartu. Next base: position 346,441,392 of record NC_141876.1, on the reverse strand, counting down.
AGTTTTCGGGAAGAAACGCGGTTTCGCACTCCCCAGTCCATAAGAGGGTGCATGATGAGGGATGAAAGACTTATCTGATATCGCAGCCCCCGGCAACTCTGGCTTGCCGGGGATGACCCTTGGCACTCGCAGCCCCCAGCAATGCTGACTTGCCGGGGCCCAGGTGCCGGCGCGCCCTTCTTCTCCTTTTCGTCCTTAAGCGGTCTGGCCAGGATATGCGAGCCCTGCGAACGAAGGAAAAGCAAAGGGACGGACACTTGACCTCTAAGTTAGGGGTTAGCCGCTGTTAGGCACTATCAACCCTAACCAAGGACGAGACTCGACCTAGCATGCATGCTATAACCCCGGGGTGGCAGCGCTTCATTTCTGGTGCTCAGGGTCTGCGCCTGGCTCTGTACAAAGGATTACATGCAACAGCGGCAAGACTCGTACAGAAGGGTGGTTGTCGGGCAGGGCCCGACAACCGCGCCTTACGGGTAAAACTTACGAAGATGCTCGATGTTCCAGGAGTTGCTCACTGGTACGCCATCTTCGGTCTCAAGGCGGACAGCGCCAGGCCTTGTGACTCGCTTCACCCGGTAAGGGCCTTCCCACTTCGGCGTCAACTTGTTGGAATTCTTGGCCGACTGAACGCGCCAAAGAACAAGGTCGCCTTCCTCGAGGCTTCTGGCGTTAACTTTGCGGCTATGGTAGCGGCGCAAAGCTTGCTGGTAGCGAGCAGCTCGCACAGCAGCCAGAAGACGATCTTCCTCAAGGAGCAGCGCGTCATCTTGCCGCAGCCGCTCTTGCTCAAGCTCATCGTAAGCGAGCACTCGAGGTGACCCGTATACGAGTTCCGTGGGGGTAACTGCCTCTACTCCATAGACTAGAGCAAAGGGTGTCTGTCCGGTGGCTCGATTTGGTGTCGTTCTGATCGACCAAAGAACCACCGTAGCTCCTCGATCCAGTTTCTTCTGTACTTGTGCAGCCTGTCGAAAGTTCTTGTCTTGAGCCCGCGCAGCACTTCGGCATTTGCCCTCTCCGCTTGACCGTTGCTTCTCGGGTGAGCAACAGAAGCGAAGCAGACCTTGGCGCCGAGATCTTGGACGTACTGCATGAAGGTGTGGCTCATGAATTGTGTACCGTTGTTGGTGATTATCTTGTTAGGGATCCCGAAGCGGCAAACAATCGACCTGAAGAACTTGACGGCTGACTGTGCGGTCACCTTCCTCACTGGTTCCACTTCCGGCCACTTTGTGAACTTGTCGATTGCGACGTACAAGTACTCAAAGCCCCCGACAGCTCGGGGGAAGGGGCCGAGGATGTCGAGCCCCCAGACCGAAAATGGCCAGGATAAAGGGATCGTCTGGAGAGCTTGAGCTGGCTGGTGTATCTGCTTGGAATGGAACTGGCACGCTTCACACTTGGTTACTTGTGCAGTTGCATCCTGGAGGGCTGTTGGCCAGAAGAAACCTTGCCGGAATGCTTTGCCGACAAGTGCTCTTGCGCCAATGTGGTGACCACATATGCCTCCATGTATCTCTGCCAACAGCTTTTGTCCATCTTCCCGGGGAATACACCTCAATTTCACACCGTTGAGTCTTCTTCTGTACAGTGTCTTGTCGACGAACTGGTACATACTCGACTGTCAGGCTACTCTTTCCGCTTCTTCTTGCTCTTCGGGAAGTTCTCCTGTCTGAAGGAAATGGACAATCTACTGCGCCCATGCTGGAGCTTGTGGCTCGACAACAAGGACTAAAGGCGACTCTGCTGCTGCGGGAACATCCGCTTCTACGGCGAGAAGCTGTGTCTCTGCCGGAGCTTGACGTTCCCCGACAAGCTTGCCGGAGCGAAGTTTATCGGGAGCTTCTGCTTCAACGGAACAAACCCTGGGGCTTGCTGGAGCATCTCGCTCCTCAGCGCTCTTGGTGTTGATCTTGGGGGTTGCTGCGGGAGCGTCCGCTTCTACGGCAAGAACCTGTGGCTCTGCCGGAGCGTGACGTTCCCCGACAAGCTCGCCGGAGCAAAACTTGTCGGGAGCTTCTGCTACAACGGAACAAACCCTGGGGCTTGCCGGAGCAGGCTGCTCCTCAGCACTCTTGGCGTTGATCTTGGGGACCTTCTTGGCGGCGGCTTCGGGAAGCTCTGCCGGCAAGTAGTCACCAGGGATCAACTTCCGCTTCTTGCTCTGTCCGGTTGATGGTGTTACGGACGGTTGAGTCAGCTTGAGCACAAAGGTCCCTGGTTCCACAGGTAGCTTAAGTGCGGCGCACTTTGACAGGTCATCAGCAATGGTGTTCTGAGCTCTTGGAACGTGCTCCATTTGCAGGCCGTCAAAGCGCTCTTCTAGCTTCCTCACTTCGTCAACGTAAGCTTCCGTCAACGGACTCTGATAATTCTTGTTCACTTGGCGGACGACAAGCTGCGAGTCACCCCTGACAATGAGCTTCTTGATCCCAAGGTCTGCCGCGATCCGGAGACCGGCAAGCAAGCCTTCATACTCTGCAGTATTGTTTGTTGCTTGCTCCTTGGGAAAGTGCATCTGGGCCACGTACTTGAGGTGCTCCCCGGTGGGTGCAGTAAGCAGCACACCAGCGCCGGCGCCTTGCAGCGAAAAGGCACCATCAAAGTACATCAGCCACTCTTTGCTCGCTTCTTTGTCGGGGATGCTCGTTTCTGGAATCTCTTCATCTGGTGTTGGCGTCCACTCTGCTATAAATTCTGCCAATGCTCTGCTCTGGATAGTTGAAGTGCTTTCGAACTTGAGGCCAAAGCTTGACAGTTCCAGCGCCCACTCAACAATCCTGCCTGTCGCTTCTGGATTCTGCAGTATCCTCTTCAGCAGAAAGCGAGTGAGAACTGTGATCTCATGTGCTTGGAAGTAATGGCGCAGCTTTCTCGAGGCCATGAGGAGGCCGAAAAGCAATTTTTGCACACCAGAGTACCTTGACCTAGCCCCCTGCAGGAGGGAGCTGACAAAGTAAACTGGGCGCTGTACCATTTTCTTCCGTGTTTCCTCGTGCGCCTGCGCAGCTCCATCTTGGCCGGGACCAGAGCTTGTCGGGGAAGCCCCCTGCTTGTCGCTAGATGCGCTTGCCGCGGTTGCTGGCTCATCATCTGCCTCCCTCTCTGCTACTAACGCAGCACTAACCACTTGATTGGTTGCCGCTATGTACAGCAGCAACTTCTCTTGTGGCTTGGGCGCGACAAGTATTGGAGGGGAGGACAGGTATCTCTTCAGGTCTTGCAGCGCAGCCTCCGCTTCCAGAGTCCATCTCATTGGACCTGCCTTTTTCAATAATTTGAAAAACGGCAGGGCGCGCTCAGCCGACCGAGAGATAAACCTGCTGAGAGCGGCCACGCAACCGGCAAGTTTCTGCACATCCTTGACGCGCTTTGGTGCTTTGATTTGCTCAATGGCCTTGATCTTGTCGGGGTTGGCTTCAATTCCCCGCTGAGACACGAAGAACCCAAGAAGCTTGCCAGAGGGAACTCCGAACACACACTTCTCTAGGTTGAGCTTGAGGCTGATCTTGCGCAGATTTGCAAAGGTCTCATCTAAATCTTGAGTCAGGGTTGCTCTGTCCTTGCTCTTGACCACTATATCATCCATGTAGGCTTCCACATTTCTGTGTATTTGTGGCTTGAGTGCAATATGGACTACCCTTGCAAATGTCGAACCGGCATTTTTTAATCCGAAAGGCATCCGTACGAAACAGTACGTGCCACATGGAGTAATAAACGCGGTCTTCTCCTCATCCTCTTCTGCCATGAAGATCTGATGATATCCTGAGTATGCATCAAGAAACGAAAGCAAATCACATCCGGCTGTGGAGTCAACAATCTGGTCAATGCGCGGCAAGGGAAATGGGTCTTTGGGACAAGCTTTGTTAACATCGGTAAAGTCGATACAAAGCCTCCATTTCCCGTTTGCCTTGTGCACGACTACAGGATTGGCCAACCACGTGGGATGGAGCACTCCTCTGACGAGGCCTGCTGCTTCCAGTTTCTTGATCTCTTCTGCAATGAATTCTTGGCGCTCCACCGCCTGCTTCGTGACCCTCTGCTTGACGGGCCGCGCATGGGGGCAAATGGCAAGGTGGTGCTCAATCACTTTCCTGGGAACACCGGGGATGTCAGACGGCTGCCATGCAAACACGTCGACATTCGCCCGTAGGAAAGCAACGAGCGCGCTTTCCTATTTAGGGTCAAGCGTGGCACTGATGGTGAAGGTACCACCAGTGCCATCCTCCTTGGCGGATACCCTCTTCGTCTCAGGCGGAGCTGCCATCATCTTCTCGCGCTTGCCGGTGGAGCTCGATGGCGCGTCCTCGACGGCAGCGCAGCACTCCAAAGAGGTGCGCTTGCCGGAGTGGGCACCTGAGCTCCTGCCGGTCTTGGCTTTGCCGGCGGAGCTCGATGGTGCGTCCTCGACGGCAGCGCAGCACTCCGAGGAGGTGCGCTTGCCGGAGTGGGTACCAGAACTCTTGCCGGACCTGGTCTTCTTCCCTCCGGGAGCTTCAGGGGCAAGTGGGTTGCGATCTGCCGTGGCTGCTGCTTCCCGGTAGATCTTGTCGGCACAGATAAGAGCGTCTTTCTTGTCGCCAGGGACAGAAATGACGCTTATCGGTCCTGGCATCTTCAGCACGTTATATGCGTAGTGAGAGGCCGCGATAAACTTGGCGAGTGCCGGACGGCCAAGTATCCCATTGTAAGGCAATGGAATGTCGGCGACGTCAAACGTGACCTTCTCAGTCCTGAAGTTTAGCTCGCTGCCGAATGTCACCGGCAGCGTGACCTTCCCCTTCGGCTTGCTCCTTCCCGGAATGATTCCTTGGAATGTACCGGTTTCTTCGAGCTCGCCGTCAGGGATCTGGAGTTTTCGGAGTACAGCGGAGGAGATCAGGTTTAAGCCGGCCCCGCCGTCAACTAGCATCTTGGTGACCTTGAGGTTGCGGATAGTTGGTGAAACCAACATCGGCAGACACCCGACCGCAGTCGTGCGATCAGGGTGGTCCTCAATGTCAAAGATGATAGGCGTGCTGGACCACTTCAGAAGCTTGCGCGATTCGATGGGTGGTTCTGCTGCATTGACTTCCCGCACCCACTGTTTGAGTTGGCGGTGCGAGGTATGTAGAGAAGCACCACCGTCAACGCACAAGACCTCTGTGGCTTTCTGAAACTCCTGCTCACTGGTCTCAACGTCATCCATGTCTTCATCGTCTTCATCCTTGTCGCGGCCGCGGGGAGGTCTATCCCCTTGCCGCTACTTGGCCTTGCCGCGGCGTCCTTCCTGGCCGGTGCGCTTCTGGCCAGACCTCTCGGCACCGCCTTGGGATCTCTCCTTGTCGCGCTGCTCGTACTCAGCCTTCTGTTGCTGGACAAGCTGCTCGACCTTCTTGCAGCTCTGGAGGTCATGGCCCTTGGTGCGGTGAATCTTGCAATATTGCTTGCCGGAGCCGTCCCGCTTGTCGGCGACCGCCACAGCCTGACAGTTGGTGCAGGCGGCAACTTCTTTGCCGGAGCTACCAACCGTAGCCTTCTTGGCGCCACCTTCATCGCCGGACTGCTCAACGACCAGCACCTCTTTGCCTCTCTTCTTCCTGTTGCGCCGCCGGTTTTTCTTTGCCGGGACAGCATCCTCACTGTCGGATCCTTCTGCACCAGTGCTTTCTCCGGGGAATTTCCTCCCTTCCTCAGCGCGTGCACACTTGTCGACCAGGGCATACAGCTCGCTGACGTCCCGAATCTTGCACATCGCCATCTCCTCCCGCATCCTGTGGTTACACACGTTCTGATGGAACGCGCTGATTACCGCGGCAGGGTGGATATTTGGGATGTTGTGGTGTACACGGCTGAACCTCTGGATGTACTGGCGCAAGGGCTCTCCTTCCTTCTGGACGAGCAGATGGAGATCGCTCTCTTGGCCATGAGGTTTGTGGCCGCCTGTGAAGGCACCGACAAACTGATGGCACAGATCAGCCCAGGAGGATATGGAGTTGTCCGGCAAGTGCATGAGCCAGGACCTGACGTTGGGCTTAATCACCAGCGGGAAGTAGTTGGCAAGGATCTTGTCGTCCCGTCCCCCGGCAGCCTGCACCGCGATGGTGTAGATGCTGAGGAACTCCGACGGATGCAACTTGCCGTCGTACTTCTCTGGTACGTCCGGTTTGAAGTTCTTCGTACTGGGCCACTGGACTTGCCGCAGCTCGCGAGTGAACGCAGGGCAACCTACCGTGTACGGCAAGTCACCTGGTTCCCCCGGCGCATGCATGTCAACAGAGGGCCTAGCGCGCTGGTCTGACTGACGCCGTGCTTCTCTCCGATGCTCGATGCGAGTACGAGCGTCTTCCCGCTGTCGTTCTTGAAGAACTTGGCGTTGATCGCGACGAGCTCGCGGATCTGATGACGCGGTGGAGTCGCTGTCGAGGTGGATCCGGCGAGTCGGCGATCTTGGCCTTCGGGGTGGGGAGCGCACAGTAGTTGCACCCCCACCCGTCTTGTCACCACCGGTCTGCGCCTGGCTGACTCGCTGCGGCTGCGACGTGCCCGGCTGCCGAGGAGTGTCGCCATTGGCGAAGCCGATGAGACTTTGGATAGTGGCCCTCCAGTCGTCGGTCTTGTCCTCCGCTGGAGGGTAGTCTAGGAGCAGCTGAGCTCGCGCTAGAGCTTCTGCTGCAGTGGTGGGCGGCGGTAGCGAACGGTGCGAGGAGCGGGATATGCTCGGACTTCTAACCACGTTAGAAGGAGCAGTATCCCGTCCGGGCGACCGCGTGTCGCTCGCGCCGGCGTGTGGACGTGCATGGTGGTCTTGAGCGCTCCAAGATCCACCAGCTCGGTCTTGATCTAGCGAACGCATGGTACCGTGGGTACCATGACGCTGCCGGTCCCGCGCCTCCTGAGATGGGCGCGGTGCATGCACGGACGCCGAGGTCTTGGAGTGCGCCCGGTCGTTGTGGGAGCCGGCTACGCCGCCGATGGGCAGCGCAGCCTTGTCCTTGGACCCGGCAGCACCGCGAGCTCCCTCGTCGACGTGTGCCCTTCCGCCGGCGCCTGCCTCACCAACCGTTTGCTCCGGCGGTGGGTGGCTCGGCGCAGACGGAGTAGCTGCCTCCGAAACTTTCTTCTTCGGCGGCATGTTGGGGAAGATGATGGAGATCTAGCTCGCGAAAACGCCGGATCTGGTTCGCACAACTTCGACGCCCCCTACCTGGCACGCCGGAGATGCCGGGGTAGCTGATCCACGGACACCTATGGGACCGGCGGACCGGGTCCCTTTTGGTTCGGCGGGGGGCGGAGGTCGCGCAAAGAGCAGATCGAAGCGGAGCACGCGGGCGATTTACCCAGGTTCGGGCCGCACGGATGCGTAAAACCCTACTCCTTTGTGGATTGTATTGCTTTCTAGCTCGGGAGCGTGGAGTGCTACAGTACTCTCCGGCCGCTAACGAGACCTTGCGTGTGTGTCTGAAGAATGGCCGTCCCCCCCCCCCGTTGCACTCGGGCCTCCTTTTATATGCTCAATGGGTTATCGACATAGAGCAACGGGGGTCAAGGGCAAAAATGGAAAGGTGCCGTAGTAGGGGCAGCTAGGTGCTGTAACAGGCACAGCTACCTGCTACAGTGCTATCGTACCTAACCCTGACGGCAGGGGACAAGGGCATTAAATGCCCGTCTGTGTCGCCTAAACAGTACCGAAAGAGGCTTGCTAGGGACGCCACCGTTAGCCACGGTGGTTATCTTATCAGCGCCTGCCTGCCACTGCGCACCCCTCGCTGCGCGGCCTTCCGCCACGTGCGCTTGGGAGGGGGCCCAGGGCGACACGTGGGCGGGAGTGCTGGAGCGTGGGCACGAAGTGGGGGCTTCCCGCGGCAAGCTCCTTGCCGCGGTCGTCGTCTTGTCGTGTCCGGGAGCTTGTCGCTCACCGGGCCTTGCCGGGGCGCATGGGGCGCCGCGGCAAGTTTTCCTGGTACGCCTTGGTTGGCCTTCCCGGCAAGCGCCTCTTGCCGGGGCCTTGGGACGCTTCTGATAGCCTTCCCGGCAAGCTCCTCTTGCCGGGGTCTTGTCTTCTTCCCGGCAAGCTCCTCTTGCCGGGGCCTTGGTTTGAGTACTTTGCTCTTGAATGGTCTTCAAGGTAGCCGCGGAGGGTCTTGGCGGTCACCCGGCAATCCTTGCCGCGGGAGTGCTACGACTGCCCGTGCACAAGTTCGGGGTACTGGGGTACCCCTACTCTAGTACACCGACAACTTGTGTGGGTGCTCAAGGTTGATGTAGCTCATCAAGAGTTGGGAGCACCACTTGGAGTTTGAGTTCATCTACCTACATGGGTTAGTTCTTGCAAGGAAGAGCACTTGTGTATCCAAAAATGACAATCATGAAGCTTAACGTAGAATTTGTCAAAGGATATGTTTGAATGGTTTTGTGCTTCCTTGTCTTCAACCACTATTGTGTAGAGTCTTGGTGATGTAGAGATTGCTCAAGATGTGAGTGAGTCGCAATCTCATGGAATTAGATTCAACCAAGCACCTACATGGGTTAGACAACATGCAAGGTGCAAATATATCCAAGACATAAGATAGTTATCATAAGAGATATATCATGGATTAGTCATAAGCTCATGTCTTGCATGTATCCAATGGAGTTTCTACTCCAAGTTCGAAGCATCAATGATGTTCAATTCTCCTCTCAACCTGCAAAACACTTTCTCATCAAGTGGTTTAGTGAATATATCCGCTAATTTCTTATCGGTGCGAACATGCTTAAGATTGATGTCACCCTTAGCAACATGATCTCGAATGAAATGATGACGAACTTCAATATGCTTAGTTTGAGAATGTTGTACAGGATTATGACCAATTTTGATAGCACTTTCATTGTCACAAAGCAGTGGAACATGTTTCACATTAATCCCATAATCTTTAAGAGTTTGGGTCATCCAAAGTAATTGAGCACAACATGAACCAGCGGCAATGTATTCCGCTTCGGCGGTGGATAAGGATACCGAGTTTTGTTTCTTGGAAGACCAAGACACAAGAGATCTACCAAGAAATTGACAAGTACCCGAAGTGGACTTTCTATCAACCTTGTCTTCGGCATAATCCGAGTCGGAATAGCCAACAAGATCAAAAGAAGACCTCTTAGGATACCAAATGCCAAAATTTGGTGTATGGATTAAATATCTCACTATCCTTTTCACAGCCTTAAGATGACAATGTTTAGGAGCAGCTTGATATCGTGCACACATGCACACGCTTAGCATAATATCGGGACGTGAAGCACATAGGTATAACAATGAACCAATCATAGAGCGATAAACCTTTTGATCAACCGGTTCACCATATTTGGTCAAATCATTATGTCCACTAGTAGGCATGGGTGTAGACATACCTTTGCATTCTTGCATATTGAACTTCTTGAATAAGTCCTTGGTGTACTTTGTTTGAGAGACAAATGTACCTTCCTTAGTTTGCTTGATTTGCAAACCGAGAAAGAATTTGAGTTCACTCATCATAGACATCTCAAACTTCTCTGACATTAGCTTTCCAAACTTTTCACTAAAGAGAGGGTTAGTTGAACCAAATATGATATCATCAACATAAATTTGGCATACAAATATTTCTCCATTAACCCTTTTAGTAAAAAGATTAGAATCAATTTTACCAATTTCAAAACCACTTGTAGTAAGGAACTTGGTCAATCATTTATACCATGCTCTAGGAGCTTGTTTAAGACCATAAAGAGCTTTGTGAAGTTTGTAAACATGATTTGGTTTCTTAGGATTGATAAAGCCGGGAGGTTGTTTGACATAAACTTCCTCCTCTATTTCACCATTTAGAAAAGCACTTTTCATGTCCATTTGGTACAAGGTGATATTATGATGATTAGCATAGGCAAGTAAGATGCGAATGGACTCAAGTCTAGCAATGGGACCATACGTCTCACCATAGTCCATACCTTCGATTTGTGTGTACCCTTGGGCGACGAGACGTGCTTTGTTGCGAACCACTTGTCCATCTTCATCTTGCTTGTTGCGAAACACCCATTTGGTACCAATGATGTTGTGGTTGTTGTCGGGCTTCTCAACCAATGTCCAAACTTGGTTTCTCTCAAAATTATGTAGCTCTTCATGCATAGCGTTTATCCAATCCGGATCTTCCAATTCTTCTTCAACCTTCATAGGTTCAATGCTAGAGATGAATGAATAGTTTTCACAAAAGTTAGCTAAACGAGTTTTTGAGCGAGTGATTCTCCCGGTTTGTATATCATTGAGGATTTGCTCGACGGGATGATCTTTGGCAATTCTTGCTCGAACTCGTGAGAGCTTTCGCTTGGGTCTTCGTTGAACATCTTCTTCATCTTGTTCTTCTTCTTGGCCTTCTTCATTGTTGACGTTGTCGTTCTCTTGTCGTGGTGGAGAAGGAGGTTGTTGATGTTTGTCTTGATGTATTTCCTTGTTTTCTTCATCTTGGTGTGTCCCACTTGTGGATGCTTCCGTGTCGATTCTTGGTTCACCTTGTCGTGAAGTAGAGGCTTCCACTTGGATGGATGAAGTACTCTCCTTCACCTCCGTTGGACGAATTTTGCCAATGGACAAGTCTTGGATTGCTTCTGAAGGGTCTTTGTCTCCTACATCAATTGGCAATTGCTCTACTTGCGAGCCATTATATTCATTAAACTTCACATCTACCGTCTCTTCAAACTTTCGGGTGAAATTGTTGTAGACACGGTAAGTGTGAGAGTTTGAGCCATAACCAAGTAGAAAACCTTCATGAGATTTAGGAGCAAACTTTGAACGACGATGCTTGTCAAGAATGTAGCACTTTGAGCCGAATACTCGAAAGTATCCAACTTGGGGTTTGTTACCAGTGAGAAGCTCGTATGCCGTCTTGCCGAGTAGCTTGTGAAGATATAAGCGATTTGTTGCGTGACAAGCTGTCTCAACCGCTTCTGCACAAAAGTTCTTTGGCGTCTTGTATTCATCAAGCATCGTTCTTGCCATTTCGATGAGCGTCCGATTCTTCCTCTCAACAACTCCATTTTGTTGAGGTGTGTACGTAGCCAAGAACTCGTGTGAAATCCCTTCTTCATCAAGAAAGGTGTCCACATTTGCGTTCTTGAACTCCGTTCCGTTGTCACTCTGAACCTTCTTGATCTTCACATCAAACTGATTTTGGGCCTTCCTAGCGAAGTTTCTGAAGATCTTCTGGACCTGCGACTTGTCATTAAGAAAGAACACCCACGTAAATCTTGAAAAATCATCAACTATAACTAGACCAAAATAATTTCCACCGAGACTCTTGTAGGCGTTGGGACCAAAAAGATCCATGTGAAGTAGCTCGAGTGGCCTCCTTGTGGTCATGATGTTCTTCACGGGATGTCTTCCTCCAACCTGTTTACCTGCTTGACAAGCACTGCAAAGTCTATCCTTATCAAATATGACATCGTTAACTCCAAGGATATGATTTCCTTTAATAAGCTTGTCAAGGTTTCTCATGCCAACGTGACCTAGTCGTCTATGCCACAACCAACCTTTTGAGGATTTAGCAACAAAGCAAGTTTTAGGTTGTGCCTTTTTATAGAAATCGACAATGTAAAGATCACCTCTACGCATACCGGTAAAGACCATTTTATGATTGTCTCGACGAAATACTTGGCAATCTACTTCAGTATATAGGACATTCAGACCGAAATCAGCAAGTCTAGATACTGAAAGTAAGTTGTAGCCAAGAGATTCAACGAGCATGACATTCTGAATGGAACTATCATGTGAGATGGCCACCTTACCAAGGCCAACCACTTTACCCTTTGAATTATCACCAAAGGTGACATATTTTCGAGGGCCGTCATTTTCAGCAAGCTCACGAAACATCTCTTCATCTCCGGTCATATGATCAGTACATCCACTATCAAGAACCCATTCCTTTCCTCCTGATCGAAGTCACTATCATCATCATCATAGTATCCATGTTCATCATGATCTTGTGACTCATCATTTCCTAGAGAGGGTAATTCATTAGATAAATGATCATCAAAGTGGTCACTTTTATGAATTCTTATAGCTTTGAATATGATATCATTAATGATTCCAACATCTCCTTTAGCATGCTTAAGATTGGTAAGTTCAAATATACAATTACCAAAACTAGGATCACTAGAGTTCATCTTACTCAAGGCAATAGATTTATGGAGAATTTCATCCAAAGTTTTCAAGGAATGATCGGGAAATCGTTCCTCAAGAAATTTCCATATAGTATAGGCACAATTTAGAGTAGGCAAACTAGCAATCAAATTTTTGGGCAATCCTCTAATGATGAGCTCAATAGTTCTAAGATTGTGAATCATGTCAATATCTTCATCTAGGGTAGGATGCAAAGGATCAATATGAGGTGCACAAGGGATAGCAATATACTTGTTCAAATGATATTGATTGAAGATTACAAGCATCTCATTTTTCCACTCATGAAAATACTCTCCATCAAGAATAGGCACTCTATGTCTAAGACTCCCTAATGTAGACACATCCATCTTCCTCCAATAGTGATTAAACCAAGGCAATGGAGACCAAAGCTCTGATACCACTTGTAGGATCTAGAAGTAGATGTGTCTAGAGGGGGGTGATTAGACACTTAATGCTAAAGTTGCAATTTTTAACCTTTTTCGGTTTAAGTGGAGTTTAGGCACAATTTCAACATACACAATACATATCAAGCAAGCATGCAAAGAGTATATGAGTAGCGGAATGTAAAGCATGCAACTTGCAAGAATGTAAAGGGAAGGGTTTGGAGAATTCAAACGCAATTGGAGACACGGATGTTTTTCCCGTGGTTCGGATAGGTGGTGCTATCCTACATCCACGTTGATGGAGACTTCAACCCACAAGGGTAACGGTTGCGCGAGTCCACAAAGGGCTCCACCCACAAAGGGTAACGGTTGCGCGAGTCCACAAAGGGCTCCACCCACAAAGGGTCCACGAAGAAGCAACCACCCACAAAGGGTCCATGAAGAAGCAACCTTGTCTATCCCACCATGGCCATCGCCCACACAGGACTTGCCTCACTAGCGGTAGATCTTCACGAAGTAGGCGATCTCCTTGCCCTTACAAACTCCTTGGTTCAACTCCACAATCTTGTCGGAGGCTCCCAAGTGACACCTAGACAATCTAGGAGACACCACTCTCCAAGAAGTAACAAATGGTGTGTAGGTAATGAACTCCTTGATCTTGTGCTTCAAATGATAGTCTCCCCAACACTCAACTCTCTCTCATAGGATTTGGATTTGGTGGAAAGAAGATTTGAGTGGAAAGCAACTTGGGAAGGCTAGAGATCAAGATTCATATGGTAGGAATGGAATGTCTTGATCTCAACACATGAGTAGGTGGTTCTCTCTCAGAACATATGAGTTGGAATTGTGTATGTGTTCTGATAGCTCTCTCCACGAGTGAAGAGGAGGTGGAGGGGTATATATAGCCTCCACACAAAATCCAACCGTTACACACAGTTTTCCAATCTCAGTGGGACCGAATCAACAAACTCGGTCGGACCGAAAATGTAAACCTAGTGACCGTTAGAGATTTTCGGTGGGACTGACATGCAACTCGGTGGGACCGATATGGTTAGGGTTTGGGCATAACGTAATCTCGGTGAGACCGATTACACAAACTCGGTGAGACCGAATTTGGTAATTAGCTAACCAGAGAGTTGGTCAGGCAAACTCGGTGGGATCGATTTGCTCTTTCGGTGAGACCGAAAAGTTACAAAAAGGAAACACTGAATTTACATTGCAATCTCATCTCGGTGAGACCGAGATCCCTATCGGTAGAACCGAATTGCTAGGGTTTGGAAGTGGCTTATGACAAGTGAAACTCGATGGCGCCGGATAGGAAGAATCGGTAGGACCGAGTTTGGCTTAGGGTTTAGGTCATATGTGGAAGTGGGAAAGTAGCTGAGGATTTTGGAGCCTATCATTAAGCACATGAAGCAAGAGGCTCATTAAGCAACACCTCATCCCTCCTTGATAGTATTGGCTTTTCCTATGGACTCAATGTGATCTTGGATCACTAAAATGTAAAGTGAAGAGTCTTGAGCTTTAAGCTTTAGCCAATCCTTTGTCCTTAGCATCTTGAAGGAGTTCCCACAACCTTTAGTCCATGCCACTCCATTGTTGAACTTATCAGAAACATGCTAGATAGAAATGTTAGTCCAACAAGAGATATGTTGTTATCAATTATCAAAACCACCTAGGGAGCACTTGTGCTTTCAACAACTCGGCCGCTAAAAACGATCAAGCAATGGGGCTCCTAAGGTCGGGGAAGGCTCTGATTACCAACTTGTAACACCCTCGATGCGACTATAACCCCCACATGTCGAGGCACGACTTAGAGGCATAATCGCATTAAAGGCATATGTCGCAAGTAAGGCAATCTTCACAACATCCCATGTAATATGAATAATAAAAGGGATAACATAGTTGGCTTACACTCGCCACGTCAAACAAGGTACTTAAATAACATTACATCATCCAAACACTCATGGCCCGACTATGGCGCCAAAATAGAAGATAAACCCAACATGCAACACGGTCCCAATCACCCCCAACTGGGCACCACTACTGATCATCGGGAAAGGAAACATAGTAACGTTGAGAGTCCTCGTTGAACTCCCACTTGAGCTCGAGCGCGTCACATGGAGCGGAATCATCAGGCCCTGCATTTGGTGTAATAGTAATCTATGAGCCACAGGGACTCAGCAATCTCGCACCCTCGCGATCAAGACTATTTAAGCTTATAGGTAAGGCACGGTAAATATGTGTGGAGCTACAGCAAGCAACTAGCATATATGGTGGCTAACTTATTCGCAAAAGAGAGCGAGAAGAGGAGGCAAAGCGCGAGCGAGAAACTAGAGAGCAACCTGCGCAAACATTACTCCAACACCGTGTCCACTTTCCGCACTCCGCTGAGAAGAGGCCATCACGGTAACGCACTCAGTTGATTCATTTTAATTAAATTAAGGTTAAAGTTATCTACAACCGGACATTAACAAATTCCCATCTGCCCATAACCGCGGGCACGGCTTTCGAAAGTTCAATCCCTGCAGGGGAGTCCCAACTTAGCCCATGATAAGCTCTCATGGTCAACAAAGGAATAGACCTCCTCCCAAGACGTTCCGATCAGACTCGGTATCTCGGTTATTCAAGACACTTCGACAGGTTAAAACAAGACCAGCAACACCGCCCGAATGTGCCGACAAATCCCGATAGGAGCTGCACATATCTCTTTCTCAAGGCACACTCAGATTGTCTAAACTTCCGGTAGGCCAGCCTAGAGTTGCCCCTGGTAGCCACCGGCGGCTGACAGTTTGGACCAACACAAAGAGGAGCACTGGCCCGGGGGGGTTAAAATAAGATGACCCTTGAGTCTGCAGAACCCAAGGGAAAGAAAAGGCTAGGTGGAAAATGGTAAAACCAAGGTTGGGCATTGCTAGAAAAGCTTTAATCAAGGCGAACTATCAAGGGGTTCCCATTATAACCCAACCGCGTAAGGAACGCAAAATCCGGGAACATAACACCGATATGACGGAAACTAGGGCGGCAAGAGTGGAACAAAACACTAGGCGAGAGGCCAAGCCTTCCACCCTTTACCAAGTATATAGATGCATTAAGATAACATGGCAATATAATGATATCCCAACAAGTAAGTAAGTGTTCCAACAAGGAACGGCCTCCAATCTTCACCTGCAACTAGCAACGCTATAAGAGGGGCTGAGCAAAGCGGTAATATAGCCAAACAACGGTTTGCTAGGACATGGTGGGTTAGAGGTTTGGCATGGCAATTTGGGACGCTTGAAAGCAAATGGTAGGCATCGTAGCATTGGCATAGCAAAAGAGCGAGCAAACTAGCATAGCAAAGATAGTAGTGATTTCGAGGGTATGATCATCTTGCCTGCAAAGTTGTCAGAGTTGACTGGATCCTCGAAAGCAAACTCAATGGGCTCCTCGTTAGCGAACTCGTCTCCCGGCTCTACCCAAACAAGACAAACAAGCAACAAGGACACAATCAACCACGTGCAAACTCAAACAACACGATGCAAAGATGGTATGCCATGCGGGATGCGATGCGGGATACATAATGCAAGATATGACAGGAAAAGCAATAACCTGGCCTCAACTTGAAAATCCAAGTGTGCCACTGGAAATATGAGATGAAAACGCTTGAAAACGATATAAAGAACGCCGGAATCGGAGTTACGGTTTAGAAATGGCAAGCGATTCAAAAATGACACCGGTCTGTGATTTACAGCAAGTAGCCAACTAAATGCAACGAAATGGACATGCTACAGCACCCAAACATGACAACAAAATACATGGCTGGGTTGCATACAAGATGCTTAACAAAAGTCTAGCACTGAGCTACGGCCAATTCATCCATTAACAGGTTCAAACAAGCATGGCAAAACTGCATATGGTAAACAGATCTCAGACTTAGTGAAATTAACACTTGTCTGAAATTTCAGATCAGATAGCACTCTTCGGAGCAACAAAACTACATGCCACAGGACCTGAACATGACAAAGAAGAACATGTCATGGAGCTACTAAAATATCTTAACAAAAGTCCCTTAGTGCCCTTGAGCCAAAAGGGATCAGAAAATATACTAACAAGCACGCGAACATCGCAAAAACATAATCAGTTTTCAGACTTGGTGAAAACTGGCACATGCTGAAACATAACTCAAGTAGGCATGTTTACGAGCTCGATGCTCTCACCACAGTGCAAGTCATGATAATCTAAGCATACACCCATCAATAATACACAAAATTCAAGCTAGACATGGCAAGAACAATAACATAGCATGCACGGATCAACTACAGCATCATCGGCAAAATTGCAAACAAGTTGACAATCTTCCCAGATTCACAAAGTAGCAAAAGTAGAGCTCGATTGACTCAAGATAGGGTGCTCCATAATTGCAAAAAAAGACATGGATGGATAGAGCACTACCATATAAATAAAACTCCCTTACTGATCATCCTCAAAAGAGGCACGAATCACTAGGAAACAACAAGAACATATGGCATCATGAGATAAACAGATCCAGGACTTAGTGAAATTACTAAGTCCCTGAAAACAGAATTACCAAGTGCACCACTTTGCAAGCTTGCACTAGTCACCACACACATCACAAAAATACATGGGTTGCACCTCTGGAAAGATGACAAAACCCTTAACAAAACATATGTAGAGCATCAGGGCATATCATGCACATATTAATCATGGCAAAAATGACAAAACTCAAAATGGAGTAGCAGATCTGGCAATTAACTCAAGTAGCCCTCTTCTAACAGCATTTTTGGCATCAAGATGAACTCAGATGAAAATGATGCAATGGAATGAAACGATGTACTCTCTGAGATGAACATTTTGATATGCTATATGCATGAATCGGAGCTACGGATGCAAATTTACGAGGCCATGAACATAGGCACTTGGATCGGAGATTTTGGGACTTAGAAGAAATTTACCCCGCGCGGATCTAGGGTTTACTGTTCATCCGGCGCGATCTACTGTAGCGGCGGCGGATCCGAAGCTCGCCGGAGATGGCCGCGGCGGCCGGAGGCGATGAGGAGGACGGCGGAGGGGGGCGGAGTCGCCGGAGAGGCGGGGAGGCGGCGGCCGGTGAGGGTCGGGCGCGGCGCCGGGTGGTGGCGCGCAGGGCGGCGGAGGCAAGGGCGGCGGTGGCGGCCGTCGACGCCAACGAGGAACGGCGGCGAGGTCCGTTCGGGCGGGACCGCGGCGGAGGAGGCGGACCGGGTCGCCGGCTCGGGAGGAGAAGGCGGCGGCGGGCGCGGGAGCGGCGGCCCGGGAGGCGGCCCGGGAGGGCCGGCCTCGGGCCCGTGCGGGCCGCGGTGGCGGCGGTGGCCGGGTGCCACGTGGTAGGCGGAGACAGGCCGGGGGAGCGGGGCGGACACGTCTGTTGGTGGTATTTTTGTCCGGCGGCGGCGAGGGGATTTTTAGGGTTTCAGACGAGGGGGATCCGGATTTTCGAGAGGGGGTGTATATATAGGCATGGAGGGAGCTAGGAGAGTCCAAACGAGGTGCGGTTTTCGGCCATGCGATCGTGATCGAACGATCTAGGTGATAGAGCAGAGTTAGGTGGGTTTTGGGCCAAATTGGAGGGGTGTTGGGCTGCAACACACACGAGGCCTTTTCGGTCCCTCGGTTAACCGTTGGAGTATCAAACGAAGTCCAAATGATACGAAACTTGACAGGCGGTCTACCGGTAGTAAACCAAGGCCGCTTGGCAAGTCTCGGTCCAATCCAGAAATGTTTAATCCCCACACACGAAAGAAAGCTAGAAATGACCATTGGAGGAGAACGAAGCGCCGGAATGCGAAACGGACAACGGGGAAAATGCTCGAATGCATGAGATGAACACGTATGCAAATGCAATGCACATGATGACATGATATGAGATGCATGACAACGATAACAACACACGGAGACAAAGACCCGAACCCGAGAAAATAAAATAACTTAACGCCGGAAACGGCAAGAGTTGGAGTACAAATTGGGAAAGTTATATCCGGGGTGTTACAACAAACCAGAGGGTTTAGTCCGTAGAGGCTATCATAACAATCATAGGCTAGACATCTAGGGTTTAGCCAATACGATCTCAAGGTAGATCAACTCTTGTAATCACTATACTCATCGAATATAATCAAGCAGGACGTAGGGTTTTACCTCTTTTAAGAGGGCCCAAACCTGGGTAAAACATTGTGTCCCTTGCATCCCTTGTTACCATCGATTCTCAGATACAAAGCTTGGGACCCACTACCCGAGATCTGCTGGTTTTCACACCAACATTGGTGCTTTCGTTGAAAGTTATGTTGTGTTGTCAACAAGAGAATCAATGGCTCACCTCGTCATCGACGACGATGTTGTTTCCGGGGAGACCTTTCTCCCTAGCCAACTCTTTGTATTTGGCGGCTTCACGCTACGTGCCAACTCGATCGGCCGCCTGGAGCAGGTCGACAGCAATGCCCCTGGTCACCGGATCTGGTTCGGAAGTTTGAACTAAATCGTCGACATCCAAGGACATTTGATCTTCGAGGGGTTCACGGCCTCGTCCGCTACCCCCCACGGATACGAAGAAGGACCTTCAGGTCCATCGTTAAATCTTGTTCAGGGTTCGACTCGCATGCCTGCACTGGCCTTAGATCTGGGGCGGACCGCTCTATCCAAAGAAAGGAGGGTGAACCCAACCAGACTCTGTCTCATCAAGGAGCTTCCAGCCGAAGACCCAGATGCGATCATGCCATCGGTGGACCCGGACTCAAACGGGACTCTCCCCGTCATCTGGAAGCCAGATTTACTTTCGGACGTCAACTCCGATCTCTCGAGGCTTGCATCTAACAGGCCCAGTCAAGTGGTTATTACCAAACCTAGCTCCGCAGATCCTCATACGTCTGTCGAGCTTTCGCTCATAAACGGAACGCTGGACCTGATGCGATCTCTCGCCATCACGGAAGCATCACCTCCGAACTACGCCCAGCTTGAGCTAGGGGCTAAGAGTAGGGAGTTGTCACATCCCTAGATTTACCATGCTCTAGGCTAGCTACTGTTGTTTGCATCAGGTTTATATTTCAATGAACTTGAAATGGGGACATATGAAAGCCTCAGAAATCATTTCTAAAAATGACCAAGATAAAAATTGCTCCAAATAGGTCCAAGAAAATGTTCATTTTTCCCTCTAAAAATATTGGTCCGAGGAAAAATTCAAACCAATATTTTTAGGAGCTCATAAATATTTATTTTGGGCATTTGGAACTAATGCAATAATTATTTGCATTGGATATATATATATGTTATATATTTTATATATATCCAATAATTCTGGGTAAATGTGAGGGGCTCTGGAATAATCCAAATAGTCCCTACAAAAATTTATCAGAAGCGTATAAAATGATTTAGTGCAGAGACTAAATCAAAACAGAGTTAAAATAAATAGGAGAAAGAGGGACAGAGAACCTACCTGCACAGCCCACCACTGTAGCAGCCTACTGGCCGAAGCCAGCCCAGCCCACCAAGGGCAGCACTGTCTTCTCCCTCCTGCCAGGAGGAGAAGCAGCTGCGTGCCCGGTGCACAGACGAGCCGCGCCAGCTCCTCCCTGCCTGCGTGCCCCTCGACTTCCTGGTCGCCTCCACGCATACCACGCCGCCCCCTCGACCCAATCTCACTCTCCCTCGAGTTCATCCCCTCCTCTGGCTCTCTCTCCCTCGTTCCTCTGCTCGCACCCGAGCGCGCCCGTCGCTGCCGCCCGCTACCACCGCGCCCACCGAGCTCTCCTGGCTTCCCCACCGCGTCCCTAGACTCCAACGTGACGCTGCACATCAACAAGAAGAAGAAACCGAGCCCGGACACCCTGTGGAGCCGCCTCCGCGGTCGTCTTCTACCTCGGGCAATCGAGATCGCCGGCGCCCGTTCATCGCCCATGGTGCCTCCCCCAGCCCACTGACCACCTTGCAGACCTCACTGTGAGACCCCTCCGTATTTCCCTTCTATTCTCTCGGTCGAACGCGTGCTCTAGCCGCCATCACCACCGGAGCCGTGAGCTCCTCGCCGCCGGCAATGGCGCAGTTGTGGCCATAGTTGCCGCAGCTCACGTACGAGCACACCAATGTGCTCAGAGCCTTCCCAGGAAGTTGCAGAGCTCACCAACTCGTCCTATGGATCAACGTAGTGCCGAACCCGTCGATCCCGTAACTCCGGCCACCACTAACCTCAATGTCAGCCCTGCTTCTGGCCACCCCACGGCCTTCCGTCCGGTCCTTCGGATGCGGACGAGCAAGAGCTCCTCCCCTGTGTGCTCAGCGCGCGAAACCACCGCCCGAAGCTCAAATCTGAGCCGCGCCGCTATCGTTTTGGTCACCGCCGTCCAGGCTCCGGCGACTGCCGACGTGTCCATCTTTAGCACTAATGACCCCTCTAATCACCACCCCACTAGTCACTTATATATGGTTCCCACGCCTTTAACTAACCATAGTTTAATTCCTGTTTAGCTTTAGTTAATCACAGTGGCCCCACCCGTCAGCGTTGACCTCGCTGACGTGGCCCTTGACCGGCCCCACCTGTCTGTGACCTAGGCAGCACTTGGTCACTGACCAGTGGGCCCCACTTGTCAGGTTTGACCTGAACCGGCTCCTGTTGACTTGTTGATGTCACACGGATATCATGATGACGCAGTAACTATTTCTGGAATTTAAATAAATCCAAATGATTTATTTATTCTCAGAAATTTGCCTAAACTTCTAAAAATCATATAAAATCAACCGTAGCTCAGATGAAATAATTTATATATGAAAAATGATCCGAAAAATCCAAAGAATTTGAATATGGCATTTTCATGCATGTTTGAACAAGTTAACCTCACTGTTTTGGATGAAACATGATTAGGACAAATTTGATAATAGATTTGGAGTTGGAATTTGATCTAGCTTTGAGTTCCACTTCAACCAAAATGACTTCCTATTGCATTAGCCCAAATCACAGCATATTGCCATGTCATGATCATGCATCATATTGTGCATTGCATTGATTGTGTTTCCTCTCTGTTGCAGGTATTTGTTCCCCCACGGTAGACGTACGTTTCAACAATGAGTTCGATGACACCGATGAAGAACTATACTATCTTCAGAAGTGCCAGGCAAGCAAAACCCCCTTGTTCATTCTGATACAATCCCACTTTCTCGCCTGCTCTCTTTTACTGCAATAGGACAACAACGATTCAACTATCACATGTTGCGGTAGTTGAACCCCTTTCCTCTGCATGACCTGTCATTGCCACAGTAAATAGATGAAACCCACTAGCATGAGTAGGAATTGTTTGAGCCCTGATGTGCCTACTCATTCATGATTGTTGTCATGCCTTCTACTGCTTAGAGTTGAGTCATGTCTGATTCATCGGGAATGAATTGGAACGTGGTGAACATGTCCTACCGTTGAGAGCTAAGTGTGTGAACACGATTTGGTAAAGGTAGCGGTGAGAGGCCATGTAGGAATACATGGTGGGTTGTCTCATTGCAGCCGTTCTCAGGAACTGAGTTCTGTGTTTGTGATCCATGAACAGTTACTACCACCCATTGGGTTCCGGTAACTAGTCCCCTATTGGCTTATTAATCAACTCGATCTCTGTCCAGGAGTTGCAACTAGTTTCTGGTGTTTGTAGGTAGTGTTAGTAGTCTACCAAGTGGCACCCGGTACAAGTGGGCTTGGGACAGACTAGGCACAGTGGCACGGTGTACAAAGTGGCACCCGGATGGTGGGCTTGGGAACCCTGCACACATCGTTTGGGGCCGTGAGCGACACCCCGGCCGGATCTCCTTGCGAATGGAACCCGAATAGGCGATAAACCTGGATGAGAGACTTGTGTGGCTAGTCTAGTCATGGCCGACTCCCTCGCCAGGCTTCCACTTGAAGGTTGCCTAGGTACACGACGTGTACATGGTGGTAAGTGGCGAGAGCGTGTGTGAAGAAGTACACCCCTGCAGGGTTATCATTATCTATTAGAATAGCCGGATTCCTCGGATATGGAAACTTGGACCCCTTCCATCATTCATAGACAAGTGAAAGTGGATACTCTAAAATGCGCAGGATAAGCGTGAGTGCTATGGATGGCATTCTCGTAGGGAGACGGGAGCGGATCCATAGTGGTGTATGGATATGGTGAATATGTGGACTCATGTGCGCCACCTCGAAGAGTTATTTGCAATAGTAGTTCAGGTTAGCCACTGAGTCAAAGCTGGCTTGCTGCAGTTAAACTCCACCACCCCCTTTGTTGCTACCAATGCATATGTACTTAGTTCTGATGTAAGTCTTGATGGGTAAATTTGTACTCAAGTTTGCCTAATTTATGTTTTGCGGAGAGACTTCGGTCTCGCTAGTAGTTCCACGTGGACTTTGACGTTTAGCTTGATACCTCAGCTACGATCTTGTGCCCTTGGCAGGATCTGGTAGATAGTCAGGCTTCTCAGCCTTTTTCATTTGTAGAAGTCTGTACTCAGACATGTTAAGCTTCCGCATGTGCTTTGATTTGTATGCTCTAAATGTTGGGTCATGAGACCCATGTTTGTAATATCTGGCTCTTCGGAGCCTAATGAATAAATACTTGAGTCGTAGAGTTATGTTGTGATGCCATGTTGTATTTCCACATATCGAGTATATTGTGTGTATGATTGAAATGCTTGGTATGTGTGGGATCCGACAACCTAGTTGTTCATCCTTGGTAGCCTCTCTTATGGGGAAATGTAGTTTTGTGCTTCCATGAGCCATAGTAGTCCGCTACAGCCCGGTTCACCGGAGTCCTGCTAGCCCAGCACTACTGCTCCGGAACACTTAGACTGGTCGGCATGTGATTCACTTCGTTCCTGTGTCTGTCCCTTCGGGGAAATGTCATGCGATGACATCCGAAGTCCTGCTAACCTGCTACAACCCGGTTTCCTGGAGTCCTGTTAGCCGAGTTGCTACAGCCCGGATTCACACGCTGCTGACCGACATGCTCGATGTTGATTCATGTATACATGTCCCCGTAAGTTAGTGCCACTTTGGGTTCACGACTAGTCATGTCGGCCCGGGTTCTCTGTCATATGGATGCTAGCGACACTATCATATACGTGAGCCAAAAGGGGCAAATGGTCCCATGCCATGGTAAGGCGACACCCGTGGGGATACCGTGCGTGAGGCCACAAAGTGATATGAGGTGTTACAGGCTAGATCGGTGTGATTTAGGATCGGGGTCCTGACAGCTTTGGTATCAGAGCCTGACTGCCTGTAGGATTACCTAACTAAGCTGGTCGAAGTTGAGTCTAGAAATGCTTTAGTTATATAACGGAATTGATTGTGGAAGGGAACGTAAGGCTCTTTTTACTCCTTTACCTTATGCCCTTCTGATCTGAGTCATCCTCTTCTCTTCTACGGGGATTAAGAACTAGGCTTCTCATCTTTCTATCAAGATCATCTGTTACTAATCCGTAGACTCGCAGGATTGTTGGTTTCAAGCCTTAGTTCCGTTCCTACTACTTCCGTATGTTGATAGTTGATCTCAGAACCTTGATGTTGTGATGTTGAATGGTTATGCCACCATTTTGCAGGATGTCTCAAAAGATTTTGAGCATTTACAGCCGTTATGTTGTCCGAGTCATCCCAGGTTTCTAAATAGTCTGATGCATTTGCAACTCCCTTCTTTCCGTTCTCGATGTTCCTTTGGGCCAGATTAACCACACTAATCGTTGAGTTGAGGTACTCCGCTGCCTCGGCGTATATATTGGAGCTATTATTATGACCCTAGGTGTCTTAGGGAGTCACCTATTAATCTAGCAATGCTTTGTATCCCCAGTGTGATGATTCTGGCCACCATCCTCGAAAGCATCCTGTGATGCCATTTAGTATGTAGGTATTTTATCTCTGGGTACTTGAACCGAGATTCACCCTACTTACTTCATGTTGATAGTGTTTGCTAGTTCCTTTAGGTTATTAGTAACCTTTGCGATAGTCCTCGAGGTTCGTGGAATTCTCCTTCTTCCAAATACCATGAACTACTTATGGCAGAAGTTCTTTGAACCAAAAGATAACAACCAAAGCGCTCGATGAGTTCTCCATTATGGTCGAGACTCTGCCAGTCCTACCTTTCTGCATGGGTTATCCGGAAGAAACATGTTGAATTTATTCAACATGCTAACCGATGCATCTACAACTTACAAGAATTATATGTTCCTTTGAGTTGTTCCTTTTTAGTTGTATTCTGACCCTCTTGTATCAATTGATGGTCAGGAGTAGTAGTGCATTCGTGTTCATTGATGCCTATTATTCTTGTGCCCCGTCAAGCCGTTCTAGTTCAGAATGACTAGGAGAAACAAACTCCAGTACCTCGTCCATTTCTTGGATTGGGTCAAAGCAGTTGTATCGCAGATCAAAATGCCAATCCAGCTTCTGATTCTGTTCTACCTTGAAGTATTGCCCTCTTGATGTCAGAAATGTCATGAGAATTTCACCAACTCTTATGAATTCTTGATACATTGATACTTCTCGCCATCATCATTCGTTCCCCGGTTCTGTGTTGTTGCAACCGGAATACCGACAAGTGAACCATGATGTGTGAAATCAATACTCCTAGCAACCCCGTTGCTTGGTGGTTAATGGACAATAACCTCATTCTTAGCGTGTTGATTTTTGAATCATCATCCTAAGATTGATCGTGCTACCTAATCCTTTTATCCGGTGCACTCTTCGATCAATGAGTTTGGATTTTGTCAAACCCTTGCTCTGTTGATCATATCGTCTTGCCCTGAAAAGCAAGATTGTTCTCGAGATTAGTAACTTATCGGTGGTTCGTGATTTTCTGAATATCTTCTTAGAGAGATCACCAGGTTATCACCTGACCGCTATGTGGAGTTCGTGATCAAGTTGGTTTTTCCATAAACCACTCCTTCTCTAAGAATCTGTGTTGGATACCCCTGAGCTAGTTGGTTAAGCCAAACAACAAATTGGAGAGTTGGAAGATAAAAGCTTGCCTAACCTAGTTCATTCCAAAAGGATATCCATGTGTTTGTGTGTTTGTTGAAGAAAGATGATATCTTCATTGATTGGTCCCTGTGATTAGTTGTTGGACCTATTGTCTTATCCAATCTTTGATTCGAGTATGGGCTATCCTCAAATCAAATCAGGACCAACGATATTCGTAATGTTGTCTTACTCGTGGTTGTTTCCTCGAGCATACATCATTATATCTTTTGGGTCTGACCAATGCTATAACCTTGTTCACATAGTTGTGGAATTCCATCTTCATGGAAATCTCGATGATTGTTGTTGAGCTCGTCATCAACATTTCATCTTGTCCATGATTCATGTTGAACATCTATGTTAGTGTTGGAAACTTTTGTAAGCATTTCTTCATCTCCCGTTCATGAAGTATATGTTTTGGTGAAAGAAGTGACTTTCTCCAAGTTCACGTGCATTAGGTGTAAGTTGCCGCCATGAATTTGAGAAAGGTTTGTTTTGTTTCCTCTGGAATCATCCCAAATCAGTCATGCATACGTGCGAAGTATTCTATGGTTTGGTAGATTAATTACCTCCACTCCATATGTATTCCCTAGCACACCACGCCACTGATTGATTTGTTCAAGGAGAAGAAGTTCCTTCCTAAGAGCTAATCCGGACTTGTGTAAGGACTTCGATATCCTCAATGATGGTTCCTCACCTGAACTTTGGTAGTGTTTTATTGTAAGACTACTATGTGGTCATGCTTGTCTTGGACAACATGTTCACATGTGTGTAGCAGAACCAGCTCATGTTTTGGAGCTTGCTATCGTAGTTCATCTCCCGAGAGTCTCGCAACGTTATCTCGTCGACTTGTGTTGCAACCTTTCTTTTCTAGACATGTTGTCTGAAAAAATTCTGTTACCAGCCAGATCTGAATCTCAGGCAGATATGATGGCTGGAACATTTCCAAGATCTATGATGTAGGTCCCGACGAGGTTGATGTTCTGGCCGACACACCTATTCGGAAGATCTATTATGGTAGTATCTTGAATGAGAATTTCGACCATCTTCTCCATGAGGATTTGGTATGACTTATTCCACAAGTTGTTCCTTATGGATTTTTGTGCTCCTGAAGTCCGACCTTTACTTGATGGCCATGTTGATGCTTTTAAGCATTGACCGTGGTACCTAGTACATCAAGGAGAATGTTAGAAGAGGAGTGCTAAATGTCTCTCAGTCGATCATCCAGATTTGCTTCTTTGGCATTGCTAAGGAAAAATCTGAAAAAGTGATGTCCTCCTTGCATCTGCATCCTCCATCATCGTTCATCATGGTAGTATGATGTGTTGCCAGGATCCTCGGCACGGATGTTGGTAAAACCTTGATGAATACGGAAATGCTCAAGTTCTTGAGAGCACACTCAGTCACTGGGTTATATCCTCGGTATCAATTGGAATGTGCCTTCCGTTGCCGAGTTGTCCTATAACTCTAGTTTCCTCTCCAAACTAAGTATGCCATTCTTTCAAATTCATTCAAACGATCAATTGTGATTTTCCTTAGGCTGGTATA
The DNA here is from genome assembly GCF_056163025.1 of Triticum urartu. NCBI lineage: Eukaryota > Viridiplantae > Streptophyta > Magnoliopsida > Poales > Poaceae > Triticum > Triticum urartu. The sequence goes on along the minus strand of NC_141876.1, from coordinate 346,414,319 downwards.
GAGAGTTCCAATGATCTTTGTATCAAAAGTAATTCTTTTTGCCACTTAAGGGAATAATTCTACGAGTCACCTTCCCCGAGGTGTCCCGTTATGGAATCATGGCAATTATCTCCTCACTACCTTGAAAACCATGCACTATCCTACTCCAGCGTGGCATTGTTGCCTACCAATCTAAACCTTCGTCATCTGCCTCTTTTCGTCGCTCCTCATATGTGTTTCTGTCTCAACTCAAGAGACGTTTCTACGTCTCATTCTGTGAGTTGATCTTGTGATCATTAAGTTGACCCATCCCTGTAGAGTTATCTCGCTCTTTTGTCCTCGTGTTGGGTGAAGATCTCGCAAGCAAAGATGCCAAGAACAATATGATGCAAGGAGTCGACATCTTTAAGAAGGGCATTTGGATCAAGAAGACCGTGTCAGTTCCATGTTCCCCCTATCTCCTTACCTCACGTCTTGAATCTCGGGATGAGATTCTTGTTTAGTGGGGGTGAGTTGTCACATCCCTAGCTTTACCATGCTCTAGGCTAGCTACTGTTGTTTGCATCATGTTTATATTTCAATGAACTTGAAATGGGGACATGTGAAAGCCTCAGAAATCACTTCTGGAAATGACCAAGATAAAAATTGCTCGAAATAGGTCCAAGAAAATGTTCATGTTTCCCTCTGAAAATATTGGTCAGAGGAAAAATTCAAACCAATATTTTTAGGAGCTCATAAATATTTATTTTGGGCATTTGGAACTAATGCAATAATTATTTGCATTGGATATATATATGTTATATATTTTATATATGTCCAATAATTCTGGGTAAATGTGAGGGGCTCTGGAATAATCCAAATAGTCTCTAAAAAAATTTATCAGAAGCATATAAAATGATTTAGTGCCGAGACTAAATCAAAACAGAGTTAAAATAAATAGGAAAACAGAAACTAAAATAGAAAGAAAGAGGGACAGAGAACCTACCTGCACAGCCCACCACTGTAGCAGCCTACTGGCCAAAGCCAGCCTAGCCCACCAGGGCAGCACTGTCTTCTTCCTCCTGCTAGGAGGAGAAGCAGCTGCGTGCCCGGTGCGCAGTCGAGTCGCGCCGGCTCCTCCCTGCCTGCGTGTCCCTCGACTGCCTAGTCGCCTCCACGCGTACCACAGCGCCCCCTCGACCCTCTCTCACTCTCCCTCGAGTTCATCCCCTCCTCTGGCTCTCTCTCCCTCGTTCCTCTGCTCGCACCCGAGCGTGCCCGTCGCTGCCGCCCGCTACCACCGCGCCCACCGAGCTCTCCTGGCTTCCCCACCGTGTCCCTAGACTCCAATGTGACGCTGCACATCGACAAGAAGAAGAAACCGAGCCCGGACACCCTGTGGAGCCGCCTCCGCGGTCGTCTTCTACCTCGGGCAACCGAGATCGCCGGCGCCCGTTCATCGCCCATGGTGCCTCCCCCAGCCCACTGACCACCTTGCAGACCTCACTGTGAGACCCCTCCATCTTTCCCTTCTATTCTCTCGGTCAAACGCGTGCTCTAGCCGCCATCACCACCAGAGCCGTGAGCTCCTCGCCGCCGGCAATGGCGCAATCCTGGCCATAGTTGCCGCAGCTCACGTACGAGCACACCAATGTGCTCAGAGCCTTCCCAGGAAGTTTTAGAACTCACCAACTCGTCCTATGAATCACCGTAGTGCCGAACCCATCGATCGAGTAGCTCCGGCCGCCGCTAACCTCAACGTCAGCGCTGCTTCCGGCCACCCCACGGTCTTCCATTTGGTCCATTGGATGCGGATGAGCAAGAGCTCCTCCCATGTGTGCTCAGCATGCCAAACCACCGCCCGAAAGTCAAATCCGAGCCGCGCCGCCATCGTTTTGGTCGCCGTCGGCCAGGCTCCAGCGACTGTCGGCGTGTCCGTCATTAGCACAAATGACCCCTCTAATCACCACCCCATTGGTCACTTACATATGGGTCCCACGCCTTTAACTAACCATAGTTTAATTAATGTTTAGCTTTAGTTAATCACAGTGGCCACACCCGTCAGCGTTGACATCGCTGACGTGGCCCTTGACTGGTCCCACCTGTCTGTGACCTAGGCAGCACTTGGTCACTGACCAGTGGGCTCCACTGGTCAGGTTTGACCTAGACTGGCTCCTGTTGACTTGCTGATGTCACACGGATGTCATGATGACGCAGTAACTATTTCTGGTATTTAAATAAATCTAAATTATTTATTTATTTTCAGAAATTTGCCTAAACTTCTAAAAATCATATAAAATCAACCGTAGCTCAGAATGAAATAATTTATATATGAAAAATGATCAGAAAAACCCAAAGAATCTGAATATGGCATTTTCATGCATGTTTGAACAAGTTAACCTCACTGTTTAGGATGAAACATGATTAGGACAAATTTGATAATATATTTGGAGTTGGAATTTGATCTAGCTTTGAGTTCCACTTCAACCAAAATGACTTCATGTTGCATTAGCCCAAATCACAGCATATTGCCATGTCATGATCATGCATCATACTGTGCATTGCATGGATTGTGTTTCCTCTCTATTGCCGGTATTTGTTCCCCCTCGGTAGACGTACGTTTCGACGATGAGTTTGATGACACCGATGAAGAACTATACTATCTTCAGAAGTGCTAGGCAAGAAAAAACCCCTTGTTCATTCCGATACAATCCCACTCTCTTGCTCCTGCTCTCTTTTACTGCATTAGGACAACAACGATTCAACTGTTACATGCTGCGGTAGTTGAACCCCTTTCCTCTGCATGACCTGTCATTGCCACAGTAAATAGATGAAACCCACTAGCATGAGTAGGAATTGTTTGAGCCCAGATGTGCCTACTCATTCATTCTTGTTGTCATGCCTGCTACTGCTTAGAGTTGAGTCATGTCTGATTCATCAGGAATGAATTGGAACGTGGTGAACATGTCCTACCGTTGAGAGCTAATTGTGTGAACATGATTTGGTAAAGGTAGCAGTGAGAGGCCATGTAGGAATACATGGTGGGTTGTCTCATTGCAGCCGTTCTCAGGAACTGAGTTCTGTGTTTGTGATCCATGAACAGTTACTACCACACATTGGGTTCCGGTAACTCGGCCCCTCTCGGCTTATTAATCAACTCGATCTCTGTCCAGGAGTTGCAACTAGTTTCTGGTGTTTGTAGGTAGTGTTAGTAGTCTACCAAGTGGCACCCGGTACAGGTGGGCTTGGGACAGACTAGGCACAGTGGCACGGTGTACCAAGTGGCACCCGGCTGGTGGGCTTGGGAACCTGCACACATCGTTTGGGGCCATGAGCGACACCCCGGCCGGATCTCCTTGTGGATGGAACCCGAAGAGGCGATAAACCTGGACGAGAGACTTGTGTGGTTAGTCAGGTCGTGGTCGACTCCCTCGCCAGGCTTCCGCTTGAAGGTTGCCGAGGTACACGACGTGTACATGGTGGTAAGTGGTGAGAGCGTGTGTGAAGAAGTACACCCCTGCAGGGTTATCATTATCTATTCGAATAGCCGGATTCCTCGGATATGGAAACTTGGATCCCTTGCATCGTTCATAGACAAGTGAAAGTGGATGCTCTAAAATGCGCAAGATAAGCGTGAGTGCTATGGATGGCGTTCTCGTAGGGAGACGGGAGCGGATCCATAGTGGTGTTTTGATATGGTGAATATGTGGACTCATGTGCGCCACCTCGAAGAGTTATTTGCAATAGTAGTTCAGGTTAGCCACTAAGTCAAAGCTGGCTTGCTGCAGTTAAACTCCACCACCCCCTTTGTTGCTACTAATGCATATGTACTTAGTTCTGATGTAAGTCTTGATGGGTAAATTTGTACTCAAGTTTGCCTAATTTATGTTTTGCGGAGAGACTTCGGTCTCGCTAGTAGTTCCATGTGGACTTTGACGTTTAGCTTGATACCTCAGCTACGATCTTGTGACCTTGGCAGGATCTGGTAGATAGTCAGGCTTCTCAGCCTTTTTCATTTGTAGAAGTCTGTACTCAGACATGTTAAGCTTCCGCATGTGCTTTGATTTGTATGCTCTGAATGTTGGGTCATGAGAACCATGTTTGTAATATCTGGCTCTTCGAAGCCTAATGAATAAATACTTGAGTCCTAGAGTTATGTTGTGATGCCATGTTGTATTTACACATATCGAGCATATTGTGTGTATGATTGAAATGCTTGGTATGTGTGGGATCCGACAACCTAGTTGTTCATCCTTGGTAGCCTCTCTTATGGGGAAATGTAGTCTTGTGCTTCCATGAGCCATAGTAGTCCGCTACAGCCCGGTTCACCGGAGTCCTGCTAGCCCAGCACTACTGCTCCGGAACACTTACACTGGCCGGCATGTGATTCACTTCATTCCTGTGTCTGTCCCTTCGGGGAAATGTCACGCAGTGACATCCGGAGTCCTGCTAGCCTGCTACAGCCCGGGTTCCCGGAGTCCTGTTAGCCCAGTTGCTACAGCCTGGATTCACACGCTGCTGACCGACATGCTCGATGTTGATTCATGTATGCATGTCCCCGTAAGTTAGTGCCACTTTGGGTTCACGACTAGTCATGTCGGCCCGGGTTCTCTGTCATATGGATGCTAGTGACACTATCATATACGTGAGCCAAAAGGCGCAAACGGTCACGGGCCATGGTAAGGCGACACCCGTGGGGATACCGTGCGTGAGGCCGCAAAGTGATATGAGGTGTTACAGGCTAGATCGGTGTGATTTAGGATCGGGGTCCTGACAGGAATTTTACGTCCCGCCCACCACCCACTTAATAGCCACTGTCGAAGACTTAACCGACATGCTAGACTATGCCTCCAAAGACATCGATGGAATGGACGAAGATGTCGAGGCCGAACCAGGACAAAACCGCTCGTTACTAGGCATTGGATGGCCACTTCTATTTACGACGTATACATGGTGGACACACCTGAGAAGAAGAACGATGATGGCACTCAAAACCCACATGAGGATAAGCCTGTCGATGAACCAACAAAGTGTCAGTGTCAGCTGCGCCACTCATGATCGCGTCGGGAAAGGGAAAGCAATACGGACACCGGAGATAATAACACTCCGGACAACGCCGAAGATCCCGGTCACCCCGTCGAGCCTGCGTTTGAGCAGGATGAAAGGGAAGAAGGTCAATACAGCCCCGAACGCGCCGATCACGAGGATTCGGAAGAGAGTAACTCCTTACCTGCCTCTGAAGAGGATGTTAGCCTCGGCAACGAAGATTTGATCGTCCCAGAGGAAACTCTCGAACAAGAACGGTTCAGGCGATAGCTCATCGCCACCGCATGAAGCCTGAAAAAGAAACAGCAACAGCTTCAAGCCGAATAGGACATGCTCAATGACAGATGGACCAAGGTCCTGGCTGCCGACGAATATGGCCTCAAGCGCCTGACAAAGAGTTACCCAAAACGCAGGTACTGCCACAATTTGACGATGAGGCCCTTGAGACAATACTGTCAAAATACAATCAGGATGACTAGTAGGATCGACCACCACGTGGACGGGACAAAGCAACTAATTATGCCAAACACCAGCCCGCGCCACCTCGCCGTAGAGGCAAGGAGACAGCGGCTCCGGGCTACACATACGACTTACGTCATGACCTGGACAATAGAGCCGCCCAGACAAGTTCAATCTATGGATCAAGAGGACGTCCTCCAACACGAGATGACGGCCATCAGGCCTGGCGCGATAAACATAACCAAATCTGGGGTCAGCCTCGAACACAGATGTCATCCGAAATCTGTCGCGGTGTCACCGGATACAGAGGTGCCGCAGAACCTATGTGCTTTACCGATGAGGTAATGCAGCACCAGTTTCTGGAAGGGTTTAAACCCGTAAACATTGAGCAATACGATGGAATGACGGATCCCGCTGTATGGATTGAAGATTTCCTTCTCCACATGCACATGGCTCATGGAGATGATCTCCACGCCATCAAATACCTCCCTCTAAAGCTAACAGGACCAACACAGCACTGGTTGAATAGCCTCCCAAAGAGCTCCATTGGCAGCTGGGAAACTTAGAGGATGCTTTCCGGGACAACTTCCAGGGCACTTATGTCCGACCACCGGATGCCGATGACCAGAGTCACATAATTCAGCAGCCCGGAGAGTCAGCTCGCAAACTCTGGAATCGGTTCTTAATTAAAAATAATCAAATCGCGGACTGTCCCGACGCCAAGGCCTTAGCGGAATTTAAGCACAGTGCCTGGGACGGCTCATCTGACACCTCGGTCAGGAAAAGCCAAAGACCATGGCAGCTATTACTGCACTCATGACCCGCTTCTGTGTTGGCGAAGATAGTTGGTTGGCTCATAGAAGCAACAGTACCAGCGACACCGACACTTCTGAGGTCAGGGACGGCAATGCAAGGCCGCGATGCAACAAAAATAAGCATCAGAACAACAATGAAGAAACAGAGATACGGTGGTAAACGCCAGATTCAGTGGCTCTAAATCCAGTTAGCGGAACAAGCCATTCAAAGGAAATAGGAACGGTCCCCCTGTCGGCGTCCTAGAAACGGGGGTGCCCAGACTTGCCTGCCTGCGGCCCACGGAGTGGCTCCGTCAGCGGCCTGGTATGGCCCAGTTTCAGTAGCCATGACTCGAGACCCTCGCAAGGGGCCAAGCCTCGCGAGGCGGACGACACTGAGACCTCCCTAGGGGGCGTCCTCTGTCAGGACCCCGATCCCAAGTCACACCAATCTAGCATGTAACACATCATATCACTTTGCGGCCTCACGCACGGTATCCCCACGAGTGCCACCTTACCTGGCCCGGGACCGTTTGTGTCTTTTGTCTCACGTATATGATAGTGTCACTAGCATCCATATGACAGAGAACCCGGGCCGACATGACTAGTCATAAATCCAAAGTGGCACTAACTTACAGGGACAGGCATACATGACCCAGCAACGAATGTGTCGGTCATCAACGTATGAACCTAAGTCGTAGAAAACTACAAGGACTTAAAGGAACAACGCGTGACATTTACCCAAAGGGACAGACACAAGAACAAAGAAGGACACATGCCAGCTAGCCTAAGTGTTCCTGAGCAGTAGCAAGCTACCATGGCTCAATGTAAGCACTAGGAGACATTTCCCAGTAAGAGAGGCTACCAAGAATAAACAACTAGGTTGTCGGATCCCACACATACCAAGCATTTCAATAACATACACACAATATGTTGGATATGTGCAATTACAACATGGCATCAAAACAAAACTCTACGACTCAAAGTATGTATTCATTAGGCTCCGAGGAGCCAGATATTGCAAACATGGGTCTGATGACCCAGCATTCAAGTCATACAAGCAATAAGCACATGCAGAAGCTTAACTTGTCTGAGTACAGACAACTATAAATGGAAAATGCTGAGAAGCCTGACTATCTACAAGATCCTCCCAAGGGTACAAGATCGTAGCTGAGGTAACAAACTAAACATTGAAGTCCACACGGAACTACCAGTGAGATTGAAGTCTCTCTGCAAAAACATAAATTAAGAAAACGTGAGTACAAATGTACCCAGCAAAACTTACATCAGAACTAGCTACATATGCATCAGTATCAACAAAGGGGGTGGTGGAGTTTAACTGCAGCAAGCCAGCTTTGACTTTGGTTACCCTAAACTACGACTACAAGTACCTCTTTTGAGGTGGCGCACACGAGTCCACATATTCACCAATCAATACACCATTATGGATCCGCTCCCGTCTCCCTAAGAGAACGCCATCCATAGCACTCACGCTTATCTTGCTCATTTTAGAGTATCCACTTTCACTTGTCTATGAACTGTATAGGCAACCCAGAAGTCCTTTATCGCGGGCACGGCTATTCGAATAGATCTTTTATAACCCTACAGGGATGTACTTCTTCACACACGCTCTCGCCGCTTACCACCATGTACACGTCGTGTATCTCGGTAACCTTCAAGCGAAAGCCTGGCGAGGGAGTCGGCCATGACCTGACTAACCACACAAGTCTCTATCCAGGTTTATCGCATATTCGGGTTCCATCCGCAAGGAGATCCGGCCGGGGTTTCACTCACGGCCCCAAACGATGAGAGCAGGGTTCCCGAGGCACCAAACGGGCGTCTCCGTACACTGTGCCTCGTGTCTGTACCGCATCATAGCCCACCCCTATGGTCAACACTATGCACGACCCCCAACACTTATCCTACAAACACCAAAAACTTGTTCCAACTCCTGGAAAGAGATCGAGGCGATTAATAAGCCGAGAGGGGTCGAGTTACCGGAACCCAATGGGTGGTAGTAACTGTTCATGGATCACAAACACAGAAATCAGTTCCTAAGGACGGTTTCAAAGAGACAATCCACCATGTACTCCTACATGGCCTCTCACCACTACCTTTACCAAATCGTGTTGACACACTTAGCTCTCAAAAATAAGACATGTTCACCACATTCCAATTCATCAAAGATGAATCATACATGACTCAATTCTAAGTAGTATAAGGCATGACAACAAGCATGAATGAGTAGGCACATCAGGGCTCAAACAACTCCTACTCATGCTAGTGGGTTTCATTTATTTACTGTGGCAATGACAGGTCATGCAGAGGAAAGGAGTTCAACTACTGCAGCATGTAACAGTTGAAACGTTTTTGTCCTAATGCAGTAAAAGAGAGCAAGAGAGAGAGAGTGGGATTGTATCAGAATGAACAAGGGGGTTTTGCTTGCCTGACACTTCTGAAGATAATATAGCTCTTCATCGGTGTCATCGAACTCGTCATCGGAACTACATCCACTGAGAGGCGACAAATACCGGCAAATAGAGAAGGAACACAATCAATGCAATGCAACAATATGATGCATGAATGTGACATGGCAATATGATGTGATTTGATCTAATGCAGCTAACAATGATTTAAATGAAGTCCATATGAACCAAAGGTTCATATGCAAGCTCCACATTAAGCACTTCAAATGTCATTATCATGTTTTCACTTATACAGTAGGTATAACTTGGTTTGTCATGTATGAAAACGGTACAGCTGGATAGATTTAATTTTTTTGATAATTTTTCATATATAAATTATTTCAATATGAGCTACGATTGATTTTTTGTGATTTTTAGAAGTTTAGGCAAATTTCTGAAAATGAATAAGTCATTTAGATTTATTTAAATTCCAGAAATAGCTTAATGCGTCAGCATGACATCTGTGCGATGTCAGTAAGTCAACAGGGCCGATCCAGGTCAAACCTGACACGCGGGATCCACATGTCATTGTCACAGGGGCTAACCCGTGGTTAATTAGTGATGCGGCGTCCACAGTCTGTGACTATGGTTAAACTAACCAGGTAATTAGACTAATATAATCCGCCCACGTCATCGGATTAACTCCGGCGATGACCGGAGCACTATGGTGCTGGCCGTCCGGCCATTTCTGGGGACGGGAGCAAGCGTGCTTGGGCTCTTCAGGGTCAGCGCGACTCCATGTGTCAGAGGGTAGCAGCCGCACGAGCTGGGGTGGCCAGAAACGTCGCCCGCGAGCTCGGCTGCGGTGGCAGGAGCCCGGGCGAGCTTGGGATGGAAGCTTTAGTGGGCGTGGCGATGCGGGTGTAGCACCTACGGCCTCTATGTGGTGCGGTGAGCACGTGGGTGTGCTCGGTTGGGGGCTATGGTGACCGTGGCCACGGCGGCGAGGGGCTCAGGCGTCGCGATATTCGGTCGTCGGCAAAGCGGCGGCTATGGTGAGGAAAAGAGTACGGGAGAGAGGGGAAAAGAGGAAGGGGCTCATGGCGGTTCGAATGAAGGAGACAGCGAGCTCGGGGGCGGCCTGATGGCGATGTACGGGCTACGGCGATCTCGGTCGACCCGAGGTTGAAGAAGACGGCGGTGAGGGCGTTCGGCGCGTCCGGCTACGTGTGGGTCGGTAGGGACATCAAGGACAAGCGGTAGAGCGGCGGAGCTTCTTGGCACAGTGAGAGGGAGAGGGAGGTATGGTGGTCACACGGGCGGCAGTGGCGAGCTCAGTGGCTCTCGAGCGGCTGCTGGGGAAGGGGCAGAGGAGAGAGAGGGTGCAGCGAGTGAGGGAGAGGAGAGAGGGGCTTCGAGGCGTCTCCAAGCACAGGATTGGGTTGACGGGGAGCGCGACACGGCGAAGCAGGAGGTGGCGCGGTCGAGTGCGTGCGCTGGCTGCCAGTGGGCACAAGGTTGAAGACAACCTTGCCCATGGGGGGCTGGGCCAACAGTGCCAGGCCAGCTGGGCTGCCAGGTGAGCGCCAGGTACATTCTCTCTCTTCTTTATTTCTGCTTTCTATTTATTTTCCTCTGTTTTGATTTAGTTTGAAAACTAAACCATTTGATAAAATGCTGAAAGTAATTGTGGGCACTTGTGAAATTATCTACAATAGCCATCAAATACTTTCAGAATTATTTGGACATGTAAAAATATTTATAGTATTTAAATGTCCAAATTCAAATACTTATGAATTAATTCAATAAGTCAGATTGTCCTAGAAAAATGCTCACCATTTTTTCTAGGGGTTTTAGCCTAATCTAGAAATGATGAACATTTTGCGAAGGGCATTTTGGGTTCATTGAAAATATTTAATTTTGACCCTAGTTGAATTTCATTTGCTGCTAGGGTTTATCAGTCCCCATTTCAAGTTTAAATGGAATTTAAACATGATGCATGGATGATTATGCAACCAATTGCAATCTAAATCTAGGGCTATGACAACTCACCCCCACTAAACAAGAATATCGTCCCGAGATTCAAGACATGAGGTAAGAAGACAGAGGGGACACAGGCTAACACGATGTTCATGATCCAATTGCCCTTCTTGAAGATGTTGATCCATTTCTCCAATTGATCTTAACATCTTTGCTTTCGAGATATCCAACATGATGACGACAGAGAGAAACTCTATAGGAATCGATCTCCTCAAAGTTCAAGCACTCAAGATCAACTCATGGAGTGAGACAAAAGAACCTCTCTTGAGCTGAGACACAAGACACACATTAGGGGTGAAAGGAAACAGATAGCGATTGCTCAATTGGTTAGGCAACAATTCCATGCTCGGTCATGAGTAGCAAGGAGTTAACTACCATGATTCCATAATGGGGAACATCAGAGAAGGTGACTCATAGAATTATTCCCTAAAGTGGCAAAAAGAATTACCTTTGATATAGAGATCATTGAAACTCCCTATACCAGGCTAGGGCAATTCACAATCGATTGTGTGAAGGAGCTTGAAAAAATGGCATACTCATACTAGAATGGATGGTGTGGACTACCTCATTGAAGACAACGCAATGGATGATTTTTGCTTATCATCGGAAATGGATGGGATCCATGGTAGGACCACTTTTGAAGATGATCCTGAACATCAACTACTGAGAAGGACATCCCATGGAAATTGGCACACTAGCGGTGCAAGATGGGAGCAAAATGCAAATGCTGGGAATGATTCTGGTAATTGGGGGAAAACTCAACAGTAGAGAGTGAATCCACTGTTTGAATGGTTATAGCATAACCGAAGAAACTAGGAGCACAAGGATCCGTAAGGAACAACTTCTAGTTTAAGTCGCACGAAATCCTCATGGAGAAGACGCACAAATTGCTCATTCAAGATTCTACACTGATAGATCTTCCGGCTAAGTGTGTCGGCCAGAACATCAACCTTATCGGGACCTACATCATAGATCTTGGAAAAGTTCCAATCATCATATCTGCTTGAGATTCAGATCTGGTTGGTAACGGGATATTTTAGACAGCATGTCTAAAAAGGAAAGGTTGCAACACAAATTGACGAGATGATTTTGCGAGATTCTCTACGATAGCAAGCTCCAAAACATGAGCTGGTTTTTCTACATACATGTGAACACGGTTGTTCAAGACAAGCATGACCACATAGCAGTCTTACAACAAAACACTATCGAGTTCTGGTTGGGAACCATCATAGAGGATAACGAACTCCTTACATAAGTCATATGATTAGCTCTTATGAAGGAACTTCTTCTCCTTGAACAAATCAATCAGTGGCTTGGTGTGTTAGGGATACATATAGAATGAAGGTTGCAAGTCTCCAAACCACGGAATACTTCACACATATGCATGACTGACTTGGGACGATTCCAGCGGAAGCAGAAACAAGCTTTCTCGAATTCATGAAATCAACTTGCATCGAATTCACGTGAATTAGAGGAAGTCACTTCTTTCATCCAAACATATGCTTCATGAACAGGACACGAAGAAAATGCTTACGCAAATTTCCAATGCTAATTAATGTTCATCATGAATTATGGAGGAGATAGAAATGTTGTCGATGGGCTCAACAACAATTCATCAGGATTCCCAAGAAGATGGAATTTCACAACTATGTGAAAAAGGCGATAGCATTGGTGAGAACAAAAGATATAACGGAGTATGCTCGAGGAAAAACCTCGAGTAAGACGACATTACGAACATCGTTGGTTCTGATTTGATTTGAGGATAGCCCACACTCAAATCAAAGTTTTGATAAGACAATAGGTCCAACAACTGATCACAGGGACCAATCGATGAAGATACCATCTTCCTTCAGCACACATACAAGATATCCCTTAGTGAAGAACTTGGTCGGACAAGCTTTTATCTTCCAACTCTCCAAGTTGTTGTTTAGCTGAACCAACTAGCTCAGGGGTATGCAACACAGGTTCTTGGAGAAGGGTTGGTTACAAGAAACCAACTTGATCACGATCTCAACATAACAGTCAGGGGACAACCTGGTGATACTTCCGAGAAGATATTTGGAAAATCACGAACCACCCACATATTATTAAGCTCGAGAACAATCTTGCTTTTCAATCAAGATGATATGATCAAAAGAGCGACGGATTGACACAATCCTAACTCATTGATCGGAGAGCGCACCCGAAATAAAGACTAGGTAGCGCGATTAATCTTAGAGTGGTGATTCAATAACCAACATGCTAAGGATGATAAAATTTCCTTTAACTACCAAGCAACAGAGTTTCTAGGAGTATTGATTTCATACACATCGCATTTCACTCGTCGGCATTCTGGTTATAACCAACACAGATGCCGAGGAATGAAGAATGATGGAGAGAAGTATCACTGACTTAAGAATTCATAAGAGTGTGTGCAATTCTCATGATACTCTTATGATTAAAGAGGGTGATACTCCGAGGTAGAACAGATCAAAAGCTGGATTCACATTTTGATCTGCGGGATACAACTACTTTGACGCAATCCTAGAAATGGATGAGGTAACGGAGTTTGTTTCTCCTAGTAATTCTGGAATAGAATGGCTTGATGGACCACAAGAATAATAGGCATCGATAACACGAATGCACAACTACCCTTGATTATCAACTGATAAAGATGGTCGGGATACAGCTAAAGTGGGGAAACTCAAGGAATATATAATTTTCTAAGTTGTGGACGCATGGATTAGAATGTCGAACAAGTTCAACATATTTCTTTCGGATAACCCATGCAGAAAGGTATCATTGGCAGAGTCACAAATATAACGGAGAACTCATCAAGAGCACTTTGGTTGCGATCTTTTGGTTCAAAAGAACTCCTGCCATGTGTAGTTCATGGTATTTGGAAGAAGGAAATACCACGGAGCTCAAGGACTATCGCAAAGGTTACTAATATCCTAAAGGAAGTAGCAAACACTATCAACATGAATGGGTAGGGTGAAACTCGGGTTCAAGAACCCAGGAATAGAATGCCTACTAACTAAGTGGCATCACGGGATGCTTTCGAGAATGATGGCCAGAATCATCACACTGGGAACACAAAACTTGGCTAGATTACTAGGTCATCCTCTAAGACACCTAGGGTCATAATAATAGCTCCAACATATATGTCGAGGCAACAGAGTACCTCAACTCACCGATTAGTGTGGTTAAACTGGCCCAAAGATGCATCGGGAATGGAAAGAAGGGATTTGCGAATGCATCAGACTATTTAGAAACCTGGGGTGACTCAGACAGTATAACGGCTGTAAATGCTTGAAAAGATTTGAGACATCCTGCAAAAATGGTGGCATAACCACTCAACATCACAATATCAAGGTTCTGAGGCTAGCTATGAACATACGGAAGTAGTAGAAACTGAACTGAGACTTGAATGCATCAATTCTATAAGTCTATGGATTAGTAACATGTGATCCTGATAGAAAGAATAGAAGTCCTAGTTCCTTAACCCAGTAGGAAAGATAAGATGACTCAGATCAGAAGGGCATGAGGTAAAGGGGTAAAAAGACCCTTACGTTCCCTTCCACAATCAATTCCCTTACATAACTAAAGAATTTCTAGACTCAACTTCGACCAGTTTGGCTTGGTAATCCTACAAGCAGTCAGGCTCTGATACCAAAGCTGTCAGGACCCCGATCCCAAGTCACACTGATCTATAATGTAACACATCATATCACTTTGCGGTCTCACACACGGTATCCCCACAGGTGCCACCTTACCTGGCCCAGGACCGTTTGCGTCTTTTGGCTAACGTATATGATACTGTCGCTAGCATCCATATGACAGATTACCTGGGCCGGCATGACTAGTCATAAACCCAAAGTGGCACTAACTTACAGGTACAGGCATGCATGACCCAGCAACGAATGTGTCGGTCATCAACGAATGAACCCAAGTCGTAGCAAGCTACAAGGACTTAAAGCAACAACGCGTGACATTTCCCCGAAGGGATAGACACAGGAACAAAGAAGGACACATGCTGACCAGCCTAAGTGTTCCGGAGTAGTAGCAAGCTACCATGGCTTAGTTGAAGCACTAGGAGACATTTCCCGGTAAGAGAGGCTACCAAGAATAAACAACTAGGTTGTCGGATCCCACACATACCAAGCATTTCAATAACATACACACAATATGCTCGATATGTGCAAATACAACATGGCATCAAAACAAAACTCTACGACTCAAAGTATTTATTCATTAGGCTCCGAGGAGCCAGATGCTACAAACATGGGTTTGATGACCCAGCATTCAAGTCATACAAGGAATAAGCACATGCGGAAGCTTAACTTGTTTGAGTACAGATAACTACAAATAGAAAAGGCTGAGAAGCCTGACTATCTACAAGATCCTCCCAAGGGTACAAGATCGTAGCTGAGGTAACAAACAAAACGTTGAAGTCCACGCAGAGCTACTAGTGAGACTGAAGTCTCTCTGCAAAAACATAAATTAAGCAAACGTGAGTACAAATGCACCCAGCAAGACTTACATCAGAACTAGCTACATATGCATCAGTATCAACAAAGGGGTGGTGGAGTTTAACTGCAGCAAGCCAGCTTTGACAGTGGCTACCCTGAACTACGACTGCAAGTAACTCTTTTGAGGTGGCGCACACGAGTCCACATATTCACCAATCAATACACCACTATGGATCCGCTCCCGTCTCCCTACGAGAACACCATCCATAGCACTCACGCTTATCTTGCGCATTTTAGAGTATCCACTTTCACTTGTCTATGAACTGTACAGGCAACCCAGAAGTCCTTTACCGCGGACGTGGCTATTTGAATAGATCGTTTATAACCCTCCAGGGGTGTACTTCTTCACACACGCTCTCGCCACTTACCCCCATGTACACGTCATGTATCTCGGCAACCTTCAAGCGAAAGCCTGGCGAGGGAGTCAGCCACGACCTGACTAACCACACAAGACTCAAGTCTAGGTTTATCGCCTATTCGGGTTCCATCTGCAAGGAGATATGGCCGGGGTTTCACTCACGGCCCCAAACAATGAGAGTAGGGTTCCCGACTCGCCAAACAGGCGTCTCGGTACATTGTGCCTCGTGTCTCTACCGCATCATAGCCCACCCCTAGGGTCAGCGCTACGCACGACCCCCAACACATATCCTACGAAAACCAGAAACTAGTTGCAACTCCTGGACAGAGATCAAGGCGATTAGTAAGCCGAGAGGGGTCGAGTTACCGAAACCCAATGCATGGTAGTAATTGTTCATGGATCACAAACACAGAGCTCAGTTCCTGAGGACGGTTTCAATCAGACAATCCACCATGTACTCCTACATGCATTTGTACAACGAGCTCCTAAAAACGGTTTAAAACCCCTTTCCGCGACGGCATCTGGAACCGTCGCCAAGTGAGTGTGAGCGATAGGGGGGTCCTTACCACACGACCCAGAAACCGTCAGGGATATGCCCTCCTGGCACACACGTTCGGCAAAAATAAGGTCGTGTGCGACCGGCGAGCGCTCAAATACGGAAATATGTACAGTGGAGCTAAAAAATACAATTATACAGCAAAATTGTTTCCGGTCGCAAGTACATCCCACACAGTCAGTCCCCGCTAAACGTTTCCGTTCGTATGTACATCCCACACAGTCGCTCGAAGGAAAACGTTTCCGTTCACAGGTACATCACACACAATTTCTCCCATTAAATCACTTGCTTTATTGAATATATCACACACAGCCCGTGGAATAAACTGTCTGGCAATGGCTGCCCATCACACACAGTTTTTATGTGGTAAACGTTTGCGCAAGGTGGCCTAACGCAAACACTTTTCAAGAGAAGGTCATGTGTGATTGTTTATTGATCCAACACGGTTTATTCCTAGAAACTGTGTGTGTTGCCTGATGTAACGCCCACGATGCGGCTATGTCTCCCACGTGTCGAAGCACGACTTAGAGGCATAACCGCATTGTAAGCAATGTCGCAAGTGAGGTAATCTTCACACAACCCATGTAATACATAAGGGAAAGAGATACATAGTTGGCTTACAATCGCCACTTCACACAATACATGAATTAAGCATTACATCATCCAGATACAAACTAGGTCCAACTACGGAACCAAAACAAAAGAATACTACCCCAAATGCTACACAGATCCCCGATCGTCCCAACTGGGCTCCACTAGTGATCAACTAGAAAATGAAACAACATAAAGAACACGATCTTCATAGAGCTCCTCCTTGAGCTTGTTGCGTCACCTGCAAGCTATCATCGGCACCTGCAAGCTAGTTTTGGAAGTTTCTGTGAGTCACGGGGACTCAGCAATCTCACACCCTCGCGATCAAGACTATTTAAGCTTATAGGAAGGGTAAAAGGTATGAGGTGGAGCTGCAGCAAGCACTAGCATATATGGTGGCTAACATACGCAAATGAGAGCGAGAAGAGAAGGCAAGGCACGGTCGAGAAACTATGATTAAGAAATGATGCAAGACTACTTACGTCAAGCATAACTCCAACACCGTGTTCACTTCCCGAACTCTGCCGGAAAGAGACCATCACGGTTACACACGCGGTTGATGCATTTTAATTAAGATAAGTTTCAGGTTTTCTACAACCGGACATTAACAAATTCCCATCTACCCATAACCACGGGCACGGCTTTCGAAAGTTCATAACCCTGCAGGGGTGTCCCAACTTAGCCCATCACAAGCTCTCACGGTCAACGAAGGATGTTCCTTCTCCCAGGAAGACCCGATCAGACTCAGAATCCCGGTTACAAGACATCTCGACAATGGTAAAACAAGTCCAGCAACATCGCCCGAATGTGTCGACAAATCCTGATAGGAGCTGCACATATCTCGTTCTTAGGGCACACTCAGATGACGCTCCGGACAACTAAAACCAAACCTCAAGTTTCCCCGAGGGGGCGCTGCACAGGGCTCTAGTTTGGACCAACACTCAGACGAGCATTGGCCCAGGGGGTTTAAATAAAGATGACCCTTGGGCAGGCCTACCCAAGGGAAAGAAAAGGCTAGGTGGTGAATGGTAAAACCAATGTCGGGCATTGCTGAGTTTTATTCAAGGTGAACTGTCAAGGGGTTCCCATTATAACCCAACCGCATAAGGAACGTAAAATCAAGGAACATAACACGGGTATGACGGAAACTAGGGCGGCAAGAGTGGAACAAAACACCAGGCATAAGGCCGAGCCTTCCACCCTTTACCAAGTATATAGATGCATTAATTAAATAATAGATATTGTGATATCCCAACAAATATCCATGTTCCAAAAAGGAACAACCTTCATCTTCACCTGCAACTAGCAACACTATAAGAGGGGCTGAGCAAAGCGGTAACGTAGCCAAACAACGGTTTGCTAGGACAAGGTGAGTTAGAGGCTCATGGCAATACGGGAGGCATGATAAGCAAATGGTAGGTATCGCGGCATAGGCATAGCAAAAGAGCGTGCATCTAGCAAGCAAAGATAGAAGTGATTTCGAGGGTATGGTCATCTTGCCTGAGATCCCGAAAGGAAGAAGAATGAGTCCATGAAGAAGACAAACGAACGTAGTCGAACGAATCCTCACAACACGATGTTACCGGATTACCGAGAAGAAGTACAACGGAAAGAAAGCAAACAACATAGTAAACAATCATCACATAAGCATGGCACGATGCGCAAACAAGTATGATGCATGTCCGGTTTAATGAAGCATGGCATGGCAAAGTGCACAAACAACCCTACAAATTAAGTGGAGCTCAATATGCAACTCCGTTGCATATTGACGAAACACCACGGGACTTATTTAGTTCGATCTTGTTTATGTACCCAACAATATTAAATGTTGTTAAACATGACAAGAGGGAGAAGCATAAGAAAACTACCTATCTAGGCAAGTTTAAATGAGGCCGGAACAACAAGCAACGAGTCCGGAAAAATCCTCATGTGCATATTTTGGTTATGGTACTGTTCTGCCCTAAACACAATTTTAGAGTTGTTAAACATGCAAAGTAAAGCCACCATGTTAAACTAGGCATTTTTCTACCCCATTTACATATGAAGTTTGTTAGGTTTGGAGCTACGGTTATTTAGTTATGAAATAAATCATTTTAACATGGCATAGGGGCAAAGTTAAACAAACAGCAATTTTAAACATTCAAACATGGATGAAAGTTGGATATTATTAAACTAGACAAAATTCTAGACATTTTACATATAAAGTTTGTTTTAACCCGATGCACGGTTAATTAGCTAGGATATGCATGAAGTGCAAGGGTGTTTCTGCAAAACTAGCAGTCTCTGGATAAATAGGAAAATTCGTAGATCTGGAAAAAAACATGAACGGGCCAAAACTGGCAGGCTGGCCCAACATGAGAAAAAAAAAAGAAAAAAAAGGAGGGCGCACGGGGGGCGGCCTCACCATGGGCTTCGGCCCAGCTGTAGGGGAAGCAGGCCGGTCGGTGCGCTGGATCTGGTGGACATCGAGACGAAGCAGAGAAGTCCCACACGCGTACGGGCGATCGCTGGGGCGCTGGGGCGAACAGCGTCGACTGGTCAACGCGGCAGGGACGAGCGGGCGTCCTCTGCACAATAAGAAGCAGAGCCGCGGCGGCACGGCTGCTCGCCGAAGACGAAGGAAGGGAGGCGGAGACGCCGGATCTGGACGGAGGGGGGCGGATGCAGGTGAAGAAACTCCAGGCAGAGAAGGTTCCATGGGGCGGCGGTGTCCTTGTTCATCGTTGCCAGCGAGGAAGATGGCCGGCGCGGGCTCATGGCCGTGAGGAGGTACAGGTCCGAGTGGGAGGCACCGGACCTCGTCGACTTCGTTCCATTCCAGGGGTGCAGAGACGTAGCAAGGGGCAGCGGCGAACATGGCGTCGGCGTTGGCCTCCTCCGGTGAAATTGGTTGCAGCGACGTCGGGGTCCCGGAGCAAAGTGAGGAGGCGAGAGACGGCCATGCCGTTCGACTGCTGTGCTTGTTTCCTGTTATAAGAAGCAGAGGAGGGGAGTTGAGAGACGGGGAGGGACACAGGAGGAAAAAGGAGGAAACAGGAGGAAGAGGAGGGCCGGCAGTGCTCATCTGCTGCTGCTTCTTGGGTGGCCGGCGACTTGGAGGCGAAGATCAGAGGGTGCGGGAGGTCCTGCTGTGGCTTGCTGTGGTTGGGCGGCGGTGGAAATCAAGGGAGTTAGTCGTGGCCGTTGGTTGGATCTGGTAGGAGAGGAAAAACGAGGAGGAAGGGGATTGGGGAGGATCCAGATGGGGATTTGGTGGAGTGTGGCGGCGGGTGAGGGGGACAAATGACCTAGGTTTTAGGGTTTGGTCTGACATATATATATATAGCAAAAGGATTTTTGGGTAGGAGCTAATCCGTCCCTCCGATCGTAATCGGACGGTCGGGAAAAATAGGCTAGGTAGCCCAAATAAGAAAACGGAGACGTTTTGTAGACGTTTGGGGATGATCCGGACACAACAGTGACGACTGACCGGGTCGGGTCCGGGACAACTTTCGGACACGCGCGCGAGGAGGGCTGCGGGCTGATGAGAGAGGTTAGGTTGGGCCTGGCGGTAGGTAGAGGACTGTGCAGAAGGCCTCAGGCTGAGAGAAGAGAAGAGAGAGAGGCCCGGCGACTGTTTCCGGAGACCGAAAACGTCCGACGATAGACTGGCTACTATTGCCGCCATAGTTATATGTTGGGGTGTCAAACAGAATCTGAATGCGATGAAACTTGACAGGAGGTCTATATACACTATAATAAGACCACACGCCAACTTTATTCCCATTCAGAGAACATTTTCTGGGCACTTATAAAATAATATTTCGGACATGTCGCGGGCGCGGGCAAGTGTGTCTGGGCTCAGAACGGACAACAGAAGGAACGAGGAGACCGGGACAGATGCAAGTTTTTAAAACATGATGATGCAATGCACATGATGACATTACAAGATGCAACACGCAAGCAAAAGACATGGCAACGACAGCGAATAACTGGAAGACACCTGGCACATCGGCCTCGGGGCGTTACAACACCCCACCACTACGAGAGGATCTCGTCCCGAGATCTAGAATGGCACCGGAGGGAAAACGGAAGAGGAAAAGAAAAGGTAAAACTAAGTTGCTTCTTTGACAAACGAATGAAACCAATGAACCTTGAAAGGTTGAACAACTTTAAAGAAGAAAACAACGAAGATGGACGAAGTTGAAAACACTCCGTTGGAAAAGAGGAACAAGGAAGAACAAATTTGGGCAGCACTCCTATTGAAAAGAAAAGGAATTGAATAAGAACTTGATAAGATGAGAAGATACTTGATGAAATCACAACACACTGCCTCCGTAACTATTGAAAGAATCGGACAAGGGGTAAGAAAGATCTCAGACAGCACTCCGGTTGAGAAGGGAGGTAAAACTTGATAAGATGATAGAACTTGAAAAGAGGGCACGACACTCCTGTTAAATGGATAAGCACGAAAAGAACACGATCCTGACAAAACAAGAAGATGGGTTGAAGAGAGCAACATCACAATGCCTCCGAACAGAAGAAATAGAAGATAGATAATTGAAATAAAAGAATGGAGAAGAAAATGCCAACTTCTGCCACAATTGAGCTTGAAAAGGCATCCTTAGGAGAAGGGTCGAACGGAGTAGTTGGAAAACCAACAACGAAAAGAGTAAGCTGGTAGTGGGCTTATGAAAAACTTCTCAAAACTATGAGGTGAAATTCTGCCACTAACGGAACAATAGATTGACTTGATATCAAGAAGGAGACGATAAACTTATTCACCGGAAGGATAAAAGAAGAACTTGGGTCATTTATAAGCACCATAAATAGCAACAATCCTTAGGGAAAGCTTTAGATGAAATATAACCCAAGATAACTCCAATGAAGAGATTGATGGGTTTAATTATCTCATTCTTGTGAATGAAGAATGATATACTACCACCTCAAAAGATAAGGGAGAACAATTTCACTCCGGATTGGAAGAAGAAGAAGAAGAAGAATTGAGATCCTCTGAAAAGAATCTTGCTGAACACTTCGAGAAGGAATTAAATCCTTGATGAACCACCATGTTGAGCCTCCATGAAGAACTCCGGAAACAAAATGATGATAAGAAGAAAGAGAAGTTGAAAACACAAGGTGAAGACTTGTAATGATTAAATGGATCTTCAAGACGAGAAAATTGAGAGAAGTAAGAACTCCTGAAAAAGAAAAGATAAAGCATCTTGAACCGAGAATGTGATATGGTGAATCACTCCGGAAAGCAGAAATTGAATTTACTCGATGAAACAAGAATAAGAATTACATTATGCTTATCATTCATCAATCTAAATTGATGCCAAGCAATGAATTTGGCATACTACTTATTCTCAATGGAAAGGATTAAGATAGATATAGCGCAAACTTGAGAAAGTCTTCAATGATCCACTGGTAGGATTGGAAAGAACGAATGAATTGATATGATAACCAAGGTAGAGAACTCTTGAACGAACCACCGTAAGAATTGAAAATGAACGAATAAAAGATGAAGAAACACCGGGAAGGATTAGCAAATAAATGAAGATTCTTGAGAGAGTATAGATGCAAGTGAACGAAGAGATCCCGAGCTGATTAGAGAACACTTGAAGGATGCACCGGTAAGATTTAGATAACGAGAGCTGAAAGCTGAGAATGAATAATTCTGAGATGATGGGATCCGGAGAATCAAACTGAAAAAGACTCCTGAATTACTCCGGATGGGTGAAAAGAATCAAACTGAAAAAGACTCCTGAATTAATCAAACGGCAACTCTTTGTCTATGGCTAGGAAACATAACCATCTTTGATCAACGAGCTAGTCAAGTAGAGGCATACTAGTGACACTCTGTTTGTGTATGTATTCACACATGTACTAAGTTTCCGGTTAATACAATTCTAGCATGAATAATAAACATTTATCATGATATAAGGAAATATAAATAACAACTTTATTATTGCCTCTAGGGCATATTTCCTTTAGTCTCCCACTTGCACTAGAGTCAATAATCTAGTTCACATCGTCATGTGATTTAACATCAATAGTTCACATCTTTATGTGATTAGTTCACATCTCCATGCGACTAACACCCAAAGGGTTTACTAGAGTCAATAACCTAGTTCACATCACTATGTGATTTACACCTAAAGAGTGAGAAATTTAGTCAACGGGTCTACCACATTCAGAGCCGTATGTATTTTGCAAACTTTCTATGTCTACAATGCTTTGCACAGAGCTACTCTAGCTAATTGCTCCCACTTTCAATATGTATCTAGATCGAGACTTAGACTCATCTAGATCGATGTCAAAAGCTTGTATCGACGTAACTCTTTACGACGAACTCTTTTATCACCTCCATAACCGAGAAATATTTCCTTAGTCCTCTAAGGATAATTTTGACCGTTTTCCAGTGATCTACTCCTAGATCACTATCGTACTCCTTTGCCAAACTCAGGGAATGGTATACAATAGGTCTGATACATAGCATGACATACTTTATAGAACCTATGACTGAGGCATAGGGAATGACTTTTCATTCTCTTTCTATTTTCTGTCGTGGTCGGGTTTTGAGTCTTTACTCAACTTTACACCTTGCAACACAGGCAAGAACTCCTTCTTTGACTGTTCCATTTTGAACTACTTCAAAATCTTGTCAAGGTGTGTACTTATTGAAAAAACTTATCAAGCGTCTTGATCTATCTCTATAGATATTGATGCTCAATGTGTAAGCAGCTTCATCGAGGTCTTTCTTTGAAAAACCTTTCTCAAACACTCCTTTATGCTTTCCAAAAAAATCTACATTATTTCCGATCAACAATATGTCATTCACACATTCTTATCAGAAATGTTGTAGTGCTCCCACTCACTTTCTTGTAAATATAGGCTTCGCCACAAGACTGTATAAAACCATATGCTTTGATCACTTTATCAAAGCATATATTCCAACTCCGAGATGCTTGCACCAGTCCATAGATGGATCGCTGGAGCTTGCTCACTTTGTTAGCACCTTTAGGATCGACAAAACCTTTAGGTTGCATCATATACAACTCTTCTTCCAGAAATCCATTCAGGAATGCAGTCTTTACATCCATTTGCCAAATTTCATAATCATAAAATGCGGCAATAGCTAACATGATTCGGACGGACTTAAGCATCGCTACGGGTGAGAAGGTCTTATCGTAGTTAACTCCTTGAACTTGTCAAAAACCTTTCGCAACAAGTCGAGCTTTGTAGACAGTAACATTACCATCAGCGTCTATCTTCTTCTTGAAGATCCATTTATTCTCGATGGCTTGCCGATAATCGGGCAAGTCAACCGAAGCCCACACTTTGTTCTCATACATGGATCCCATCTCAGATTTCATGGCCTCAAGCCATTTTGCGGAATCTGGGCTCATCATCGCTTCCTCATAGTTTGTAGGTTCGTCATGGTCTAGCAACATGACCTCTAGAACAGGATTACGGTACAACTCTGGTGCGGATCTTACTTTGGTTGACCTACGAGGTTCGGTAGTAACTTGACCTGAAGTTCCATGATCATCATCATTAGCTTCCTCACTCATTGGTGTAGGTGTCACAGGAACCGGTTTCTGTGACGAACTACTTTCCAATAAGGGAGCAGGTACAGTTACCTCATCAAGTTCTACTTTCCTCCCACTCACTTCTTTTGAGAGAAACTTCTTCTCTAGAAAGGATCCATTCTTAGCAATGAATGTCTTGCCTTCGGATCTGTGATAGAAGGTGTACCCAATAGTTTCCTTTGGGTATCCTATGAAGACACATTTCTCCGATTTGGATTCGAGCTTATCAGGTTGAAGCTTTTTCACATAAGCATCGCAGCCCCAAACTTTAAGAAACGACAGCTTAGGTTTCTAGCCAAACCATAGTTCATACGGTGTCATCTCAACGGATTTAGATGGTGCCCTATTTAACGTGAATGCAGCTGTCTCTAATGCATAACCCCAAAATGATAGCGGTAAATCAGTAAGAGACGTCATAGATCGCACCATATCTAGTAAAGTGAGATTACGACGTTCGGACACACCATTATGCTGTGGTGTTCCATGTGGCATGAGTTGCGAAACTATTTCACATTGTTTCAAATGTGGACCAAACTCGTAACTCAAATATTCTCCTCCACGATCAGATCATAGAAACTTTATTTTCTTGTTACAATGATTTTCCACTTCACTCTAAAATTCTTTGTACTTTTCAAATGTTTCAGACTTATGTTTCATCAAGTAGATATACCCATATCTTACTCAAATCATCTGTGGAGGTCAGAAAATAACGATACCTGCCGCGAGTCTCAACACTCATCAGACCGCATACATCAGTATGTATTATTTCCAATAAGTCAGTTGCTCGCTCCATTGTTCCGGAGAATGGAGTCTTAGTCATCTTGCCTATGAGGCATGGTTCGCAAGCATCAACTGATTCATAATCAAGTGATTCCAAAAGCCCATTAGCATGGATTTTCTTCATGCGCTTTATACCAATATGACCTAAACGGCAGTGCCACAAATAAGTTGCACTACCATTATTAACTTTGCATCTTTTGGTTTCAATATTATGAATATGTGTATCACTACGATCGAGATTCAATAAACCATTCACCTTGGGTGTACGACCATTGAAGGTTTTATTCATGCAGACAGAACAACAATTATTCTCTGACTTTAAATGAATAACTGTATTGCAATAAACATGATCAAATCGTATTCATGCTTAACGCAAACACCAAATAACATTTATTTAGGTTCAACACTAATCCCGAAAGTATAGGGAGTGTGCGATGATGATCATATAAATTTTGGAACCACTTCCAACACACATCACTTCACCCTTAACTAGTCTTTGTTCATTCTGTAACTCCCGTTTCAAGTTACTAATCTTAGCAACTGAACTAGTATCAAATACTGAGGGGTTGCCATAAACACTAGTAAAGTACACATCAATAACATATATATCAAATATACCTTTGTTCACTTTGCCATCCTTCTTATCCGCCAAATACTTGGGGCAGTTCTGCTTCCAGTGACCAGCCCCTTTGCAGTAGAAGCACTTAGTCTCAGGCTTAGGTCTACACTTGGGCTTCTTCACTTGAGCAGCAACTTGCTTGCCGTTCTTCTTGAAGTTCCCCTTCTTCCCTTTGCCCTTTTCTTGAAACTAGTGGTCTTGTCAACCATCAACACTTTATGCTTTTCTTGATTTCAACCTTCGTCGATTTTTGCATCACGAAGAGCTTGGGAATCGTTTCCGTTATCCCTTGCATATTATAGTTCATCACTAAATTCTAGTAACTTGGTGATAGTGACTAGAGAACTTTGTCAATTACTATCTTATCTGGAAGATTAACTCCTACTTGATTCAAGCAATTGCAGTACCCAGACAATCTGAGCACATGCTCACTGGTTGAGCTATTCTCCTCCATCTTTGTAGGCAAAGTACTGTCAAAGGTCTACTACCTCTCGACACGGGTATGAGTATGAAATACTAATTTAAACTCTTGGAACATCTTATATGCTCTGTGGCATTCAAAACATTGTTGAAGTCCCGGTTCTAAGCCGTAAAGCATGGTGCACTAAACTACCAAGTAGTCATCATACCGAGCTTTGCCAAACGTTCATAACGTCTGCATATGCTCCTGCAATAGGTCTGTCACCTAGCGGTGCATCAAGGACATAATTCTTCTATGCAGCAATGAGGGTAATCCTCAAATCACGAATCCAATCCGCATCATTGCTACTAACATCTTTCAATTTATTTTTCTCTAGGAACATATCAAAATAAACGGGGAAGCTATGTGGGAGCTATTGATCTACAACATAGATATGCAAATACTATCAGGACTAAGTTCATGATAAATTTAAGTTCAATTAATCATATTACTTAAGAACTCCCACTTAGATAGACATCCCTCTAATCATCTAAGTGATCACGTGATCCAAATCAACTAAACCATGTCCGATCATCACGCGAGATGGAGTAGTTTTCAATGGTGAACATCACTATGTTGATCATATCTACTATATGATTCACGCTCGACCTTTCGGCCTCAGTGTTCCGAGGCCATATCTGCATATGCTAGGCTCGTCAAGTTTAACCCGAGTATTCTGCGTGTGCAAAACTGGCTTGCACCTGTTGTAGATGAATGTAGAGCTTATCACACCCGATCATCACGTGGTGTCTCGGCACGACGAACTTTGGCAACGGTGCATACTTAGGGAGAACACTTTTATCTTGAAATTTAGTGAGAGATCATCTTATAAAGCTACCGTCGAACTAAGCAAAATAAGATCTATAAAAGATAAACATCACATGCAATCAAAATATGTGACATGATATGGCCATCATCATCTTGTGCCTTTGATCTCCATCTCCAAAGCATCGTCATGATCTCCATCGTCACCGGCATGACACCATGATCTCCATCATCTTGATCTATATCAATGTGTCGTCACATGGTCGTCTCGCCAACTATTGCTCTTGCAACTATTGCTATCGCATAGCGATAAAGTAAAGCAATTATTTGGCACTTGCATCTTATGCAATAAAGAGACAACCATAAGGCTTCTGCTAGTTGCCGATAACTTCAAAAAAACATGATCATCTCATACAACAAAATATAGCATCATGTCTTGACCATATCACATCACAACATGCCATGAAAAAACAAGTTAGATGTCCTCTACTTTGTTGTTGCAAGTTTTACGTGGCTGCTATGGGCTTGAGCAAGAACCGTTCTTACCTACGCATCAAAACCACAACGATAGTTCATCAAGTTAGTGCTGTTTTAACCTTCTCAAGGACCGGGCGTAGCCACACTCGGTTCAACTAAAGTTGGAGAAACTGACACCCACCAGCCACCTGTGTGCAAAGCACGTCGGTAGAACCAGTCTCGCGTAAGCGTACGCGTAATGTCGGTCTGGGCCGCTTCATCCAACAATACCGCTGAACCAAAGTATGACATGCTGGTAAGCAATATGACTTGTATCGCCCACAACTCACTTGTGTTCTACTCGTGCATATAACATCTACGCATAAACCTGGCTCGGATGCCACTGTTGGGGAACGTAGTAATTTCAAAAAAATTCCTACGCACACGCAAGATCATGGTGATGCATAGCAACGAGAGGGGAGAGTGTGTCCATGTACCCTCGTAGACCGAAAGCGAAGCATTAGCACAATGCGGTTGATGTAGTCGTATGTATTCACGATCCGACCGATCAAGTACCGAACGCACGGCACCTCCGAGTTCTGCACACGTTCAACTCGATGACATCCCTCGAACTCCGATCCATCTGAGCTTTGAGGGAGAGTTCCATTAGCACGACGGCATGGTGACGATGTTGATGTTCTACCGTCGCAGGGCTTCGCCTAAGCTCCGCTACGATATTATCGAGGTGGACTATGGTGGAGAGGGGCACCGCACACGGCTAAAAGATCCAAGAGATCAATTGTTGTGTCTATGGGGTGCCCCTCTCCTCGGTATATAAAGGAGGGGAGGAGAGGGCCGGCCAAGGGGAGGAGGCGTGCCCAAGGGGGGAGTCCTACTCCCACCGGGAGTAGGACTCCTCCTTTTCCTATTTGGAGAGGGAGAGGGAAGGAAGAGGAAGGAAAGGGGGGGCCGGGCCCCCTCCCAATTCGGATTGGGCTTGGGGGGCGCCCCCTCCCTTGCTCCTTTCCCCTCCTTTCCACTAAAGCCCATTAAGGCCCATATACCTCCCACGGGGTTCCGATAACCTCCCGGTGCTTCGGTATTATCCCGATCTCACCTGGAACCATTCCGGTATCCAAATATAGTCGTCCAATATATCGATCTTTACGTCTCGACCATTTCGAGACTCCTCGTCATGTCCATGATCACATCCGGGACTCTGAACTACCTTCGGTACATCAAAAACCATAAACTCATAATATAACCGTCATCGAACTTTAAGCGTGCGGACCCTACGGGTTCGAGAACTATGTAGACATGACCGAGACACACCTCCGGTCAAAAACCAATAGTGGAACCTGGATGCTCATATTGGCTCCTACATATTCTACGAAGATATTTATCAGTCAAACCGCATAACAACATACATTGTTCCCTTTGTCATCGGTATGTTACTTGCCCGAGATTCGATCGTCGGTATCTCAATACCTAGTTCAATCTCGTTACCGGCAAGTCTCTTTACTCGTTCCGTAATACATCATCCCATAACTAACTCATTAGTTATAATGCTTGCAAGGCTTATAGTGATGTGCATTACCGAGTGGGCCCAGAGATACCTCTCCGACAATCGGAGTAACAAATCCTAATCTCGAAATACGCCAACTCAACAAGTACCTTTGGAGACACCTGTAGAGCACCTTTATAATCACCCAGTTACGTTGTGACGTTTGGTAGCACACAAAGTGTTCCTCCGGTAAATGGGAGTTGCATAATCTCATAGTCATAGGAACATGTATAAGTCATGAAGAAAGCAATAGCAACATACTAAACGATCAAGTGCTAAGCTAACGGAATGGGTCAAGTCAATCACATCATTCTCCTAATGATGTGATCCCGTTAATCAAACGACAACTCCTTGTCTATGGCTAGGAAACATAACCATCTTTGATCAATGAGCTAGTCAAGTAGAGGCATACTAGTGACACTCTGTTTGTCTATGTATTCACACATGTACTAAGTTTCCAGTTAATACAATTCTAGCATGAATAATAAACATTTATCATGGTATAAGGAAATATAAATAACAACTTTGTTATTGCCTCTAGGGCATATTTCCTTCAGTATTATGTTTCCGGTTAATACAATTCTAGCATGAATAATAAACATTTATCATGATACGAGGAAATAAATAATAACTTTATTATTGCCTCTAGGGCATATTTCCTTCACAATAGTCTAAGAATGAACGGTCAGCCATTAGCTTCAAAGCAATGGGGTTGCTAGAAGTACAGAACCCAAACAACACCGTTCGGGAACCAAGAAAGAGTGGTGATGGTGAGAAGTATCATTATACCAAGAAATTTTTAAGAGGCGGAGCAATTCTCACGACCCTCTTGACATAAAAGATGGTAATACTCCAATGTAAAGAAGAACAGATACTGGATAGCAAGGAACTCAAGGTATAACACAAAAGACAAACAAGTTTGTGTTGAACGAAAGGAAGTAAAGTGGTCGATGATAACACAAATCATCGAGGGCAAGGATGGTATTTCTCATTATGAATTAAATTGATATCCTAGAAGAGCTCAGAATGCTGATGATGATCACGACACATTTGTCGTGATATTCCATGAAGATGTAATCGATCGGCGATGACATCAAGTCAAAGGAATGATGAAGCGAAAGGTTATTGGAACCATGGGTACAACACAAACTCAAAATCAAGTTTGTTATTTAAGGAGAAATGATATGACGAGGAAGATCGACGTAAGATTAGCTCACCGTCGAAATTTGTGCTACGGGAAGAAGGACCAGGTACCACAGTTAAAAGTTTGCACGATAATGATATAGCCAATAAGACTAGGAATGACTTGAAGGATTATTAAAGTCGTAAGCAACGAGAATTACTTAGAGTTATTGAATCGGAGTGCAGAATCGATTCACTTATCGGTGTTCCCGGGTGACTAATAACTCAGAACCCGGGGGAAATCTGAAATCGGTGAGAAGCAATACTAGATGAAGACTCGCAGGATGCAACACAGTTCTCGAGATACCAGAGGGTAATACTCGAGGAAGATCAAAATAGAGGTTGTGGAGATGTATCGATCAACAAAAGACAAGTGCTTTAATTTGTTTGAGAAATGGAATCATGGAGAAATTTGGTCAGAACCACGATTGCAAAGGATCAATACACATATAGCAGATGATATCATATCAAGGGAATAGTTATTATTACAAGAACCTTCTATGATAGGATCTACATCGTGTCCATGGGCATGAACACAAAGTTCAAGGTCGACTCCCACTTCTCCAATGCATAACCTTTCATTCACTTCTCATTTTCGAAGAAGTTGTAATGTTTAAAGTTTATCAGGCAAAACACCAGAAGAGTATGACTCATGATAGCTCTCGGGTTTGCCCGGATCTGGGAAGGCATAGGTTCAACCCTTAGGGGCATCTTGGGAACATATACCACAAGCTTCAATAGTAAATAACACAAGCTCGATAGTAGAGCATGGGTGAAAAAAGGAGAGGATACAATTTATCGAAGGCATTATGTATCAGGGAAAGAACTTCTCGAGGTTTTTGTATACAAAGGACACTATCGGATGATATTTCAACAAAGGATCCGACGGTCCATAGCGGAGCTGATGTGAGTATCGACACACAACCAGAGGAAGAAACAATGTGAAGGCATTGGATTATAAAAGCAACTGACTAATTCAAAGCTCACATGTAAAGGAATTATGATTTCAAATTCAAGGGATCAGAAGCAAACGCTCTGATTAAGGAGGGATAAGTTGAGCCGACTTAGGGGTACAATCGATGGAAATTTGATTGGTCGAGATCCAGCCCATGTTTAAAATGGTGTCTAAGCCGGAAGGATGAATTCTAGGATTTGGTTGAGGATTGCGAGCATTCGCAACATATTGCATCAAAGGACTCCAAATGATAATGACAAGGGATGCCAATAAGATTACTAGACTTATGGGATTAACCATAATGTAAGCAAGCAAGAATTTCAAGAGCAATAGGCTGCTGAGGATTTTTGGAAGATCGATTGGTATTTCGAAGATTGGTGACATACATGAATCAACTGGGGATGAGTGGATACTCGGTAAGTGCGAGGAACTATCCATAAGGGTATTCATGTGGCAAAGAACTACATGGCAGCAGGCACAAAGTATTCTTGAAACAATAGAGAGAATTCTGGGGTATCTCATACTAACAAGAGCAACTGGGATCGAATGTATGAATGATAGTGTAAGAAGTTATCCATAAGGATATATTGGTGGAAGTTAATTGCAAAAGCAAAGGTACAAAGTCTTGGGAGAACATCAGAGAGTATTGTTAGAATCTTCTGGTGATTCAAGCCATCGTCGGGAATGAGCGGCTCTCCCGGAGGAAGTATTTACGAGATCCTAAAGTTAGAGTTAGCAAAATCATTTAAGCCAAATAGAAGAGAGATCAGAGTCCGAGAGTATAGACGAGAAATAAAAGATCCTAATACCATCCAATGGCGATGTGGACCCGTAAGCAACACAGCCATGTTAGTAAAAGTTTCTCAATGACTAGACTTGACTTCGGCCAAGGAGTTTGGAAGGGGGATTCCTACAGGCAGTCGGCTCTGATACCGACTTGTGACGCCCCTGATTTGACCGTACACTAATTATACATGCAAATGTGTACAATCAAGATCAAGGACTCACGGGAAGATATCATAACACAACTCTAGACACAAATTAAAATAATACAAGCTTTATATTATAAGCCAGGGGCCTCGAGGGCTCGAATACGTAGCTCGATTATACAAGAGTCAGTGGAAGCAACAATATCTGAGTACAGACATAAGTTAAACAAGTTGCCTTAAGAAGGCTGGCAAAAAAATAGCAACGATCGAAAAGGCAAGGCCTCTTGCCTGGGACCTCCTAACTACTCCTCGAAGTCGAACTCCAGGTAGAATCATCCTCGGGATCCTCTGGCTCCTAGACTCCATCATATGATCGCAGTAACTAGGAAAAGGGGAAAAATAAGTAGGAAAGCAGCCATGAGTACTCATCCAAAGTACTCGCAAGCAAGGAGCTACAATACATATGCATTGGTATCAAATGAAAGGGGTAGTATATGTGGACTGAACTGCAGAATGCCAGAATAAGAGGGGGATAGCTAGTCCTGTCGAAGACTATGCTTCTGGCAGCCTCCATCTTGCAGCATGTAGAAGAGAGTAGATGGTAAGTTCACCAAGTATCATCGCATAGCATAATCCTACCCGGTGATCCTCTCCTCGTCGCCCTGTGAGAGAGCGATCACCGGGTTGTATCTAGCACTTGGAAGGGTGTGTTTTATTAAGTATCTGGTTCTAGTTGTCATAAGGTCAAGGTACAACTCCGGATCATCCTTTTACCGAGGGACACGGCTATTCGAATAGATAAACTTCCCTGCAGGGGTGCACCACATTTCCCAACACGCTCGATCCCCTTTGGCTGGACACACTTTCCTGGGTCATGCCCGGCCTTGGAAGATCAACACGTCGCAGCCCTACCTAGGCACAACAAAGAGGTCAGCACGCCGGTCTAAACCATATGCGTGCAGGGGTCTGGGCCCATCGCCCATTGCACACCTGCACGTTGCGTACGCGGCCAGTGAGCAGACCTAGCAACCTCCATTACAAAGGAAGTTGCGTTACGCGGTCCAACCTGGCACGCGCCGCTCAGTCGCTGACGTCAAGAAGGCTTCGGCTGATACCACGACGTCGAGTGCCCATAATTGTTCCCGCGTAGTTGGTTAGTGCATATAGGCCAGTGGCCAGACTCAGATCAAATACCCGGATCTCGTTAAGCATGTTATTTTGAAGTAACCACGGACGCCGACCAGAGCCAGGCCCACCTCTCACCTAGGTGGTCTCCACCTGCCCTGTCGCTCCGCCACAAAGTAACAGTCGGGGGGCGTCGGGAACCCAGGCCCACCACTACCTGGATGGAACCACCTACCCCTTCATCCCCCACATCGGAATCACATGCGGGTACTCTACGAGCCGACCCGACTTTAGTCACCACCTGTATAGTATGCATGTATGTATATACCCGTGATCACCTCCCGAGTGATCACGACCCAATAGTATAGCATGGCAGACAGACAAGAATGTAGGGCCACTGATGATAAACTAGCATCTTATACTAATCATTTAGGATTGCAGGTAAGGTATCCACAATAGTAGCAAGGACAGACTATGCATCAGAATAGGATTAACGGAAAGCAATAACATGCTACACTACTCTAATGCAAGCAGTAGAGAGAAGAATAGGTGATATCTGGTGATCAAGGGCAGGGGGCTTGCCTGGTTGCTCTAGCAAGAAGGGGTCGTCAATAACGTAGTCGGTCGGGGCAGCAGCGGCGTCAGTCTTGTAGTCTACCGGAGAATAAGAGGGGGAAGAAACAGTCAATACGGAGCAAACACAGCATCACAAAACATAACAAGGCAATACACAGTGCTAGGGGTGACCTAACGCAGTACTAGGTGCTATCGGCGAAGGGGGGAAACATCCGGGAAAGTGTTCCCGATGTTTGGCATTTTCGGACAAATGAAATGGAGGGGGATTGTTGCATGTTCGCTATGCTAAGGACGTGTGGCGGACGAACCGACTGCGTATTCGGATTCGTCTCGTCGTTCTGAGCAACTTTCATGTACAAAGTTTTCCATCCGAGTTACGGATTATTTTCTATGATTTTCTAAAGATTTAAATCATTTTTAGGATTTATTTAATTATTTTAAATCAACATTATCCAGAATAGTGTTTGCTGATGTCATCATGACGTCAGCAGTCAACTGTGACCGTTGACCGGTCAAACTGGCGTGTGGGTCCCGCATGTCATACCCTGTTAACTAATTAATAAAATTAATTAGTTTAATTAATAGATTAGTTAGGTTAGTTAATTAATTAGGCTAATCTAATCAGGATTAATTAAGTTAATTAATTCTTTAATTAATTAATATTTTAATTATTTTAATTATTATTTACTTATATATATTTTTTATTAATCCTTTTTTTGTAAAAATGTTCTGGTGCTAGGCCCACCAGTCATTGGCACATGGGGGTGGGACCCAGCTGTCATAGGCCCCTATGGCCTTAGCGGGCGGGCGCTACGGGCGCGGGTCAATGGGGGTGGAGCGGAGCGGAGCACGGGCTCGCCGGCGCGATCGCTGGCAGCCAGGGGCCGCGTGGTCGGCGACCCGAGCAGGGCTGGGGGGAGCTGCCGGAGTAGCAGTGGGCAGTAACAGCAGGTGGCGGCTGCAGGCCAGGCGGACGTGGCGGCAGGGGCGCGGGCAGTAGCGCCCGAGGCCATGAGCCGGCAAGTGCGGCCAGGGGGCTCGCGGGCGCGATGCCGTGCGCGGCATGTAGCGGCGCGGGGCGCGATGAGTTGTTGCGGGTGCAGGCATCGGCGAGGGGACGCGGTGGTCACCGGGGAAGGGAGAGGGCGCGGTGGGCGCCGGAGTAGGCGACGGGCGCGCGGGGGAAGCGAGGGCGACGAGCGGCCGGGTGCAGAGGAGCACGGCGCGAGCGCGCGCGTAGGACGAGCGAACGGAGCGGGCATGTGCCGCAGTGGTGATGCGGCACAGGTGAGCGGGCGCGACTGTGGCCATGCGGGCGCGCGCATGCACGACTACGCGAGGAGCAGAGGCGGGCAGGGGGAGAGGAGAGGCGGGGGTCTCATCGGCGGTTGTGTGGAAAGGGCAGCAGGACTCGAGGAGGAAGACGGGGACGGCAGCGAGCGACGGTGGGGACGAGGCGGCGGGGTCGGGGTGGTGCGGGGCTCCGGCGATGTGGCTCCAGGCGGCGACGACGTTCAAGCCCGATCCCGATTGGATCGGGGAAGAGGAGGAGTGGGGGCGTGAGTGGGAGGAGTGGGAAGGCGACTGGATCGAGGGGGTTGTGAGGGAGGGGATTAGGGTTAGGTGGTGGGGTAGGCCATATAGGCCAGGGGAAATGGGCCAGCTGGCTATTGGCCAGATGGGCCAAACGGACCAAGGGGAGGGGGTTTGTCCTTTCTTATTGTTAGTTCTATTTTTATTTCTTTTTATTTATTTTCTTGTTTCTGTTTTCTCATAGTTTCACCCTTTTATAGTTTAAATGAAATACAAAATTAGTTCCTAATTTAGTTTTAATAAATATATGCCAGTGCCCTAATAGTTTTGGGCTAATAATTAAATTAGCTTAATATTTTATTAACTAAAAAAGGCATTTAATTATTTGTTTTTGTTACTTTTTTATTTACTTCAAGCAATTAAATACTTTATAAAAATTTGGTCTCCACCCTAATTATTTATGCAATAATTGGCACAATCCGAACATTTTAGTTTTAAAATTTGAAATCCTTTATCATTTGACTTAAATTCAAATTAGGATCTGAATCGGTTTTGGACTAACACGAGATTATCAACTGTAACCGTGGTGATGTGGCATCATTAACGTGGCATTACTGTAGCCTCACTATACGGGCATCACAACAGATAACGAAGCTTCATGTCACACCCTCCTGAAGCCACTCGGGCTGAAATAGGGGTGCACACGACCGAATCCCATTCGATCCAGAAACCTTCAGATGTCAAGCATCTAATGAAGATCTCCGATGGAGCATTCCAGAACTCGTCAACAGCTAGATCCGTGAGGGCCGGCAACCGGCGGAACACCATCTTAGAGTAAAAAGAACCCAAGGACCCGCATAGAGGCCTTCCGGGTACATCCCGCAATGCCGCCCGGTTCATGCTTCTCTCCTTGACAACGGCCTACATGGCACGAAGATCCAGTTGTAGTGGACAGATCCCAGACCGATTTGGATGCAACTGCTGTCAGATCTGATGGACTTGCCGGCCATGTAGGGGCAACCCGATCTGGCTGAGGCACATCGACGGGAGCCCACTGAGACCAAAAGCTAGCAGCTGAGGAGGCACCAGCACCAGCACGCCACCAACAGGAAGTGGTCGATCCACTGGAGTGTCGCCATGAGGACCACGGATCAGATGCCAACCAGGATGCGCAATCGCGTATGGGGCTGGGAGGCGCTCCAGGATTGAACAAAGAGGTAGTGGCGTGAGGAAGGGGCGTCCCATCGCCACCACCGGCAGCATCAGCGAGGGGAAGAAGCACAAAGGAGGCTCCCTGTGATGGCGGCTGGGAGTCGCCCCGTGAGTCGCTCAAAAGAAACTTGTATTTAGGAATGGATGGAATATGCTCTACATTGCTAGCCCCCGCTAGAATTGTTGGGGGTGGTCCATCCATAGGAAGGGCTCTGCCCCTGGGTGGTGGGAGAACAGTGGTGCAAGAGCGAGAAATTTTTTTCGAGAGTACGCCAAAAGCGTACCATATTTTTATAGAAGGCAGAGAGTATAATTACAAAAAGCCAACCACCAATGCGAACATTATAGGTTGGCACCCACGCAACATCAAAAATCGCTAGACTACTCTCTCACGAAAGGATCTAATCCTCCAGCTCCAATGCCTGCAAGCTTCCATTCTTTGATCTCGGCTAACACCATCTAAACTAACTCTGGTGGGGTCTTTTGTTGGTGAATTCTATTTAAGACCCTCGCGTTTCTTTGTTTCCACAACGCCCAAGCAGTGGCTAACATGAAGGAGTCGAATCCATGAAGAACCTTCCTCGAAAATCTTCCTCTTTGCCGCAGCCACCAATCAGTGAACTTCTCATCC
The DNA here is from genome assembly GCF_056163025.1 of Triticum urartu. NCBI lineage: Eukaryota > Viridiplantae > Streptophyta > Magnoliopsida > Poales > Poaceae > Triticum > Triticum urartu. The sequence continues at coordinate 346,377,240 of NC_141876.1, read as the reverse complement.
GTGTTTGGCACCTGCACATTAACCTGTAGAGCATCAAAGCATCGGTGCCAGACCTCTCTGGCATAGACACAATGGGCAAGAATGTGATCCACACAATCAAGATCTCCTAAAGACATGTGAAGCAGGCAGAAGGCGCATCTTGGAGACCATGACGCGCGCGTCTATCACTTGTCCACAACCTATACTGCACCATCAGCCAGGCAAAGATCTTGTAGCGTAAGGGGGGCCAACTTTTCCAAATGCATCTTGCGGTGGGTGAATCTAGGAGCCCAAGGCATAACCGGTTGTAGACCGATTTGGCCGTATAGCAGCCGGAAGCGTCGGCCGGCCAAATGAACTGATCCAGCATAGTTGCAATGATCGGAACTGTGGCCAATGCTTGACAGAGATTGGCCACCTGCATATGGGCCATGAAGGAGAGGTCGCCCTGAACGTCGTGGATCCACGCGTTGTCCACAATAGCCTGTTGCACTGTCCTCGTGTTCTTCTCTCGGGTCCGAACCATGGCACTGATCATTGGAGCAATCTCACTTATTGTAAATCCATGAATCCATCTATCCTTCCAAAAGTAGACATTTTCACCATTCCCCACCACTATTTTGATCATGCTGTTGAAAACTAAGCTGGCCTCATTGTCTTTTATCATCCCAATACCTTGCCATGGTCTCTCGTGATCGACGCGCCTCAGCCATTCCCATCTAACTCTCAAAGCTAGAGCTTGCTTCCTGATGTTCTTGACCCCAAGGCCCCCAAAGATCATGGGACGGCAAACCGTGTCCCAGGCAACTAGACACTGGCCACCGTTAGATTTTTCTTTGCCGGCCCAGAAGAACGATCTCAAGCACTTATCAATTTCCTTGAAAACCCATTCTGGAGCATTAAGTACCATGAGCTGATGAATCGGACGCGCCGCGAGTACGGACTTTACTAAGACGAGCCGTCTGGGTTTCTGCATGAGGCCGCGTTGCCAAGTTGGTAGCAGTTTTTTGGTTTGGTCGAGCAACGGTTGCCAATCGGCCCGAGTCAGTTTCTGGATCGCCAGTTGTATGCCCAGGTACTTGCATGGGAAGTGTCCCATCTCACAGTGTAGCAGGTTCATCACACGCTGTCTTTCATCATCAGTTCCTATGATAAGCACAGTCGTGGTTTTGTTATAGTTGATGCGCAGCCCAGCTGCTTCACCAAAGAGCTCAAGTGCAGTCTGCACAAAGGTCAAATCCTGCACCGAAGGCTTAATGAATAAGACCACGTCATCCGCGTAAAGAGAGAGCCTCTGGGTAGGTGTTATTCCACGCAAGTTGCTAATGACTTCCATCGTAGAGGCTTTGACAAAGAGTTTCGAGAGTGCATCCATGGCCACCACGAATAGAAGCGGGGAGATTGGGTCTCCTTGTCGCAGCCCCTGAGCATGATAGATGGTGCGTCCAGGTACGCCATTGACTATAACATTGGTACTGGATGTGGCAAGAATTGTGGCTACCCAATGTAGCCAGCGAGGTCCAAAGCCTTTAGCTCTCATGACTTCGAAGAGGAAAGGCCAGGAGAGCGAATCAAACGCGCGAGAGATGTCGAGCTTGAGAAACAGTCCATGCTCCTTGCTTTTGAGAACTTTGCGTGCCACCTGCCGCACTAACAAGTAGTTATCATGGATGCATCGACCTTTGATGAACGCCGACTGGTTAACGCTGACAATCTCACGCATCCTTGCTCGTGCTCTAGTAGCAAGCACTTTGGTGAATAGCTTGGAGAAGCTGTGAGGTAGACTAATGGGTCGAAAATCTCCAACCGTTTTGGCATCCGCCTTTTTGGGAATAAGCACTATGTGTGCCTTGTTGAGCTTGCCAAATCCCCTGCTATCTCCCACATAAAGCTTGAGCATCGCCGCCATGATATCCGGCTTGATCACCGCCCATGCCTTCTGGTAAAATGCGCCAATAAAGCCGTCAGGTCCCGGTGCACGGTCCGGGGGGATGTCCTTAATGACCTTCCAAACTTCCTCCTCCGTGAAAATCTCTTCTAGTTGTGTGAGATCAGCAGCTTCCATATCAAGGGCTTCCATATCTAAAGAGTGCTCCCTGTGATGTGCCACACCCAGCAAATTTTGGAAGGAATCGAAGAAGATCTGTTCCTTCCTCTGGTGATCCGTTACAATCACCGACTCATGCTCAATATATGGAATGAAGTTCTTAGAGCGCCTGCCATTAGCTGCCAGTTGAAAAAGTTTTGTGTTGGCATCTCCTTCCCGCAGCCACCTGATTCTAGATCGTTGCCTCTCGATGGTCCTTTCCAACGAAGCTAAACCCAGCAGTGCTAGCTTGAGCGATCTTCGCAGCCATAGCTCGGCCAAGGTTAACCTCCTGAATTCCTGCACCTGATCTAGTCTGAAGATTACCCAGTTTGCAACAGACATCAAGACCTTAATGTTCCCAGTACGGCGCTGGCCCGAGGCTTGGAGGTAAACAGCCGCATTACGAAACAGGGTATCCAATCTTTTAAACGGATCAACGATCGTCTCGTCGCACACCCAAGAATCTTTGATCGCATCATCAAAGCCCTCTAACTTAGTCCAGTAGAGTTCAAATCTGAATCTCTTCTTAGGGCAGAAATGCATGCTAGTAGTTAGATGCAAGGGCGCGTGATCCGAGACACTCGAAGAAAGCGCTTGAAGCAGCTTGTCCGGGTGACCCAGATCCCAATCAACCGACACTAGAATTCTGTCTATCTTAGTCATAGTCGGTGAATCTCTCTCATTCGACCAGGTGTACATGCGGCCATGCATGTAGAGCTCCTTTAGTTCATGATCATCGACGAAACTCCTGAACTTGGACATCATCGCCCTGTTGATATTGGTATTGTTCTTCTCACACACGTGCAATATCATGTTAAAATCACCCATAATGAGCCACGGGCCAGGGCAAAGTGATCGCCGATTGGCCAGCTCCAGCAAGAACTGGGTTTTAGGCCCGTCACCTTGAGGGGCATACACCGCAGTGATCCACCAAGTGGAACCATCCTTAGCATGCACGAGAGCCATCAGAAAGTTAGTGTCATACTGCACATTGTCCACCGAGAGGATGGTGGTATCCCACGCCAGAAGAATCCCACCACGAGTTTCCACCGCCGGCAAATACACAAAGCCGTCAAAAGACCGGCCTAGGTCCTCAATTAGCATAAATTGATCGATTACATCTAACTTAGTCTCCTGGAAGCACACAAGGTTAACTTTCACTGTGGAAACAAAGTCCTTCACCGCCTTTCTCTTCGCCGGATTGTTTAGGCCACGCACGTTCCAACTAAGGATTTCGGGGTTGTATTCCATCTAAAGTAAGTCCACCACCAGCACCGGCACCACGCGTCCACTGCTTAGACCGCAGCGATTGCTCTGCCCTCTCTACCTTCCAGCTCTGCAGCCGACGGCAAGGTCTTGCCAAATAGCGCAGCAATCACCCGAACATGCTGCTCTCTGAGCGGGGAGTCGAACAACAACCTGAGCTCTTGCACTGCCTCCTCATCCGGCACCATATCCTCCGGGACCAGACCCAGCGTCTTTAGGAGCACATTTTCTGCAGGTTTAGGCTTGGCCGGACCAGTGCTAGCTGCGCCGATGCGCTTTGCTGCGCGAGTCGTGCGCTTCGGGGTGAATGGTTCAGCATCGGGTCGGAGTGTCGACGCCTGAACCTCTTTCAGCAATGGCGGCGCGAGCTTCTTCACTATGTTGGCACAAAAGGTCTTCAGCCTGTCGAATGCCACTGCATCTTGACCATTTAAGTTCTCTGTCGTGCCTCCTCTCTCACTGCTTAACTCAGTAGCCACAATTGCAACTTGCCTGTCCTGCCCCTGTTGCACGGACGCAGAAAACTGCTCCTCAGCAACAGTAGTCTCGATGGGGGGGGACGTGTGCTGTCCTTTGTCGTGGTCTGCATGAAACCCATCAGTCGGTGCATGCGTGCAATCATGCAGCAACCTCTCATTGGGACAGCCAATCTCGCCCGGCCCCACCACATCCGGTGCCAGCAGCACTCCCACCGGGTCGCCTTGAGCCTCCTTCGTGCATGTAGCAGCACGTGGCTGGACGCCCACGCACCCCCTGCCCTCCTTGATGCATGCCGAATCAATAATGGGGGCAATCATTGGTACCTCGATCCCCCCAGACTCAACAGATTTGTCTGTAGCTGTGGCAGGTGTCTCTTTTCTCGTGGCTTTCGCCTCTGCCTTGTCGCTGATTGGCGACTCAACCTCCAATTCCCTCTCACCAGTAGGCAGCGCGATCACCAAAGCCATCTCGGTCGCCGTGTTTATCCTCTCCACTGCAGTCCTAAGAATTGTCCCCACCTGTGTTGCAGTGGCCCCGATTGCAACTGGGACAGGTGGGTCCTCCCTTGTCGCGCTTGTCGCCACCCGCACAGTTTCAGTCACTGCAGTCATTGCCAAGTTTTCCTGCCTTGTGATAGGGGATTGCAAAACCGCGGCCTCCGAGACAACTTGCACCGCCAGGTTGCTGCACGAGGGATTTGAAACATGCCTCGGGATGGCCCGAGATGCTTCCATGGGTCCCGCCGAAGTGGTCAAAAGCTGACGGTCTTCTGGTGATCCTATCCCTTATCGTCACGCGCGGGGCCCCCTGGATGACAGGGTCAGCAGGGCCCATTGGTGGCAACCTCCAATCAGCGCTCGCCGCCCACGCGCCCCGGCCGTTAGGAGCACGGCCCCCGGCACCGGAGCCACCGGCGACGAAGCCAAAATCGCCGGCACGGTTGTCACGCACACCAAATCTCCACGGCGGCCGGACGGTGCGGTGATCCAGGCCACCAAAATCGTCATAGTCAGGAAGACCACTCTGCCCGCTGCCCGACGAGCCGCCAAGAAACCATGGCTCTCCCGCTTCGCGCAAATCCTTGACGGCATCGAGATGAATCAACGTCTTGTATTGCAGCAGCGCAGGAGGCGCCTCCTCTCCAGGCTCCGGCACGGCGAGCCACCGCAGCGTGGGGATGCCCTGAGGGTGAGCAGTCCACGCCAACAGCTTGAACGAGGACAAGTCCGCGCGAGAGCAGGTTTCCGGCACGACCGAATCCACTTTGCAAGACGAACCCAACAACTCTTCCACCACCGATCTGTCCCAGGCGTGGGGAGGGATGCCCTCAATCTCGAGCCAGACCTTAAACCCGAACATGGCATGCACTGCTTGTGACTGGCGGTTCCACGGCCGGAAAAACAACCTGTCTCCTTCAAACTCCACTATCGGACATGCAGAAACTCTGTTCCTCAACTCCGCAGAAGCAAAAACTACCAAGAAGTCTTCCGGTCGATGGCGATGGACGGACACCAGGTCGGGCGGGATGTCCAGCTTGCCAGCTAGAACTTCAAGAATGCGCTCCGCAGGGATCTCACGCCTCGCCCCACCAACGTACGCCACCATGGCGAACTGGAGGCGGCGCTCAAGATCTTCCACCGTCTGTGAACGACGCACGATGCAGATCTCTGTGGGGTCTTCCTCGGCATCGATGATAGTCTGCAACCGCGGCGGCGCCAGCGGTGGCCACACCAGGTGCGCATCCTGGCTCGTGCGCTGCTGGGGGGAGGGGCGGTGGAGCAACCGGCGGCGCGCCGCGCGCCGCTGCGAGGGGCACCGGGATGGCACGGTGAGCCACCTTGGCCACCGCGTCGCGCCTCAGCTCATCCACCGAAGACGGGCTACGGGGCCTCTTGCAGTCCTTGGAGCCATGCCCGGGCAGCCCGCAGCGGAAGCAGACGATCTCGTTGATGCAGTCGACCCGGAAGTGTCCCTTCTCCAAGCAACGGAAGCACTTGTCCCTCATCTCCGGCGACATCGCCGGCCTGCCCGACGCGCGTCCCAGATCACTGTTCTGCTCACCCATGGCATGGCGCTTCCTCCAAAGCTCCTTCTTTGAGGGGGGCGGCTGCACCCATGGCGCCGAAGGTGGCGCGGGAACAGGCTGCGTCTCCACCTCCGCTCGCGGGCCGCGGACCTCCGAGCCCTCCGACTCCGAGGAGATCCCCAACCCCGAGACCACCGGTCGCTCACCAGATGGCCTGAAGATGGAGGTCACCGATCTCGGACTCGAGGCCATGGCGCGGGAGCGGCTTGAGTACGTGCACAGAGGAAGGAGAGGAGAGGTGGCCGCCGCGGTCGGAGTGACGCGCAGCGTGAGCGCAGGGCGCGGTGGACCGCGAGGAATTTTTGAAAATAATTATGGTGGTAATCACAAGCCTACCGTACATATGGTCCAAATGTGATGGTTGAGTGGATGTCGTTTGTTGTAGAACCAACAATGCAACAGGCTAAGTTTCTAGATTTTCACTAAAAATCAAGATTTTTTTTTGAGAAAGTATGATTGTATTCAAATCACGACATAATACAAAGTTCTTAACCCAAACAAGCACACCCTAACACATGCATAAACAATCAGAATAACAAAGAGCACCTTCAAACAACCAGCAAAACATGAAGACCTTCGGAGCTCTGTGTCATCATCCCTAAACTTTGCGAGGAGACCCATGCAACATAGTAATCTGCATCCAGACTCATGCAGGTCCTCATCTTCAACTACGCCATAATCATTGCCATGCTGCTCCCCCATTTATAGCGCAAAAAAGACAAGGACACACATGTGCATCCAACACGCCTGCACCAGCCTTCGCTATTTGTAGCTTTGGGTACCGCTATATGTGTCCCTTCTAGATGGAAGAGAACTAGGATCCGGTTCCGGCGCAGCCGCCGAGCCAATCGCTCGAACAAAACAGGACATCCCTCCAGCAGCCGCACAAAGAAGGATGAAGAAACACAACAGGAAATCATACCAACGAGGAAGAAGAATATTCGCCTCCATACAACCACTACCCATCCGAGGACCAAACCGGCCAGTGCCGATCGACCTCCAGATACCATAGCCCGCGAACTCAACAAGATCCGGGGATCCCCCACTCCGCTAGCTCCTAAACGAAGGCTAGAGCCCCGTCTGAGAGCGAACGAAGCCCGGAGGAACTTATTCAGACGCGCCACCGCGACGACAGCCTCAGTAGCGGCTCCATCAATCCTAACCCTACCGAGAACACACCGGACGCACAGGTCCGAGGTTTCCTCTTTCTCCCGCCGTCGGAGCGCCTTGCGAAGGGAGAGGGAACCAGCGGCGACGCACAAAGGGATCGGCTGCTCTTGAGATGGCCTCGCTAACCACCCCGCTTGAAGCATTCGCTAGTACTACTAAAATCAAGATTTGGCTTCATACATCGCCATGATGTTTTTCCAATTTATTATTGTAACTATAGGCGAATTCCCGAGGCGGCGCACAGCACTTGCAAATCCTCTATGAATGCGCTGGCAACCAAAAACCATCAAGAGAAAGAAGAAATCCTCTGTGGATGCACTGGCAACCAAAAACCACCAAGAGGAAGAAGAAATCCTCCGTGGATGCGCCGGCAACCAAAAACCACCCAGAAAAAGAAGAAATCCTTCGTAAGTGCGTTGGCAACCAAAAATCAATCAGAGAAAAAAGAAATTCTCCGCGGATGCGCTGGCAACCAAAAACCATACAGAGAAAGAAGAATCCCGAACAAGTCACCACCACGATACCAGGCGGCAGGCCTGGCTAGCAATCTAAAACTTTGAATATGCAAAAAGGTCACCACCACGGTGGGGGCATTTCCTAAACGGCGCTCTCTGCGCCCGATATAGTTCTTTGTGCAATCGGACGCACACCCCTCCGTCCGCACTGGGCTGGCCCGTCTTACCTTTTTTTTTCTTCTACTCTAAATTCTTTCAAAAAAAGGTGTGTGGGGGAGGATTCGAACCCTTCACCCCACAGTCTCTTTACATGCGCAGTAACCACCGGGGACAACAAGCTTTGGTGATTGAGAGCATCTTTCACAGTTCTTCAAATAAAGAACGTGAACCTGTTTTCTTTTCTTTCTTTTTTTGCCGGTTTTCTTCTGTTTGTTCTTTTTTCTATTTTGTGAACCTTTTTTGATTTCGGGAACATTGTTTTGTGAACCTTTTTTGAATTCGTGAACTTTTTTCAAAATCGATAAAAAATTTGCAAATCCGTTGAACATTTTCTCAAATTTGATGAACTTTTTTTGTGAACCTTTTTTGAATTTGTGAACTTTTTTTCAAAATCCATAAACTGTTTGCAAATCCTATGAACATTTCTCAAATTTGATGAACTTTTTTTGTGAACCTTTTTTGAATTCGTGAACTTTTTTCAAAATCCATAAACTTCTTGCAAATCCGATGAACTTTTTTTTGTGAACCTTTTTTGAATTCGTGAACTTTTTTCAAAATCGATGAACTTTTTTGCAAATCCGATGAACTATTTTCAAATTTTGTTGAACTTTTTCCGAAATTGATGAACACTTTTTAAAAAATGGACGAACATTTCTACAAATTTGATGAACTTTAAGTAAAATGATGAACTTTTTACAAATTTGATGAGCATTTTCAAATTTGGTGAACTTTTTTCCAAGTTCAATGATCTTTTTTCAAGTTCAATAAGTGTTTTTAAAATAATTAGGAAATCCAATAAATAGCGCTAATTTATTGGTTCTTATACACTTCGCGTTCATTTGTACTAACTAGGGGTTCCTTGTTGTAGTGGTTAGCGGAATGGTTCCTCCTTTGTAGTTTCAAGGCATGAGTTCGAGTGACGGTACCGGCAGTTTTTTGCGTGTTTTATTCACGAGACATTTTTCCTTCTACAGCGTGTGGTGGGCCGGCCCATGAGGTGCGACGTGCAAGTGCCAGCTTCCTGAACCGGCGCTTAAGGCGCCGGTTAGGAGCTCCCCACGGTGGGTCCCTGCAGGCAGGCAGGAGCTGGAGCCTGGAGCCTTCGGGTCATCCGAGGTGGCCCCCAACGAGACGACTCGCTCATTCTCATCTGTGGTGTGGATAGCCTGCTCCTTGGTGGGCCGACGCCACCCTCGCGCCACCGTCACTTCAAATCAAATTGAAAAAGGCGATTATTTATTAGATAGAAGAAGGAAAAAAAGACAAGCTAATGAAATCGTTCCGTGTTCCTCTTCGTGCTCCAACAAACAGAAGAGGAAAACAGAAGGAGTTCGTTTGCGTGTTTTATTCACGAGACATTTTTCCTTCTACAGCGTGTGGTGGGCCGGCCCATGAGGTGCGGCGTGCAAGTGCCAGCTTCCTGAACCGGCGCTTAAGGCGCCGGTTAAGAGCTCCCCACGATGGGTCCCTGCAGGCAGGCAGGAGCTGGAGCCTGGAGCCTTCGGGTCATCCGAGGTGGCTCCCAACGAGACGACTCGCTCATTCTCATCTGTGGTGTGGACAGCCCGCTCCTTGGTGGGCCGACGCCACCCTCGCGCCACCGTCACTTCAAATCAAATTGAAAAAGGCGATTATTTATTAGATAGAAGAAGGAAAAAAAGACAAGCTAATGAAATCGTTCCGTGTTCCTCTTCGTGCTCCAACAAACAGAAGAGGAAAACAGAAGGAGTTCGTTGGCCGCACGTGGCGCCACCGAGAGACGGCCCATAAAAATCCCCAAACCAACTTCCTGGATCCCCTCCCTGTTTCCTCGCGCCGTAGCTTTCCACGGATCTTTCTTTCTCTCCTCCACCTGCCTTGGCCGCGAAGGCGCCACCTTTCCCCAGACCCGCCGGCCGACCTCTGCCTCTGCGCCGCTCGTCTCGCTCCTCTCTTGTCTTCTCTTGTCGCGTAACACAAGGCAGGCGTGGGGGGCTCAATTTGGTTTCCATAGATTGAGATTGATTTCGGTGCCCGGAGGGCGGGATGATGGGGCTGGGGCTGGGCGACCCGCCGGCGGATTACGCCTCCATCATGGCGGTGGGGTTGTTCGTCGCGCTCATGTGCATCTGCATCATCGTCGGCCACCTCCTCGAGGAGAATCGCTGGATGAACGAGTCCACCACCGCGCTCTTGCTTGTCAGTACCGTCTGCTCCTCTGCATCTCTGTGTGTGTTTGTTGTGGTTGCTTGATTTGATCCTTGCGCGCGTGGGTCTGCAGGGGCTGGGCGCCGGCACGGTCATCCTCTTCGCGTCCAGCGGGAAAAACTCGCGCTTAATGGTCTTCAGCGAGGATTTGTTCTTCATCTATCTGCTCCCACCCATCATTTTCAATGCAGGGTATGTTCTTCTTATGCAAATTACTACAGTATTTATGCACTAGTCTTGCGCTGCTTTCTCTTGTGTATCATTCATGAGAATCCTTCTCTTGAAAGAAATTGAAATTAATGAATAGGGTCACTGATTTGCTGTGCTCCATGCTGGAGCCTAACATAACTGTTCTGATTTTAGGAGTGTCCCATATTATCGATTCCTCTTTTATTGCAAAATTTGGTTTTCTAGGTTAAGATGATGGAAACTACCCAAGGTTTTCGAGTCGACTAGTCGGTCTTGGGTAGCGACTCTTGAATAGTCGACCCTGCAGTTGCGACACGTTGTTGAGTCTTGAATTTTTTTTATGACTCATCGACTAGTCGACAATTAGTTGCGACAGTCGTTCGACTCAAAAACAGTGAAACTATCTAATGCATAAATCGTACTCTCTAATAACTGAATGTGACTATATCTTTTAGAGTAACAAGGAAGGCTGATAGTAGTTATATTAGATATTAACTGCAAGTTTTGCTTAAGGAGCCTAACAGTTGCATGACTCACACTACTCTTTTCCCCTATCCCTGACCAGGTTCCAAGTGAAGAAGAAACAATTCTTCCGCAACTTCATGACTATTACATTGTTTGCTGTAGTTGGGACCTTGATCTCCTTCAGTATAATATCCCTTGGTAGGTTCTCTCCCTCTTAAAATTTCACTCAGCATGTTGCTTTGTTGCTCATCTGTCTCACTGGCCCAATCTATCACAGGTGCGATGGGGCTAATATCAAGGCTGAACATAGGCTCCCTTGAGCTTGGAGACTACCTCGGTCAGTTCTTTAACCTGGAGTATAAACTTTTCCATTAACCTAAGTATAAGAAGAATTTCCATTGCGTGTCTGCTCTTCTTGCTTTTGACTCTTTCTGCACGTTCGCTTTTTCAGCACTTGGGGCAATATTCTCGGCAACGGACTCTGTTTGCACCTTGCAGGTGTTAAACCAAGATGAGACACCCTTCTTGTACAGTTTGGTGTTTGGTGAAGGTGTTGTTAATGATGCGACATCAGTTGTGTTGTTCAATGCAATCCAGAACTTTGATCTTGGAAATTTCAGTAGCCTCAAATTCTTACAGTTCATTGGAAATTTCCTCTATCTATTCGGCGCCAGCACCTTTCTTGGAGTAGCTGTAAGTTTTGTCCTGGTTCCACCTTTGGCTTTGTTAACTTGTCAAGTTCTGCCGTCTCACTGAATTTGTGGTGTTACTGCAGAGTGGACTTCTCAGTGCTTATGTCATCAAGAAACTGTACTTTGGCAGGTTGGTACTTGGACACATTGAATTGTGTGCTTGATATGATACCTGTGTCACCAATCTCAATACAATTTCAGATTTTCTAATATGCTTTTATGGTTTGTTCCTCTAATTTGGCATTTTTTCCAGGCACTCCACTGATCGTGAAGTTGCTATTATGATGCTCATGGCTTATTTATCTTACATGCTGGCTGAAGTAAGCACCCTGCACTACTAACTTCACATAGATACTACACAATCTGTCACTATCAGCTAGCTCTAATTGATATTGACTGGTTGCTTTGTGTTGCAGTTGCTTGATTTGAGTGGTATTCTCACGGTTTTCTTCTGTGGTATTGTAATGTCACACTATACCTGGCACAATGTAACAGAGAGTTCCAGGGTCACAACCAAGTAAGTATCTGCATTGTTTGTATCAGAAATACATGTGAATCCATCATTTGACATCTGAACTTCGCTGATGCTTATGTCATTCTATGCACAACAGGCATGCCTTCGCCACGTTGTCATTCATCTCTGAGACGTTTCTCTTTCTCTATGTTGGCATGGATGCATTGGATATAGAGAAGTGGAAGATTGTTAGTGAAACATATAGGTATGTTCTCTATCTGCTTCTTTCCATGTCTGTAGTAACATATTTGTTGTTCACATCCAGACAGTTTTGTTTTGTAACACATTTTCTGTACTATGCAGCCCAATGAAATCTATTGGCTTGAGCTCCATTATTGTGGCGTTGGTACTGGTTGCAAGAGCTGCATTTGTTTTCCCACTATCTTATCTCTCCAATTTGACCAAAACAACTCCAGGGGAGAAGATCTCTATTAGGCAGCAAGTGAGTGTCATATTAGAAACATCTTATGTATGTTATGTCCTTTCAAGAATACTCCTGTTACTTACTTGATGTGGGTTATTCAGGTTATTATTTGGTGGGCGGGTCTCATGAGAGGTGCCGTGTCAATTGCATTGGCCTACAATAAGGTAAAATATTGTGTCTGATCTATTCCATATGTGCTTTGGGTGTAATGCATGATCGAGTTTTCTAGTCTCAGTGTTTTATCATACTTAATAAGTACTCCCTCCGTTCCATAATTCTTGTCGTGGTTTTGGTTCATTCCACAATTCTTGTCGTGGTTTTAGTTCACATTTGAACTAAAACCACGACAAGAATTATGGAACGGAGGGAGTATATGCTAATGTAACACCTCATCCTTTATTAGAATTCTGTCATTAAGAACAGATATACCAAATTTGTCGACTTAAATGGGAATTCAGACCAAATTTGTGAAAACACATCATTGTGAATATGCAATTTGCGTGCCGAACTTTGTTTATATACCTTCCACCGGTACACTTCAACCATCATTGGTGAACAAATTTCATGAAAAATCATAGTAGGGAGTTGCATAATTTACGTACTTTTGGAAAAATTGAACGTGTCCTGCTTGACTGCATCTATCAGCCTGGAATACCCATTATAGCCTGTTTGGTTGGGGGATATTAGAGGTAGGGAATAGGAATTTAAGGGGTAGGTGACATATAATCCATTGTTTGATTGGAGGGCAAGGGAATTGAGGTGGGATGGGGAAAGAGAGAATTAAGGAGGTCAATTCCCACGTATCTCTTCCCAGCCTCGTCCCCGTTAATTCATGTGGGAAGTTATTTTCTCTCAAATTGCCTTTACTATTCCCACCACACACCAAACATGGGATTGGACAATTCAACTTCCCATGCCTGAACTTAGCATGTCTGAAGCAAAAAGGTGAATTCAAGGCCGGAATATCTTCGACATTCACTCCCTACTGATGGACGTTTGTAAAATAGCACTACCTGCATAGTAGCCCTGTATCGATAACCCAAAACCTGTTATACAAGCACAACCTACCTTCTTGTTTTGTCAGTATAGTTGACGTATTTAGTTGTGACATGTGATGGAGCTTAACTATAGTTAAAGATCTGAAGAAGATATTATGTGTAGGACATCTCACAATGAGGACGGGATATCCTCCACAATATTGGATTCGTTATCTTTTTAAAATAAATCACCTATCCAAAAAATCATTCTGATTTAAAAGGAGTCATCAACAAATCAAGAATGTGTTATTTCCCCCCCATTTCAAAAAATTACAATAAAAAATATCCTGCCAAAAATTGAAAACATGTGGTTAAAGAAAATGATAGTAAGCATATATCTTTTTGTCACTCTTTTTTAGAAAGAAATATTAATATATTCGTTACCATTGTAATATGATATCTCAATTAGGGTGTGCGTGCCCGTGTAGCTGGTCTATTTGCAAATGAAACTGCTCCAGGAAAAGGCTGGATTTTTGCTTATGTATGTTCATGTTGTTTGCATTCGTGCTTTGTCTAACTAGTCATTTTATCACTTGCAGTTTGCAAAATCAGGGCACACTCAGCTCCCTAGCAATGCTATCATGATCACCAGTACAATAATTATTGTTCTTTTCAGCACAATTGTAAGTTTCCTCTTCCTCTTAAATAATGCCATACATCCTTCCATTCAGGGCAACAAAATCTCTAATATGAACAACCACATAATATGGAAGCCAACCTCCAGACAATTACTCATATTATCACATCTTTTACGTTTCATCAGGTCTTTGGGCTACTGACTAAGCCATTGATCAGACTCCTGATTCCAGCGAGGCACCTCACTAGGGAAGTGAGTGCCCTTTCTGAGCCATCCAGCCCGAAGTCCTTCCTTGAACAGCTGCCCGGGAATGGGCCTGAGACGGATCTCGAGAATGCTGTGAGCATACGCCGCCCGACGAGTCTCCGGATGCTCCTGGCGAGTCCAACACGGTCAGTCCACCACTACTGGCGCAAGTTTGACAACGCCTTCATGCGGCCGGTGTTCGGAGGTCGAGGCTTCGTCCCATTTGTCCCTGGATCTCCCACCGAAAGCAGTGTACCATTACTAGCCCATGGAAGTGAGAACTAGAGGACTGCACAGAAGAGGAAGGGGATTATCTGACAGGAAAAGAAGTTTTGTAAATTAGCTACGGTGAGTGTAATTGCTGTAAATCTGAGGTAGAACGGTTCTTCGTAGCTGCTCATTTAGGCTAATTTCCTGGCCTGCATACAGTTTTTTTAGCTGACCTGCATAGAGTTGTGTATATCTCACTAGCCACTGCACATTATAAAGGAGTATTCGCCCGTAAAGTGCACCTGGAGGCTGAGCTTGAGGGAGGTCTTTACTTTTTTCAGTGAAAATACTATTTCCATGCCTAAAATATTCTGAAAAAAACACATAATCATATATTTGTAGTATACTCAGATGTGATGTACACAAAAAGGACAAATACATAGATTAAAATGGGCTTTCTCTGTTGTATTTGGACCAGATATTTGTGTTTTTCTATTAGTCTTCAAATAATCGCATTAGTTAAGGAAATCTTACACATAGTTGAAGAACATGTATATATATTTGTATGACTTTTTTTGATACTTTTTGAAACTTTCAAATATATTTTGTATTCTTTTTGAAAATGGCATGGCTGGCGTCGCTCGACCGTATAAGGTCATGTACAATGCATAGCCTCAAGGTGATGCCTCGCATGCCATGTAGGATCGGATATGACGTAAAGTAGGTTCGGATAGGGAAGCGGGATCCTTTCCAGAAGGCGGGTGCTTGAAGAGAAAAAGTATGGTCCGATAACAAAAGCTGAAAAAGTTGGAGTGAAAAGAAGAGGTGCATATGTACTAAAATTTTTATTTTTTATTTCTTAATGAGGCCCACTAGTGATAGCTTGCATTGGGGAGAAAAAATAAATTTAGATGCCTCAAATTACTTTTTGTCATGGAGCATATGTATCCATATGCCATCATTGTACATGCCCTAAGCCTTCAATCGGTTCTCTTACACATCAATTAGGGTGACATACACGTCATTACGGCGGCGGCTGGTCGTACCTGTGCACCCAGCTCTTTTCCACCCAACCACTTCTTCTCCTTTTCGAGGCGTAGATCGCCCGTCATCTGATTTGCTTCGTCAAAGCGGATAGCATTATGAAATTGATTATATTCGTAGAAAAAGCACCCCTATTTAATAAGTTCTCGGAAATGATCTCATCCAGTACTTCTCTCAGCCTATTTGCCAAGACTTTGGAGCATAGCTTGTAAATGACATTGCACAAAGATATCGGCCTATACTGTGATATTTCTTGGGGGTTCTACTGTCAGCAAGTGCATTATTATTTACTTCACCGCGTACTTAAAGAATTGTTGGTAGCAAAGAACAGCACTTGATAGAAAGGATGCTAACCAAGCCTCTTCTGTTTAAGCAAGGCTAAGCCAGAATAAGGGGTACAGTAGGCTGGTGACCCTGACGATAGCACTAAGACAGCCTCGGGAATCTCCTCAATCGTTGAAGAGTGCCTCGGGAATTGAATAAAAGCACTGATATTCATATAATCCTACAATTATGCTCTATTCTCTTGAAGAGAAGACACTTGAACTTCGTCATGTGCTATTGATCCTTTTGAACCTAAATTCACATTGGCATTCTAATCTTTGATTATTTCTTAATAAATTCGACCCGGAAGGCTTTTTAGCACATAAGGAGTGGTGTGCGGACCCACAGGCAGTTACCAATATATCATTAGATTAGTTAATTCCCACGCGCCAAACAGGGCGTCACCACACTGCCTCCCAAAGGCTTCTTTTAGGCTTCCTCGCCACATCACATGCTTGCTTGCTTTTGCTAATCCGATCCAGAAAAAACGAACATTCTCCCACGTGCTTCGGGCCTTGCAATAGCAGTAGATGCTACAGACATGGTGTCATTATCAGCGATTCCTCAATCGATCAGAAGAAAGGGAATATAACCTGCCCCTCATTGTCCTTCAATCATGGTGCAATGAATATCGTAGATAGAGTGATTTTGATCTCATATAGCTAGTTTTCCTTTCAAAGTGAAACGATTTTCCTTTTACGTTGAGATATTTGAATTGGATTTTATTTCACCACTACTATCGTAACACACAGAAAACACTGACGTTTCCGCTCGCTTTCAACCACTGCCACTTTACCTGAGCACTGTGACGCAGTAGGTCAAGTATTGAGTTTCTGCTAGTATATCAAGGACTTATGAGAACTGAAAAGAAAAAAACGAAAAAAGGAATTCTCATAGTTCATTGAATTAAGGGAGGGCCATTCGTGGGGGGTTCATGGAAGAGTTGGGTTCGATTCCCTTTATACGCGATGTGGCGAAAAAGACTGATTCAACGAAATATGCTATGCCAGCATTAAGATTTAAAACGTGTCGTCTACTTCCAGGAAATGTTCGGAACAGAGAACTTTCTCTAATCCAACGTCGTATTCTCCGAAGATTGAGGAACAAGAGGAGATCCATTAAAAGAAATCTTTCTCGGAGAGAAAATCTAAACAGTAACATCAAATCACAAACTACACGAAAGTTGTCTCTTTATTATGGGGATTTACCCATAAGGGAGATGCACAGAGGAAGAGAACGAACTTCATATATCCCTTTTTTACTCAATCAAGAAACAAGATCGGACGTGATTCCGGTTCGTCTCCATTTTAGTGACACTCTTCCTCAAGCAAGGCAGCCGATAAGTCATCGAAGGGTTTGTTTGAATAATGGACTGGTAACCATTACTCATTTGAAAGTTTCCCACGATGATCTAATATCTTTTAAAGAAAATGACGCGAGAACCCGCGGTTTTGAAATAAGGAGATCTTTCTATATCGACATATCAGTTGGAAAAATCATAGGCAAATTCCTATCGGCCATATCAGTTGGAAAAAGAAGAGGCAAATTCCTACCGGCCAGAATCTGGAGAAGAACAAAAAAAGAATGGTTCCGCTTACTCACAACTCAGAGGGGATGCCGCTTACTACTCAAATCCAAGGAATTGCAAAAGTTGCGTTCTTATATGCAAGAAGAAGACTTTGAAAGAACAAAGAAGTTTGGATCCGTAAAAGTATGCTTAGGCAGTTCCTTCGCTGAGCACAACAGAATGAAGAGGAATTTGTTTCATTTCAAATACTTCTTCTTATTGAAAAGAGGGAAGGAGAAAAACCGAAATCTTCCTACTCGAACAATAAGTCCTTTCGTAGAGATATGTTAAGTTTCTCCTCTTTCTGTCTAATGACTACTACGACATGCCTAGACTATAACATTCCTACGGAGTGCTGCCCATAGATTACGGAACACTTGGCATATGTTGATTGAGTCCCGGGTATAGCTCCCTCACTCGCTCTACTTTGAATCACGAATTAGCGTATGAAAAGCGGCGATCTTTCTCTATTTCTTCCTCTTCCACCAAAACAAACAAGTTGTTTTCGGGCGTCAGGCAAACTTATTTCTTCGTTCCTCCGGTAATTGGATTGATATATAAGGATTGGGGTTGTCACCCGTATGCTTCTTATCTTTGGCTTCGAACAAGGGGAGTCCTTTCAAGCTTCATCAAATCCATGGCACAAGGTCTGTTTTTCATTATAGAATCGAGCAAGAATCGGATTGTGAATTAGGATTGTATGCAAGAAGGGATTCGGAAACAGGAAAGCGAGTCAAGTAATCCGAATACGTAGCCACTCTCATTCTAATGCTTATATCCAGAACTAGTTCACCGAACAAAGGGACAGAACTACTGACTAAACTGTAGCGAGCTAATACCTAAGCTTGAACTCTGAAATAGCACTCATTCATTCAATTATTTGAAGCTAAGGTGCGGGAAAAGAATACATAAGGTTAGATATGAACTAGTTGACTGTTCGATTGAGGGACTACGATGCATTTTACTCATGTTTTTATTCCATTCCAGGATTCATTCATATTCGACCATAACGAGACTCAATAACGAAACTAGGGCCCTTGCTTTCCCAACTGGAGCAGGAAACTTCCAACCAAATAGGAGGTACCCGGAAGAAGAGATAAATGACAACTATCTCTAGAGAATTGAAAAGAGGTGTGCGGACTATGTTATTGAATTGGCCATGAAAACCTAAAATGAAGGAATAGGGGGTTTGGGATAAGCATGTATTGGAGGCGGGTTTCCCAATAAGTCAATAGCTATCCTTCGCTATCTGGGGCTAGCTCACTCTATGAGATAAGTTTCATGTATGGTTCGAAGCAGTTAACTCCCTTTTAAGGAGCGATCGATCAGCCCCGACCATGACCGGTCTAGAATCTCTCTCATTGAGCTTCTCTTTTGCGCCTGCTTTCTTCTTGATTTATTGCAGCAGCTAGTCTCCCTTTTCCAAATTCGATTATAAGTGAAGTGAGTTATGTTTCAAGAAATTCCATCCATTTCATCGCCCAGAATAATACCCAGTCCTGCCAATCTCTACGACAATCTCTGGTTTAGTTTAGTTGATCTTTTTCTATTATGAAAAGCAAGGAAACACTAGTAATGGTGGAAACAGAACTTAGAAATCTAAGGCTGAAGGTGGTTTTAAGATAGCTTAGCCCTTGCTATGATTCAATTTGTATTGGAGAAGAGGGGCGCCAACCCTATGGGGAATGTAGCTATGCTGTACTTCTTCCTACTAGCTACGGTGCAGCACCTGTTCCTAGCTACGATGCTGCTCCTGTCCGCCCCTTGATTTATCACCGCTTTGGTCTTTTATTGGTCATTGATTTATAGACGGGAGGATAAGTACCCTGGCTCGACCCCAGATATCGATTTAGCATTCCATTATCGGATCTCCGAAACGGGAAACAAGAAAAGTAATCGAAATCGTGTGCCAGCGGGACATACGAAATTCACACTTTTTGACTCTCAATCCACAGGTGGAGATACCAGGGGTGGGTTTTCATGGCCTATAGTCTCCCCTGCCGACGAAGCACGAACTACTTGTTGAAATCGCGGATCCAAATCTTGCATTTCTCCTTTACTCGTCAAAGGCCTCGTATTGTTATTCCCATGATTCATGTGGGCTATCTGCTCTTTATTGTAGGGTCCTACTCCCACCTATCCTTAAAAAACGATGTGAGTGGCTCATACTAATCAAATGTACAAGTAACTGACCCTTATCAAGCTTTCCAGACATAGTGTTTTGATCTAAGATTGCAATTCTTCCATGTTTCCGCAGTAGCATACTGTTCCATGGAGCTAGGGTCCAAAATAGGAATCAACAAGTGTTTCCACGACTCTACCGCCCGGCCAATCCTGTTCCACTAAATCCCCTCCCTTTTTCATGGCCACATATCTTTATGGCTAAGGAGTGGGAAATCTTTCTCCTGTTACACAAATCAAATGTTTCATTTCATCCGGGAAAAGCCACCTCTTTCTCCACAAACAATGTCTTTGTCATTTGATCCAGTTTTTATCCGTTAGATAGGAACAGCTTTGCTAAATACTGAGAACTCTTGAATAGAATATGAGAAGGGAAAGATCCTTTACATAAGGAACTATTGATCATAGGCGTACACTCTGAAAAGAATTGAATGAAACTCTCTTGCTTCGTCAACTTTGATATCATTAGCTGTCTCTGTAGCTGGCTCTCATGTCTGGTGTTCCAAGTAAAAAAATTTCAACTAGCTGGGTCACCGCTGTTTTAAACCCTGACTTGGAATCAGAGCCATAAACGAGTGATTCAGTCGGACGGACGATTGAGTTCTTAAAGCTTGGATCGGCACTTCTTGTGTTGAAACAAACACGCTGTTGCTAGCGCCCTCAACGCTCTCTTCGATCCTTCGCAAACATAGCTCCTTCTACGGGAGATAACTTTCGATCACTTTCATCTCAATTCGTTTCATTGGCTGGTCGAGTGGATGATTAGACACAGGCGGAGTATTCAAGTTGTCCCTACTAACTAACGGGTCTAATTATCGCTGGCTCACAGGCTCCTTCGAAGCAAACATTCGCTGCGCCCCTCGCATTCAAGCTCTTGCTTTGTCCTGCGGCCTGCCCTCTAAGCAAAAGCAAGATCTAGACAAGAGTGAAAAGCAGTCATAATATTAATAATCTAAAAAGGTCTTCCTTGGTTGTGTAGCTAATCCCCCTCCTTGACAAGAACATAATTTTTGCATCTTCAAACTGGTTATGGGTGATACCCTCATTCCCCATTAACTCACTAGAAAGCCCTTTGAATAAGCCTCAGGAACACCCATTCCTTTCGGATCAGGGGGTGGTTGTTTTAGCTACTCGTTCGGGAAACATTAGACAAAGTTACTTATTTGAGAAAGTAAATGAACCTGAAATAGGACCTATGTGATAGTTTGCAGCATGAGCATGTAGATGCTGGAAAAGGACCTCTGTGATTGGTTGATCATTAGTCGTTTTTTAAGGTAAGTAGGCGACGGTAGAAAGCATTTTTATTACTCCTGTTGAAGGAGGCAGTGGTCCAATTGGCTATTGAAGTCGGTGGATTCTGCCCAGAGTAATCTCTAAAATAGTGAAGCCAGTAGCAATGACTTCGTTTTCAAGCTACTGAAATGCACTTAAAGGTTGAATTTGGATTAGCAAATTACACGAGCGATGCGGCGGCCATTAATATTTATCCCTTTAAATTCTTGTTTATATTCGTTGAACCAAGTTGGATCTGTGATACCAGGGTGGTGGCTTTAACAAATAAGCTCCAATTGATCCATTATTTGAGGTGGCCACCGGTGGTAGCCCTTAGGAAGTTCTTAACTGCGCTAATTCACCTCTTATTTCTCTTACAAACCCGCCTCCATAGGGGCTTCAAGCGAGCGCGTTTTGATGTCAACGAAGGTACGCCCAATTAGGGATTGAATTCTCTTATAATTCAATCAAAAGAGCATAACGTCTTAGATAAATGTCTGACATAGCGTCTGATCCCGGTGAATTGGGTTAGTTAACCGCACCCTTTGGTGAAGAAGGGGGTATTCCTAGGCACTAGTTATTTTCTTATGTGTGGACTTCGACCTTACAAAGTATGAGTCCATGCCTTCCTAAGTTGGTCCTGAATTTCCAATGAAGTTTTGATTTTCTCGAGGGACGTAGCAAACTGTTTGGTTGGCTCTGAGCATTCTAAAAATAGAGTCCTGCCTGGACAATGTTGATAACGGGAAATCTCTAACCTCCGTGGTGGGTGTGAAGAAGGGTACAGCTAGAAAGCGAGAGAATATCTTTATGGATATGAGTCTGAGGCAGAAGTCTCTGAATGCGGGCCTGACGAACCTTTTGTACCAGGATCATCACGAGACTCTATTTCTGTGGTAGATGACTCAATAGGCAGGGCCTAGAACCTCTAAAGAGGGTGTGACCGATCACCAGATCACGATCAAGAAGAGTCAAAGCTGTCTTACTAGCGCGAGCAATCATCCAACTATGGTGGTTTCTCAACCGGTGGGTACATTTCTGTTGCACATTGTGAGTTCATATTTTCTTTTCTAAGAAACAAAAGTTCGAGCAGATGCCGTTCTAGCAGGTACAAGAACTCCCGTTCGATAGGCGTCTGCTTTAGCAATGTCTTTGATCCTCGATCAACAATTTGAGGAAGACAAGACAGATGCCTTTGGATGAAACCAATGAATCTTCCGATCCGAAAGACTAAGGGGCTAGGCGCTCACCTACTATCTACACATTTCCTCTTTGGCATTGGCTCCACCAGTTTTGACTGCGAGTCGCTTTAGTTATCTCAAATCTTTGGCAGGAAGGGGCCAAGCCAAATAGTGATCTTTAGAAGCATAATCCGTGCTTGAAACTCCTTCGCTAGGATCCAAAAACCTATGCTTCCGCTCTTCCTCACCAGGCAATGCTTACTCTTCTCGATCAAGATTTTGGAGACTTTGAAGCTCAAGGACACGATAGCGCTTGAAACAAATGCTTTGTTTTGGCACCTTCGTCTTCCTTTCTAACATTAGTAAATTCGAGCTAATGGGACCAGTTTTGAATTGCCTAGAGGGTGGAGAAGTCACATCATCTGAGGTTTGTTGTGGGTTCAATTATGACCCCGGTCTAGAAGACAGAGTGGTTGCACGTGTAAGTACATCATGTTACATATCTATTTTAAGCTAAGCTAAATGCCTAAACTAAACAATTTTCTATTAAGCGCGGCATCCTCTCTTCGGGGCGAGCCCTATCGATGATTTCATTCTGTACAATGTGAAACCTGAAATACCAACGGTAGTTTCCAAGTGCCATCTCTATTCGACTCCCATGCTTATTCTTGAACGCTTGAAGGGCAAGTCCGAGCTGGGTCAGCTAAAGGCGGAGCCGGGCGGGATATGGTATTAGCTCTCTATGTGCTATTAGCTTAAGCTTATCACTCCAGCTTATTACCCTAGGAAGAGGGGGTAGGGGAGCATCAGTAGAGAGTCTCCGTACCCGGTACAAGATCCTGGCTTATATAAATTCATTCAAGGTTATGGCTGAACTGGTCTCACCGCTTCCTTCCTCAATGCTAGCGGGACCCTTGCTTTCCATTGCCTTTCGAAGGGGACCGACCATATGCATACTTCTTTTTGTACAACTTTGCTCTGTTGGAGCCTTTGCAATAAGAAAGTGGATTAGGAGAGAGAGCTCGCAGACGATGTTCCCTTCCTTCTATATATCCATATATCTATCGCCCCCGGGCACTCCAGAGCCAGTGTGACATTCTATCCGAAATGCATGCATCTCACATTAGGTAGCCATCCATGACCCCATGTGTGTTTCCCAATTGCTCATCCAAACCATCATTTCTTTCTTCCATCCCGGAATGGAGATCTGACCCAAGGAAGGAATTGCCTTCTTTCTCATGCCAACCAGATGGATGCGGCCCAGAGCTGAGTGAATTCCCTCTGGGTGAGCGCTATGGAGATAGGCCAGGATCAATGAAAATAACCGAGATCGATCGGTATCCATCGCTCAGAGAGCTGCTTTCTCCCCGATATCTGTATCTGCTTTTGGACGGCCAAACAAGCAAGAAGAAGGAAACTTCCATTTCGCATAGCTGCTAAAGTAGTAGTTTTTGTCAAATCATACTTCTGACCAATAGTATCAGTGGCTTTATGCGTCCGCAACCTAGTTTTGTATCTGCATAGTGAAGGAAAGAAAGAAGCATGTTAAGGTGACTTGAGGGAAAGACTGATCCTGATAGACAAGAATGGTATGGTTGGATTGCCAGTGAATAAGCAGCAAGGCTAAAGCAGGGATTGGATTTACTTCTTCTATTGTCAGTAGCATCATTTGCCTTCCACCCTCTCAAGAACTTCCTAAAGCCCTGAGACACTTGTTGCCAATAGTCTGGAATGGAACATTTGCAACAGTTCTTGTAGGCCATTTCTGTAACAGCATATCTCTAAACCCTTCTTGCGGATGGTTCAAAACGAAACTTAGTGGCAGCCCCTATCTTCCCCATTTTCTAGAAGTAAAGGACAATGATCTGACCCAGCTTGCAAGAGGGATAGTAAAACTTAGGAAATAAATCCTCATAAGTTGAAGAAACCAGAACTCTATCCAAAACTTCTCTCACTGGCCTGTCTTGTTTGTTAGTCCAGGCCACCAACCCTTCTCAGTTCCTGTAGTTCAGTTTCAGATATGAAAGCATTAAAAGCTTCCATCCTATTAATATGTATTCTGCCATTGTTTCATGAGCAAATCTGATCATGTCCCGCAAAGGTAGATCAACACTCTGCACAAAGTTAGTGAGCTCTGACAAAAACATAGCTCTTAAATTTGGTTGGACCATAAACATCCACCCAAGCACAATTATCACAAAGCCTCTATACTCAAACACCATGGAGAAATTGACCCTCCCCAATGAGGTCTGCATCCATGACATCCAGATTGACTCCAATAAGCATTCCACCTTTACTGCCACTGGCTAGCTTGCAAAACCACTTGAAAAGCTTTCTGCCACCAATTGCCATTAACTCTTTATCTGAGAACTGTTCTCTCTTAGTTTCTTGCACACAAACTATGTCCACCCACTCTATCACTTTAGAAGGTTGCCCCCTTCTACCTGGCCAGGCCCCTCACATTCAAGATTAGTGTCTTCATGGCGGTATCTGTTTTTTGTTATGCCTCCTCTTAGCTCTGCTCGTAGTGTTCTTGTCACCAACTGGTATACAAGTACTGTGATTATCTAACTCTTCAACAATCTGAGTAATATCCTCATTCTCTGAATCAGAGCTTAACTCGACACTGGAAGACTGCTCCTTCTCATGAGCAGCTAACTTCTTTTTCTGAGCAGCTTCATAAAGCAATGCTTGAGCAAGTTCTCTTGCTTTAATAGAATTTATAGACCTGTCAATTTCCTCCTGTGTACTTCCCAACACTAGATCACTATCTACAACAGATTTTACTAGACTAGTAGAATCAATGGAATTGCAAATAGCATATCTGTTAGTAGAAGACATACCTGGTTCATCAAGATTCTTGCGTGAAGCCATCCTTTCTGCACGTTGCTGAATAGGCATGCCATCCTTCGGGATCCTATCCTAGCACTTGTCCTTGTTGCTTTAATTCTTGCGTTTGCACCTCATTGAACTTCTCTTGTTCTTTGGTCATTCCAGAAAAAACCTCCATACCTTAATAATAGGGGCTTGTGTATAAAGGAAAGCAGCAAACCGGTCAAAGGCGAAGCTGTTCTATCTCAACTCTCTGACTTGAAGGAAGATGTGGCGGATCTCAAGGCTGGCTCTATTCCAAGTACAAGTTCCGAGGTGAAATGCGTTGATGTGGCCAATCGATATACAATATAGTTGAATGGTTCGACAAGTTCACATGCCGGAGCTACCTGTTCTCTGCGATTCAATTGGTTCTTCTGCCTTGCCTTCTTATCTATCGGTCCCAAGGTCAAAGAAATAGGTTCAGTGGTTTGACCTCCCAAAGGTTAAATAAAGACATCGGTATTAAGACCACTCCCTCCGGATGATGATATGTCCCAACCATCTATAGCCCATGGTTCGTTACTCGGGAATTCGGAGAGGTCAGATGAGATAGATGGGTGTGTTCAAAATGGAATGATCCCCTTTTCTCATGTTTGCATTTTTGTTGTCCACAAACAAATAAAGAGTCCGAAAAGACGTACGCATAACAGACTCGGTACCTAGGTCAATGGGTTTAGTGGAGAATTGCGTTACTGTAATAGCGAAGGTATCTATGAAATGCAGTACCAAGGTCAATGAAATTGAAAGGCACCTCTGACAACAGAATCAAAAGGAATTTGCCTGACGAGACCATGAAGGCGCACTTCAACGAGTTTAACTTGAGTGCATGTTGCCTTAGGCGGTCGAATATGATTCTGAGATGTTGAAGATGTTCTTCATAGGATACCGCCTTTACAACGAGATCATCTACATAGCACTCGACAATCTTATGTATTATCTCATCGAAGATCTTAGTCATGGCGCGTTGATATGTAGCACCGGCATTTTTGAGACCTTTGGGCATAACCTTGTAATAATATATGCCTATTGGAGTGCGAAAGGCTGTGCTTTATCAAGGCAAGCTTCTCTTTCTTTCGCCAATGAAGTTCATATAAGTGTATAGAAAGCCTTCTTTTCACAACCATGCACAAACCAAAGTGCTGCTGAAACGTGAAATCCATGCACCAACAAGTTCCAGTTCATAAGCAATGAAAAAGCAGAGTATATGGGAGGATAGTGGCTAAACTGTTCACTTGAGGAGAGTGGGAAGTGACTAGTCCGATAGGAGAAGAGCGGAAGTGCGATCTTTCGATCCAATCTACGTCGACTAAAATCCATGTCTCATGGCACGAGGGCCATTGCGAGTTGATGTTGTTGCTTTACCGTCACAGTCTGTCCTCAAGAGAGGCATCCATTCCTGGCCAGACAAAGTTCCTATTAGTTCTCTTATAGGAAGCTAGTATACCTGAATGGCCTCCGGTAGCTGTCCCATGCAGTTCTTGCGCTATCCTGGCTCTTGCATTTCCAGCGGTCCCCACATAAAGCCTCCCTTTTTTCCTTAACACCCCTTCCTCCTCTTCCCAACCATCTTGTCCTCCTCTCGCTTCACTAATGCTCTTCTTAACTTCTTCAGCTAATTTTTATCCTTCGTAGCTTTGTTTCACTTCTCCTATCCAATCCGGCAACAACTTGCTCACAAGGGTGCAACCACTGAATTTGTAACGACACACTAATTTGAAAAACAATCAAAAGATATGTAAAGAACACAGATAGTAAAGGTAGAAAATCATTTCTGGGTAGATAGGAGAGCTATTAAAATCCACAAACATGAATCAGAGTTTCGACTGGGTTCTCCAGATTTAACCAAAAGAATACTTTTCTACAAATAAGATAATTTCTCATTTTTTGGTTTATACCGAGCCAAAACATAGAATTTCCATTGAAGAAGGAAGTAAGGATGCTAGCCGGAGAATCAAGACGATTCTTTTTTAGTTCCCAAGATAGAATTTCTTTGTTTTTGGCAAGAGCGGTGGGTGACAATGTGCAAGACTAGATAGGTTTGGCTTTGATCTGATCAATAGGAATAGGAGGAAGCGTTGGAGAGGTACCAAATGACTAAAGAGGGGAACCCATCTGACCACATGTAGAGCCAGCCCATAAGTAAATTCAAGAGAATTTCTTCATCTTCCAAAGTATGTGAGTGAGGTAAAAATTCCATGGATCGATCTCATCACTCACATCCAACAACTAGTGAAAGATGTAATGATGAAGCTATAGGAGAAGAAAAAGCGTTGGTTTTGATTGGTAATCTTGAGTTGTCATCTTTTGAAAGAGAGTAACTTGCTGGATGGAGAGCAGCTAGGAGAATAAAGCTCATCTTTACCCCATCTTTCATTCCAACTCTATTTTCTTGTGTGCGATCCTTCTTTCTGGTTTGGAATCCAAGAAGCTCAATGGGCTAGTTTCAAGTTCGATCAGACACGAAATCTGGTATAGCCACCAGCCTAGATAGAACGGGCGGGGGAAGAAAAACTAGGAGCGAGCCACATTCAAGAGGGTTGTCAAAGGCCCTCTCAATAGAGCTGTTTTGTCATCGAATCGATGGAGGGAAGACTCCTTCGGTAGGTGCCCCCGACTCTTCCAGTTTCTGGGTGGGATCTTATGGCTTAATCTCTGATTGCGCAGGATTCATCTTTGTTTGGTAACCTCAGACCCTGAACCAGGAGTTGGAAGCGCCTTTGCTAGACTTTCCAATTGAACACGATGCGGGCGATGCAACTCGGCAAGGAGAAGGCTGAACCCTGGTGCTACACTACAACAGAAGCTTTGGCAGTTTACCATGGCTTGATCTTCTAGTTGTCATGCTAAAGCCGTTGATAGCTACTTCGCTTGACGAGCTAAGTAGAAAGACTTTGTGGATGAATCCACAACTGATGGTGCTTTAGGTTGATCTGATCCCTAGAAGGAAGAGTTTTGGGCTTAAGGCATAATTGCTCTATTGTGGCTACCTTGGCTATGTCATCCGATGATGTTCACAAAGCGGCTCTTACTATAGACCCGGCTATCTCCGAGTTGAAATCGAACCCAGCCCCGGGTTTCCGTCCATCAATCCAGAGCTCAAGACAACCGCGATACTTAAATCACTCAAATAGCCACCTTAGACGGATACAGCCATTAGAAGAAGAAACTAAAACTCGATGGAGTACCCTAAACCAGAGATCCTCGACAAAGAAAGTCTCGATTCGAGGAACGAAATATCAATAGAGGAATGGAAACCGCAGGGTATGAAATTTGGGTAGGGTTGGCAGGGAAAGTCCAACTGAAACTTTCTTTGATTACCTTTTTTCTCCAACTGGCTCAGAGATTGCATTTTCCCTTAACCGGTAACCTCCTTTTAATCCTTCGTTTAGACCCTATCTATTGGTATTGGCATTGGCTCGAGAGCAAGGACCTTATTTGATCGCTTAGAACTTGATGGAGGGAAACTCACTCGCTCGAGATATGCTTAAGCTAGCTCAGGAAGAGTACTAATTTTATATGCCTTAAAGAGGGGATTCAAAGAGTAGCCTTTTACTAGGGCTTAAGTGACTCGTTTCATATTGCTTACTATGGCCTGGACAGTGAGGAAGGTGAGTTGGAAGATATACCTAATGTCAAATGAGACTTTCTCCTCACCAAATTGAAGCGTGAGCTTAGCATCTTTCACATCGATGACAGCCCCTGCAGTAGCTAGAAAAGGTCTCCCCCCAAAAAATAGGAAAACTCTTATCCTACATCTCCAAGACAAGAAAATCAACTAGAAATGCGAAGTTACCAACTATCGCAGGGATATCACCCAAAATGTCTGCTTGATCCTGATCAGCAAGGTGGAGAGTGATGCTAGTCGGCCGTACATCACCCAATGGTAGTGGCTCGTAGACAGTGAAGGGAATCACAGTAGACCCAAGACCACATAAAGCATGGAAAGTTTGACTTCCTATCAAGCATGGAATACTGAAACTGGCAGGCTCATCTAAGTTGAGAGGTAGCTTATTTGAACGAGTGCACTACATTCCTTAGTAAGAGTAACCAGTTCTGGCTCGTTAATGTTTCGCTTCTTTGCGAGCTGGTCCTTAAAGAACTGTGTATACATCGGCACCTGTAAGACACCATCAAGGATGGGGGTGGTAATCTGCATATCTGTCATCATATCCAGAAACTTTGCAATCTGCTTGTCTTTAGTTGACTTCACAAACCGTTCTGGAAATGGCAGCTTCGGGTTGACAGGTGAAGCAGATTGATGATGGATCATTAGGAGCAATAGCTGCTGGTGTAGAAGAACTAGGCTGTGCAGCAGAAGTAGTGGACTGTTGAGGTCCCTGCGGAGAAGGTATTGGGCCGGCTAGGGTAGAAGGCAGGTGGTACATACAACGCTGGCATTGGGGAAGAGGATCGGTTGTAGTCTTACCACTCCGACTAGTAAAGGCTCCACGTGGGTGAACTTCAGGTTGAGGTGGAAGTCTCCCTTGTAGATGGTTGTGAGGCTACCATACGAGTGGTCAATGTTTGCATAGAAGAATCCTTACACCCAATATTGTCACTCCTTTTAGAATACCTGTCTACACCTACATCAGCAAGATGTAGTTTTATTAAGTCGGCTTCCATTCCTTATTCGGAAGGCGTTGGATACTTGATATACGCTATGCTATGTACTCGGCCCACCATTGCGCATGCTGTTTTAGGAAGCATATTTGGATCCTTATTCAGGGAAAGCTCATATCCATCAAAAACCAATCGAAGTCCAGCTTTATCCCGAGCATCCGTTGTTTTCCCCGACTGAAGATCCGACACGACACCCTCTCTTCCATCTCCGGCTTCCTAACCAGATCCGTTTACCCCTGCTTGAGAAAGTGTTTCCATTCGTAGTTCGGGGTTTCCTAGTCCCAGGTTTATTCATAACCGGCTCCCTATCCAGGTCTTCCTCCTCAACAGCTATCTTTGTTTGACGGTGTTCGTTGCCAATGCAATAGTAATATATGCTTGCTTTCTTCCTGTTCGCATATCCATATAGAAAGCTCTTCTTTCGTAGGCACATTTACTTCAATTCAACTACTTCATTGATGAATCAATTTGAGGAAATTCAAAAATACCTTGCTCGCCTTCGCAACTGCCTTCTTTTCTGTGCCTTCCTAGTTTGCCAACCCTATGTTTGATTGCGAGTTCCGGCGGGGTGAGTACCTGGACGGACAAGGGGTTCCTTTTCGATTTCCATTTTAGAGCTTCTCTCTAGTTCGAATATATAGAACTTCCTTCTTAGAAATGGAATACCTTCACCTTAGAAGGGTGTTCTTCCTACTACTGAAACCAGATCTGCCTTTTTCGGCTAAGCCGATTCCAATGATCGGACGGACAATACTTGCTTAAACCTAGCACCCTATTGCCTTGCTTTTCCTCCAGCCGTTCCTGCCTCGCCGCTCGTGATACCCAGGAAGGGCATCCCTCACTTCCCAGATCGTCTCACACTTCTTTTGTCACTGGCACACACGCTCTCATGGGTCTATCACTGAGAAATCCCTTTTCGCCGGGCGGTGCGGTAAGTAAGACTAGTCGATGGACAACTGCTGACTGAATAGGGAGAAGATGCATTTTCCTAGGCTCTTTCTACTTTGCTCATTGGGTATAGCCGTCAGTGATCCACAGATACGGCGCTTTTGGATTCCTAAAGGGATAGGATAGTTCTTTCTGGGCTTTAGAGGTCTCCCCTTTAACCTAGTACTCTTAGGAAGGCCGGGTTAACCTTCTACTAGAACTGTTCTATCTACGAAATTGGAAAGTAGGGTCAACTTGCCATAATATATAGCCCAACTTGATCCGTCTTAGAGTAGCCGCCTATGGAACCGCCCCCGAGTCAATAATGCACCCAATCGTGAGCCTTATATGAGTTTCATAGTCAGCCTGCTCTTTCAAGAACGTGCCTTCTAAACTCGTTGTTCCGCTTGCAGATTGGAGTTTCCTACTGACTATCCGGGTTCTTGATACCGCCGGCCGGGAATAAGTACCTATCCCTTACGGGAATCGAACCCGTGTCTTCGACATGAAAAGACGATGTCCTAACCTTTGGACGAAAGGGACCAAAAAGCTATTTTTCATATACTTAAGAGAAGAGAAGTGGTTCCTTTTCTTTCTATACGAAATACTTGATGCACTTATTGAATGGAAACTTGAATTGAGAGAAAAGGTGTGCTACGCTTCTTCATTCTCGTAACTCAATCAATATCAAGAACATAAAGAGTTTGTATAGAGATGGATTTCTCTTCAGTTCCAAGACTTTTTTTTGAATGGCTCGTGTTGCGCTAGTGACACGAGGGTAAAACGCTCGAGTTGGCTTGATGACTCGAGGAGGGAAAGGCTCCATTTGCTTTAGTGAATGGAGGAAGAAACAACCATAGTAACTATCTATGAAATTGATTGATGGATATGAGAGTGGTGCAAGACCGGGACAGAGGAACCATAGGAATGTTATGTCAGGTTCCTTGCTCACTTCTCAAGCCCAATATCATTCCTCCAACTCAGACTTTCATGCTATAATTAAGAACCCCCCTAAACAATGACAGCATACCAAGCGGGCCCTACGTCTATCGGGGAGCTCAAATCCTCACTAGAGTGAGGCACGTCTCGATCAATACATCTCGAATCTAAAGAGAGAATGTTATTGTTATGCTGTCCCCACTCTGGAGTATGATTGACCATATCATCCAGCGAGTGGTCTTAAGCGCTCAGTGCATCCATACTGAACTCGAATGTGCGCACTTCGGAAGAGAAAGTAATGCGAACTACTAACTGTTATGCCGGCTTGGCCCGATCAAGACTTCTATCCCTCAGAAACTGTCTCGCGTCTTATCCGTGTGCGTGGTTGAGGAAATTGGACTTCGTATTCTTCCTGGGTCTGGCTCGTGGGCCGACGTTGTCTTGTGTTGTAATCGGGGCACGATTATTCGAAGTAGAAGTGCTAACATTCCCCCTTCCTTGAGAAAGCGCTTGACCCCAAGCCGGTGCATAAGGAAAACGAGTCTTCAGGTCGATGAGGTCCTCCCAAGTATTGTCCAGTGCCATCGACTCGGACCAGCGAATCAAGCCTTGTTCCAGGACTTGATCTCCCTTTATTACTTATACCAACGACTCACCAAAACTTGCATAGGGACAGAGGGATTGTCAGTCTCAGATGGTAAACGAGAGGATACCTGAGACAGTGGGCGGGGGAACAACACGTCGAAGCTTAGAGACATGAAAAATACAGGGTGCACTTGAGAAGTTGAAGGTAGATCCCGGTGTTAATATGGAACAGCACCAACACGTGCTAGAATCTTGTAAGGCCCAAAGTATCGGAAGGAAGGGTTGTGGCATTCTTCCCCTAAAAGGTGCACATCCATCGATTCCCTCATCTAGTGCAATGCTCTGTTCAGAGACCAAGGAAGCTATTAGTTTGAGTTCCTGATTTCCCTGTTGCCGACTAGATTGCTTACCGACTTTCATGATGGAAGAAGATACCGACTTGAGGGAAGGCAGTACAGAGCAGCAGCCTAGGGATAAGCAGGAATTCAGGTTAGCTTTTCTGTTTTCCGAATCTTACCCACCTGAGAGTCCTAGTCTCGAAAGGGCGCCTTGGCCATCCAGCCTTATCGCAGAATTGATCCAAAAGTTGTGAGCCGATAGAAGTGGAAAGATAGCAGGTTTCAGAAAGGAAATATTCCAATGGTTAGATTACCTCCATCTCGGTCAACGATGGGGATTTGTGAAGGTATCAAACTTAAGCTATCTATAGAATGACAATTTTTGATGTAGCTTCACGTCTACCTATACCAAAGGGTTTCTATAGTATGCCGAACTAGTGACAGTACCAAATGGTCAATGCCTACCTCAAAGGTTTGCATCTATAGAGTTACGAATTGCCTACGGTGAGTGTTCCTTCTGCCCCAATGGTCTACCAAAATGGAAATGCCTTCCATAAGATGATGAAATCGTTTTTCTACCTTCTACCTCTGAGGTTTGCCTTCTCTTCTAGCATTCTTGAAACCTGACAATCAAACTATTGCATATGGAGGACAAGTCAAAAGTAGATTCATTCCATCGTCAAAACTAGAAAGGTAAACAATTGCATCGAAGGTCAAGTATTGGGAAAGGTACAAGGTGTTTTGGCCACCCCTCAATTCAAGAGTTCCGATTGGATCAAGAAGAAAATCCCTATTCCTATCTTTTTATCCAACTTGAATGATTAAAGGTCAAGTAGTGGCATCCTATTACCCTAAAGGGTAAGTTGTGTGGAAGTCAATGAAAGGCTGAACTGCAGTTGCCCTTTCATTCACCTAGAATTTTGGCTTGCTCTTAGGGTGGACCACATCAGAGGTATTGGAACTACGTTTCGCATATCCTTTTTTCTTAGGAAATACTACGATCCAGTAGCTATAAATAGAAAGCAGAACCTCCTTATGTCTATACATAGAAAGAAGGAGTCCCAGGACCGAGTCATAGACTGTGCTAACTCCATGCGTAGCGTAGGAGATGGATGGGGGAAAAGGCGTCACAGGAAGGAATGATCCAATAAATCCGGATAGCCAAGAAAAGACACTTCTATCGATCGGTCTCCGCCCTCCCATACCTCCTAAAACAACGGTAGTTTGCTTATTTTCGTTCAATTGTACCTGGCCCAAGCGCCTATCTATTTAGTACTTTCGAGTAAGAAAGCAACTTGACATTATGATCCCCGAGAAGAGGATTCGTATTATAGTAGGTTTGTTTTCCATTTCCAGGTCCCATCCTTTTTTTCGGGAAATTATTTTTTCATTTTCCCATCGTCCTAGAATTGCCTTTCCTTCTCCTTTTGATTTTCGTATCATTATTATTACTTTGGTTTCTTAATAGGGGGATGATTCATCGTGTAACCCGTTCCCCCAACGAATTGCATTTTCTTTTTCTTTGATTTTTGTTTACCCATGGATTTCGTTTTGAAACTGTTTTATTAGATGACGGAGAGAAAGTTTTACCAAATCCTGCAGGGGGTCAGGCTCAACCCGCAGACGCACCGCCAGTTCTGCCAGATCCAGCGGGGGATCAGGCTCAACCCGCGGATGCGCCCCCCGCTTTGCCTGCTCCACCAGTTGAAGTCCCTGCCATTTTGAACCCGCCCCAGGTTCCATCATCCTTGGATCCAGGCAGAAGGCCGGAGGATCGAGTGCAAGATGGCGCAGAGGCAGCAGCCATGGGGGCTGCCAAGGGTTGTTGCTCGTCTTTTGTCGAGTGTCTCTGCACCATGTGGTGCGATAGCTTTTAGCAGGGTGTAAATGTAGGAAGGCTCTTCTAAACAGCGTCCCTTTCACTTCATGTGAAAGTAGCACAAATTATATAAATAAGAATAAGAAAGAGAAGCGTAATGTTATCGTGTTTTCGGCTTTGTATGTAAAGCCTCCTGATCCGGAGAAACTCGATAGATTCGAAAACTATGAATCGATAGCCCCAGAAAACTCTGTTTTGAACTCGTACTTGATTGGAAAGAATTTGGACCTGGGGACCCTGGATCTATCGGCCTGTCATACTAATTTTCCTATGTGAGGACCCGATATTTCAGCTCACGCTTGAGTGCTTGCCTGTTTTTCCTTCAATTCTTATTCGGGATTGCCCCTATTTAAAAGTGGCACCCCGTCTCCATTCACACTCTCACCATGCAATGCAGGACAAAGGTGTATTTCACTGTTCGAAAAAATGCTAACTAAGGCCGAGGAACAAGGAACAAAGGTTTGAACCAGCTTTCGTAAGGAGTCTTCTTCCTCATACAGGAACAACTGGAACAACAGTTTCGAACATTGCATCGGGCCTCCTCACCGGGAACCCTTGGGTCCCTGTCTCGTCATCCCTTTCTTTCCTCAGCCGGACAAGGACAACTTTCAGTTAAGACCAGCCCCTCTTTTTCTTCTGTGCTTGGCATGATTCATGTAAGGTTAGCACTCGTCACTAGACGAGATAGTGATTGTCAACATCCCACACAACTCTCACTCTCACTCTGGCAAAAGGAAATGAATGTATCTACTCCTTCAAACAACAGGAAAGCAGACACGCATCCTACCCGCATCAATGCATCTGCCCTCTTGTATCTACATATCATGATATGGATACCCTTGGTCATTAATAAAGGGAAGATGATTTTAGCCGAGGTGATCGGACTAACACTGAGTGCATTTGTCCCGGCTAGGCTTATTACGTTCTTAGTGTTCTAAAGTGGGACAGGCGCTAGCTCTAGTAACCATTCTCCATTGATTGGAAAGGGCGGGTGTCTGCAAGAACTAGCTAGACATGGCACTCCCCGAGCATGAACTCGATCATCGTGCTGTCCCCTTTGAGTAGCTTTTCTTGCCTGCCTCTGCTATCATTGATCAAAATATTTCTCAATGGTGTGGAGACAGCTCACAAGAAGATCTAGGATTTCATAGCGAGTGTACTAGTAGCTGAAAAACCAAATTGACCATTCCAACTCATTTGTGGTTTGAAACAACATTTCTTCCCAAAGTGATACCTTGGCTTTGCCCAAATAAAGAATCACAATGCTGCTGATAGTCCGCCTGCTTTCAATGTTCTTATGCTCAGTGAGCAAGCTTGATTTTGGTTACTCCCTTCTATTGGGAGCTCCCTATCTATAGGTTTCAGGGGGGTATGATCCACCGCGTTCCTGTGCTTTACATGAAATGGAAAGATCAGAACGAACAAGCAGAGCAACTTGACGACAGAACTACATTGGTTAGACAGGCATGTAGGTTGCTACAATATCCAGAGACGCTTAACAATTGCTGTTTGAATCGATCCTTTCTTGTATCGGATCTGTGAAGTTCATTTTGGTCATGCCAGAAACCTATTCTCTATATGCCAATTCGTTTCGCAGAAATTCAGAGATTGGAGAAAATGAGCCTTTAACGGAGGTACGATGCATTACCTTGTATATGGAATCTAACAAAATTCTCATTCATTCCTAAAATGATTTTTGAGATAGAACAACTTGTTTATGGAATTAGCCCCCAGTGGAGAAGCAAGGCTTCCAGGATCGCCATCAATCCAGGAAAAGCAGTCTTCCCAAACTAACTAATTGTTGAATTAATACTTGCTATACTAATAGCTCTTCAATCTGTTTATTGCTGCTTCATTGTCCTTTCCCTTTGCTCTAGCGTTAGTCGCAGGAATCCCTCTTGCGTTAGTCGTAGTCATCTATTCGTAGAAATCGTAGGAAAGATCGTGGGAACCTACACCGTACCTTTCGTAGTCAATACGATGAAACCAAAGCCTTAGCAGAGGAAGGAACTGATCTGATTCCCGGAACCGAAACAGGTATTTCCACTACTGCCATTACTGAACCGAGGACAAGGACAACTGCCCCGCTGGGTGTAGATTTCATCCCGTTAGTGTGCATTGTTGAACCCAAAGACAAGTAGGGATTTTGATATTGATAGCTAAGGGTAGGTGTACTAATAACACCAGGGCGATCTCTATATCTATAGGGACAACTATGATAGGGGGGTCTGTCGTAAATCCAACAAAGTATGGTAGCTCAAGCGGGGAGCAATCTGCATTTGAGAATGCTATGCTAGCGGTGAACCTAAATCTGACGATGAAGGGGGCCAGCACTTAATGAGTACGGAATTTCATAACCGGGGTGCGAAAGGAATGCACCCGAATAAATCAATGAATGAAGCTCAGGCCATGAATTCTGGAATCTAAGAGCGGGTGGTGAAGTTGGGCACTCTCGAAACCTCTGGGTTGACTTCTTCAACCTTCTCATTCTTGTTGACGGCGCGGAGCACCTCGAAGAGGACTCCGGCGGTCTGGTAGGCCTTCCCAAGTTGGGCCCTGAAGGCGACATTGGCATGGGACAGGGTGTGTCATGGCTAGGATTAGATTTATAACGAGATAGAGCTCTGGTTTGGAGCTTCAGAATTACCGGTCAGCTTGTTCCCCTTTGTCAAGTGCACGGACGTAGTTCTCGTAGTACTGCCGATAAAAAATCTCAATTTCACGGGCATCGCTCTTCTTCACGTGCTTCGCGAGACTGGGGCTATTATCCTGTGGTGTTGCATAAGAGCAAAAACATAAAATTATGTAGTGGCATCTTTGGATTCGAGAGGGTAGTTATGCAAAATCCATTAAGCTAGGCTGGTAGTTTGTAACCGATAAAAAAATCCCCCAATCTTCCTGCTCCTAGACCCTATTTTGCTCTGGCTTTTAGGTTAGATTCAATCTTATTTTCTTTCAATCTTTCTCACCGTGTCTATTTCCCCGCTTATTTTCCAAACTAGTAAAATTGAATCATTTCAAAAGGACGTCCAGAAAATAAGGCTAACCCAATTTGCCTCTCCAAAACAAAAATAGAAAAATAAAGCGAGCAAAACGCTAGAAACTTCCATTTACTTTGCAGGATGTAGTAGAAACTAGAAACCAATTACCCGAGTCCCCATTCGAGATACGTGAAACTATTCTAGCCAAACCAATTGACCATAACTATCTGATTGCAACATGATTTCAACAAAACGAAGAAAGTATCGGAAATACCACTATCTAGTACATCTAATCTGCTCCCTCAAGTGTGAAACACAAAGGTGCTCCGAAATGAACAAGTAATACGTATAGATGATCGCCGAAAGCAAAATCTAATGCGGACGCTGACGAACATACTCCAAAATTAGCTCTCCAAAGCAAGGAAAAATGGCAAAGCCAGAAAAGTTCTCCAGGAAATCACACTAACTGTTTTTCTGCATAGACTCGTATGATTATGGATCAAAAGCAAAACATCCTCGAAAACCACAAATCAAGGCGCGCATGTGCCCCCAAAAATAATATAAGAACAAACATTTTTGAACATGGGAACACAAAACTTTTCCAAGTACACACAGCCTACGCGGCATTGATCCGACGCCAAAAAAATGAACCAGGAGCGCTCGCTCTGCCACAAAATCCAAACCCAAACGCATCAAAACAGCATGCGAAATGCACCATACGTATCCCCGCGAAAATGAATGCACGTACAGAGGTAAGCGACTCGGGGACGGGATGCTGCTGAGCGTGGACGAGATGACCTCGTTGTCGAACACCTCCATGGAGAAGGTCGCCATGCCCAGGTGGGAGGGGAGGCATGTGAAGAAATAGAGGTCCGGCCTTGTGTGCCCGTGGCTATTTATACGTCGATCCAACGGCCAAGATCAGCTGCTTCTCGGGAAAGGGAACCGCGGGGGAGACCGGAGGCGTCGGTGTGGTGGAAATGCTGAGCTCCACTACTTAGTGAGGGGTTTCTCTGTCTAGACGGTGGGGCAAGCGTCGTGGCTGGCCGCTGGAACACTTCGCTGCCTTTTTATCACCTTAAAATTCGCTTACACACTAGGAAATGTTCTGCTGACAGCAGTGCCCCACAACGTTCAGCTTCGAAGAGGGTCTGTTTTTCTGTATAGAAAAGATTACAAGGTTCACACCTTTTGCTTTCTGCCGTTTCTCGGGCCCAGTGTCAGTGAGATGCAAGAATGACGTGTGAGTTAGTGGGGGTGCTTGCTGGTAGGAAATATTCAGGCCCTTTTCACCCGCGACGCGATACCGGAGTTATACGGTGTCCGGCTGGACTTTTGTCCTCTTTCGCTATAAACACTACAACAATAGAAGCACCCTTCTAGAGATAAGAATAGCAAATGTTTTGAGGCACTGATGGAAGCATGCCAAGGTGAAGTTGACGATCTCTTTAGCGTTTATCCTTCTCTTCATCTTGCCCTATGTGCTCATGCTGCGAGTGCCGCAGGATGATTTAGTTCTGATCGAGTGCTTGACCCCTTGAGGAGGGCATATTCTTCAGCATCTCTCTTGTCGGATCGTATCCCCATGACCACGTCGTCAAAGAGACAGTCTTTCTTTGGTTTGGCCCACCGATTTACCGTCGTTGGTGACACTCTTCTGAGCCCCTAGATTCGCTGAAGTATGAGATCCTGAATGCATCCTTTTTCTTTCCACTTCATCTTGGGAATCTGGAATGGTTGTTTATGGCTGGGTGTGACAGATCAGACTTCGTTTAGAATCAGACCTTCTATCTATCTATCTAGCTGTATTGCCACTCCAACGGTTCTTTTTTTTTTGATTATGCCCCGTATCTCTCTGAGCCTATTTGATCTATTGGCTATATCCAAGTTCGAGTGTGAAGTTCGCTCCGGTTGAAGTGTAGGGCTTCCTAATTCCTGCTTCATCCTCCTATGAATGCACTAGTATAGAAGGTTGGCCCGTCACCATATACCATCGTAAGATGAACTGGAAATTAGTAGTTTCAACCAGTTACACAAAATAGGCAAGTTGAGGTTTGTTCAGCGTGTGTTGTGTTGCCTCCAACTATAACGAGGCCCTTTGACTTGAGGTACGATCTTACGTCTTAACGCTCTTTCCTGCTAGAAGAAGTGAGGGTGATGTCCAATGACCTGTTGAAGAAGCTTGCTGTGTAGATAGGTATCCGTTTCATGAACCTAATGTAGAACCTGTAAACTAAAGACTTGAGTCCCGGAACCGCAGCCATTCAAAAAGCTATCAATCTGATTCGAAATACCAAGGTTCGAAGACCTCTAGGGCATATCAAAGTACTTTCACTTGCCCCACAACAAGAATTTCTAGGGTATGCGAGTGGTGTCGGACGCTATAGGGGTTTGTGTATTCACATCAGGAGAAGAAAGAGGCTCTCATTGCTGCTGGGATAAGACAAAACCTTCTTCCTTGATCCATGGCGTCACCGCTGCTATATTAAAAGAGTAATTCTATTGGCTGGCTATGATTCCTGCAAATAAGTCTTGGGGTCATTCCGGGCTGATGCTTCCTAATTCTTCCTAGCTTTTGCTCCATTCATCACTATGGGGCACCACATATATAAGCATTGGGAGATCGATCTAATTGCAAAAGAAATGGGAAGCAAAGTGTTGGTTATCTAGCAAGTATAGAGATGATGCAGTATCTTCATTGGCGAGACAAGCAAAGAAATAGATTCAAAAAAGCAAAGTCAAGCAAGCAACAACATTGGTGACTTTATTGAGTCTTGTCCTAGTTGATCTGGAAATGCTCGAAGAAGCCTTTGACTCATCCAATGCTTAATTGGTTGTCCTAATTTCTTTCTTGGAAACATGTACGAAATGAAAGACTTATGTGAATAAGATAAGATCCAATTCTATGAGAACATTCACAATTGATCGATAGCTCACAAGCTACCTGCTTATAGGCGGGGCATCAGTTGTAACAAACAGGGGAGTGTATTTCCCACTCCCCTGTTGGTTAAAGTAGACTCGTATGCTTCGTAGTAAAAACCTTCCTTTACCGCAGGCAAGCTCTCCTCTGTCTCTGTATGCTTGGGTGAATGCCATAAGCGGATTTATGCTTTTTTTATGGAAAACAGTTTGAAAGGGTCGACATAGCTTATCTTTGACCAGCTACCTCTTATGAGATTGAAATAGAGAATAGAATGGAGTAGGAACACGAATAACTTATATGTAATCTAATATTCTTTTATTTGAATACTAGGAATCGCACCTGAATTCCATCAATTATTCGGTTAGAAGTCCTCTATTTCATCCTTGATGTTTCAATCGAAGGAGATACTCTATTTCACAATCTATCCATCTGGATTCCTCTTTTTAAAGAAAGTCTTTCCTGGATCCTGAAAAAACAAGAAAGAACAGAATGAGAACTAAGAGTTCTTTCAGTCGAGCAGTTGAGGGAACGAGTAAGATACGTTTGTCAGTATACTATTCTTTCGGGAAGGAATTGAGCCTCAACCATCATACGCAAAGAAAGAAATCCTTCGATAGCGAGAACATTCAGAGTTAGTAGTTGAGTAAGTATAGATTCACTCCGATTACCAAACGGGCGACTTTACAACTTAGGGAGCAGCAGGCCTTGTGTTTGTGGTGAAGGTACTGGAATCTTTTCAATATGAAAATAGGTGGTATCCAAAAGGACAAAAACAGCAACTAGGGATCTGGTGGACTACTGTCATGAGTCACAAGGCATTGGTAGACTGACTCACTCAGATGTTTGGCTATTTAGCCTAAGAAGTATGTCTGGATGGATGACTTCACAGTCCAAGATGGTAATATCGATTGTTCATCTAATTCACCAACGTGACCAACCACAATGAATGTCTTTAACCGCCTTATCAAACTTGGATTGCAGCCTTTTCTATCTCTGTATAAAGTCAGTCAGTCCCAGTGTTGGGCAGAGCCCATTGTCAAAAGATCGTTTTGCTAGGATGCTTGCTTGAATCTAGCTACTTCCAAAAAAGGCATTTTTCACTCTATACGGTATGGCTACAAACCGAATGAAGAAGTCAGAAGCAGTTCATCGCCTGTGGGAGCTTGCTGATAGTAAGGAAGCCATAATCTTTCTATCGGATTGCCTATTTGTCTATCTGTCTGGTGAAGAGAGAATGTAAGATACTCTCAATAGGGCAAGCACCCAATACCTCGTAGAGTCCAAAGCTCTAGCTCAAAGAGTTCAGGAAGACCAACCATCCACACCTGATTAGCTACTATGCACTTCACCAGAACATGGTCTATGTCCTCCACTACCCCTTCACAAACATAAAAAAAACACTGAGACAATGGGAGCAAATTCCTTGAGACAAGAAGTTCGTTCTCTGCACGGAAGTCTATTCCAATAAGCTTTCCACCAAAAAAACGGAATGCAGGGAATGACCTTAAGCTTCCATACGCAAGAGAAATGAAGACCACCTTCCTCATTAAATGGCTGGCAGACCTCCCTGTATACTTCCTTCATCCTAATCGTCAGAGTGAACAGAAGACCCCCATGTCAAAGTATCAGAACAGATGCTTCTAGGAATTGGTACAGCTGAAATTTCTCGCACCACCTCATCAGGGAGAAAAAAGCTAATAAACTAAGATGCCAATCCCTATTAGGAATGAGATAATGGGAGAGAGACAAACCTTCCAACAGCTCTGACATGTTCATAGGAATAGGCCTTCTATTCAATGCAGTCCCACCGAGCCAAGGGTCATATAACAATCGCACCGAATTACCATCTAAAATCTGCCACTGAAAGTTCTCTTTAATAGAATGACTGGCTTTACATATCTCCTTATTAATAGGAAATGAATTGGAAGCAACATAGAACCCATCCCAAGAACCCTCAAACCTCCCTGGAGAACACGGCTCCACAACGTATTTGGTAGCGGATCCACTTTTCCTTATCTGTTAACGTATACCTTTCCTCTGCCTATGAGCTAGCTAAAGATCCATCGTTATCCTTTCCGGCAACGGAGGCGGAATCAATGGTCATGTCAGGTTTCAGATTCAAAGAGAGATGTCAAGCAAGCGCCGAATCTGAGTACTCAATTTGCCCGACCCGCCTCTTCCACTAGACCTCGTCTTTCAAAGAGCAGCAGCCCTGCAAGCCTAATAGAACCTTGTTTCCCTATTACTTACTTTTGCTTTGAGCGTCGCACTCCAGCGGCTTTCTTTCCTATGGCTTGGATGGGGGTCCTCAACAAGATCTATATTGGTGTCATTATTTACTTATTTAGACAATAGATGATGATAGAGAGCAGACTGGCTCTGAGGAAGAATATCTTAAGTAGTTGAATCCGCTCCGCTAGGTTAAATTGTATGATCTGAATGTAGGAGGACTGCTGCTGGTGACACAATTTCTTTTGGGTCTGAAGAATGAACTCAGAGCTGCAGTGGAAGTGCAGGTGCCTAACTCAATTAGTGAAGTTGCATCTTTTGCTCAATCAAGTGCGGGAAGGAGTTTTGGAGAGAGGCAGGCACTACATGAACAAGAAGGACAGTAACTAGAATTATAAGTCGGCTGCCCCGCAGCAGCAAGGCTATGTCTCAGTCAAAGTTCGACAAGGGGCAAAACAGTTGCTGTCCTAATAGAAGTTCATGTCGATCCAGCCAAGCCAGTGCCATCATTAGAAAGTCCGGCCATTTTAGTTTCAGCCAGTTCAAGTTAGGGCAAGGAGGAAAGGAAGAGAGTAATGCAAGGATGTAAAGAATGAGACGCTAGAACAGACTGGCCCGCAGGCTTCCAACCTGACACCGCTTTGCTACTTTTCGAAAGAGGAAGAGAAGTTGCTTGTACGAGACTGCGCCTCCCGGCTGGAAACTCCAATGGCATTTTCGGTAAATGAAAGCAAAGCGAAGCTTTATGACCAAGGAGAGATAAGCATATTTTATGAATGATAGAAGGAGTGCTCCCCAAGCACAGGCTCGCTTGGAAGGATAGAGCGCCGCAAGACAAGATGGCATATTGAAGGGAAGGCTATGAAAAGAATTCTGGTCTGTCGAACGCCTGGCATACTAATACGAGCCGCATACTTGAATACTAGTGACATATTGGAGGAAAGGAGATTATTAGAATACTAGAGGGAGTTACGCCCATAACAACTGCTGGCTGTAAACGCGACTTGCTCTGCTCCTCCTAAAACCCTTTTCGATAGTAAGATAGATATAGATCTAAAGGGCCTAGAAGGGCAAGCATGGACCGAATAATACACATACTCTGTCTAGATAGACGATTTCTTCTTTCATTTCCACTCAAATAAAAGCACTTTCTTTCAAGCTTATTTGCTTGAAAAAGAGCAACGCAATTCCAACATAAACTGACACTTTAGGATCCTCTAAGCCTTTCTATAGACCCGTAAGGTACTAAAAACAAAAAACTAGCACTACTAACACAGGGTGAAGAGGATGACCTCGAAAAAGAATACAATTAAAGATGTGGCCTTCCCTCCAAGCACATATATGGATATGGAGCACTCTTTTCCACCTTAAAAAAGAATAGCCAGAGATGGCTTTCTTTCCGTATCAATAGGTAGCCTTCCTTGCCTATGGCTACTTTCAAATGAAAAGGTCAAAAAAGAACTTGATGTAATAGGCTCACTTCATTAATGCTTTCAAACTCGATTGTAAACTATTCCCACCTAAAAGATAAGCTTACTACTTCAAATAGGTAGATGGAAAGAAAGCCATATTTTCCATCTTATTTATATATTCCATTCCAGCCATTGACAGCAACTCACTCTTTTCGAACTGCACTTTGAAAGCCAAACCCAAGAAAGACCATATCAACCACTCTCCAAATAGCAGGATAAATCACGGAATTCAAATGGAAGACAGAAGGAGAAGGCAATTCAAACCTAATGGCCAAACGAATCCAAGACAGAAATACTTATAGCCAGAAAAGAATAACAAGAGAACGAAAACAACTCCATATTCTACTGGCCTGCCTCTCTGATCTACTATCCAACTTCCATGGAAGCACCACTGTTCACCCTAGGCTCACATTCTGGCACTTCGTTCGCTGT
The DNA here is from genome assembly GCF_056163025.1 of Triticum urartu. Lineage (NCBI taxonomy): Eukaryota > Viridiplantae > Streptophyta > Magnoliopsida > Poales > Poaceae > Triticum > Triticum urartu. The sequence continues at coordinate 346,333,187 of NC_141876.1, read as the reverse complement.
GTACTCAAAGGACTTGCTTGTCTTTTGACTCGGGCAAAAACCGCAGGAGTGAATTGACTCATAATTATACAAACAAATGACCCAGCTGGCCTTCTCCTATCCGGGGAATCATCGGGACATGCTTCACTTAAAGTGATTATACCACATAGTTTAGGGAAGCGAAACCATAGTTCGGGTTAGTTCACGCTAGATTATCGAAGCTTGTAACACCTGTTAGAACACATTAGGAAAGAGCAAAAGATTTCTATTTGGAGTTCGCTCGTTTAGTTGCTCGATCGCTGCCATCCGCATTGGTCTAATTCAAATCCTATGCTCCATGCTCTTGCGGGTTTGCTCCATTTGAACTTGTCCACACTGGCATAACCAGTATCTCCCCAGAACTAAGAGGCATGGATACCCATCTTTATCGATTCAAAGAAATGAATAAGTATCAGCGAGGCGGGGAATACGGGCCCGGTAGAGATAGGGATGATCGGCAAGCGCTACGAGCGGGGCCGATGTTTTGTGTTGTGGGTGGCCATCGGATTGTTCAGCGTGCCCATACGGATCCCTACCAATGTCCTAGACTACAAGTTCGACAAACTTCTGGCTTGGGTCAGGATACAAAGTTACCCGGGATGGGCTTGCCCTCCGGATCACGCTGGGTCCTTGCTTGTTCCAACGTCATGCTAGGAATGTATCACGTGCCCATGCAAACCAAAGGAAAGCAGATACAACTATTACAGATCCTAGTCCTATTTCCCATCAGAACATAAGGGAGTGGGCTTCCTTTCTAACAGCTCTGTTCTGGTCGTGGCTCACCTCACTGGACCAACGTGTAACACCCTCGATGCGACTATAGCTCCCACGTGTCGAGGCACGACTTAGAGACATAATCGCATTGAAGGCATATGTCGCAAGTTAGGCAATCTTCACAACATCCCGTGTAATATAAATAATAAAGGGGAGATAACATAGTTGGCTTACACTCGCCACGTCAGTAAAGTACATAAATAACATTACATCATCCAAACACTCATGGCCCGACTACGGCGCCAAAATAAAAGAGAACCCAACATGCGACAACGGTCCCGTTCACCCCCAACTGGGCACCACTACTGATCATCGGGAAAGGAAACATAGTAACGTTGAGAGTCCTCGTCGAACTCCCACTTGAGCTCATACGCGTCTCCTGGAGTGGAATCATCAGGCCCTGCATCTGGTGTAATAGTAATCTGTGAGCCACAGGGACTCAGCAATCTCGCACCCTCGTGATCAAGACTATTTAAGCTTGTAGGTAAGGCAAGGTAAATATAGGTGGAGCTACAGCAAGCGACCAGCAAATATGGTGGCTAACTTATTCGCAAAAGAGAGCGAGAAGAGGAGGCAAAGCATGAGCGAGAAACTAGAGAACAACCTGCGCAAACATTACTCCAACACCGTGTCCACTTCCCGGACTCCGCCGAGAAGAGGCCATCACGGTAACACACTCAGTTGATTCATTTTAATTAATTAAGGTTCAAGTTATCTACAACCGGACATTAACAAATTCCCATCTACCCATAACCGCGGGCATGGCTTTCGAAAGTTCAATCCCTGCAGGGGAGTCCCAACTTAGCCCACGACAAGCTCTCACGGTCAACGAAGGAATAGACCTCCTCCCAAGACGTTCCGATCAGACTTGGTATCTCGGTAATTCAAGACAACTCCGACAATGGTAACACAAGTCCAGCAACACCGCCCGCTGTGCCGACAAATCCCGATAGGAGCTGCACATATCTCGTTCTCAGGGCACACCGGATAAGCTAAGCGTACGGGAGCCAACGAAAGCCAAGTTGCCAAGGGACGGCCCCGCACGGTGCTCTAGGTTGGACCAACACTCAGAGGAGCACTGGCCTTGGGGGGGGGGTTAAAATAAGATGACCCTTGAGTCTGCGAAACCCAAGGGAAAAGGCTAGGTGGAAAATGGTAAAACCAAGGTTGGGCATTGCTGGAGAAGTTTTATTCAAGGTGGACTGTCAAGGGGTTCCCATTATAACCCAACCGCATAAGGAACGCAAAATCCGGGAACATAACACCGATATGACGGAAACTAGGGCGGCAAGAGTGGAACAAAACACTAGGCGAGAGGCCGAGCCTTCCACCCTTTACCAAGTATATATATGCATTAAGATAACAAAGTAATATAATGATATCCCAACAAGTAAATAAATGTTCCAACAAGGAACGGCCTCCAATCTTCACCTGCAACTAGCAACGCTATAAGAGGGGCTGAGCAAAGCGGTAACATAGCCAATCAACGGTTTGCTAGGACATGGTGGGTTAGAGGTTTGACATGGCAATTTGGGAGGCTTGCAAGCAAGTGGTAGGCATCGTAGCAATGGCATAGCAAAAGAGCGAGCAAACTAGCATAGCAAAGATAGTAGTGATTTTGAGGGTATGATCATCTTGCCTACACAGTTGTCAGAGTTGACTGGATCCTCGAAAGCAAAATCAACGGGCTCCTTGTTAGCAAACTCGTCTCCCGGCTCTACCCAAACAAGACAAACAAGCAACAAGGATACAATCAACCACGCGCAAACTCAAACAACACGATGCAAAGATGATATGCTATGCGGGATGCGATGCAGGATGCAAAATGCAAGATATGACAGGAAATTCATGAACCTGGCCTCAACTTGGAATTCCAAGTGTGCCACTGGAAAGATGAGATGAAATCGCTTGAAAACGATATAAAGAACACCGGAATCGGAGTTACGGTTTGGAAATGGCAAGCGATTCAAAATGACACCGGTCTGCGATTTACAGCAAGTAGGCATCTAAATGCAATGAGATGAACATGCTACAGCACCCAAACATGACAAAAAAATACATGGCAGGGATGCTTACAAGATGCTTAACAAAAGTCTAGCACTGAGCTACAGCCAATTCATCCATTAACAGGTTCAAACAAACATACGGGCGCGGGGACGGAGGAGGCGCGAGGCGCGGGGCGGCTCGGTCCCGATCCGGCCCGGGACGGGCTCCCCGTGGGCCGAGCGGGCCGCGGCGGCGGCGGGTGGCGGCGTCCATGTGGCAGCGCGCTAGTGGGAGCGGGCGGCGGCGGACGTTGTCCGGCCCGCTCCGGACACGTCCGGCGGCGGCGGTGGATGGATCTAAGGTTAGGGGGGAGAGTGGAACCGCGAATTTGAAGGAGGGGGTCTATATGTAGGAGAGTCCAAATGAGGTGCGGTTTTCAGCCACACGATCGTGATCGAACGCCCTAGATGATGGAGCAGAGTTAGGTGGGTTTTGGGCCAAATTGGAGGGGTGTTGGGCTGCAACACACACGAGGCCTTTTCGGTCCCTCGGTTAACCGTTGGAGTATCAAACGAAGTCCAAATGATACGAAACTTGACAGGCGGTCTACCGGTAGTAAACCAAGGCCGCTTGGCAAGTCTCGATCCAATCCGGAAATGTTTAATCCCCACAGATGAAAGAAAGCTAGAAATGACCACCGGAGGAGAACGAAGCGCCGGAATGCAAAACGGACAACGGGGAAAATGCTCGAATGCATGAGATGAACACGTATGCAAATGCAATGCACATGATGACATGATATGAGATGCATGACAATGACAACAACACACGGAGACAAAAACCCGAACCCGAGGAAATAAATATAACTTAACACCGGAAACGACAAGAGTTGGAGTACAAATTGGGAAAGTTACATCCGGGGTGTTACAACACTCCACCACTACGAAAGGATCTCATCCCAAGATCTAGGACTGAAAGAACGCCAGGTACTCAGAACGGAGGTGATCCTCGCGTTCCCAGGTAGCTTCACGGTCGGAATGGTGTGACCACTTGACTTTGAGAAATTTGATTGACTTGTTGCGAGTCTTGCGTTCAGTCTCTTCAAGAATAGCAACTGGGTGCTCGCGACAAGAGAGATCTTCTTGGAGCTCAATGTCCTCGAAGTTGACGGTGCGGTCAGGAGTCTTGAAGCACTTTCGAAGCTGAGAGACATGGAACACGTCATGAACATTTGCAAAATTTGAAGGAAGCTCGAGTTGATAGGCGAGGTCGCCTCTCTTGCTGACAATTTTGAAAGGTCCCACGTATCTAGGGGCAAGCTTCCCTTTGATACCGAAGCGACGAGTACCTTTCATAGGAGAGACACGGAGGTAAACATGATCTCCGATCTCGAAAGCCAAATCGCAGTGCTTACTATCATAGTAGCTCTTCTGGCGGGATTGGGCTGCTTTGAGGTTATCACGAATGACTTTGCACATTTCTTCTGCTTCTGTGATTAAGTCATTACCCAAAAGCTGACGTTCACCGGTTTCAAACCAGTTGAGAGGGGTACGACACTTCCTGCCATACAAAATTTCAAAAGGGGCCTTGCCCGAACTTGCTTGAAAACTGTTGTTGTAGGAGAATTCAGCATAAGGAAGACAATCCTCCCACTTCATGCCGAAAGAGATCACACAAGCCCTGAGCATATCTTCAAGAATCTGGTTGACACGCTCGACTTAACCGCTAGTTTGAGGATGGAAAGCTGTGCTGAAGCGGATGTTCGTGCCCATGGCCTTCTGAAAAGAATCCCAAAACTTCGAGGTAAAGATGCTGCCACGGTCTGAAGAGATCACTTGTGGAATACCATGCAGAGAGACAATACGAGAGGTATAGAGTTCCACCAATTGAGCTACAGTGATCGACTCTTTGATAGGCAGAAAATGAGCCACTTTGGTGAGTTTGTCGATGACAACGAATATAGCATCATTGCCACGCTTGGACTTTGGAAACCCAATCACGAAGTCCATTTCAATGTGGTCAAACTTCCATTCTGGAATGGCAAGAGGTTGGAGGAGACCAGCTGTCCTTTGGTGTTCTGCCTTCACTCTTCTGCAGACATCACATTCATTCACGAATTGAGCGATTTCGCGCTTCATTCGAGTCCACCAATAAGCTTGCTTGAGGTCCTGATACATCTTCGTGCTCCCAGGGTGGATGGAGAGAAGAGAATTGTGAGCCTCGTTCATGATCACTTTACGGAGGTCACCTTTGGGTACAACAATACGATCCTCGAAGAAGAGAGTGTCCTTGTCATCAAGGCGGTAGCACTTGTACTTGGGTTGACTCTTGGCAAGCCCAATCTTCACCTTTTTCACCATGGCATCAAGAAGCTGAGCTTGGCGAATCTGGTCTTCCAAGGTAGGAGAGACTTGACGGTTGGCGATGAAACCTTGCGGAACAACTTGCAGATTAAGTTTGCGGAAAGCTTCACAAAGCTCGGGTTGATAAGGCTTGAGAATCAGACTGTTGCAGTAGGCCTTCCTACTCAATGCGTCAGCAATCACATTGGCCTTGCCTGGAGTATACTCAATACTCGGATTATACTCTTGAATCATTTCGACCCATCGAGTTTGCCTGAGGTTGAGATTAGGCTGAGTGAAGATGTACTTGAGACTCTTGTGATCAGTGAAAATGTCCACTTTTCCTCCCAATAGAAGATGTCTCCAAGTCAAAAGAGCATGCACAACCGCCGCCAACTCGAGATCATAAGTGGGGTAGTTCTTCTCATTAGGCTTCAACTGCGAGATGTATAATCAACAACTTTCTTCTCTTGCATCAAAACTGCGCCAAGACCTTGGAGAGAGGCATCACAAAAGACCTCGTACGGCTTGGATTCATCAGGCGGAGTTAGAACTGGAGCAGTGATCAATTTTTCTTTCAAAGTGTTGAAAGCAATATCACACTCCAGAGACCAAACGTACTTGACGTGCTTCTGGAGAAGATTAGAGAGAGGCTCCGTGATCTTAGAAAAGTTTTCAACGAATCTTCGGCAATAGCTTGCGAGACCGAGAAAACTGCGGAGTTGCTTCACGTTCTGAGGAGGTTCCCAATTCACAATTGCAGACACCTTCTCAGGATTCACGGCAATGCCCTTGGTAGAGATGATATGACCAAGATAAAGAACCTCATCGAGCCAAAATTCACATTTGGAGAACTTGGTGTAGAACTTGTGTTCTCTGAGCTTATCAAGAACCAAACGCAAATGCTTGGCATGATCTTCCTTATTCTTGGAGAAAACCAGAATGTCGTCGAGATAGACCAAAACGAAGTCATTGGTGTAGGCATTGAAGATGAAGTTCATCATGCGAGAGAACGTCGGAGGAGCGTTGGCGAGGCCAAAAGACATGACAGTGTATTCATAAGAACCAAAGCTTGTCCTGAAAGCCGTCTTGGGAATATCTTGTTCACGGATTCGAATCTGATGATAACCCATACGGAGATCAAGCTTGGAGAATACTTGGGCACCTTTGAGTTGCTCGAACAGCTCATTGATGTTGGGAAGTGGATATTTGTTCTTGATGGTCTTCTTGTTCACTGGACGGTAATCAACACAAAGTCGGTCCGTTCCATCCTTCTTCTTCACAAAAAGAACACCACAACCCCACGGAGAAGAACTAGGCCGAATGAGACCCATTTTCTCTTGAATATCGAGTTGCTTCTTCAGCTCCTTCAACTCTTCAGGTCCGAGCTTGTAAGGACGTTTGCACACAGGTTCCGTACCAGGCTCAAGATCAATAACGAATTCAACTGGCCGGTGCGGAGGCATTCCTGGGAGCTCTTCTGAAAAGATGTCTTGATATTCACAAACGACTGGAATTTGCAAGATAGCATCGAGTTCACCCTTCTCATTGAGAGAAAATAGACGGATGGTATCGTCATTCGCGGCAAAGACAATTACATCCTCAGACGAATGAGTTAATTGAATCTACCTGGCTGCACAATCAAGCTGAGCCTTGTGCTTAGAAAGCCAATCCATCCCGAGAATAAGATCAATATCCGAGTTACCAAGAACCATTGGAGAAGCCAGAAACTTGAAATCACCCATCATGATAGAAACATCCGAGACTATTGAAGTAGCCCTCATAGACTTAGCCGGAGAAACCACTCCCATAGGTTTACCCAACATTTGTGAAATGAAGTCATGCTTGGAAACAAATGATCTTGACATGAAACAATGCGATGCACCAGTGTCAAAAAGAACTTTTGCTGGAAAAGAGTTAACTGGAAAGTTACCCATGATGACATCTGATGATTCCTCTGCCTGAGCTGCATTCAGCAAGTTGACCTTGGCGTGCTTGGGGTTATGCTTGACCACAACTGAACTTTCTGATCTGACAGGAGGAGGAGGAGGAGGAGGAAGACGCCTCTGGTTGAAACACTTGTTGGCATAGTGACCCTTCTGTTGGCACTTGTTGCATGTGACCTCTGAAAGCGGACGGTGATACGGAGCACTCGATCTTGGAGCTTGAGACGAAGTCTTGTTCTGAAAGCCAGGGTTGGGTGGGTGGGAAGAACCACTGCCACCTTTGCTCTTCTGCTGATATGGCTGACGGAACGGAGGAGGAGGAAGCCAATACTTCTGCTGCTTGACCACTTGAGTAGAGGAAGGAGGAGTAACATCTCTGACTTGCTTCTTGGAAGCATCACACCTCAACTGAGCAGCCTCTTGCTTCAGTGCCATGTTGTAGAACTCATCGTATCTCAAGGGCTCAAAGAGAACAAGAGCTAGCTGAATTTCTTCTCTGAGACCACCCCTGAACTGATATATCATGCTCTTCTCATCAGGGACGTCCTGCTTAGCAAAGCGAGCGAGCTTCTGGAACAACTTGTTGTAGTCATAGACAGACAAAGAGCCTTGCTTCAGATTGCGGAATTCCTCACGCTTGCTTTCAACCACGCTCTGGGGAATATGATGAGCCCTGAAATCTCGACAGAAATCATCCCAAGTGATAACACGTCCACCTCTGGAGTCCTTGTACTGCTAGAACCATTCTGCAGCTTGATCTTTGAGTTGGAAGGAAGCGAACTTAAGAAAGTCCTCAGGCCTGACGTTACTGCACTCGAAATGCTTGCACAGATCCACAAGCCAATCGTCAGCATCGGTTGCCTCAAAACAATTGCTGAAAGTCTTTGGCCCGTAAGCAAGGAACTGGTTGAGTGTAGCAAAGTGACTCTGATTGCTGCCTTGATTCCCTTGACTACCTTGATTGCGCTCTTGAAGAATTTGCATGATCAACTTTGTGTTTGCATTGGTTGCGGCCATCACAGCTTGCCATGCCTCCAGAGGAGGGGGAGGTGGTGGCGGATCAGGATTCGGAGTCGTGCGCGTTGGAGGAGCCATCCTAAAGAGGTCGACCACCATTAGCACATTGATAGACAAATATTGAAGCTGAATCCAACAGAATGAAAATTGCAACATATAGTCTTCACATCCGAACAAAATGAACGAATGCATTCCTCTTGAAATGGTCACATATCCATAAATTGAGAAGCCACGTAGAATTAAGGTAGAGAAATAAATCAACGAGGCACGGATCAGGAACGAATAATCGGTAAGAAATCCCAATATCAAACCAATATCCATGGAAGAAAAACTAGAGCTACTAGAATTCCCACCTATGAAACTCCCGAACCTTTCCGGTTATGCAATCAGGTGTTAGGGATACAGGGGAAGCATAATATCTCACCCAAACTAGCAATTCCTACATCCAGCTGTATCCATCCTTCAACACATAACCAAGAAACCTTCGGAAACCATCTACCTCAACCTTCGAAAAGCATCCGTTATACAAGTTATGGCGATACTCCCGAACGCCCGCCCTAGTACTGGGTGGCGTCGAGGTTATCTCACCAACGAACTGCATAAAAGAGATTTTTGATGTCGGCGTACTAAACTCAGGTATTCTAGAACTACAACGATAAAATTATGAAGACAACACCTCAGAGCTCAACTCCCCGGGACACTTCCACTAAACCCCTGACAGGAGGCACCAAGACAATGTTCTCATCATAAAACCATCGGAACGATTCTAAGATACCCGCGTGATCCTAAATTTTTTTTAGTGAAATTTGAGAAGAGAAGAATCAAAACTCTGCGTCAGGATGCCTTACCAGAGCGATGAGGAGACTAGGAAGTAAAAAGAATTCCTAATCTCTCCGATATATAATTCCTAATGACTCAAAACATTTTTCTAGACACAACTCAGCCGCTAAAAACGATCAAGCAATGGGGCTCCAAAGGTCGGGGAAGGCTCTAATTACCAACTTGTAACACCCTCGATGCGACTATAGCTCCCACGTGTCGAGGCACGACTTAGAGACATAATCGCATTGAAGGCATATGTCGCAAGTTAGGCAATCTTCACAACATCCCATGTAATATAAATAATAAAGGGGAGATAACATAGTTGGCTTACACTCACCACGTCAATCAAGTACATAAATAACATTACATCATCCAAACACTCATGGCCCGACTACGGCGCCAAAATAAAAGAGAACCCAACATGCGACAACGGTCCCGTTCACCCCCAACTAGGCACCACTACTGATCATCGGGAAAGGAAACATAGTAACATTGAGAGTCCCCGTCGAACTCCCACTTGAGCTCATACGCGTCTCCTGGAGCGGAATCATCAAGCCCTGCATCTGGTGTAATAGTAATCTGTGAGCCACAGGGACTCAGCAATCTCGCACCCTCGCGATCAAGACTATTTAAGCTTGTAGGTAAGGCAAGGTAAATATAGGTGGAGCTGCAGCAAGCGACTAGCAAATATGGTGGCTAACTTATTCGCAAAAGAGAGCGAGAAGAGGAGGCAAAGCACGAGCGAGAAACTAGAGAACAACCTGCGCAAACATTACTCCAACACCGTGTCCACTTCCCGGACTCCGCCGAGAAGAGGCCATCACGGTAACACACTCAGTTGATTCATTTTAATTAATTAAGGTTCAAGTTATCTACAACCGGACATTAACAAATTCCCATCTACCCATAACCGCGGGCACGACTTTCGAAAGTTCAATCCCTGCAGGGGAGTCCCAACTTAGCCCACGACAAGCTCGCATGGTCAACGAAGGAATAGACCTCCTCCCAAGACGTTCCGATCAGACTCGGTATCTCGGTAATTCAAGACAACTCCGACAATGGTAACACAAGTCCAGCAACACCGCCCGCTGTGCCGACAAATCCCAATAGGAGCTGCACATATCTCGTTCTCAGGGCACACCAGATAAGCTAAGCGTACAGGAGCCAACGTAACCCAAGTTGCCAAGGGATGGCCCCGCACGGTGCTCTAGGTTGGACCAACACTCAGAGGAGCACTGGCCCGGGGGGGGGGTTAAAATAAGATGACCCTTGAGTCCGCGAAACCCAAGGGAAAAGGCTAGGTGGCAAATGGTAAAACCAAGGTTGGGAATTGCTGGAGAAGTTTTATTCAAGGTGGACTGTCAAGGGGTTCCCATTATAACCCAACCGCGTAAGGAACGCAAAATCCGGGAACATAACACCGATATGATGGAAACTAGGGCGGCAAGAGTGGAACAAAACACTAGGCGAGAGGCCGAGCCTTCCACCCTTTACCAAGTATATATATGCATTAAGATAACAAAGTAATATAATGATATCCCAACAAGTAAATAAATGTTCCAACAAGGAACGGCCTCCAATCTTCACCTGCAACTAGCAACGCTATAAGAGGGGCTGAGCAAAGCGGTAACATAGCCAATCAACGGTTTGCTAGGACATGGTGGGTTAGAGGTTTGACATGGCAATTTGGGAGGCTTGCAAGCAAGTGGTAGGCATCGTAGCAATGGCATAGCAAAAGAGCGAGCAAACTAGCATAGCAAAGATAGTAGTGATTTCGAGGGTATGATCATCTTGCCTGCACAGTTGTCAGAGTTGACTGGATCCTCGAAAGCAAACTCAACGGGCTCCTCGTTAGCAAACTCGTCTCCCGGCTCTACTCAAACAAGACAAACAAGCAATAAGGATACAATCAACCACGTGTAAACTCAAACAACACGATGCAAAGATGATATGCTATGCGGGATGCGACGCGGGATGCAAAATGCAAGATATGACAGGAAATGCATGAACCTGGCCTCAACTTGGAATTCCAAGTGTGCCACTAGAAAGATGAGATGAAATCGCTTGAAAATGTTATAAAGAACGCCGGAATCGGAGTTATGGTTTGGAAATGGCAAGCGATTCAAAATGACATCGGTCTACGATTTACAGCAAGTAGGCATCTAAATGCAATGAGATGAAACATGCTACAGCACCCAAACATGACAACAAAATACATGGCAGGGATGCTTACAAGATGCTTAACAAAAGTCTAGCACTGAGCTACGGCCAATTCATCCATTAACAGGTTCAAACAAACACGGCAAAAATGCAAATGGCAAACAGATCTCAGACTTAGTGAAATTAACACTTGTCTGGAATTTCAGATCAGGTAGCCCTCTTCGGAGCAACAAAACTACATGCTACAGGATCTGAACATGGCAAAGTAAAGCATGGCATGGAGCTACTCAAAGATCTTAACAAAAGTCCCTTAGTGACCTTGAGCCAAAAGGGATTCAGAAAATACAATTGCAAGCATGTGAACATAGCAAAAACATAATCAGTTTTCAGACTTAGTGAAAACTGACACATGCTGAAATATAACTCAAGTAGGCATGTTTACGAGCTCGATGCACTCACTACGGTGCAAGTCATGGCAACACAAGCATACATCTATCAAGAGGGCACAAAATTCAAGCTAGACATGGCAAGAACAATAGCATAGCATGCACGGATCAACTACAACATCACCGACAAAATTGCAAACAAGTTGACAATCTACCCAGATTCACAAAGTAGCAAAAGTAGAGCTCGATTGACTCAAGCTAGGGTGCTCCATAATTGCAAACAAAGACATGGATGGATAGAGCACTACAATATTAACAAAACATCCTTACTGATCATCCTCAAAAGAGGCACGGATCACTAGGAAACAACATGAACATATGGCATCATGAGATGAACAGCTCCAGGACTTGGTGATATTACTAAGTCCCTGAAAACAGAATTAGCAAGTGCACCACTTTGCAAGCTTGCACTAGTCACCACACACATCCTAAAAATACATGGGTTGCACCTCTGGAAATATGACAAAACCCTTAACAAAACACATGTAGAGCATCAGGTCATAGCATGCACACATTAATCATGGCAAAAATGACAAAAGTGCTAAACGGAGTAGCAGATCTGACAATTAACTCAAGTAGCCCTCTTCGAACAGCATTTCGGGCATCAAGATGAACTCGAATGAAAATTATGCAATGGAATGAAATGATGTATTCTCGAGATGAACATTTTGATATGCTATATGCATGAATCGGAGCTACGGATGCAAAGTTACGGAGCCGAGAACAGGAGCACTTGAACTGAAAATATCCTTGACTTAGTGAAAAAAATCAACCTCTCCGGGACAGATCTAGGGTTTGCACGGAAACCGAGGCACGGTCGGGGCACTGTAGCAGCTCGAGGACCGCCGGAAAAAAAGGAGCCGCGGCGGCCGGATCTCTCGCCGGAGAGGCCGCCGGCGACGAGGAGGCGGTCGCCCGGAGCTTCACGGAGGCGGGGCATCGCGTCGTGGGGCGCGAGGCTGCCGGCGTCAAGCTTGGTGGCGGAGGCAGCGAGTGGCGGGGCGGCGGTCACCGGCCGGTGCGGCGAGGCCGGCAATGGCGCGCGGCGGCGCCGGCCACCGGGCGCGGGGACGGAGGAGGCGCGAGGCGCGGGGCGGCTCGGTCCCGATCCGGCCCGGGACGGGCTCCCCGTGGGCCGAGCGGGCCGCGGCGGCGGTGGGTGGCGGCGTCCACGTGGCAGCGCGCTAGTGGGCGCGGGCGGCGGCGGACGTTGTCCGGCCCGCTCCGGACACGTCCGGCGGCGGTGGATGGATCTAAGGTTAGGGGGAGAGTGGAACCGCGAATTTGAAGGAGGGGGTCTATATATAGGCATAGAGGGAGCTAGGAGAGTCCAAATGAGGTGCGGTTTTCAGCCACGCGATCGTGATCGAACGCCCTAGATGATGGAGCAGAGTTAGGTGGGTTTTGGGCCAAATTGGAGGGGTGTTGGGCTGCAACACACACGAGGCCTTTTCGGTCCCTCGGTTAACCGTTGGAGTATCAAACGAAGTCCAAATGATACGAAACTTGACAGGCGGTCTATCGGTAGTAAACCAAGGCTGCTTGGCAAGTCTTGGTCCAATCCGGAAATGTTTAATCCTCACACACGAAAGAATGCTAGAAATGACCACCGGAGGAGAACGAAGCGCCGGAATGCAAAACGGACAACGGGGAAAATGCTCGAATGCATGAGATGAACACGTATGAAAATGCAATGCACATGATGACATGATATGAGATGCATGATAACGACAACAACACACGGAGACAAAAACCCGAACCCGAGGAAATAAATATAACTTAACGCCGGAAAAGGCAAGAGTTGGAGTACAAATCGGGAAAGTTACATCCGGGGTGTTACACAACGCTTCTAGTCGGAAGCTGGTCGATCGCCTGGTCGGCAACCGGCACAACACCCTTGCCAGTGGGATTTCTGTTGGTTTTCGTACTATGCGCAATGAAAGTTTCCAAAAAAGGAGATCTCTAAAAACAGCGTTCAGGGAGAATGTGATTTTTCGAGACCAGTATCACAGATGTTGGTTCGCGCTTTATGGCATTTCAACGAGCAAACTAATCCAATCCCACAAAGGATTGTTCATGGAACTACTATCGAAATTATTCGGACCATATTTCCAAGTGTCATTCTTTTGTTCATTGCCATACCATTGTTTGCTCTGTTATACTCAATGGACGGGGTATTAGTAGATCCAGCCATTACTATCAAAGCTATTGGACATCAATGGTATCGGAGTGCGCCTCTTAACGAGGGTGATTTAAGTGCAACGAAATGTACCGGTGGTTCACGAAGCATCTGGCTTACCGGTCATCTCCCATTCCCATCGTCGAGAGACTAAAAGAACTATAGCATGCCAAAAACGGGGAGTTGAGGTGGTTAGACCTATACCCCGAAATGCTCCCAGCATAGGAGCCTATGGTTCCATTCTTGTTATTGCTGGAGGTGCACATACCTCTTCTCGGTGTGGTGGAGCGATATACGAAAAATAGATGCTAAGCCTGCAATGTCCAATAACGGGGCTTCAGTAGTGAATCTATCGGCACCATAGCAGTGGCATACAACTTTGGACCTAAGGGCAGGTCCCGTTACCTTTCAGAATGGGGGATCCCCATTGGCAACAACCACGGTAGTAGTTGCGGAACTACTGGGCCAAGAGAGGACAACCTGTTGTTCCTGCTCCTCCTTCTTCGCTTCGGGGACGGAGGTCCTACGGTAGGTAAGAGCACGCACAAGCACTTGACCGAAGGGGACCAGCGCTTCTACTCCTCCACCGAGGAGCCGTTCTTGTGAGAAAGGGATGTCGTGAACGGTGGGAGGTCAAAGAAAGAGAATTGACCTCTGAATACAGTGATCCTATGATCTAGATAGACTCCGTCCTTTTTTTAGATAAGGGTGACTCAAGAAATTGGGGGTGGGACCTGCTGGCATAATGCAGGCTGGAATGTGGGAATTCGAGGTCTCATGAACGAGTTTTTTTTCGTGGACAAACATACTTTCCGGTCTTTTTATGGATCCTTTTAGATCTACAGGCCGGCCGTTCACATGAGCATAGGGAATCTATACTAGGGCCTTCGACTTGGCCCCTGGCAGGATAGGTGAGGAATCACTCTTGAGATCTGATCTATTGGGGCCTACAACTTTGCCAAAGCCGACTAGCATCCCTTTCCGTGGTGAACTGGCCGTCCCATACCTTCATTTTGTCTCATGTGTGTTGAACATTGTCTTCCTCGGTTCCAGCTTCACTAATGCAGGTAGGGCTGGGCGAGAAAGGGTCCCCTCTTGCCTATTAGTAAGCGGGCCTTCGATTCCACCGGGGTCTTACGGTCTCATAGAGGGGGGAGAACTACCTAACTAAACAAGAATAGTGCTCTTTATAAATAAGAGTAGGCGTGGAGAGCTTTTTGCGGGGAAACTTGCAAGTCAAGTTTGGGGGGAGGCGGGCGTCGACCCAACCTTATGAGTATTCGGACTATAACAGTTCTGATGAACAGTCACTCACTTTTGACAGTTATACGATTCCAGAAGATGATCCAGAATTGGGTCAATCACGTTTATTAGAAGTTGACAATAGAGTGGTTGTACCAGCCAAAACTCATCTACGTATGATTGTAACACCCGCTGATGTACCTCATAGTTGGGCTGTACCTTCCTCAGGTGTCAAATGTGATGCTGTACCTGGTCGTTCAAATCTTACCTCCATCTCGGTACAACGAGAAGGAGTTTACTATGGTCAGTGCAGTGAGATTCATGGAACTAATCATGCCTTTACGCCTATCATCGTAGAAGCAGTGACTTTGAAAGATTATGCGGATTGGGTATCCAATCAATTAATCCTCCAAACCAACTAAACCGAGGAAGCTGAAGCGGAAATGCAATTCTCGGGTGAGGGAAGGGGGAAGCTCCAGTAAGGCTTCGCTCGCTCGCTCAAAAAGCTCTAACGCTCGTTTACGAGTGGAGTGCATAAGCCCTTATTGAAGTAGGGTGAGGCCTTACTACACGAGCTCGTAAGTCAAGCACGGAACGAGCCTTGTCTACGAAGCTTCGCTTCATCATCTTGCTTGCTTCTGGCGAAGCTTAACACACTATAACATAGGCATGCATGATGGTATGGTAGGAAGACTCCTTTTAAGGCCGACCACTACATAGGAGCGATAGGAAGCCAAGCCGTCAAAAGGAAAGGCGAGCAGCCCTTATTGCAATAGCAAACGGCCTACTTATAGCCCTATTTATACCCTTTCTCAGGGACTTCAACGGGCCTTACAAGCTCAATAAATTGCAATTCTTCACCTTTTCCTCAGATAGTGGGAATGCATTTTCTTACTTGATTGACATTGACAGATATGTGTACCACACCGAACAAGCAATATGTCGTATGCTTGATGTACCAGCCAAGCCAGCTCTTTTTTTCTCAGTTCCCTTATACTTAGCGCAAAAGTAAAAAGAAAATGAAAGAGAGTTTGTATTTGCAAATGAAAATCAATATGGATCTAAATAAATTAGATAATCAATAAATAAGAATTGGAATAATAGAAAAAATCTCCTTCGCCCCTTATCTCTTCATCATCGTCGGTTCCGTCACTTGTGGTATTCGTTTAGAATCT
This sequence comes from Triticum urartu, assembly GCF_056163025.1. Classification (NCBI taxonomy): domain Eukaryota; kingdom Viridiplantae; phylum Streptophyta; class Magnoliopsida; order Poales; family Poaceae; genus Triticum; species Triticum urartu. Next base: position 346,317,080 of record NC_141876.1, on the reverse strand, counting down.
TGTTGACCCTACTCGCTTACTCCTATTTTCCTTATTTCTTTTTCTACATAATTAATTAGAACTTTCTTGAAAGAATGGGGTTCTCTCTGGGGGGGCGCACCCTCTCTTCCTTTTTGAGAAAGATGGGCTTGTTTTTTTTCAATAAGTTCTATTGCTTTGACACATTTAGTATATAACATAATATATATAAGAAAAGTACTAAAGGCGAAGGGCATTCTATTGTACAGCTACTTTGGTATAGTTACAAAGGTAACTGGTAGGTGACTGTTGAATCGACAGTAGTTACGAAAGGGGGAAATAGCTCAGTTGGTTAGAGTGCTGGTCTGTCACGCCAGAAGTCGCGGGTTCAAACCCCGTTTTCCCCGCCCGATCTTTCTTTCTTCCCGAGGTCATACCTCTGCCACTTTACCCTGAGTTTCACTAAGGCATATAACCCCATTCGGGTAAGAGGAGCAAGCAGTGGGGAACATCTATTTATATGCGTGTTAGCATCAATAACATCTTTTTGAAAGTAAATTACATCGATCCTCGGTGCTAGGTACTCAGGTAAGTAAATCCCGAGGATAGAACTAGAGCAAGTAAGCTCATCGCACTATCAAGTCACTCAGGAACTAGTCTGCCAAGCTTAAGAAGAAGTGAAAAGTAAGCAAGTTGTCATCTAGTGAGGGCTAAAAGACACGGAGAACATCCCCCCTCTATTTGCCAATAGCTTCCGCCTTCCTCTCTTTCATTTCATGTCGGTTCAGCCGAGCCAATAGATTCCATAGGCAGGTCAGTTATAGCTGTAGTAGCCTTTGATTAGGTCCTTTCAATAGACTTTCCGTAGCTATAATTCGATAGACTTTCCATAGCTCAGTACTGCTGATCGTTGACGCCCGCAACTGTACTTACGGCTGTACTTGTGAAAAGAGATAGAGCCGTCTCGCTATGACTCAAAGATGGTCAAAAAGCTAATAGATGGGCCACAAAAGGTAGAGGAGAGGGGGTAAGAAGAGTAGACTTACTACTGGATACAAGATAGGGTATACAACTAAAAGGGTGAGATAGAGGAATGAAATGAGCCAGTGAAACGGTCCACTACCACAAGTATTGAGCTATAACCATAAAACTTGGGGAGTGCCTCAAGAAAATCCATTGGAATAGAAGACCCAGGTTGTAATGGAACAGACAAAGGTTGAAGAAGACCAACAGGAAGGGTGTGCTCACTCTTGTTGAGTTGACACACATTACAGTGAAGAACAAACTTGGAGGGAGAAAAAGAAACCAGAAGGGACCCATTGTTTCTGTGCAGGTCGAACAATGATGGAAAAGCATCCAGTATGTAGCCGACATATGCCAACAACCCAAATGCACATATGCTAGTTAAGTTGAAACTCCTAAATTAAAGCGCAAGCAACAAAACTACTTTTTTGAAGGCGCAGAGCGTTGAAGAAGAGCATAGCTCGATTAACACAACTAGGGGCAATATGGTTCATTTTCCTAGAACACCACAACAAATGTCCCTACCAGCTGTTGCCAGTGAAGCTGAAACCATGGCTACCCCTCAACAAGCCTCTAGCTCTTATCCTAGGCCTGAACCGCCTGAACCTCCAATTACCGTACCATTGGTACTGAATATGACCACCACTCACACCTATTCCAGACCTTTAAACCCCTGACCACCTAGACCTCTGGTAGCAAAGCAACTAAAAGACCCAATCACAAAAATAACCCTCTCTATCCCCCTCAAAACCTTGGCACGAACACTTGTTTCCAGCCACCTATGGCCTTCCTCATAGCTCAAAACATGATAATATTAGACCTAATCCTGCACCTCCACCACCACAACCAAGACCCAATTCAATACCAAATATCCCATTTTCCCAACCAATACTTTTGCCCTATGCTGGAAATTCCATGAAACCAGAAGTGCCAATATATACTTACCTTAACCAACCGCTTCCAACTCAACAACATGACTCGTACCAGTACCTGCAAGAACAAAGGCCGCAAAATCAATATCAATATGGGCAGCAGATACATCAACCTCCTAGAGTTTCTTTTCCAATATTTGAAGGGGCCAGGTCTTGGATACAAAAGTGTGAACATTACTTTTCGGTGTACCAAGTTACGGATTGGTACAAGGTAGAACTTTCGGCTATGCACCTTAGGGGGAGAGCTGAAAGCTGGTACAACAGTTTCGTAGTGAATAGGGGACAATTATCTTGGCAAGAGTGAATTCAAGAGATTGTAGAGAGGTTTGAGGTAAGAAATGTGGTTGGTGTAGTTGATGAGTTTAATCACTTGAGGCAAAGAGGAAGCCTAGAAGAGTACAAGTCACACACAATTGGCAGAACTGAGGGCTGCCATGTTGAGGTGCAATCCCTATTACGATGACAACCTTTTTCGACAAAGTTTTCTTGGGGGTAAGGGTATTGTAAATAGAGATAGATGTTTCGTCCGGCTCTGAGAAACAATTCGGCAACCCCGCTCTTCCCTTTGCCTCTTCCACATCTATTTTTGAAACTTGATTCGGTTGAGTTTGAAGCAAGGATCTAATCAGATAACGCTTTGTTCTCCAATGAATGGAGGTGGAATAATTTCTTGAGATAGAGAAAGCTACATCTCGACTTTATTTAAACGAAAGAAAAAGGTTAGTCTTGCTCCTAGACTTCCAATTCCAAGTAGTAGTAACGGAAAGGAACATGTTTAGGATAACTTTTTTTATGTCTTTCTTATAGCGATCGCTGAAAGTCAGTCAATGCCCTGGCTTCAATGAATGAAGACCGATGGGCTACGAAGTGGAGATGATGTCGTCGTGTCATTGCTCGTGATGTCTTCACCAGGATTTGACTTACCAATGTGAAAGGTACCATGCCAGTGGTTCTATCATTTAGATAGAGAGTGATCTTTCCTTCTTGTCAAAGAAAGATATGACGTTGGGAAGGGAAAGGGAGTAGAAACGTTTTCGTAGCCTTGGGGCGAAGGGCTGAGAGTTCCGTGATCCAGTTCTTTGAGCATACATAGGTTGAGGATGGAACTCCTATAGCAATCGATGTGGAAAAAGGCAATAGCCAAGAATACAAAGCAGAAAAAGCGAGTGAGATCTTGACTTTCTATTATCATACAACATAGAAGTATTTAATCAAATCAGAAAGAGCCCTGGGATTTGACCAAAACGGCATAATTGAAAGCTCTCGTCTCAGTCGCTCGCCTAAGAAAAGGTATCGGGTTGCTCTGTGATGACGAATAAGCAACCCAACCCAATCCTTGCTTTCATAGAAAAAGGTGAATTTACTCGAATATTCATTCAATGACTCAATATTTAGCAATCAAATCATGCGTTTGTTAGATCATTTAGTGAGAAATAAAACGAGAATAAAGAGAGAGTCCTCACCTCAATATCAACAACAATGACCTGGCAAGTGAAGTAAAGTAAAAGCAAAGTAGAGCCCGGTTGATGTCAAACGTTTTCAAATCTTACCCACCATATCCATTCATGCACGTTACTAGATGAAAAGTAAAAAATAAAGCAATGATGGTTTTTATCAGAGCCACTTTACAACCGGTTTAGCAACTTCTTCATGCCCCTATGAACGAAATATTTGGAGTTTGACAACTGGTTGACGCCGGTTGATACTCGAATGAATATATCGCCGGTAGATATTTGCTTTCCTAATGAGGTAGACACTTTTGCATGTTAAGGTTTCCACTTCAAACCATCAAGATTTACACTTCAATTTCTCGTTGTTGACACGGTTTACACTTGACTTCATTCAAACTGACACTTATGTATCTATCTAGGCGGGCGGGCACTTAACCAAACTCAGGTTGACACAAACTATACAAAATTCTTAATTAGGGTGTTTTTTTCCGATCAACCTGAAACTCCGAACAGAACCGACCCTGACTAGACCTTTTCCCAAGCAACTCCGAATATTGGAAAATCTGAATGAAATTCGATAAGAGAAATCAGAGCATGTTTCTAAATTTGTGATAACTACTTATTTATGAGTGAGAAATGCTTCATGCGAGCACCCTTGGCGGCCTGCTTTTGAGACAGGGAGGCCATGCTCGTATCTATGCTTTTCATCATTGGTCTGGTCTACTCGTACCCCACCCCACAAGGTACATCTTCGACTACCGTGCTTCTTATCTTGACGCTATACATTCAGTTCAGTCAGTCCCAGAGACTTATCCTTCAGAAAAAGGTAATCCACCCATATTGGACTTTTCTTCACCTGGCCTCGCGGATTCAATACCGAATTCTCTTCGCATACCGGCCTGCTAATTCCAGGATTAGCTGTTCTCAATGACTGGTGGATGCCTCTTTTCTACCTTAGAAATCGTTTTTATGTACCTTCTCCCTCTCTACACCTTTTTTCCGCCTCGCCACCCAGAAAGACCTATAGAAGAAGGAAGAATTCAATCCGTATACTCCAAGCGCCGTAACTATCGCACTTTCCAAGCAACCCTCCAATGAAGAAAGTGAAATTGAAACAATCAAGAACGGAAAAATAATTAGACTCCCTCGTCAATTGTTTGGATTGAATTAGGCTCCTCTACTCTAGTCGTCCTCTTCTATTTCGGGCAGTAGCTCAGCCCGTTCCGGGCCTTCCTTTACTGAATCTATTAGTAGTTGCACTTTTCGACATATGCCTTTATTTAGGCATTGGTTGTAGGCATCCCCTTCTCTTCAAGGAATTTCTGCGCCCCGTTCCTGATCAAGTGTTGGAAAAACCGGAATATGATGCTTTCTACTTCAGCAGTAGGGTTGGCCTGAAGCCAGCCCATAGAATATGTTCTGGAGTTCTTGTAGAACATGTTCTACACAGGAGTTCTTGTAGAACATGTTCCAATCAAACCTCTTTCCTTTCGTCTCCGGTTTTCAATACGAACGAGTGTCATCCTCTTCTCCCATCGTTTGGATGGAATACCCACGTGGAGCTGACCTTCACTTTTCAGAGACAGGGGCAAGCCGATAATTTGTAGCCTCCCTGGTTGTTTTCTGGAAATTTCAGTAGAAGTGAAGCCCTGTAGGAGCTCCCTAAGGACTCTATCTAAGACCTTTTTGAGACCCTGGGTGACTCGCGTAGACTTATCCCCTCTCGGTAAGCCGAAGACCATATCGTCTGCGTAGCGTGCGTAATAGAAGACTATGGCCCCATCCTCTCGGACCATTACCCTTTCAAGCTTGGCATCCAATATATGGAGATAGCAGTGAATGAGGACAGGTTCAATCGGGCTTCCGAGCGGTATTCCTCGCTTCTGGCACGTGTAACTCTTACCTTTTCTATCTACGTGTGGTTTTCATGAAAACCTATTTTATCAACCTATGGACTCCTTTCAATGACAGAGTCTTTGGAGCAAATTGGTTCAGGATTCTAAGGTTAGAAAAGAGTTACCACTCAAGGGAGGAACATGATATGTGGAAGGCTATCCTGGTGGCTCAAGACTGACCGGTATACCTGGACCAGTCTATATTGAGCCATATTCATCAATTCGTCAGGCAATTTGGCCTCACACAATGTATCCCTGTTCCACCAGACGCTTAATCAACCCTGGAACACAAGAGAACCCTTCTTATCGAAGAGAATTGCGTATTAAACAGATGAGAGAAATAGCCCTAAATATGTGCATCGAGTAAGTCATTACCTTGTATTCGATCTCCAGTATCGCTCATCAAGTACTTGATCAGATTCCTCTTTTTTCTTGCAATTGCAAAGTGGTGGAAAAAATTTGTATTTCGGTCACCATGTCGTAGCCAATTGGCTCTTCCCCGCTGGAGCCATGCTACTTCTTCTTGTTCAAACAGGTTCTCGAGCAGCAGTCAAATTGACTTCCCCTGCTTGAGCGTAATGCCCGCCCCTGGTGTGGTGGAAAAAGCCTCGTTTTCTATTCCTTTTAAAGCTGCTGATGCGAGCTACCGAACAAACAAGATTAGTACAATAAGCCACAACTAGCACTAGCTTTCGTGATTGCTTCTTTCTACCTTTCTCACTCCGGTAATTGCTCCTTCTCCAAAATATCACTACGGACAAGATGAGCTAATAGAAAAAGTTAGGGCAACAGATGATAGCGACTCGCCAGACTCGAACTGGCATAGGCGGATCGGATCAAACGAAATTAGCCTTTCTTCCATCAACAGGAATCGCTTTGATTTCGCAGTTCAAGAGGATGGTGGGGGCAACCTCTCTACATCTGCGGGCCGGTAGGCCAGCCAACTAACTCTTCAAATGAAGAACTGATTACTCCACATCTATGAACCTATCATTCCCCACCCTTGCCCATTATTTCTTTTTGTATCACGCTAGGACTTTGCCTCTTTTTTTGAGGAAAAATATGGAAGTAGAATCTCCTCTCTTTTAGAGGCGTCTTCCAAATCCAATTTAAGATCAATGAGATCTTTCAGAGAGCCGCTGCTCTTTCCATTAAATTCTAGGATCTCTTTGATCCTATGCGCAAAAGCAAGGTGTGAGCCCGTGACCCCTCGATCGCTCTCAGAGTCAATCGGCCCAAACCGGGTTATGAGCTCAACAAAAAAAGTATTTTTAGAAATTGCCTGCAAAACCGTCTTGCGAGCGTTAGCGTCAGCGTCAGCGCCATCTCCCGATGGATATTTTTTGCACATCTCCAATAGCGCCTTGGCCCTCTTTTCTTCTTCGTCTATTGGGGAAGAAGAAGAGGTGGAGTAGCAGGCGGATCTCATCCCTCCTGCGGACTTCCCCGTACTCAAAGTGACTCTGAGAGATTGCGCTTCTCTACTAATCACATTCTGTTCAAGAATCACTATTTTCATGATCGAATGACGAAATAGATATACGAACTGTATAGGATCATTCGCTGGGATGGGATAAGTGATTCTTTTATAGGATTCCCATGGGATCGTAGAATCAACTAAGGATGGAATAGGTATTTGTGATCGATCAGCTTCCAGTATGACCGAAGACTTTCTATCTGCATTCAGAATAACCACACAATCAGGTTGTTGGTTCAACCCAAAATTGATCTTCTTCTTTCTTGAACGGAATTTTTTTTATTTGCAAAAGATTTGGTCAAAAACGCCCCGATCTTCCATTGAGAATCATCGAAACAATGAGAATTCACATTTCTTAAATAGCTTCTTAAATAGCTCGCCATTTCTTCCGTTATCTCATAAATAAATAAATGATTGGACTTTAAAAAGAAGGAACGGCCTTTTTGACGACTGGGAGATCCTATAAAATGAAGAGCATTTCGTAAACAAATCAGTGTCTTGTCTGAATCGAGAATAGCAATTCCATTTCTTGAACCACGGATATAGACTTTGAAATGGTGATCAGCTACCCGACGGCCGAGATGTGCATTCGTACAAAGTAATTTAGTACAGACTATCGAAAGCATTGTCATTTTGCGATTTGAGTTCCGGAGATACAGGTGGTAAGTTATGGGTAATGCGGGGGAACTTTAAGACGAGATAGAATACCTAATATGGGAGTGGTTTAAGTGAGAGAATAGCTCCCTTACTAAACCAACTGAGCTATTTGCCATGTTTTTGACAAATGACCTAACTTTGATGTGATGTGCCCGGCTAGCCCGGATCATTCTTAGAGCAGTCGAGGTTACCGGAATTACGGCCTTCCGTACAAGAACTGGCACTATTGTAACTCGCTATGGGCCTCCTGCCTTCTCGAAAGAAACTGGCTTTTGAAGAAATTACTCTATTTTACGCATTTAGTTGAAGCGGATTCAAAGAGCTCTATCGAGCAAGGAAGGAGTATACTATACTGTAGCTGGATAAGCTAGATACCAAAACTTTGATAAAGATTGAGGCAACCCATTTGAGGAAGAACCGGACGGACCCCTATGGAGATGGCATAAACAATCCTTTGACGAACTTTCTGGTTAACATAGAATCTATGAGTTTTTTCTTCTAATTACTACTACTAACATTATTCAATCTGGTATCCAAGAATTTATTAAGATCATCCCGCAAGCACATGTACACATCTTTGATTTTACCGTCTTAAGATGGAAGAAGATTCGTTCTCCTACCCATTTCTAAGTTAAGCAAGAGATAACTCATAATTTGATATGCACTCGCACTCGCATCTTGGGTCACTGGAACCTGATGATAATTACTCACTCCTTCATCCTGAGAAAGGATCTTGGCTATGAAAAAAAATGGATCACTAGCTTGCGCAGCAAATTGAATGAAACTTTCGTCCGAAGTAAACATTTCAGTCTGGTGTTCGTTATACCATTTAAGGGCATCATCTAAGTTCGAGAACTTTGGATACTTAAAGGCTACAGCACATGCTAAGTGTTGACTGAGATTCTTTTTTTTCCGACAGGTGGTTTTGTGTTGGAGGTTGAGGATGATCGGCCGAAAAGAGTAATAAACTTTTTGACAAATCACGCTCATGAAAATGCAATACACCTGAACGATAGATTCTACCACGGAAGTCCATGAATGCCGGCAAATAGAATTGATAACCTTCGTATGCTGACGCAAGTCTTATTCAAAAATCTTCATAACTAGCCTGCTGCACCTATTTTAATAATTTATTTAACAGTATGTTATAGCTACAAGCATTATTAATACCTTTGACGTTATTGAAGTAGCACTCCCTCAATATGTCTGAGGCTTCTGTCGGATTCACGCGAGCCAGAGCATTTGGTAAAAGAAGCCCACACTCAACTAAACATTAACGATTCTTTTCCAGAAATCTCAAGAGCCTTTTGTTTATTTCAAATGCTTGAGACTGAAGCCCATTCAAAATATCACACATCTTCTTGTATTCTTTTTTATGTAACTTTATATAGAAGTGGTTTAAGTCATGGGAAGTTAATAGCCTAAATTGATTCTAGATATCCCCCGTGGGTTTGCATAGTAACCTCCTATCAGATCCGATAATGTATCAGGATCAGACCCCCTCTCTGCTGGTTGCCAATCCAAGGGTTTGCAAAGCATCGGAAGATTGAGTTTGATAGGGAGCAGATTTATGTTCAAATTGCACATAACATAACAAGAATTCTCTATATACCCTTGACCTTTCTTAAGAACCAGCACTGGATCTTCTTTTGTTACTCCCCTATCTATTGATATATGTAGAACATTTCTTTCAATCATGAATTGGAGCAAGTATTTCCCGATATCATAATGACACTGATTTTTTTCTTTTTCTCTTTTTTGCTAGCACCTTTGGGCTGAACAACATCCTTAACTAATTCTACCTTACTAGTGAGTACTGCTTCCACCTTACCACTACCTGGTGCTTTCTATTGTAGAAACCTTGCTTGTTCTCGTACAGTTGAATTAAGTTGATCGATAAATCTAGTTGCCTTAACTGCGGATGATTCCTGAAGAGTGTTGAATACCAAGCCTAGTACATGAATCATGATAGCCTCAAGCGTATAGATACCAAACATCTTAAGCATAGGTAAGCTACTTGGTAGGCAACCCTTTAGATATTGCTGAGCGTTAGGCTGATCTTTATTAATCAAGAACTTTACTATGTTAGGAGTTACTTTAAATAGATTATCCTCATCGAACTTCATTGTGCAATTTGCAATTTGATTCTGTAAATCTATTAATTCAGTATCGGAAAACACACCATTTTGATTCTTCTTTTCATTAATCAACAACTTTCTAACATCATCCTGATACATATCAACATTAGAAGTCTTTTTCGTTTTGTCAATATCCAACAGCTTAGCGTAGTAATCGTTCCAGAACTCCTTAATAATGCGTGCATTTTGCAAAGATTTCTTATTCTCAATGCTATCATCATATGTCTCGGAACAATAAAATAGAACCTGCATACTTTTATTTGTTACCCTTACTAAACCGCAGTAAGGATATGAATACGACTGAAATAAACTACTAGAATCTAAATATAAGGAAAGGATCAGAATAAGTACTAATGCTCTGTATAATACTTTTCCACGGGCAATGATTTAGCGGATTCGGAATTGTAACCAAGCATCCTGGGTTCTATACCCGATTCAACACTAGAGCATGCAGCCGATCCTGGATACATAACTATATAAAGTGTGCAGTTTTGGATCTTTATTTGTAGCCAGTCTTTCACTTCTGCCTCTCCACTCCCATGCCTTTCTTGGTCGGACCAACCCAACCAGCGATTTCCGACAAGTCTTTCTACTGAGAGCAAGAAGCGGAACCAAAATAAAGCTTTCTTTATTTTCATTTATGGATAACCAATCCATTTTCCAATATAGTTGGGAGATTTTACCCAAGAAATGGGTACATAAAATGAAAAGATCGGAACATGGGAATAGATCTTATACCAATACTGACTACCCATTTCCATTGTTGTGCTTTCTAAAATGGCATACCTATACAAGGGTTCAAGTTTCGATCGATATTTGCGGAGTGGATCATCCCTCTCAAAAACGAAGATTTGAAGTTGTCCATAATTTACTGAGTACTCGGTATAACTCACGCATTCATGTACAAACAAGTGCAGACGAAGTAACACGAATATCTTCGGTAGTCAGTCTATTTCCATCAGCCGGCCGGTGGGAGCAAGAAGTATGGGATATGTCTGGTGTTTCTTCCATCAATCATCCGGATTTACTCCGTATATCAACAGATTATGGTTTCAGGGTCATCCATTATGAAAAGACTTTCCTCTAAGTGGATATGTGGAAGTACGCTATGATGATCCAGAGAAACGTGTGGTTTCTGAACCCATTGAGATGACCCAAGAATTTCGCTATTTCGATTTTGCTAGTCCTTGGGAACAGCATAGCGACGGATAATTCCGAATCTACATAGGTCTAGTCCAGGGGACAAATCAATAGGAAATGCTATTTGCTTCTTAATAAGAAGAACTTTTTTGAAATGAAAGAGTTTCCACGGGCGTCGGATATCATTTCTTCAAATAAGGAAGAAGTGTTATCGAAGGATTTCCTTCCATTCTTCCTAGTATGGAAGAAGTAAAGAAAAAGTACTGCATCTCGATCTATACGAAAGGGCACTGGTTTTTTCTTTCGGTTTCATTGATAGCAGAAGAGTACGCTAGCTAGCGGAGCCTGAAAACGCTTGCTTGCGCCCCACCCCTACGGAAACTATTGCCTATGCTTGCTGCTCGCTCAGTGTCAGTAGAAGGGAAGAAAAGATGGTCACTCCTTTTAGGAACATAGCGAGCCTTACTTATGACTGTTGCACTTCACTCGCTGCTCGTTCATTCACTTGCTCATGAACTCGCTGCTTCGCCAGAAGTGACTAGTCGCCTCCTTTCCTCCGCCGAAAGATGCTTAGCCAGAAGCGACGAAGGAGGGGAGCTGGGGAAGGCCGACGATGGCAATGAGGGGGAAGCTTTCGTAGAAGCTTTGCCCCTTGCTTTACATAAATTGTTATGAACTTACTAAATGACCTTATTTATTCTCCCGGAATGCTAGCAAATCTAATAGTTCCATCTACTCTTCTTAACTTAAGAACGAAGGCTGCCATCCTTCTTATTCAGGAACCCTTTGTTTGAGGAGGGCGTATCCCAGGGAAGGGGAGAGTGGCCGAGCGGTCAAAAGCGACAGACTGTAAATCTGTTGAAGGTTTTCTACATAGGTTCGAATCTTGCCTCTCCCACTTGTTGTAGACATAAGAGAAGAGAAAGTAGGCGGAAGCCTAGGAGGGCCAACCGAGCGAAGCTCTTTTTTTTGCAGTGCCGTGAAGTGCAATTTTCTCGTATGCGTTTTAGAGAGGTTGTCAAAAAAAGACGATCTATAGAGATTCCCCATCTATATCCAATCGAGAATAGAAGCGAGTCGCTTCCGGCGTCGGCTTGTAGTCTCTGCAGTCGGCACACACACACGCCCGCCATCATGCCTCCTTGGTTCGGGACGAAGCCAAGCGAGACATACGATAGACGAAGGAAGCGCCCACCCAGCAGGAGGGCTAAAACCTGTAGTTTTGAAGTTGCAAACTCCAGCTTCGAAGCTGGAGTGCTTTAGCCCTTTTTTTAAGCAAGAATCACCGTCTTGAGCGCCTTGCGCGCTCAAGAACAGGCAAGGGATGAGCGCTTTGTTGCTAAAGCGGATACGTTTTCTTGCTGGGGAAGGCTAGTTTGATCGAGGATTGGAGAGGAGGGAGAGGTGGAATAAAAAGCTCGGGATGGATTTTGGAGTCTTTGTGCGAGCCGTATGCGGTGAGAGTCGCACGTACGGTAAGGAGGGGGGTTCGCGTCTATACGTGTAGTGTGGTGGTTGGGCCTACCCACCCTATTTGTTCCATGATCTATGGGTCTACTGGAGCTACCCACTTCGATCAATTAGCCAAGATTTTGACCGGATACGAAATCACTGGTGCTCGATCTAGTGGTATTTTTATGGGGATTCTTTTTATCGCTGTAGGATTCCTATTCAAGATTACTGCAGTTCCTTTTCGGGCGGCTGTAGGACGGACGACCCCCTATAGGTAGTAGGGTAGGGTGGGTGGTACCGCTCAGATAGCGGCCAATCCTCCTAACTGCGCGCGGGCCGGGCTTAGAGCACGTGAAACTCATCACTACCTCGTAAGGGCGTTGAGACCATAGCATGTTACACAAAAGCGCCGCTTTCTCAGGAGTGTTGTCACACAGCTGCCCGACTAGAAGAGCTACTCGCTCTGTAGTGTTGTCACACAAGATAAGCACGCCGCCCGCCTGCTGGCCAGGCGAATCGAAGTTATCTTCCGGTCAACTGTCCACCCAGTCAAGTGCAAAAAACACAGTGGAATCACGCAACGCACGCTGCTGGTGTGCTTCCTGCCCACGAGGAAAGAAGAGCGACAAGGTTCATATTTGACTGTTTGCAGCATGGGAGCTGATTACCCAAAAAATCCCTGGGAAAAAAGAAAAGATATCTCGGTAACGAAAACCATAGGAGGCTGTATTGGCGAGATCCAAGGGTTCACAGCAGCCCAAAAGAAAAACCGCCTGGAAGTCCGAGGACCTTTAGTACCGTACCAAACCAGCAGCCTTCGCGCCAAGCGATGACCGCCCTTATCCCTTTCCTTTTTCCATTCAGCCTACTTCTTAGCTTTGTTCCGTCAGTCTAAGGCAAAGCTTAAGTGGTTTCCCTACCTTACCCACTTGATGAAAGGGAACGAACTTTGTTTCCTTGGTGGCTTTATGGATGGATTCAGTCAGAAAAAACTCCTTCCTTTTGAAAAAAGTGATGCTTTGCGTCTTTGCTTCCGAGGGTTAGGGTATAGGCCATTTCGAGCAAGCTTTCACTTTTTCTCCCGGCTTTCTACAACTTTCGCTTTAGCTTCCAAAGGTGACCCAATGACCTTTTCGGAATTGGAAGTATTCGTCGCCCTACCCTAAGAAAGAAGTCACTATAAAACTGCTTGCCCTCCAGAAGTACCAAAGGTGCGCGGAGCCCGGTGAAAATGAATATGTTTGCTACTGAAAGAAGCCTGCCTATTGACTAATATTCGTCTTTAGAATGAAAGTAGCTATGAAGCCCAATCTACTGTCGATTCAAAAGGGGGCATAGTCATATGGGTGGGGTGTTTGTGGGGAGCTGCCTTGGATATGAGGAATTCCTCCAATCTAAAAAAAAGAACAAAGAAAAAGTCCGTGACGAAGATCTTTATTTTCTATCAATAGATAGGAATGAGTGTTCGTTATAGGGGATAGGATCCATCTGCTCTCTCTCTCTCTCTATTTTCTTTGATGTAATTTAGAGAGAAAGAGCAGTGCGAATTAGAAAAAAAAGAGAATTGGGAGATGATTCCAAAATAGATACATAGACATCTAAAGTAAAGGGATGTATATATTATTCCTATATATATCATCTATCTATGAAAAAAGTAAACAGAGTTCGTTTTTGGGTTCCCCGAAGCCCCGAATGGATTGGATCGTTTCTGCTTCTGCCAACGAAATGAAGGCCTCGCCCCTTCCGAATGCTTCTCCGATCCTGAAGTTCTCGCGAAGAGAATAAGATGCAGCTCCCCCTCCCTCTGTCTTTTTCCGCTTTGCTAATCTTCCCCTCTAACGCGGGCCGGGCTTAGGCGGGCGCGGGAGGAAGAAAGAAAGTCGAAGAGCATCTTCTCCTTTGTCCTTTTTTCAGTGCAACACAGGAAAGCACCCTCTTTTTGTAATCCCTGCAGCTTCCCAGAGGCTTGCTTTTTTTACTGAACGCATGGCGTAGCTAGGACCCCTCCAATCATGTTTGAGCCTATGTTCACCCGGGGCCAAAAAAGGAGAATTCCGGAATGCCTGCCGACGTTCAGATAAGGTGCATATCCCTTACCACTAAAGGAAAGGCTCGACGAAGGGGGGGATATTAGCTGGGTAAGGAAAACGCTTTCGAAGATTGAGATGTCGATTTGTTTTTCATCGAAAAGGAAGAAGGCCGAGGGGATAGCAGCCTTCCTTCGGGCTTTGCCTGCCGACGTTCTAATAAAGAATTCCGGCTCGGCCCGGGAAAGTGCTGGCAACAACATAAAGAAAGGGGTCCATGTAGCTGCTGGACCCGCCCACTAAGCAGCAAGTTCGGCATCTACTACAAAAGAGAGAATCCACTTCAGATAACCACGTCTCTGCTAGGCAGCGTGTGGAATGGCCGAGAGTGGACCAAATGGATATATAATCCAAGCCGAGAGTGGAGTTACGTGAACAGCCGTCTGATGGAAAACAACTTTCACGTTCGGTTCAAAGAGCACTTTTTCGTTGAGAATAAGTCCTTCCCTTTTGTGTGAATTCCCCAGCGGCGAATTAACAACTTGTGGGGCCCTATCTATTCAATCTCTCGAGCCCCAAGAAAACCCCCCCTCCCTCGGACTCAATCTCTCTTTTGACTCTATATATGTGGGCACCTGATATCTATGAGGCTTCACCCACCCTGGTGACTGCATTCCTTTCTATTGTGCCTAAAATCTCCATTTCTGCAAATGTGTCACGTGTTTCTATTGTTGCTTCCTATGGGGGTACATTACAACAAATCTTCTTTTTCTGCAGCATTGCTTCTATGATCTTAGGAGCACTGGCCGCCATGGCCCAAACGAAAGTCAAAAGACCTCTAGCTCATAGTTCAATTGGACATGTAGGTTATATTCGTACCGGTTTCTCATGTGGAACCATAGAAGGAATTCAATCACTACTAATTGGTATATTTATTTATGCATTAATGACGATAGATGCATTCGCCATAGTTCTAGCATTACGGCAAACCCGTGTCAAATATATAGCGGATTTGGGCGCTCTAGCCAAAACGAATCCTATTTTGGCTATGACCTTCTCCATTACAATGTTCTCATACGCAGGAATACCCCCGTTAGCCGGCTTTTGTAGCAAATTCTATTTGTTCTTCGCCGCTTTGGGTTGTGGGGCTTACTTCCTAGCCCCAGTGGGAGTAGTGACTAGCGTTATAGGTCGTTGGGCGGTCGGAAGGTTGCCATGAGTAAGGTTGGGAGACCGAAGGCAGTTTTCCGTGCACCGGACACGTAGCTTACCGAATCAGTTGCAACACAGATGGGAAAGCATGCTACGAAAGACAGGGTCGAGTCTGATACATCAACCGTCGACTCCATATCCTTGTACGAGTCCATAATCACTACACGAGATGAACCTGGGTTTGGTGAATGGAAGTTGGCCTTAGGTGTAATAGGACTCCCAGTTACTGCGCGCGATCATATACTGAGGTGCTCCCTGTCGGTTGTTGGAACGACGCGAGCTGGGTCGGGCCTCGATTCCTTTCAAAAAGATGAAGGGACAGAGGTGACTAATTCCCCATCTCATTTGGGGCGGAAAACGAATCGACATCTCGATGTGATACAACCCTTTCCATTTTTGTTGGGAAAGAACGGCGAAGTCCATCCGAACCCTCCAATGAAGAAATAAGAGGAGAGGAAAGGGCCAATGGCGCGTGAAGCGCATGCGGAAGGGGCACGGAGAAATAAAGAAGTGTGGGGGAGAAGCAGCCGAGCTCATTCCCTTCGCTTCCTGGGCCCAAAGCAGTGCTTTGTTTGCTGGCCAAATCAAGGATTTGGGGCTGATTGCAAAAGATATCTGAATAGAAAGATAGATCCATCCATCTATCCAGATATCTAAAAAAGAATTGATTTCGATTTCATGAAACATTTGATTCAAAGAACTGCGCTTAGCCCCCCGCTCATGAAACGGCTCTGCTGCAATGGATGGCAGAGGGTCCGTAGTACCCGAAGCACTGGAGTGATCCAGTAGCCCGGAAGGGGCCTAGAAGTGCCTACTACTACACCACACTACACTTGGCTCTACACATTTACAGAGCTTACCCCTGTACAGTGTCTGGAAGAACGTTGGGGGCTTCAATTGTCGACTCGTTATCCCCATCTCAGCCCAGGCTAACGGAGCCTGACTTATTCAGGGGAGAGAGTGGAGCCTATCGAAGCACTCTTGAGAGTAAGATCCTTGGCTCCTCTTCATTCTCTACAGGGGTCTCTGCCCACATGGAAGCGGGGCAGAGATGGATAAGATCAAACACGGGAATAAGAAGCATTTGAAATGCCTTTTTGATCATTTTGATAGAGGGGGATGGATAAAGTGGGCAAAACAGACTCACATTTTTCAATCGAAAAGATGGGTTCCTTTTTCATCTCGACAAAGAAAGAATCATCTTGAAAACGCTCCTAACCCCTTCGTAGGGCCATGTATAGTAAGTGATCCGAACCTGCCCGGAGCGAGCCCCCCTTAGAGGCAAGTGAAGTTGGTGAGCCGTATGATGGGCAATTATCTCCTGCGGTTCGGAGAGGACTCAGCTGTTAGTTAGTACCCCCTTGGTTTCGGGGTGGACCCTTTCACTCTATTTTATTATATACGCTTAGCGAAAAGAATGTTTTTTGATAGACCTAGGACATGGATTCTATATGAACCAATGGATCGTGACAAGTCGTTACTACTAGCAATGACTTCCTCTTTCATTACTTCATCCTTTCGATATCCCTCTCCCTTGTTCGATCTTACTCATCAAATGGCACTCAGTTCATATCTGTAAGTTCGTTCGATCATTGACAAGGTTCAAAGAAAGGGTGGGCCATTCACCATGAAGGCTAAAAGCGAGATAGGCTTTACTGGACATTTTCGCTTACAAAGGCGAAGACAATTCCGCGTTTTTTCAGCCGATTCTCCAAAATTTAAGACAATTATCCTCACTCAAACTTCAAAAAGTCCTTTTTTTCTGATGTAAATTCTGTCTGTCTCCTTTGTCCTTCCTAACGCTAGTCTAGTCTCCGATTAAAGGATTGATACGGGCGTGCTTCCTTGCAGAGGGTTGTTTTAGACACCTACCCACCAGAAACTTCGCTTTGCCACCCAGGTATAACCAAAGCCTTCCACAAAGGAATATTTACTACTGGGTCCATCACGTGTCCAGATACCGGTGCATCCCTTGCCGTTTCCCCATCGACTGAAGTTGGATCAAAGTCCCCGGACACGAATGCTCATTATAGAAAGAACTAGGCCTACTTAGGTAAACAGGCACCCCATCACCATCGTAGTAGTTGAAATCTCTAACTTAGGTGCGTTTGCCCATTACTTCTACCCATCTACGCGATTCTGAGATCCAGCCATTGGAACTGAGAGATCCCCGCTGTTTGACCTACTCAAGTAGGCTTTCTATTGAATATCCACCCGTGGTAATTGCTTGACTGGTAGAAGCACCAAGCTTTGGTACTATAGTCGTACTCGAGACCCTATTAAGCTGCTTAGTCTTCTCCTTTCTTTGGCTGGTGAAGGGACGGTGGACTTGTTGTTTCATTGCTCTCGCGCTCTGATCTTGATATTGATTGCCAACTCGGATAGAGGAAGTAAGCTGTTCTGTTTGGGCCATCGTTCTCTGTTCTATTGGATTTGACACTTTTTCTGATCTCCCTCTGCCTGTTTTTGAGCTCAATAAAAGAGAAAGTTTCATGCCAGTATGGGCGAAAACCATCAATTTTCACATTCCCCTAATAAATGGGTGTTTTTAGGTCCTTTTTCCGATCAGTTTCATGCCAGTATGGGGTCAAAGTATACAAAAATCACATTCTCCCCATAGAACGCTGTTTTTAGAGCTCTCCTTTTTTGGAAACTTTCATTGCGCATAGTACGAAAACCAACAGAAATCCCACTGGCAAGGGTGTTGTGCCGGTTGCCGACCAGGCGATCGATCAGCTTCCGACCAGAAGCGTTGGTCCAGTGAGGTGAGCCACGACCAGAACAGAGCTGTTACAAAGGAAGCCCACTCCCTTATGTTCTGATGGGAAATAGGACTAGGATCTGTAATAGTTGTATCTGCTTTCCTTTGGTTTGCATGGGCACGTGATACATTCCTAGCATGACGTTGGAACAAGCAAGGACCCAGCGTGATCCAGAGGGCAAGCCCATCCCAGGTAACTTTGTATCCTGACCCAAGCCGGAAGTTTGTCGAACTTGTAGTCTAGGACATTGGTAGGGATCCGCATGGGCACGCTGAACAATTCGATGGCCACCCACAACACGAAACATCGGCCCCGCTCGTAGCGCTTGCCGATCATCCCTATCTCTACCGGGCCCGTATTCCCCGCCTTGCTGATACTTATTCATTTCTTTGAATCGATAAAGATGGGTATCCATGCCTCTTAGTTCCGGGGAGATACTGGTTATGCCAGTGTGGACAAGTTCAAATGGAGCAAACCCGCAAGAGCATGGAGCATAAGATTTGAATTAGCCCAATGCGGATGGCAGCGATCGAGCAACTAAACGAGCGAACTCCAAATAGAAATCTTTTGCGCTTTCCTAATGTGTTCTAACAGGTGTTACAAGCTTCGATAATATAGCGTGAACTAACCCGAACTATGGTTTCGCTTCCCTAAACTATGTGGTATAATCACTTTAAGTGAAGCATGTCCCGATGATTCCCCGGATAGGAGAAAGCCAGCTGGGTCATTTGTTTGTATAATTACGAGTCAATTCACTCCTGTGGTTTTTGCCCGAGTCAAAAGACAAGCAAGTCCTTTGAGTACACAGCGAACGAAGTGCCAGAATGTGAGCCTAGGGTGAACAGTGGTGCTTCCATGGCAGTTGGATAGTAGATCAGAGAGGCAGCCCAGTAGAATATGGAGTTGTTTTCGTTCTCTTGTTATTCTTTTCTGGCTATAAGTATTTCTGTCTTGGATTTGTTTGGCCATTAGGTTTGAATTGCCTTCTCTTTCTGTCTTCCATTTGATTTCTGTGATTTATCCTGCTATTGAAGTAAGTCCGTGCCAGGGTTTCTCCTGCCTCCCGCCCGCGGTTTACCTCGTCTTAGGACGGTCTTAGAACCATGGAAGTGCGGTGGATCTCGGCCTTTGCCGGCGGGGGGGGGGGGGGGGGGAGGGGGGCTTCATTTTTCTTATACTTTCTTGAGTATTGTTAGGGTTCGTGTCCCGCTCATAGATGCAAGGTGACAGCGCTCTCTGTAGATTCTCCCCGCCTAGTCTCATCCCAGTGGTGTTTCTAGCATCGTCGGAGGGCGTGCGAGGATTTGTCTCTGGCGGATCTCGTGGGATTCGGTCGGCGTATATATTAATATCGCGAAGATACCATTTACACCCAGCCTCTGCAACAATACAATGCCCTAATGGCATGATGGATGCACACAACCAAAAAAAGAGAAGAAGCTAAAAAAGAAAAAACCCGCTACAACATTCCTGGCCTTGCAGCAGCAGCACAACCACCATCAAGACAACACCTGATGTCCAAGTTCTCCAAAAGCAACGCCTCCAAGGAGGAAACAGTGCACCAACACCGTCATCGCTCGATCGTAGATCTTGGGGTTTCACCCTGGAGATAATCCCCACTCTCAAAACAATGCCTTCAACAAGGCCATTGCCAGGCACAATCAATTAAGGACAAACCTTGGATTTTCACCCTGAAAGACAAGACTTTGAACTTCACCTGTATTGTCGTCCCCACTTACATACCATTTCTATGAATTCCGAAACTCCAAGCAAGTTCCTCCATGCCGTAGGCTCCAATCACCATTACTAGTCCCCCAATCTCGGGTTCCATGACATTCTCCGCCTCTGACTTCACCATGGAGCTAAATATATCTTCTGATGGCAACAGATAGCAGAGCTTCACACCGCTCGCTCCTTAACGGAGAACCAATGGGCACGACTGAATCCCACGCGATCCAGCAATCTCCAGGCATAACACGCCCATGGGAGTTTGCCAGCGGAGCCTTCCGGAACCGGCCACTCCGGCCAGATCAGGAAGGACAAGCATTAGGCAGATCTTCGTCTTGGCGCAAGAGGAACCCTAGGACCGCCGCCTTTATTCGAGCACACCAGCAGGCCCCCACACCACTGATAGGAGAAGATAGCCGCAACACACGACCAAAAACAGTCCATGGTAGGGGGCGACCCAGATCGGGCCCTTAGGCCCTGATCCGACCCATCACCGCGCCGCCGGAGATTGGTGCCGAAGCTATGCACCACTTGCGGCGAAGACGCTACTCCGGCTTCAAGCCACGGCTACTGCCCTTGAACCGCTGCCACCACTCCACAACCGCCCATGGAGCCACCGCCATGGTGCACTCTCCTCCCCTCCGTCTTTAGACGAGAAGGGCGCTGTCACCGCCGCTAGTATCAGCCAGGGGCACACTGATGAAGGGGGCTGGAGGGGATGGGGGAGGATCCTTCGGAGTCACCCGAGCGGAGGCAACCCGGGAGGTGGCTAGGTTTTAGATGGGTTTTTGATCGCCGCTATGGATGGGGGCCTTCCCTTCCCTTCCCTCCCTTGGGAGAGAAGGTGAGGGTCGTGGGAGAGGGGGTGGAGCGGCGACGCTGGAGGGAGAGGAGGCCGCCAGAGTTGGGGTTGGGGCGGCGACGGGGGTTGGTCGCCTCTGTACCTTGTGGTGACGAGCGGCTCGGTGGTGGGTCACCCCTTCGGTCGGTGTTTGTCTTTGGTGGATCCACATGGATTCGGTCTTCCTTTGTCTGTGTTTGTGTGTCTACAAGTTGGATCCTTTTTATCTATGTTTCTCTTCATCGGCGGCGGTTATTGTTCTGGTGCGCTGGTCCTATGGGGCCTTAGCACGATGTCTTCCTAACTGTCTACTACAATAAGGTTTGCCGGCCTTCGACGAGGGAGGGGATGACGGCGGCGTGCCTTCGCCTCGCTCCTGTGCTTGTAGTTGTCGTTAGGTGGTCTACCGACCTAGATGTACCTTTTTTACTTCTGGTGTTGTTTGTACTATCTTGATGGTTGCTAAATAGATCGGAAGTTTCAAACAAAAACCAGGTTGCTGCATACGCTTCAGGGACGCCTTCACGGGCCACTTCGTCCCCACGGCCCCACCACCGCATGACTCAAACCTAGGGCCCGCGGGCGTAGCTCCGTCGTGGTCGCCATTGAGAAGAAAACTCGATACAGTAGACGCGGCCGCTCGCAGCATTCGTCGCCGTCCACCATTGTAGCGTCGTCGGCATCCTCGAGGCAGTTGCCCGCCGGCTCACAGCATCCCGCGGCCACGCTCAAAGCATCCAACTCGCACGCGCATGGCGGCTCCTGTTCCGTGTCGCATGTGCATGGTCGTCCGTCGTCGTCATAGCTTCGTTCACCTTGGGCATCGCAACTCCGGCTAGCAGCACCACTCGATTTTGTCGTAGCATCGGTGGTCGCAATTCGCAGCTTCGACGGTCACTATTAGCAGTAGGATCGCAGCACCACTGTGCACCGGTCGCAGCATCGTCGACTCACCATGCCGGTTGAATCTTTCTCCATCATCAGTCGCAACTTTAGCTAGTTGTCCGGTGGTCGGCTGCAACTTTCGTTGTCTTCCATTGAAGATTTTCTTCAACACGCGGTCGTAGGCTCGTAGCATCACTGGTTTCAGCGTTCAGTGGCCGCGGCTGCAGCATCATCGTCTCACCAAGCTGGTTGAAGTTTTTTCCATCGTTGGTTGAAACTTTCACCATCGCTGGTCGCAACTTTCGTTAGTTGCCCGATGGTCAACTACAACAACACGCTGGAAAAAAAAGACTCTTCCGTGCATAGGATGTCTTGTGCATGTCTCAGCCATTCATTTGGTTGGAGGTTCACATGCATGCATGCTTATTTCTTTGTCTACATGGTTTAACCATTAATTAATTTTGGAGAACCACATGCATGTATGTTTTGTATGTGTCATTCATCCCACCTCCCATGTCTTTTCGTTTCATCTTCTAATTTCAATTTACTATATATTTTGAACCGAAAATCTAAACTAAGTTTCATTTGCATATATGTGCTTGCAGCAACGAGAACTTTCGAACAAGTCCAATTTTGAATACATTTCGATAACTTTTAAACAAACCTAAATTTCAAGTATTGAAAAATCGTAATATTAATGTATACCAAGTTTTACGAAATTTCATATGCTTTTAGGGTTTTGGTCTTAGGACTTAGGACTTTAGGGCATAGAGTTTACGTTTTAGTTTTGAAACTTGTTGAATTTATCATTGTAACTATTAAGTTTTAGTAGTTCAAACTTGCTCGACCATCCGATCTACATCACGATCCGTGAAGTTATTGGATTTTCTCGTTCGCGTGTACCAAGTTTCAGCAGTTGAAACTTAATGGTTTAAAAACTCGTGAAAAGATATTCAAAATGGATTTTATTTGAAAGTCTTCTTCACAAGCAACACGAATAAGAAAACGAGAAATAAATTGAATGTATCACTCAAAATATACAGAAAATTGAAAAGTGAACGTCAAAAGAAAAGGGATGGAAGGTGGGATGGGTGGAGCTGCCAAAATCTGCAAAAGACTGCATGTAGGGGTCCATCCAAAGTGATCAATGCACTAATCTATGCACGAGACCTCTATGCACGGGACCTCCCATGCACGGGAGAAAATCCACTCCCCAGCACGCTTGGCACCGATTTCAGCACGTGGTGGCTGTTCTCGCAACATCAACGACTCGCCACGCCATTTGAAACTTTTTTCCAACACCGGTTGAAGCTTTTGGCATCGTCGATCGTAACTTTCACTAGTTGCCAAGTGGCTGGTCGCAACTTCTGTTGTCTTTGATTCAAGCTTTTTCAACAGGCAGTCGTAGCGTCCCTTGGCATTGGTTCCAGCACGTGGTGGCCGCGCTCGCAATATCGCGATTGCCGGTTCCAGCATGTGACGACCGATATTACATCCCTCAGCGTTGGTTCCAACACGTATGCAACGATAGTTGTTGCAGCATCCATCAACATTGATGGTGTCCTGGACTAGGGATGCTTGCCATGTCATCTCCTGGCCAGGAGGGTAGGGCCGAGGACCCCAATAATGATTTACCAACATGCCAAGTTTGTCGGCCGAGAAGCACAAAGATGGAAACTTCCAAAGACTTGACGCACACTCCAAGACTTAAAGGTTGTCTATGTCACGATTAGCCTAGATGCAACTGACCAATGTGTAAATCCTAGATACCCCTGGTACCTATATAAACCGAGTGGTAGGGCTCAAAGACGACACCATGATACGTCTCCAACGTATCTATATTTTTTGATTGTTCCATGCTGTTATATTATCAATCTTGGATGTTTTATAATCATTTTATAGTCATTTTTTGGTACTAACCTATTGACATAGTGCCAAGTGACAGTTGCTGGTTTTTGCATGTTTTTTACATCGGAGAAAATCAATACCAAACGGAGTCCAAATGCCACGAAACTTTACGGAGATTTTTTATGGACCAAAAGACACCTAATGGGCCAAGGCTGCGCCTGTGGGGTGGTCCAAGGAGAGCACAACCCACCAGGGTGTGCCAGGAGGCCCAGACGCGCCCTGGTGGGTTGTGCCCACCTCGAGTGCCCCTCGGACCGCCTCTTTGCTCTATAAATATCCCAATATTCTAGAAACCCGAGGGGAGTCGACGAAAATAAATTCTAGCCGCCGCAAAGTCCAGAACCACTAGATCCAATCTAGACACCATCACGGATGGGGTTCATCACCTCCATTGGTGCCTCTCCAATGATGCATGAGTAGTTCTTTGTAGACCTTCGGGTTCGTAATTAGTATCTAGATGGCTTCCTCTCTCTTGTTTGATTCTCAATACAATGGTCTCTTGGAGATCCATAAAATGACGGGGTCTATCTCTACATAGATAGATCTTGTCTACATCATGTCATCGTTCTTATTGCATTACTCCGTTTCTTCATGAACTTAACACACTAGATGCATGCTGGATAGCGGTCAATGTGTGGAGTAATAGTAGTAGATGCAGGCAGGAGTCGATCTACTAATCTTGGACATGATGCCTATGTAATGATCATTGCCTGGATATCGTCATGAGTATTTGAAGTTCTATCAATTGCCCAACAGTAATTTGTTTACCCATCGTTTGCTATTTTTCTCGAGAGAAGCCACTAGTGAAACCTACGCCCCCCGGGTCTCTTTCTCTTATTATTTGCCTTTGCGATCTATTTTCCTTTGCTTTTATTTTCATATCTACTAAACCAAAAATACAAAAATACCTTGCTGCAATTTATTTTATTTGGGTTCGATCTATCAATATTTACAACTCTCTCACATCCGTTTGCCCATCTTGGGGCGCCGCTACCCGAAAGGGATTGACAACTCCTGAGGGAGTCCTGGATTAGGGGGTCTCCGGACAGCTGGACTATATCCTTTGGCCGGACGGTTGGACTATGAAGATACAAGATTGAAGACTTCGTCTCGTGTCCGGATAGGACTCTACTTGGCGTGGAAGGCAAGCTAGACAATACGGATATGTATATCTCCTCCTTTGTAACCGACCTTGTGTAACCCTAGCCCCTTCCGGTGTCTATATAAACCGGAGGGTTTTAGTCCATAGGACAACATACAATCATACCATAGGCTAGCTTCTAGGGTTTAGCCTCTCCGATCTCGTGGTAGATCAACTCTTGTAATACTCATATCATCAAGAATAAATCAAGCAGGACGTAGGGTTTTACCTCCATCAAGAGGGCCCGAACCTAGGTAAAACATCATGTTCCCTGCCTCCTGTTACCATCCGCCTTAGACGCACAGTTCGGGACCCCTACCCGAGATCCGCCGGTTTTGACACCGACATTGGTGCTTTCATTGAGAGTTCCTCTGTGTCGTCGCCGTTAGGATTGATGGCTCCTACGATCATCGATAGAGATGCAGTCTAGGGTGAGACTTTTCTCCCCGGACAGATCTTTGTGTTCGGCGGCTTCGCACTGCGGGCCAACTCGCTTGGCCATCTGGAGCAGATCGAAAGTTATGCCCCTGGCCACTAGGTCAGGTTTGGAAGCTTAAACTACATGGCCGATGTCCGCGGAGACTTGATCTTTGACGGATTCGAGCCCCTGCCTCGTGCGCCATGCGGTCACGATGAGTACGATTTAGCTCTACCATCGGACCGTATTCAGGAGATCGCACCGGCAGTCGCTCCGAGCCTCAATTCGGAGCCAGTTGCGCCATCCATGGACGGGTGGATGGACCCCGTCACGGAGGCCGTATCCTCAGCGGCGATCGAGCCGAATATCGACCTTACCCTTCACGAGAGCCGTGTTGCCAAACTGCCGGATCCTTCTCCGGCCATGGACTCCGAACCGCCTGCGCCCGTTCCTGTCGAATCCGATTGGGCGCCGATAATGGAGTTTACGTCCGCGGATATTTTTCAGCACTTGCCCTTTGGCGACATACTGAACTCATTAAGGTCTCTCTCCTTGTGAGGAGAGGCCTGGCCGAACTACGTCCGGCAGGATTGGGATGCGGATGACGAAGAAATTCGCCGCCCACCCACCACCCACTTAGTAGCCACTATCGATGACTTAACTGACATGCTCGACTTCGACTCCAAAGACATCGACGGTATGGACGATGATGCAGGAGTCGAAGAGGAACCACTGCCCACAGGGC
This sequence comes from Triticum urartu, assembly GCF_056163025.1. NCBI lineage: Eukaryota > Viridiplantae > Streptophyta > Magnoliopsida > Poales > Poaceae > Triticum > Triticum urartu. Next base: position 346,291,290 of record NC_141876.1, on the reverse strand, counting down.
ACTGGACAGCCACCTCATCATACGATATATACATGGTGGACACACCCAAAGAAGGCAATGGCGATGAGACAACGGAGGATGACCCCTCCAAGAAGCAACCCAAGCGCCAGCGTCAGCGGCGCCGCTCTAAGTCCCACCAAGGCAAAAGTGGTGATACCGGCACCGGAGATAATAGCACTCCGAACAGTGCCGAAGACAACAACAATCCCCTCCAGCAAGATTTAGAGCAGGAGGATGGAGGAGCCAGCCCTCCTGAGAGAGCGGCAGATGGAGAGGCGGAGGATGATAATTAGATGCCTCCCTCTGAAGACGAGGCAAACCTCGACGATGACGAATTCATTGTGCCAGAGGATCCCGTCGAACAAGAGCGCTTCAAGCGCCGGCTTATAGCCACAGCAAATAGCCTTAAGAAACAATAGCAGCAGCTTCAAGTTGATCAAGATTTGCTAGCCGACAGATGGACTGAAGTCATGGCGGCCGAGGAATATAAACTCGAACGCCCCTCCAAGAGTTACCCAAAGTGCAGGTTTCTACCCTGACTGGAGGAGGAAGCACCGAAACCTACATCCCCGGCGTATGACGCTGCTGATCGGCCACCTCGTGGCCGCGACAAAGAAACATTCCAGCCAAAAGCTCAGGCCGCACCCCGACGCTATTCAAATAAGAAGGCATGGGGAAATACGCCAGACCTGCGAGACATATTGGAGGACAAAGCAAAACATGCAAGATCGATCTATGGATCATGAGGGCGCGCCACTATGCGAGACGATAATCGTCACGCCGGATACAGTAAAAGTAAGTCCGGCCGGGCCGAACACAGCGGGCAAGACTCATTTGAGCTGCGTCGTGACATAGCCCAGTACAGAGGCACCGCACACCCCCTATGCTTCACAGACGAAGTAATGGATCATCAAATCGCAGAGGGTTTCAAACCCATAATCATACGACAACACAACAGATCCTGCGGTATGGATCGAGGATTTCCTCCTGCACATCCACATGGCCCACGGTAATGACCTACACGCCATCAAATACCTCCCACTAAAACTCAAAGGACCAGCTCGGCATTGGCTCAACAGCTTGCCAGCAGAGTCCTTTGGCTGTTGGGAAGATCTGTAAGCCGCATTCCTCGACAACTTTCAGGGCACTTATGTGCGACCACGAGATGTCGATGACTTGAGCCACATAATTCAGCAGCCAGAAGAATCGACCAGGCAATTCTGGACACGGTTCCTAATAAAGAAAAATCAAATCGTCGACTTTCCGGATGCAGAGGCCCTAGCAGCCTTCAAGCACAACATCCGCGACAAGTGGCTAGCCCGGCACCTTGGTCAGGAAAAGCCGAAATCTATGGCAGCCCTCACGACACTCATGACCCGCTTTTGCGCGGGAGAAGACAGCTGGCTGGCTCGCAGTAATAACATATCAAAGAACCATGGTACTTCGGATACCAAGGACGGCAATGGCAGGTCACGTCACAACAAGCATAAGCGCCGCATTAACAGTGACAATACCGAGGATACGACAGTCAATGCCGGATTCAAAGGCTCTAAACCCGGTCAGCAGAAAAAGCCATTCAAAAGAAGCACTCCAGGCCCGTCCAGTTTGGACCGTATACTCGATCGCTCGTGCCAAATACACGGCACCCCCGACAAGCCAGCCAACCACACCAACAGGGATTGTTGGGTGTTCAAGCAGGCCGGCAAGTTAAATGCCAAAAACAAAGATAAGGGGTCACATAGAGATGATGATGAGGAGCCCCGTCAGCTGAACACCAGAGGACAGAGGAGGTTCCCCCCACAAGTGCGGACGGTGAACATGATATACGCAACCCACATCCCAAAGAGGGAGCGGAAGCGTGCGCTCAGGGACATATATGCGTTGGAGCCAGTCGCCCCAAAGTTCAACCCATGGTCCTCCTGTCCGATCACCTTCGATCGCAGGGACCACCCCACTAGTATCTGTCATGGCGGATTCGCCGCACTGGTCCTAGACCCAATCATTGACGGATTTCACCTCACTTGAGTCCTAATGGACGGCGGCAGCAGCCTGAACCTGCTTTTATCAGGACACAGTGCACAAAATGGGTATAGACCCCTCAAGGATCAAACCCACAAAAACAACCTTTAAAGGCATCATACCAGGTGTAGAGGCCCATTGCACAGGCTCAGTAACACTGGAAGTGGTCTTCGGATCTCCGGATAACTTCCGAAACGAAGAGTTAATCTTCGACATAGTCCCGTTCCGCAGTGGCTACCATGCACTACTCGGGTGAACCGCATTTGCAAGATTCAATGCGGTACCGCATTATGCATATCTCAAGCTCAGGATGCCAGGACCTCGGGGGGTCATCAAAGTCAATGGAAACACAGAGCGCTCTCTCCACACGGAGGAGCACACTGCGGCCCTCGCAGCAGAAGCACAAAGCAGCCTCTTAAGGCAATCCACTAGTTCGGTGATTAAGAACCCGGACACCTTCAAGCGCGCCCGGAGTAATCGGCAACTGGACCGCCTGGCACATTCCGAGCTCGCATAGCAATGCGGCCCCCAGCCCGGTCCCAGCCAAGCGGCGAAATCCGTGCCACACGTACATAATTACGCATTAAAAATACCATGGGCACAGGCGAGGAGGGGGGCACGACTGCGGCACGCTCCAAGTCGCGGCTTAAACCCCACTAGGGGCTTCCCGCTTTGTTATTTTTCTCTTTCAGGACTTTAATCTCTGGAAACCCTGTCCGGCAGCATGATTGTCGAACACATGATGCAGCAACCAAGGAGGCAGAAAGCTACGTCACACCACGGAACTCCCAGGTGGATTACGATAACGAGTGAAATATTTGCTTTAATACTATTCCTCAGCTTTCCCTTGGAAGGGACATGTCAAACAGTCCTACTTTTTGCTTATCGCACTACTTGTATCATTCTGCTTTAACGCACCTTTTTGAATAAACAATGCACAGCATTAAGACTATTATTGCATTCTTCCTTATATATATGTATAGCATCTGTACACTCTGTTACGGCCAATACGCTAGGGGCTTAAGCATACCCCATAATACGGCGTGAGAAGTCCGAACACTTTCGACAGTGCGACACCCCAAACTTATAGCATTATATGCATCAGCTCCGAATCATGTCTTGGGTCAATAGTTGGGTTTTCCCGGCTCCCATGTTTTGGTACCTTACGTTCCGCTATATCGGCTAAGGTAGCACTGGGAGAACTACTGTGATTGTGCCCCGGTTCTGCTGGGCTAAGCACCTTAGTAGAGAAAGCTAAAACTGACTGTCATGATAAGGCGAGAGACTGCTCGCTGTTCGAGAGGTTTCAAGTCCCTAAAGACTTATGCCACTTAGAGCGAGGAGTCAGCCCTGTCCGGCTTAAGGCGTGTATCGCGCCCCGAATTCGGCCTTCTGAATACTAGGGGCTTCGCCGAAATTTAAAATTATAGAATTCTATGGCTAAGTGAGAGTGATAACGCATTATAGTCCGATTGCCTTGTTCGTTGTGCTGAGCATCTCCCTCGAAGGACCCAACAATGGGAACAAGAGTGCTCAGGTTTATCCCGAACACCCCAGCACTCATGGCGTTGGGGCAGAAGCCGATCACTAGCCATCTCTCAGATTTGATAAACAGACGAACAGAAGGTAATATTTTAAATTCAGATAAGCATTGCATAGCGCATATGAACAAGTTTTCATAATACAGGATTATACGAGCAAGTTTATTCAAATATCACATCTTTTGCACACTCGTCCGCTACAAGACGGGCACCCTTCAGGACACCCTCATAGTACATCTCGGGGTGGCGATGCTCCTTGCCCTGCGGCGGACCTTCCTTCACCAGCTTCACGACGTCTATCTTGGCCCATTGCACCTTCACACGGGCAAAAGCCCGGCGTGCACCCTCGATGCAGACGGACCGCTTGATGACTTCCAGCCGTGGGCAGGCATCCACAAGCCGCCTCACCAGGCCGAAGTAGCTGTTGGGAAGGGCGTCGCCAGGCCACATCCAGACTATAAAACCCTTCATGGCCTGTTCGGCCGCCTTATGGAGCTCGACCAGTTGCTTTAGCTGGTCGCTCAGAGGCATCGGGTGTTCGGTCCCAGTATACTGAGACCAGAACAACTTCTCTGTTGAGCTTCCCTCCTCGGCCTGGTAAAACTGTGTGGCATCCGACACGCTGCGGGGCAAATCTGCGAATGCTCCTAGAGAGCTCCGGATTCGGGTAAGCAACAAGCAATTTACTTTCACATGCTTGCTTTGCATATAGAATGCCTTACCCACCGCTATCTTCTTCATCGCATCAATCTCCTGGAGGGCCTTTTGGGCTTCGGCCTTGGCACTCTTTGCACTCTCAAGGGCCGTGGCAAGCTCGGACTCTCGCATCTTCAAGTCAAGCTCCAACGCCTCATGCTTCGTCACGAGAGCATGGAGCTCTTGCTGCACCTCGCCCACCCGTGCCTCATGCCTTTCCCGCTCGATGCACTCCTTGGCCGCTTTGTTTTCGGCCTCGGATAGCGCTTGCTTCAGGGTCGCCACCTCGGTCGTGGCCCCTGGCAAATTTACGATGATCCTGTCATTTTGCAATCACATTCTTTTTATATATATATCCATAGATTAGGTACTACTTACCTTTGTTCTCCTCGAGCTGCCTCTTGGCAAGGCCGAGCTCTTCCTTGGACCCTTCGAGGTTC